>NC_091137.1:13869924-15270644 GCF_041381155.1 Argopecten irradians | reverse complement strand
CGTTTATAATTTTGACGAATTGAAAAACTTTCTTAGGGGCTGGCTAGTCACAGTGATCATTGACGTTGGACGTCGTCGCTTAAAATCACAGGGGATGAAAAAAACGTTTTCTTTCTTACTGTTCTCAAATGACCGGATTGGAACAGAAAGGACTGGTATTTTTTAATGACGGATTGTGGTTTCTGGCGATTAAAAAACTGATCACTCTATCAGTTATAGCTGTTTGTATACAATCTGGTATTTTGCATTTCATTCATCTCCCCGTGGTTGAAGGTACTTTTAGTGTTCCTATACTGGTTACGGAACGCATTAACAACTCCTTTATAAGTTAAAAGGCAAGGATCAATACTTTTCAATGTCCATAAATCGTCCAT
The DNA here is from genome assembly GCF_041381155.1 of Argopecten irradians. Taxonomy (NCBI): domain Eukaryota; kingdom Metazoa; phylum Mollusca; class Bivalvia; order Pectinida; family Pectinidae; genus Argopecten; species Argopecten irradians. Next base: position 15,270,270 of record NC_091137.1, on the reverse strand, counting down.
GTTGATATGTAAACTAAATGCAATTCAAAAGACTGACATAGTACCGTATAGGCGTGTTGATCAACATGCGTCGACCAATAATAACAAGCGCTACACTCCCAGAATAAATCATGCCGCTTCATTACTCACAAATACACAGGTAGCTAGGCTATCTACTTAAAGAGGAAGTAATACATCGCTGCCTTTGTGATGTAATTTGTTTCGACAGTAAATATATTATACATGTACAATGTGATTATATTTTTATGTGCAATTTGACAGTGTTTCTATCTATCAGTTAAGAAAAATTCAATTGGACTAATAGAGGCTAATAAAACTCCTTATTAGCTTGAGGCATGAACATCAGGGCCATTTTTTTACAACCCTTCGGTAACAAAAAAACGTGTGAATGGGGCGAAAGCGCTCACTAGTCAGTCATTATTGTTTTTTTTTTTCTTATAGATTTCGTCCGTAAGGAACTTTTTTAAAGATGCTCCACCGCTGATGATAACTGGTATTTTTTCACTATCAAAAACAGGAGCAGACGATTTCGTATTTTTCTTCAGTTACAAAAGTTACTTACTTTACGCCATTAACACCATTGAAAAGTTTGAGCTTCTAATTTTACTTTAAGTTAAAAATATGAAAAAATAATAATAATTGCATCCCGAAAATAATCCGTTCACTATATCCTATATGGAAGGGAATACTATATTGCGCATGCACCAAAGGCGAAATAGAATATTTTATATTATATTTTGTGTTATTAGACATAATATATACATGATCAAACACTAATTATTGTTCAACTGATGAATATCAACATGTTTGTCGGCGGTGGAACATCTTTAAACATGGGATGGATCGTGTATGATATTATATGACCATAATGAATAGGTGGTATGGAAATCATAGTGAATTATACATGTTTAAAAATTAGCCGGGTCCATTGTCCTATGGATAGTAAATAAAATTGGCTAATGGAACATTTCTTCGGCAGTCACATTAGTGCAGTTTGCATAACTATTATTACAGGGGCTCTGTGTTCATTAGTTCGAGTTGACCAGTGACAAGTCTTGGCATTTGATAAAGGGATTCGAAAGGTGACAAGCACACTAAGCTTGCTCAGCCAGGTTTATTTGTAATAAGTAAAACTATTGTATGGATGTTGACCATAGGCATTTACTGTCAGGGTATGTTAGATTATCACTGTAATGTAGGATTTTTAGTGTAACTCCGCCCACTAATTAATTGTATTGCCAATCAAAGTATAACTTAGTATTTTAGTAATTAATTTTAGCATATGGGATAAATGATATAGAGTGGAACCCGAGAGTGTATGAGTGTTAAGTTGATATCATTGAGTGGAGAGTGACCCTTCCTTGCAATTAGACCTAAATACAGTGTTAAGGCCATAGCACCCCAACTTTCCCATACTGTAATATGTTCACTTCACAGTTGTAATATCTATTGTTTCAGGACAAATAACGGACAAATTTATATGAAGAGGAATGCTATGGCGTTTCATTAATCATCGTTTGTACAAATAAACAGTTCACCAAGTGGGTTGACCAACACGGAGGTTTCAGAAGGGTGTGTTATGCGTCACCACGATACTACGCTCATTACCCCGAAAACTGAACAGCCATATCCTGATGGACCTCCAAACTAAAGAAATGGGGAAAATACCATAAACCTCATGGTCAACCAACGATAAGCAAGATACATGGCTTCAGATGTTTTACCAGCCATCATGATGTCATATCGAATGACACCAGCTACACAGTTTCCACATTGCATTCATCATGACTACGTGCTATTTGGACAGGAGATGCGGATGCCAATCGATTCAGACCTCATCCCAAAAAATTTTGTTCATCTGTCACAACATCTGAAAAAAGGTTATTGCTAGAAAATTTAGTAGCAAAAGAGAGAAAACATACAGATTGCACAAGATATGTACAAAAAAGCAATATAACAAATATGTAACCTACAGAGTTTATGGAAGGAGACAAAGTGAGGTTTATATTGCACACAAATCCTTGTGGATGCACCAAAACTAACAGAAAATGGGTAGGACCCTATAACATCGTATGTAAAAGGACCAAAAGACACGGTTAAACTAACGAAGATGCAGTGATAACAAAGATGTCTGTTCTCAATACATACTCAGTGTTAGATAAAACATATTATGATTTGTAAAAGAAGGCCAAATTATTTCCGGTAGCACCTATCAGGACGATACAGAGGAAAAAACTTAGTGCTGAAGAACAATACTGAAGTGATGATTATCACAAGAAAATGAAACCCAAACAGTCAACAACCCACCGAGACAACAGCTACATCAACAGACTAATGATATGGCAAAAACTCCACAACAAGACAAGTGTATTTACAAACTCAAAAGACAACTTGATGGAAGTCAGATTCAGGATTCATACAAATAAGCCAAGATATACAAAGTAAAAACGTGACAAGGAAAGAAGTTAATTGCCAAAATACATTTGCAAAACGTACCAAGGTGTACTGATATTATTACGCGCAATACAAAGATAGTGACTTACACAACGCATGGGTCTTTCAGAGTATGGTGCCTGAAGACCTAAGAAAAGGATTCCATGATTCAAAATGAAATAAGGAATCGGCCTATGAACAAACACAAATTCTTCAGCAAACAGGATGAACGACTTAACTAATGCAGTAGTTGCGCCAATACACGGATTGATCAGTATCGTAATCTAACAAGTTTTATGTTGATCTAAAGAATAGAACCAGTATTAAATCAGAAAGTAGACAAGCAAACTGCATCACCAGAATCGCTTACTCCAGGCAGCACCGTACATTCTACTATCAAAGTGAGGTATACAGATACTTTTGGAAGAATCTGCATGGATTCCAATAAATGCACAATGTTAATATCTCATTTAAGAATAAGACCTACACTGTGCTTGAGTACATCACACAGGAACAAACACTACACTGATCATGTGTATGATCACAAGGTTGCAATTTAAAAAGTTGACAAATCAAATCATGTGAAATATCACACAAATTTATGAATATCACACAACGATTGTATGTGAATATCAACAGATAGTGATCATTCACAATACCACACCTATCAGTGAATATGATAGAGAGGTGACAAATCATTATAAGACGGAAATTCAACGCAAATGTTCAGAAACTTTCATTTGATGTTGACACTTCCTATTTGCTACAGTTTCCAGGAGAACGACCTGTATGGACAAGGAGATACAGTTATTTTTGGCTAGCATTGCATTCGGTAATGCCCACTATAATGTAATGTTGGATATTGTAAAGAAAACAGTAATGGATATATATACTTCACAATGTTACACACTATCAGTGTCTATGACACCAAAAGATGTCTTGGTAATAAATAAACAAAGTAGTAGATTTTTTCATTTTATTCAGAATTATTAACATTAAAGTAAATTTAGTATTGGTATTTTAAAACTAATTAAAATGTACATTCAAATAATTAGATAATCAAATAAATAATTGCCTTTATTGTGATAACTATACGGCGGCGTATTAGGGCCACTATATAATTTAATTTATCAGTGTACGATATTAACTAACTTTGTACAGGATAGTGACTTATCATTGTACGTACAATAGTAATCTTGTACGTACAAGTATCTTTGTTACACTAATCAGTTTTTTATCTTGTACAGTGAAGTTACATCAATGTACACCTATCAGTTTATGATATTAACTACTTGTATGGAATGACTTGTAATTACACATATCACCATTAACAGGTTTGTAAGGATATTGAGTCACCCGCATGATATTTTTCGTAATTAAAGATAGTCGGTCTACTTTGCATTGCTTCAAGCACTATCACAGGGCTTTATTAACTTATATTGACACATATTGAGAAATATAAAGGTATATATTAATGAGGACAATATCTTTTTCACCCATCTAATTTGAAATTGCCGCGATTAAAAGTGTGGAACTGTTATAGTCACTTGCCTTATTTTGACAGACTGACACTTAGTTTCTTTCGCTCTGTTTTAATAGATAAGATACTTTACTGATAAAATGCGATTAAGATACATCACCGGATGAATGATAAGTTTTAACTAATAAAAAGAGGAAGCAAACAAATTCGTTAATTTCTCTTCAGGTATTAAAAGTTAACATACTTCAACTTGTGTCTTGTTTACCTATTATTGAAAGTATGTGGAACTTTGAGCATTTATTTACTTCAGAATAGTAGTATTGAATCGCTCGAGCTTTCGCTTGGAATTTGAGCGGGATCGCGGCGAGAGTTGGAGCGGGGATCGCGGCGATCGCTGGACGGCGGGACGGGAGGATGATCCATCGCTCACAGAGCGGATCCGCCCGCTGTCCTCCCCGCTCTACGAGCGGGTTCGCCCGCTCGTAGAGCGAGTTCGGCTGCTCGTTCCTAGAGCGGATTCGCCCGCTCATGGAGCGTGAGACCGCTCGCCCTCAGAGCGGATTTCGCCCGCCGATCATATCTGTCTCGGAGCGGGAACAGTTACTAGTACGACATTTAAGCAGTTTCGAAAAGTCATGGCATGGTAAGTCTTATACAATGTATATCATTTTCTTTTTTCATATTCATAATCTATTTTAACAAAATGGAAAAGAATCGACAACAAGACTATATGTGCACATAAATGAATTGTTTACAGGAAGATGTTAGAATTACGCTGAATGTTCACGGTAAGTACAAATTCCTTTTGTAGTATCTTGTAGTTGAATAAGGTCATTGTGACATTTATTTGGAACAGACATATACAAGTACAGAGTGAAATATCGGGAAATCATATTATCTATTATACAAAATAACGATTCCGGAAGAATGAAAGAGCCTTTACTCTTTACATCCATACCATGTACGTTTCAATTACGTAAGTGTATTTAACAACGTGAAGTTAACGCGGAGACTTTCATGTACTTTGTATAGTTGCATTGCCAACGTATACCGGGATCAAGGATTATGTTGTTTTGATTACACATGTCCCTGTTGATAATGACATTTTTTTTAAAAACAAGCTATAATTTTCAAATATATAGCAGAACAAAATACTCGGAAAACATATATAAATAGTCTTAAATCTGACATGGATTCCAAAACGTACGTTGGTGAAATTACTCAATGATCAATAATCATGTGTACTACTTGGTACGCTTTATATTTTCTAATAAAAACTAAATAGATCTATGCACAACTATCTGCATCTAGATTTTAACCCTTTAACAATTTTGTCCACAAAATTTAGCAGATGAATACATGTGTCATAATGACATTCACACGCTGATGGTCTTGCTTTTTATATCTTTATAATGACACAAACACGAATAAGCAGTGATTCCATGATCAGAATTAATAAACTGACCTCGTTGACATCATTTGGTTACTTCTGTCTGGCTTACGAGGTCTAAATCATAAAACAAAAATTTCTAGTTTCATTTGTATTTTAAATCTTTTGATAGTCTATCTCTACCGGAAGTCACGGGGTATATAGGATTGAACCAGAAATATATATTTCGAAACGCAGTTATATTGAAATCATCGGGAAAGGAAGACATTGTGACCGACATTATTATCCAGATATACATTTATGTACATGACGTATACACAATATCGCATAGTTAATTGATATTGCGTCATTAGTTTTAACTGATGATATTTTCAGCGATATACATGTAATTTCAAAGTTTCTCAGAAGCTCTTACCCATCTTTTGTCGTATAATTACCAACAGTTCTCCTATAGACGCAAGTATCACATTGTTCCAAACCTCTTACGATCGTGTTTCAGTGTTAGAATAAATAAACCATTTTGAGAATGTCGATATATGTTTATGGTCAGAAGAATAGAAGTTTTGACATTAGTTTGACAGCTGACAGAAACTGAGTTCAATAGGCCTTTGAACATATCATGTGTAGAAGTTTCTGAACATACATAAAATTTAAACATTCAAACGATTTTATTACAGCTTTATTACAAACAGATTGGATGGATTATTAGGCAAATTTGTTTGAATTGGTCTACGGGTGTAGATATAGGTAGTAAGTCATCACCAATATGTTGATGGTATTATAATGATAGGAAAGGACTTTTTCAGTAAATCACGAAAACATGCTTTTAAATTTTAAAATATACGTATCATCTAAAGCCCACGGCGGCGTATTAGGGCCACTATGTCATTTTATTTATACTTATTCATTTATATATATATTAGGTGTTATCTTGTACGTACATGTACAAGCCATAGATACTGAGTTGTACGTTCATGATACATGTACTTTCTTGTACGTATATATATATTTATTAAGTTGTACGTACAAGATAAATATAAAATGATATAATGGCCCCTAATACAGATAGTATATATTTATACTATGCAAAAAAGTATGCACAGAGCGGGCAATATAAATTGATACTTTGATAATTAAGGAAACAGACTATTCATGAATAAGGGTTACATTTAATAATAAGCGATACAAATCCATTCTAAGCAGAAATCAGTTTGGATTAAACAAAACAATGAGAAGTAGAAATTTTTCCTTACTATTGATTTCGCATGTTGTTCATATTAAAAGCTTACTAAGCACCTTACGGCTGTTCCAAGCGCACGGCAGCCTATATGCATTATACAGTGTCTAAATCTCGAATTTCGTCTCAGTTTTCAGAGTCAAAAAGTTTAGTATTTTGAATATTTTTTTCGTCAGATGTTTTCTGAGATTCACTTTTATGATCTATGCAAAATAGTCAATTGATAGTTACATTTCATCATATTTTAAGCATACACTTTTTAAGTATTTTAGGATTCTCGATACCATATGTAATGTGGTTCTGGTTGGCATTTTCAACGATAAATAACTATTCAAACATAACTTACATATGTATTCAGGCTCTTTAGAACGACATGCAAATATAAATGTTGAACAAGGAACTTGAGATATATGTTGTAACTATTAATATGTGGTCTGCAACTAGCACCCTGCATACATATGTAGTACGTATACGATTTTAAGTGCTTGGTTCATGTGAGGTCTCGAAATTGAATACGAAACTTACTATTCTAGTTTTATTCTAGCTTTGCTTTTTGCGTACAATAACCAAATAAACTGGCCGCGTGCACGTGGTAGTTCCTACCGCTCCAATGTTGCACTTTAAATTGTTCAATCATTCACGATCATATTCTCAGGTGTCCGGTGTAATTATGTAACATAGCCTTCACACCTGTACTACAACGCCCCAGGACAAGGCATGGGACAACCATTGACACGGGTGTGTTATTTCACGGTTGGTTGATCAGACCTACCTGTGGTTGGTTGGAATTGATCAGACCTACCTGTGACTATCCCTGTATGGACTCCCTTGTATACCGAGTGTAGGTTGGTAAATCCCAGTGGAATTGATATCAATCAATCGACTACAATCAAATTGTTTTTATTTCATATAGAGATTTTAGATAGCTATTTATACCAATATATGTTCTCAAGAAAAATAATATATGTTTCTTATGTCTCGGATATTAAGTGACCTTACCTTACCTGGCAGAAAACAGCGACGAGTTGTATTCACAGTTCTTATCATGTAATCATGAGTAAATAATCAAATGGTCTATCCTTTCGCAAGAGATTTTAGATAGGTATACTATGTATGTCTCTGTCGTGGTGTAATATACCGAATGTAAAAATGTGATTAACCTTGATTAATATATAGAACTCGGCTTATCTGCTTATGGAATTAAGTTTCCATCACCAACTTCATTTGATTGAAAACATAGCTTTTTTAACGTAGACCGTGTGTGTGCACAGTGGTCACTGTCGTTACTAGCAGTACTTAAAACTAAACCTGGTACTCATTCTTGAAAATTATTTTCTTCGTGCGTGTTGACATATAAAACTGGATAATAGTCAAGGCCATGACAACAGAGTCACCGACTGATGAGCGGGCATTGTTTTGATTGGTCGTAGTATCAGTTTGAGTGACACTTTCCATGTACTTTGTTTTTCCAGGTACAACCAGAGGATCAGCTCGCGTGTCACTCTTACCTGTATGGATGGAGATGGACCCCCTGTGGTCAGCGAAAGCTACAGGATGTTTCCCACGACTTCCAATTACCCATAATTATGTTGTTAATAAGTCGGTTAATGGTCAAGTGTTGTGACACCTGCGGATTGTAGTGGTCTATACAGTAGGCTCTAAATACACATGTATAAGCTGTCTAAAGGCATCACCTTGTGCAGAGATTTTAATAATGAAATTATCATTAATCTCTGCCTTGCGTAAACTTTAAAACCATGCACGGCTCGGTATCTTTTTGACTAGAAATCTAATCTCTGTTTTAACAAATTACTTAATTATCAAACTTCGAGAAATATTCAATTTTCACTATGTAATTTAAAAGGAGAAGAATTCAGGAAAAAAATGGTCATATTTAATCATCCATTTGAACATGTTTCTGTATAATCAAGAACCAATTCAACATAACGAAAAGAAACAAAATATGTATATAATGTATTTCGTTGTTCAATACACGCAGATCATAGGACAAAAAATTAGGGCGGGGGGTTAAAAAAAAAAAAAAAAAAGAAAAAAAAAACTTGCGAGTTTGAATTATATAATACACAATTCATTTTATAGTTGTAAAACGTGTTTCTCTTCTTTTTAAACAATCTCCTCAACAGTTTTCACAGTACAGTTTATTTGGTCATATAGATTATCATTATTGGTTAAAGAATTGGATATCCGGAAATATCTAGCAACTATCAGAAATGTTAAATTCCTGACATTGTGCATTACATTTGCATTGTTCTTGCTCGACATGCCATATGTAAATAATTTTGCAGTTATTGGTATAAAAATACATATACATGTAACACAGAAACATATATCTTCATGTACATGTACATGGATGCTGAAGTGCCATACATTGGGTGTTTCTGAAGTAAATACATGTGAGTGCTTGATACACTTGTTACATTTGTATATGTTATGTACGAACGGTATATTTTTACTGTAAACCAAGGACTTATAATTGTTTACGAATATGACATTATACGGCAATTACATGATGGTCCATCTATAAACTTACCTGTGGACTGATATTTTGAACACGTGACGTGTGCTAATCAACAAAGCGTGATACAGGTCACTAAACACCCTTCTTACATAATCTGGTTAGCCCCCTAATTAGCCAGGGTTGACCACGCGTTTTTTAGTTACAGCAAGTATACGAGTGTATAGAGATTAAAGCACGACATTGGCTATATTCGGAAGTATTCTGATTTCAATACTTGATATCTGCTATTGGTATAAGACATTTGACATTTTCAGCCTCATTTTTTTTTTGTTTTGCTGATCCGTGTATGTTTTATTTTCAAAGTAAAGACATTATTAATGAATGAAACTTGAGCGAAAATATCAATAAGTCGTTCGTACTGTATTATATGAAGGCTGAATTTATTTCATCAAAACCAAATTGGTCGAAAAATACCACTCCTGATAATTATAAATATTTGTGATATGACGGTTCTCAAAAACTTGTTATATAGAATTAGAACGCGCAAATTTACAGTTAGAATTAACTGCCCAAATGACAAAGATAGTCAAGAATTAAATGACAAAGTGATTAGCAATATAATAATCGTGTACATGTATATGTAGTTCTAAACACCGCGGATATACTTATTATGTAACATTTTATTGTGTATAATTATGCAGAGATGGCAATTCATCTACGATAGGTACATCAATATATGTATGGTATAAATCCCTATTTCCAAGTGTATTCCGAACTATATCTGTGATTGAGAATATATTAAACATGTATCGGACATGTACAAGGTATTTGTGCCTTACAAATCGATGTTCAGATTCAGATTCTTTATTTTGTTTAAGTGTTTACAACTTATCGCAACATAATGCATAAGGTTCAACACTTAGCCATTATTCTGAATATTTAGGTATACAGGTAAGGTATTTTGTTGGCCAATGGAGACTACGTGTGAAAGACAGAACAATAGGAGATAATTACAGGTGAGGCTATAGGCTGTTTCATGAAACTTTTCAAGTTTTATAGGTATGTACTTTATGTGATACCCCACTTTATGTAAAGGGAAAAAACCGCTTGATATTTTGTATTATATGTATTTTAAATAATAAACACACATTGTATATCAGAATGCATACATCCTGTAGTAGATTTTGAATAGAGCTACTACTTTCAAATAATTTCATTTTTAATGAATATATATCATAATGGACACAAAAAGTAATTACATTTTGAACATAGCTATTACTTTAGAGTCTGTAGAGTCGATCCCGTCATGACGTCACAGGTCGGGGTTCAAAGCTTGGGGCTTCAGGTGTGTTCTAAGAAAAGTCGCATTATCTCTAATACCGTAATGGAAATCGTACTTTGTCCATTCTAAATTTTATCCAATGGTGCGTTTTGCAAGTTTTATACATCAAACCATTCCGTGTACACTAAAACGGAGAGAGAGAAGTACAGAAGTGAAAAAAAAAATAAAAAAATCAGTAAGATGATTATAACAATTATGTGTTACTTATTCCAGCTGTCTTTAGAAATTGCAAAAGTAAGAAATCTAAACGAAAGTTGTATCCCCATTAAATATATATAATCCTCTATCTTCAGCCAGCCTCCGTATCCAGGTAAAATTGTACAGGTTTAGGTCGTTCATCGCAGTTGGTTCCTCATTGATTGCCATTTTTAACTGAAAAGCATATAAGAAAACGGTAAGACAAATTGTAGTTCAAGACAAAATTTTAATACCTGCCTCTGCCAGGGATCGAACTCGGGACCTTGGATTACTAAACGCTCAACCGATCGAGCTAAAAGAAGTTCTCTCCAGCCGAGCGATATATTGCCTAGTATAACCAGGTTACATTTATTTATAAGAAAAAAAAACCGTTCCAGATAACAAATCGGCAAAATAACCATTGTTCTCCCTTAAATAATTTTTTCCTGCTGGTCCTAAGGACCGGCTGACCCTAAAAGTTACTGGTCCTTACAAAGTTACAATTCATCTCTATAGCTTACATAATTACTAGCAAAGTAATAGTTTTACTAACAAAATATATCTGCATATCCGTATTAGTATCGTAGGCTCTTAACAAAATTGGCCGAAAACCAGAATATTACCAAAATTTGTTTTGTACAGTTTGATCTTCAACCTTTCTTCAATTCTACTGCCATTTATGTTTTTTTATATCTTCTATCTGGACCAAAAGTTGCCTGTCAAAGGACCAGCTACATTATACAAATTGTCTACCTGACTATAAAATTGCCGGTCAAGGGCAGATGGACAGGCGTTAATTTTGAACGCTGAAAATAACGATCCCCGATGGCGTCTCCTCCGGCGTATCTGGATCCGTATCTGCACGAGGACGTAAATGTGCAAAGTATCGCATTTTAATAATGAGAATTATACAAAGAATGGTAATCGCATAACATGTAAAAATTGAAATTATTTTAATATTAAACGTTGCTACTCATCCTATATTTCCAAGGGGACACAACAATTTCGTAAACCTAATTATATATATACATGTATATTTTAATCATCCTCATGATTAATTCTTATTATCTTACTTAGAACGACGAATTTCGTCGAACAAGTAGTTAAAACACCTTAAGATAAATGAACAAATAAATAAACAGTAATGATATTTTTTCTGGGTTTTGTCTTTTTCTTGCATAATGCATCCGAATGCGACATACATGTAGTGTGTATATCATGATATGTATATGAGTGTAAGTTGACCAATAATGGTTATGAAACGGGTTTTGAAAATCACAGGTAGGCGTGTCGGGCGCTGTATGCAAATATTGATAGTGATGAGCTGCGGGTCGATTACGTCACGCACCAAATAAGTCTCGTTACCACAATATATATTCTGATACCAAAAGGCGGATATCTTAGGAGTCCGACAACTGTTAACTAATAACTGATATTTTAGAAGCGATCTTTATAATTGTGTTTTTAATTTTAATCCTCATTTCTTTGAACTTGATGATAATCATAACTTACAGTCCGCCCATACAAAACATGCTAGGTAAATATTACATGTACCTTATAAAATATGTGTTTTAACTTCATATAATTGACAGATCGCCAGCTGTCAGTCAAGTCGCATCATGACTTTGCATTTTGTATTGTGTGTGCTACGATGTATGCTCCGACATTGAAAAGAAACACGTGCGTTTGCGAGCACGAGACGTGTTTATATTACACATGGCGATCGGTCAATTCATTTTCAGTTTTACTTCTTTTACCCGTTTCGGTGTGACATAATTGTGTATGTGTGTGTTTTTTCCTTTTTTTTTTACTTCAAATTAGTGTCTCATAAGTCAGTTTGTGTGGATATCATTATCATAATATTTTCATATGTACTAGTACTCTGATGAAAACTCGGTTGTTTTTATGTGATTTTGATATGTGACACTCAAATAAAATAAAATGTACTGATACTCCAAGTGATCGCGTCTAGATCTTGAAAGGAGTACTCACTTCATTTTAGCGTGAACAATTGCAAAGTGAAAAATCGTTGCACTATTCTTTTGATAGTTGAGAATATTTTTCCTTTACATGACATATCACTATGCCATTCTCCAATAAACAGGGTTCATGGTACATCGTTTTAGCTAGTAACAGCAAAGATGGCGGTCCTACACTCTGAAAAATGATTATCAGCACTAGTAAAGAAGGGATCGAAAAAAATGAATATAATGACAGGCACTTACCGTTTTGGCTGGAATATGCGAAGTTGGTATTTTTACATTGAACAGGCATATTCATCGTATTTTGTTTCCCCGCTGGTCGATTTCAGGTCTTTCCAGATAAATATATATTGCACAGTGAAGATATCGAGGACAAGTAACAACATCCAGTCAATTGTTTTATTTTTATCTTAGTGTCAAACAATTTGCATCGTATAAAACACTTCATACAAATAATATTTTCATCAAACGTTAGGTATGTCCAGCTAATGATGGCGTACTTAGACAATTTACATAATAAATAAACTACATGTATACATGTAATTACATGAAGCAAAGCATTCTATAACGTTGCATGGTAAAAGTAAATAAGGATTTTGAGAGGAATTATCTGACCATTAATTGGAATTGGTTAAAAAATATCTACTGTATATATTCTGAGTATAAACTAAAAGAGGCAATATCGTAAAAACATCATTCAGATGGTAAAAAATACCAGTTAGTTAAAGACATTTGAATTACAGGCCATATGCATATTGTTTGAATTTGTCTTCACAACCATTTGTATGTCATCATGCCAAAAACGGGGTATTTTGATAAAAAACGACGAAACAATACGACACATTCTAATAATAGATCAGTATATATCAAATCTTGAATTAGTGTCAAATTTTGGAAAGACAACACATGGACATATACTGTATATATTATCAATAGTATATTTTATTAAATACTGAATAGGATTGATTCACAAAGCACGTGTTAACACATCATTCTATTTTAAAACAATTTCTTCATAGTTTCCGATGAGCAAGTTGAAGAAGGTTTAGTTCGTTAGCTAACTATACTCGTCCCCTTTAGTTTTAGATTGTGTCATGCTAAGTAATCATCGCGGCATGTTTGTCAAAGCTGAAACGATGTCAATATCTACCAACAGATCGCTTGGTGAAATCGATGCCGAAAAGCGATGCTGTCGGAGCGAAGTGTATCATATCGCTACCGAAGCTCGCTGCCAGCGGGATCATATCGCTGCGGAGAGCGGGACCGCCGCGGGATCGCTGCCGGATTCCGCGGATGATCTCGCTGCCGGAGCGGGATCGCTACCGGAGCTTCTCTAAAAAAAATGGATGATCTCGCTGCCAGCGGGATCGAATTCTGCTGGAGCGACTGCATTAAATCGCTTGCGGAGCGAGGGACCGCCGCTTAGGGAAACCTTTAATTAGTTTAGATTATAGATGGTTAGGCCTTTCATCTAAGACTATTTTTTAATTCCACAAATATTGAGCGGCTACTTTTGATCTCGCTTAGTGGTTCCTGTTTTGTAAGCTTTTGGAGGTTTTATTCCTGCTTGCTCCAGAGAAATATTTCTGAAATGAGAATAAGTTACCAGTGAGGTTTTTGTTATGGAGGTGGTAAGAACATTACCGTCATGGGTGTCATTTTCTCCCATACTTCACAGGGATATCCTATGGTTGCTAGGGAAAAGATATCTCTATCTTACACAGGGGGGTGTAAGACAGCTCACACGCGCTAGACAATAACGTGATGTCGTTAATACATGCAGCGCACATTGTAGATGACTTCATAAATTTTGACGCATAACGACGTTTCTGTGATAATAGCGCAATGAAAAAGCTGGAAACCAAGAGGAATTTCATCATTTTTCTGCTATGTATGGGAGAATCAGGGATATTTCAACCCTCGTAACTGTTACTCAAATGGGTAACTTTTACCCAAATGCAGGGTTGTGCCCAACCTGTTAATGGTTGAAATTTCATGACATGGTTCTTCCAGTGATTGTTCAGCGAATTATTTAATCATGTAGACGCATTTGAATCTAATGTTGACATTTTCTCTGCTGATATTGACCGACATTTTGTGCTGATGAAATAACAAAATTATGTTTCGCTCTATCTAATGTTGTAGCCGAAAAGATAACACTTCTGACAAAAAAGTCAGTCAGAAGGTGATATCTTTACCGCAACAACAGTAGTTAGTTTCGGCATAAAATGAGATTGAGGGCGATTCACCGGCGAAATAACCCAGAGAGAATCGAATAATGTTGCTTTGTCATCGTGTGATCATTCGCCAAAAACATATCAAATTATGTAACCAAGTAGAAATATACTTTAATTTTAACGGGATGTGTTAGCTTTACAAGTGGTTTATGTTTCCTTGTCGTTAAGTCAGAAATAAATTACTTGCCTTGCATAGTTTTCAAAATTAAACCCTCCGACTCGCGGTTCGGCACCCAACACTGCAGCCATTTTCTCGAGATAAGGTTCGGTGTAAACAGTTTGGAGAAATCTGATTGGCTGTAAATCCGAATTTCTTGGTTAATTAGACGCTTCTTCAACCAATAAGCGTCTGATTGAGAGAGGTTTTTGCAGCTCGCTTCGTACCCAACAAAACGCAGAAGCTTGTTTTTCAATTTTAGTTTAAACCATGGTCGTTTTCGTTTATTCGGAACAACCGGTTCGACCATTGGTTAGAGTCATTATTTCAAGTATAAATTTTGACGGACCTGCAGTTTTTGATACAGGCCTGTGAGGGCTTTGCTTAGGCTCGTCTGAAAACAATGTAAAAGCCCCAGGTCCGTCTTTAATTAATAAACGAACACTTAGGTCCAACCAGTCAAACCGTATAATCGTAAACGGCCATGCATGTTTTCTAAAGTAATGATGTTGAGTGTTATGTGAAAAAAACCCAATGTAAGTAGTTAGAGGGAAGAGTAAAGCCAATCTAGCGTGCAAAACACATTTCACGAGTATCGGGACATCTCGGCACTTGGGATTAGAGTCACTTCGGCTTTCTTTTTTCAGATTTCTTGTCAAGACTGTGGTCGTTTTCGTTTATTCGGAACAACCGGTTCGACCATTGGTTTAAGTCATTATTTCAATTATAAATTTTGACGGACCTGCAGTTTTTGATACAGGCCTGTGAAGGCTTTGCTTAGGCTCGTCTGAAAACAATGTAAAAGCCCCAGGTCCGTCTTTAATTAATAAACGAACACTTAGGTCCAACCAGTCAAACCGTATAATTGAAAACGGCCTGTGTCTTGATACAACTTAGTCAAAAGATGTTGTAAAATCAATCAATCATTGATGTGTAATTGGGTTTTTTTTTTTTTTTTTTTCAAAACTTCACAGTTGGTCTCGGAGGGAGAGCGTGGTAAATTTCTTGTAAATCTTTGTGATTACAAAAAAAAAAAACCTGAAAAATTACGTATATTTGGTCTTGGACATTGTTGAAATCAATTCGTTACATTTGCTTTTAATGGTAAAATCAAATTTCCTAATGTTTTACTATATTTAATGCATTTTGAGACATTTTTAGCTCACCTGGCCCGTCCGTCCGTCAACATTTCCTTTAAATCGCTACTAGTCATAGAGTTCTGCATGGATTGTAACCAAAATTAGCCATAAACATCCTTGGGGGTAGGAGAACAGAACTTGTATAAATTTTGGCTCTGACCCCCCGGGGGCAGGAGGGGCGGGGCGCAATAGGGGTAATAGAGGTAAATCCTTTAAATTGCTACTTGTCATAGAGCTCTGAATGGAATGTAACCAAATTTGGCCACAAACATCCTTGGGGGAAGGGGAACAGAACTTGTATAAAGTTTGGCTCTGACCCCCCGGGGGCAGGAGGGGCGGGGCCCAATAGGGGAAATAGAGGTAAATCCTATAAATCGCTACTTGTCCTAGAGTTCTGCATGGTTTGTAACCAAATTTGGCCACAAACATCCTTGGGGGAAGGGGAACAGAACTTGTATAAAGTTTGGCTCTGACCCCCCGGGGGCAGGAGGGGCGGGGGCCCAATAGGGGAAATAGAGGTAAATCCTATAAACCGCTACTTGTCCTAGAGTTCTGCATGGATTGTAACCAAAATTTGGCCACAAACATCTTTGGGAGAAGGGGAACAGAACTTGTATAAAGTTTGGCTCTGACCCCCCGAGGGCAGGAGGGGCGCGGGCCCAATAGGGGAAATAGAGGTAAATCCTATAAATCGCTACTTGTCCTGGAGTTCTGCATGGATTGTAACCAAATTTGGCCACAAACATCCTTGGGGAAGGGGAACAGAACTTGTATAAAGTTTGGCTCTGACCCCCTGGGGCAGGAGGGGCGGGGCCCAATAGGGGAAATAGAGGTAAATCCTATAAATCGCTACTTGTCCTAGAGTTCTGCATGGATTGTAACCAAATTTGGCCACAAACCTCCTTGGGGGAAGGGGAACAGAAATTGTATAAATTTTGGCTCTGGTCCCCAGGGGGCAGGAGGGGCGGGGGCCCAATAGGGGAAATAGAGGTATATCCTTGAAATCGCTACTAGTCATAGAGTTCTACATGAATTGTAACCAAATTTGGCTACAAACATCCTTGGGAGAAGGGGAACAGAACTTGTATAAGTTTTGGCTCTGACCCCCAGTATAAATTTTGGCTCTGACCCTCTGGGGCAGGAGGGGTGGGGCCCAATAGGGGAAATAGAGGTAAATCCTTTAAATCGCTACTTGTCATAGAGTTCTGCATGGTTTGTAACCAAATTTGGCCACAAACATCCTTTTTGGAAGGGGGACAGAACTTGTATAAATTTTGGCTCTGGCTCCCCCGGGGCAGAACGGGTGAGGCCCAATAGGGGAAATAGAGGTAAATCCTATAAATCGCTACTTGTCCTAGAGTTTTGCTTGGATTGTGACCAAATTTGGCCATAAACATCCTTGGGGGAAGGGGAACAGAACTTGTATAAATTTTGGCTCTGACCCCCTGGGGGCAGGAGGGGTGGGGCCCAATAGGGGATTTAGAGGTTAATATTAAAATTCCTTCAGAAAAGAAACAATGAACTTGTAAACAGAACATTACTTGGCATTACAAACCAGGTGAGCGATACAGGCCCTCTGGGCCTCTTGTTTTTTCAAAGATTTAAGATTGTTTACTGTTTGATGAATATCACTCTCATTTTTTCTTTCAGATCCTGCTTGATATTCGTAATTACATATGATCAAAGTTGAAAGAAAGCTACAACTAGTAAACATAGAAAATGAGCAGTATGATGAGTGAGAAGATAATAGCCTCACGCTTACTCCAGTATCATATGGACCTGACCCAAGTCAAGGAAAACTCCAGCATAAAACTTGCCTCTTTGACAGTCATTCAGGAATTTCTGAAAAATGACAAAAATGGCACTATAAGACAAATGTTTATGGACAGAGGACTGATAGAATCAATTTTGCTGATTATAGATTCATCATTAGACAACCAGTCTGAACTAGCTTCTATTGATGTAGCTTTGAAATGTCTTTGGTTTCTCTCACAACTCTCTATTGGACCCCTGCAAAACATGATAACACATGATGTCATGAGACGCCTGTTGTATTTGTTAGATGTCAAAGGTAACATTTATCATTTTACATCCAAATTCTCCAATCAGTTTCAGCAGCTTTGTGAAAACAAGCACTTGATTGGGAGAATACAGACCAAGTCCTTGTCCTCGGAGTTACATGACAAAGTACACAAACTCTCAAATCTTAAGCTGAAATATCTGGACCTTTTACCGGACAACCTGAAAATTTGTTCACTATTTGATACTAGTGATTCTGAAAAAGATATAAATATCACTGATCATCTCCTTGAAAACTTCCAACATCAAGCCTGGCCCAACAGGAATGAAGTCCAATGTGAAACAGAAGATATAGAAGAATGGGAAGACATTTTCGTGTCTGAAGTCATTGATGGTCCATTATTTTGGGCACATATTGGCATGGCCAACATTGAAACAGTTCGTGACATACAAATGGCTTTGGAAGATGAACATCTGCAACCTACTAAATGTACTGCGGGTGACACAGTTGTTGTTAGGAGGATACTGGATTCTGACAGATCGTTTTACATTCGGGCGAGGGTCATCAAAGTCGACCAATGGAAGATGAAAGTTTGGGCCCTGGACTATGGTTATGAGATTGATTTACCATGTAATGAAGTTTACACCTTACCTGACCATATAGGTACCAGCAAATACTCTCCGCAGATATCCCTGTGTAAACTGGCAGGTATTTGATTTGGATTAATTAAATATCAAATTCATAGTTTCCATTTCATGTGATATGCTATGTTAAGATCCACTACATTTTCTTAACAAAAATTAAAAATTTATTAAATTATGAATAATGATAATGATGTCAGAACATCTATATTCGTATTGATAGTCCAAGATGAGGTTACAGCATCGCAACCGAAAGCAAGATTCCCTGTATAATTCTATATGCACTGTCATTTCATTTTGGTGAAGCGAAATAATAAGGTACTGTTCAAGGTAGCGTATAATCCAATTTACATTAATATAATATTTATGTTGTAGGAGTTGAGCCCTCACCACGCCATCATGTCATTCCAAAACTGGCAGCCTCCATCCTCTCTAATATGTGCCAGAAAAGTATTCCAGCATGTAAGTGATACTTCATTAAGGAGTAGAAACATGGCCATCAAGTAAATGACGACTAAAGTATCCATTCATACAATCTTATTTAAAGTTTCACAATTCTTTATTTGTTCATTGTAATTTTTGAATTTATTTTTATCTTTGATGAAATTTATTTTTCTCAATTATCAAATTGACAATCATAATGTTAATGCATCATTGTCATTGCCGGTATTTATTGTAGATTAATTATCTTGTTGGTAAATGATATTCATTGTAGATTAATTATCTTGTTGGTAAATGATATTTATTGTAGATTAATGATCTTGTTGGTAAATGATATTTATTGTAGATTAATTATCTTGTTGGTAAATGATATTTATTGTAGATTAATTATCTTGTTGGTAAATGATATTTATTGTAGATTAATTATCTTGTTAGTAAATGATATTTATTGTAGATTAATTATCTTGTTGGTAAATGATATTTATTGAGTATCATTAACATCATTAACATTTTTTTGTCAGGTGAGATTTTGGTTGAGCTGGGTGGAATAGAAACCCTGGAGACATTTCTCCATGCTTGTCCTGAACCAGAAACTATTCACTATGTACTCAGACTGGTCACAAACATTGCTTTCTATAGTAAGATGTCAACTAGCATCTCCAATAGCAACCTTACTGAATGCGTTCTGGGTGAGTCATTCAATCGCTGTGGAATCTTGTGTAAAGTACTGTAAACCAACTTTATCACATGTGATTAATTTTTTAGAATTTTGCGATCAAGTAAGTTTACATCAGCTTACTCCAACAATGTTAGAGGTATAGCACAACGAGACACATTTAGAACATTATGTCGTGTCTAACAAAATAACGTCCGATTAAAAACGGCTTACCAGTCGACTCTCATGTTATGGGAGTAACATCAGCTATGATATCATCCACAATATTTTTTTTAATGAAGTAACATTTCATTTAAATTCATGAAACTTAATCCTCACAATTATACATAGAAATGGAAATTGTGAAATTTAGTAACTATGGAAAAATGTTTGTTTACAACTTTATCAAACATATAGGTGAAGATTATAGAAAGATTTACCAGGTAGATGCAAGCATTTGAATTACACTGTACCATTGAACCTTGTAATCGTGGTTATACATTAAGTAATCCAAGTAATGGAATGAAGTGAATGATACTGTGAAGTTAGATGAGACTTATATGGAATAATTGGAATGGAAATTGAGTTCTATAGTTCTAGGAATAAAAGATAAGAGGCTCAACTGTGTTATAGTTAATACTTGTGGAAAAAATATGTTGCTCCAAAAATAAAAGCCCAAAAGTAACATATACCGAGCGGAACTCAAATAAAGCATAAGTTTTCCGAGTTATCACTTTTGACTGAAGAATTATGGTTGAAGAAATGGATGGAGGTAAACCATAAGTATAAATTAATTTTCTGATTTTTTGTAGACGTCATTTCCAAGTTGCTGATGATTCCGTCTGACTCCAGCAATGCTTTGGTGGCATGCCTGAATTGTCTGTGTAACATTCTCTTCAAAAACGATACGACTAGAGACAAATTTTACCACCATGAAGGTAATCTCTCCAAACTTGATATAACCAGCGACAAATCTTACCATCATCATGCAACATAACTCTACTGCTTTATTCACAAGTCTACTGCTTATTAGACCATTCCACTCACTACCATTTTGATGACAATAACTTTCTTCTGAATTTTTTCACTTTGAAAAATTTACTTTGGCGAAAATGTAATACTTACATAAATTCTTACCTCAGTGCAAATGTCTCATGAAAAATCAACAGCAAACAAAATAAAACCAGGTGAGTTATTTCCAAGTGATAACTCCAAGCTCTATTTATAGATATTGTAAAAAGTCATCATATTTACCTGCATGTACACTTTATATAGTTTGAATCAATTTTATTATATTGCATATATTTTCAGTTAAAACTTGTTTCTAGGGAAATGCACCAAAAATTTTGTGGGATTAATGGTGAAACAAATGAGTTACTTTCTGCCTCACAGGTAATGACGTTGCTAGTTTATAACAAGTGATATTCTTGGCCTTTAGGTATTGAGACTGTTATGAAAGTACTACTTCAGCGTGGCAGCACGAAAAGCAAGATTTACCACGCTTGTACACATCTACTTCGTATCTTTGTACGCAAGATTGACACAGAACCATCATTGTCACTCCAACGAAAACGTTCACTTGACAGACAGAGAAGAAGTGACTCTGGCAGATCCCCTCCAAATTTAAACAAAACTCACCTAGACCCAAAACTCAAGAACTGTCCAAGGTACGAAAGATTTATATAAAGTATTCACCTAGACCCAAAACTCAAGAACTGTCCAAGGTACGAAAGTTTTATATAAAGTATTCACCTAGCCCCAAAGGGTCAGGATGACCTATAGTCATCATGCACCGTCCGCCGTGCGTAAACTTTTCATTAAAACAACTTCTTCTCAATAACCATAAGGCCCATAGTACTCATATTTGGCCTGTAGCATTCTGGGATGTAGAGCTACCAAAGTTGTGAAAATAAATTACCTTGACCTACTTTCAAGGTCACAGGGGTCAAATAGGCTGAAATCTTTGAATGTCTTCTTCTCAATAACTATTAGGCCCAGAGTACTCATATTTGGCCTGTATCATGCTGGGATTAAGGGCTAACAAAGTTGTGAAAATAAATGACCTTGACCTACTTTCAGGTCACAGGTGTCAAATAGGCTAAAATCTTTGAACCACTTCTCAATAACCATAAGGCCCAGAGTACTCATATTTGGCCTGTAGCATGCGGGGATGAAGGGCTATCAAAGTTGTGAAAATAAATGACCTTGACCTACTTTCAAGATCACAGGGGACAAATAGGCTAAAATCTTTCAATGACTTCTCCTCAATAACCATTATGCCCAGAGTACTCATATTTTACCTGTAACATGCGGGGAAGAAGGGCTACCATATTTATGAAAATGAATGACCTTGACCTGCTGTCAAGTTCACAAGGGTCAAATAGGCTAAAATCTTTGAATGACTTCTTCTAACTAACCAAAACGTCCAGGGTACTCATATTTGGCCTGTGCCATGCTGTGATGAAGGGTTACCAAAGTTATTGAAATGAATGACCTTGACCAACTATCAAGGTCAGGGGGGTCAAATATTCTAAAATCTTGAATTTTGAACTTCTTCTCAAATTCTGCCAGTGTGATTTAGCTGATACTTGCATGAAATGATCCTTGTCATGGTCGTGACCAACTGTTTTTATATTGTATGTTGATCTGAAATCCAAGATGGACACCACTCCCGCCATCTTGAAAATATAGTTTGAACTTATGCTGGAACTTGTCTGAATGATTTTAAGGATATTGACATTGTCCCAACAAAGTGTTGTTATTTGTCGGGTTGATCCGAAAACCAAGATGCCATCTTGAAAACACATTTTGAACTTCTGGAAGTTCTACCCATGCAGTTTAACTAAAACTTGCATTAAATGATCCTTACATGGTCATGACCAAGTGCTTTTATTTTTTAACCATGACACCATATCTAATTAATTTCCTATACAGCTATTGCCAAGGTAGTCAGATGACCGTTAAGGCCCTTGGGCCTCTTGTTTCAATTGTTCCATCTGTCAAATAGTGTCCACTTATATAATAAGCACAATTTTGGTTTTCACTTATAAACACATTGTGGTAATCACATTTCTCTTGTTTGTCTCTATTCCTTCCTGATTGAGTTTACGTCTATAGTTGATATTGTTTTCTTAAATCATGTTTGTTTCATTGTAAAATGTCACTTAGGTCAAGCACACACAGGACCCTGCAAAATTGACAGCTGTCCCTAATTTACAGTGTTGATATAAAATTCATTTCTGAAAATCTCATTTTTTCTGCATCTGGTGTCTCAATGTAGTATTCTGAGTAAGTTGCGGTTGTGGGTAGGTACGTAAAAGTGTTACGATCTGAGTTTGTGTAGGAATGTTTTGCATTGTATGACGTTACACTTACAAACTCGTGACATAACGATTAACAGCTACCCAATGGCCAGGAGCAAAAAACTCTGTAATGTGCATTATAAATAAAATGCTACTAACATTGCCTTTTACAGGGAAAAATGATAATATAGTAAATATGATATGAGATGTGTATATATCCTTAAAGGGACAATTCAGTGAGGCTAATTCTGTAACATAACCACGAAGCAAAATATGACATAAATGTATTGTTCTACATTCCTTATTAAACATATAACAAGAAATAGTGACAAATTCCATTACATTGTTTATGTATTTTTTATTTATGCCGTTGAAATTCTAAATCGTTGATCAATACGATTTAGCAGGTATAACATGTATGTTGTACGTATACCCATACCCCGAGCCAAAGTCACATACATTTAAATAAATGCAATGCATAACCACTCAGGAGTTGATGAAATTATATTTAGACAAAAACATACACCTAATAACGTAAACACACTACTGTAAGAGCAATTTGAGTAGTTTTAGGCAAAATGTCTTGACTACACTGGCAATGGCCGGGGTTCCCCATTCAAGACGACCGTCCACAATGTGTAATGGCGGACAGCAAGCGAGTTTGAACATTTCATATACATTTCTTGACAGTGGGCTTTTCTGGCATATCACAGTAAAACCAACTAATATAATTTCGATTAAAACTGGTTTGTTTCCGATATAAATTCAAATTTTAATGTACTCTTAGACTGAATTGTCCCTTTAAATTGTTTTATAAACAACCCACATATATCTATCCAAACAGATGCGACAAGAAATGAGAACTTATAAAATTAAGATATTATGTACCGTTAATGTGTATGTAGTGTAATATGAGGAAGTTAGATTTGTATTTAAACACAAAGATAGAGGAGAAATGATAATTTTTTCAATGAAACAATAATCAAGTTGAAGCTATGAATGATGATATTCCCCTGAGATTGTCTTTTGCATGGCTTCTATTATTATTACTATGTAAACTTTTGAAGTTTGAAGGCAAATTAAAATGCTAATGTTGAAGATTTGAATTTCAGTGAGTTTGTCAAGTTTGTTCAGGCTCATAGTGTAGGAGATATAAACTCAAAAACTGCATCCTTCCAGTCAAGATTATATGAGGTAAGCATGAATCGTCAGGGTATATATCTCTCCAAAAGAACAATACGAGTATGAATAATTGCTGTCAGGCCCTCATTTTAAACACATTAATTATTATAAAATTTAGACTGGCTGCATGTTCAATGTATCAGAACTTGTTATTTATTTGTAAATAAAAAAGATGTTAAGATCAGACTTTAAAGTTTGAAGAAATTAAGAGTTTTGATTGTGCTAAGTTAATGAATGCTGATCCCGATTGACCTTTAGCGCTACGGACAAAAGCCCCTCAGGACAAAAGCTTCTTAGGACATAAGCCCCAAGGACAAAAGCCCCTCCATACTAATGAAAAAGAGGAAAAAAGCCCCTTCATATTAAAAAAAAATTTGTAATGAAAAATTATTTTCATTTTAAATAATCTAATTTTTAAAATATGGTTAAAATAAGGCCAAATGCAGAAATTTACTGGATTATTTGACTTACTTAATGGTTGATTGAAAACAAATATAAAATTATAAAATTATTTTTATGTTTCAATAATTATGACACTATGTAATAGAAATATTTTGGAATTGAACATACTTTACTAAATATATAGTGTACGTAATCCTTTATACAAACATCAAGCTGTAAGCCTGTTAAGTAGGTGTCTAGCCTGTTAAGTAGGTGTCTTATCAAGAAAACACTAATGGCTTCTTCTATATATAACATTCAAATGTCTATATGAACATATATGTACATCTTTTGTTAATCCTTCTTTGATATCAATAATTCAAAGGATACAAATGATCACAGCACATGCAATGTATTTTGTTTGACACTCTTTTCTGATAGCACCAACATTCCTGTAACGGCTTGATAAAATATTTCAAAATTTAAAAACAAAAAAAAACAAAAAATAAAGAAGGGGCTTACGTAAGGGGCTTTTATCAAGAGCGACTTTTGCCCTACATTTGTTTTATTGAAGGGCCAGTTATTAAAGGGGTAGATTGGGGCTAAACTCATTTATCTTGTCCTATCATACTTGGACGTCATCATCTTATCTGAATAACTTCAAATGTAGATGTCATCAAACTTTATATTAAAGCATGAATTGTTGAGCAACTTTATTAGTTAGTTATTAGATCACATGACCTAAAATCTATCAACATTTTCTGAATGTTCTCACAGACAGCCTGGTCTGATGATTCAGATGAAGAGGATTCATGCCTGGTCTCACACACACGAGAAAACTCAGGTTTGTGTCACCTTTTGGACAAATATTTGCGTTATAGAGAAATCATCTATAATAGATTAAAGAGCATCATTTGTAGTGACGTTCTGTATCAATGACTATGATTGTTAAAGCACTTCTGTTTTAATGATCTGTGCTTGTCATCTAATTATTTGTGATCATGATATGCCAGTAACTTTGCTTGCATTTAAGCATTGGTTGTCATATTTTTGACATGCATTGGGTTTTCTAGCATAGCCAATGGTGAGCATTAGCGCACCATGATAGATATGCTAGAACACCCAATGTATGTTACACACCAATGCATGTCAAAAATATGACAACCAATGCTTATATTTACATTTAATATAGTCATTCCCGTTATCAAAAGAAAAAAAGGTGAAAAATAAAGTATGAAAATAAAAGTTATACATTTGTATAGTGAAAAATATCATTTGATGCAACAGCCAATTATTTGGCGCGAAAGAGTTGAGTTCTTGCAACTTCCGGTATGTTGCCACTGACAACCGACTAAACAATAACAGTAGATGAATTAGTCCCATTGATGAAACAGGATATACAACGATAAGTACAACATTTCAATCAATTTCAAATATTTTAATAAGAATATATTAACATATTGATCAATTTTCAGAATATATTATATTCTTCAGTTAGTTATCATACTGACGTAAACCCCAGTCATTTTTTGACCTTTTGAACCTTTTGATTTTTGTATCGGTACGCTAGAGCCTAACTGCCAATGTAAATACTGGAAAATATTATACATTGGGGCATAGTAGCAACATAAAGGAACTGTGCAGTGGTAATGTGAATATTGTATTTTGCTGGTTTAATTGGACATCAGATCTGAACTCTGTAATGGTGATTTACATTTCAGATCAAAGTTATAAAAAAAACTTCACTCGCTAGAAAAAACCATAAAAATAGTAAATTTTGATGTTCAGTTAAATGGTGTAAACCAGCACTCGTCAACATTTATGTGTTGATTAGCTGTGTATTATTACAGATGACATTACCAGGCCTGTCACAACCATTGACGCCACACATTACTATGGACAAACAACCAACAATTCCTTCATATTGGGTAAGCTTATAAATCAGATCTCTACCTTATCAATGTGGTCATATGTAATTATAGAGATGTATTGTTTATGGGACACATTTACTTTACATGTTTTTTTCCATATATGGAATCGTTACACAACAAGTCGTATTTCTTTATTGAAAGCAAAACTAGAATTACGAATTAAAAAATTTATTTTTTTTTTGCAACAAAGAAATAGTATTTTAAAACTTAAAACTAATACATAATTATCCCTAGTTGTATTTCATCTCATGTTGGACACATTATTTCTTTAAAACTGGCTGAAAATGTTGATCAATTAATTCAGGCCAATGATGATTATGACATTTGTTATTAGTTGAGTGTTATTATTTGTTTGTATGTTTAAGGTTCTGAGGTGGAGTTTGAGAAATGATAACTACACATGAGCTAAGACCAAACAAATCCATCTTCAAGTGTCGTCTTCTGTCATCGCCAAGCATGTCTCTGTGGGCTCCTTAACAGTGGTAGGCTATCATTCACTAAGAAATAAAAGCATAATTTAAATCTTGGTAGTGGCTAAGTGGTTAAGGTGTCCCACATGGACAGTTATTTGGTGATGATTGTACATAGGTGGATGTTATTTGTGCTCTTGCTTTTCTGCACCATTTTAAACTGGCGTGTCTTTGGCAAAATTTATTAATTTTGTAGTATGAAAGGACTTTGTAATGGTATGGCATGTATCCATGTTTGTGTTTGCTCAGGGAAAGGAGGGAAGATCTACTTCGGGATTTCTAGTACGGTTCAAGGTGTGGAAATGAATCGAGATGATCGCGATGAGTTCCGTATTGGCGTAGACCGGATGATGTCAGATAAAATTTCCCCGTGTGTTCTCCACTCCATGTTTGATGTTATATATACACCTGTCGTGGAGCACGATGAACATACTAACACTCTCGTAGCCATCAAAGACCGCTTTGTTGCTGGTAAGTAAACTTATCTTCATGTAATACTGGGAATGAACGAATGTTTTCATACACTCAAATCTGTCTTACTATTGTAGCAAATCCATGGGAATAGGAAAATATTTTTTAATGTTTAACTATCGGTATATTTTTGCGGGTTTAGTCAGCACTTGTATATAATGGGCAAGTGCATTTTACAGTTTTAATTTGGTGAGTAGGGGGAGATTTCTTTCTTCTTTTTTTTTTCAATTTCAATTTTATGCATCTTTATCCAAACCTGGTACTTACTATCAGTTTGCCAGCTCTTGATATTTACAGCTATTTAAGAAAATGTTGAAAACGTCTTTCTCAACGATGTTATATCTTGATCCTACATGTCAACGTTATGATTGAAGTCAGTTAAAGTTCCCCAATACTGTACTTTCTCAGATAGAACTGTTTAGTGAAAAGTCTCATTTCACTTGTCTCTTACAATTGTTTTTATCTAATTTAGGACTGATCACAGATCCAAATGGTTGACTAGGGGCCTTTATGGATTTTGGGTTTTTTACGATATTAATCTTAGTATGAATTGTTCGCTGAGAAACATATCTATCTTGCAGAGGTCGCTGTTAAACCTGTGTCTCATGGAATCATGCATACACTAAAAGATGGGGAATGTTTCTATCGTTTTGGACCACACACGTCTCAACTCACTGCTCTGGTATGATTCCATGTTCTACTTCTCAAAACTGCACATTTGCCAGCCATTTTGGTGTCCCACCATACTAAGTACTGTCAGAAGTTATAAGCTTTTATTGGTTTGTACTTACACATGTTTGAAATTTTGGGACAAAATGAAAACAAAAGAGCAAATGATTTGGCAATGTACTGACAATTGCTATAACAGAAGAATCAACAATAGAATAATATAGCCATTAGTTTCACAAAGACAGTTTATACCTCTTATAATGTTTAATTAACAGGAGATGATCTAACAATGTTAATTAACAGGAAATGATCTTACAATGTTAATTAACAGGAAATGATCTTACAATGTTCAAAGAACAGGAGATGATTTTACAATGTTCAATAATAGGAGATGATCTTACCATGTTCAATTAACAGGAGATGATCTTACTCATGTTTAATTAACAGGAGATGATCAAACAATGTTTAATAAACAAGAGATGATCTTACGATGTTCAATTAACAGATGATCTTACAATGTTTAATAAACAGGAGATGATCTAACGATGTTTAATTAACAGGAGATGATCTTATGATGTTTAATTAACAGGAGATGATCTTATGATGTTTAATTAACAGGAGATGATCTAACGATGTTTAATTAACAGGAGATGATCTAACGATGTTTAATTAACAGAAGATGATCTTATGATGTTTTATTAACAGGAGATGATCTTATGATGTTTAATTAACAGAAGATGATCTTATGATGTTTAATTAACAGGAGATGAGACAGTTGATTATATTGGAAGAGGAGGAAGCTTTTATGGAGGAATTCAAACAACTATCAATGGAACTTGATCAGCTGAAGTCAGTAATATAGACAGCTTCAGGTTTTCTGCAGTAGAAAAACATGTTACCTTTTCAGCATTATACAGTTATCTCCCTTACAAGTGATCTTGATGGAAACAGGAAATATTCCTGACCAAAATAAAAAAAGACTTAACAGGTTTGATAGAGATTTTGATTTCTTTCCTTTTATCTTGTAATTTCCATGACCAGAATTTTACTCATTGCATATTTTATATGCTTTATGTTCAAGATTTTGTTCATTTAACAACCGATAATGTATAAGTTGAATACACCATTACAATAAATTTTAAATATAACAAACTCACTTAGAAAGAAATATCATATATAAAGCTGTGCTCACACTTTGGATAGCATTTTGGGCATTTTGCTAATGGAAGACAAGTGAATTATATGACCCTGGGGTCTCACATTTCCCCCTGGGGAGGGGGTCAAGTTTACTTTAGTTTATATATGAAAAACACATTTATGAACATTATTTGCACAATTTTCATAGGAAACGAGTCAAACTTGATTAGAATTATTAGCCTGAGATATAGTATTTCAACATCCATATCAGTCCTCGCTGATCCCCTAGGGGACCAGCGGAACAGGGCCCAACAGGGTCAAAATGACTTAAAATTTCAAAAACATTTCTGAGTTCACAGGTTTGATGAAGTAAATACTCTTCTTAGATTAAAAAGTCAAGTTTATAAAATCACTGACCGACTTCAAGGGCCAGTATATTAGTATTTATATGTCTTTGTTTCATTCTAAACGAACTCATGTGACTGTTAAGACCCATGGGGCTCTTGTTTTGCTTACTTTTAGCAATTAAAAGCATCTCAAATTTTGCTATACATGCTATTGTAGAAATCACTCATATTTTTAGTAATTTTGTCGGGCACTAGGTGCGTTCTGCTAAAAATATTTCTTTTTTGCTAAAGAAAAAAGAAAGGTTTTAGCAATTTTTGCTTAGGTTTTTTAGCTCACCTGGCCCGAAGGGCCGGTGAGCTTATGTCATGGCGCGGCGTCCGTCGTCCGTCCGTCAACATTTCCTTTAAATCGCTACTAGTCATAGAGTTCTGCATGGATTGTAACCAAATTTGGCCACAAACATCCTTGGGGGAAGGGGAACAGAACTTGTACATGTACTGTATATGTGTCAAACTGCTACTTATATAATTATTTGTACTGTAATTTTTATACAACAAATATTTTTGTATAACAAATACATTCTTGCGTCTGTTCACCTCATTTTATTAGCAATTTTACACTCAACCAATCACTCATCACCTTATCTAAATGTTTTCAGCAACGTGTATGCTTACTAATACATATGATATACTGTATATCATCTTTATGTGAAAAACCATAAAGGTTCAATACAGAAAAAAAACTAAATTTAGGGCTGTACATGACTCCGCACTTCAAAGTCAGCACGAAAAGCAGCAGTGCTAGGATAAGTATGTTTACAGCATTTTCTAAATAAAAGTTAGTCTGTTCCTTTTGCCAGAGTCGTTTGAAAACAAAGTTATGTATAACAAAATTAAAACAATGTTTATTTCAATTCCTTCTACCAATACAACAAACTTCTTGTACAGAAAATTTATATATACATCTTCATGTTTGTTCTAAGTGAGTTTTACTATAGTTCAGTAAAATGTGACACTTTTAGTATTGTGATACTGTTAGTCTTATAACCTTCATAATTGTCAAAGTCCAATTGATGAAAATACAAAAACTTTCTGCTATTCAAGGTACACTGACAAAAATGTTCTGTTTAAACTAGATGTTAATGTTACAGAAATGGCATTTTATTTTATTTATATTATATTTTTAAGTGTGCATATTCACTATAGTTTAGTGTTTTATAATAGTGTTCATATTTTCAGTGTATGAGAAAATACTCACTATAATCAAAAATTGTTATATCATTAAATATCTTATATAAATTAAAGTTAAATTTTGTTGTTGTGCTGTATCACAAAATGAAGGTCATCTAACGTGGCTGGTCAGGATAACCTGTATCTACTGTTGTAGCAGAAAAAATATTACACTTCGCACAACTTCTACAACATTTTTTTTTTAACATGATTGTGCACTGTTTTCCAATACAAGACCTTCTCAAATTCCACAAGTAGAAATGAGCAGAAACTTGCCTGGAATAATCCCTAGATGGTCCAGGTGTTGTTATTTGTCTTAGTCTAAAATCAAAGATGGCCACCACTGCTGCCATTTTGAAAAACATATTTGAAACTTCTGCTTTAGTTTCACTGGTATGATTGGTAAAAATTGTAGGAGTGTAAAGGAAGAGCAACTCGTACAGTGTTGTTATTTTTCAGCCGCTGCTGTTTTGTAACATGACAATCACAGTTTTCCAGCACAAGAAGTATCTCAAATTTCTTTTCAAGTTCTACAAGTGTGATTATGGTTTTCGCCAAATATTGGTTGTTTTTTTGTCAGTCCAAGATGTAGGATTGATGCCAAAGTTTCCATCTTAAAATATACTTTTTCAACTGTTCAAGTTCCACAGGTGCAATCATCTGAAACTTTGGGGGGAAGTAAAGGAAGGGCAGCCTATGGAGTGTTGTGATTTTTTTTTTTTTTTTGAAAATGTTTCCATGGCACCTATGATTTTAAACATAATTTATATTGTACAAACAGTTTTGCTATATAATACTAGTTATCAAGTTCCACCAGCTGCATTGGCCTTACACTTGCCTGGAATAATACTAGCATAATTATGACTAAGATATGTTACATTTAGTAGTGCAAGTAGTTTTGTGATCTTTTTGAAATTCACCACCTGAAAAGCATACAAAGTGCTTTGAATATCTTCTTCATAATCTTAACCATCAAAATTCCTAAACTTTAAGGAATTCCATAACATAAAATTCTCCAATGAGAAGCATTAAATTAGCTAAGGGGATCCTATCTATAAACTTCTACAATGCTTTCCTGTGTAGAATTCTATGTTTTAGGAATGTTTATGAAATTGGCACCAAAATGTTCCAAAAAGTCATTGAGTCCTTGTCATTTACAACAAAACATACCACCATTTTTTGCATGAACGAGTGTCTGAGTGTGTATTGTAAGGTAGTCTAAACAGTCAACGCTGATACATTAGCTGTTTCACATATTGGGCATCTGCGCAATTAACTTCCGGAATCAGCCTAGATACTGAATACATCATGATTGGCCAACACTACGTCAGGGAATTCCGTTTCCTTTTGGAATTGTATGTTAGAATTCTTGTTCTGTCATTGATTAAAAGATGTCACCGAATTGTGTGATTGTGATTTGTGTGATCTGTAGCTTGTCTGTCACATTCTGTCCCTTTCCACTGGCTTCGAATAAATAGAGGGGGGGGGGGTAAATGTCTTGGAAGTCTTGGAAGTGTTCTTGGTGTCTCAATCCAATTCTTCTCTGTGTCTCAATCCAATTCTTCTCTGTGTCTCAATCCAATTCTTCTCTGTGTCTCAATCCAATTCTTCTCTGTGTCTCAGTCCAATACTTCTCCATGTCTCAATCCAATTCTTCTCTGTGTCTCAATCCAATTCTTCTCCGTGTCTCAATCCAATTCTTCTCCGTGTCTCAATCCAATTCTTCTCCGTGTCTCAATCCAATTCTTCTCCGTGTCTCAATCCAATTCTTCTCTGTGTCTCAATCCAATTCTTCTCCGTGTCTCAATCCAATTCTTCTCCGTGTCTCAATCCAATTCATACATCCAATACACACATTGTAATTGCATGATGCTCCTCTCAGGTGTCTTCCTAACAGTATTTTAAGCTGTAACTGATTTGCATTGACATACAATTGTAACGGCAGTATTATTTACTAGACGTATTTACGTGATTGGTGTCTTTTTTCACAACGTTATGTGCCTGTGGTAAGTGATTTTCTAGATAGTATTTCTATTTACCATTGGAATTGTTTCCACAGGGCACATTAAAGACATCAACTTAAATACCAAAACAACTCGAAGGCTTCTGTTAAGTTTTTATTTCTGTACCCGTGTATAGTATAAAATTTATACATTAAAACATAATACTGGTATGCAAAGTCTTTAGTACGATTGTAGACTAACATTGACGCTGAGAAAGAAGCAAATCAATTATGAAATGGGAGTGATCATTCCTACTTCCATTGATATAACACAAGATAACAAACTGAAATCAAATGATGACATAATGATGACTTGGGTCCATAAAACTCTTTCATAAGTGTCCTATTCTGCACTGGCTTTACACGAGATCTCACTGGAAATCCTATGCCCGTATCATTTACGGCGCTAATTTGCTAAGACCCAAACCTTCGTAGACAAATTCGTCTGACATGACCTCTATGCATTTTAAAATTTCCGACAGCAATCCGCGTTAATATACTGACATTACACTTGAGATGTAATAACATTTAAAGTGACGACACCAATGTTACCGTTCGCATTGCGCCAGAAAAAACTCGGTAGCTGTCCGAATTTTGGTACCTTCCAGGTATGCAAAATGATTCCAAGATTCCACAGAATTTGCTACAGTAAGAGAATAATTTTAACATGTGGTATCCAGGATATAGTTTCTATCACTGAGTAGTATTGTATCATCTCTATAAAATATCAATTGATTCCTGTATAGTTGTCGGTCTTGTACAAACGTGTGTAGAAACCAATGCTATTACGAATAACCCGAGCTACATGTAGATGTATCACATTTTTCAGATTTTAAACAGTACTGCTTGGTGACTTGACTTTGAATGGTCTGTAAATGTCCTCCTTACTCCTTCCAAGGATTTATAAGTGAGTCACGGTCAGTGCACAAACACAAAAGCGCCTGCGCTGTCTTTGCCCAAAACTCAGTGTGACTTATCCTTCTCATATACGTCCTTGCTCCTTCCTAGAAAGTTATTGTCTTACTGTTATGTATTCCTGTTGCCATGATGACCTACTTCATTTTGTAAATCTGATTAAACCACCAGCGAAGTCTATCCTCGGGTTTAACCTCAGTAAATACTGTATAAAGTCCATGGGCGTTTGCTTGTACCCATTCCTCAAAGTACCTGGTATCGGGGTTGAGCTCACGCGTTATTTTGTCACTGTACATATGATCCCAGCGCGTGCGCATTAAGAATAGAAACATGTTTGCGTAGTCCTCCTTCCATGGGTGTGTGTGGGAGGCTTGGCGGTAGGCTGCGTGTGTTACCTGGAATCAAACCCATAACATTCTATACCATATTGGAAATTAACATCAATGTAAACAAAAATCGAAGTTTTAAGTCGAGGCATAATATATATATGCACTATCAATTTCCAAGAAACATTTAAAATTGAGGT
Source organism: Argopecten irradians (assembly GCF_041381155.1). Taxonomy (NCBI): domain Eukaryota; kingdom Metazoa; phylum Mollusca; class Bivalvia; order Pectinida; family Pectinidae; genus Argopecten; species Argopecten irradians. Next base: position 15,235,897 of record NC_091137.1, on the reverse strand, counting down.
TTCTAAGACATGATTTACGGCGATGCAAAATCACATATGAGGGCGTTTACGTTTCCCGTGTCCAAGACACGATTCTTCGTCATTTCCACAGGGACCTGGCACGATTTTTTAAAACTAACTGTATACATATATACATATCATTGTATCTATGATACTATAATATATTATACAAATATTTCATGGCTTATTGTGCTCTAGTTCATAATATTTAACCCGAGGTGATGGTAATCAACAAATGTTAAATTGCACGAGGCCAAAGGTCGAGTGCAATATAACATTTGTTGATTACCATCACCGAGGGGTAAATATTATGAACTAGGGCACAGTAACCATGGAATATTTGTTTTATTACATAATCACCAGTTTTTCAGTTGAATATTTTTTTTTATAAAACGAATACGACAATCACTTAACAAAATCACAACACCGTATCGTACGGAAAAAACCTTAATATCCTATTGAAGATTGACGTATAGCCTACGTACGTCACGTTGTAACTCCGGTTTGGATGTCTTATTGTCTGTTTTCACATTATTAGACCTGCTTGCAGCCTTTTGATCTAATACATTCATCGTGTCCGTCCTTTACTCGGTACAGTAAACGTCTACATGACGTGCTTGATTCGAGATCTATAAATCCAGCGCGAAATTAAGCGTGAACCTTTGTGACGTCATAATAACGTAACTCACTGTTACTCGCAATTCCTCGGAAGTTTTCTACAAAACTAGACAACAACAGCGAGGTGTTCCTAAAGCCGTGCAATATAACATTTCGAACCGTGCAATATAACGTTTCCATGGAAGCGTGCAATATAACTTCGAACCGTGCAATATAACAAGGTTTTATTGAACGGTCGGTGTAATAGTTGAAAATATTATATTTCTTCATATATAGATTGGTGTAAACAAATTATGTAATAAATATATATATGTATACTGTTTGGTTAAAAATTTTCGTGCCAGGTCCCTGTGGTCATTTCCCTTCTCTTATAGTAGGGACGTGTGCGTTTAGCAGAACGCTGTGTTTGGTAAAACTCATGTTCATTGAAATTCCTTGGTTATGTAGCCCCTAACATACTATTTGATAATCATTTTACTTACGGGTTTGTCGAAGAACTTGAGAGCGTTTATGTTATAGGAGAAACACTGAGCGAACGTCTGGCGGGATACCTTACTGCCACACAGACTAATCGGACCACGGTTCCCACGTTTGTCCGTGAATTTGGCCCTGTCATTGAAGATTTTCTCTATAATGGGCCCTAAATCCAGGACGCTGATCATGTTCAGGGGAATTTCGGTGTCCATCGGGAGTTCTGAAATAAAGACAAAATGTGTAAAATTACATTAAACAAGAAAGAGTCATTTGTTTCAGCGCCTCTATGAGTTGAATTCAGTCGGCGCAACAATTACAGGTACTCCTTTTATGAAACGTAGACCTTAGAAACAACATGAAATTTTACGTCAAACAAGAAATCCTTGACGATGCTGGTGACTTACTGAACACGAAATCCCTGCCCTGATGGCTTTCCGAACACGAAAACTTTTACGATAATTTATGCTGATGACATTACGAACTAGAAATCCCTGTCGACCATTTACGCTTATGACTTCTCGTACACGAAATCCCTGTCGACCATTTACGCTTATGACTTTCCGTACACGAAATCCCTGTCGACCATTTACGCTTATGACAATCCGTATACGACCGTACACGAAATCCCTGTCGACCATTTACGCTTTTGACTTACTAAACACGAAATCCCTGCCGACCATTTATGCTTATGACTTTCCGTACACGAAATTCCTGCCGACCATTTACGCTTTTGACTTACCGAACACGAAATCAATCCATTCCGACCATTTACGCTTATGACTTTCCGTACACGAAATCCCAGCCGACCATTTACGCTTATGACTTTCCGTACACGAAATCTCTGTCGAACATTTACGCTTATGACTTTCCGTACACGAAATCCCTGCCGACCATTTATGCTTTTGACTTACCGAACACAAAATCCCTGTCGACCATTTATGCTTATGACTTTCCGTACACAAAATCCCAGGCGACCATTTATGCTGATGACTTTCCGTACACGAAATCTCTGTCAACCATTTACGCTTATGACTTTCCGTACACAAAATCCCTGCCGACTATTTACGCTTTTGACTTACAGAACACGAAATCCCTGCCGACCATTTACGCTTTTGACGTACCGAACACGAAATCCCTGCCGACCATTTACGCTTTTGTTGTACCGAACACATCCCTTCCGACCATTTATGCTTATGACTTTCCGTACACGAAATCCCTGTCGACCATTTACGCTTTTGACTTACCGAACACGAAATCTCTGCCGACCATTTACGCTTTTGACGTACCGAACACGAAATCCCTGCCGACCATTTACGCTTTGGTTGTACCCAACACGAAATCCCTGCCGACCATTTACGCTTTTATTGTACCTAACACGAAATCCCTGCCGACCATTTACGCTTTTGGCTTACCGAAGACGAAATCTCTGCCGACCTTTTCCGGTGCCATGTAGTCGAGAGTATCCTCGTACCTCCGGGGGAGGGTGATGAGGGTGAGGGGGACGTCAGCCACTCTGAAACATTGTTCCGTCTCGGCTTTCGCGATCATGTGACGAGCACCGATTCCCTGTATATCGCCCGTGTGAGGCTCTGTACAGTAGATCACGTGGGGAACACGTGCCTTATTACTGGCAGTGGCTATTGTCCTCCCGTATTCTACCTCGGTCACCATAAAACTACTGGGGTCGTTCCTAAAGTCGGATAGCGTAAATACAAAACAACCATCACATCCTCTTAAGATATGTTCCATAGAACCAACATCATGTGGTGCACATCGATGTACTGCCACTCCCGGCGGAGGGTCTACCTCCCCTTTCCCTCTAGGACTCCCAAGAGGAACGCCTTTCACTGTTGCTACTTTGGACAGGTAGAAGGCTACAGCTGCCCCTACAGCCGAGTCAACTCCCAGTACCACATACACTTTCGACATGGCTCTGAAACAGATAAACGTACGACTTAAATACATGTAAACTGGAGTATTCGGTTAACTCGAACATTTATTTTTGAACAAGCAGATAGGTCATGGGCTAGGAGGGTCCCACATGCACCCCCCAAACCTCCGAACCAATATTTTTCTGAACCCTTATGACCCACTGATCACAAATCAAAATGTTAACATTGCATAAGTTGGGATGAACTTCCGGTTATGACGTCATCAAGATGGCCGCCATCTCGAATTTCACTCAAAATTGAAAAATAGTCATAACATTAACATTTTTTAACCGAAGTAGACAAATGAGGTATCAAAATGACCACAATAGAACAACAAATACATATCAGGACCAAAATATCCAATATATGTAGTGATTTCTACGTAGGAAATGAAAAAATCGGATTTAAAGCTCAAAAATTGTGATTTTTCAGCAAATTTTTCATATTTTGTTTGACGCAGCAAAAATGTTTCCCAACATCAATCTATTATTTCTAATAAGTTTTTTGACCACTTATCAATCAGTTTAAACAACAACAACAATAAAAACAAATGTTAACATTGTATAGGTTCCGGTTTTGACGTCATCAAGATGGCCACCATCTCGAATTTCACTAAAAAATGAAGAATAGTCATTACACTGATATTTTTAAACTAAATTAGACAAATGTGGTATCAAAATGACCACAATAGAACAACAAATACATATCAGGACCAAAATATCCAATATATGTAGTGATTTCTACGTAGGAAATGAAAAAATCGGATTTAAAGCTCAAAAATTGTGATTTTTCAGCAAATTTTTCATATTTTGTTTGACGCAGCAAAAATGTTTCCCAACATCAATCTATTATTTCTAATAAGTTTTTTGACCACTTATCAATCAGTTTAAACAACAACAACAATAAAAACAAATGTTAACATTGTATAGGTTCCGGTTTTGACGTCATCAAGATGGCCACCATCTCGAATTTCACTAAAAAAATGAAGAATAGTCATTACACTGATATTTTTAAACTAAATTAGACAAATGTGGTATCAAAATGACCACAATAGAACGACAAATACATATCAGGACCAAATAATCCAATATGTGTAATGATTTGTACGAAAGAAATAAAAAATAAGCTTTTAAGCTCAAAAATGGTGATTTTTCAGCAAATTTTCCATACTTGGCTTGACGCAGCAGAAATGTTTCCCAACAACAAATTATTACTCGTAATCAGTTATTTTAAACTCCTATCAATCAGTAAAAACAAAAAACAAAAACAAAAATATATAGAATTGCAAAAAAAGAATCATTGTTATACCCTCAATTTTGTAGATTAGCAGCGTCTCAAATATAACACAACACCTACTGATAGCGTAACAAATGTAACCTAAGCTAAGCCTGTGTTTCCGTTAATATCATTAACAGTTCCCAAAGCGTTTGTGTCTTTGAAAATGAGCACATTCATTGTTTATTTGCTATGCATAGCATAAGCAAAATGTCAGATGGTTACTACAATGTCACTAATATGTCCTTCACTGGTTCTCAATGATAACCATTATCATTGTGCGTGCTTTCTCGCCTCACTGACCTATCCACTGAAGAGACTCGGCATATCTGGTAGCTGGTACATGCAGTCCGAATCAGAGTACTCGAGATATCAGTATCCAATTCGTCGAAAGCCAGATCGACGTCTTCGATGTCGATGAGCTCATGTGACACTGCATTACCAGTGTTGTTCTAGCCTTTTATGACCAATCCATGGCCAGAGTTCATATCGGGAACAACATGTTCAGGGATGTGGGATCTCTTTCAGATTTTAACATATCGTACGTATATGCTGTTTCAGACTTCTCCGGCATAATGGAAATTACACCAGATGCACATTCTTCCAATTGTGGAATAGGTTCTCCTTAGCACATAACTCCATAATTCGTATGAAGTACTATTCATCAATCTTGTGGACCCTCGTGCAACCATAAATGGCACAGGTGATATCATCGAGGTCATTAATGAGGGCATAAATGTTAAATGTTTTTCATTGGTCTGACTTTTCCTTACCCCCTAGAAGGTGCACATCTGGTGTATGCGCAAAGAGACCATTGAAGACTCTCTAGTAAAAAGTTCTCTAAAGTGCTTTCCAGACTTGGCAAAGAGTGAAACTTCACTGCAGACCTCATTTATGACCTCAAAGAATCCACCTGTGCTACCTATGGTCACTGAGGTTCACAAGAATGAGGAATTGTGCTTCATACGAATTAAGGAGAACCAACTCAACCCTCTGCAGAATGTTGATCTGGTGTCTTTTCCATTATGCCTGGGAAGTCTGGAACATCATATACGATATGTGAATCTAGGTGAAACTAGGTTGGAAACAGGAAGAGCTCCCACATCCCTGAAGCCGATGTTTCTGATCTTAACTCTGACCATGGACAGTTGCAAGTTAGAACCACGATGGTAACCCGGTAATGCAATGTCACATCAGGTCACCGAGGTCGAAGACGACACTCTGGCGAGAAAGCACGCACAACGAAAATGATTATCATTAAGAACTAGTGAAAGAAATATGTGACACCGTAGTAACCATCTTATATTTCCTTACGTTATGCACAGGAAATAAACAATGGATGTGCTCATTCTAAAAGACACAATATGTTTCGAAAAGTGTCATGGTATTTACGGAACTTTAATTTGATACCCTATAGCTATTAGTTGGCGTTTTGCTGTAATAATTCAGTTTAAGAGGCTACTAGCTACAAAATTTCGAACATGAAAATGGATTATTTTGAAGTCCCACTTAGATATTCAGCCAACTTTAAATTCGAATTTGTTAAGATATAAATCGTCAATAGCCAATGTTATATTCAGGAAATTCCAAGACACCAGGAAACTGTAGTGTTTGCGGTTTGGAAAAAATAACAATCATATGCAGCATCCGGTTATGTTTTGTAAACCAAATGATGGTATAACAATTCTCTTTTGTATTTCTATATATTTTTGTTGTTGTTGTTTTAACCGATTGATAAGAGGTCAAAAAACTGATTGTGAATAATAATTTGTTGTTGGGAAACAATTTTGCTGCGTCAAGCCAAATATGAAAAAATGCTAAAAAATTACCATTTTTGAGCTTAATTTTTTTTTTCATTTCCTGCGTTCAAATCACTACATATATTGGATTATTTGGTCATGACATGTATTTGTTGTTCTATTGTGGTCATTTTGATACCTCATTTGTCTACTACAGTTGAAAAATGTCAATGTTATGACTATTTTTCATTTTTCAGTGAAATTCGAGATGGTGGCCATCTTGATGACGTCATAACCGGAACTTATACGATGTTAACATTGGTTTTGGTTGTTTTTGTTGCTTAAACTGATTGACAAGTGGTCAAAAAACTTATTAGAAATAATAGATTGCTGTTGAGAAACATTGTTGCTGTGTCAAACAAAATATGAAAAATTTGCTGAAAAATCACCATTTTTGAGCTTTAAATCCGATTTTTTCATTTCCTACGTAGAAATCACTACATATATTGGATGTTTTGGTCCTGATATGTATTTGTTGTTCTATTGTGGTCATTTTGATACCTCATTTGTCTACTTCGGTTGAAAAATGTTAATGTTATGACTATTTTTCAATTTTTAGTGAAATTCGGGATGGCGGCCATCTTGATGACGTCATAACCGGAAGTTCATCCCAACTTATGCAATGTTAACACTTTGATTTGTGATCAGTGGGTCATAAGGGTTCAGAAAAATATTGGTTCGGAGGTTTGGGGGGGGGGGGGGGGTGCATGTGGGACCCTCCTAGCCCATGGCCTAAGAAGACCGTAAGTGGTGCTCATCACCAAAGGAATCTATACTTGAAGTTTCCAGAGTGTCCATGGATCATTTTGGGAGTTTTAAGAGTTAAATATCGTTAAAATCATACTCTACATGATGTATGTATACACCAAGTTGAGAGTGGATTAGCTCTCGTTTATCAAGGCACTAAAACCTCTTTAAATGGTCTATAGAGTTGACAATGGTGCTTCCAAATGTACCGGTATATAAACTGTATTTCATTCACGATCTATGTGATTCTGTATTTGGGGACATTAGTAAGTTCCTAAAGTTTTAATGTTCAAAAATGTTTTTGTGGGAAAAGACCTCTTACTACGACATAACAAACGTGCTTGATTTAAAGTGTTTTTAAAGGATGGTGATCAAACAGGTAATTCTATATATGATATGTAGCGGTATTTTTCGTGTCTACGATTAGCTCTGACCCAAGTTTTCGGAGGCGATTCGTGTATGGAAACACAAAGAAACAATATACGACGCGTATATACCTGTGTACCATTCTCAATATAAAGGGAACCTAAGATCAATGAGTAACAGTTTTACACCTATTTCTACTGTCCACAGAGACTTTAGACACCTTGTTTGATTACCCCTTGTTTTTGGCTTAGCTATAAGGTTTTGGTGTAACATTATGTCGGTAAAGAGAAGTCAGAAATCCTGGGTATAATACACGTATTGTAACACAATTTACAATGTTGCAATGGCAGTTACGGAATCATGTTTTTTTCTTTAGTAAAGTCCTCGGCTTTCTATATAGGATACAACAATGATGTCTAACGGGATACATCACGATTGGAGCCTGCTCCATAGCCATCCATTGTCGTGGAGAATAGTTTCGTGCAATCGTCATGTACATACAGGAACATGTAATACATGTCATTCGGCCTGTTAGAATTGTCAGCAATTTTGAAATGCTTTCCAAGAGCCAAAACGGCGAAAATTTAGTATCACACCTTTCAGACTGTTAATGTTACTAGTTTTTCAGAAACTTATATAAAACAATCCCTGAAGTCCAAAGTCAGTTTAGTATAAGAATAATGTTATCTGGTAGAAAGGTAGAATGAGTCGGTTAGTTATTGTCCTGTGGACATTTAAAGGACATTCAAACAGGACGATGGGAACGTTACCTCAATTAAAGTGGTGGTGTGAAAAAATCAACCAAGTGTCGTTAGCTTGATGTCTGTGTGATAGTTTGGATAGTCTCCTCATATCTGGGTGTCTGATAAAGGTGGTCTACGACAGAACATGAGTAATCATTTTTGTAGAAAAGACCTAGGCCTTGACCAATCCTTATGTTGTACCTGTAGTGATATCGTTACAATTTTTCCCATTATGTTTTCAGTGCCAAGACAATAACATCAGCAGAGTTTTCTAACTGACATTTGATAATTTCTATGTACATATTTCTATATCAAAGTTGAGTAAACTTTACTGAGGTAAAGAGGTGAATTGATTGATATCAATATTACTTGTCATGGCCAAAATCAATGTTCCGTCCATATCACTTCTAGTCTGAATGTCTATACAGGTATACCTAATATCCAAGGGAACGATATTTATTATTCAAAATCAAATTGCTATCGTCAGTCATTATCGTTATATTTCGTTTAAAGTTAAAAAATGAATCACTCAAGTTTTAGTTCATTAAAGTTATAACTTCAACAAACCAAACCCCATTACCGATATATTCCTGTTATAAAGATTGTTCCTTTCCAAGTGACGCCTAGATTCATTACGCTCCATCCCGTTCGGTATTCAGAATATACCAAGTTTTAATTTCTTTGAAAGTGATGCATTATATCCGTGCATCCATAAACAGACAATACAATGAAAATCGATGGTATTTCAATTAAGAATACCATTAAAACTTGATAGATCTGCAGGAAAGCTTGAACATGACCCCGACACAGCGGAATCGATTACAGGGCAAGCTATATGATATCGTTTCTTTATCAATAAGACAAGGCGTACCTGGAGTACTGATAGGAAGACATTCACTGTTTAAATAACTAGAGATATATAGATGTGTGTTATTTAATCAGGTAGGATCAGATTTGTGCAGTAAATATTATAGACAAATCTTGTATTAATAACCGGGGAGGCGATCTGGACAAGGTGCCAATTTATACATCAATATTTGTCTTAGTAGAGATATATATGGAAACGCCGGATTCCGGGGTGCTTGAGTGTTATGAGTTTGGTATTAATCTTGTCAAATTCTCGTCCACTAAAGACTGTACATTTACTGTCATCGTCTTATCTATAACTCCACGTAGATCGTATAAATCGGTTAATTCCGTACAGAACAACATAAACCCAAAACCAATGTTAGTTTTAAATACCGACATGTACCTACCCTCATCGACCATTTTCAAACGTATTTTTCATAAACCGAAGTTAGTACACCCCTACCCCCTCCCTCCCCACGGCCATAAAAAAATCTATAGTATGGTTAGCATATTGATACCCCCACCCTGAGTTATAAATCAATCTTTTATAAAACGGCATTATATTACCCATAAATTACGAATCACGAAAGTACCGCTTATTGATAATGAAACGTCATAACGTCCAGGTTTTATTAAACAAAAATTAAAAACCTTATACATGCATGTCGTGTAAATATATATGTTGTTAATTTTGTCAGTCGCCATTTACAAGCCGAAATTAATTCACGTTGTGGTGAATGGTCAACTATAATATCCATCACATATCTAGTAAACTACTGACATGTATATCTATCCCAATTAACAATGCGCGTCACTATATCAACCGACACACAACTCTATCATTGTTAACAATGAAGTCGTCCCCCAATGAACTCAGCCATTCAATGGATTTGATTGACTGAATGCGCTATGTGGAAAGTTATACAGACGGTTGTAAAGATTTGACCTGGTATTAACGAAAATGTGTATAAAACAAAGAGTTTAAAGGGATATGAAGTCGTGCGAATAAAGACCAGCTTTAAAGTAAAGAAACTCTGGCATCGTTTTCTATCATATTGTCTACTTATCAGCATAGAAAGTATTCATAAAGAGCAATAGACAGAATAGAATACAGGGCTATTGAGTTTGTTACGATCCCAGGACGTCGTGCATCGGGATCATTTTCACTATAACTCCACTATGTAACTTTACCAAACGCAATTGGTTGATGTTCAACAGTTATGAACTGCCATCTGCTTATCTTGACGTCATTATCATTGTGACGTCAACATTGTCGTGTCAGTGATCGTTCCATTGGTTACAATATGAATTGTTTATTCATTTTGGATGCAAAATATCTTGGGATTTTATCTAACAATCTTTATCAAGTGTAGAAATAAGTATCAAGATATAATCAGTTGGCAATGATAGGACTATGAATGCCAAAGGGACAGCATTGGCGCTCTTCGTGTTGAATTTACCGCTGTCCAGTTGACATAATAATCTTATAATTGCCAGCTGAATGCAATTCAATGCTTAATACATGTATGTCTTTGAAGTTATACATGAACATTTAACAAATGGTTTAACAAAATTTCAAAACAGCGTCAAACTTATATTGTAAGAGAAGGCCGTTTACAATGTAAGTTATTAGGACAATCCGTGCCTAATCCCTTTGTGACATTAATGTATCAACGTAAGATCTAACATTTAGTACATGTTGTACACAGAAGGAAATCTTTTACGGTAATTGTTAGTGTGATGAATGGACGATGATATGTACACGGTATGGGGTATCAGTGATCGGCGATCTGTATCGATTAGTAATCGATAACAGGTGTTATAGTGTTAATGTAATGTTATAGGCCATACGTAGTTAATCATGAATGGCATATCTCGCTGTAAATCACACTATTTTTATAATATCAAACGTGGGAATTATTTAGTATTAGAAACAGGGCAGTTATAATTAGCTGACACAGATGCCGACATATTGTATAATATTTTATAGTTTACATTGCGTCCCCTGATAATACGATACGTCGTGTATTATGTTTGTCTCGAACCTTTCATCGAAACATAAACAAAACTGACTTATCATTTACAATACATGTATATATAGAGACAAGATATATACTTTATATGTTTTCATGTTTTAAAAGTTAAGAAGTAAAATAAAACTCTTACCTGATTCAGATGAATCAAACAATTATAATGGACAACTCCACTATAGTTTAGTTCCTGTGCTAATCCAAGGTAGATCTTAGTACCATGTGGCAACGTAATACAGGGCGCATGTGCGATAATAGAACTTAATTCCTTAGCTACTGGTTCAATAAAACTTTCAGGCCCGGACACACCTCGACGACTCTCTATATGGTTCTAGTGACTGAGCGGATTGTCAGGCGTTAAGCTTTAAAAGGACAACTAATTATATACCTATATCGATATATACCCGACTATCTCCGTACGTACAGGGAATGTATTACAGACTGGATACCGGTAGTAAGCTGAGGAAATAACAGTGCAAGTCAGGGCAAGTGTTTTAAAGTCATAAAAGGCAGAATTTACCTTACAATAAACAAAGGAAACAGAAAAAAAACAGTTCTTTAAAAATGTTAATTACCCCATACTCCGTTAATTGAAATTACGTATTGTGCCACACTTTAATAATCGAATTGTCTTGGTACTGTATGTATAGTGGTTAAAAGTGTTGGCATACATATCAGCATGCTTAACTAACAGTACATGAGAAATTTAATCTCAGCATGACTGACAAATATTATCACGTCAAAATATCTATATTAAAAACAACTTCATGTAGTTATACAGAAAATTGATATTCTCATCTCATTCCAATAAATGTCCACGGATTTTTGCTGTGCATTGCAAAATGCTTCTGTTGAATTTTCTATGCAAGTGAAGATACAAAACCTTTTACAGACAACACCCCTTAGTTTACCATCGCGTTTACCAAAGACTTGTGGATCTATCCCGAATCATAAGATAAATCACGATTGAGTCGTAAGTTCGTTTTCGTTTTTGCGCTTGAAAAGACGACATGTTCTAAAATCGTCCTCATTTTGATTCGATTTCACGATTGTCTTTAAGTATTGTTTAATTGAGATCTCCGTTATTCTGCCATGTTAAAAATTATTAAACAATACTGTTGTCATTCATTAACCTATCAATATCGACAAGTGAACCAAACCCATTCACACAACCGATTAACTATCTATTGTATGATCTGTAGTCACTACAATCATGTTATAATGTTATAATGCTAGTTTTTGCGAAATAAAAAGACAGCCATTCCAATGTTTCTTTAACCTTAACGTTAAAAACTGAGAGATATTCAGGCTAATAGTCAATTGTGACGTCACAATACCCTGTACTCGGCTATTTTATGACGTCATAAAGCTATGACGTTACATAGTTACCTGCTGATGTAAATGTATACCTGTAACATATGTCTAGTGATGTAAAGAACTGGTAGAATAGGTGCATATCCGCTGGGTTGGGACTAGAAACAGCAGCCCGGGATTCGACAGCCGTCTTTGCAATCCGTTGTTGTGAAAATGGCAAACGTTTTCACAAAGCGAACCCGAAAACCACGCAGTACCACCCTGTCTGACTACGGTGGGTTCGAGACAACAAAACCACGCTATCTCCCACGGATTCTGTCTCCCACAAGAGTAGCGAATCCCCACCCCCCGGGATTGCGATACCAGCTAATTAGCCAGGAAAAGCCGGTACGTTCAACAAGGTTATCACATATAAAGTAAACTTGATTATAGCGAACATACTTTAAAGGCCCACTACCTTTCCGGAGGAAAACATAAAGGTTTCTTAAAAACATTAATAACATCAGAAAATATATACCAATGGCCTAAGATGAGGTTACAACACCAAACATATGCAAGATTTCCTGCGTAATGTTTGATAACAGTGGAGAGTTATTTCGCTGTTTTGCCGTCTGGCGCAGTGATAGTCAAGTACCGCGCGGTATTTAGGACGACGGCGGGAAACATAAGACGACCCGCGTTATGAAAATTAACATTTTATTTATTTTAATCAAATTGTTCAGAATGTGATGACACGTGTAGTATTAACGGTAAGTTAATAACTTTAGCGACTATACAAAAATATCGATCTCGTTTTACTTTCCCATTTTAAAAATTAAAAGCCGTTTCGGAAAGATAGTGGACCTTTAAACGAATTCGTGGTTTACACTGTTAAGGATCACACAAGATGTTGAATTTCAGTGTATGTATAGCGAACAATAATTTTAACGGTGCAATTTTGTTGGCACCAAGATGTTTGTTATAATCTTAAAATTAGTAACCAATTAGTATTCAATGGTACCGGTGCTACCCAAATGTTACCTTGTGATGCGGTAACCGTTTTAGTCCTTTATTACGTATAAGGGGACTTGGCTTTCCGCTGCTTTGTTGCATGCTTTGGTTGAAAGAATGTTTAAAGATGCTCCACCGCTGACAAATGGTATTTTTTCACTGTCAAAAACAGCAGCAGACGATTTGGTATTTTTCTTCAGTTACAAAAGTTACTTACTTTACACCATTACCATCGTTGAAAATTTAGAGCTTCTAATTTTACTTCAAGTAAAAAATATCAAAAATGATTATTTGCATCCCGAAAAAAATCCGTCGCACTATATCCTTTATGGAATGATGTACTGATTTCGTATGCACTAAAGGCAATTTTTTTGTGTTGATTAGACATATATATATATATATATACACGATTAAACACATATTATTGTTCAAATAATGAATATCATTTATGCTCTGTCGGCGGTGGAGCATCTTTAACAAATAATGATTTGCTGTGTCTTTTTTAGTCGTATGGTATTTGGCACCCCGATTTCAACAAAATATCCCGGAGGATTCCATCCATGGTCGACCACCTAAGTAAGTCCCTTACTTGATACATAAATGATAAGTGATATTGAATTATGACTATCATTGAATAATTTTCTTATAACAAAACTGACAAATGAATTAAATTGAATGTTGATTACTAGATCTTTCGACTAGTTTAATTCGTATAAATCTAGATACTGTTAGGACACTGGATTACCGCCTACATTACTATATCTATTGATATGATTTGTATGATCTATTCCAGGATGGGTGAACTTCAGCTGTGGACCTCTCATACGACACGTCAACGAATTAGGTACATAGAAAACTTATGTCCTATCATAACTATACGGTCATTTAGTAAGGGTGACAGTGTGCTATGTAAGTGATCATGAATGTCTGTGTGTTTTGGAAGGCTATGGTATATTCGTGTTGTCTTCGTATAATAGTTGTGACCGAGGTATCAAATATTGATAATTTTATCACAGATATGTGTAGAATTGTAACTAATTATAAAGCATGTTTCCATTCGACACATTGGAGACCGACCATGCTCCATTATGCTATCAGACAGAGGAAAACGTCCTAGGCTTATTAGAGCAGACTTTGTTTCGAGTGATCTAATGTCTTACATTAAAATAACATTTCTTAACAACGATCATCGTGAATTGATGATATTAATACTTTTCATGCGCAAAATTAAAATGTACTATATATGCATTGTACATGATTACAACATACCATATGTATACATGTACATATACATGTACATTGGTCTAACGCAGTATAAAATGCTATACGGTATATTTGATTAATAAGCGTATCTATTTCGTTCAATCTTTCCAGATACATTTTACTGTTTCAAAGTGAAGAAATTAACCAGTAATTGAACTTCATTGACTCAGAATTGTGAATTGGAAATTTCAATATCTGCATATACACTTCACAGACAATTATATTTTTACATTATTGTAGATGTATCTTCATTTTATCGAATTACCGACAGATTACAGTCAGTACTGACCATGGCTTGTACTCTAGTGCGGTTTATACGTGTACAAAAACGGGGGTTGGATGGGGGTTATAAAAAGGGGTCTTTTCAGCTTATTCAGGCGCGACTTATAATAAGGAAAATATAGTGGATGCTACATATAATATCTTTGTAGACTGGAGAAATGAATAGATTGCTTCAAAGTTTTCTTTGTCATGACAATTATGGTGTGACGATAACGTAGTCCATGATTACTTCCAGGTAAGGCCCCGGCCGTCGTGTACACGGAGACCACCACATCCCGGGTCAGCTACCGCGACCCAGCAGGTCGATTACCTGACGTCAACTTCCCGAAAGCATCACGGTTCAGCCACACCCCGCCCGGCGGTCCAGCCACTGGTATAGGTAGGGTCGGATTGATTAATTTGAAACGTATATGTGTGTCATTACAGCTACATTGCTAGAGACCATGATTAAAGCACCGTACATTGCGTCAGTATTTTAAGTATGATCGAATTCTTTACTGGTTTGCCGCATACATGTCTTTTTATATGTTGCTAGGTTTTATCTTCTGTATCTTGCCGACTAAAATCATTTTCCTGTCGGTGTAGCAAATGTAAAGATCTCTAATATCGCCAAATACACTGTGTGAAACAGGAGCCATAAGTAAATGTAATATAATGACGGAGTTTATTTTTGTGTTTCAGTTCCCAATCTGATTCTGTCAAGATACCCGCCGGTCAAAAGCAACGAATAAACGAATATGTCAAACTTTAATTAACGTTTCTTTTTCTTTTTTGTTTATAACGATACAAAATTAGAATTGTGACTGAAAAGTAACTGGCAAAGTAAACAAATAAACAAATAAAATTTGTTAATTTCTATTTTTGAAGTCTATGCTAAGAGTATGCACTAACGTTAGCCAAAACTCCATAACGTCAACAGCGAGCAGCATACTCCTCAATGTTACTAGTCTACACGTCATCTGAAAAGCATATACCAGTCAATGTAAACTGAAACATACATGAATACACCCACCCGGTATGCTGGTTGTATTGACCAAATCAACAGTACAGCAATCACCGCCAATGTACATTTAATTTGCCCACAGGTCAACTGCAGCATACCAATGCCACTTTTATTGTCCAAAAGGTCAATTGCAGATACCAATGTCACTTTTATTGTCCAAAAGTTCCCTATGTCATTGGACAATAAATTAAATGTACAGCATTCATTACCTATGCAATTTTCATTGACCAAAAGGTCATATACGCAAATACAGACTTCTCAGGCCAGAAAGTCGACCTCAACACAAACATCGATTTTATTGATCAAAGGTCGCCTGTGCAGCACTTACATCTTAAGATGGAACATCTTTCATCCATGTCAATTGTCCTTTATAAAGGTATCATTAAGAGCCTTGGTTTTAGGTCAACTCTGCACCATATTCATCACCAATTCAAAGTGATCTGTGTAACATTCACATTAGATGCTGATGTCACTGGTCTCCCAGTCCCTTTAACCGTCCCCTAAAGACATGTTTGACCCAATAAGGACTGCAGTCCCTTTAATTGTACCTAAAGGATTAATTTACCCTAAGGCATGTTTGACCCAATTAGGACTGCAGTCCCTTAAACTGTCTCCTCAAGGCATATTTGACCCAATAAGGACTGCAGTCCCTTTAACTGTCCCCTCAAGGCATGCTTGACCCAATTAAGGACCAGAGTCCCTTCACTGTCCCCTCAAAGCATATTTGACCCAATAAGGACCACAGTCCCTTTAACTGTCCCCTCAAGGCATATTTGACCCAATAAGGACGACAGTCCCTTAAACTGTCCCCTCAAGGCATATTTGACCCAATAAGGACGACAGTCCCTTAAACTGTCCCCTCAAGGCATATTTGACCCAATAAGGACGACAGTCCCTTAAACTGTCCCCTCAAGGCATATTTGACCCAATAAGGACGACAGTCCCTTAAACTGTCCCCTCAAGGCATATTTGACCCAATAAGGACGACAGTCCCTTTAACTGTCCCCTCAAGGCATATTTGACCCAATAAGGACGACAGTCCCTTAAACTGTCCCCTCAAGGTATGCTTGACCCAATAAGGACTGCAGTCCCTTAAACTGTCCCCTCAGGGCATATTTGACCCAATAAGGACCACAGTCCCTTTAACTGTCCCCTAAAGGTATGCTTGACCCAATAAGGACTGCAGTCCCAATAAATAAAACCCTTGTGTATATTAGCATGCATATAACAAAGTCATTAGGTTGTTCCCAGGATGTGGTTAGGATCATGTTTTATTGTATAACAGACAATAAGACTCTACTGTATTGACAGTTTTATTTATGTTATTTCTGTATGTCTTGGTACAGCTTAGTGTCTGTGATAATGAGAAGATGAGAGTGATGAGGACACACAACACATGGATAGAGAGAGAGGAGAAGGAAGAAATATCACATTGACAAAGAATGGGTTCATCAGCGATTTAACATAACAAACCTATGCACCATTAACACATTGTAAAACTGACACAGATATACAGTACCACAGTCTATGGATGGGTATAAATAACATAATACAGTGTACACAAATATTACACAAGGTTTTAAATATTCACTCCTATTGATACTTTACACATGATTAACGAAATGTACACTTTTGAAAAGAAATTCATTGGGATATTTGTAAATACACGCACAAGTTCATACTACATTACGTAATTACATAGGGTTAATATGCATAAATACTGGTAACTCATTAACATTGTATAAATAAATAAACATCTGGCAGCATACCAGTATAACATTATCTACAGATAAACAGATACACAAGTATCATCAAATTTAATGTGTTACTGCTTCTCCTTGGTGAACACCCTATGAAAAGGACTTTATTTTAATACTTAAACCAATGTTTATAATTTATATGTTCAAACTTATGATATCAATATAGTTATCAGTTATATTTTCTTATAGGGTTAAATGCAGCATAAAGTTGTTAATTTAACATCAATTTCATGACAATTTTTTTGGTAGTTGATTATTGACATCCACAACAAGTTACCTTTATTCATTTATCAATGATGTTCGGAGCGTAGGGGAGATCACTTTGTAGGGGAGATCAATCATGCTGGTTCTAAAATCTTTGGTCACACTGTGATAAAAGCAACATAGCATGTGAAAATCCCTTCACAATCAAACAATCATATCACCATAAATAAAGCTTGTAAATCACCAAGTACTTCCACTATTTTTCAAATATGAAAGCTGTATAATATTCTTTTGACAAAATGTGCAATTAAAATAAAGTGGGATGAATTTTAACAAAAAACAAAAATATAACAAAACCAAGTTAAAAGCACTTTTTTAAAACTTGAATTGCATTACAATTCAAGGCACAGTCAGGAAGATTAGTACTATAAAGTTATATACACTGTATTCTTTGTATTTTGTAAATCTAGGTGGTTCCAAGGTTTGAGGTATCTGTTGCAAACTTTTTTTATAATAGATTTTATTTCTATAACATAAGCAACATATCTTGGTATGAAAACAATTCAAGTTGAGCATCTAGTAAATTATTTTTGTATGTAAACAAGCTAAATGTATAGAATTTTGTTTAATCATCATTACCAAACTAGTACAGGGTTTCTCTGTTTATTGTAGGGAGAGCCAAATATGTTTTTATTTTATCAGAGAACAAGAGGCCCAAAGGGCCTTAACGGTCATCTGACTACCTTGGCAATAGTAAATTTAATTTCATATGGTGTCACTTTGTCAGGACCGTGTCAGGATCATTTTCAATTTCTTTCAACAAATTTTCTTTCAAACAAGAGGCCAAAGGGCCTTAACATGTAGGAAGTTAATTAGATATAGTGTCATGGTAGCCATCTTCGATTTGGGATCAACAAGAGATGTAACAACACTTTGTCGGGACCATGTCAGGATCATTTCATGCAAGTTTCAGCCAAATCGCACAACTTGAGAAGAAGTTCAAAATGTGTTTTAAAGATGGCGGCTGTGGCGGCCATCTTGGTTTTCCGATTGACCCGAAAAATAACAACACTTTGTCAGGACCATGTCAGGATCATTTCATGCAAGTTTCAGCCAAATCGCACTGGTAGAACTTGAGAAGTTCAAAATGTATTTTCAAGATGACGGCTTTGGCGGCTATCTTGGATTACGGATCGACCCGAAAAATAAGAACACTTTGTCGGGCCATATCAGGATCATTTCATGCCAGTTTCAGCCAAATCGCACCGGTAGAACTTGAGAAGAAGTTCAAAATGTGTTTTCAAGATGGCGGTTGTGGCGGCCATCTTGAATTTCGGATCGACCCGAAAAATAACAACACTTTGTCGGGACCATGTCAGGATCATTTCATGCAAGTTTCAGCCTAATCGCACCGGTAGAACTTGAGAAGAAGTTCAAAATGTGTTTTCAAGGTGGCGGCTTTGGCGGCCATTTTGAATTTCGGATCGACACGAAAAATAACAACACTTAGTCGGGACCATGTCAGGATCATTTCATGCAAGTTTCAGCCAAAACGCACTGGTAGAACTTGAGAAGAAGTTCAAAATGTATTTTCAAGATGGCGGCTGTGGCGGCCATCTTGAATTACGGATCGACCCGAAAAATAACAACACTTAGTCGGGACCATATCAGGATCATTTCATGCCAGTTTCAGCCAAATCGCACCGGTAGAACTTGAGAAGAAGTTCAAAATGTGCTTTCAAGATGGCGGCTTTGGCGGCCATCTTGGATTTCGGATCGACCCGAAAAATAACAACACTTTGTCGGGACCATGTCAGGATCATTTCATGCAAGTTTCAGCCTAATTGCACCGGTAGAACTTGAGAAGAAGTTCAAAATGTGTTTTCAAGATGGCGGCTGTGGCGGCCATTTTGAATTTCGGATCGACCCGAAAAATAACAACACTTTGTCGGGACCATGGCAGGATCATTTCATGCAAGTTTCAGCCAAAACGCACTGGTAGAACTTGAGAAGAAGTTCAAAATGTGAAAAGTTAACGCACGGCGGACGGCGGACGGCGCACGGCGGACGACGACGGACGAAACATGACGACTATAGGTCATCCTGACCCTTCGGGTCAGATGACCTAAAAAGGTTAATCAGGACATATTAATCATTTCTGATGTTTTGCTTTGATATTGATTTGTATACATGGAAGTAAATTAATCATGTATGGGTCTGTATTGTGGAGAGGATATCCTTGTTGGTAGTAGTAACGGAATTGTAACCAGCTAAAGATACTACAACACTTGTAAACTATCATCCATCACTCCAATCCTTACACACCAACAGGTCTAAAGGTTAAATAAAGGGAAGTGATGTATCTGGCCCAACAAGTACTTTAGGTCTGGGGAAGGTATTGTACAAGGATTGTGGTAAGTTTTCTACTGGAGGAGATCTGTGAGGTGAGGGAGATACAGTATGTATAACAGATACAGTACTAGAGTGTTCTACTGGGGGAGATCTGTGAGGCGAGGGAGATACAGTATGTATAACAGATACAGTACTAGAGTGTTCTACTGGGGGAGATCTGTGAGGCGAGGGAGATACAGTATGTATAACAGATACAGTACTAGAGTGTTCTACTGGGGGAGATCTGTGAGGCGAGGGAGATACAGTATGTATAACAGATACAGTACTAGAGTGTTCTACTAGGGGAGATCTGTGAGGCGAGGGAGATACAGTATGTATAACAGATACAGTACTAGTGTGTTCTACTGGAGGAGATCTGTGAGGCGAGGGAGATACAGTATGTATAACAGATAAAGTACTAGAGTGTTCTACTGGGGGAGATCTGTAAGGTGAGGGAGATACAGTATGTATAACAGATACAGTACTAGAGTGTTCTACTGGGGGAGATCTGTGAGGTGAGGGAGATACAGTATGTATAACAGATACAGTACTAGAGTGTTCTACTGGGGGAGATCTGTGAGGCGAGGGAGATACAGTATGTATAACAGATACAGTACTTGAGTGTTCTACTGGGGGAGATCTGTAAGGTGAGGGAGATACAGTATGTATAACAGATACAGTACTAGTGTGTTCTACTGGAGGAGATCTGTGAGGTGAGGGAGATACAGTATGTATAACAGATACAGTACTAGAGTGTTCTACTGGAGGAGATCTGTGAGGTGAGGGAGATACAGTATGTATAACAGATACAGTACTAGTGTGTTCTACTGGGGAAGATCTGTGAGGCGAGGATGATACGGTATGTATAACAGATACAGTACTAGAGTGTTCTACTGGGGGAGATCTGTGAGGCGAGGGAGATACAGTATGTATAACAGATACAGTACTAGAGTGTTCTACTGGGGGAGATCTGTGAGGCGAGGATGAATTGTATGTATAACAGATAAAGTACTAGAGTGTTCTACTGGGGGAGATCTGTGAGGCGAGGGAGATACAGTATGTATAACAGATACAGTACTAGAGTGTTCTACTGGGGGAGATCTGTAAGGTGAGGGAGATACAGTATGTATAACAGATACAGTACTAGAGTGTTCTACTGGGGGAGATCTGTGAGGCGAGGGAGATACAGTATGTATAACCAATAATAAGTACTATTTGAGTGTCCAACTGGGGGAGAATTGTAAGGCAAGGGAATCTAGTTTGCAAGTTTCCTACTAGCGATTTGTGAGGGAAGGGAGATACAGTAAGTATGTGTTATTAATAATAAGCAATAAATATCTGGAAGACTTGTGAGGGAGATTTAGATGCAAGTACTAAGTATTCTTTAATGGGAGATTTAGTGGTAAGTACTAAGTATTCTTTAATGGGAGATTTAGTGGAAAGTACTAAGTATTCTTTAATGGGAAGTACTTAGTATTAAGGGAGATTTAGTGGTAAGTACTAAGTATTCTTTAATGGGAGATTTAGTGGTTAGTACTAAGTATTCTTTAATGGGAAGTACTTAGTATTAAGGGAGATTTAGTGGTAAGTACTAAGTATTCTATTAAGCGAGATTTCGAGGTAAGTACTAAGTATCAAGGGAGATTTAGTGGTAAGTACTAAGTATTAAGGGAGATTTAGTGGTAAGTACTAAGTATTCTATTAAGGAAGATTTAGTATTCTATTAAGGAAGATTTAGTGGTAAGTACTAAGTATTAAGGGAGATTTAGTGGTAAGTACTAAGTATTGAGGGAGATTTAGTGGTAAGTATTCAGTATTAAGGGATATTTAGTGGTAAGTACTAAGTATTAAGGGAGATTTAGAGGTAAGTACTAAGTATTAAGGGAGATTTAGAGGTAAGTACTAAGTATTAAGGGAAATTTAGTGGTAAGTACTAAGTATTGAGGGAGATTTAGTGGTAAGTACTAAGTATTAAGGGAGATTTAGTGGTAAGTACTAAGTATTGAGGGAGATTTAGTGGTAAGTACTAAGTATTAAGAGATATTTAGTGGTAAGTACTAAGTATTGAGGGAGATTTAGTATGTATGATAAATAGTAAGTAATAGAGTAGTTGACTTTTGAGAGATTTGTGAGGGAGGGAAATGTATTACTAAGTGGTAAGTACAACGGTGATACTCTTGAGACATTGGTGAAATGAGGGAAACATTAACAATGGCTGTTACATATGGACACTAAACCATGATAAAGATGATCTAACATTATACTCCCCATATCTCTCCCTTTACACACTATTACCTGCCAGTCTTCACATTTATCACTCCATTTATAGCCTGTATTATAACTATTTTCATACAAATTTCCCTCAGAGTGGATCCAAATCTTTCTAAGTTACTCACAATGATTGAGAAGGTGACATTCTTTGATGGTATTTCAAATTGTACACACCTCTGTACCTTGAATTTTCTTGCAGAACAATACATTAATTGATGTATTGGAATTGATAATTCTATAAGAGAGGGTTTAACCTCTAACCATTATCAGCAGTTCCATTTTTTTTGCTTTGCCAGTACAAAACATCCAAGTGATACAGATCTATGGAACATTGCTCAGACTTGGTACAATTATGTGGACATAATACCCAGACCTGACCACCTATACAGGACCAACATAATAACACAGAACAATGTCTGATGTAAATTACAAAAATGATTTGTGTGAATGATACTACATTTGTAATGTATAAATGATCTCTGTAATGCATAAGTTCTATCACAACAATGCGCAGTATAACTACATTTCTTTTTATAACATAACTGACCACAAACTATGACAAAATTTGTGTTCAATAAAACAAAACCAATTCTCAGTTTCACAAACCTTCCTCAACTGATGAAATTTCCTTAATTTTAAATTTTCCAAAGGCAAAAATTACAGATTTGAAGAACTTATCATCTGTACTGTTCCTATTGAAAACTTAAAATCTTTACTGTGTCTATGGAAACATTTTAGTTAAGGAATAGGGATGGAATCATGCAATAATTTATCTAGGGTCCTCCAAATGTAGAACCACACTAGCGACTGATGGATGTCTAGTATCTGTAAAATGTCCTTAAAGGCCCACTACCTTTTCGGAGCAAAATTTATAGGTTTCTTAAAAACATTAATAACAAAAGAAAATATATATATCGATGGCTTAAGACGTGGTTACAACACCAAACATATGCAAGATTCTCTGTCTAATGTACGATAACAGTTCATTTCGCTGTTTTGCCGTCTGGCGCAGTGATAGTCAACTACCGCGCGGCATTTAGGACGACGGCGGGAAACATAAAACGACCCGCGTTATGAAAATTAACATTTTGTTTATTCTGATTAAACATTTCTGAAGTGATGATAAGTGTGCTAGTAAATGTATAGTTGATAACTTCTGCGACTCTACAAAATTATTGATCTCGTTTTACATTCCTATTTTAAAAATTAAAAGCCGTTTCGGAAAGGTAGTGGCCCTTTAAATCAAGGACTGATACAACTTGCTTCCAATCCAACTTTTAGTTCCCTGAGGACCCTGTAGGAGATTAGCTTTGGCCAAACCAGGTTGTAAATCCTCATTAAAGTTTAAGAGAAAGAGGGGAAAAGCTACAAATCCTATGAATTGTCATGATGCATTTTGCATGATGAATATTTCCAATAGATCATGATTTTGCTTGCATATATATATATATATGTGTGTATAAAATTTTTACTTGACACTGGTGAAAAAACATTGACCTTTGAACAAAGTTATCTAAGACATATTGTAGGCCAGACACCAGTGTACATACAGTGTATGTCAGTTGTTACCTACATCCATTTCCATATACATGTACTACTGTATTTTACCAGCAGTAAGCTTCCTCCCTACCCAAGAAATAAATGGGGAGGGGTCATTACTGAATGTATTGGCCCAAGTTTCAAGATAACACTGTGTCTGTCTTTTGTTCCATGTGTTGAGACAAGAAAAGACTTTTTTATATTGGTAGATGACTTGTGGTATATCTGATATTATACAATGAATAATTTACTGCTCTAAACTGTCAGATTGGCCAGTGGTTGTCAATACTCCTGTCCCTCTTTGTCATGCTTTAATCCCTTCAATAAATAGGTCACTAACTACATGTACTATGACAAACTAATGGTAATGAGATATTACAACTATCCCTTAGTCAATAATATAATAACATATAAATAAACAGGACATGGTACATTGTGGTGCGTGGACACTAACAAGTGCTCTATAACATATATATTACATATGTATATCTATACAAGCATCAATGAACACATTCAATATGGCTGTACAATATCGCTACATACTAAAACTAGTTCACCCATTTGTCACCTCATAATGAATGAATGCCTCCAACATTACATCGCACCATACCCAGTACTACAGCACTCAATACTGCAGCCTACTATATATACAACTGTGGCTGTACACAAGCAAACCACTTAAAACGAAATAAAATATGAAACAGTTGATCGTATGTCCTGAGAGTTTCCAACATGAGACCCAGAGGTGGAGGGCCCCGTGGTAAAATGTCAGGAGACCTTAACCATTTGTTGTGGTCCATTATAATGTGAGAACTATTTAGTTAGTGTGGTATAATACGTCAGAACACCTTAACCATTTGTTGTGGTCCATTGTAATGTGAGAACTCTTTAGTTAGTGTGGTATGTCAGAACACCTTAACCATTTGTTGTGGTCCATTATAATGTGAGAACTCTTTAGTTAGTGTGGTATGTCAGAACACCTTAACCATTTGTTGTGGTCCATTATAATGTGAGAACTCTTTAGTTAGTGTGGTATGTCAGAACACCTTAACCATTTGTTGTGGTCTATTGTAATGTGAGAACTCTTTAGTTAGTGTGGTATGTCAGAATACCTTAACCATTTGTTGTGGTCTATTGTAATGTGAGAACTCTTTAGTTAGTGTGATATGTCAGAATACCTTAACCATTTGTTGTGGACCATTGTAATGTGAGAACTCTTTAGTTAGTGTGGTATAATATGTCAGAACACCTTAACCATTTGTTGTGATCCATTGTAATGTGAGAACTCTTTAGTTAGTGTGGTATAATACGTCAGAACACCTTAACCATTTGTTGTGGTCTATTGTAATGTGAGAACTCTTTAGTCAGTGTGGTATAATACGTCAGAATACCTTAACCATTTGTTGTGGTCTATTGTAATGTGAGAACTCTTTAGTTAGTGTGATATGTCAGAACACCTTAACCATTTGTTGTGGTCCATTATAATGTGAGAACTCTTTAGTTAGTGTGGTATAATACGTCAGAACACCTTAACCATTTGTTGTGGTCTATTGTAATGTGAGAACTCTTTAGTCAGTGTGGTATAATACGTCAGAACAACTTAACCATTTGTTGTGGTCTATTGTAATGTGAGAACTCTTTAGTCAGTGTGGTATGTCAGAACACCTTAACCATTTGTTGTGGTCTATTGTAATGTGAGAACTCTTTAGTTAGTGTGGTATGTCAGAATACCTTAACCATTTGTTGTGGTCCATTGTAATGTGAGAACTCTTTAGTTAGTGTGGTATAATACGTCAGAATACCTTAACCATTTGTTGTGGTCTATTGTAATGTGAGAACTCTTTAGTTAGTGTGATATGTCAGAACACCTTAACCATTTGTTGTGGTCCATTATAATGTGAGAACTCTTTAGTTAGTGTGGTATAATACGTCAGAACACCTTAACCATTTGTTGTGGTCTATTGTAATGTGAGAACTCTTTAGTCAGTGTGGTATAATACGTCAGAACACCTTAACCATTTGTTGTGGTCTATTGTAATGTGAGAACTCTTTAGTAAGTGTGGTATGTCAGAACACCTTAACCATTTGTTGTGGTCCATTGTAATGTGAGAACTCTTTAGTTAGTGTGGTATGTCAGAACACCTTAACCATTTGTTGTGGTCCATTATAATGTGAGAACTCTTTAGTTAGTGTGGTATGTCAGAACACCTTAACCATTTGTTGTGGTCTATTGTAATGTGAGAACTCTTTAGTCAGTGTGGTATAATACGTCAGAACACCTTAACCATTTGTTGTGGTCCATTGTAATGTGAGAACTCTTTAGTTAGTGTGGTATGTCAGAATACCTTAACCATTTGTTGTGGTCTATTGTAATGTGAGAACTCTTTAGTCAGTGTGGTATGTCAGAACACCTTAACCATTTGTTGTGGACCATTGTAATGTGAGAACTCTTTAGTCAGTGTGGTATAATACGTCAGAACACCTTTAACATTTGTTGTGGACCATTGTAATGTGAGAACTCTTTAGTTAGTGTGGTATAATACATCAGGTCACCTTAACCATTTAGCCACCACAGATCATCATAATAATGTGCTAAAGTGTCATTTACTTGTGTACAGTCACCATATAAAACTTCAACAATTTTTAACATCAGACTTCAATAAATAATGCACCGGTCAAGCCCAACATTCCTTACTTACATACACATCTATACACACTTTGTCTACATCTACAACACACAATAGTGTAATAAATAATTCCTCATATATATTCAAAATTCAATTTTTCTGCCATGATGACAAAAAGCCAGGCACACGACGTCATGTTCATTAATTAGTTATAAGTGATTGTGAATGGATATAACTCCTGACGTATATATCACTACTAAGTTAAGTACACTGCCACAGACTCATCACATGGAGGCTAGCTACTAGTACCTACCTCATCTCTATAGCTAGCTACTAGTACCTATCTCATCTCTATAGCTAGCTCAGTACCTATCTCATCTCTATAGCTAGCTCAGTACCTATCTCATCTCTATAGCTAGCTACTAGTACCTATCTCATCTCTATAGCTAGCTACTAGTACCTATCTCATCTCTATAGCTAGCTCAGTACCTATCTCATCTCTATAGCTAGCTACTAGTACCTATCTCATCTCTATAGCTAGCTACTAGTACCTATCTCATCTCTATAGCTAGCTACTAGTACCTATCTCATCTCTATAGCTAGCTCTAGTACCTATCTCATCTCTATAGCTAGCTACTAGTACCTATCTCATCTCTATAGCTAGCTACTAGTACCTATCTCATCTCTATAGCTAGCTACTAGTACCTATCTCATCTCTATAGCTAGCTACTAGTACACTTATCTCTATCTCTATAGCTAGCTACTAGTACCTATCTCATCTCTATAGCTAGCTACTAGTACTATCTCATCTCTATAGCTAGCTACTAGTACCTATTCATCTCTATAGCTAGCTACTAGTACCTATCTCATCTCTATAGCTAGCTACTAGTACCTATCTCATCTCTATAGCTAGCTCTAGTACCTATCTCATCTCTATAGCTAGCTACTAGTACCTATCTCATCTCTATAGCTAGCTACTAGTACCTATCTCATCTCTATAGCTAGCTACTAGTACCTATCTCATCTCTATAGCTAGCTACTAGTACTTATCTCATCTCTATAGCTAGCTACTAGTACCTATCTCATCTCTATAGCTAGCTTCTAGTACCTATCTCATCTCTATAGCTAGCTACTAGTACCTATCTCATCTCTATAGCTAGCTACTAGTACCTATCTCATCTCTATAGCTAGCTACTAGTACCTATCTCATCTCTATAGCTAGCTACTAGTACCTATCTCATCTCTATAGCTAGCTACTAGTACCTATCTCATCTCTATAGCTAGCTCAGTACCTATCTCATCTCTATAGCTAGCTACTAGTACCTATCTCATCTCTATAGCTAGCTACTAGTACCTATCTCATCTCTATAGCTAGCTACTAGTACCTATCTCATCTAGCTAGCTCTAGTACCTATCTCATCTCTATAGCTAGCTTCTATCCTACTCATCTATATAGCTCATCTCTACCTATACTCTCTTCTATAGCTAGCTACTAGTACCTATCTCATCTCTATAGCTAGCTACTAGTACCTATCTCATCTCTATAGCTAGCTACTAGTACCTATCTCATCTCTATAATCTGTATGATCAATATAACGGCTGATCTGTGTGATACAGTAAACACATAGTATAGAGAGTGGGGCAAACAATAGGTTGGAATAACTGTGGTCAATAAAAATGAGATGAGTCAACATGCTGTCATCACCTAGTATCTGCCCTAATGTCACTACATATGGACTAGTATTTGCATATACAGTACCCTGTCGTCATGCCAACATAACTACTTTGCATATAACAGGCCTATCCTGTACGGTTCACTGACAGAACTTATTTTCGATAATTACAGCAAAATGCATAAAGCTTCGAACTGTAAGTTGCAAAAGGTTTATATCCTACACAAAACAAATACAGCCATATGTCAAACAATGCCTACACAACGCAATAAAACGTTGTGTTAAAAGACCCTCATGTATTTCATGAATAGGTAAAACTTCTATAAACTATAGAATATTGTCATGAAGGCCACTTTCTACATAACAAACCGCTGTATATAAAGGCCGTCGGTTTTAGTTCCCAAACTCTACATGAGTCTCTGTATGAACTTGTTCTATCTACTGAATTTCCGTGGTCTTTAGAGAAATAATTAAAATAAAGCTAGGTGTGTAAGTACCTCGTCAGCTGACAATTTCTCCTTAATTACTCTTTTATCTTCTTACACTGAAAGTCCCAATAGTATAATCCTTATCTAAAAGCGTAGCACCGACCAACACTACACACAAACTAACATGTAATCTAGATATGCTTCTACATTGTCCACCAGAGTTACTTCCCCTGGTAATTTAACCTCACTGTCAATTGTATCACTTTCTTCTCTAAATTTCTGGTTGATCAAACCAAGTCGCCTATGAACAACCGGCTAAGTCTATGATCATTCCAGTGAAAGGTTAAAAGGTCACATCCTGTGTAGTGTCCCACTTCCTGTTTAGAACATCCACCTGTATTAAGGTTCCACTGGTTCTGTTTTTTTCCTCACTGTTCTCGGTTTGATTTTTTCGGATATCTGCCACAAACTTTCTTCACTGAGGTAATCCTCAAAGTTATTGAACACAGTCATGATTTTTTCATTTCTTTTGCACTCATAATTACTGCAAAAAGAGAAGTCATATAAACATACAGTTGTAGTATATCAGATGTCTGTAGTATACTTATCATGTGACACACTCGAGAAGACATAAGTGCTGCTGTCTCCAAATGACCAAGGTTTCACTATAACTTTCATTTTTACAGATTTTTTTCCCCAGTTAATTGATATTCAATGTTACAGCAGATATTCATTGTCGTGAATATTCAAACGTGATTTTTTATTTTATATTCTTCATTTTGCATCTACTGCAAAAATCTTGCATTACTTCAATCTAATATCACCTGGTTATACACCTATAAAGTGTTGTGTGGAATAAGTAAGATTTATTGGGATGAAAAAACCAGACCTCACTACACAGATGACAGATATTTACCATTTCTTGAACCTCCTCATGCTATCCAGTATGTTGAACTGTTGCCAACGTTTAGCGAAGTTAACGTTTTTGTCTGGCAGGAAGTCCTGGTTACCGATATTTATAAAGGTCAGGTCCTGAAGGATCAGTCCACTGTGGAAAAAAACAAATATCGTAATCAAGGATTTATAAGTGAGAAAGATTTGTTACTGTCTCTTAACATTACTAAACACCACGCGAGACGCCCATGAACCGGGAATAAAAACCATTTTTCTCAACAAATATTTGTCTTATCGAATCAGACGAAACACCAATGTAAAGTTTATTTAATTTCACAACGTTTATCACTGGCTTTAAGGACGGAAGACTTAAGAGGATATGTCTTAAATTTTCGTTAAAAAATTACGACAGCTCATGAAATGACGGCCCGCTTCAGAAAGTAAGACGGTAACCCTCGCACCCGCAAGCTACATCAAAGGCTGCGCCGGCGGATATCAAAGGAAAATCAGTCGTCGCCCAACGTCACGGTCAGTACACAAACACAAAAGCGCCTGCCTTGGACTTCCCCAAACCCCAGTGTGACTTATCCTTCTTATATACGTCCTTGTTGTAATTAAATATTGTACATGTTATACAGTCCATAAAGTTCTGCTTTGTTTATATATACTTTTAACGTCACAAAATAAGTCAGTTTCTGGTAGGTAGTTGTATTTCTCTTGCCTAGATGAATCCATGTAAAGTTTTGGTTCCCCATAGTAACGAAGACTGCATCAAGACAAGAAGACAAGATTTTTCCTATAGGTTAATCAAACATCAAAATTAAGGTCACAGTGACCACAACACATACTGCCCCAATCTATTGTCCCCTGGTTCCTGGTGAGGACAAATTGATAACAAAACCTCATACAAAATATAAGAAAGCCTTATCAAAAGCCTATGTAAAATCTTTATAAACGTTTCAAAACCTGCCTTCAAAATATCAATGGTTTTCTGAAATATATCTATGGGCCAGACAAGACAAGACATCAGCCAGCCTCAACAGTATGACTGGATACCTCAACCCCATACTAACAAGTTTTTGTTCTACCTAAGACATTGATCAATCAGCTTATCAATGACCAACTTACATGTATGGTATACAGGGAGGCTCTGTCTCACTCAAGGCTTGTCTGTAGGCACGGAACGATGCTGAACTGTCGATGAGCTGGCAGAACTCCTTCAGTGCCTAAATTAAAATAATACAACGTAGTTACCAAGAAACATATGACGACAATCCAGACCATTTAAGCACTGACATATCAAGTTAAAACAGTAAAATTGAGGGGTTATAGTTATGTGTCTTAAGGAGAAACTACAAAAACATTTAATTATGTGGTTCTGTTTCATG
The DNA here is from genome assembly GCF_041381155.1 of Argopecten irradians. Lineage (NCBI taxonomy): Eukaryota > Metazoa > Mollusca > Bivalvia > Pectinida > Pectinidae > Argopecten > Argopecten irradians. The sequence goes on along the minus strand of NC_091137.1, from coordinate 15,205,038 downwards.
CTTGAAAATTTTAATTACTTTTATGTCAATCTAAAAATGAATTATAATTGCGTAATTTTTTTTTCTTTCAAATGTAATCGTCCTGATTTGAATCTCCCAGTGGGGCCTGTTCTATAAGACTTTATAGTTTTGTACCTCTAAGTTTTGTCTCTGCCACTCTAGACGTCGTATAGGAGCCGAATCGACAGCTGACAGGATAGCCAGGTAGGAGTTGAAGTTACTCAGCTTCCGCAGGTGCTATAAGTGTTAAGGGAAAAGGTAAATCAGTGTTAACTGACAGTTCAACATTGTGGTTTTATCATACGTTAATCATGTTAGCTCATTTACTTACACCTACAAACAATATTCATTTTATAACCACTACAAAAAGAGCATGTGATATCCAAATGTGGAAAGGAAGCGGAATGTCGAGGGTAAACCAATGTGGTTAGTAAAATGACGCTGATCCTATTAAAGTCAAAAAGATTAATCAAATTAAGGGAAAGGTAAGTTACCACTTAATAAGCCAAAAGACACAGACAATTAAGTAGTTTATAAATTCTTTATTTCTTAATAACAAATTAATGTTGATTTTTTGTGTTAAATAAAGCACTTTGAAGATTTATAGATATATAGATGCATGTTGTTTACATTGGTAGCTTACCCTCATGATTTTAATGAATTTGATTAAATATTTTTCTCGCTCCTTGGCTTCTTCCTGGATAAGAATTTGTGTTCTACACCTAAAACAAAATCATTGTAAGCGTTAGAAATCTCCACAGCTGATGACAAAATCAATAAATTCATATCCCGACTTGTCAGTTATGGTCATGGATCCATATTTATACATAATGATTACTATTTGACTCCAGAAGTCATCAACACACTTTTGCAACGGTAGGATACCAGCGAATGTGATAAAGAAAGTAGAGTGTAAACAACTATGATGGACTAAAAGTTTTGCCAAAAACAGGAATAACAGGGTTCAAGTACCATAGTGACTGTAATATCATAACAATGTGTACTTACCAGTAAGAAACTTTGTTGAAATGTTCAGTAAATTCTGTCAGGTTTGGACTTAGTTCTTCTGACTGCTCCCGGGCCCAAAGAAGAACCTCTGGGATCTAGACAAAACACAGTTTATTACCTTTCTGTCCTCTTTTACATTTGTTTCAAATTCAATAATTATTAGAATGTTTTCCCCTAAAAAAATTTATGTCATGAAATAGAATCTGGCCTAGTTTAACAAGAGTTAACTTAAAATTCTCCAAACGAAAGCATAACAAAAACTAAGGAAAAAATCTCAAATTAGGACATTCTATAATGCTTTCCAATGGGAAATTTTAAGTAAAGAATTGTTTGTAGAACTGGGCCCTGTTCTTCATCATGATATATGGCTATCAACACTATCAGATCACACTTCCTTGTACTTATATTTGAGTTAAGATCAAATCAGTCCTACCTCAATTTTCTGGAACAACTCCGCATCCATCAACGTCATCTGCTCCGCAATATCGTGTGACTTAAGGTGTAGGAGATCTGACGGGCTGTAACAAGTAAACAATCACTAAGTATAGGCTGATCAACAAATATAACAGGTATAATTAGGCTGACCAACAAATATAACGTGTATCATTAGGCTGACCAACAAATATAACATGTATCATTAGGCTAACCAACAAATATAACATGTATCATTAGGCTGACAACAAATATAACATGTATCATTAGGCTGACCAACAAATATAACATGTATCATTAGGCTAATCAACAAATATAACAGGTATAATTAGGCTGACCAACAAATATAACATGTATCATTAGGCTGACCAACAAATATAACATGTATCATTAGGCTAATCAAAACAAGAGGCCCAGAGGGCCTGTATCGCTCACCTGGTTTGTAATGCCAAGTAATGTTCTGAATACAGGTTCATTGTTTCTTTTCTGAAGGAATTTTAATATTAACCTCTAAATCCCCTATTGGGCCCCACCCCTCCTGCGCCCAGGGGGTCAGAGCCAAAATTTATACAAGTTCTGTTCCCCTTTCCCCAAGGATGTTTGTGGCCAAATTTGGTTACAATCCATGCAGAACTCTATGACTAGTAGCGATTTAAAGGATTTACCTCTATTTCCCCTATTGGGCCCCGCCCCTCCTGCCCCCGGGGGACCAGAGCCAAAATTTATACAAGTTCTGTTCCCCTTCCCCCAAGGATGGTTGTGGCCAAATTTGGTTACAATCCATGCAGAACTCTAGGACAAGTAGCGATTTATAGAATTTGCCTCTATTTCCCCTATTGGGCCCCCCTCCTCCTGCCCCCGGAGGGTCAGATCCAAAATTTATACAAGTTCTGTTCCCCCTCCCCCAAGGATGTTTGTGGCCAAATTTGGTTACATTCCATTCAGAACTCTATGACTAGTAGCAATTTAAAGGATTTACCTCTATTTCCCCTTTTGGGCCCCGCCCCTCCTGCCCCCGGGGAGTCAGAGCCAAAATTTATACAAGTTCTGTTCCCCCTCCCCCAAGGATGTTTGTGGCCAAATTTGGTTACAATCCATTCAGAACTCTATGACTAGTAGCGATTTAAAGGATTTACCTCTATTTCCCCTAATGGGCCCCGCCCCTCCTGCCCACGGGGGTCAGAGCCAAAATTTATACAAGTTCTGTTCCCCCTCCCCCAAGGATGTTTGTGGCCAAATTTGGTTACATTCCATGGAGAACTCTATGACTAGTAGCGATTTAAAGGATTTACCTCTATTTCCCCTCTTGGGCCCCGCCCCTCCTGCCCCCCGGGGACCAGAGCCAAAAGTTATACAAGTTCTGTTCCCCTTCCCCCGAGGATGTTTGTGGCCAAATTTGGTTACATTCCATTCAGAACTCTACGACTAGTAGCGATTTAAAGGATTTACCTCTATTTCCCCTATTTGGCCCCGCCCCTCCTGCCCCCCGGGGTCCAGAGCCAAAATTTATACAAGTTCTGTTCCCCTTCCCCCGAGGATGTTTGTGGCCAAATTTGGTTACATTCCATTCAGAACTCTACGACTAGTAGCGATTTAAAGGATTTACCTCTATTTCCCCTATTTGGCCCCGCCCCTCCTGCCCCCGGGGGGGTCAGAGCCAAAATTTATACAAGTTCTGTTCCCCTTCCCCCAAGGATGTTTGTGGCCAAATTTGGTTACATTCTATTCAAAGCTCTATGACTAGTAGCGATTTAAAGGATTTACCTCTATTTCCCCTATTGGGCCCCGCCCCTCCTGCCCCCGGGGGGTCAGAGCCAAAATTTATACAAGTTCTGTTCCCCCTCCCCCAAGGATGTTTGTGGCCAAATTTGGTTACAATCCATGTAGAACTCTATGACTAGTAGCGATTTAAAGGAAATGTTGACGGACAGACGGACGACGGACGGACGGACGGACGGACGGACGACGGACGACGGACGCCGCGCCATGACATAAGCTCACCGGCCCTTCGGGCCAGGTGAGCTAAAAATATAACAGGTATCATTAGGCTGACCAACAAATATAACATGTATCATTAGGCTGACCAACAAATATAACATGTATCATTAGGCTAATCAACAAATATAACATGTATCATTAGGCTAATCAACAAATAAAGCATGTTTCATTAGGCTGACCAACAAATATAACATGTATCATTAGGCTGACCAACAAATATAACATGTATCATTAGGCTGACCAACAAATATAACATGTGTCATTAGGCTGACCAACAAATATAACATGTTTCATTAGGCTGACCAACAAATATAACATGTTTCATTAGGCTAATCAACAAATAAAGCATGTTTCATTAGGCTGACCAACAAATATAACATGTATCATTAGGCTGACCAACAAATATAACATGTATCATTAGGCTGACCAACAAATATAACATGTATCATTAGGCTGACCAACAAATATAACATGTATCATTAGGCTGACCAACAAATATAACATGTATCATTAGGCTGACCAACAAATATAACATGTATCATTAGGCTAATCAACAAATATAACATGTATCATTAGGCTGAATCAACAAATATAACATGTATCATTAGGGAATCAACAAATATAACATGTATCATTAGCTAATCAACAAATATAACATGTATCATTAGGCTGACCAACAAATATAACATGTATGTATCATTAGGCTGACCAACAAATATAACATGTATCATTAGGCTAATCAACAAATATAACATGTATCATTAGGCTGACCAACAAATATAACATGTATCATTAGGCTAATCAACAAATATAACATGTATCATTAGGCTGACCAACAAATATAACATGTATCATTAGGCTGACCAACAAATATAACATGTATCATTAGGCTGATCAACAAATATAACATGTATCATTAGGCTGACCAACAAATATAACATGTATCATTAGGCTAATCAACAAATATAACATGTATCATTAGGCTGACCAACAAATATAACATGTATCATTAGGCTGACCAACAAATATAACATGTATCATTAGGCTGACCAACAAATATAACATGTATCATTAGGCTGACCAACAAATATAACATGTATCATTAGGCTAATCAACAAATATAACATGTTATCATTAGCTAATCAACAAATATAACATGTATCATTAGGCTGACCAACAAATATAACATGTATCATTAGGCTGACCAACAAATATAACATGTATCATTAGGCTAATGAGCTAATATAACATGTATCATTAGGCTAATCAACAAATATAACATGTATCATTAGGCTGACCAACAAATATAACATGTATCATTAGGCTGACCAACAAATATAACATGTATCATTAGGCTAATCAACAAATATAACATGTATCATTAGGCTGACCAACAAATATAACATGTATCATTAGGCTGACCAACAAATATAACATGTATCATTAGGCTAATCAACAAATATAACATGTATCATTAGGCTGACCAACAAATATAACATGTATCATTAGGCTAATCAACAAATATAACATGTATCATTATCAACAAATAACAAAATATACAACAGGTGTATAATTAGGCTGACCAACAAATATAACATGTTATAATTAGGCTGACCAACAAATATAACATGTATCATTAGGCTAATCAACAAATATAACATGTATCATTAGGCTGACCAACAAATATAACATGTATCATTAGGCTGACCAACAAATATAACATGTATCATTAGGCTGACCAACAAATATAACATGTTATCATTAGGCTGACCAACAAATATAACATGTATCATTAGGCTAATCAACAAATATAACATGTATCATTAGGCTGACCAACAAATATAACATGTATCATTAGGCTGACCAACAAATATAACATGTATCATTAGGCTAATCAACAAATATAACATGTATCATTAGGCTGACCAACAAATATAACATGTATAATTAGGCTAATCAACAAATATAACATGTATCATTAGGCTGACCAACAAATATAACATGTATCATTAGGCTAATCAACAAATATAACATGTATCATTAGGCTAATCAACAAATATAACATGTATAATTAGGCTGACCAACAAATATAACATGTATCATTAGGCTGACCAACAAATATAACATGTATGTATCATTAGGCTGACCAACAAATATAACATGCATAATTAGGCTAACCAACAAATATAACATGTATCATTAGGCTGACCAACAAATATAACATGTAACATTAGGCTGACCAACAAATAAGTTGGTATGTTAATTAGATTGCAGTATGATCAATATGTATGTACCATGGTAATATTTATCTACAGTATATCAAGTTTTTTCCTCTGTATACCGGTACATTAAGTTTCAAAATGTAGGGTACAACATTAACAGTAGCCTAAAGAGATACCAAAAATGTCTGTAGGACATACATGCAGGAGATTGAGTGATCTCCCCTTGTACCTACCTGGAGGCCAGAGATATAGAGGAGGTGATGTTCATTGTTTGTGCGACTTCACTGTGAGCTTTCTTCGCCTCACACTTCTCAATGATCTTTTTCCTGAGAATGCGTGCCAACATGAGATTCCCCTGACACAGCAGCTCAAACACAAGTTCCATCATTTTTTGTATGATTTGATCTTCAAGCTCAGCATGACTGGCAAACGAAAGAATTTTTTTTTTAAATAATGAAATTAGTTTAATTCAATTAATTTAAAACAGTACCCAATATAAAATGTTGAAACTGATATTGAACAGAATTTTTTTTTTCTATTTTTGGTTAAGAACCACAATATGCCAGGAATAGTTTTAATAGAGAAAGGATCACCAACCTCAGCTCATCAATGATCCGTACAAGAAGGGAAAACCCATTTCTGGCCAGACGCTTTTTTTTGTTGTCCCCTGCACGCTGAAATTTGTTGAATCTATACAAGACTTTGTCTATGAGATCACGAGGCAATATGAATGTTCTGTATGTCGTCAGGAAGGCCTCCTGGTACATGAATTCTGAAAAAAGGGCACATAACTCATATTAATCATTAACTCTCTGAACACCAGTATATCTCTCTGGTCATATCAGACATGCCGATGTTTTAATTGGAAGATGTGTAATATTTCAGAAAACCAAACACCATTATATGCCATACAGTCTATTTTCCTTTCACCAATTGTTACATAATTTCTTCAAATGCATGTTCATTGTATATACAATAGTTAACTTAATCTCCCTTATTATCATAGCAGGTGATTAAAGAAAGATAAAAGAAGTTAATTATCTGAATTAAATTGAAATGATCTATAATAAGAATTCTTTTTACAAATGATAAGAAAATGAAGAAAGGTTTAGAGACAAAGATAATGAAGAAGAAATTTATAAAAGTACAAAGATGGACGAGTATCCAGAATAACATCCATTACATGCAGATACAGAAGTTCATCATTGAGTATATACCCAGAGCCATGTATACACATTCTACCATAGTCTACACTCTAAACCATCACCAGGTCCATGCAATAGACATTTCTAAATGAGAAAGGGGACATGAATTACTGATGCCTTTTTTCAATGACAGATTGAGTTCTTATATCAAATACTTATTAAATCCAGAGAATGCATTCATTTTTCTTTTTTTTTTTTAATTGTTTTCTAATGCCATCACAAATAACTTACTATATCATTATCAGTTTTGTACCAGAATCTCACAGCTATGAAATATACAAAAAAGAAAATTTTTCTAATGATGGACAGAACTTTCATACTCTTAAAGTATTCCGAAACTGATACAACACACAAGCTCTTATTATAAAAACACAATGCTTCATTCTCGTGGAATTTATGCAAGTCATTCATGTATAGGTCATAGGCTATTTATAGATTATCAATAGAATACAATATAGACAGCAGAAAAACACATGGAATTCATGTCAAAACATTTCCGTAATCTCTGTAAGAAATAATTCAGTAATTAATAAAGATCATGCGATTATAAACATGTGTCATTAAGTGTGTGCATGTGTGTAATATGATGTGTGGTACATGAGGAGGGATATAAACATATATATATAGACACACATACAGTCAACACATGTGCTCGCATGATCGCGCTAGACACACACGATAATGGTACATACATGCACAGAGGTTGGATGATTGCTCTAAGGAAATATACACAATTACAATGATTCCCCACTCAAATCCTGACTAAATCCATGGAATTTATTCTTTTAAATTCTGTATTTTTTTACAGGTTCCGCTTTTCAATTTTCATAAGACCACATAATGGTATTTATTTTGATTAAATTGTTAGGAGTGGGGAAACATTGACGTCACACATTGGTACAACAGATGTGATTGGCCAAGTAGATATGTCACATGACACTTTCTAACCACTCACCTTCTTGATTACATGAAGCCAAATCAGTGTCCGACCCTTAGACGGGAAATGTTAAGAAACAAAATTAACGGATTTCTAAACCAAAACTTTGAAAACATAACCATATTGTTTGCAACTTTATGTCTGCAAATGAAATTCGATTTTGGCTGAATAAAGTTACTTATATATACTCGCTATATTTGAAAATGCTTGCAATTGATCTTGTCCTACAGTACATTGTTTTAAACAACAGACCCTCCAACTCGTCCTAGTAGTTTACAAAGTATCCATTCCCTCCCATTCTCTCTACTGAGAGGTACATCTAAGGCTTTTATTCACCTATCAATTAAAATCCTTAAGTCCTTAATAAGTGTGATCATTTTACTAATAATAGCGACATGATTCTACAAGCTGAAGTGACCTGTCATAGTGTGAATAGTTAATAATGGTAGATTTCAGATATTAGTACTATAGAAGCTTACTGATGATGAGTTACCAGCAGTCTTATCAACAATAGGGTAAACTGTCATTATCTCCCCTTTATGTGAACTGTTTAACAGAAATTTCCTAAATCTAACATGAAATTAAAGGGTTGCTACACTGGACTGCAGGGCATCAACACCATAAGCTAGTCTATCTGAATTCTAGGTCAACTTGGGACAAAGCTATAAAGCAGAAAGGAAGGATTGCCCTTATCACAGCAAATATTCACTTCTACAAGGAACTATTTAAAGCAATATACATGTTCAAACTGTCATGAAATAATTTCTAAAGAAATATTACATTTGTGTTAAAAATTCTTCTCTCGCTCATTAAAGCATTACTTGTAAATGGTACTTTGGGGAATAAAATGGTACCACCAATAGCATATTATATATACAAATCTTATAACATTCTCATAGACAAACAGACCCTTTACCAAGAGATTATAAGCATATACATTGTATGTTCTAATGGAAAGCATTCAAGTTGCAGAAGAATATAAATATATTATACATATGCTATACCACAGTAAAAGTCATTTCAATTGTTATCCTTTGTTTGTTCATAACATGACATAAAGAATGATAGTGTTGTTCAACTTATGATAATCTGTTAATTTTTCACTAGATATTTATCACGATATAAAACAGGAGAGTAGAGAAGGACGGTAGATATCAGTACTGGTAGGGAAGTTATAGTACCGGTAAGTCTGTGTGCAGTGTGTGACCAGGTTAGTTAACGCTTTCATTAATCTCTATATGGATTAGACGTCGGTCGTTAAATTGAGATGTTTTAGACATCGGTCGTTAAGATGAGATGTTTTAGATATCGGTCGTTAAGATGAGATGTTTTAGATATCGGTCGTTAAGATGAGATGTTTTAGACATCGGTCGTTAAGATGAGATGTTTTAGATATCTGTCGTTAAGATGAGATGTTCTGATATTACATGGATTAACAGGTGAAGACCATGGTAACAGAGGATTGTAAACTAGAGGCGACTAGGCATCACAGTATTAGATGATTTGTTGATTAGAGGCGACATGAAAAACACGTCTAGGGTAGTCTATAGAGGCATGTCTGGGAAGTCAGGAATAAGGGTAGACCTTAAATTGTTTTTCTCCTAGAACTCCGGTCCTGGTTATCATCCACAAACAAGAGGCCCATGGGCCTTAACGGTCATCTGACTAATAGTACAATACAACATAGTCGTTTAAAGATCTTAGCCTATTTGACCCCTATGACCTTGAATGAAGATCAAGGTCATTCATTTGAACAAAATTGGTAGCCCTTCATCCCAGCATGCGACAGGCCTAATATCAGGTCTCTAGGCCTCTTAGTTATTCACAAGAACTTGTTTAAAGGATTTTAGCCTATTTGACCCCTGTGACCTTGAATGAAGGTCATAGGTCATTTATTTGAACAGACTTGGTTGCCCTTCATCCATGCATCCTGCAGGCCCAATATCAGTACCCTAGGCCTTCTGGTTCTTGAGAAGAAATCGTTTAAAGATTTTAGCCTATTTGACCCCTATGACCTTGAAAGAAGGTCAAGGTCATTTATTTGAACAAACTTGGTAGCCCTTCATCCCAGCATTCTACAGGCCTAATATCAGGTCTCTAGGCCTCTTAGTTATTCACAAGAAGTTGTTTAAAGGATTTTAGCCTATTTGACCCCTTTGACCTTGAATGAAGGTCAAGGTCATTCATTTGAACAAACTTGGTAGCCCTTCATCCCAGCATGTCACAGGCCCAATATCAGTACCCTGGGCCTTCTGGTTCTTGAGAAGAAGTCGTTTAAAGATTTTAGCCTTTTTGACCCCTTTGACCCTGAATGAACGTCAAGGTCATTTATTTGAACAAACTTGGTAGCCCTTCATCCATGCATCCTACAGGCCCAATATCAGTACCCTGGGCCTTCTGGTTCTTGAGAAGAAGTCGTTTAAAGATTTTAGCCTTTTTGACCCCTTTGACCCCTTTGACCTTGAATGAAGGTCAAGGTCATTCATTTTGAACAAACTTGGTAGCCCTTCATCCCAGCATGTCACAGGCACAATATCAGTACCCTGGGCCTTCTGGTTCTCGAGAAGAAGTCGTTAAAAGATTTTAGCCTATTTGACCCCTTTGACCTTGAATGAAGGTCAAGGTCATTCATTTGAACAAACTTGGTAGCCCTTCATCCCAGCATGCCACAGGCCTAATATCAGGTCTCTAGGCCTCTTAGTTATTCACAAGAAGTTGTTTAAAGGATTTTAGCCTATTTGACCCCTGTGACCTTGAATGAAGGTCAAGGTCATTTATTTGAACAAACTTGGTAGCCCTTCATCCCAGCATCCTATTTTCAGGCCCAATATCAGTACCCTAGGCCTTCTGGTTCTTGAGAAGAAATCGTTTAAAGATTTTAGCCTATTTGACCCCTATGACCTTGAAAGAAGGTCAAGGTCATTTATTTGAACAAACTTGGTAGCCCTTCACCCATGCATTCTACAGGCCCAATATCAGTACTCTGGCCTCTTCTGGTTCTTGAGAAGAAGTTTTTAAAGATTTTAGCCTATTTGACCCCTTTGACCTTGAATGAAGGTCAAGGTCATCATTTTTTACCTTGAATTGTTTTGAAAACAAACCTCCAATCAGCACTTCATATACCAGTGATTAGAAATGTTTGTAAGTCTAAATCCCCCCCCCCCCCCCTTCTCCTATTTTTATATAAAATTAGAACAGAATGTTATGTGACATTAGCAACACGACGAAGGGGAACATGATGGAACAAGACTGACATTGCATGCTCCCATTTAATGGCAGAGATATAACAACTAGATGGAAACATACACATCTGAAGCTGCTCCCTGGGTTGGTCCCTCGATTAAACTTGCAGCTTTCTCCGCGGCATATCAGCAGCGTACTCTGGCACAGAGAAATCAGACTGGCTGGAAGTTGTGGACAACTGACTATCACGATTAACATTGTCCTGTAAAAGAAACAATGAAAATAATATGACTTTTTGGTTGTCTTTTTAAAAATAAAATCATCAAAAGTGATAGATCCATTATTCTGTATAGCCATTTTTTCGCAGGTTAAAATTTCTCGTTTTTAAATTTTCGCAAATATCTTAAGTGAATTCAACCATTTCTCAATATTTTGTATATCAAATTTCGACAATCATAGCAATATCCCCTGAAATTGCGAAAATATTTTACCTTCAGAAATAATAATATAAGAGGATGACAGACGATTTTCTAATAGTGATGATTTGCTATGAGCCTGGTGGAGGAAGACTTACCCTGAGTTTGGTGGGAAGGGGAGGAATCATTGGACTGTTTGGAGCACTTCCACTAAAGGAAGAGTCAGAGCTGAGGTCCGAGATCACACTGATCGTATTTGAGCGTGGATAAATCTGTGGCTGTAGCTCCATCTGGTGATTCTGCCACTGTGACTCGTAAAAGTTGATTGAGTGTCGGGAATACACACACTCAGTTATTGCACTTGGTTGGGTGTAGTTTCCAAAGGTCTGCATGTAGGCTTGTACTGTAATACAGAGTTATACATGTAGGCTTGTACTGTAATACAGAGTTATACATGTAGGCTTGTACTGTAATACAGAGTTATACATGTAGGCTTGTACTATAATACAAAGTTATACATGTAGGCTTGTACTGTAATACAGAGTTATACATGTAGGCTTGTAATGTAATACACAAAGGTCTGCATGTAGGCTTGTACTGTAATACACAAAGGTCTGCATGTAGGCTTGTACTGTAATACAGAGTTATACATGTAGGCTTGTACTGTAATACACAAAGGTCTTCATGTAGGCTTGTACTGTAATACTGAGTTATACATGTAGGCTTGTACTGTAATACAGAGTTATACATGTAGGCTTGAACTGTAATTCAGAGTTATACATGTAGGCTTGTACTGTAATACAGAGTTATACAAGTAGGCTTGTTCTGTAATACCGAGTTATACATGTAGGCTTGTACTGTAATACAGAGTTATACATATAGGCTTGTACTGTAATACACAAAGGTCTGCATGTAGGCTTGTACTGTAATACACAAAGTTCTGCATGTAGGCTTGTACTGTAATACAGAGTTAAACATGTAGGCTTGTACTGTAATACAGAGTTATACATGTAGGCTTGTACAGTAATACACAAAGTTCTGCATGTAGGCTTGTACTGTAATACAGAGTTAAACATGTAGGCTTGTACTGTAATACAGAGTTATACATGTAGGCTTGTACTGTAATACAGAGTTATACATGTAGGCTTGTACTGTAATACAAAGTTATACATGTAGGCTTGTACTGTAATACAGAGTTATACATGTAGGCTTGTAATGTAATACACAAAGGTCTGCATGTAGGCTTGTACTGTAATACACAAAGGTCTGCATGTAGGCTTGTACTGTAATACAGAGTTATACATGTAGGCTTGTACTGTAATACACAAAGGTCTTCATGTAGGCTTGTACTGTAATACTGAGTTATACATGTATACATGTAGGCTTGTACTGTAATACAGAGTTATACATATAGGCTTGTACTGTAATACACAAAGGTCTGCATGTAGGCTTGTACTGTAATACACAAAGTTCTGCATGTAGGCTTGTACTGTAATACAGAGTTAAACATGTAGGCTTGTACTGTAATACAGAGTTATATATGTAGGCTTGTACTGTAATACAGAGTTATACATGTAGGCTTGTACTGTAATACAAAGTTATACATGTAGGCTTGTACTGTAATACAGAGTTATACATGTAGGCTTGTAATGTAATACACAAAGGTCTGCATGTAGGCTTGTACTGTAATACTGAGTTATACAGTAGGCTTGTACTGTAATACAGCGTTATACATGTAGGCTTGTACTGTAATACAGAGTTATACATGTAGGCTTGTACTGTAATACAGAGTTATACAAGTAGGCTTGTTCTGTAATACAAAGTTATACATGTAGGCTTGTACTGTAATACAGAGTTATACATGTAGGCTTGTACTGTAATACAGAGTTATACATGTAGGCTTGTACTGTAATACAGAGTTATACATGTAGGCTTGTACTGTAATACTGAGTTATACATGTAGGCTTGTACTGTAATACAGAGTTATACATGTAGGCTTGTACTGTAATACAAAGTTATACATGTAGGCTTGTACTGTAATACAGAGTTATACATGTAGGCTTGTACTGTAATACTCAAAGGTCTTCATGTAGGCTTGTACTGTAATACTGAGTTATACATGTAGGCTTGTACTGTAATACACAAAGTTCTGCATGTAGGCTTGTACTGTAATACAGAGTTATACATGTAGGCTTGTACTGTAATACAGAGTTATACATGTAGGCTTGTACTGTAATACAGAGTTATACATGTAGGCTTGTACTGTAATACACAAAGGTCTTCATGTAGGCTTGTACTGTAATACTGAGTTATACATGTAGGCTTGTACTGTAATACAGAGTTATACATGTAGGCTTGTACTGTAATACACAAAGGTTATACATGTAGGCTTGTACTGTAATACAGAGTTGATACATGTAGGCTTGTACTGTAATAACAGGTCTGCATGTAGGCTTGTACTGTAATACAGAGTTATACATGTAGGCTTGTACTGTAATACAGAGTTATACATGTAGGCTTGTACTGTAATACACAAAGGTCTGCATGTAGGCTTGTACTGTAATACAGAGTTATACATGTAGGCTTGTACTGTAATACACAAAGGTCTGCATGTAGGCTTGTACTGTAATACACAGTTAAAATGTAGGTCTGCTGTAATACAGAGTAGGCTTGTACTGTAATACAGAGTTATACATGTAGGCTTGTACTGTAATACACAAAGGTCTGCATGTAGGCTTGTACTGTAATACAGAGTTATACATGTAGGCTTGTACTGTAATACACAAAGGTCTGCATGTAGGCTTGTACTGTAATACACAAAGGTCTGCATGTAGGCTTGTACTGTAATACAGAGTTATACATGTAGGCTTGTACTGTAATACAGAGTTATACATGTAGGCTTGTACAATGTAATACACAAAGGTGTGCATACAGAGTATACATGTAGGCTTGTACTGTAATACACAAAGGTCTTCATGTAGGCTTGTACTGTAATACACAAAGTTATACATGTAGGCTTGTACTGTAATACACAAAGGTCTGCATGTAGGCTTGTACTGAAATACAGAGTTATACATGTAGGCTTGTACTGTAATACAGAGTTATACATGTAGGCTTGTACTGTAATACACAAAGGTCTGCATGTAGGCTTGTACTGTAATACACAAAGGTCTTCATGTAGGCTTGTACTGTAATACAGAGTTATACATGTAGGCTTGTACTGTAATACACAAAGGTCTTCATGTAGGCTTGTACTGTAATACAGAGTTATACATGTAGGCTTGTACTGTAATACACAAAGGTCTGCATGTAGGCTTGTACAGTAATACACAAAGGTCTGCATGTAGGCTTGTACTGTAATACAGAGTAATACATGTAGGCTTGTACTGTAATACAGAGTTATACATGTAGGCTTGTACTGTAATACAAAGTTATACATGTAGGCTTGTACTGTAATACACAAAGGTCTGCATGTTGGCTTGTACTGTAATACAGAGTTATACATGTAGGCTTGTACTGTAATACACAAAGGTCTGCATGTTGGCTTGTACTGTAATACACAAAGGTCTACATGTAGGCTTGTACTGTAATACAGAGTTATACATGTAGGCTTGTACTGTAATACACAAAGGTCTTCATGTAGGCTTGTACTGTAATACAGAGTTATACATGTAGGCTTGTACTGTAATACACAAAGGTCTGCATGTAGGCTTGTACTGAAATACAGAGTTATACATGTAGGCTTGTACTGTAATACAGAGTTATACATGTAGGCTTGTACTGTAATACACAAAGGTCTGCATGTAGGCTTGTACTGTAATACACAAAGGTCTTCATGTAGGCTTGTACTGTAATACTGAGTTATACATGTAGGCTTGTACTGTAATACACAAAGGTCTGCATGTAGGCTTGTACTGTAATACAGAGTTTATAAATCAGACTTGAGCTGAGGTGACCTCATACATTAGGCTGATACTGTAATTAAGCCGAAATAACTAAAACCTTGTGCCGCCCCTTTATTTGAAACCTAGGAAACCCAATGTTCTGCCATTATGTTTCCATGGTAATTGTTATTGGCAAATATGATGTTTCAAATTATATTATTATGATTTAAAATCCATATCTTAAACACAATGGAATAAATTGATCCGAAAACCTCTTTGGTGGTAGCAATAATTCTTGCTGTTGCGTTTCTTTGGTGTTAGCAACAAAACTTACTATGGAGTTTCTTTGGTGGTAGTGGTAATACTTACTGTGACGTTTCTTTGGTGGTAGCAGCAATACTTACTGTGGCGTTTCTTTGGTGGTAGTGGTAATACTTACTGTGGCATTCTTTGGTGGTAGCAGCAATACTTACTGTGACGTTTCTTTGGTAGTAGTGGTAATACTTACTGTGGCGTTTCTTTGGTGTTAGCAACAAAACTTACTATGGAGTTTCTTTGGTGGTAGCGGCAATACTTACTGTGACGTTTCTTTGGTGGTAGTGGTAATACTTACTGTGGCGTTTCTTTGGTGGTAGTGGTAATACTTACTGTGGCTTTTCTTTGGTGGTAGCGGCAATACTTACTATGGCATTTCTTTGGTGGTAGCGGCAATACTTACTGTGGCGTTTCTTTGGTGGTAGTGGTAATACTTACTGTGGCGTTTCTTTGGTGTTAGCAACAATACTTACTGTGGCGTTTCTTTGGTGTTAGCAACAATACTTACCGTGGCGTTTCTTTGGTGGTAGTGGTAATACTTACTGTAGCGTTTCTTTGGTGGTAGCAGCAATACTTACTATGGCGTTTCTTTGGTGGTAGTGGTAATACTTACTGTGACGTTTCTTTGGTGGTAGTGGTAATACTTACTGTGACGTTTTTTTGGTGGTAGCGGCAATACTCACTGTGGCGTTTCTTTGATGGTAGCAGCAATACTTACTGTGACGTTTCTTTGGTGGTAGTGGTAATACTTACTGTGGCGTTTCTTTGGTGTTAGCAACAAAACTTACTATGGAGTTTCTTTGGTGGTAGCGGTAATACTTACTGTGACGTTTCTTTGGTGGTAGTGGTAATACTTACTGTGGCGTTTCTTTGGTGGTAGCAACAATACTTACTGTGGCGTTTCTTTGGTGGTAGCGGCAATACTTACTGTGGCGTTTCTTTGGTGGTAGTGGTAATACTTACTGCGGCAATACTTACTTACTGTGGCGTTTCTTTGATGGTAGTGGTAATACTTACTGTGGCGTTTCTTTGGTGTTAGCAACAATACTTACTGTGGCGTTTCTTTGGTGGTAGCAACAATACTTACTGTGGCGTTTCTTTGGTGGTAGTGGTAATACTTACTGTGGCGTTTCTTTGGTGTTAGCACAATACTTACTATGGCGTTTCTTTGGTGGTAGTGGTAATACTTACTGTGGCTGTTTCTTTGGTGGTAGCAGCAATACTTACTATGGCGTTTCTTTGGTGGTAGTGGTAATACTTACTGTGACGTTTCTTTGGTGGTAGTGGTAATACTTACTGTGACGTTTTTTTGGTGGTAGCGGCAATACTCACTGTGGCGTTTCTTTGATGGTAGCGGCAATACTTACTGTGGTGTTTCTTTGATGGTAGCGGCAATACTTACTGTGGTGTTTCTTTGGTGGTAGTGGTAATACTTACTGTGACGTTTCTTTGGTGGTAGGGGTGGTGGTTTTGGAAGACTCTCCAGACTAGAATGACTCGCACTAGAGAATGTTTCCGAGCTGGAATATGTTTCCTGGGAATTTGTACGCTGTGTAAAAGATATAGTGTTTGACTTCTGCATTTGGAAGCCTGCAAACGACTGTGAACTACTTGTTGAGGAGGACGACATCCGCGCTTCATATGAAACAACTCGACTGCTGCCTGCAGAGCCAGTTGTGAGCTGGATGCCACTCTCATTCATATTATCATACTGGGAGGGCAGGCGATTCAGTTTCTTGGGCAGTGATGGTGGTTCCTGCCCATCACAATGTTCGCCCTGGTTTCCATTCTTTTTGGTCATTATAGCAATATCCGACGTCAGCCGATTAATTTCCTTTGTTAATTGGTTTATCTGGTCTACTGTTCCATCTGACTGTGACGAACTTTTGCTCATTGTACTTGAACTAAAAGAACTACCTATCCTAGCTTCAGAAGACGTTCGTGAAAAGCTATTTGTACGACTGCTATTTTGGCTTGTAGAGTCCAGTAGGTCCTCTGATGACCGATTAAGGCCAGACCCAATACTACTCCCTGGCGACCGACTAAGAGGAGATATACTCTGATCTGATTGGTTGCTGAGAGTTATATGTCCCAGACTGGACGACAGTTCTGAGGGAGTGTTTGTATAAATCACACTACTATGTGGAGATTGGTTTGGGCTCACATGGCCCAAAGGATTTGGCATGCCAGACAGGATTTCCAAGGTGTTGGTAAGAGATCGTCTGTTTTCTTTATTTGGTAATGGAGGAGGAGAGAATTCGCCTTCACCACCAGGGGGCAGGCTCTCTTGTGATCGCTGTTGGACCAATCTATGATAGAAAACATTGTTAAAAGGATAACATAGTCAAATCATTTAATATACTCATGTATAAGACAATGCTTTAACTATGTATAAGACAATGCTTTACCTATGTATAAGACAATGCTTTACCTATGTATAAGACAATGCTTTACCTATGTATAAGACAATGCTTTACCTATGTATAAGACAATGATTTACCTATGTATAAGACAATGCTTTACCTATGTATAAGACAATGATTTACCTATGTATAAGACAATGCTTTACCTATGTATAAGACAATGCTTTACCTATGTATAAGACAATGAATAACAATGCTTTACCTATGTATAAGACAATGCTTTACCTATGTATAATATAAGACAATGACTTACCTATGTATAAGACAATGAATAACAATGCTTTACCTATGTATAAGACAATGCTTTACCTATGTATAATATAAGACAATGACTTACCTATGTATAAGACATTGACTTACCTATGTATAAGACAATGCTTTACCTATGTATAAGACAATGACTTACCTATGTATAAGACAATGCTTTACCTATGTATAAGACAATGACTTACCTATGTATAAGACAATGATTTACCTATGTATAAGACAATGACTTACTTATGTATAAGACAATGATTTACCTATGTATAAGACAATGCTTTACCTATGTATAAGACAATGCTTTACCTATGTATAAGACAATGCTTTACCTATGTATAAGACAATGCTTTACCTATGTATAAGACAATGCTTTACCTATGTATAAGACAATGCTTTACCTATGTATAATATAAGACAATGACTTACCTATGTATAAGACAATGAATAACAATGCTTTACCTATGTATAAGACAATGCTTTACCTATGTATAATATAAGACAATGACTTACCTATGTATAAGACAATGACTTACCTATGTATGAGACAATGCTTTACCTATGTATAAGACAATGACTTACCTATGTATAAGACAATGATTTACCTATGCATAAGACAATGATTTACCTATGTATAAGACAATGCTTTACCTATGTATAAGACGATGCTTTACCTATGTATAAGACAATGAATAACAATGCTTTACCTATGTATAAGACAATGCTTTACCTATGTATAAGACAATGAATAACAATGCTTTACCTATGTATAAGACAATGCTTTACCTATGTATAAGACAATGATTTACCTATGTATAAGACAATGACTTACTTATGTATAAGACAATGCTTTACCTATGTATAAGACAATGACTTACTTATGTATAAGACAATGCTTTACCTATGTATAAGACAATGACTTACCTATGTATAAGACAATGCTTAACCTATGTATAAGACAATGACTTACCTATGTATAAGACAATGACTTACCTATGTATAAGACAATGACTTACTTATGTATAAGACAATGCTTTACCTATGTATAATATAATGACTTACTTATGTATAAGACAATGACTTACCTATGTATAAGACAATGACTTACTTATGTATAAGACAATGATTTACCTATGTATAAGACAATGACTTACCTATGTATAATATAAGATAATGACTTACTTATGTATAAGACAATGATTTACCTATGTATAATATAAGACAATGACTTACCTATGTATAAGACAATGACTTACCTATGTATAAGACAATGCTTTACCTATGTATAAGACAATGACATACTTATGTATAAGACAATGACTTACCTATGTATAAGACAATGACTTACTTATGTATAAGACAATGCTTTACCTATGTATAATACAAGATAATGACTTACTTATGTATAAGACAATGACTTACCTATGTATCACAGCTTGATCTTTGGGTAGAGGGGGTTTAGGGGGTGGAGAAGTTTCCTTTCTCATTATTAGGTCACGGTGGTTACTGCTGATGCTGTCACTGGAGCGTGACGTGGTAAAAGGTGTGTTGTCATAGATACCCATCTCACTCGTATGTTCAAGGATTTCCTTCTCCCTTGGAGTCAGGGGTATCTCCGGTAGGGACGACCTTTTATTGCTGTTTCAGAACAGGATAGAAATTAACAAAGTTCATCTTGCAGTAGTAACAAATAATTTATCTCCTGCAGATAGGCTCCAGTTTTATCTAGAATATAACTGGTGATAGCAGTGAACCATATGATATAATACATATATTCTACCCATTGAACCTTAATCAACTTTATGAAACTCCTCTTTTATCTCACCTATCGGCCAGAGAACCATATATTTGGTCAGTGGCTCGCACCGAAGGGTTCATCTTCTTGTCATGTAATTTGTCCAGACTGATCTGCTTAAGTTCCTACAAAAGTAGCAAACAATGTTCAAATTTCACTTATAACATTTTTTGTAAACCTACCTATTTTTGCAGTGACTAATTCCACATTTCCAGGCCAAACAACTCAATTTAATTCTGTGATTTAGATTTGTATGATTCTACCGTGCCTGTGCTGGAGACATTTTCTAAGTGATAATGTTTTGAGATTTCTAACTGCCAGCAAAGCTATGATAGTTCACAGTATAAAGTTGTCATTTGCCTCATCATTATTGACTATAAACCTATTGAAACAACAAATTACCATTGAATTATGTGACACTAGTATTCTGGCATTATTTCTGATAACTCTAACATTCCCTCCTGACTACGTACCTCGACACCGTCTGACAGCGCCGTGATGACCTCATGTGCAGCCTCCTTGTTAAGTACCTTCTTGCCATTAAGTAAGATGTCATCTGCCCACTGTATGAAGCGTGCCAAACACTGGCACACTTTGTTGTGTCGCGACAACATGGTGGAACTGTTAAAGGACAAAACAACATAGAGTAACTCATCAGTGATTTTTATTTCTTTCCCCTTGACTAAAAGAATAAGGTTAAATTGAAGGACCTGCTATAATGACAGATGCGACAGAGTGCAGGATGGACCCCCCTACCCATACCCTCACCCTTCTCTTAATTATTTCAACAGTTTTAAAGTCAACATCAACAGGAAAACGCTGCCATCTTGTATGATCACCTTCAGTTGCTGACACCATGTTTGTTCATGCCATGACGTGACAGTAACCATATCTAGATATATTGACTGATCCAAACACACATTGTTATGTAAAACACTTTATTTCTTGTGGATATCAAACTATTATCCCTTCCCTAAGTGTTTTACCTGTCCTTGGTGAGGAAGAAGTTGTTGAGGAGTGTGAACACATCCATGACTGTTTCCAGGACAACTGTTGCTGTGCTGGGGATAACTTGCAGTTTCTCATTGTCCACTACAGCCCGGATGTACTTCAGGGAGCGATAAACTTTGTTCACTTCTTCTTGCAACTTGTCTGAGTCCTGAAACATACAAAATTAGTATAGTTATTATTTAGCAGTTTAAACTATCAATGTTTGTATATAAATACTTCTAGACAGAAATATCCTTTATTGAAACCCATTTACTTAACAATAATAACAATTCTTTACAAACTAAATTATACAGATCCCCTCAAAAAATGACAATATATATTGCCTTATTGATAGTCTATAGATGCAAGAGTAGTTTTTGACCGACAAAAGCGACTATCATAAAATACTGAACCAGGTTAAACAGCAATTGCATGACATTTTATTATTGTCACTAAAGATAAGAGGGAGCTCACTCTCATACATAAAGACATATGTTTTTTGGCTAACTTTAGATCTTTGCTTTATACATTTAAAGTGAAAATGTTTAAATAGCTATTATCTAATATGAGTAAAGGTTCTGCAATCATACATGCTGATATATTTGAAGGAATATGGAGGGATGTTCCCAATCCCATCATTACTATCTAGTAAATGTTGTGTTGTATCTTTAGCTTCCTGATAAAACCACAGCTACACTGGTGCAGGTTATGAACATGTTCCAATTATCTACAGTAAGCTGATGGAGCTATCCTCCAGCCGACATTAGCTGGATATGCTTCCATGTATGCCACTTACTGATAAATAACGTTTTTTTCTATATGTTTGTTCGACAGACCATCACAGGGAGAGGGAGAAATTTGGAGCCGCCCTTCATCATCCCTACATCATAGCTCTGTTTACTGGGTTTTAACATCAGTATATCTACTACAGAACATGCATGTAGATATGTTGGAATAATGGTATACTTATCATTATGATGGCAGTCCTGTTGAAGAAAAGCCCACAATTCAGCACTTTTGCTCAAACTCTTCCATATGAACATATACGGTAATTGATAAGAACATTTCAGAAAAACAGATACTGTTTTTTAATTTAATTTTTCATTTCACTTTAAAAATTCAGAATCATTTTAAGTAGGTAGTTACTACCTTTCTGAACAACATATATGACAAATCCAAATATGGTGTGAAGCTGTAGAGTTCTCTCCCCTGATATTATATTTCCCAGTTTCATCATGGTCATCCAATAGAGATCGCCTAAGACTTGATACACTGACTATTTTATCTATCTCTTCATCAGTCTTAATGAATACTGATCTCAGGAAATAAATATTCCATCTGTTTCATGAGAAACAAAGTGGTATAAACTTGATCCAAAAGTAACTGATTATAAGACTAGAGGATTATGTTATGGAAACCGATACGAATGACACGGGTCATGATGGAATTATAGTCTTTGTTTATCTCATTGCAAATCTTATTCATTATATGTCAGAAAACAGGAGAATGGAAATAATAAATAATACTAAAGGATAAAGAATAATCAAAGACAATCTTCTGAGCAATAATAATTAAAACATGTATTTAATTCCACATCATCTCTTCTATCAAACATATGATGGGTTATTTTGGTATGTCATATATAGTATAACGTAAGATTGGACTTAGTCAATAAATATCTTTGAATTGTGTAAATATCTTTGAATTGTATACAATCGTCAAATTTGACCCTATGAAATCATTTGACCCTGTTGAATCCCATTTTACTCTTATGAATCCAATTTGATACAGTTGAATCCTTTTGACCCTGTTGAATGCTATTTTACCCTATGGAATGTCATTAAACCTTGTAGAAAATTGCTGGACTCTGATGAATACTGGACTCTGATGAATATTACATGACCATGGAAGATGTTTGACCAGCTGGAGATCTTTTTGACCCGGTACATAACCCCTTATCCTAATATGATGTGAAGAATAAATGAAGAATCAGTCACAGATATTGTAGCATCTGACACTAGGTAGATAGGTACAGCCTAGATCCTGTTGGATTTGAAGTACTCAAAGCAAAACTATCTGGAGCACATCTTTTGCCATCAATTATGTATGTAATGCAACACACATGTTCTTATCTTAAAATATCCACCTAATCTACACATTTCCCTTTATTTTTGTTTGTGCTTCTCTGGGTTTTATACCAATACATGATCTCAAAATCAGATTCACCCAAGTACTTGCTCCTGAGGCTAACTTGAAAGAAACTCTCACTCTGCTCAAATCATATCAAAAATTTGATCAATACTTTTATAAAGATAACGTTTTATGAGTCAAGGTTTTGAATTAACAACATCTTGCTTCGTTGGAATACTTCAAATGTTCAGAATTAAACTAGGAACTGCTTGAATTAAATGTTTCATTCATCAGATTTTTTTTTTCTTTAAAGGTTGTTAAAATTTTAAATGAATCTTATTTAATTTCTAACAGTTACATGAATTGTTGACTTTTTAATAGCAAGCCAAATCTAGGGTTATCACCATGAAGAGTTGTAGTCGGGCCTGTGTTTTCAATTGCCTTTTATTACTTTCAAACATATCTATTTTGATCAATTGAACAATTTTTTTAATAATTAAGGAAATTTTGAAATCTGATTTTGTACCACCGCAGAATTTTATTCTTAAGTCATTTCAACAAGTGATATCAGAATTTCACAAAAATGTGTAGGATCACAATAACCTGGTACAATTCCTGGTAAGGTAGGTCACCAGGTCAGGCCAAGGGATCCAACTTAACAACAAAGACACAATCATCAGACTTGTCAGGGGCTACAGTGCCACATCACTGAGTAATGTTCAGACATTTGTCCAGGTGGTGTGTGTGGTAAGTGACAGGGTTTTTTGTTGTTGCTGAGCTGTTGTAGAACTGATGGGCTATGATGACAGACAGATAGATGTTGGCTAGAGATGGAGGGTTATTACTAACACATGTTCACCAGCACCAGACAGCTGGTCCATGTACTGTTGTGTCTACTACAAGTCTCTTCCTTATTTCTGCTATTGTTTTATTTATTGCAGACAAGAGAGATTTGCTACAGAAGACATACCACATGTCAAAAGCAAAATATCATTGGCCATTCTACACATACTCTTTCCTGCTCGGCCTGTTAATAAAAGCAAACAGCTCTGGAAGATACAGAGAAGCTCTAAAAAGGGGTAAAACCCCTTACAACAGGGGGCCACTATTAGGTGAAAGGGGACTGCTGTGTTTATAATAGATAGATAAAACTATTTAATAAAAGAGGACCTATACATGTGTTGGAGATAAAAGGGACTATAGAAGTAGAAAGGGGGGGACAACTCAAAGTAAAGGGAGATAACTCAGTAACAGAGAATGAATGGGAGGTAAACTTTTTTAAAAACATATTTGGAAATAACTATATGTAAATTCAGAGCCTGGTATGACATTTTGAAGAATGGAAACAATGAAGCATCTGAAAAGAAAGAAATCAAGATGATCAAGTTGAACAACAAAAATGATTTGTTTGCCATCTCCTATGAATTAATGGGATGTTTTTTGGATCTTTCAGACAAAAATGAATTCACATCCTTATGTCTATAAAAGGTATTCCTGCAACATAAATCAATAACATAACTGAAGCATTATTGATGGTGTGGTAAATATGACACAATTTGTTGGCATCAGCCTTTTACATTACTGGTATAGAGTTATGCATAAGTTTCTCAGTATTTACATGAAGCTAAAAGTTTTTATTTCTCTAGTACACTCCCTTAATACTCTAAATATCAATTTCAGATGATTTTTTTGTGGAGCCATCAAAACTGAAGACCATTTACAGCTCCGATCTCCTACTTTAAAAGCATATATACATGTCCCAAAGTATAAACAGATCATGACGCCGTCAAGTTAATGGTATCCGATTCAATTTGGCGTTGTTCTGGAAGCTACTCAGCTTGAAGAGAGCAAACTCTGCTCTCTAACTGATCAATATTGGTTCAATAAAACAAAACTCCTTCTTAAGTAACATTGGGTTTCCATCTCCTAGGATCCAAAATCCCTTTCCATTACTAACAAAGGTCTCATTTGTTCATAAAAACTACTCATATGTATGATGTCAATATTGGGTACGTAATGACATTTTAATGACTTTTGTTTTATAATTATTCCAGGTTCTTGCAGCACATGCACTGGTTGGTGTTAAAAAAGTTTTTAAAATTAAACAGAGATGTATTTTCAATACATTAAAGAGTTAAAGAGATATTTCTAATTCATCTGATCTAAAAATGATACATGATTTTGTAATATTTTAATCTGTTTGTTGTATTGTTTCAAATTTCATTGATTTTTCTTTCTTCAACACATATGAAGATATATATCGCAAATTTTCTTTTTTATATTTAAAACTAAGAAGCGTGTTTCGCACCATAACTACAGTCTCTGTAATATTCATGATGATTTGTACCCCAGCAGTAAGAAGCAGATAACTGTCTCCGTCTATATACATAATGTACAAAATACATGCACTTTTGAAATCTGTCTACATATAACTCTGCTGCTCCGACTATACTGGTCTGTCCAATTATAATATGATGGTTGGGTCTGTATAAAATGTAAAAAAATGACAGCGGTACAAACAAAGCCAATTAAATCAGTATGTGTGCCAGCCAATTCAACCCTACATAAACGCTGACAAGGAACTTTTATAACCAACACATCACTCAGATATCATAGACAAGCAGATATGGACACATTTTTATAGCTGTTTGAATTCCAGACTTGCAGTGACCTTTAATATCAACAGTAGATGAATTGTAATACATAACTATTCAATATAACTATTCAATCATCATGCTATATATTACACATATATATCAATTCCTATTCCATTTCCTGACTCCATTTTATCTAATATTAAGATCGAGATAAGAAGAAATATTCATATGGGCACTTAAATCTCTCTTGGATGGATAGCAAGACTGTCTCATCAACATCATAAGATATGCCTTGAGTCTTCATAACGAAGGTTGAGATATCTGGAAACCCTTTTTTTTTTTTTAAGTAAATGAATGCTAGCTTGGCAAGTCCTTTTTTCACAGCATCACTTGTCCAAAAACAGAAATGAAGCAAATAATTAGGTAACAAAATATAAATCAGGTAAATGCTGAGAAAAATTCTTTGTACTAAAATGTTTATTATATGAATTTCTAAATCTGATTGACCTCTGATCCTATCTTAACTGACCACGAATGATGTCATACTTGAGCACCATCGATCCATATGTGAATGATGTCATTCTAGGCAGTAGAGAGCCTCCAGATTGAATTGATCTGCAATGATTTGAGGGTCTTGTATGATGTCATCCCATTGAGGAAGACTTGGGCATTATCAGCGATTCCTGCCACTGTATCAGGTGCCCTTGTAAAATTATTAATAGTCAGCACACAGTAGGATCAATACCATCATTATTGCCTTCGTTTTGCCGATGGCTTCAAGAGAAAAGATGGCGGGGCAGTGCCATTAATCAGCATTGCCGGTAACTTTATTCTATTCTAATATAAAAATGATGACTGGATAAGTCTCGCTCTGGAACCCAGGGAAAAAAAAGAAAGGAGTTTGAAGTGGAATGGAGATCTATACAATTCATCCATAAATGGCTGCAACACGTCCCTGTACACCAATTGACTAGCATTATACACAGAGCTGACCAATTACTGACTGTTACCGGCTATGTACCACAAAGACTACCGTTGCCTACATCATCCCACAGCAGGCTACAATATATAGTATATATATAAATCTCTAAAAATGCTTACAAAGAATCAAACAGTTGATCTGGAAAGATACTTCACATATCTCATTTTAGTAGAAAAGTTGTGGCTTCCTGGGTGATGATAAGTCTAAATATTTAGATATCTATATATATATTCCTTACTTAGTAATTTTTATTATGACAATGCATGATTGTGGTGGTCACACGTTTTGTACAGTACATTATATAGATTGAATGGATTACGTACTGGTAAAATACTTAACATACCAGATATAACTGAATCATTATGAAAAACATGTATTTATTTAAAGTCAGATCTAAAGAGACAGATTGCCTGCAAAATTATATATTTTGATTGTTCGTCATCTGGATATTATGTTGAGTATTACCAGTGTATGTTCATAGATGTCAAAATACAGGTCCAGTCAAACTCAAAACCTTTTAGCAGAAAGATATGTGATAAAATGCTTTAAAACACTTATTCCCTCATTATATCGAGGATAGTCTATGTTCACAATGATTTTGTGAATATTATGAATATTACTTTCAGAATTCAGTTTGAGGGTATCTAGTACAGCTGATTTTTGCGGTCACCAATCTGTTTCTATACTAATAACAAAGATTCCGAGAACTGGGTTTACATCATCTTTCTCATAGAAGCTAGCCAGTGGTTGTAATGTGTGGATTGGAATGGTACTCCCCTTCTATGAGTAGTTCATTAAATACTGTTCTGATAGTGTGTCCCACTAATTAGATTAATTAGACCACAGGTCCCAGTAAACACATAAACCCTGTCGGTACAGGCCAACAGGCTGTCATTAGGCCGGGGTACTGCCTCATACAAACCCACTTCACTCACATTATTTCTCACGAGCTACAAAAGGTCATCCAGTGCACATCTCAAACATTTCCTTGGTAAAAGATGACTACACTACCAATTGAAAAGGTTAAATTAAGAATTCAGGGAACAAAAACAACTTGAATAATTTTTATGTACCTATTTTGTTGACCTGAAATGAACAAAAATAACTTTCCATGTTTAGTAAAGATATCAAACAGACCAGTATTTGAGATTTGAGAGGAAATTCAGGCAGTAGGCATGTATAGTAAATAGGTTACCAGATTAGATACCAAATAAGGAGTAACTTGGTAACCAGACTTGATACCAACCAGGGAGTAACTTGGTTACCAGACTGGATACCAACCAGGGAGTAACTTTGTTATCAGACTGGATGCCAACCAAGGACTAACTTGGTTACCGGACTGGATACCAACCAAGGAGTAACTTGGTTACCAGACTTCATACCAACCAAGAAATAACTTGGTTACCAGACTTGATACCATCCAGGGAGTAACTTGGTTACCAGACTTGATACCAACCAAGGAATAATTTGGTTACCAGACTGGATACCAACCAAGGGATAACTTGGTTACCAGACTGGATACCAACCAGGGAGTAACTTGGTTACCAGACTGGATACCAACCAAGGAATAACTTGGTTACCAGACTGGATACCAACCAGGGAGTAACTTGGTTACCAGACTGGATACCAACCAAGGAATAACTTGGTTACCAGACTGTATACCATTCAAGGAGTAACTTGGTTACCAGACTGGATACCAACCAAGGAGTTACTTGGTTACCAGACTGGATACCAACCAAGGAATATCTTTGTTATCAGACTGGATACCAACCAAGGAGTAACTTGGTTATCAGACTGGATACCAACCAAGGAGTACTTTGTTACCAGACTGGATACCAACCAAGGAGTGCTTGGTTTCCAGACTGGATACCAACCAAGGAGTACTTGGTTTCCAGACTGGATACCAACCAAGGAGTAACTTGGTTACCAGACTGGATACCAACCAAGGGATATCTTTGTTATCAGACAGGATACCAACCAAGGAGTAACTTGGTTACCAGACTGGATACCAACCAAGGAATATCTTTGTTATCAGACAGGATACCAACCAAGGAGTAACTTGGTTACCAGACTGGATACCAACCAAGGAGTAACTTGGTTACAAGACTGGACACCTACCAAGGAGTACTTGGTTTCCAAACTGGATACCAACAAAGGAGTAACTTGGTTACCAGACTGGATACCAACCAAGGAATATCTTTGTTATCAGACAGGATACCAACCAAGGAGTAACTTGGTTACCAGACTGGATACCAACCAAGGAATATCTTTGTTATCAGACAGGATACCAACCAAGGAGTAACTTGGTTACCAGACTGGATACCAACCAAGGAGTAACTTGGTTATCAGACTGGATACCAACCAAGGAAAAACTTGGTTAACAGACTGGATACCAACCAAGGAATATCTTTGTTATCAGACTGGATACCAACCAAGGAGTAACTTGGTTATGAGACTGGATACCAACCAAGGGATAACTTGGTTACCAGACTGGATACCAATCAAGGACTAACTTGGTTATGAGACTGGATACCAACCAAGGGATAACTTGGTGACCAGACTGGATACCAACCAAGGAGTAACTTGGTTACCAGACTGGATACCAACCAAGGAGTACTTGGTTACCAGACTGGATACCAACCAAGGAGTAACTTGGTTATGAGACTGGATACCAACCAAGGGATAACTTGGTTACCAGACTGGATACCAATCAAGGACTAACTTGGTTATGAGACTGGATACCAACCAAGGGATAACTTGGTTACCAGACTGGATACCAACCAGGGAGTAACTTGGTTAACCAATTTGGATACCAACCAGGGAATAACTTGGTTACCAGACTGGATACCAACCAAGGAGTAACTTGGTTACCAGACTGGATACCAACCAAGGAGTAACTTGGTAACCAGACTGGATACCAACCAGGGAGTAACTTGGTTACCAGACTTGATACCAACCAAGGAATAATTTGGTTACCAGACTGGATACCAACCAAGGGATAACTTGGTTAACAGACTGGATACCAACCAAGGAGTACTTTGTTACCAGACTGGATACCAACCAAGGGATAACTTGGTTACCAGACTGGATACCAACCAGGGAGTAACTTGGTTACCAGACTGGATACCAACCAGGGAGTAACTTGGTTATCAGACTGGATACCAACCAAGGAATAACTTGGTTACCAGACTGTATACCATTCAAGGAGTAACTTGGTTACCAGACTGGATACCAACCAAGGAGTTACTTGGTTACCAGACTGGATACCAACCAAGGAATATCTTTGTTATCAGACTGGATACCAACCAAGGAGTAACTTGGTTATCAGACTGGATACCAACCAAGGAGTACTTTGTTACCAGACTGGATACCAACCAAGGAGTGCTTGGTTTCCAGACTGGATACCAACCAAGGAGTACTTGGTTTCCAGACTGGATACCAACCAAGGAGTAACTTGGTTACCAGACTGGATACCAACCAAGGGATATCTTTGTTATCAGACAGGATACCAACCAAGGAGTAACTTGGTTACCAGACTGGATACCAACCAAGGAATATCTTTGTTATCAGACAGGATACCAACCAAGGAGTAACTTGGTTACCAGACTGGATACCAACCAAGGAGTAACTTGGTTACAAGACTGGACACCTACCAAGGAGTACTTGGTTTCCAAACTGGATACCAACAAAGGAGTAACTTGGTTACCAGACTGGATACCAACCAAGAATATCTTTGTTATCAGACAAGGATACCAACCAAGGAGTAACTTGGTTACCAGACTGGATACCAACCAAGGAATATCTTTGTTATCAGACAGGATACCAACCAAGGAGTAACTTGGTTACCAGACTGGATACCAACCAAGGAGTAACTTGGTTATCAGACTGGATACCAACCAAGGAAAAACTTGGTTAACAGACTGGATACCAACCAAGGAATATCTTTGTTATCAGACTGGATACCAACCAAGGAGTAACTTGGTTATGAGACTGGATACCAACCAAGGGATAACTTGGTTACCAGACTGGATACCAATCAAGGACTAACTTGGTTATGAGACTGGATACCAACCAAGGGATAACTAGGTGACCAGACTGGATACCAACCAAGGAGTAACTTGGTTACCAGACTGGATACCAACCAAGGAGTACTTGGTTACCAGACTGGATACCAACCAAGGAAAAACTTGGTTATGAGACTGGATACCAACCAAGGGATAACTTGGTTACCAGACTGGATACCAATCAAGGACTAACTTGGTTATGAGACTGGATACCAACCAAGGGATAACTTGGTTACCAGACTGGATACCAACCAGGGAGTAACTTGGTTAACCAATTTGGATACCAACCAGGGAATAACTTGGTTACCAGACTGGATACCAACCAAGGAGTACTTGGTTACCAGACTGGATACCAACCAAGGAGTAACTTGGTAACCAGACTGGATACCAACCAAGGAGTAACTTGGTTACCAGACTGGATACCAACCAAGGAGTACTTGGTTTCCAGACTGGATACCAACCAAGGAGTACTTTGTTACCAGACTGGATACAAACCAAGGAATAACTTGGTTACCAGACTGGATACCAACCAAGGAATAACTTGGTTACCAGACTGGATACCAACCAGGGAGTAACTTGGTTACCAGTCTGGATACCAACCAGGGAATAACTTGGTTACCAGACTGGATACCAACCAAGGAATAACTTGGTTACCAGACTGAATACCAACCAGGGAGTAACTTGGTTACCAGACTGGATACTAACCAATGAGTTACTTGGTTACCAGACTTGATACCAACCAAGAAATAACTTGGTTTCCAGTCTGGATACCAACCAGGGAGTATCTTGGTTACCAGACTGGATACCAACCAAGGAGTACTTGGTTACCAGACTGGATACCAACCAAGGAGTAACTTGGTAACCAGACTGGATACCAACCAAGGAGTAACTTGGTTACCAGACTGGATACCAACCAAGGAGTACTTGGTTTCCAGACTGGATACCAACCAAGGAGTAACTTGGTTACCAGACTGGATACCAACCAAGGAGTACTTTGTTACCAGACTGGATACAAACCAAGGAATAACTTGGTTACCAGACTGGATACCAACCAAGGAATAACTTGGTTACCAGACTGGATACCAACCAGGGAGTAACTTGGTTACCAGTCTGGATACCAACCAGGGAATAACTTGGTTACCAGACTGGATACCAACCAAGGAATAACTTGGTTACCAGACTGAATACCAACCAGGGAGTAACTTGGTTACCAGACTGGATACTAACCAATGAGTTACTTGGTTACCAGACTTGATACCAACCAAGAAATAACTTGGTTTCCAGTCTGGATACCAACCAGGGAGTATCTTGGTTACCAGACTGGATATCAACCAAGGAGTAACTTGGTTATCAGACTGGATACCAACCAAGGAGTAACTTGGTTATCAGACTGGATACCAATTAAGGAGTAACTTGGTTACCAGACTTGATACCAACTAGGGAGTAATTTGGTTAGCAGACTGGATACCAACCAAGGAGTACTTGGTTACCAGACTGGATACCAACCAAGGAATAACTTGGTTACCAAACTGGATACAAACCAAGGAAAAACTTAGTTATCAGACTTGATGCCAATTAAGGAGTAACTTGGTTACCACACTTGATACCAACCAAGGAGTAATTTGGTTATCAGACTATACCACAAGATAACAAGAGAAGCTCAAGGCTATTAATAAGGTTTCTATTTAGGGAGATGAAGGTGCCAGGGTTATATAGAAAGGGAATAGTATATGATACTATCTGTGATGAAGAGTGTCTTGAGGTGTTGAGGGGTAGAGGAGGGTAGGTAGGTTAATAGGGTCTGTGTGGGGTGGGGAGGGGTGGTAGGTTAATAGGGCCTATGTGGGGTGGGGAGGGGTGGTAGGTTTACTAGGGCCTGTGTGGGGTGGGGGAGGGGTGGTTAGGTAAATAGGGCCTGTGTTGGGTGGGGAGGGGTGGTAGGTTTACTATAGCGTTTGTGGAGTTGGGGAGGGGTGGTAGGTTTTCTAGGGCCTGTGTGGGGTTGGGGAGGGGTGGTAGGTTAATAGGGCCTGTGTGGGGCAGGAGAGGGGTGGTAGGTTTACTAGGGCCTGTGTGGGATGGGAGAGGGGTGGTAGGTAAATAGGGCCTGCCCTGTGTTGGGTGGGAAGGGGTGGTAGGTTTTCTAGGGCCTGTGTGGGGTTGGGGAGGGGTGGCAGGTTAAAAGGGCCTGTGTGGGGTTGAGGAGGGGTGGTAGGTTAATAGGGCCTGTGTGGGGTTGGGAAGGGGTGGTAGGTTAATAGGGCCTGTGTGGGATGGACGAGGGTTGGTAGGTTTACTAGGGCTTGTGTGGGGTGGGAGAGGGGTGGTAGGTTAACCAGGGCATGTGTGGGATGAGAAGGGGTGGTAGGTTAACTAGGGCCTTTGTGGGGTTGGGGAGCGGTGGTAGGTTAATAGGGCCTGTGTGGGGTGGGGAGTGGTGGTAGGTTTACTAGGGCCTGTGTCGGGTAGGAGGGGTGGTAGGTTTACCAGGGCATGTGTGGGATGAGGAGGGGTGGTAGGTTAATAGGGCCTGTGTGGGATGGGGGAGGTGTGGTAGGTTTACTAGGGCCAGTGTGGGGTAGGAGAGGGGTGGTAGGTTTACTAGGGCCTGTGTGGGGTAGGAGAGGGATGGTAGGTTTACCAGGGCATGTGTGCGATGGGAGAGGGGTGGTAGGTTTACTAGGGCCTGTGTGGGATGGAAGAGGGGTGGTTGGTTTACTAAGGCCTTTGTGGGATAGGGAGAGGGGTGGTAGGTTTACCAGGGCATGTGTGGGATGGGGAGGGGTGGTAAGTTTTTTAGGGCCTGTGTGGGGCGGGAGAGGGGTGGTAGGTTTACTAGGGCCTGTGTGGGGTTGGGGAGGGGTGGTAGATTTACTAGGGCCTTTGTGGGGTTGGGGAGGGGTGGTAGGTTTACTGGGGCCAGTGTGGGGTGGGAGAGGGGTGGTAGGTTTTTTTAGGGCCTGTGTGGGGTGGGAGAGGGGTTGTAGGTTTACTAGGGCCTTTGTGGGGTTGGGGAGGGGTGGTAGCTTTACTAGGGCCTACTAGGGCCTGTGTGGGGTGGGGGAAGGGTGGTTGGTTTACCAGGGCCTGTGTGGGATGGAAGAGAGGTGATAGGTTTACTAGGGCCTTTGTGGCATTGGGGAGGGGTGGTTGGTTTACTAGGGCCTGTGTGGGGTGGGGGAAGGGTGGTAGGTTTACCAGGGCCTGTGTGGGATGGAAGAGGGGTGATAGGTTTACTAGGGCCTGTCTGGGGTGGGGGTGGGGGGGTTGGTTTACTAGGGCCTGTGTGGGGTGGGGGAAGGGTGGTAGGTTTACTAGGGCCTTTGTGGCGTGGGGGAAGGGTGGTAGGTTTACCAGGGCCTGTGTGGGATGGAAGAGGGGTGATAGGTTTACTAGGGCCTGTGTGGGGTGTGGGAGGGTTGGTTGGTTTACCAGGGCCTTTGTGGGGTTGGGGAGGGATGATAGGTTTACTAGGGCCTGTGTGGGATGGAAGGAAGAGGAGTGGGTAGGTTTACTAGGGCCTTTGTGGGGTTGGGGAGGGGTGATAGGTTTACTAGGGCCTGTGTGGGGTAGGAGAGGGGTGGTAGGTTTACTAGGGCCTTTGTGGGGTGGGAGAGGGGTGGTAGGTTTACTAGGGCCTGTGTGGGATGGGGAGGGGTGGTAGGTTTACCAGGGCCTGTGTGGGATGGAAGAGGGTTGGTAGGTTTACTAGGGCCTGTGTGGGGTAGGAGAGGGGTGGTAGGTTTACCAGGGCATGTGTGGGATGGGGAGGGGGTGGTAAGTTTTTTAGGGCCTGTGTGGAGGGGAGAGGGGTGGTAGGTTTACTAGGGCCTATGTGGGGTTGGGGAGGGGTGGTAGATTTACTAGGGCCTTTGTGGGGTTGGGGAGGGGTGGTAGGTTTACTGGGGCCTGTGTGGGTTGGGAGAGGGGGGTGGTAGGTTTTTTAGGGCCTGTGTGGGGTGGGAGAGGGGTTGTAGGTTTACTAGGGCCTTTGTGGGGTTGGGGAGGGGTGGTAGGTTTACTAGGGCCTGTGTGGGGTGGGGGAAGGGTGGTAGGTTTACTAGGGCCTTTGTGGCGTTGGGGAGGGGTGGTTGGTTTACTAGGGCCTGTGTGGGGTGGGGGAAGGGTGGTAGGTTTACCAGGGCCTGTGTGGGATGGAAGAGGGGTGATAGGTTTACTAGGGCCTGTGTGGGGTGGGGGAGGGGTGGTAGGTTTACTAGGGCCTTTGTGGGGTTGGGGAGGGGTGATAGGTTTACTAGGGCCTGTGTGGGATGGGGGAAGGGTGGGTAGGTTTACTAGGGCCTATGTGTGGGGATGGGGGAGGGGTGATAGGTTTACTAGGGCCTGTGTGGGGTAGGAGAGGGGTGGGTAGGTTTACTAGGGCCTGTGTGGGGTGGGGGAGGGGTGGTAGGTTTACCTGGGCCTTTGTGGGGTTGGGGAGGGGTGATAGGTTTACTAGGGCCTGTGTGGGGTGGGGGAGGGGTGGGTAGGTTTATTAGGGCCTGTGTGGGGTAGGAGAGAGGGTGGTATGTTTACCTGGGCCTGTGTGAGGTGGGAGGGGTGGTAGGTTTACTAGGGCCTGTGTGGGATGGGGAATGGTGGTTAGTTTACTAGGGCCCCAAGTTTGTCACTCTCATCAATACACACAGAACCTTCCTATAAAGTCAGGGTTATCAGTCCTCAAACCTCTTCTTGGCTGTTAATGACCATGGGGTCCCCAGAATGGGAAACATACTGCCTGTCAATAATGCTTCTCTATTACTCATTTACTACACAGACTAAAACCTTCCAATATGCTAGTATTAAAGTAGGTCTTAAAACACAGTCTGTTGTATTTTACAAAACAGTCCCCATCTCACCCCTAATTCTGACCATAAACTTACAGTTAAGTATCCAATGAACTTTGTAATCACATTTAAGTTGATGATTTTTAAATAAAACCAGAACGATCTATAAG
The DNA here is from genome assembly GCF_041381155.1 of Argopecten irradians. Classification (NCBI taxonomy): domain Eukaryota; kingdom Metazoa; phylum Mollusca; class Bivalvia; order Pectinida; family Pectinidae; genus Argopecten; species Argopecten irradians. Next base: position 15,169,242 of record NC_091137.1, on the reverse strand, counting down.
ATGTGTAATGTTGAGTCACATGACGTAAGAGGAAAGAGAAAGCGATTGTTTCCTACACATTATTGTGTATATATTATGGGGTTAATCATAAGCTTAACAACAGCCAGTCACACATTCCTCAGTAGGCCCCACCACACATGTAAAACACCACAACCTTTTTAGATATTACACATTCTTGTCTCATGAGCAAATATTGTTTATTGAATATCTCCATCCAAGTAATGTCTGTAAGATATATCAGTAAACAGGAAAAATCCCAACATTTAGATGTCTATAAGCTAGACCCTAACCCTGTATATCTAATGCAATCATCATTTCTTTAATATAATCACTCTGTTACTACTGTCTTTATCCAAATCCAATGATAGTTTCTAATGAAAAACATCTCTTCCAGTTTCACAGGCCATTTATGGTGACATTATCTTGTTTCTTTGGGCTTTATTCGTCAGTCATCACATTGTTTGTAAGGCCATCATTCAGTTTCTATGGTCATCAACCATGCAGTTTCTAAGGTTATTATCCATTTTCTATGGTCATTATCCAGTTGTTAAGGTCATTATCAAGTTTCCAAATGCATTTGAATAAATAGGCCTACAAAACAATAATTCATTATTTATTTCTAAGATCATCATTCAGTTGCTAAGGCTGTCCAAAGGTCGCTATGGCCATCACTCCCCTCTCCCCCCCCCTTCCCCCATTCATGCAGCCATCCCTTAGTTCCTAACCACAATCAGGTTTTTATTGCCATCACTTAGGTTCTGAGGCCATGACACAGTTTCAATCAATTTCAAGTTTGATTTGTTATTTTCCATTCCTTCCATCTGTAACTTCTGCTGTAATGATACATGGCCTGGTAAAATTCCTAACTATTTCAACTCTTATTCAGGGTATCATATCAAGTCAAGATACAAACACATTTTCTAAGAGGTGTAAAAATTACACACTCCCACCTTATAACCAGTGTCAGCGTGAAGATTCAATTATGATATATAATAAAGAAATAATATTTCTATTTTTGCAAGGTTTCAATAATGAAATCTATACAAGATGAATGAAAGCTAACTAGTATTCCATGTTGAAGCTGAAAACTTTGATACCATCTTGGTTCTGGCACACTTACTTGGTGGAGATTAGTATTAATGATGAGGGAGTAAAATGGCTGATCTGGTATGTTTTGGAGAGTGTATGATGGAATTAGGCCAGAGATACCACAGGACTCTTCACCCAGACCATGTGGAATGGAGATAGCATAAAGAGTTCAAATCAGCTACCAGACTACATAATTGTTTGGTATTGCCAGATGAAGGGGATTGGCATTTCCACAGAAATAAAATTCCACACTTTCTGATGTTGTCGATTTGGATAATAGTGAAACCTGCCTTAGCGATCACCTCTGTAGACCACAGAACACTATCAGGGACCCAAATGGTCAATTTCAACACATATTCCCTGTGTATAAAGACCACCTGGCTATAAAGACAATATTCTTGGTCCCTTGGGTTGTGTGGTCTTTATAGACAGGTTTGATTGTATGTGTATAAAAGATCCAGAAATAAGTCAAATTATAGAATTTCGAAATCAGAAGACTTAACAAACTGTGGGTCAAGTTATCTGTGTAATATATATGGCAATATATGAAGTCATAAATAGAACTGTTCACAATGATATTTTGTATTCCCCCTACAGATCGTTTAGTGGAGAATTGTATTTTACCATGTACTTCACCTGCTATTTATGACTATATGGCCAATTCCAGAGAGCTACATTTGATTACGGTAGTCCATGGTAACTAAGCTATATAACGATGATCAGGGGCGTATCAATGGAATAATTCAGAGAGAAAATCAAACATATTTAAAATTATAACAATATCAATATATATACCTTAACCTCTTCGATGTGTCCCTTCTTTTTCTTCTTACCAAGGGTACTGGATTTGTCAGAGGGATGCTTTCCCTTTTTACCCGTGTGTGTATGCATTACTTCCACGTAAATGTGTTCTCACCAACCAAAATGATCACTTCCTTACGAAACAGGACACATCACTTTATATTTCAAGAGTATCGAACAGTTAACTTATACTGAATCGCTTTTTCCTTGATTCATTTAGTAAATAAAATCAATTAAAAGTTTCTTTAAGATCCGACATAAAGACAGGTTAACAGACAATTTTGGACAGGTGTGATAGCGATTCCCAGGTGTGCAGTCCTCTGTCAAACATTACTGGGGCATCACTACTACTGTATAACACCTCTAATACAGTTTTACACACATATCTATTAATATACACAGACTCTCCCAAGTTAGAGTGATGGAGATAGAGTGAAGAAGTACGGATCCAGCATCCTGTGTAAGTGGTGGGTTTGGTCCCAAGTGGATGGAGAGATGTTAGAGAAGAAGAAGTAATAATCCCATGTCATCTGTCAGTGGTCCTTACAGTGGTACATGTGAGGAGCAGATGAATCAGTCCCTCTATTATTCAGCAGCACAAATCGCCTGGCATTTGCATCAGAAGGCGAGCAGGAGAGCTGAACAGTAATCAGTGGGAGAGGTGCACTATCTCTCTACCACTGGGGGCTCACACAGGATACACACTGTAAACTCTAGCTTTTTTTATCCCTATTGGATTCTGACTAAACATTATGCAGGGCTGTTTACAACTGGTGCCCCACAGGGGAACACGTAAACATTTATTTGTTTTTACTATGACTTAAGGCAGTTGCTTATATTACCATAGTGATATGATAGGCTGCTTGGTAATCTGCTCCAATATAACATTATTTCAATAAACAGTATTGAGGCCATTAAGGGGAGATTACAAAGTAGGTGTTACTGATGATCATCTCCTATATGTATACAGTAATTCAAAGGGCATATTGAAGTGTGGCATTTCTAGCTCTCTTACAAGTGTACATATATTTATACCACAGGGAAATTATACATTTTGATCTCTTCCATTTTGATACCACAGGGAAATTATACATTTTGATCTCTTCTTTGTATAATATAATAGCCATGCAGATATAACGATACATGCTACACTTTACGGCAGTAACAAATGCCTAATTGTACAGAAACAGACCCAAGAATCTCAATACAATTAGATTTGTCAACATTTTTTTTTTTTATAACTTAATTAACTAGACTTAATTAACAGATAACCCTAATTTGTCTGCGGTGAGCCCATTACAGGCCTATGATGGTGAGAGTGAGGGTTGAGAGGACCACCAAGAGGGATCAATGATTTCAGGGAACCAGGCTCTATAGACATGTTGCATATAGGATGATGGAAAGAGGCCCTACAAGGGGGAATTTGTCTTACACAGTTGAAATTTCTGGAAAAGAAAACATATTCAAAATGGTTTTGTGATTGCATAATTTTGATTTTTATTGTAATAAAGTCAAATTTTGTGAAAATTAAACTAAAACAGACTCAAGATTTATACTGAATGAATACAACCACAGGTTTTTTTGTAAGAGAAGACAATATAATATTAATAACCGATTGTAATACTTCATTTCAGTAGAATAGGAAGTCCTAAAATGATACAAGTAATATAGAGATTTTAAGATACTCAACGAAACCACAAGAAGGGTTAGACTACTTCATGGTAATTAAAGCATACTTTATCTTCATCGTTTTGGTATCTCAAAATTGACATATCAAAAGCCTACCACAAAGGTATATTTTTATTATGATATGTTCTATATACAGTCCTTGAAAATTAATCAAACTAAAATTAAAAAAAAGAGGGTTTTTATTTTCAAATGATTAAACAGAATGTTCATTATATTGCCTTTTTTATCGCAATGTTACGTCATTCAAATCCATTTTGTAGTTTCCTGAGTTCCTGCGTTTGTCGTCTGGCCGCACTCTGCCGTTTCTGCCAGGCTGGTACACATTGGTACACAAATCCTTACTATTGATCAGAACTTGTAAACGTTTGCTTATGAACATATTGATCTTGAATTACAAACCCCTGTCTGATTGAGGCACTCAGTAGTAATTACTCTAAACAATGGCTGGAGTAATATCGGTTTGTAGGGATACCACTACTCCCACAAGTTCTCTGATGTAATATCACCCCCAGAGGTTTTAGCGCACACTATACAAATATATCTCAAGACAAGGTTGAGATTTTAATATTGAGCTACATTTTAGCATCAAGATATCAAGGTATATCAAGACATTAATATTACACTAAATAATGTAGAGAATCCTACTGGTCTAATGGTACTGTTAGGTTAATTACATGGTAGTCCTTTATACAGATGTAATGTGGGTATACACAGGGGTATTGTATTTACAGGTCGTGATAGGGTCATCGGCAATTCATCTGTTATACAGAGCAGTATGTATACTGTATTCATTGTAACAAACGCCCAGGGTGCTTAAACAAGAGGCCCAGAGGGCCTGTATCTCTCACCTGGTTTGTAATGCCAAGTAATGTTCTGAATACAGGTTCATTGTTTCTTCTCTGAAGGAATTGGAATATTACCTCTAATTCCCCTATTGGGCCCCAACTATTTCTGCTTCAGGGGGTCAAAGGCAAAATTTATACAAATTCTGTTAACCTCAGGGATGTTTCTGGGCCAAATTTGGTTAAAATCCAAGCAAAACTATATGGCTAGTAGTGATTTATAGGATTTACCTATATTTCCCCTATTGGGCCCCGCCCCTCCTGCCCCCAGGGGATCAGAGCCAAAATTTATATAAGTTCTGTTCTCCTTCCCCAAAGGATGTTTTTGGCCAAATTTTGGTTACAATCCATGCAGAACTCTATGACAAGTAGCGATTTGACGGACAGATGGACGCCGCGCCATGACATAAGCTCCGCTTAAGCTTATATGACATATTTTAAAGTGATTCACATGTGAAGGTTTATTCCACAACATGAAATTCATGTTATATAAGTATCTCACATAGTAAGAACAGTGTAATGTGGTATACACAGGGGTTATTTACAGGTCGTAAGGGTCAAATTCATTGTATATACTGTATTCATTGTAACAAAAACGCCCAGGGTTGCCCCGAGGGCCTGTATCTCTCACCTGGTTTGTAATGCCAATAATTTATACAGGTTCATTGTTTCTTCTCTGAAGGAATTGGAATATTACCTCTAATTCCCCTATTGGGCCCCAACTATTTCTGCTTCAGGGGGTCAAAGGCAAAAATTATACAAATTCTGTTAACCTCAGGGATGTTTCTGGGCCAAATTTGGTTAAAATCCAAGCAAAACTATATGGCTAGTAGTGATTTATAGGATTTACCTATATTTCCCCTATTGGGCCCCGCCCCTCCTGCCCCCAGGGGATCAGAGCCAAAATTTATATAAGTTCTGTTCTCCTTCCCCAAAGGATGTTTTTGGCCAAATTTTGGTTACAATCCATGCAGAACTCTATGACAAGTAGCGATTTGACGGACAGATGGACGCCGCGCCATGACATAAGCTCTTAAGCTTATATGACATATTTTAAAGTGATTCACATGTGAAGGTTTATTCCACAACATGAAATTCATGTTATATAAGTATCTCACATAGTATTAGTAAAACATTGTTAATCCATTGTATGGTGAATATTTATATAGCTTTATATCCATCTTCAGAAGAATGGAGAGATACTTATAAGGGGAGGGGTGCTAATTACATCATAAGTTACATCATTTATGATTGGCTAAGTCAAAAGTCTCAGACTCTTTCATGATCCTGGAGCCAGTATCACTTACACTATTTTTGCATAAATTGACTAAAACCAATAGTAATATAAGAAATACACATTACTATCTCGTCCTCTGATTGTATCTTTTTAAGTTTGGTGCAGACTGATAGTTTTTGGGAAACAGATCCAAATACCAAACTTTGAATTGTGTGGTTCGATTATCCTTAGTAAGCTGTAAGACAGCCTCTGAATTCTAGTACACAAGTGTTGACATGCATTTAAAAAACGTTTGCTGATGATTGGTTTGATAGTTTATAACAAAGAGTAAAGACAAATAAATATGATGATGCACTTTGCTTGTAGTGATGGAAATAACATTAGTCTTACTCTCACAACTTTTTGTCATAGGTCTTAAAACATTACAGTGATAGGACATATTTATTGCTTGAACATTAAATAAGAAGCCTCAATTTCTTGTAAAACTTGGAACACATGCTTATCTGCTTAGAAATTGGTAATTTGTAGAAGCCCTGTTTCTACAAACCACAACTAAATCTAGCATTGTTTTAGTACTAGATCACCAGCCAGTTTATAAGCCATGCTCGTGAAAACCCAATGTAAAGAAGAAGCAGGTGCTTTTGTTTCTATTAATCCTGCTTAAACTAAACATTTCTTTCAAACGTAAAAACGGTAGCTTTAATTTAATATGCTATTCTCTGGTAAACATGGTTTGATATAGCTTTGCTTCTCTGTACCAATACCAGTATATCATAGCTTGAAGAAACTTTTCTGTTGTGAAGCGCGATTAATCACAGAAACTATTGACCAGTATTATCTGTGACAGTGTCATGTGTCACTCACTGCAAAAGGACAAACAGGGCTGAGTCACCAAGAGTGACCAGTCTTTATACCGGCCAGTTTATCTTATACCGGCCAGTTTATCTAAAATCAATCATGTGTTGGGGAAGTAGCAGATTAGATCAAACAAATTTTAGCTTATTAATTCAATCTGCAATAGCTTACTTATTTTTTTCACCATATCCTCAATGCTTCAGGAATACTCAAGGACAAAATAAGAACATTGGCTAATTTGAACTTTGACACTGAGGTAAATGTTAAAGTGCCCATATATGGCAATACACATATTCTGCACATAAGGATACATATATATATACACTATGACTTGTCAAAACCAACCTTTGTCTAAAAATCTGGACCCCTGTCTAATCAAGAAACCTGGCTATACCGGCCAAATATATACCGGCCAAATATATTTTTATACATCCTTCAATATTCATCACTATACTTGCAATGGTGCCAAAATAATAGCTGTAACACACACCAAATTATTAAAAGTATGCACCACCACATTTCATTTTAAGGAGCAATATGACTACTGTCAAACCTGTTAAAAAGGACACCTCTGTATTAGAACGCCTGTCTATGGACAAATTCATCAACCCCATTGGGTGTAATATGTTCTATATAGTTGACTTCTGTATAAAGGACACTTGTCTATAAAGGTGACCTTTAGTGTCCTTTATATACAGGTTTGACTCTATATGATTAGGTGACTACATTATAGTTGATATCATGCAATAACTAAGAGGTACCTACTTCTGGTTTCTCCGGTAGGTCAAATCTTCCAGTGTCACCCAAGCTGTTGCCCCGAATTGGTCGAGGTTTGATGCGCTGGCTGAAACTGGAAGTGGAGTTATCATGAGCTGAAGAGGATGGCCGTCGTTTGATCAGTCCTTTCACATCGTCACGAAACGACTTGGCCTTCTTCAGCATCTTAGAACCAGATGCTTTCTCTGTAAAGAAAAACAAAAAGGGATATCTCAAAGGAAGTTGATATCAAAATCAAACTTATAAAACCTATAAACAGACAACCACAAATATACTTCTTACATAAAACTTCAGTCAATTGAACTTCAGTTCACTATGGACAGTACAGCTTTAATGGATAGAACAAAACTTGTGATATAAGTAAACTAGAGTGGTCTCTCTTGAGATTCAGCTAGCAGTTTTATCATAGCTTTCAGAGTTGTCTCCCTTCACACAGAAGTATTGCCATTATAACACTAAACATTCTACACTGCTGACAAAAGGTATTTTTTCACTATTAAAAACACGAACAGATGAATATGTATTTTTCTTCAGTTACAAAAGTTATTTACTTTTCACCATCACCACCATTGAAAAGTTTGAGTTTATTTCACTTTAAGTTAAAAATAATAAAAGTAATAAATTTTGTCCCGAAAAAAATTCTATGACACTACATGTCCTATATCGAATGAAGTACTGATTGCACTTGCACCAAGAGCAAAATGAATTATTTTATATTATTTTATATTATTTTTGCGTTAATTAGACACATAGACACACGATTAAAGAAAAGTTAATGTTCCGATGATGAGTCTTGTTTATGATATCTGTCGGTGGTGGAGCATCTTTAAGGTAAATACTGAACTGTAACTCATTACTGTAACATATTGATGCAGTTATCATATCAGGTTTGACATAAATTTTCTACAATCACTTGTAATAGCCTTACCATGTCGGCATTCATGTAGAATTCTGCTGACATATAGGCACGCATGCCACTGTAACCCAACAGACATCTTTGTAATGGTAAGACCGATATTATTTCCTCGATATTTGTGTGTTCTTGTTTTTAAATCCTGTCATTACAATACAAAGACTGTGAACTTTAAACTTATCTTCAATTGGTAACAATAGCGTACTCTTTCTGTGAAATGACTTGGATTGGTTTTTGTTCTATGTAACAGTCAGGGCCATTTAAGGACTCATCTTTTTTTTTTAAATTTTGGACATGCAGATGCTATATAATTAGTATGCGGGGAAAACCCATCAGCATATAATCAGAGCTCGGCATCTGCCTTATACGAGTTTTTATCTCAGGACACAGAGGTGGAGGGCTAGGGCTACTGGCAAAATATGTCATTTTACCATTTGTCATAACAGCCTCAGTAAGCCTTTACAAGTTTAATGAAACATTTTTTGAAAGAAGAAATCAAATGTTATTAGTCTTTTTTATAACTATAGTAACAATGTAAAGATGATGTAGCTAGAAACATGAATATGTTATGATACAATTAATGCATTCTGCTACCTAGGTAGCATGCACAGTTTAAATAAAAGGGGCTGCAGTTGCAAAATGGTTAAGATGTCCTGACATATTACCACAAGACCTGAAGCTCTACCCCTGGGTCACAAGTTTGAATCCCTTGAAGATCCCCCACCTCTCCCCACATACACACATTTATATATGAAAGCTAAGTATTAGTATCTGTAAAAGCAAGCCTACATATAAATATCTGTTTGTATTAAACATGTACACCAGGCCCAAAATTTAACCCCAGATCCCATAGGGATCTTGGCGCCAATCAAAAACTGATCTATGTATGGAAATTGATCTTTTCTCTGCTTTTCAAATTTCAAATATCAAAATCCAAGAAGGCGGTCTGGCAGCCATCTTGTTGATCAATTGGTCCCAAAATACAATATGCACAACTAGGGTCCTAGAGGAACCTACATATGAAATTTGAGACAGATCCCTTTAACACTTTCTGAGAAATTGCCGCAACAATAACCTTCAACCACCCCAAAAAAAAAAAAAAAAAAATTCCAAGATGGCGGCCTGATAGGTCCCAAAATGCGATATGCACAACTAGGCTCGATCTACATAAGAAATTTGAGAAAGATCCCTTCAGTACTTTCTGAGAAAGAGCGTTAAACAAACTTTAACTTCAAAACTCCAAGATGGCGGCCGGTCGGCCATATGCATCTTGCTGACTGATTGGTACCAAAAGACAATGTGCATAACAAGGTCCCTAGGAAAACATGCATACAAAATTTGAGAAAGATCCCTTTAGTACATTTTGAGGAATAGCTGTAACAAACTTGAACTACCAAAATCCAAGAATGGCGGCCGGTCGGCCATCTTATTGATTGATTGGTCCCAAAATACAATATGCACAACTAGGTCCCTAGGGGAACCTGCATACAAAATTTGAGAAAGATACCTTCTTTACTTTTTGAGGAATCGCTGTAACAATCATTAACTACCAAAATCCAAGATGGCGGCCAGTCGGCCATCTTCTTGAACGATTGGTCCTAAAATGCAATATGCACAACTAGGGCCCTAAGAAAACCCTACATATCAAATTTGAAAAAAAGATCCTTTTATTACTTTCTAAGAAATAGCGGTAACAAGAATCTTTAACAGACAGACGGAAGGACGAGGGTTGCGAACCGAAGGACAACAAACCAATGACGAAAGGCGATTTGAATAGCACACCACCTAATGATGGTGGGTCAGGGCTAAGAATTTCAGATTTAATCCCCCACTCCCCAGTTAATTACCCCCACTCCCCAGTTATTATGTACATCATCCTCTTCAGTAACAGGTATTGTGGCTGGACCTTACTGAGTATGGATTAGTCTATATATAGCCCTCCATTCTATTTAGATCAGTATGTAGTCCCCCACCATCCCTCACTCCCCAGTTATTATGTACATCATCCTCTTCAGTAACAGGTATTGTGGCTGGACCTTACTAAGTATGGATTAGGCGCCCTCCATTCTATTTAGATCAGTATGTAGCCCCCCCACCATCCCTCACTCCCCAGTTATTATGTACATCATCCTCATCAGTAACAGGTATTGTGGCTGGACCTTAACTCTCCCCTCCCCTTTACGTCAAAGGAATGACTGGACCTTACTGCACCCCCTCCCCCCCACAGGTACTGCTAGCGTTTAATCACTACCCTAGGCTCCCCCCCTCCAGGTATGACCGGACCTTACTGCACCCTCTCCCCCCACAGGTACTACTAGCTTTTAATCACTACCCTAGGCTCCCCCCCTCCAGGTATGACCGGACCTTACTGCACCCTCTCCCCCCACAGGTACTACTAGCTTTTAATCACTACCCTAGGCTCCCCCTCCCTCCAGGTATGACCAGACCTTACTGCACCCCCTCCCCCCCACAGGTACTACTAGCTTTTAATCACTACCCTAGGCTCCCCCCCAGGTATGACAGGACCTTACCGCACCCCCTCCCCCCCACAGGTACTGCTAGCTTTTAATCACTACCCTAGGCTCCCTCCCCCCCCCTTCCAGGTATGACGGGACCTTACCGCACCCCCTCCCCCCCCCCCAGGTACTACTAGCTTTTAATCACTACCCTAGGCTCCCCCCCAGGTATGACAGGACCTTACTGCACCCCCTCCCCCCCCACAGGTACTGCTAGCTTTTAATCACTACCCTAGGCTCCCTCCCCCCCCCTTCCAGGTATGACGGGACCTTACCGCACCCCCCTCCCCCCCACAGGTACTGCTAGCGTTTAATCACTACCCTAGGCTCCCTCCCTCCCCCCCCCCCCCTTCCAGGTATGACGGGACCTTACAGCACCCCCTTCCCCACAGGTACTTCTAGCGTTTAATCACTACCCTAGGCCCCCCCCCCCCCTCCAGGTATGACCGGACCTTACTGCACCCTCTCCCCCCCACAGGTACTGCTAGCTTTTAATCACTACCCTAGGTTCCCCCCCCCCAGGTATGACAGGACCTTACCGCACCCCCTCCCCCCCCACAGGTACTGCTAGCTTTTAATCACTACCCTAGGCTCCCCCCCCCCCTCAAGGTATGACGGGACCTTACCGCACCCCCTCCCCCCCACAGGTACTGCTAGCTTTTAATCACTACCCTAGGCTCCCTCCCCCCCCTTCCAGGTATGACGGGACCTTACCGCACCCCCTTCCCCACAGGTACTTCTAGCGTTTAATCACTACCCTAGGCCCCCCCCCACCAGGTATGACACGACCTTACCACATCCCCTCCCTCACAGGTACTTCTAGCGTTTAATCACTACCCTAGGCTCCCCCCCCATCAGGTATGACAGGACCTTACCGCACCCCCTCCCTCACAGGTACTTCTAGCGTTTAATCACTACCCTAGGCTCCTCCCCCCACCAGGTATGACACGACCTTACCACATCCCCTCCCTCACAGGTACTTCTAGCGTTTAATCACTACCCTAGGCTCCTCCCCCCATCAGGTATGACAGGACCTTACCGCACCCCCTCCCTCACAGGTACTTCTAGCGTTTAATCACTACCCTAGGCTCCCTCCCCCCTCCAGGTATGAGGGGACCACCTTAACTCACCTCCCCACAAAGATTTTATAATGATTGAGATGTCGTGTTTTTACATACATTGTAGATTACACATACCTATTCCAATTTTAGTGCCTTATATGACTCAGTGACAGAAAAACCCACCTTGATGACTGACTCATTTTCCTTGAACATTAGAAATGTACTTCAATACATAAAACTGGACATTTAAATTCTCAGAAGCCATCAATTACTCCACTCTGCATTGGCACATATTTAATTATCACTTCTTAGGATGTATTCTATCTGGTCATACAATAGCACTTTATAGCTACTTTACAGAGCCTAATGAAATTTACACATCAACAGGGTGGACAAAATCGTTTAACAATTGTTTATTATGATTTAGACAATTACTGGGGAATTAAGTAGGTAGAGTAATTATAAACTAATCTCTGGTGCACTGAGGACAATGTTCCTGTAATATAAAGCCTTGGCATGCTTAAAAATAATAAACCTCCAATGTTTTTATGGTTGATTGAATGCCCCACTCATTTCCAATAGATACAATATTAGGTAAACTAGCATCAACTGTATCTAATTATTCTAAGAGGATTCTGAACCTTGGCACAGAAAGGAGTGAATTTAAATAGTAGAGAAAATAGAAATGGCTGTAAGACACAAATGCCTAAAGCTTGTTATCTATATGGAATTAGTACAGATATTGGTATAACGTACTTCATACACCTGGTCTTAATGATATGTTTATAAGCTGGGATGATAATAACTATCCAGCTATTTTTATAGAGATGATTTTTCAACATCATACATGGATAATTGTAATATGATTAATGATGACTTCTCTGTTTATATAGTGACCTTGACCTCAACTCTGTGTTCAGCTTCAGCAATATAGATATGGGATGTACAACATGGATGATTGTTATATGATTAATGATGACTTGTACATATAATTTTTTTTAATTTGTTCTGTATATATACAGCGACCTTGACCTCATCACCATATATATGATATACTACATTAGAACTCTGTATTCAGCTCCAGTACTACAGATCTGGGATATACAATGTTACCATAGACAGATAATAGCAGATTTATGATTGAGGATATGACAAAGTTGTAGGCGTAATGAAGACAACAGAATCCTGATTGAGATGGAATACAATTACAGGTTTAGAGTACACATTACAGTAGTTATATAGAGTTATTATGAGGGGTGGGGTAAACTACAAGCCGACATAGCAGAATTATGCATAAAGGATATAAATAATTTGTTACCTGGTTATAACAATGAACAATAATATATGTTTATCCAGTGTGAACTATTACGTGTTTGCAGATGTGCCACTAGTTAATGTGGACAAAACATGAAACACATCAGGGAAACTACTTGCACCATATACACTTTGATGCTTTAGAAGTTTATAAATACAATTTAATCTTCGACACGTTTATGAGGCATAACATGAGTTAAATAATCCTCCTAGAGAACGAACACTACAAAATGTAGGTGTACACCTGTGCTGACCTTCTGTGCAGCAGACAGCCTGGAAATCATCTATTTATAAATTGTAACATATCAACATGTCTTGTCGGAGGCATATCTCAACAAGTTAAATTAACTCTCAGCCACCTCTGCGACCTTACAACAGAAATCAAACCACATATATAAATATCAGATATAGCAAGCACTACTTCCGGCATCGGTTTACACGTCTATACCACCGTACTATGTACATTTCTAATGTCTTGGCTTCAATGCTAGATGTATATTTCCTTATGTGTTGTTTTCAACTTTCTACTGGGGATATTATAAACACTCAATCAACTTTTAAATTAGTGCATATCATTATAGTAAATAACTAGCCAGCCGAGCGGCTCCAGATTCATTTCTGTGTTAACATCATTGAGATCTCATACAACATATTTTACACCAGCCATTCTATAAATGAAATGATTCTGAATGTTCAGTTATAAGGCCTCTTTTCAATTCAGCAGCTGGTCATGAATAGCTTTTGAGTTCTGTTCAGTTGATCTCGATCTGGAAATGACGTGGAGTATCTAGGAAACACTTATTATACAAACACTTAAACCAAAAATAAACATGCAGTGTATCAGGGTGGAATATGAGTCATACCCGGATAACAGCATCAGTACCCAGCGTCCTCACCTGTCGGTATTCTAACACGACAATGATATCCAAAGTATTGTTTTATAATTCTATACACCAGAAAATCAATCCACGCTCATCGTGAATATATCAATGATTGAACAGGTCTTAATAACAATGTCATCACTACACTCCACTTAAAACATTACAGCAATTAAACAACAATTTAAAAGGGCATTACATTCTGAGTCATTAGGTAGATTGTGTTTGTGTGGTTGTTTATTTATGCTTTGATAGACTTCCACAGTCATCTGCTATGTTGTATAAAAATCTACTAACTAATAATGATGGATGACAAAGCTATTCAATAGGTTTTCCCCATATCCTGTACAGGGCATCAAATGCCAGTTGGATGAATTCTGTTGTAGTTCCCTATTACATAATAATATACATTGATTTTTTGTTTGTATTAATTAGTTAGTAATGCAGGTGATAAGGTTAATCTTAATGTCTTCTTTACAATCGAGAAACTTCTTTATAAACATTACATAATAAATTGACAAAAGTATGGTTTTATAAATTTTTCCTCCATTCTAGTAATTATATAACCTCAGAGATATGTTTCAGAAATTTAACATACATAATATTTGTTTTTAATGCATCATACTATGCTGTCAATTTTTTCTGAATATTTGAAATTTAATGTAAACATAATAAATTAGAAAATGATTTGCCATGTTGCAGTTTAATTATCATCTGGAACACTCTATAGCACATTAACTCCCATCTGGTACATGTACTAATTACCCGTAATGGCTTTCACGCGACACCAGGTATATTATGGAAACATGGACATCCTAAAGAGTATGTAATGGGTTATATACAAATGTCTGAACTTGTTTTGAAGCATATGAAATCATTTGCTGTGTCCTTTACAAAGGTGCAATGACAGGAGGTATGGTATTATACTTGCTGACACTATATGAGGAGTTTGAACATGTACAAGTTAATGTAATGGTCATTAAAGATGGTCATTAATGTAAATTGTGCAGATGTCTAATCACTAGAAAAGAAATTTCGCTTATGCGCAAGTATTCATTCTATATAGCTTTTTATTAGAAGTAAATGTAAAAAGCTCAAACTTTTCTATGGTCTAATGAAAGAAGTAACACTTCAATCGTCTGCTCTCATAGTGAAAAAAACCCCATTTGCTGGAATATGTAAATTTCCTAGATCTTACATGTATAAAGCAGAAAATGGTTCTATGCTGAAGATTTACTCTCTCACAAATATTTAACAAATTTTTCGCCACATTTGGAGAGGAAAGGATGAAAGTGTGAGCCAATTGAGAGCGGTAATGATGCAAGGCTGGCATCTGAGGCCAAGAAGAGCTCAGCCCTGAATTATCATGGCTCAGATTGCCAACTTATTTAAAACAATTTGCTGCCTTCTCAAATTACAGTGTGCTTTGCAGATCAATTTGGGGATTATTGCCTCTGAAATAGAAACACAGATCGGAGCACTTAACCAATTAGTGTTATGTGATTTGAGAATTACTGAAATCCTGAGGAAATTCACCTTCTTTTGTTGGTATCCTTTACCAATAAAATATCAAGTGTTTTCTTTTCTTTTATTCATTTCTTTTATCACCAAATCTAAAAGAAATCCAACAGAGTGTATCATGCATGTTCTCTTTGTGTGGCTACAGAATGTATGGAGCACTATATATGTGTTCTGCAGGTATTTTATTCAAATGAACATCATAATTTCAAGGTGAATTAATTAAGAGTCATGAATAATCTTAAAGGTATGCCAGGCAGTGAGGCAATCATGTAACACAGAACCTTTATTACAAATCAATTGGAGAAGTATTATAAGCTCCTACATATAGGCTAGCTATTAAAGTCAATTTCACATCCAATATTTATATTTATCCTGCAACTGTCTTACATACTGACAGATAACTAGTGCCGGATGAACTTGTGCTTTATCCGTCAATACAAAATGCTTCTGTCAATACGATCACACGAATTTGTTCCATATCTGACTGAACTTTTTCTAACTTGACCCAGAACTTGAACCTTTCGGTGAATGAAACGTCATTCAGTCCCTCTAAAACGTGACCTCACATTCACTGGAATGACGTTATTTTTACAATAGCGAAAATCTCGTATGGTGGTGTTTTTTTTTTTCTTGGCTCATGGCAAAGGTATGCATTTTAAAGTAATTATTTGATGGGTATTTATTGTTTTTTGAGTATTTTCATTTTGTTTCAGTGATATATCACACTGAATAGAATTACGTATACTGTTTGTGAATGCGCTTATATATTTCTCACGGCAGTAAAAAGGAGTACACTCTCATTTGGTTTAGTGAATGACTTTACCGCCGCATTAAAGAAGCGTCTCACTTCGAGCAAAATCAAGTAAATAACTGTCAATTTGCTTTCGTTTTGAATGCCATAATGGTTGCAGGATAAACAGAATACACGGTTAGTATCTTACAATACAAGTTTTATTTTGGTGCTCGACACTGAAAGCCGAGATGACTCGGCAAAGCCTCGTCATCTCGGCTTTCCTAAGTCTCGCACCAAAATAAACCTTGTATTGTAAGATACTAACTGTGTATTCTCTATATATATGTTATGTACTGCATCAATCAGTCTATATTATCTGATAGGCAAGTTTTTCAACAACAATTACCTTGATAAGTGAAATCCATTCTTAAGCTCTCAATTTCAAAGACATTGCATGGTCAATTCTATATGAAATCACATATATTATTTGGATGATATGCAAAATTCCACTCTAGCTTGCATACTATTTGTGTCAATTAACACTTACTCTAAACTTGAGACATTGTTTGCTAATTAAAGTTCACAATCACAAGGCAATGTTTGTTGGAAGAGGCTCTTAAATCTCAGATATGATTTGTAAGTCCAAAATTGCAACATATATATAAGACAACGTTTGTAATTGGAAATTCCTGAACTATGACTATAACAGTTATTTAGTGACTTCCCAACTCAAGAGATAGTAAGCTGGCTAAAACAAGATCTACATTAGTAATTAAGTGTAAGTCAGATTTGATTGTATCAAGTATTGTTACCACTAACAAATGGGCCTGTTACAGCACCTATAATGTACTGAGAATCTTATCTTAGTGTTATGTAACAATGTCTGTCAGCTGTTGGACTGACCACTAAGCTGTTACCTAGACCGGGTCCTAGGGCAGGACTACTAAACCTTTAATGCTATTACCACAATCATTTACATATTTGTATTGTATTGTAAAATTTTATAGATAACTTCAAAAACTGAATTGAATTATTAACTTTGTAATAAATCATTTCACCGTCATCTGGTGAAGTTGTAGGGCTTCTGTATATGTGTACACTCTCTAGACTAGGATTTGCCAAAACCGATCATTTTATCAATACATTCTCACACAAATTTTCTGAGCTCTATAAAATATATCAGTTTCCGGCTTATCTTCATAGTAATTACATATCACTTATATATTTCCTTACTGGTTTGAAAGTGAGCAATCATTGGTAATATTAGGTTAAAATAGCAAACACTTTGGAATGGTTAGAAAGAAGTTACGGTAAACCTTCGGTTAGTTCGAACAAAATTAAATAAATATTGATGGACCAGTTCGAATTATCCGAAATTAAGCTTCAGGAAAAAATCGTGAGTTCGAACTATCCGAGTTGAAATCGGTAAAAACCAGTTTTGTACCGATGTACCTGGCATAAGCAATGTAAGGCAGAAAATCTATAGGGAAAGTATTTAGTTTCCTGAAGATATTATATTCAACCATTTTCTCGTAAACATGAGCATTTAATTTGTGAATTTATAATTAATTGCGTAGCAGAAGCCGCGTGCATATGTGCATGTGGACAAGGCCCCGAACAGCACCGTTCACGATCGCGGCCTATAATTTACAGCGACGTCCGTTAACTGAGATAGAAACTTTATTTAAACCACAGAAAATCTAGTTAGATCTTTGTTATATTTCGTAACAAACGTAAATTTATTTATTTACTTTTTTAGTTAAAGAAAATCCGGTTGCATTTACGAAACTGCTGTTGAAAATATTTGTTTACATTCATTTCGTAAAATTAGGTCACAAGCGCACTGTGACTGTCAGATTGTCCAAAACTCGATTGCATATTGTCTGCTTCTAAAATAATGTAACTAGTTTAGCTACGTATGTATTGTTCAATTACCCAACACATGGATTGTTTTGGCTGGAGCTGAATATGTAATCACACTCACTTGCTGTGACCCAGCGGCTGGGTTTTGATGCTCGCTGTGACACCTTGTAACTGGCCTGTCCAAGCCAGCGTGAGGCACGTGTTTACAGGTAATTTAACACCTTGATTGGCTGATTAAAAATAGATTGAATGCATATTTTAATGTCGACTTAAACTGATATCCGTATCTAGATTGGACTTAACAAACATTGGCGGTTTCTTCCACGTGTTTCCATCAGGTACAGCGAATTTAAATAAACATTGTCGGGGCCTAAGATTAACCATTTGGCCTTGCTGCTTTGTGTACGATATATCGGCATAAATATTTTTATTTGTGGCTTAAAATGTTCATTACTTATCTGTCGTATGGTCATTATAATGATCATTTATACAATCTTTATTCCAAACATCAAAACTGTTGCAATATGCAAAATATATCGCCATTTTTAGGGACCCCATTGCGCCGGTTTGCCGACAAAAATCTTACTTTTACGTTCATAATTTGACGTGTTCGAACTATCCAAAATAGGATTGATTATAAAAAGTCAGTGTTCGAACTATCACTAGCTAAAAAATTACCGTTTTTCAGGAAAAAATTGTGTGTTCGAACTATCCGGCGGTTCGAATTAACCGGAGGTTTACCGTATATCATAAAGAACTAAGAGAAAAAGGAGATACAAAATATCTCCTTTCATCTGAAAGGGAGACATAACCAGAAAACAAGATATATAGTCCAGAACGAGAAGTCTGTGAGATCAGTAGTACTAATGGTTTAAGTGACCCAATGACCATCATACAATGATTTAGATAGATGAAAGCTTAGACTTATATATAGATCAACATTAATTGGTACAATCCTTAGATAAGGTTTAGATAAATCTAAGTTAATCATTACATGATCAAAGTATTTTAATGCAGCTTAAAAGTTAAGGGCAGCATAGTGCAATAGACGCTTCACATCGCTTTACTTCTCCAAGATAAATCTTAGACATTTTCATTGAACCAACTTCCTTTGGTGTTCGATTTACTTCTGCTTTAGCATCCAAGAAAATTCGCAAAGGTTAATCTCCGCAAATCGATATCTAAATTACTTTTCCATTCATTTCTTAAATCTGCGATTGTGTATTTTTACAAACTTGTTTTGAAATAGCAATTGCCCAAAATTTTAAAAGTTATGAAAGAAAGTTGGCTTACAGTAGTGTATCCCCAGCCCATTTTGATGTGTTCTCTATGCTATAGCCCTAATGTGGCTGACATGCTGCTAATTAAGGTAAGATGGGAAAAGCCTGTCTGACCCTGGTCTGGCCTGGGGAAGGGTTGATGAAGCTGCACAGCTCTGCAGCCATACATAAACCATATACTGCTGGATACACTAATTGACCTTACTTTATAAGACACAACTGTGTGTGCTTCCCTGACGGCAAACAAAGTTCAACATAAAAGAATCTTATTACATGGATAGCTGTAAGTAAGCAATCCACTATTGATTGTTAACTGGTTAGGCTGACGAGGAGAACTAATTAATCACTTCTCACAACAATATCATATTCCACATAGTGAAAATCAATGGGGACCTTTACCAGGCTTTTACACCCCAACCAGTTGTAAAACATACTAAACCATGTTATTCAGCAATTATCTTAACAAACTACCATGGGTAGCTAGGGGAGTCCCTGAATACTTAGAGAAGCAGCGGAAAACCTTAAAGGTTGTTATGAAAGATAGAACGATTTTCTCATTGAACCACAAATTAAAGCTCCAGGTGCAACAGGAAGTGGAGGATCAACTTGTACATGATATGTAGGTTAGAATGTCTAGCTATGTGTGATGAGGAGTTCAGGAGCTCACAGTGACCAGCAGGCTAAAGATAAGATTGATAGGTCTGGTGTATCCAGGCTCCAATACTAGATACCTGTACACCTAGTTATAATACAGTTCTGTCTATTTTTTATATTTATGCCACCGACGATAAGAAAAAGATTAAAACCATTCATGCTACAGCATGGGATGAAGAAGTAAAAATAGCCAGGTATTTATATATGGAACCTCAAAACCTTATAGAGTTTCTCAATGAAGCATCATGCCAGGGACTTTACACACACTGTACCACAACCTAGGACCCCATACCTAGCACACACAGGGACTTTACACACACTGTACCACAACCTAGGACCCCCATACCTAGCACACACAGGGATTTTACACACTGTACCACAACCTAGGACCCCCATACTACTACTAGCACACCTGGAACACCCTGGAACTTAACACACTGTACCACAACCTAGGACCCCATACCTAGCACACACAAGGACTTAACACACCGTACCACAACCTAGGACCCCATACCTAGCACACACAGGGATTTTACACACTGTACCACAACCTACTAGGACCCCCATACCTAGCACACACAGGGATTTACACACACCGTACCACAACCTAGGACCCCATACCTAGCACACACAGGGATTTTACACACTGTACCACAACCTAGGACCCCCATACTTAGCACACCCTGGAACTTAACACACTGTACCACAACCTAGGACCCCCATATCTAGCACACCCTGGGACTTAACACACCGTACCACAACCTAGGACCCCCATATCTAGCACACCCTGGAACTTAACACACTGTACCACAACCTAGGACCCCCATATCTAGCACACCCTGGGACTTAACACACCGTACCACAACCTAGGACCCAATACTTAGCACACCCTGGGACTTAACACACCATACCACAACATAGGACCCCCATACCTAGCACACACATGGACTTAACACACATACCACAACCTATAACTTAGGTTATAATCAAAGGGCACCTGCAAGTAAGTGTAGAAGTAATTAAGTGCAGTGGCGCATTGAAATGTAAAATCTAAACTGCATTAGACCATCAGAGAATTTTTGTACAAAATGTACAGTAATACAAAATTAACTAGATAATGTCAAGTAATTGTATATAACAGGAAACATATTAAAATGGACAACTTTTGATCTTAATATAGATCTAGATCTGGAGTTTCAATAACTACAAGTGGACAGCTATCTCTAGATTTACAAGATCACAATGATGAATTTCAAGGACCCAATTCAATATATCACTAGTTATATTGGGTAACATTGGGGGTGATATGTATACTTGACCTTTTATTAAATCTTAAGCTTCATATAGAGCCAACTATAAACTGGATGTCAGCTCTTGATATAAATCATAATACATGTACAGCAATGCCAAGAGAGTCAAAATGTCATCTCCAAATACAACAGATCCAGTGCTAAATACATCTGACAGTATTAAAGAATTTTTAATAAATATATACAACTGATTTGATAGACAGATATGGGACCCTAGAAACACATTGACAGAGTTTAGTATCTAAATTAAGTATGTAAGAAAGTTGACAAGATTATTTGTGAAACAGGTGCTTTCACTGAATATGTGTAGATTTAGTACAATACATTTTTGAAAAATTAATATGTAAGTGAAATGTGTTTATTAAGAGTGAGAACGAACCAATGATTTAGTGTTTGTATTAAAGTGAGACATGCCAAACAGAACAGATAATCCCGACACGATATCATACCTTTATATTTCCTGTAGTGACTCAATCTCTGTAGCTACCAAAAACTGCAAAATCAGGAACAAAACAGATATAGAGGTTTGTTTTTAATTATTTGCAAAAAATGGTCGTAACTGCAGTTTAATATAAACAGGTAATAATTTGATTCAAACAAAATGGTGTTCCAACATGAATTTTATGAAACCATTGTGATTTCTAATGTATATATCAGCAAAATAAGAAATACGCACCATCAAAAGGGTCTGCAAGAAATGAAAGTTTAATGAATAGAATTGCTTAAATATTTATTCAACACAATGTCATAGGCAGTTTCCACTATTACAAGGAGACACAACACAAACATATGACAGCCTCCCAAAATATACAGACATTTACTCACACAACACAAGCATATGGCAGTCTCCCAAAATATACAGACATTTACTCACACAACATAAACATACGGCAGCCTCCCATAATATACAGGCATTCACTCACACAACACAAACATACGGCAGCCTTCCAAAATATGCAGACATTCACTCACACAACATAAACATATGGCAGCCTCCCAAAATATACAGACATTCACTCAGACAACAAAAACACACGGCAGCCTCCCAAAATATACAGACATTCACTCACACAATAAAAACACACGGCAGCCTCCCAAAATATACAGACATTCACACATACACATCACATACAGGGGAGGCCATCCCTAATTGACCTTGGCTGTTCATTGACCTTAAAATAAAACAACAAACCAATACACATACATAATTTATTATACTGATCCCCCCCTGATAAAGGATATGTTGTCTCATTGCTCTCAAATCAAATGGTCCTAGCATCAAAGTAGAATCAAGATGTACAATCATGAACTTATATAAACATATGAGAGAAGTTTAAAAGAATGAAATTGTACTGACAAATTCCTCACGCACCAAGGGCATGAGAGGTGAAACGGCTGTGTGGATAGATGTTTTCTCCAATACCTGTGATTAATCTCTCCCACACACACATTGTAACTGTTGTCATAAACGTAGTGTGTGAGGCAGTTACTGGTCTGTGGGGAGGGGCGCGGGGGTGTGGAACAGAGGTGGAGATAACTCAACTAAGTATGAAATAAAGACACCTCAATGCTTCCACTGTGCAAGGATGATATTAAGAAATTTAGATAAAAGCCCACTCATTCTCTAATCACACAAACTGGAGGTTGTAAAACGGAATGTCATGTTAAGTTGTAAAATTTGTTAAGAAGTAGCTATATATAGATAAAAGAAATATATATCGATACAGACATTTATTACATAATCTGCCTGATATCCAATAATTTAGCCTGTATAATTGTGTGTTACTAGTGTTGATATGACCTGGAGCAATTTCCTTTGGCTGTAAGTTTATTGTGACGTCAAGACAGAAACTATAAAATTACTTCAGGAAAAAATTATATGACATCAGGCAGAACAAAATGGATGCCTCTGCTGGATTTTCTCAACTTATTTCTTCGAAATGTAGGTTGTTGTAGTTATGTGGTAAAAAGTATATTAAATTTGTGTTCATTTCATATGAAATATTATGAAACTCGTCTCGAACTTTTAATTTTTGCTCAGCATGTCTCTAAAAAGTAAAAAAAAAATCTTAGACTCGTTTCATAAAGTTTCATATGAAATGAGCATTCATTTAAGATCCTATATATTATACAATCATGTGGTCTGAGTATTGTTTTTATAGGAAAGAATAATATTCCGCATTTATGTATATCAACAAATGTGTTAGATTGATTGAAAGGATTGATATACATCTTCAATATATTTGATCTGTTGACGTTATATTCAACTCTCTGATATTGCTATGAATTAACAGGATCTTATAACTAACTGGTATCATTACATGATTGGACTACTATATCCAGTACTCCGAACTCGTATTAAATGTAAGCAATTTGCAAATATTTATCTCTGCTAATAAATGAAATTATCACTTATTTTCATATCTAAAACTGCTAAAGATGATCTTCACAAACTTCTACTGAATTGGACCAAAATTTACTTTATTTAGTAGCCAGGATGTAGAGTTGGTTTTCGGTATTTAACTAATTGGTACAGTAATTACATAGTATTCCTAACTGGTTTAACTAATGAGAAGAGTGAAGGGTGTAAATGAGCTTCCTAGTCAGAGCCTCTACAAGCTAATCGTTTGTCTACAGGGAATGAGGCAATTGTAGAAATGGAGGCTACAGTTGAGACAATATGTCAATCGATACCACCTATCGCATCTTAAAGGTCATCTATATGTGCTTTACTTTTTTTCCATCTTCCTGGTCTATAGTTTGAAATACCCCGACATGGATTTCCAAACTGACATCTATACCGTAATGTGTCTTTATTGATTGTACAGCATCCAAAACAATGTGTTTGGAATCAATGGCTGTGCCGCTGTATCATATCAACATAGCCTCCAAAAATGCTTCATAGCTCTGAGAGTAATAATGCATTCTCTGATACCAAGCCTAAGTTACTGCACTCTCTTACATGTATACCAAACCTTACTTTGCTCTCTTATACCAAACTTAACTACATTCTCTGATACCAAGCCTAAGTAACTGCACTCTCTTACATGTATACCAAACCTTACTTTGCTCTCTGATACCAACCTTTACTACATTCTCTGATACCAAGCCTAAGTTACTGCACTCTCTTACATGTATACCAAACCTTACTTCGCTCTCTTATACCAAACTTTACTACATTCTCTGATACCAAGCCAAAGTTACTGCACTCTCTTACATGTATACCAAACCTTACTTCGCTCTCTTATATACCAAACTTTACTACATTCTCTGATACCAAGCCAAAGTTACTGCACTCTCTTACATGTATACCAAACCTTACTTCGCTCTCTTATATACCAAACTTTACTACATTCTCTAATACCAAGCCTAAGTTACTGCACTAACTTACATGTATACCAAACCTTACTTTGTTCTCTTATACCAAACTTTACTACATTCTCTGATACCAAGCCTAAGTTATATACCAAACTTTACTACATTCTCTAATACCAAGCCTAAGTTACTGCACTAACTTACATGTATACCAAACCTTACTTTGTTCTCTTATACCAAACTTTACTACATTCTCTGATACCAAGCCTAAGTTATACTGCACTAACTTACATGTATACCAAACCTTACTTCGCTCTCTTATACCAAACTTTACTACATTCTCTGATACCAAGCCTAAGTTACTTCACTCTCTTACATGTATGCAAAACATAATTGCATTCTCTGATATCAACCCCTTTCTTAACTCTTATGCAAATTTAAGCCTTCATTAAGTTCTCACAGGATCTTATGCCAAACTTCATTTATACCTCAATATTACAAACCTCACTGCACTCTCTTTTACCAAAGCTTTTGTTCCCTTTTATTCTGAAACCCAATGCACTCTCTTACACCAAATGTCTCTTCATTCTCTTTCATCAAACCTCACTGCATTGTTTAATACCAAACCTTACTATGGGGTGTACATATATCATCCTATAGTAAACCAAATTCGAACTTTAGCTAGTTCTTATTAAAAATCAAAATGTACGACCTAATGTAGCTAGCTCTAGCTGAAAAAAGCTAGTAAAACTACAAAAAGATGAAGTAGTTGCTATAGCAGCACATACAGTTTTGTGGACATGGAATAAATGAGGTTAATTAAATTAAGTCTGTTTGATCATTACTTACACATTATTATGGCTATCCTTTTGTCCTAGTCTAGAGTCTTTTGACTAGGCATCCATCATTTATAGATTAAATACCATCCAACCATAGGCTTTCAGGGATATAGAGACGATATTACAGGCCAGATATTAACCCCAATACTCACAAAAACTAACTAGGATCAAAAGCTAAATTATGCCTATATATGCCAAATTCATCACCCATAAGACAGTTTGCTTGGAAACCAGACAAAATGGCTATACAGTAATATTCAAAAGGGTCCCCTTTGAGAAAACTGGAAAATAATAGCTTATTGAAAAGTGACAACCCTTTCCTAGAACAGTATTACAGTTAAAAGAGTAGGCCTAATGACTATGTATTGTCAGCCAGTAGTCCAGCAATATTATCCAGAACGGCTCCCTTGGGAAAACTGCACAGGATTACTGGAGAACCTTAAGTGACCTTTATGTATAATTCATAGGTGTAAATACACTATATATATAGTCAGGCCAAATTCTAGTAAAAGGATTACCTTAAACTCCTACTGTACCCTAGCACAATTAGTAATGGGGTTTCTACAAAGGTCACATATTAATGTGGAATCAATTAGATTGTATGGAAATTATTGATCACAATGACCTTAAATTAAATTGACACATGGGTGTGCATAACTTTACAGTGATATGCACACCATGTTAAAGTCTTTTAACCTTTTCTGTTTTGTGAGAATGAAGCAGTGTTAACAACTGTTAACAAATAGTCAAACATCTTGTTGCAGAGTTTTTGAAGCCAATACAATGATTGACTTGTAAAAGTGACATCATTCCAATCCATCTAGTGCAGCAGTTCTATCAAATGCAGTAAGGGTGTACCACACATTCTCTCATCAGTCAGCTCTATGAGTCATTTTCAGACCCCCTCAAAAAACATAATGGCTAAATCTCTCTCACAGCTCACCAGAAAAATTTAAAAGGGAAAAAAATCAGCCGAGTTTGTCACCAGTTGACAGTTTTAAGGGGACAATCACATTTTCTCTGCTAGCTGAAAATTTATTACAACAGACACAAGCTGCACTCCCTCTGAGGAGATTCAACCCAGCTAATGGACCCAAATCACTGTGTATGTTTTATCAATAATCAGACCTGATAGCAAATAATCAATCAGGGAAGAGTGATCACTTAAAGCTCCTGTATCTTAGTACCACTGATTTCCTATGTAAGAAACAATAAAGGATAGAACCTATCATAATAATTGTTATCAAATTCAGCAGAGATTTCAACCACATTCCACTTACTCTGTAAATCATTTCTTTAGTTATGTGTCAATCCCATTGCCATTGGGATAATAATAGCAACATGAGGCTAGGATTCCTGTTAATTTCTTGGTCAAACATTATGCTCTATATCAGACAATGCAAATTCTACCCAAAGTCATTCTCTGGTTTTATTTTCTAATATTCCCATGGTCAGCCTTTATAAAGATCACAATAACAAAAATAACTTTAAAATCTGATCCAAATGATCATCAACCAGTAAATCATTGCCTAATCCACATCATACAGTGATATCATACTCAATTATTTAAGCTTCACTTTAGTACATACTTTATGGCTTTATTAGAAATTTTATTCTATTTCTATGATTCTCATTCTCCTGCAACTGGACCTTATCACAAGGCATTAACTTTCTACTTTTAACATTGACCCTGCAGTTGTGCTTTTGAAGCAAAAAAGCGATCTTAAGGCTATCCTTTTTCAGATCTGATGTCCTAGTCTAGAGTCTTTTGGACTAGGCATCCATCATTTATAGATTAAATACCATCCAACCATAGGCTTTCAGGGATATAGAGACGA
Source organism: Argopecten irradians (assembly GCF_041381155.1). Taxonomy (NCBI): domain Eukaryota; kingdom Metazoa; phylum Mollusca; class Bivalvia; order Pectinida; family Pectinidae; genus Argopecten; species Argopecten irradians. The sequence goes on along the minus strand of NC_091137.1, from coordinate 15,141,917 downwards.
TATTACAGGCCAGATATTAACCCCAATACTCACAAAAACTAACTAGGATCAAAAGCTAAATTATGCCTATATATGCCAAATTCATCACCCATAAGACAGTTTGCTTGGAAACCAGACAAAATGGCTATACAGTAATATTCAAAAGGGTCCCCTTTGAGAAAACTGGAAAATAATAGCTTATTGAAAAGTGACAACCCTTTCCTAGAACAGTATTACAGTTAAAAGAGTAGGCCTAATGACTATGTATTGTCAGCCAGTAGTCCAGCAATATTATCCAGAACGGCTCCCTTGGGAAAACTGCACAGGATTACTGGAGAACCTTAAGTGACCTTTATGTATAATTCATAGGTGTAAATACACTATATATATAGTCAGGCCAAATTCTCGTAAAAGGATTACCTTAAACTCCTACTGTACCCTAGCACAATTAGTAATGAGGTTTCTACAAAGGTCACATATTGATGTGGAATCAATTAGATTGTATGGAAATTATTGATCACAATGACCTTAAATTAAATTGACACATGGTGTGCATAACTTTACAGTGATATGCACACCATGTTAAAGTCTTTTAACCTTTTCTGTTTTGTGAGAATGAAGCAGTGTTAACAACTGTTAACAAATAGTCAAACATCTTGTTGCAGAGTTTTTGAAGCCAATACAATGATTGACTTGTAAAGTGACATCATTCCAATCCATCTAGTGCAGCAGTTCTATCAAATGCAGTAAGGGTGTACCACACATTCTCTCATCAGTCAGCTCTATGAGTCATTTTCAGACCCCCTCAAAAACATAATGGCTAAATCTCTCTCACAGCTCACCAGAAAAATTTAAAAGGGAAAAAAATCAGCCGAGTTTGTCACCAGTTGACAGTTTTAAGGGGACAATCACATTTTCTCTGCTAGCTGAAAATTTATTACAACAGACACAAGCTGCACTCCCTCTGAGGAGATTCAACCCAGCTAATGGAGCCGAATCACTGTGTATGTTTTGTCAATAATCAGACCTGATAGCAAATAATCAATCAGGGAAGAGTGATCACTAAAACTCCTGTATCTTAGTACCACTGATTTCCTATGTAAGAAACAATAAAGGATAGAACCTATCATAATAATTGTTATCAAATTCAGCAGAGATTTCAACCACATTCCACTTACTCTGTAAATCATTTCTTTAGTTATGTGTCAATCCCATTGCCATTGGGATAATAATAGCAACATGAGGCTAGGATTCCTGTTAATTTCTTGGTCAAACATTATGCTCTATATCAGACAATGCAAATTCTACCCAAAGTCATTCTCTGGTTTTATTTTCTAATATTCCCATGGTTAGCCTTTATAAAGATCACAATAACAAAAATAACCTTAAAATCTGATCCAAATGATCATCAACCAGTAAATCATTGCCTAATCCACATCATACAGTGATATCATACTCAATTATTTAAGCTTCACTTTAGTACATACTTTATCTTTATTGAAAATTTTATTCTATTTCTATGATTCTCATTCTCCTGCAACTGGACCTATCACAAGGCATTAACTTTCTACTTTTAACATTGACCCTGCAGTTGTGCTTTTGAAGCTAAAAAGCGATCTTAAGCAAACATTTTAGTAAGGAAAATCTTTATGAAATTTGAGGATAATCAGCCAAAGCAAACTTAAATGAAGTTGCACACAGAATTATTTTAATAATGATTTTTTTTTAAGTAACAGTGACTTTGACCTTTGAATCTGAAAAGCAATTTTAAACCAGCAGGATATTTCTCTAGTTTTCAGATCTGATGAAGGGAACTCAAATTAATGCATGTAAACCTGTCCGTGCAGGCAAAATTTATATCCATATTGAATGCTTTTTAGGTCACATAAAAATTCAAACAAAATATTGTCTACTGACATGTCTGCCAATACTGAACTTTATTTAGGATATATATTATACATGTGATCCCATCATTTACTGGTATTTGTATCAGTATCTCTCCTTTCCCAACTTTCCTGAAATGACATAGTCAGCTGGTCAACCCTTCAGTAGACTGAATCAGCCTTGTGTATTGTAAATATATCAGAAATAACATACTTTATTTATCTAACCTCCTCTGACGATAGTTTGGCTTCTCATTTTACCAGCAGTAGTACCAGCCCACTACTACAGATCACTAAAGTCTTCCTCACACCCAAGATCATACATCAGTAGATCCAGTCATATGACTTATGTTTATCTGTATCAGATATATGTGAAAAAAAGATGTCTATATATTTTAACAAAGACATGCAAGACAAAATAAAAATGTACATGTATCAAAATTCTAATATTTAATTTATTGTGTATATAAATTGTCTAACAGCATAATTATATCTGTTTTATAAGTGTAAAAAGTATATTTCTGTTTAAAGTCTCAATATCTGTATCTGTCTTATTTTTTTCATGATTTAGAAGAGTGTTGAAAAAAAATTCCTGTTGTAAATCATGCTGAGACAGTACTAACTCGAATTCAAGATGAGCGATAATGATTCGGAAACTTTCGATAAAAATCAAATAAATATTGAACAACGCTAGGTGGGCTCCATTTAGTCAAACAAACTAAAGTTAACCAACATTATAACATTGTTGCCGTGAACGTCATGTGACTACCGTAACTATGTAACGTCTGTCTGAACTCTTCCAAGAAAGGGTCATGGAGAACTTTCTGACTTCCGTTCTGCAATAATCATAACTTCTATGGCGACCAATTTAAAATGAATGCATGTTTACAAGTATCGACTTTCAACAACTGCTGTACCAACATTATTAAGAAATCATTTTAAATATTCTTTGATATAACTTAATTTCAACTACAACTACAAATACTAACAATATCTCGGTCAACTCTTACTTAGACTTTTGTTGAAAGTTATGTAGTTCTAATTAAAGATTGTTTCAATAGCCCTTATATTTCTGTATAAGTTATAACAAATAGAGTGTTTCCAGCAATTCTTAGAAATAATCATGAAATGAAATAGAGATTAGAACTAGGATGAATAGCATCAATAATACAAAAATGAATTTCAAATTCAATGCTTATAGGATCATGAATGGCAATAATTTAAAGATAATTTAATGTTCATGTATACATGTACATGCTTCAGCTTGAATTGTACTTAAAAGTGTAACAACCTTAGTGGAATTTTGAAATTTTATATCTCAGATCCTATCTCCAGGGATTACCTCAATGATATCCTAGAGTCTGGGTAGATATATGATCATTAAGTTGGGCTGTAATTGTGTAGTACAAAGTTGTGGACATCTGGGGGTAGCTATTGTGGCTGTTTGTTTATGTTGGCCAGATGAGGTGTATGCCTGTAGATGTTTGTATTCAAATGATGGATACTGCAGACCCTACAATATAAGTTATACTGCTCAACATACTCACATAAATTAATTACTGCCAGGCGCTGGAGCTAAAAGCAGGAATCACCAGTAATGCAGTATTCTAACAGGCCCTTCAGTATAGGTCTGCATTGGGTCTGAATCTCAAGACAAGATCATGGAATCCTATAAATACTGATGTAGCTATATAGAATCCCATTGGCTAGGTGATTAAAGTTGTCAGACATTCTACAACAAGACCTCCATGTCCTGGCAGCGTTCACATTTCACAATGCATGAACGGATCATGTAGGTCTGAGTGGTTTTTTCTTCTGAATACTCCAGCTTGTTTCCTATGATGAATTGACAATAGCTTGGGTACTCTTAGCTTTCTTGTTCTACTGAACTGTCCATACATGTCACTTTATTTTGAAAAGCTACTCCTTTCCAATGACCTAAACAACTTACAGCTAGAGTGTAAACCAAATTAGGCCAAACTAATCTAGCAACTTTTAATTTAATTTTGTTAGTGACCAAGGTCATAAATCATATTTGACCCAATAAGCGCACAGGGCACTTAAAAAATTGACAAAATGAAGGGGCAATCAATAAGACCAAAGTTGGGCTATAGCATTTCACAAAATTATTGCAGAGAATAATTCATTAATCAATTTGCAAAAATCAATTTTAGAGACACCTACATGGTTGTCATAGTTTCGATCTGCATTTGAATCAAGGTGAATGAAAGTTCATCTCCAAAAGTGGGCGACTGGGGTGGGGGGTGGGGGGGGGGGGGGGGGGGGGGGGGGGGGGGGGGGGGGGGGGGGGGGGTTGCACTTATAGGGACAGGGACACTTATTCGATTGAATACAATAATGGATATAAAACATGGTTTGATTGAATTAAATGTTAGTAGTTTATACATGGTACTGGCACTGAATCATGTAATCTACTAATTTGAAGGTTATAAAGACAAAATGAACTCATTAGAAAGACTTCATAACCACATCTGGAAATCCACTGTATCAGTCTCTGGATCCAGTCTTTCACTGTTCTGCACACAACCCACTATACAGTTGTAACTTTAAATCTTCTGCACCTGACATGTTTAATGCCTCCAGCAAATTACTAGGCCTTGTAACATATGAAGCTCCATGTGGCTTATTTTTATCAGTTAGCATCTAAAAAAATATCAGGACAATTTCAAGCAAACTGTAGCTGATGATCATGAGCCTGTATAAAGAACTAAAAATCCCTGCAGAACCTCCATAATGGTCCAGACACATTGTAGTCCAGATGTAAATGCTTGTATACTTTTTGTTAATCAGTTTGCATGCTGTAGTGTTTACAAACAGTGGTGACATGCACCAGCTCCGATGATGAGTCTGTCCGGGGCTGTACTTGGCTATTGATCCCCCACATGGGGCTTACAAGCTGACTCATCCTACCCACACCATATAACCATATACAACTAATATCTCAACTTCTGCCTGCCAATCTGTCTTTGATAATAAAACAAAGCTTCCTAGCGCATACCCGTAGGTAAGTCTTGGATCTGCAACTCAAATCAAGCCATATCAATTGATAATGCAATGGTGTATGGTGCGGTTCTATTTTGAATCAATGGAACCAAAAGAGTGAACCAATATACATTGTATATATTGCTATACTTGTAACAGGAACAGGAGTTAACATACAGAAAGACGAGATCACAGCCCCTGTACTTACTAGTTCAATGCTCTAAGCTGGAAGATGACTATGAGCAGTAATTGTAATTAAAACTTCCTACATTAGACATAATTTAGATGTACAAATACCTAGGTACTTCTCTTTCTTCTAATATTCACATAGAAATTTCATCATTTTAAATTTGGTAGCAGTAAATGCAAACGTAGATTTTTATACAAACTTTTCAACAATTGAAAATTAGTTAATCTTTAATGGTTTTGTTCTCAATAGTGATGTGAGTGTTTTGTATACAACATCAATACAACCATTATGATTGCCAAAGGAAAATTCTGACATATGAATAGAGACTTTGGCTAGCTAGGATCAGGAAGAAATTTATATCTCCCGTCAGACAGCTGACTTTGGCTGGTACCCTGGGTCTGAACGCGGACTGAGATACACAACACATTCAATGATGCTTCTATGGCTGCAGTTAGCCAGTTGCTACAACTTTTTTTCCCATGTCATTTAACAAAATAAGCCTATAGCAGCATCCTACTATTTATCCTATATATATATGTATATATAGCAATTTTTGAATGAAAATGTAGACATAAAAACCTGGCAATAAATTTGCATTTCATTTTACATGAACAGAATGGGACACACTTCATCCACACACCATGTATACTGTACTTATGTTTGTGTTATGTTTGTGTGCTGATTTGGTAGATTCAGGTACATCTTTCTGTCAGCTGTTCTAGGACGATCACTTTCAGAAATATTCCACATGTGTGAAGCTAACCATTCTCTCCTCGGAGCTAAATGGCCTTTATAATGGATATGTGCAGTCAATATCTCCAGAATTCACCCCTTCCTGGAGCTGAATCAGCAGTAATCACAGCCCAGAGCTCCTGCTGCAAACATTCTATAGCAACAGCTATATCCTACAATCACAATTTGTGTTCATTGATAACAAATATATGTATAGCAAATTATTTACCTATAACTGCTGGGAGCAATGGGTACTGCACAGCAGACCTATAACGAATGCAGCAAAAAAGGTACAATATCAGTATAGTATGATTTGATCAGCTGGAAAGTGTCCTCTAAGAAATCCCATGACCATCTGTAAAAGGATTCATTATGCAATATGATCATTTAAATTTCCTTGCTAATAAAGTGGGAAAACCCTTTCAGAGAAATTCTGAATTTAAGTATCAAACACTGATTCAGATGCTTGACAAAATAATTTCATTTGAAACTACAGAGGACTCCACATAATCGAATAACAGTTATTTGAATATTTCGGTTATTTGCATAAAATTCTGCGGTCCCAATTTTTTCCTTCTTTATCTTTTAAATGACCTCCGATTATTTGAATAAAATATTTGGGAAATTCTAAAAACAAAACCTAATATTTTTCAATTTTGCAATACATTTTTAGCGAAATTCGCCGATATATGTTTCAAGATACTTCGCTTTTACTAGAAATCATCATGGTGACAGATAACGTTCTCGTATGGCTTGTTATTTTATGCATGAATCTGCAAAGGTATTCGACGCTATTATGATTTACATCAGCAGAAGTTGATCATAACTTTAGTATAATCACTAACTCAAACATCTAAATAAAGCATTTGCACTTTCAAATATGTTTATTTATTAGAGTAACGTACCTTAGTTCGCGATCGGTTGGAGAAACCATGCTTCCTTATAACAATCGCCATTCATGAGTAGTCTCGTTCAACCAGAGTTTTGTTGACTACGACAGACATGTGCGAATCAAGCGTCTCGTTAAACGAGACTTAAAAGCATGCAAAGTCGGTGTCGATGACTACCGTAAGTTTCGTACAGTATGTAGGATACAAAAGATACTTGCTACGTTGTTTCATTGCTACTTGAAAATGTATTAATTTCTGAAATGTTATCAAGCTATTCGCCGTATAGATCAACAATACAGAGAGAATTCTCAAAACACATTTAGGTCCAGTGAACGCATGGCTTCATCACCTGCCGCCATTTTCGAATTCTTACACATGTGTAAAAACAACACTAGTTGATCGGCACTTTGAAGTTTAATCACGATCGTAAGTTCATTTTGCCAGGCAAATGTACGTAAATTTGTTTATTATTTAGGTTCAGAATTGTAGACACAAATTCAATCCTGTTTAGTTATTGCATTTGATATCGATCGTTTAGCTGTTTCTCAAATATTCACGTGTTGATCTAGCGTAAACAAGAATCTAATATTGGAATATTTTTTGCTATTAAACAATTAAAATCAATTTACAATTTAAAATAATTACTTGTTGTTTGTTTTAAGTGTAAATAATTTACGTATTTATCAAGTAAACGAAACGATATCTATTTGCCTGTTCACATACATACTTTACATGTATGTGTGAGGTCAAACGAAAGTGCAAAATGTCATCTCCGCCTATTCGAATACTCCGGTTATTTGCATATTTTCTTCTAAAAAATTACTTATTCAAATAAGCGGAATCCTCTGTATATAAAACTGTACATGCTTATTTGAATTTATCTATATAAACCATGTTTAAGAAATATTTCCTAATACAAATTATGTTGATTTTTCCTTTTTTGCAGCCACTCAACATCAGAAAATATCAGCTTGTTTTCCACCATCCTATATATCAGTGCATTCCCTACCATCCCAAATCAGTACAATATCTCTCTTGATTCCACACTAAAACATTTCCCACAATTCAAATCAGTACATCTCCAATCATCCCACATCAATACATCTTCCACCATCTCGCATCCTTACACCTCCCATTATTCCACATCAGAACATCTTCTCTCAGCATCCAACACCAGCACATCTCCCATCATCCCACATTAGAACAACTTTTTCATCATCCCACATCAGCACATCTTCTCCCACCATCCCACATCAGCACATCTTCTCCCACCATCCCACACCAGCACATCTTCTCCCACCATCCCACACAAGCACATCTCCCATGATCCTACATCAGCACATCTCCCACCATCCCACATCAGCACATCTTTTCCAACCATCCCACACCAGCACATTACCCACCATCACACTTCCCACCATCCAACATCTCCCATCATCCTACATCAGCATTTCTCCCACAATACTTTATCTACATCAGCACACCTCCCACCATCTCACATCAGCACATCTCCCACCATCCCACATAAGTACTTCTCCGACGATCTCACATCAGCATATCTTCTCTCATTATACCATGCCACACCAGCGCATCTTTTCCCACAATCCCACATCAGCACATCTCCCACCATCCTACATACATTTGCCATCATCAAAACCTAGCACATAGGAATACCATTATCCCACTCGGTACATCTCCCACCATCCTACATCAGTACATTTCCCACCATCCCATATCAGTACATTTCTCACCATCCAACATCAGCACATTACCCACCATCACACTTCCCACCATCCAACATCTCCCATCATCCTACATCAGCATTTCTCCCACAATACTTTATCTACATCAGCACACCTCCCACCATCTCACATCAGCACATCTCCCACCATCCTACATACATTTCCCATCATCCAACATCAGTACATTTCACACCATCCTTCATCAGTACATTTCACGCCATCCCATATCATCAGTACATCTCCTACCATTCTACATCATACATTTCCTACTATGCATCCATGAACCCAGCACATCTCCCTCCATCCAACATCACATATAATTTTCTACATCAGTACATCTCCCACAATCACATTTCCAAGTTCCACTCCTAGAACTTTTTCACAATCCCTCATAACTAGCTATAAGCAAGAGTATTATATTATCTGCCACTATGTGATAAAGAGCACTTACTATAAGAGACCACTATAATACTTGACCGGCCCTGTTAACTAGGTCAGTAGTACAACAATTGATAAAAAGGAAGGGCACAATTGATTAATCATCACCCTTTACACCATCCACTCCATTATTTATACAATGTTCTTTACAATGATTCACTAATTGTTTTGATGGATGTCAGTTACAGTTACCGCTACCAACAATAGCTATAGTAAGTGCTGCCCTCTTCACTTACTGTGTTTTGACAAATGTAAATCCGATTGACATTTATTAGAAAATATTACTATGGTGCCAGTACCCTATTCACCAGCCAATGAATATAAATGGTGTCTATATAATGTTCTGCAGCCAGGCTACATCTCCTACACAGAATGAAGTGTATGTTCTAGGCGACAGCGACAAAGTTACATCATAGCAAGACAGGGTATAGGTTTTTACATCTAACGTGTCGTCTTCGCATATTGATTTTCCATAAAAAGACGCCCACTCACATTTACACAATACAACACATCATGAATGCCAATAAATAATCTACATATAATATTTTAGCATTTGTTCAAAATTATCTTATCGAATTTCAAAATGCATTCACAGATTACCTTATTATATCTCACAATTTAGTAAAAACAGTTTTACTATACTCCTCTGTAAATCCTTTTATGACAGCATCTCTTTAATAAATACAATATATACTAAACTGGAGGGAATAATATTTCTATAAATGCTAAAGAGGTGAAACCTAGTAATGATAGTCTAGCTATAGTGTGTGTTTGATCACGATCAACTACAATAGAATACCAAACCCATTACCTGCTCTTTGGCCTTTATAAAAACATCTCCCATTCATTTCCAATAGAAAAAAATACAAATGTCTTTTAAATGTGGAGGAAAGCAGATGTTCTCCAGGTGCTGTTAGGGAGACAATAGACTTATCTATAGCCTAAAATAGACTGGGCAACAATGGGATGACTGGAATCAAACCAGAAAAAAAAAAGATGAAAATAATGTCAATACAGATTATACAAAAATAAAATCTCTTCATCCTGGTTTTAGACGAAGTCACATCATGATTGATCGGTAGTATGTACTGTTTTGTAACTTTTCTGAATAATGATCCCTTTCTTATTATATTCACACAGTTTCATCATTATTCCTTGATAAGTAATTTTTCACTGAAACTATCCAAAGGAAGCATTATATATACTGACATTAAAAGAAGGCTCCATAACTAATAATTTGATCCATTTAACTATTGTCCACATATAATTTATACATATATACAACCCGCACTGATCATAAGCTGCACTCTCAATTTCCAGGGGAAAAAGGTTTATTTATGGCCAATAATCCAGATAATACGGCTCCTACTTGTACACACTGATTACAATGTGTATCTTGGTTCCCACTATATCATATACACAGAGAATTTTTTTTAAATATCGACCAGATGGAGCTGAATTGGTTCTGTTCAAACTGAAATTATTAGTGTCTGCAATCATTTAGTAAAATAATAAATAAATACTGTTTGAGAAAATCTTATTAGATATTTATAACACAATAGGCTAATTATTGCTCTTTGGGATGAAGATATCAAATTAATTGATTGATGATTTATTAAAAACAAAATGAGATCTGGCTCTAGTCAGTGTGGTATTCGAATTTATTTCCAGATTTCAAAAAAACAGTTATCACAGTTTCAATCTGAATCTAATTTGAGGTAAGTAAAACTGAACCCTCAAAAAGGGTGACGGATGCTTATGTATAGGAGAAGTGGCGCTTATCAGACTGAATACATTCAGTAATAAATTACTAAAACTAGATTTTCCTCAGACCGTTCAGTTCAATTGTCATCCCATGGTATATGATTTTGTAAATAGATATATATTAATATGACAAATTCATTTTCTTTTTACACACTCTAATAGTGTAATACCATTTCATTATTGATTTGAAATTAATCTAATTACTCTCCGGGCTCAAAGGAAGTGTATTGGATAAAATATGATACGCCTAGTTTTTGTAAAATAATAAAAAAATTCATAACATATGAATGCTAATGCAAATAAAGGATCAACCATCAACCTTGACTTAAAAAAAATGTAATGGCGCCCAAGAACAATGGAGTAATATATCTATAGCCCATATACGAAGGGAAGTTTTTTTAGACCCAATATTATTTATACTATATACACTGTTTTTAATAATTTATAAAACTAAGATTTTAATAAACAATAATTGCCGCCAGGTGCATTGTACATGTGTTGTTTTATCATGCAATGAATCACAAATATCTAGTAAATAGCACATTTTCCATTAACAAAACACACGACACAAATCACGACGAAACATCTGTTTCACTCCTGTTGAATATATCTGCAATCTCTACCCTCTTAAGATTACAAAAACATCTCTTAACAACCATGTAGTCAACCTACATCAGTAGGAGCAGACCTTCTGTCATATTAAAAAGTTTTTTTCTCAACTTCTTAAAAATGTTGAGTTAATCACATAATGTATTATGAATAGCTCTGATCAAGTCCAGTGGATATACAAAGCTACCTTATCTTGTCAGCGATCTGTTTGATGGATATATGCAAGAAATGTAACTTTTATCTTGCCGATCGGTTTCAGGAGCTGTCAAACTACCGTAACCCCAGTAGCTACTGATGCAGATTTGACCTGTCTGCAGCCTTACTTACGTTAGATTTATGGTGTTTTAAGATGAAAGAACTTACCTGGGCTGCCGGTTTTAGACGACGAACTCATGACAACAGTTTCTGCTGTTGCCTTGCACAGTAAATTGTGTTTTCATGTCTATATTTCAATAGGAAGCAGTAAAACCACATCCAGAACTGGTTGGTACATCCTCGTCTACACTTCCTACAAGAGTGTATGTAGTCGACGTCAACCAAAACGAGGCTTGTGAATTAGAGTCGGATCGACCGAAAATATAAAATGAATATAAATAAAAAGTTCTAAAAATAATTATTTAAATATCTTATAAAAATATGTAAAGCCCATTAAACATCGAATATATATTTATGTATGTTTTATGTTAATTTTCTGCGCATCGTCGCTGCGGAATTATAAATTCAAGATGGCGTTGAAGGAGGCAGTTCATAATCGTACGATTGTTTATTTACAGATTTTTCACTAAATCTGGCGGCTAATATCTTCTTCTTTAAGCATGCATAATTGGAATATCATATGCTAATCTTAAGTACTGTAAAATATTTCGTTTATATCCTGCTGTGGGTTTTAGATGATATTTATGTTATCGTGAGCCGAAACCATTATTGATTTTTTGGTCGACAGAGCGAGACTACAACAGTCTGTGTATGATCATAATGATAAGAAATGGGGATGTTTCGTTGTTTGCCGATTGTATAAATGGTTTAGCTCCTTCGTGTTCAAAACGTCCATCGTGTAATTTATAGTGATATAGCCTATCCACTACGGTTGATTTCAGAATGGGACATTTAATAGGCCTAGACCAAGGCCTATATTTAGGAAATGAATCAGAGTTGTTTCTGATGATGATCAATATTTTGATTTAGTGAGTTCAGGCCGAGTTTATTTACAATTTTCTTAATTAAATTATTATTAATTTAAAAGAAATTGCCATAACTGTTTTTTACCTTCACATAATATTATAATCATTGGAGAGTGATAAGTCTTCTTGCACTGACTCAGTCTAACCTATCAATAACAATTCCATTGAGCATTTTGTTCTAATTCAAGAATTGATGAATGAAGTGATAAAGACTGTGAAGAAAGAAGGAGAATGGAAAGTTCTGGTACTGGATTCACTCAGTACACGTATGGTATCATCATGCTGCAAAATGACAGAGGTTATGTCAGAAGGAATCACATGTAAGATATTGTTATTATTATCAACTTAATTTTACATTGATTATGTAACAAGTACATGTAATAGTATCAGTTTAAGTGCAGATACCTAAAATGCTACATTTATAACTTAAGTTCTGTTCACTTGAGTGAAACTATAATGAATGATATTATTATATCAAAGAATGAATATATGCATGTACCTAACTGTGGTAATAATTCATAATTCAGTAAGATGTAAGAATGTTTCTAAGCAATCAAGAAACATTTGAAATTTTAAAAAGATATAAAATCTATCTTGTTACCATATTTAAGTCTTTTTTTGGTATCAGAAGACTATAGCTAGTACTCTTGAGGTAACTTGTGTGATCAAAGCACGGAGCCTCATCAAATTCAATGCCTCTCTCTACAAGTCCCCTGACTTCCAACAATGCTGAATTCCTGCAAATTACCTGCGAAAATATTAATCTTAGTAACCAGCTGCAGGATTTCTTGTTATTATGTAAATGAAGGGGGGTGGAGGAGGTATCTAACATCCTGAGGATACTAGTTAGGTGAAGGTTCGGTGGAAGAATCCAAGGTGGATACAAAAAATATTCAACAGTGCCCCATAGACGATGTGAATATCAACTGGAAAATATATGTATATATTATAGTATCAAGGGTATGAACTATGCAGTAGAAAAAAACAACCATTTTTTTAAACTGTGATTTTTTTAATAAACAGGCTCTAGTCAGCAGTGATGTATATGTTACCTTAAAGAGAAATAATTTATCTTTCCAATGAGTGGTTGATGAACAAAATTAGCCAAGTATTGACCAAGTTATGGCCTGATGAATTGGGAAATTTACAAAAAATGTGCTAGGTGGACATTTCCCTGTCCACTCGAAATGTCGTCTCATCTTTATTGGGTACCTCAAAAAAACATTTTTGAATTTTATATGTAGGTGTCCCTAGAGCCTTTGTTTTGCATATTGCCTTTTGGGACCAATCGTTCAACAAGATGGCCAACAGGCAGCCATCTTAATTGGACTATCTTGGTTAAAGTTTGTTATAGCTATTTCTCAGAAAGTACTGAAGGGGATCGTTTTCAAATAACACATGTAGCTATGTTCCTCTTGAGCCCTAGTTGTGCATAATGACCTTTGGGCCCAATCTGTCAATAAGATGGCTGACCGGTTGCCATCTTGAATTTTGTAAGTTGAAGTTTGTTACCACTATTTCTCAGAAAGTACTCCAAGGATCTGCCTCAAATTCAATATGTAGGTTCTCCTTGAATCGTAGTTGCATGAGCTTTTTGCATTTTAGGACCAATCGGTCAACAAGATGGCCGATAGGCCGCCATCTTGGATTTTGATAGTTGAAGTTCGAAAAGTAGAGAAAAACTCTATCTGACAATTATCAGACCTATATCAATCTTTGGTGGACGCCAAGATCCCTCTGGAATCTCTTGTTTAACGAGCGTCTGTGATAGTACTCTTACTTGTCAAATGTCAAAATGTTGGTATTGTGTGTTTTTCAGTGGTAGAGGACCTACACAAGAGGCGAGAACCTCTCCCCTTAGAAGCTGTTTACCTCATCACACCCACAGAAAAGGTTTGTTTACATGTCGTCATGTCAATACAAAGTTTTTGTCAATGACAAATTAAACATTCAGAAATAAAGTCATTTTAAATGTTAAATCATTATATATTTTTTTATTTCATCCAACTTAAAAAAAAAGTTAGCAATCTACCTGAATGTGTAAAGCAGTCATCTCTGTCAAACAAATGATTATTGGTAAGAGGGTAGTATTCAGGCTTGATAGTCATTAAAATTGAATTGATTTCTTTTCCTACAGTCTGTACGAGCTTTAATGAATGAATTTCCTGGAACAAAGAACCAGTACAAATGTGCTCATGTTTTCTTTACTGAGGGTAAGTATATTGATACCTTCTTCATGGCCTATGTTAATTGCATTTCTTGGTTACTAGGATGTGTGCTAGCTTGTGACTAAAACATCTTATCTGGATCTGTCTGACTTGACAAAAGATGTGTTACTCTTAATTTTTGTAGAAAGAAGAATACAATGTTATATCATTAAAGTTCAGTATTTAAAAAAAATATTTACTTCCAGTGTAAAAATAAAACTTTGTAGATGTTCAAATATCAATTTTAGAAAATTCTTGAATGTCACATTTGTCGACTCGATAATGTTAAATTTGATACTAGATTTTCACTTAACTTGTTTTCCACAGTTTGTCCAGCAGGGCATCCAGTAGGATCAAAATCTCAAGAGTCAGTGACCCTTGGCTCTAAAATCCTGAGGGTCAAATCAAATTCCTGAGAGTCAAAATATTAATCTTTGATAGTCAATAATAATTTGCACCAAAATTCAGTTATATTTAGATATTTCTACACTCCACATTTTATTACCAATAACACTGATTATGTTTTATAAAGTAAATATGACTATTATGTTTCTATAGATAAGTAAAGAAAATGAAGAAAAATGAATTAATTAATATGTTATGTAACTAAAAATATTATTCAAATTTCACACTAATATATTATATTTAATTATTAAAATCCTGGAAAAATTAAAAGGCATTTTTTATCTGTTTATCATATATAAACTATTCAATCATAATTAAAAGCATTTTTTTTTATAAAAAAAATGATGATTTTTTTTTATAAACAAATAATGATGAGTAGTCTGTTTAATTATTCATAGTAAATACTGTTATTTTTTGTTTGAAATCAAAATGTTATTAATTCAGTAGTATTTCTAAATCGATCTTTTGAAAACAAATAAAATGTTTTAATTCATTTTAGGTTTTTTTACCACGTCAATCCTCTTTTCATATTTGCCGCCAAAAACAAATTAGAAATGGTAACAGGAACGATTTATGCTTCTCTTGCTCTATCGCTGATGGTTGGTGGATAATATACGTGTAGGGTTATTCAGGTTAACAACAAAATGGCTTCTACAGCATGTATCAAACTAGGTCTATTTACGATCTCAACTCTGTTGAATACCTTAATAGAAATAAGGTAACATTAATTTATTGAAATGGAAATCTTATATAGCTTTGATTTAAATGTGATCGTTGATAACAAAGTGGAGTTTTAGCGGACTGGAGGTAGGTACTCAGTGGAGGTGTGACTTCTTTACCTGTGCTCCAATTAGCAGATTACGGTCGGACTATGTCACAGTTGAGTGAATCTTTTAATTGGTGTTGGGTGTTCTACCAATGAGTGTCACTGACCCTTGCTAATATACACTTTATTCAGGGCTGGGCATCACATAATACACACAAACACAAGCCTGGTGGACAGTGGTGGTAAAGAAGTAAAAATTCACTACATGCAAAGCTCGTGCGTCAAAATACATTTTGCTGCGTCAATGACCCGAGGTCTCGGTTAATGGATGCCCTGTCCAGATTTCTAACTTTGATTCAATAAGGTTGGATTTGTTTCTAGATTTCACCCCTCTTTCTTCACAGCTTGTCCAGATGAAGTGTTTAATGAACTGAGTAAGTCGCCGTGTGCTAAGTTCATCAAATCCCTGAGAGAGATCAACATTGCATTTTTACCATATGAATCACAGGTATGTTTATTCTTGCCACATTTTAATTTAATTTTTGAAGCAGAACTCTTTAGCTTTTAAAAAAGCTTGATCAAGTATTTACATGTTGAGTTTTCAATTCTAGGTGTTCTCCCTGGATTCTGCGGAGAGTTTTCCATTTTTCTACAACCCAATCCTGAAGCAGGCTGGCCGTACTCTAAATCTGGAGCGATGTGCTGAACAGATAGCTACTCTGTGTGCCACACTTGGAGAGTACCCATCGGTCAGATACAGGAGGTATGTAGGCTCTTAGTTAGATAGTCACCTAAAGTCTGGTGATAAAAGTCTGGTTCTGGTGAGATACAGGATGTATGTAGGCTCTTAGTTAAATAGTCACATAAAATCTGGTGATAAAAGTATGGTTCTGGTGAGATACAGGATGTATGTAGGCTCTTAGTTAGATAGTCACATAAAATCTGGTGATAAAAGTCTGGTTCTGGTGAGATACAGGATGTATGTAGGCTCTTAGTTAAGAGGTGAATCTAGTCATCTTAAACTGTGTCACATATTAAACATTTACACCTAATTAAGGTTGTTTGCCTCAGTAAAGACAGAGTTACCTCCCCACATCTTAGAGAGTGACTGCATTAGAAAATTAGTCAAGTGTTTGCTAGTTTCATTCACTAACTTTTTAGAAATTATTTTATTTCATATTGATGACTCATATCATCTGCTGTACACTATAAATGATTCTTAAATTTCGACTGGTAAACATGCATATTTTGCCAATAGTATTTACAAAGTAAGAGATTGAACAGGACAATCTGGTACTTAATTTCTGTGTCCTCATCCGATAGCTGTACACTTCATAGTAGACTAAAACTAAGTTGACAAACCTGATGTCAAAGTGTGAATGTCAGCTATGTCACTCTTCTCTAATCCAATGATATTAAATAATGATGTTGAGAAACTTCTGACAGACAAAACAACTTAATGATTTAAAAGTGTCTTGTCTTGCTAAACTTTTAACATTCTCAGAGTAACTTCTATTTTTTCCGTTGTTTTGTTTAAACAGTGAATTTGACAAGAATGCAGAGTTTGCACAAATGGTACAACAGAAGCTGGATGCTTACAGGGCCGACGACCACACAATGGGAGAGGTAGGTTGTTATTGTTTCAGGTCGTAGATCACTTTTTGTGTAGAAGTGTCTTTGTATTTGTTGTACTGCCAGGAATGACAAATAGGCAATATTATAGGCAATCATTAATTCACTGTTAATTATGTAAATATAAACTGACAAAAGCTCTTGCTTAGATTAAACCGTTGCAAAGTATCATCTGTCCTGGAAGTAAGACAATGAAAATGCACCTGCTGCCTCAGTGCATAATTGTGAAACATGACTTAATTTGGGAATTTATCTTTTCTCTTCTTCATAAAGTCTCCCTAGCCTTGACACTGCTTTTGCTCCATGATGTAGGCTCTGGGTTCTCTCCCCTAGCCGAAATGCACCATAGTCTTTAGTGGTAGTTTCTGCTTCAGCAAAGTATCACTTGTTTAATTTTCAGGGACAATGATATCAAGGCATTATATTCACCTGTATCTGTACCTCACATCACAGATTTAAACTATGCTTTTCATAAATAAACCATGCTTCAACCAACGTTTAGTGTTACACCATGTTAAATCTGTTTTTTGTTACCAGGGACCACAGAAGGACCGGTCACAGTTACTGATCCTGGATAGAGGCTTTGATCCCATTACCCCACTCCTCCATGCTCTTACATTTCAAGCCATGGCCTATGATCTGCTGCCAATCACCAATGATGTTTACAAGTAAGTGTGACATGTATTTTACAACTACCATTTGTATATTTTTATATTTTTTAGTTGTATTTAACTCGACTGTAAGGAATTACTAACTAGTTAGTATTTGTGGTACAATTTCAGCTATAAATATTTGAGTCCTAATGTAGTTAATTTGATCATATATATAGGATCTTATGAGTATTACTTTCATATGAAATTTTACGAAATGAGTCTAAGTGATATATAATTTTACCCACAATGTTAGATAAATTGTTCATTATTGTGTTGATAGGTATGTAAGTACCAGTGGAAATGACATGAGTGACAAAGAATCACTTCTACATGAGAATGATGAACTATGGGTAGAGCTTCGCCATCAACATATTGCTGTTGTTTCACAGTAAGTAAAATCTCAGTCCCTTTTTAACTACCAAGACACAAAATAGAAAAAAACCCAATGAAGCCCTTTGTTATAGATGAAGCTAACCAAAGTTTCTCAACAAAAAAGATCTACTCAAAGGTGGCTTTTGACAAGCTTCTAGTTGCCTTATTCATCCCATGCTGTGTGCAGTTAAGAGAGCTCTACAGACAGATCTGAAGTGGGATTCAGTCACAAGCTCTTTATTATTGCCATGTTTTTGTTAAAGGGTTTGACAAATTTGATCTTGATTATAACTTCATTTCAGACAGGTAAATAAACAATTGAAACAGTTCAAACAGGAGAAACGACTGAAAGACTCGGAGGGTGGTAAGGCGAACATGAGAGATGTTTCACAAATGATTAAAAAGATGCCCCAGTACCAGAAGGAGCTGAGCAAGTACTCCACCCATCTACATCTGGCTGAGGATTGTATGAGGATCTACCAGAAACATGTAGACAAGCTTTGTAAAGTCGAACAGGTATGTAACGTTAGTTTTACAGTTTTCATTAACAATCAAAATTCTTTTCACACATCTGAATCTTCCCTTCAGTACATTCTTCATATTAGCAGAATCTCTGTTTTCCATACTGATCTCCAATTCCTTGGCCTTATATTTATTAGAATGTCACGGATTCAATCTTAACTTAGCAGCCTGCATTCAGAAAGTTGGGCAGGTGCACAGTGTCCTTGACTTTTGGTATGTAGATCTACTTATCAACAGTCAAAACATTGAACCAGTGAATAGTTTATTTGCAAGCTAGTTACAATGTTATAGCAATGATCAAGTGATAAGGGAAAAGAATACTTTATGTGTACATGATGCAAGTACTATTGATTAATTATAAGTATTTAAGAAAGAGTGTAGATGTAGCTTTATAAGGAGTACTTTACTACAGGACCTAGCAATGGGTACTGATGCTGAGGGAGAAAAGATCAAGGACCATATGAGGAACATTGTACCTATCCTCCTGGACCAGAACATAGCTGCCTACGACAAGATCCGCATCATCCTTCTCTATATCATCCACAAAGGAGGTACCCATCACAAATACTTGTCATTTATGAAATATTGGTCACATATCACAAATTCTTATAACAAAAGATGTACATTTATATTAAAAAAAATGAATTACATAATCATAAATGAATAACACATATCACAAATACTTATAACAAAAGATGTACATAATAAGATATCACAAATAATAATTATATATAAAAGAAATAGCATTTCATTATCACAAACACTAGTCACAAATACTTATCACACATTATTCAGAGTTTGTCACTTCAGTTTGTGGAGTGTAAAATGGTAAAGAAGCTGTGTTTGATTTATGTTGATATTTGTGATTATAGGAATATCAGAGGAGAACCTAGCCAAGCTTGGTCAACATGCACAGATCCCACCGGAGGAGACCTGTATCATCACTAACACTCAGCATCTCGGAGTTCCTATCATCCAGGATGTAAGTAAAAACATGACAGTTTCCATGGGAACCAGTCACCTTGCCCATGGCTGATAGTTGTTTCCCCTGTTGAGGCCAGCGGTCTGTACCATCCTGGCCTTGTCTATAGAGAGCCAAGTTTCTGTATTGTTGGTTGTGGTTATATAATCATATTATTGTAGTTATCCCATTATAAAATATGTAGGAAATATTTGGATGAAAATATTTTATAAAAATTTACCATTTGTGTAGTGTCTGACATGGCCTATTGCATTTAACTTCAAACAAACTACCAATTAACTAATATTTATATTGACATTTATCCGAATTTTTTTTTATTTTTTATTTTTTTAAACATTGGCTTTAGTTTTACAGATAATAATTATAAGAGAACCATATTTAAGATTGTTTTTTATTATAATGTACAGCGCCGTTGTGATTGCACCCCACACTCACAAAATGTTACACTGCTTTACGTGTTTACATGTGCAGAAGTATTACGTGGCATTGTTGAAAATTGGAGATTTGAATTTTTGAAATGTGACCACTTCCACATACGCTTCAATGCATATAATCATTTATCATCATTTAAATAACAGGTCATGACGATTATATTGCATTGTATTTGATTTTTATATTCCATTATATTACTAGTATGATTTTCTTTTATAGTGGAATGTATACTAATCCATTTGAAGGTTTGGGGAATAAGTTGTTTATACATTTATTTCTATACACTTTTTTTTGGTATAATCCACAACTTGATTGCATTTGTATATGTAAATGTTTTTGGTCTTGCTCTCTTCAATGAGAGACTTCCGATTTGTGTGAAACATCTTATTTTTATGATTGGATGCTGGACATGGGATATATTTCGTTGATTTACTTTCTTGATCCTTTGATAATTTTGCATGCAACAGGCAGCTGGTAACAAGTCCTTTAGCGTTGGACTACTAGAAGATGCTAGCTATGGCACTTTTCAGTCCATAGCACAGGTGAGACTATCTGCCTCTCTATCGGGAGCTGCTATTGGTCCATTTAATTTAAAACACGTCTTGCGATTGGTAAATGGTGACACAGCCAAAGCCAAGTCTGTTTCTTTTTTTTTTTTTTTTCAATCTATACCTTCTTGTCTGTTTTTTATCATCACATTGTTTTTTAATTACGTTTAGTCTGATGTAGCAGAGATGAGATTTGCTGGTAATGGGGTCTTGGTTTTCTGTGTAGTAGTGTTTTAACCGTAATACACTAATAATGATTTGTTATAGAACAGATACAACTAGCAGGCCAAATTGTATAGGTTTATACACCAGTTGTCTACGTAATAGTAAGGAATTCCAACTGCTTCATATCATGGAAACCTACATTAACTTTGAGGTAAAACATCAATTTCTCATTTGTCAAAGAAAATGAAAATTAAATTACTCAGTTTAGTTTTTACATTGTCAAAAGAGAAGAAATTAGGTTCACAGGTTTAATCCTATAGTTAGATAGTGACCCCCATGTCTTCTGTTATTTGGGATGGAATGTGCAACAGTTTCAGTATTAAAAGGATTTAAGCAAGGAGAGTAGACATTCAGGATGTTATTTGCTTTTTATTTACATGTCATGGTATTCCTTGTGACATAAATCTTCTATACTTATGACCTTAAGTGTCATAGCTGTCTTTTACTGTGATAGTAAACTCTGACTACAAGGACATTCAGATCAACCAGATCTAGGCATGAAGAACACCCAGTACTGTTGTGGCATCATATTGGTGTATGCTCCATGTATTATCTACATAGAGGTGTCACAGAAGAACATTATCTGGCAATAGGTACCATGAATTGCCAGTGGTACCATTCATGTACCGGTATTTGATAAAACCAAGGATTTTGTTTGGTGACAAGTTTATTTCAGGATCCTGTGTATATTTTACTAACCAAATTGTTGTGTTTTCACCATGTATCATTGTTAGAACTCTCTAGGTCCTCCATTATGTATCTATATAACCAACAATACAAACAAAATTCAGATCTCCAGTTACATCAACATGGCAGTTGTTTGTCGCGAAACTCCTCTCTGCTGTGTTCTCCTGGTTTTTGTGATGGTTTCCTCATTTTGTAGCTGTTTAGTTGTAGTGCCTGTATCCCCACCACCATAAGCTTTGTGAGTCTGGCCTAAACCTCACTCCATATCCCTGTTCCAATATCTAAACATTTGGTAAACTGTGATAAAATCACCAGCTGCATGTATGAATATGCTTGCTTTATAATTAAGCAATTGGAATCTTTACTGAAGTACATTACCAGGTGTAGCTTTCTGATGTCTGTGTACCTATCATATCTATACACATGTATCTATATATATATAAACTGGCCATAACTATAGTTTGTGACCGAGAATAACCTCTCTGGTAATACAGATATATGACTTGAGTTGTTAGAGCTGTGTTGGTGGTGATATAGAGTAGTAGACCCCCTAGCTAGGTTGGTACTTATAGAGTGTCTGTGTGCCTTGTCCCAGTGTTGTCTAACTTCTGTACATGATGTTGTAGTGTGATTACCTCCCTTAGTAGAAGCTCTTTTGTACTTAAGACATCAATTATCACAGCGCTAGTTCCAGCCTATGCTTTGCTGTCAGGTTTCTAAATTTAAACTTTAAATTGTTACTACAAACATTATGTTGTTTGTAAAGAAAGATGTTATTTTATTATTGTACACAGGTACCTGTATGAAAGGGAGGTAATTTGTAATTTTAGATCAAAAGTATGAATGACCACTGAGCCGGTATAATTTTACCATGGTAACTAGCAGTCGGTATTATTTTACTGTGGTAACTAGCAGTTAGTATAATTGTAATGTGAAAACTAGCGATCGGTATAATTTTACCATGGTAAGTAAACTAGCAGTCGGTATAATTTTACCATGGTAACTAGCAGTCGGTATAATTTTACCATGGTAACTAGCAGTCGGTATAATTTTACCGTGGTAACTAGCAGTTGGTATAATTTTACTGTGTACAGTATCTGTTTCTATTGTAATCAATATTTATTTGAAGAGAGAAAAAGTTTTTAGAAAAATAAAGCAGAGCAATTAAGTCTAGATCTGATCCAGCCTGGATATCTTACAAGGAAGTCAGCTATATGATAGTTTAATATTGTCAGCAGTATTCAGTAACACATCTCAGTGTACAGCGTACTTGTCCAACCATAGACATTTTATGTTTGATCTATCTTATCTTGGGGTGTTTCTGTCTATCCTCTTGGGAAGGGAGATAAATCTATATATTTCTGTCATGTTTACTCCCTATATTTAGAATCCATGTGCTGTTTTCCTTACATATAATGATGTTGATATTTGGTGGTTTGGGTACCATGGTTATTTGGAACTTTCAAGAATGGTTAACGGCTTTTTAGCACATCATTATTCGTAAAGGTTTGTCAAAATCACATCTATTTAAGAAAACATTCCCCTATTTCCTAACTACAAAGGTCACTGTTACTAAAATAGATTGTTTAAAAAAAAATTAGTTTCTAGATGATATCTTGAGAAAACATCAAGGGATTTTGATCAAATTTCACACAATGGTAGCATATAAGAAAATACAAATTGGGATTGAATTTGGGGTCAAAAGATCAACTATAAAGGTCACTGTTACTAAAAATAGATTGTTTCACAAATTTTAGTTTCCGAATGACAACTTGAGAACGCATTAACGGAATTTGTTCAAACTTCATACAATTATAAGAAGATAGGAGATAACATAGCTTGTGATTGAATTTGGGGTCAAAAGGTCAACTACAAAGGTCACTGTTACTAAAAATAGTTTGTTTCACAAATTTTTCGTTTCTGGACGATAACTTCAGAATACATCAACAGAATTTGTTCAAACTTCATACAATGACAGAATGACTAAGCAATAATAACTCGCCATAGATAAGAAAATGTAATCAATGACAGGGGATGTGTTTGCAACACTTACTGTAAGCTTGTTAATTGTACATTGATTGTGATATGTGGACCCAGTACACTATGTAATATATAGACCTGTCACCATTGTTCTGTTACCCTGTATATCAGGCCTAGTCAATAACAAAGAGTAAGTAAAGATGCATGGGAAGGCACTTTCAATGAAATGTGGCATGCTTGGTAATTATATTAAATAAATGTTGTATCTGATCTCTTAAACGTTTTCTCTGAAATATTGAAATGAACTTCTAAATCCTCTAAAATATTTTTATTTTGTCCCTATTTTCTATAATGAACATCTTTTTAGATGTTTTAACTCGTTGTTTCTGTAGTGTAAATTTCCAAGATTTTTTTAATGGACAATCAAACCTGAAAACCTTCACTCTCCACTATCTGTATGAAATGTTTATATCCTTTATGCATGCATTGGATTGAGAAAAAAAAATACACAAGTGAATATATTCCCACAAGTATCATTAGTTTATTTCACTGTTCTAGTCGATTCACCATAGTTTTTAAGTTATACTCAGAGAAATGTACTGGGTATATTTCCTTATACTTGTCAATCACCTGTGTTCTTTTTATCAGGAGAATGAAACATCTATCAGAAACATGCTGAAATCTGTTGGAGTAATTCCTATTAATGTTGATCTGTTTAAATACATACATGAAAGTGTTAAGACATTATGGACATTATGATATTGTACAGCTGAGATTATAACATATTGTGTATCTAGTATGTCGTTTATAGTTGATATTGTAATGTACACTATGTTTATTGAGCTTTATATTGGTATTCTAGTGGAGCTGTACTGATGTTGTTATGTGTTTGTACCTACAGGGCGGGAGGAAGAAGCCTTCTCAGCCATACCACTCCACAAACCGGCGCGAGAGGAACGAGAACACATACCAAGTGTCACGTTGGTCGCCCTTCATCAAGGACATCATGGAGGTAAGCCTTTAATGTACAATCTACTTACTACAGATAGACATTTGAATATTAATAGAGCTATAACACAAAAATCAGAGTGTACTCTATATAGTTGTCAAAATACAGTAATACCCAGTCACAAACTATGTAGAAGAATTACAATCCCGCAGTTCGATAAGAAAAAAATAATAAAGAAATGGCTTGGAGATTGTGACACATAATACCATATATGTATATATATTTATACAATGTATATATACATATATAACTTTGTTTTGGTTGTCGGAAATGAAACTTTCAAATGAGATATGGCAGACACATTCATGTTCGTTTTGGATTGTTGCATTCTACTCAACAAAATTTTTTATCACAACAATGGAAGTATTCTGGTTATGGAACATGCTACATATTATCTGATACTACAGCTCAGAATATTTTACACCCAGAATGCATCAGAAGAAGAGCTAGAAATAGGTAGTCATGAATAAGGTGAATAGGGGTCTTACAATACCTTGAATAAACAATCAGAATTTATTTTTACCCAGGATGCAACAGAGGAGAAACTTGATACCCGTGCCTTCCCATTCCTGTCCGGAGGAGTTCAAAGGTCAAGTGGAATGAGGAAGCCACCAATCAGGTAAGATCAACATGGCCTTAGAAATCTTAATGGTTTGAAGATTTAAAGGAACCAAAGTAGTTGTTGATTTGTAACACAATAGAAAAATGGAAAATGTAAGCTATTTCAATTTGAGTGTTAGAGGTTAGTTGCCAAAAAAGTGTTTATTTGTTATACAGGTACATTTGTAGATTTCACACTCCACAAGTGAACAAAACCATCTAATAAACTAGGGATCCAATCTTTTGAAAGAAAAATGTATCTGTTCTTTGAATGGCCAGACTTGATTGTATGATTACTTTCTTTTATAATTTTGTAAATAGCGAGTAAAGAGATCAAATTCTTTACAGTGCTCGGTATGGTCACTGGCACAAGGACAAGACTCAGGCGAGTTACAAGAGTGGACCGAGACTCATCATTTTCATCATGGGAGGCCTGTCTTACGCTGAGATGAGATGTGCCTACGAAGTCACTCAGGCGTGTAAAAACTGGGAGGTTCTGGTCGGTAAGTGTTCTACAAAGTCACTCAGGCGTGTAAAAACTGGGAGGTTCTGGTCGGTAAGTGTCTACCGTGGTGATTGTGAGTAGACATACAAGGCATCAAATCATTGTTTATTTTCAGAAGGGAAAAAAATACTTGAGGATAAATATACATTTGTAGACTAGTTCTTATCTTGACATTAAATAATGGTATATAATTAATAGTTTCAGTTGTCTTGAGTTAAAGGTGTTGTAGCTTGTTAGCAGGTTTAGAGTTTGTTCCATCCTTTTATTATAACAGTACTAATGTATATATGCTTGTTGTCTGTTTTAGGTTCAACACATATACTGACTCCCGAAGGTTTCCTTAGCGACCTGAAGACCCTAACGACGTAGACATTTCACAGATATAAGATGCAGACATATAAACAAATCTGGTTGACAATCAAGAATGTTTTGTAAAGATGTCACACCAAAAATAGCATAATTCAAAATGAGAAGGTATACAGATCATTAATTGTCTGCATTGTTACACAGTGTACCTGTGTATGTTTACATGTGTGCAGAGTTCTGGGCCTTGTTAACACCGACCAGTCTAATTGAGTACATGATATTTAAACTTTTTCCTTATTAATGCATGCTTTGAGCAGTGGTGTGTAGTAGTTGAATATAACACTTATTGTGAGTCAGTTTATTCCTATGTTAGCAGTGTATGGAGGATATATACTTACTCTAAGTAGTTATAGTCAGAATAGTACTAAAGAGCCTAGTCATGAATATGACGAATAAAAGAACATTTCCACAATGAGCTTGTCATTTAAATGTAGTTCACTAAACACCTTAATAGCTTAATTCAGATCAGTTTCTTAATTTTATAATTTATATTACAAATTTTATTTTCAGAGTATCATTGATAATGTAATAAATTGTAATAATCCATGCTAATGTGAATTTATATTTTTTTTTTTCTTATCAACAAAACCAAGCAGCGAGTGTATGGTCAATAATGATTTTGGTATTAGACATTTCATAGTTTAGATTAGGAAAGACAAGTTGTAAGAAAACTAGTGCTGAGAGTTTTATTTTTCAAAAGCTTTAAATGATATGTTTTGAAAAAATCCAGGTCATAATTTATGTGAGCGAGATGCCAACTTTGATAGAATTAGATGTCCCCTCTGATGTGTTCTGTAGGACACTGCTGTAGGGTTTTAGATGCCATTAGCTTCCAAAGACTATCACTTTGTTTTATTTATTGATGTGATATAGACTGCTTTTAAGTCGTGCGAGGGTACATGTTGATGTGTGATCACATGAGCGTATGTGTGGATGTGTGTTAGGAGTTTTGTGCTAGTTTGAATGTTTTGTTACCCGATTATTTGTTGTTAAGAGTAGATACCATGCTCGTTATTGATATTGGACCTTGAAAGATTACAGAATTATCCTTTTTTACACAATGTGGATCATGTGTTGGACCAGTATACTAGATGTTGTTTGATGTAGTGCTATATATGGTTGATAAACCATACTTTTGGGGCAAAGAGCACCGCTGTTGACACTTGTATATAGTTTCTGTAAATGTAGTCTTTCAAAAATATACCCTGTAAAACGTCTCATGTTGAACAATATGACAAGAATCATACTAGTAATTGAGTCTTAAGCTTACTTATAGTGTCCATATGTAGGATACCTTTTAGCTGTCTAAATACATCTTCAGAAGTTATTCTGTTGAAAGTACATTTCATTTGTTTAAAATTCAGTATACTATTAGATTTGTCTTGTTCATAAAATGCACAAGAATCATTGTTGTGATTGAAATAGTGGAAATTTGTAAGTAATCATTCCGAGTGTTAAAGTTTCACTAAAGTGAACTTAACACACAATCATATGTGAGCGCTTTGAGTACGCAGACACTTTTTAAAAGATGGATTATTTGTGTGCATCTTTTGTTATATTTAGGAAAACTAATTTTGGATATGATCTTTTATCTACGACAGATATTTGCATAAATGTTCAATCATTCTTGTCGTTTTACATTAAGGAGTTATCTGCCAAATAATGTGTTTGTGTTGATATAGCCATACCGGTAGTACATTGTAGTTTATATATATTCATGCTTTTATTTATCTGAACAAAAGCCTTTGTTTTATGTCATCAATTTACAGTGAAGAACATCTTAAAGAATATTGTTACAAATCATTACTGAAAGAGACCTATCAAAATGCTATCATTGAAAGAAGTAAAAGTGAGCATTTCTTGGGATTATACCTAATCTTTAGTTGTCCGTTTTGCTGCCTGATTCACTTGAGTTGAAGGAGTTTTAAAAATACCCTGGTAATGATCTATAGTATCGGTTTACCAGGGGGATTTTACCTCCTATATAGAAATATATGTACTATTTATTGCATGTTGTATTAAGACATGTAGTTGTTTATCACTTTGTTGATGTATTGTAAATGTCGCTGTTCTTATAAGATAATGTATTACCCCTTTAATAGGGAACTGGAGGACTCCATGATATGACTAATTATCTGTACATTAATCATGTTTGTGTGTGGAGAACTGGTAGACCATCTAGTATGGTTAACTGTGTTTATTCCATATTTTGTAAGAATTGTTCAGTGTTGTCTAGATTTCCAAGAACAAAATGAAGAAAACAAAAATAATCAATGATAGTGGAGTATGCATTTATCTTTTTATTGATATTCTAAAAACTTAATATCAACGTCTGTTCTTTCCCATATCCTGTCCTCCCTATTCATTACCAGATTACTTTTCCAATGACCATGTAGATAAATGATGTGAAGATATAATGTGCAATAATTTATGTGAAATACTGCCTACACAAACCTTGTAGACTTCTCTTGTTTATCCAAGTCTGGAATATTGAATCTATTTACGATACAATATTACACCCAATACGGTAAAACATCTTTTTCATGTCACATTCTTAAAAAGATCAGATGTGATATAATATATTATCCTTCTGCCCTTCATATTGTATTTGGAATTACAAAATTCATCTGACAATCTCTACAATGTGTTTTGATTGAAGGGTACTTGATAAATGACCTTGTCCGTAAAGGGCAAAGACGTGGGACCCATTGTTCCTTCTGTACTGGTGAATAAGCGAAGATCAGAGCAATTAAAACAACATTGTTAATTTTCAAAGGAAATGAACAATAGGGCTCTGTAACTGATATAAATGAAATGTACAGAACTGAGACTCAAAAATCTGTTTTATATTGGATTAAATAGGTATCAAGATGACAAATGAATGCCCTGTTGGCTCCTTGTTTCAATAATAATAAAAAATACCGCAAGCCAGTTGAGTGGTTATCTTCTTGTTTCGTCACCCCGCAAAGGGGCATGTGTTCCCCAGAGTTACCCCCATATACAATGTGTATCAGATTTAAGTGTGCAGTACTTCTCACTTATTTTCATGCTAAGGTCTGTAGTAAAATTTGTTAGTGTTTTTTCATGTATTAAAATATATGTCCTGTGATGTGATAAGCTAATTTGTTAATGATTATGCAAATGTTGCTTCATAACATTCTATTTCAGTCGTTACCTATGTCGATCAAACTTATTTCTGTTTCTCAGATTAAATGTGAAATTTAAATGTCCTGATTTGTTTTGTTTTTTGAGATGTGTTTGTATATTTATGTAGTTTCCTCCGTTTACTTATCGGAGAACATAATGGAAGTGCAGTAGAATGAATATACAATATATGTACCTGACCTGCTTTAGCTTTCTAAAGACGGCACCATTTTCTGTCTAGAAGTCTTTAGAGCTACAATAGTGCAGTTGTTGCAGCAGTACACTGATTTCGCAAACTTTTAAGTTGGGATAGTGTTTAATCTGTATTTTGATGCTGGCACTCTGTACATAAAGTGACAAGACTTTTTGTCCAGATATTATGTAGCAAAATCAACTGGAACCAAAGGGAATCCACCATGATGGCATATTTGGAGGAAAATTTGAATAACAATCTCCCAAAACATACACACACTCACT
Organism: Argopecten irradians; assembly: GCF_041381155.1. Lineage (NCBI taxonomy): Eukaryota > Metazoa > Mollusca > Bivalvia > Pectinida > Pectinidae > Argopecten > Argopecten irradians. The sequence continues at coordinate 15,111,994 of NC_091137.1, read as the reverse complement.
CACACACACAATTCTTTGCAGCCAGGAGATGCCGTCATTTCAAAGGACTCGGATAAATACTTTCAGAATAAAATGAAACTGTATCATGGGCCTAAGACAGCCATAAAGTCCTAAGATTCTAATCTCTACAATAGTCCATTATCTGACTTTTGCTCACTAGGTCTCTACCTCTTTACTGCGGTGGTCGAGTGTCTGCAGAAGTTCTTCTTTTAGGTCTCCACCCCAGGTGGTCAAGAGTCTGCCATTCTTATATTAGGTCTCCACCTCTGGACCGCAGTGGTCGAGTGTCTGCCATTCTTCTGTTAGGTCTCCACCTCTGGACCGCGGTGGTCGAGTGTTCGCCATTCTTCCATTAGGCTTTCACTTCTGAACCGCAGTGATCGAGTGTCTAACATTTCACCACTAGGTCTCCACCTCTGGACCGCAGTGGTCAGGAGTCTGACATTCTTCCATTAAGTACCCCTCTTTGGATTGAGGTGGTCTAGTCTGACATTTTCGGATTAGGTTTCTACCTCTGGACGGTAGTGGTCAAGTTTCTAACATTTTCCATTATGTCTCCATCTCTGGACCGGGGTGGTCGAGTATCTGCTATTCTTCCATTAGGTCTACACCTCTGGACTGCGGTAGTCGAGTATCTGCCATTCCTCCATAAGCTCCCCACCTCTGGACCGCAGAGGTATTGTGTCTGACATTTTTCCATTTGGTACCCACCTTTGACCGCGGTGATCGAGTGTCTGCCATTCTTCTATAAGGTCTCAACCTCTGGACCGCGATGGTCGCGTGTCTACCATTCTTCCATTAGGTCTCCAACTATGGACCACCGTAGTTGAGTGTTTTCCGTTCTTCTATGAGGACGCCACCTCCGAACCGCGGATATCGAGTGTCTGCCGTTTTTCTATTAGGTCTCCTCCTCTGGACCGCGATGGTCGCGTGTCTACCATTCTTCCATTACGTCTCCACCTCTGGACCGGGGTAATCGAGTGTCTGCCATTCTTCTATTAGGTCTCCTCTGGACAGAGGTAGTCGAGTGTCTGCCATTCTTGCTTTAGGTCTCCACCTCTGGACCGTGGTTGCGAGTTTCTAACATTTCCTACTATATCCAACCTCTGGACCGCGATGGTCGCGTGTCTACCATTCTTCCATTACGTCTCCATCTCCGGACCGAGGTGGTCAATTGTCTGCCACTCTTCTATTAGGTCTCCACCTCTGGACCGTGGTAGTCGAGTGTCTTCCATTCTTGCTTTAGGTCTCCACCTCTGGACCGTGGTTGTCGAGTTTCTAACATTTCCTACTATATCCAACCTCTGGACTGCGGTGGTCAAGTATCTGCCATTCTTCCATGAGGTCTTCACTTCTGGTAGTCGAGTTTCTAGCATTTCCCCACTATGTCTCCACCTCTGAAACCGGTGAGCAAGTATCTGCTGTTCTTCTATTATGCCTCCACCTTTGAACAGCGGTGATCGAGTGTCTGCCATTCTTCTATGAGGACTCCACCGCGGTGGTCAAATGTCTGTCGTTCTTCTATTAGGTCTTCACCACTGGACCGCGGTTGTTGAGTGTCTGCCATTTTTCTATAAGGTCTCAACCTCTGGACCGCGGTGGTCAAATGTATGCCGTTCTTCTATTAGGTCTCCAACTATGGACCACAGTGGTCGAGTGTCTGCCGTTCTTCTCTTAGGTCTCCAACCATGGACCACGGTAGTCGAGTGTCTGCCGTTCTTCAATGAGTATTTCACATCTGGACCGCGGATGTCGAGTGTCTGCCGTTCTTCTATTAGGTCTCCTCCTCTGGATCGCGGTAGTCAAGTGTCTGACATTCTTTTATAAGGTCTTCAACTCTGGACCGCGATGGTCGCGTGTCTACCATTCTTCCATTAAGTCTCCACCTCTGGACCGCGTTAGTCGAATGTCTACCGTTCTTCTGTTAGGTCAGCGGAGGTCGAGTGTCTGACATTCTTCCATTTGGTACCCTCCATGGACCGTTGTGATCGAGTGTCTGCCATTCTTCCATAAGGACTCCACATCTGGACCGCAGTGGCCGATAGTCTGACATTCTACCGTTTGGTACCCCCCCCCCCCCCCCCCTTGGACCACGGTAGTCGAGTGTCTGCCGTTCTTCAATGAGTATTCCACCTCTGGACCGCGGATGACGAGTGTCTGCCGTTCTTCTATTAGGTCTCCTCCTCTGGACCGCGGTAGTCAAGTGTCTGCCATTCTTTTATAAGGTCTTCAACTCTGGACCGCGATGGTCGCGTGTCTACCATTCTTCCATTAAGTCTCCACCTCTGGACCGCGTTAGTCGAATGTCTACCGTTCTTCTGTTAGGTCAGCGGAGGTCGAGTGTCTGACATTCTTCCATTTGGTACCCTCCATGGACCGTTGTGATCGAGTGTCTGCCATTCTTCCATAAGGACTCCACATCTGGACCGCAGTGGCCGATAGTCTGACATTCTACCGTTTGGTACTCCCCCCCCCCCCTTTGGACCACGGTAGTCGAGTGTCTGCCGTTCTTCAATGAGTATTCCACCTCTGGACCGCGGATATCGAGTGTCTGCCGTTCTTCTATTATGTCTCCTCCTCTGGACCGCGGTTGTCGAGTGTCTGCCATTCTTCTATAAGGTCTTCAACTCTGGACCGCGATGGTCGCGTGTCTACCATTCTTCCATTAAGTCTCCACCTCTGGACCGCGTTAGTCGAATATCTACCGTTCTTCTGTTAGGTCTCCATCTCTGGACAGCGGAGGTCGAGTGTCTGACATTCTTCCATTTGGTACCCTCCATGGACCGTTGTGATCGAGTGTCTGCCATTCTTCCATAAGGACTCCACATCTGGACCGCAGTGGCCGATAGTCTGACATTCTACCGTTTGGTACCCCCCCCCCCCCCCCTTGGACCACGGTAGTCGAGTGTCTGCCGTTCTTCAATGAGTATTCCACCTCTGGACCGCGGATGACGAGTGTCTGCCGTTCTTCTATTAGGTCTCCTCCTCTGGACCGCGGTAGTCAAGTGTCTGCCATTCTTTTATAAGGTCTTCAACTCTGGACCGCGATGGTCGCGTGTCTACCATTCTTCCATTAAGTCTCCACCTCTGGACCGCGTTAGTCGAATATCTACCGTTCTTCTGTTAGGTCTCCATCTCTGGACAGCGGAGGTCGAGTGTCTGACATTCTTCCATTTGGTACCCTCCATGGACCGTTGTGATCGAGTGTCTGCCATTCTTCCATAAGGACTCCACATCTGGACCGCAGTGGCCGATAGTCTGACATTCTACCGTTTGGTACTCCCCCCCCCCCCCCTTTGACCACGGTAGTCGAGTGTCTGCTGTTCTTCAATGAGTATTCCACCTCCGAACCGCGGATATCGAGTGTCTGCCGTTCTTCTATTATGTCTCCTCCTCTGGACCGCGGTTGTCGAGTGTCTGCCATTCTTCTATAAGGTCTCCAACTCTGGACCGCGATGGTCGCGTGTCTTCCATTACGTCTCCACCTCTGGACCGCGTTAGTCGAATGTCTACCGTTCTTCTGTTAGGTCAGCGGAGGTCGAGTGTCTGACATTCTTCCATTTGGTACCCTCCATGGACCGTTGTGATCGAGTGTCTGCCATTCTTCCATAAGGACTCCACATCTGGACCGCAGTGGCCGATAGTCTGACATTCTACCGTTTGGTACCCCCCCCCCCCCCCCCCCCCTGGACCACGGTAGTCGAGTGTCTGCCGTTCTTCAATGAGTATTCCACCTCTGGACCGCGGATGTCGAGTGTCTGCCGTTCTTCTATTAGGTCTCCTCCTCTGGATCGCGGTAGTCAAGTGTCTGACATTCTTTTATAAGGTCTTCAACTCTGGACCGCGATGGTCGCGTGTCTACCATTCTTCCATTAAGTCTCCACCTCTGGACCGCGTTAGTCGAATGTCTACCGTTCTTCTGTTAGGTCAGCGGAGGTCGAGTGTCTGACATTCTTCCATTTGGTACCCTCCATGGACCGTTGTGATCGAGTGTCTGCCATTCTTCCATAAGGACTCCACATCTTGACCGCAGTGGCCGATAGTCTGACATTCTACCGTTTGGTACTCCCCCCCCCCCCTTTGGACCACGGTAGTCGAGTGTCTGCCGTTCTTCAATGAGTATTCCACCTCTGGACCGCGGATGTCGAGTGTCTGCCGTTCTTCTATTAGGTCTCCTCCTCTGGACCGCGGTAGTCAAGTGTATGCCATTCTTTTATAAGGTCTTCAACTCTGGACCGCGATGGTCGCGTGTCTACCATTCTTCCATTAAGTCTCCACCTCTGGACCGCGTTAGTCGAATATCTACCGTTCTTCTGTTAGGTCTCCATCTCTGGACAGCGGAGGTCGAGTGTCTGACATTCTTCCATTTGGTACCCTCCATGGACCGTTGTGATCGAGTGTCTGCCATTCTTCAATAAGGACTCCACATCTGGACCGCAGTGGCCGATAGTCTGACATTCTACCGTTTGGTACCCCCTCCCCCCCCCCCCCCCTTGGACCACGGTAGTCGAGTGTCTGCCGTTCTTCAATGAGTATTCCACCTCTGGACCGCGGATGACGAGTGTCTGCCGTTCTTCTATTAGGTCTCCTCCTCTGGACCGCGGTAGTCAAGTGTCTGCCATTCTTTTATAAGGTCTTCAACTCTGGACCGCGATGGTCGCGTGTCTACCATTCTTCCATTAAGTCTCCACCTCTGGACCGCGTTAGTCGAATATCTACCGTTCTTCTGTTAGGTCTCCATCTCTGGACAGCGGAGGTCGAGTGTCTGACATTCTTCCATTTGGTACCCTCCATGGACCGTTGTGATCGAGTGTCTGCCATTCTTCCATAAGGACTCCACATCTGGACCGCAGTGGCCGATAGTCTGACATTCTACCGTTTGGTACCCCCCCCCCCCCCCCCCCCCCTTTGGACCACGGTAGTCGAGTGTCTGCCGTTCTTCAATGAGTATTCCACCTCTGGACCGCGGATGTCGAGTGTCTGCCGTTCTTCTATTAGGTCTCCTCCTCTGGACCGCGGTAGTCAAGTGTCTGCCATTCTTTTATAAGGTCTTCAACTCTGGACCGCGATGGTCGCGTGTCTACCATTCTTCCATTAAGTCTCCACCTCTGGACCGCGTTAGTCGAATGTCTACCGTTCTTCTGTTAGGTCAGCGGAGGTCGAGTGTCTGACATTCTTCCATTTGGTACCCTCCATGGACCGTTGTGATCGAGTGTCTGCCATTCTTCCATAAGGACTCCACATCTGGACCGCAGTGGCCGATAGTCTGACATTCTACCGTTTGGTACCCCCCCCCCCCCCCCCCTTTGGACCACGGTAGTCGAGTGTCTGCCGTTCTTCAATGAGTATTCCACCTCTGGACCGCGGATGTCGAGTGTCTGCCATTCTTCTATTAGGTCTCCTCCTCTGGACCGCGGTAGTCAAGTGTCTGCCATTCTTTTATAAGGTCTTCAACTCTGGACCGCGATGGTCGCGTGTCTACCATTCTTCCATTTAGTCTCCACCTCTGGACCGCGTTAGTCGAATATCTACCGTTCTTCTGTTAGGTCTCCATCTCTGGACAGCGGAGGTCGAGTGTCTGACATTCTTCCATTTGGTACCCTCCATGGACCGTTGTGATCGAGTGTCTGCCATTCTTCCATAAGGACTCCACATCTGGACCGCAGTGGCCGATAGTCTTGACATTCTACCGTTTGGTACCCCCGCCCCCCCCCCCCCCCCTTTGGATCGTGGTGATCGAGTGTCTGCCATTCTTCTATTAGGTCCCCACCTCTGGACCATGGAGGTCGAGTGTCTGACATTTGTTGTCTAGTTTCTAACATTCTTTCACTGTGTACCCATGTCTGGACATTGCAGGTAGAGTTTCAAAATTCTTCAACAATCTAACAACCAGTATTATATTGTTTCCGTATCTGATTCATGCTAATCGAATTTAGAGCAACTTACGTTAATAGAGTCTGTCACCTTGATGCGTGCTTTTGGTGGCCGAGCGTCAGACTCTTACGTTTTCATTCTTCCACCATTGCCTTAATGAAGTTTTGGTCGGGGTAGCCTTCCTATGTTTCTATATTCTATTTCTTCGCAGTGGTGGTCTCCATATGAACTATATCGGTCCATAATAGTCTTAACAACTCCGGGACACTGCGACATTGTTGAAAGACTTCTAACCTCGGCTGGGGTGGTCGAATGTCAGACATGTAGCTGAGAGATTCATATACATAGACAATAGGCTTCGGAGGAAAGACGCATAAAAGGCCATTTATAAATCTTATTTATTTTTATTATGTGTCAATAATATATTCAGTAGTCACATAGTTTAAGCATGAATGGCGTCTCTGTTCATTCTCAGTTTGGACGAACTTCTTTAAGTGTCGACCTCCTATTCAGAATCTATATTTGTGATTTGAATCAAAGCACATTGGTGTGTAATTAATATACTGCCAAGATCTCAACAATTAAATAATCTAAATTTAATTAGGTACGATGGTTGTTTATAGACTAGTTGTATACATAATTGTCAAAAAGCAGTACAATATTAACAACAGATTATGAGGTACAGATAAACTCCTTAAGGGGGTATCCCACATCTAGAGCATGGCCTGGTTAGTTTGAACGTTGGTATTGCCCTTTTAATCACAACTTTTAATACACGGTTCAAAATAATTCTATGTGATAAAACAGTTTGTTCATGTTCAATCATCCGAGGCGAAAACTCAAGGTATTAAATATACATCTCATTTGCGTCCATGATTAGGAAATACACTTCATAGCGTATAAGTGATTGAATTTCGCCTTGCGCCTTTAAGCGGATAACACTGATCACAACACGGCAGTATTGTATTAAATTATGAACGATAAAACCTGTTATTTGAAAATTGTGTGTCTGATGTACTCAACACACCTTTGAGATATTACAATCTTGGGAGCAGAAAATACTCTTTAACTGTTTACCAATGTAACAACATGGAAGTTATTTAATAACGCACTTGTTAACAAAGACAAGCTGGGTACATTTTAATTACCCTGATCCGAGGAGCCAGCGACTTGTTTTGGAATTAAATCGTTTATTGTGATCGGTATACATTATACACCTGAGTTGGGCTATTTACAGAAGTTCACAACTCGATACATAGGAGCAATGGAGTTCAACCGTCAATTTAGATGTACGAGATTGATAGTTTATAACCGCATTTAAAGATCTCGACCAATCCCTGAACATATTAGCTTTGTTCTACCATTTTATCGTGACATTATTTTGTTTAGATGTGTTTATATATGACCTGAAGTCCAATATTCCACAGACGACCAGATAAGGGTTCTTGTGACGATGGATTAAGCCTACAGACTTCTCATCCATAGGAGAGCTGTAAGTACACACGCCCTAAAACTATTAATTATATTTAAGTTCCTACGTCGTAAATACTGTTTATATATTTCAAATATAGCGATATATATATATATTGCTATATTTGTATGTAATGGATCGTTCGATTTATAAATGTTTAAATCACTTGAATGCCAACAACTATTCAAACCCTTAGGCAGTTACCTTGGTAATACTGTGCTAACAAATATAATTTGTTGTATTCAATTGATTTTAATGCCTAGATATTATCTATACATTACGTTCAGTAGAGACCAATTATCTGTAAATCGGTGTTAGTATCATTGTATAAACTCGGTAGGAGTGACAATATAACATCCTACATTGAAAATACCTTTTTCAATGTAACCTTTTTCATCCGTCGGCGGGGACTTAAAATCCTTTACCAGGTCGCACCGTATGGGAGTTTTCACTGCTTGCAAGAAATATAATGCTTCAGATTTGTCCCTTAGTGGTTAGGGATTGATGGAAAAACATACTAAGACAATTTTGATGAACAAACATAATACACGACACCAAATTCATTAGCATTTAACCGATTTATAAATCTTGAAGAAGGTATAATACCAGAACAGGCTATTGAATCGTTTTCGATAAAGAAAATACTTCAAAGAAGAGGTGAATACCCTCACATCATAAGATCATTAACTATTATCGATAATAGAGTAACCTATGTACATGTAGACGTTATTGCCGACCAATTCTTAGACAAGACTTGTAGGGTAGTCCATGGCCACTGTCCATCGTAGGTTTCGAAATCGCAAACCAGAGGTTCAGACCTTGACCACTCGGCGACTACTGTAGAAAAATGAAACTTGTCGTGTCCATGAAAGCCAAATAGTGATTCCAAAGATTCCTAGCTCGTTCTCATTAAGATCGCTATTATACCATTCATAATTAGTTATTAGCTGTGGGAACCAGTTCTACCACAGCAAGCCTATCTGATGTCAGACCGTCTCGACTACAGTTAAACAAAGGGCCAACTAGTGGCTGTTCAGTCGTGGAGTCTTTATCACACAACGGCCTTTCTGGAGTTGTTCTGATTAATCACCCTAATATGGACTTATCATTTAAATCGATTGTTTCTTAATTGAAAAAATAACACTGTGCGATATTATCATTGGACGGCAAAGTTAAACTAACTATACAACAGCATTTCAGCATTGCGCATATAATTAAAGAATCGAAATTGCACAGACCACAGTGATGTTTTGTTCCCATGTAGAGCTATAGACCTAGTTAGAGACCTACCAGTGCCTGCACATCAAATCATTTTTGGGATCTATACCTTAGTGTAACAATGTGAGACAAGAGAAACAGGGTCCACCTTCTCTAAGGCCAATAATACCATTAAATCGAAGCTAGAATTAGCCGATAGATCTATAACAGCACGATTGATAACTTATTCAGTAGTATGGTATCGACCTCAGTTTGTCCACGTCTATATGTAAAGAATCATCCGAATGTTGGTAATGTACCTTGTTTTACCGTTTTGGATACACTTGAATTACGGATGAATAATACGGTTCTACACATTTCGTGCCAGATAAATCCATACTGTTATGTTACATTACAAAGTCAAATCCGACAACGTCCAAACAATGATGCTTTGACGGACTAGCGCGAGGTAGAACGGAAGTCGATGGTACCATCGATCGTGAACGAGTATTACCGACTTCAGGGACGACAGATCCTACTGATCTACAATGGATATGCCACAATTCACCATTGATTTACTGCCGTATCTATTTTATGGTATAGATAACAGATTGATTGTCGGGAAAAGTCGACAAATAACAAACGAGTTTAACCAACACATAACATGTTATAACTGGAAAGGTTTTACGTAACTCGTAGTGTGTTAAATGATTATGTTTTGTATGATACTAGATTAGGGTGGCAGATATGTTCTTGGTTCATCTGCCCAAAGTTGGTGCCTACTGTTTTATCTTCCTTTATTTACTAATAGTCTATGTTGATATATCTGTATATATATTAATAACGTTTCATTTGTTTCAGGGAGAGTCAGTTATAATGGCTGCCGAGAAAATGAATGGTGGACATGATGAGGCAAAGAAGGTGTGTTCTCAGCACTCAGACAGGAAGTTTGATATGGTCTGCATCACGTGTAAAGATGAGCCAATATGCCGGAAGTGTGTTAGCACTACGCACATTAAGCACACATGCGCAGAAATGGAAGGATATTATGACACGAAGAAGGAATCGTTTCTTCGACTTGTACAGAAAGCGGATGCAAAGGCTAAAGGAATGGATGGGAAATTAAAACGTCTAAAAAAACTTCAAGAACAAAACAAAAAATCCACTGACGATACAGTTAACGAAGTGAGAGTACGAGGGAGAGAACTTAAAAATAAAATTGACAAACTCACAGAAAGTTTGATTGAAGAGTGTAAATCTGTGGGAACGAAAAATGATGACATTATGGGAAAATTAGAGGAAACGCTAGAAAAATCAATAGTCGAATTGAAACAAGTCATACAAAAGAGCAAGATAGTAATAGGATGTGAGAAGTTTGAGGAATATGCATTGATGGAACGAAATCTGCGATCTCATGTTCTCCGGAAACCAGACCAACTTCCGGTTCTTAGTACTCCAATTTTGTCTTCTAATGCAGAACAATCGACCAGTGAGCAACTCCAGAACGCATACGGCTCGGTGAGCAAGAAAGAATGGCGGCTGGACAAAATGGGTTTGGCGGAGGAGGATTATACACCTGTGATCAACCAGCCAAAACAAAGACCAGCTAAACTATTCACCGTTTCCGTCCTAGCGTCTTTTGAGCTGTCCGCCCAGAAGTACATCCGGTCTGTTTGGCCAGTAGATGAACACAGATCCTGGGTAATTTGTGGCGGAAGTAATGAGGCCCACTTGGTTTCCGCTAAAGGTGACATGGTACAGACCTCCAAGGTGGACGAAGGCGTATGGATTACAGACGTGACGTGTACAGCAGACGGCAGCAAGACAATGGTCTGCTGTGGGGACGGCAGCATCAGAGAGATTCTACCAAGCGGAGAATGTAAAACAATGTTCCTCACTGAGTGCTACGCCAACAGCCTGAGCGAGTCAGAGCAGGAGGGATGCGTCACCGTCTGTCGCCATCGAGAACAGAATCTCGTCAGGGCGACCTACAAGGGCAAGATCATGCAAACCATCAACTACGGTGCGGACGGGAAACCTCTGTTTTGCAAACCAGTTTGTATACGCGTCAACAGAAACAATGGCGATATGGTCGTTTTGGAGGCCAATTCTCCACGCCATGTCGTACTGTTTGACAAAGATTTGAATCTTCTCGCTCGTTACCAAGGGAATAGAGAGACGTTTCAAGGGTCTGCCGAAAATGACCCGGAGCAGGACGAGTTTCAACCATGGGATGTTTGCTTTGATCGCCAAGGTAATGTTATGATCGCTGACGGTCGGACAAAATCATTAATTCTGATCGACAGACACGGCCAAACGATACGAACACTGTTCGACGATGATATCGGACCGACCTGTATGGGCATGTGCAAAAATGGCGACATGTGGATCGGCTTTGATTATGGTAATGTCAAAGTTATACGATTTTCAAATTCAACATAAAAGTTCGCGTGTTACATAATGTGCGACATGTGTGGTCTTTCCAACCCATTCCCTTGTAAAGAAAGATTGGGTATCATACATCAACGCTGAAGTTTCTTTAGAAGGGCAATAATGCAATACCAACCTTTTACAGTTTGATCATTGCCCATTCTACAGGCAATAGTCTTTCATTAGAATTCAGCAGACAGTTTTTAACTTCCTCCCATATTGTTCACAGCTCGTGATGTTGGTACAATGGTGCTGAATGAGTTTCCATCACTGAATGACTTTTATGTGTTTGTAGCCTTTGCATAATACACAATCAGCCACATATTTGCCCAAACACTATTTCTGTCATGAATACGATTGTTTTTACTAATACTGTGATTTATACTTAATAAAAGTAATTTTCAAATCAAACAAGAAATTGTGTTCTGTATAACAGATATGGGATACCGTTTCGAAGTGCGCAATGTAACAAGGTTTACAAGATACGCAAAGGAAACAACTCCATCTTTCACCTGGACTTACTTCTTTTGCTTTTAAATCATAGTTGGGTCAACTGCGGTATGGAAGGCGGAAGCGACAACGTAATCGAGAGGTACTAGTATATACGAGAATACTAACTGAGAACGTCGACCGAAACTACCCATAGACTTTATCAACTCTGAACTTATTACAAATAAAATGTAATTCTTCTCGATATTCAACTTCAGGATCATGAAATTATTCTCTACTAATGTTCTTGGTTGGCCAATTAAAATGTTAACTTTGATAAAGCCATCCGCAGTTGGTATATTAAGATAGAACTCCATACTGTTTAGGCTTAAGATAATTGAAGGATCGTGTCTGAATTTGATTCAATTTTGATGTGACGCAATGTACGGTGAACATATACTGTAAAACCCAACTCTTAATTAATATCATGCGGCTGAGGCGTTATCAATTCAAGTGCAACCACTTTAATCAAACAAATACATGTACAAAAATGTACTTTAAATGTCAATCTATACATGAAAACAACAATAAGTAGTCGAATACTTCCTTGCTTTGTATAGAGTGAAAATAATACAGGACAGTGAATGACATTTGCTTGTAATAAGATAAAAAATAATCTCAGTCACGTCATTTCTTTTTGTTCAACGACTCCTTCAACACTAACCCTCCATTAGCATCGTCCATCACTCTCACAATAAATACTTTGTCATTAGTAAAACGAATGGTCAGTATCATGGCGGACCCGTAGTAAGAGCACGTATTTGGTTGATGTTGATAACAATCTACAAGTAATGAGAAATTCAGAAATCGGGCACCCAACCACAGCCAGTACATAGTCTTTTATCAGCGACATGAGCCGAGGTGCAGTTTTTCTGTCTGTCCAGAACCTCACACGGCAGGTTCGTGTGGGTAGCATCACAAAATGGCGGATCCTTAGTGTATTTACAGGCACATATGGCGAACAGACTCTGCGATTTGTTCACCGTCCACTTTAATGGCTTGATCCCAGTACCTTTATGTGATCCTGCAAAAGTTTAATATATCTGCTACAGTTTTCTATTGCGAATCACATTCACCAGAGAGAATTTAGTGTATACTGATGTCAGAGCAAAATTAATTTAGGGTAAAATCGGTCAAACAAGATACGTACAGATGGTTATGAAAATGGTAAGTAATATGGAACAAGGTTATTGGGAAGGGGATCTACCATTCAAATGTAAATCATGGACCGATGCGGTAGGCAGAATTTAAAATAAAGACAATCTGAAGGCGATTAAATAAAGAAAATCTGATGGCGACTACAGCACCAAAATGTACATTATTAGATCCCTTGAGAGTCCTCCCAAACACCAAGAAAATATCTTCAAAATGTTCAATATATCCCAGGGAAATACAACCTGGGATTTGTATCAAAAAACTGTTTTTATACTTCTATTTTAGCAATGCCTACTCACCTTCTTTTTCCCTACACATCAAATGACCTACACACAGGTCAACCTTATTCCCACCACGTGTTTTCAAACCTAAATTTGTCACCGTAAGTCTATTCTAGATCGACATTTTTCTTTATATATATATATATATATTTTTTTTTTCAATTTTCACTGAATAAATAGTTAGTAATGACGTCCGGTCATGTCTACTGTCTAAATTTCCTTCGTCCTAACCAGTCAAACCACACCGATCATAGTTCCGATTCCCTCACATCTATGATGCCAATTCCTATCAACCCACTGTTCCTACCCCGCCTATGTACTTACCATCACACCAGGGCTGTTTCTTACTCAGCCCACAGGCACACCACAGCTTCGTCTCCCCTTGTTTGAGGTTTCTTACCGTACATGGGCCGTACTGAAAAAAAGTCACAAGTTAATATATGTATTTTAAAGTTGACGCTACGCTATGACGGTGTTCAATAATGTTTCAAGAAGAAATACCATTGAAAAAAATATGAACGAGAATGCAAATGATATGCAATGTTGACACACGAACCTGTTTCCGTGACTTTCAGAGGCTTGTGGAAACAGTACAGATCGAGAGTATAAATATACGTCACACCGGAAGAAGTATTTATAAGTAGAGAAGTTATCCACGAAGGGACAACGACATCTACAGCGAGTGTACCATAATGTGGAAAATGTCGAGATTTAGAAAAATTAACTTTAAGTATAAATTTAGATAATGGATATCAATGAATACACTTAGTCTAGTACACAGGGACCTGGCACATTTTTTTAAATTCAACAGTATATGTATATATATATATTATAGTATCAAGGGTATGAACTCGGCGGTCGAGAAAAACGGACCTATTTTTTTAAAACCGTAATTATTTTAATAAATGGATTCTATACAACATTAACGGATAACTGACCTTAAAGAGAAATAATTTATCTTTCCATTGAGTATGGGTCATGACACCTCCAAAGGAGATTGTTGATGAACACAGTTCTGGGTACTGTTTACCACCACAAGCGTAGATTTTGTGATTTTGGCTTGGTTTTTGAGGTACCCATTAGAGCCGAGACGACATTTCGACCGGACAGGGAAATGTCTACCTAGCATATTTTTCGTAAATTTCCCGATTCATCAAGTCATAACTTCGTCAATACTTGGCCAATTTTGTTCATCAAGCACTCAATGGAAAGATAAATTATTTCTCTTTAAGGTAAGATATCCGTCAATGTTGTATATAACCCATTTATTAAAATAATTACGGTTTTAAAAAAATAGGTCCGTTTTTCTCGAGTTCATACCCTTGATACTATAATATATATATGGATACTATTGGTTAAAAATTTTCGTGCCAGGTCCCTGTGGTCTAGTATAGTTATACATGTAGCCTTAGACATCAGGTCGCAATGACCAGACGGTTATAGACGGTTATTCAACAGATCATTTAGTTTTGTATATATGCCTTGTAGCTATAGGGATCATGACCAAGTCATTAGGTTTCGATATACACTATTACCTAAGTAGAAGCGTGTTCGTGACAAGAAGTGGTCAGATTACTTAAGTAGGATATGTACTCTTACATTTATTATAAAACTGATTGATGTTGAATGTCCATGTATATCTATATAAACTAAGATTTCGAAAGTAAACGGGGTCACTCTTACGGACTCCACGAATAAACACCAGAAGCTACCAACCCGTGTTTGAGTCCTGCATATCCACACCACAACAGAATATACAACAAAACCTACAGAACTTCTACATTTCACAAGCCATGACAATCAAGAGGCATCTATACAAGCCAATATAGGCTTCATTTTGATGCAGATTTCAGCCAAAGTTCAGCCAATGAGACACTGGTCAATAAAAACAAATCATACATCCTGACGAGACCATGTCTATCTGATGTCGACATTTACAACCATGGTATTAAGAGAAAGTGTTGATCTCAATCTCAATCCGAAATAGCAATGGAGTTCTACGAAATGAAAGTAGATAGTCCAGAAAAGTGAGCATTTTTAAGGATGAACTGGTTCTAATGGATGATATATGAATCCATTCTGACGATAGAATTATTTTGATCATTAATACTAAACTTCTGGAATGTTAGTTATATCTATTAATGTAAAGTCAGGAAACCAAAATGAAAGGTGGTGGAAATATCTAGCTCTATATAAAAAGAAGCTATGTCAGAGTCAGAGAACGGTACAGACAAAATATGATTTCAATAAAAAGTCGAAGTTTTGAACAAAGAGGTTTTAAATATCCTTGCATAATCCAGAACACCAATGCAAGCTAATTCACAGAAGAAATTAATGGACCAAGTTTGTTGGAAAAATACTGCATAACGCTTTGTGTCTGAGATCAATTCTTATTCTGTATGAAGAGAATTGTCTTCTAAACCATAACGCCTGGCATCAACTGTCTCTTGCTCTTGTCGATGGACGATTGGATAACACAGCAGGTCACTGCAGGAAAGAAAAGATGGTATGCGTTAGATCTTTGTGAAACAAATTGAAGATAAAAGCTCTGCAAACAATGCTAGCTTTATCTCCCACAGACAGCAAGAAGCACAGGAGAAACTATGTAACGCAGCAAATATATAGGTGAATATCTGGAAGACTAAAGTCATGATGGCGCACACAAATTTGCAATACCTAAAACACCAAGACAACATCTAAGAAGTAATAAAGTTTATTGTCGTTAGAAAATAGTGGCACTGACAAACAGATCATGCAATGTTTCTTACATTTTGAACTCCCTACTAATGCCAATCCAGATATTAACAGCTTTCTCACTCACAACATTATATTTGACTCCTGCAAAATTTAGGTGTACGGTGATGGCAATGTCATCAGTCTAGAGAATTGGTAAGCTGTTGAGAAAGCATCTTGCTGGTTATGGCACTGTTGGGGGGACTTGGAATAGAAGTCAGGATCCATCAAGTAATGGAATGGTAACCACTACTGACTCACCAATTGGAAGATGTCATTGTTTGGGTTTGAAACATCTGAAGATAGTTGGCGACCACCTAATGACGATGGAGACTGACAAGTAAGCACTGAGGGGCAAAAAACCAGGCATTTGAACTACATGGATGCCAGGAAGATGATGCATCATTAAATCAGCTGTAAGTGTGATACCGTAATATGTTGTCTTCAACACATATATCTTTTCGGTCCTACTTTAAATCTCAGACACCTAGCGGGTTGCAAAGACCAACACACAAACATTAAAATATTCATAAATACAGGAAAATTCCCCAAATCAGTTAGTCAATTGATGTTGTATCCACTGGACAATAATGGACTATAATGATGAGGCTCCAAGGATTGTGTCCATTGTAACAGTTAAGAATAACTTATAAATATATACAGTCAACGTTGACAACTAAGTAGAGCAAAATAAAATTTATGGAAACTCAGGATGCATTAACCATTCTATGCTGGGCACAAAGGTGTCTGGATTATTTTGGGTCCATCGCACTAAAGAAGACAACTTCTGATGCTAATGTACAGCTGAGATGATGGGAAAGATGTGCAGAGGTGGTATAAGATATGGGCATAAATGATATCGAAAGGGGCAGATAATCATGTCCGAGACAAGGCAGCATTGTTGGTGAGTCAATGACTTAATGTAAGACACAATGTAAGAGCAGGAAGGGGAACAGCTTTGGATGTGGAGAAGAGGTATAGATAGAGCAGAAGAAAGTCTGTAGGATACCAGAGCATGAAGAAGCAGAACAAGATGGTTAAACTGGGTGTTTATCTAAAGAAATTAACAGAGACCAACATCTGGTCCATAGATTCACAACACTGAAATCAGTATTTTCCTTGGCCAAGAAAATTTGTCACATGGAAAGTGTTAGAGGAATAAAATTGCAGACTCTGTTGTAAACCAGCATACAAGCATCAAGAGCACATTCTTTTTCCAACTGTTCATGTTCTAATGCATTGATAGATGCAGGGCGCTTAAAAAATTGAAAAAGTGCTAATAATACAAAATTAATGCAAATATATACAGTTTTTGTCAAAATTTATGCCTGGGCAATTAAAAACCAAGGTCTCAAAAATGGGGAGGGGCGCTTATAGGGACATGGGCGCTTATTGGGTCGAATATGGTATGATATACTGAATAAGAACAAGAAGATGCCAATTAAAGGCAAAAAGGTCTGAGATTTTGTACACTTTGTCTAAGCAGTAGAGCTGAATACAAAAGGTAGTGCGGAAAGAAGAGGACTTCTTGGAACTGCTGGGAAAAGACAGGCAAGCAGAGGTTTTATGCATAATTGTGACAAATGCAAAGGTTAGATACATTGCACCATAACAAAGTTTTACCTGTTCTTGTAAATATATTGGATAAGAACAGAGAAAAGCACATGAAGGAAAAAGGAGTCTGAAATTTGTAAACTTTGTCTTGGTAGGAGAGCAGAGTAAAAAAGATGGTAAGAGAGTGGACTACTTGGTACTGGTGGGGACTGGCAGGCAACCAGATCAACATTCCAAATGTATTTCAGCAACCATAGACAGGCTTTGATACTAACTTTATTGGAAATGGTCTCCCTAAAGAAAGAAATTGAGGGCTGAAGGCCCTGGCTTCATCGGGGTCAAAATCTGAATACCCAACTAATATGAATCTGATTGACTATTTTGTCTCGAAGAACATATTGTTCAAACAAAAGTATTTTTTTTAAATAAATGAAACAAATGATAATCTATTACAGCAAAATCATAAGGCAAAAAAATCAGTGGCCAAATGGGCCCTCTGCAACACAAAATAAGGAGATCCGTCAGGATTTTTAGGGATTTTGACCATATTTGGTCAGAAATGCTCAGCTTTCCTTCGACGAAGAATTAAAGCATTGTGTACTAACAAATCTGGCATTCCAAAATTGAGACAAATGAACTTGACCAAACCCTGTTTCACTTCAATTAGTTCAAGGTCATTCATTTGAACAAATTTGGTAGCCCTTAATTTCATACGCAACAGGCCTATTACCCTTGATAAATCAGTTATTAAGAAGTAGTCGCTTGAATGAAAATTTTATGGGACAGATGACTAAAAAAGGTCCTTTAAAATTTTCAATGTATTTTACTACGGTAGGCTAGTAGATAATCCCTATTGAGATTCCTCCTCTAGACTCTTTTATATTCGGACGTCTGATAGATGTCTCTCATCGGAGACATCTATCAGACGTCCGAATATAAAAGAGTCTAGAGGAGGAATCTCAATAGGGATTAGGCTAGTAGAGTGTTTGACATGGAACCTTTTACATGACACAAGTGAGAATTTAGGTTAATAAGATGGAATATTGTTTTCATTCCTAGTCGGAAAAAAAATAAGAAAATTAATGAAATATTTGCCTCAATTCTTCCAAAACACATACCATAGCAACGGATGGATAAGCTTTGTCTGGACTTTCATGTTGTGTTTCTAGTTCCGTCATCCTTTTTTCAAGTCTCCTGTTTAGTTTCAATTTTAAACTTCCTGTCAGACATAAATAATCGATAACTTCAATAATTGGATAATTCGGTAAATTATGATCAATACACATTTTAAAAGATTTGAGATAATGTATATTTATTGTTTTAGTTCGTTTGTGTTATAATTTGTATATTGTAGATGTATTTAGGAAGTAAGTCTTGATACTTATCCACTGCTTTTTCCATCTTAACTGATCCCATGTGCGACTTCCGGCATAAATTGCGAAAATGGCGACAAGTGCAGGAGATTGGTGTTTGATTGAAAGTGATCCTGGTGTATTCACAGAACTAATCAAAGGATTTGGTATGGCGATTATTGATGTGTTATATATATGTTATATGTAAGATAAGTGCCCAAAGCATATGCAAACTCAACTGACAAAATGAACACTTCATCAAAAATGCGACACTTTCATATTTTCAAAACGAACACTTTCATCTGTCCATGTAATATCCATAAGTCTTCGAGCCAATTAGAAAATTTGATAAAACCTATGAAAATAAAAGCTTCAATTTTAATGTTTTAATACATTATCACCTTCTTGCACCTTTTTTATACAGTTTTTAAAACAAGTTTATCCATTTTCATTTCACAGAATCCTGCGTTAACGTAACTAAATTATCGCTCATATACAGGATTGTTACTCAAATGCAGGAGTATCCTGCATATACGGGAGTGTCCCAAACCTGTTGTAGCGCAAAAAATGTATTGTACACACAGTTTAAATATGGTGGTTCCGTGATCCCAAAACGACGTGGGTAAAGTACAATTTACCGTTGATTAGTCCCACCATTCGATGATTATGACTTTATCAGTTGACGTGAGTTTCGTGACTTCATAATCACTGGAACAGGTTGGGCACAACCCAGCATATGGGTAAAAGTTACCCATTTGAGTAACAATTACCTGTTTGAGAAATTAGTAAGAAATTAAAAGATTATTATAAAAAAAAAGTTAACTCATAATTTTTCTGATCTAAGACTACAAGTTTCCGAGATTATTGTGATATACAACTACGTTTATAACCGTCGAGAAATTTTATCATGATGAGGTAATAGTGTGGTGAAAGCATATCCACTGCGATAGACTAATGTGTCATAGGGCTGAAACGATTAGTTCAATAATCGGAGGCGATTAGATTAATGAAACTAATCGCTGATAATCCATTAAAGATTTTCTTAATTGTTAATCGTAACATGCATAGCAAGAGCATTGTAAGCTGAATAAACATGTTTACAGATCATGGATTTCTGAGGAAGCCATTCCAACTGTAGTTTTATCTCTTTATGTACACGTTTTGAAGTTGTCAGAATTCAACAAAGCATATATGATGTGAGAAATACTTGTTAAATTACGTCTCTATGGAAATTAAAGTCATTAATCAATGAGAAAGTGGATGTCATGAGAAAGCTTGCAACACGCTGTTCGCCAATTTTCACTAGCGATCGGCTCCATGTTGTTACGTCAGGGAGGCCTAATTGCTGTCAGGACCCTCTGGAGCGTAAAGGAGCAGTAGAGTTGAACATTTTAATTTTACTATTGCATGTTTTTTTTCATATAAAAAGAATGTTTTTGTTCATATTCTAATTGAAGATAAGAGTTCTTGATTTATTTTATTTTTTTGATCACGGAAATAAAAAAGTTCATAGACAAAATTTGGTCATGTTGCTCAGTAGCGATCAGGTCACGTCAATACAGCGGGTTAGCAGACTGGATTTAAACGATGTTACATTCTTATTCTGATTCTTATTTATTGGTAGGCTTATATTATGTAAGGCATGTGCTCTGTTACATTGTACAGTTGTTATTATTAGTTGATAACAAAACATGGCAGACGTTTTCAGTAGTCAGCAGTGAGACAATACAGTTGCCTTCAATTCAAGGGATTAATCGATAAGTAATCGATTACATGTGACCAAATAATCGAATAAAAAAATTACTAATCGTTTCAGCCCTAATGTGTCATGATGGATACTGTACTGTATGGAAACAATGTCTGTATGTTAATAAAAATGGGCTATTTATTCAGTTGAATTATGATAAACAAAAGTTTTGTGACATAAATCTCACTTTCAAATATTTCTGATTAGCTGATTTTGATTTTTTTTTCCCCTCTAATTTTTGAGATTTTTTTTAGATCATCAGCCTATCACTATCAAATTGATACATTAATATTTAAATTTACATGTGCCAAAAAATTGAGTAACACAAAGCATTGCCAAGTTTTTACATTAAGAAAATGGTCAAGAAAATGTTAAACAACATTTTTGTGGCAGAAAGATTGTTTATTTCATGTCTTACTAGTACACTTTGTACTTACCGATAATTATTTGTCAAGGCACTGACTACCTTTGATGTTTATCCTTATAGGTTGTACTGGTGTTCAGGTTGAAGAGATATGGAGCATGGACCCGGACAGTTTTGAGAAACTCAAGTGGGTATTGGTGTATCTTAATTCTTTGATATCATATGGTCAGCTAAGGCTGAAACATAATTAGTTGGTGTCCATTCTTTGATATCATTTGGGTGAAATAAACATGATCAATTTGTCTTGGAGTTTATTTTTTCTCAAGTAAAGAAAACAAATTTAACACTGAAATCATTTGATGATTTGTTGATTTGATAAAAAGAAAGTATGGTAACAAAGTTGCATTATTCATTTAAACGGGTACATAACAAAAAAATGAAATCTTTTAATTTGGTTGTATTTGATTTACTCAACAAACAACAGTAAGACTTTTTATTTGGTTGATTTGTTTATTTCCAGACCTGTTCATGGTTTGATATTCTTGTTCAAATGGCAGCCAGAATCTGAGGCACAGGATTCCATCGTTAAGGACAGTCGACTAGAAAAAATCTTCTTTGCTAAACAAGTAAGTTATTGTTTCCTGATGGAATGTCATTATTTTGGTTTATGTTGAAATAAATGCCCTGGCATTACCACAAGTCATGCACCTTTGGGTCTAGACTTTGATTCTCATGTTTGGCATTTGGGCATGTGAGGTAGTGACCGCAGGTTGGCGGTTTTTCTCTGGGTTCTCTAGCTTTCCCCCAACTCTTAAACCTAGCACATTCTTAAATGGCCTTTTCTGTCAAATTATCAATAGGATGTAAAACCAATCAACCCAAAATAAACCAAGATATATGTAGTTTAGATTATAAAAGGGCATTGCATATTTAGGTCTGAATTTTGTGCGTCAGCAATGAATTAAATGTTTAGAATATAAAAGAGCACTGCATATTTAGGTCTGACTTTAGTGTGCCAGCAATGAATTAAGAGCAAGTTGATCAGTGAACTGGCTTACACAACACTATCTGTAGACTTTATGATATGGTCTATATCGCCTTGAGAATATTATAGATAATGAAAATGAGTATCAATTACTTTACAGGTGATCAACAACGCTTGTGCCACTCAGGCCATCCTCAGCATCCTCCTCAACTGTGATCACAAAGATGTCAGTATCGGAGACACACTTCAGTCCTTCAAGGAATTTGTTCAGGGATTTGAACCTGCAGTAAGTTTAGAATCTTGTACAGTGACAGTATTTATCATAATGCTTTTCTTTTATTGACATAACATTGAACCATATAATTTACAGAGTAGCCAATTTAAATCTCATTGCTAAGTAGAGAAGTTGCACACTTTGCTAGGATTTAGAGAGTTATTAAGACAACTTGTTTCCACGTTACCACTGATAATCATTGTGTTCATTGATGGTTTCACTTGTTATGCACTACTACATTAATTTAAATTGATGTCGTCTATGTCATTATGTTGTAAAGGGAGTTAAACTTTGTGCTTGTTTTCAGTTAAGAGGATTAACCTTGAGTAACTCGGATATCATCAAACAGGTCCACAACAGTTTCTCCAGGTAATCCATTGTTATAAATGATTCAAACCCGTCTATAAAGACTACCCAAGGGACCAAGATAAAAAGCCGTTATAGTCAGGTGGTCTTTATACACAGGTCAAATTGTGTTGTAATTTGCCATTTTGGACCCTGAGAAAGTGGTCTTATTAAGCAGATGGTCTTTATACAGAGGTGGTCGCTATGGCAGGTTTGATTGTATTGCCTATAGGTACAGACTTATTAGCTCACCTGGTCCAAAGGACCGAGGTGAGCTTATGGCATATCGCAGCGTCCGGCGTCTGTCGTCCGGCGTCCGGCGTCCGGCATCCGTCAACAATCGACTTATTCTCCATAACCGCTGGTCGGATTTCAATAAAATTTGACTGGTAGCATCCTTATGGGCTACTAACTGAAAATTGTACAAATGATGGGGCTGACCCCCGGGGGCCTGAGGGGCGGGGCCAAAAGGGGTCAATTTGGCTATTTCCATATAAACAACTTCTTCTCTGAAACCAAGCATGGGATAGCACCCATAATGCAATGGTAGCATCCTTATAGGGTGGGGATTCAAAATTGTACAAATTATGGGGCTGACCCCCCGGGGGCCTGAGGGGCGGGGTCAAAAGGGGTCAATTTGGCTATTTCCATATAAACGACTTCTTCTCTGAAACTAAGCATGAGATAGCACTCATAATGCAATTGTAGTATCGTTATAGGGTGGGGATTCAAAATTGTACAAATGATGGGGCTGACTCCCGGGGGGGGCTGAGGGGCGGGGTCAAAAGGGCTCAATTTGGCTATTTCCATATAAACGACTTCTTCTCTGAAACCAAGCATGGGATAGCACCCATAATGCAATGGTAGCATCCTTATAGGGTGGGGATTCAAAATTGTGCAAATGATAGGGCTGACCCCCTGGGGGCCTGAGGGGCGGGGTCAAAAGGGGTCAATTTGGCTATTTCCATATAAATGACTTCTTCTCTGCAACTAAGCATGGTATAGCACCCATTATGCAATGGTAGCATCCTTATAGTGTGGGGATTCAAAATTGTGCAAATGATAGGGCTGACCCCCGGGGGCCTGAGGGGCGGGATCAAAAGGGGTCAATTTGGCTATTTCCATATAAATGACTTCTTCTCTGCAACTAAGCATTGTATAACACCCATAATGCAATGGTAGCATCCTTGTAGGCTGGGGATTCCAAATTGAGCAAATGATAGGGCTGACCCCCGGGGGCCTGAGGGGCGGGGTCAAAAATGGTCAATTTCCATATAAATGACTTTTTCTCTGCAACTTAACATGGGATTGCGTTCATAATGCAATGGTTACATCCTTAAAGGGATTGGATTCAAAATTTTGCAAATGATGGGGCTGACTCCCGGGGGGGCTGAGGGGCGGGGTCAAAAGGGCTCAATTTGGCTATTTCCATATAAACGACTTCTTCTCTGAAACCAAGCATGGGATAGCACCCATAATGCAATGATATCATCCTTATAGGGTGGGGATTCAAAATTGTACAAATAATGGGGCTGACCCCCCGGGGGCCTGAGAGGCGGCGTCAAAAGGGGCCAATTTGGCTATTTCCATATAAATGACTTCTTCTCTGCAACTAAGCATGGTATAGCACCCATAATGCAATGGTAGCATCCTTACAGGGTGGGGATTCAAAATTGTGCAAATGATAGGGCTGACCCCCCGGGGGCCTGAGGGGCGGGGTCAAAAGGGGTCAATTTGGCTATTTCCATATAAATGACTTCTTCTCTGCAACTAAGCATGGTATAGCACCCATAATGCAATGGTAGCATCCTTGTAGGCTGGGGATTCCAAATTGAGCAAATGATAGGGCTGACCCCCGGGGGCCTGAGGGGCGGGGTCAAAAATGGTCAATTTCCATATAAATGACTTTTTCTCTGCAACTTAACATGGGATTGCGCTCATAATGCAATGGTTACATCCTTAAAGGGTTTGGATTCAAAATTTTGCAAATGATGGGGCTGACCCCCCCCCCCAGGAGCCTGAAGGATGGGGTCAAAAGGGGTCAATTTAGCTATTTCCATATAAACGACTTCTTCTCTGCAACTAAGAATGGAAGAGCACTTATAATCCAATGGTAGCATCATTAGCATCATTGTATGGTTGTGATTCAAAATTTTGCAAATGATGGGGCTGACTCCCGGGGGGGCTGAGGGGCGGGGTCAAAAGGGCTCAATTTGGCTATTTCCATATAAACAACGTCTTCTCTGAAACCAAGCATGGGATAGCACCCATAATGCAATGATATCATCCTTATAGGGTGGGGATTCAAAATTGTACAAATAATGGGGCTGACCCCCCGGGGGCCTGAGAGGCGGCGTCAAAAGGGGCCAATTTGGCTATTTCCATATAAATGACTTCTTCTCTGCAACTAAGCATGGTATAGCACCCATAATGCAATGGTAGCATCCTTACAGGGTGGGGATTCAAAATTGTGCAAATGATAGGGCTGACCCCCGGGGGGGCCTGAGGGGCGGGGTCAAAAGGGGTCAATTTGGCTATTTCCATATAAATGACTTCTTCTCTGCAACTAAGCATGGTATAGCACCCATAATGCAATGGTAGCATCCTTGTAGGCTGAGGATTCCAAATTGAGCAAATGATAGGGCTGACCCCCGGGGGCCTGAGGGGCGGGGTCGTCAAAAGTGGTCAATTTCCATATAAATGACTTTTTCTCTGCAACTTAACATGGGATTGCGCTCATAATGCAATGGTTACATCCTTAAAGGGATTGGATTCAAAATTTTGCAAATGATGGGGCTGACTCCCGGGGGGGCTGAGGGGCGGGGTCAAAAGGGCTCAATTTGGCTATTTCCATATAAACGACTTCTTCTCTGAAACCAAGCATGGGATAGCACCCATAATGCAATGATATCATCCTTATAGGGTGGGGATTCAAAATTGTACAAATAATGGGGCTGACCCCCCGGGGGCCTGAGAGGCGGCGTCAAAAGGGGCCAATTTGGCTATTTCCATATAAACGACTTCTTCTCTGAAACTAAGTATGGTATAGCACCCATAATGCAATGGTAGCATCCTTATAGGGTGGGGATTCAAAATTGTGCAAATGATAGGGCTGACCCCCCGGGGGCCTGAGGGGCGGGGTCAAAAGGGGTCAATTTGGCTATTTCCATATAAATGACTTCTTCTCTGCAACTAAGCATGGTATAGCACCCATAATGCAATGGTAGCATCCTTGTAGGCTGGGGATTCCAAATTGAGCAAATGATAGGGCTGACCCCCGGGGGCCTGAGGGGCGGGGTCAAAAATGGTCAATTTCCATATAAATGACTTTTTCTCTGCAACTTAACATGGGATTGCGCTCATAATGCAATGGTTACATCCTTAAAGGGTTTGGATTCAAAATTTTGCAAATGATGGGGCTGACCCCCCCCCCCAGGAGCCTGAAGGATGGGGTCAAAAGGGGTCAATTTAGCTATTTCCATATAAACGACTTCTTCTCTGCAACTAAGAATGGAAGAGCACTTATAATCCAATGGTAGCATCATTAGCATCATTGTATGGTTGTGATTCAAAATTAAACTTTGGGAGTCAATTTTGCTTATTTTTCTAATTGTCAGATTCTTGTGATAATTACTAACAAAAAACCAGGTGAGCGATACAGGCCCTCTGGGCCTCTTGTTTTAGTTGTTTTACTTATGCAACTTTGGCAGCAGAATTTTTGTGTCAGAAGATTTTTGAAATACATGTATTATTCATCATCATTTTGTGTCAAAAAAATAATTTTTAATTCTGAATCGAGAGAACAATTTTGTGCACAAAAATACTTTATGTCTACCATATTCCTGAAAAGTGAAGCAGGGTTAGTTGTGATAAATTCAGCTGTTCACTTTTACTGAATGTAAGTAAGTGTTTGATCTTTTTTCTTTGAAGACAACAGATGTTTGAGTTTGATGAGAAGATGGCTAAGAAAGATGACGATGTGTACCATTTTGTTGGTTACCTGCCTATTGATGGCCGTCTATATGAGCTGGATGGCCTCAAAGATGGACCTGTAGATTTAGGTGACTTAAATTCATCAATACAATTATCATATCTAGACTTTTGTTTCTGATTAATGGTTTATTCTCTTATTTCTACAAATTACTGGTGTTTGATGATTTCTATTGTCAATAAAACCAGGTGGAGGCTGTTTCGTGTTCCTTTTTTATTATCAGTAGATTCGCTCTCTTTGTTTACTTGTTAGGTTGTTGAAGAATAAGTATTTTAGATTTTTTTTCTGACAATGAGTTTATATTCTAACAGAAAGGGTATTAATTGAATTTTTGCTTTGTTTTTGAACGTGGTATTTTTTCTAACATTTATTTATTTATTTTTTTCTGACAAAACTTTTCTTATCGTGTCTTCACCAGGTGCTATACCAGGAGAGACAGATTGGCTGACACTTGTACGTCCTGTCCTAGAGAAGAGGATGCAGAAGTAAGTATCACTTATATACTATAACAGGACAGGAGAAAATATAATGGCCAGACCGGGATTCGAATCCAGGACCTCCGAACACCAGCTGAATGCTCTACCGCTGAGCTACCTGGTCACTGATGATCCACCCAGTCTAATCCCACTTCACTCCTCCCTCCTTTTTCAAAGTCTTCGCCTTGGAAGACATATGAGACTCTTATACCATCACCATGGGTATATTAGTTAGGCGCCAATTTTGTAACAGGAGAGGCATACATGCCATACCTCCCGGCGTGAGACAAAACCTCCCGTATTTTAAAGCCTTTTATTGTCTCCCGGCAGGAGAGTCTAAATTCCCGATTTCTATAAACCCCTCCGTTTTATTTTCACTGCCACATTTGTGTACATGCTAGGTTAATTTTAGCACGAGAGTAACCACTCCCTGACCCCCTGACCAACACCCAAGTGGCCCTAATTAGCAGCCTTGGGCTATTTCCACCTTGGCTTGTTGTGTCACTTTCACTCACGTCTGTGTATTACGTAAACTGAAGTCAAGAAGCCGATCGACCGCCTAGAAAACAATCAGCTGGCCTTTCAATAAATTTTATGACTACAGCTAGTGAACATTACAACAAAACAAATACTGCTTACAACTGTGAATGATTTACTCACGTTTTTAATGTTAAATAGGCCTATCTGTATTTGATGGATGTCACAAACTTTGCAATCGTAATGGCCGCCATTTTGGGTAATTGTAATAGATGATCCGGATTTTATAGAATTTCCGGATTTCCTAATAACCACGTTTTTAAAAATGGAAAAAGTATTATTTTTTTAGAATTTCTGTGTGAATTTATTTTTAGAAAAAAAATATATTAATAATAAAAATTTATCAATAGTAACTGAATTTAAATAAATAAAATTAAAAAGAAATTTACTTTTTTTCTCTCTCAGATTAAATTACATTTTGAATACTACTGTAACGATTCTGTTTTTTTTTTAATTTAATGCTTGTAAATTTAAGAACTTTATCTAAGTTAATTATCCGTTATTGTCAGAGATTATTAAAAAGCCCAGACTAATATTTCGAACAATAAAACTGCTCCAGAACTGGGTGTATATAGGGATGTGACTACTTTTGCAAAACCACACATTCCTTTATTTCAGTAAAATTCAATATGAATGCAGAATTTCATCATAAAAAAGCAGATATTTAATTTATTTATATATGTCGCGCGTATACCTCCCTCTTTTGAGACCAAAATCCCTCAAAATGGTTATCAATCTCCCTGTCCACCCCTAGAAAAATATGGCATGTATGGAGAGGAGAAAATGTAACAGCTAGACTGAGATTCGAACCTGGGACCTCCGAACATTAGGCGAATGCTCTATCACTGAGCTACCTGGTCACTGATGATTGACCTAGTCCAATCCCACTACACTATATACATGTATTTATTTAATTCCAGAAAGCGTTTCCTCTTATTGATTATTCATGGAGAGAAATATTTTTTGCATTTGGTAATTTTTTGCTGTATTTTATTCATGAGTTTAAGTTAACGGAAATGAATGAGATAGCAAATACAATGAAATTTATTCTCCAGAATAAAGGCAATTATATAGTACTCTTGTTGCACTGTCTAGTAGGGGTTGGAGTACTGAATGCACAAATATATTTCTGAGAGTAAAAGAAAAAAATCTGTGAAAAAATACCTTTAAGTACGTATATACATGTTTACTGTGATTTAGATTTTGTTATCACTAAATATAGTACAGTGTACATGAGAGGCACCTACTTGTATTGAGTATAGTGTGTTGATTCAGTATTACTACTCTATCCTGTCCAAATGATAGTAACTTTGTAGAATACCATTGTAGATACTCTATCCTGTCCAAATGATAGTAACCTTGTAGAATACCATTGTAGATACTATAACGTAACCTTGTATACCACTATTGTAGATACTATAACGTAACCTTGTATACCACCATTGTAGATACTATAACGTAACCTTGTATACCACCATTGTAGATACTATAACGTAACCTTGTATACCACCATTGTAGATACTATAACGTAACCTTGTTTACCACCATTGTAGATACTATAACGTAACCTTGTATACCACCATTGTAGATACTATAACGTAACCTTGTATACCACCATTGTAGATACTATAACGTAACCTTGTTTACCACCATTGTAGATACTATAACGTAACCTTGTATACCACCATTGTAGATACTATAACGTAACCTTGTATACCACCATTGTAGATACTATAACGTAACCTTGTATACCACCATTGTAGATACTATAACGTAACCTTGTATACCACCATTGTAGATACTATAACGTAACCTTGTATACCACCATTGTAGATACTATAACGTAACCTTGTATACCACCATTGTAGATACTATAACGTAACCTTGTATACCACCATTGTAGATACTATAACGTAACCTTGTATACCACCATTGTAGATACTATAACGTAACCTTGTATACCACCATTGTAGATACTATAACGTAACCTTGTATACCACCATTGTAGATACTATAACGTAACCTTGTATACCACCATTGTAGATACTATAACGTAACCTTGTATACCACCATTGTAGATACTATAACGTAAC
The DNA here is from genome assembly GCF_041381155.1 of Argopecten irradians. Lineage (NCBI taxonomy): Eukaryota > Metazoa > Mollusca > Bivalvia > Pectinida > Pectinidae > Argopecten > Argopecten irradians. The sequence goes on along the minus strand of NC_091137.1, from coordinate 15,082,646 downwards.
CTTGTATACCACCATTGTAGATACTATAACGTAACCTTGTATACCACCATTGTAGATACTATAACGTAACCTTGTATACCACCATTGTAGATACTATAACGTAACCTTGTATACCACCATTGTAGATACTATAACGTAACCTTGTATACCACCATTGTAGATACTATAACGTAACCTTGTATACCACCATTGTAGATACTATAACGTAACCTTGTTTACCACCATTGTAGATACTATAACGTAACCTTGTATACCACCATTGTAGATACTATAACGTAACCTTGTATACCCCATTGTATACTAGTACCACCATTGTAGATACTATAACGTAACCTTGTATACCACCATTGTAGATACTATAACGTAACCTTGTATACCACCATTGTAGATACTATAACGTAACCTTGTATACCACCATTGTAGATACTATAACGTAACCTTGTATACCACCATTGTAGATACTATAACGTAACCTTGTATACCACCATTGTAGATACTATAACGTAACCTTGTATACCACCATTGTAGATACTATAACGTAACCTTTGTATACCACCATTGTAGATACTATAACGTAACCTTGTATACCACCATTGTAGATACTATAACGTAACCTTGTATACCACCATTGTAGATACTATAACGTAACCTTGTATACCACCATTGTAGATACTATAACGTAACCTTGTATACCACCATTGTAGATACTATAACGTAACCTTGTATACCACCATTGTAGATACTATAACGTAACCTTGTATACCACCATTGTAGATACTATAACGTAACCTTGTATACCACCATTGTAGATACTATAACGTAACCTTGTATACCACCATTGTAGATACTATAACGTAACCTTGTATACCACCATTGTAGATACTATAACGTAACCTTGTATACCACCATTGTAGATACTATAACGTAACCTTGTATACCACCATTGTAGATACTATAACGTAACCTTGTATACCACCATTGTAGATACTATAACGTAACCTTGTATACCACCATTGTAGATACTATAACGTAACCTTGTATAACCACCATTGTAGATACTATAACGTAACCTTGTATACCACCATTGTAGATACTATAACATAACCTTGTAACCACCATTGTAGATACTATAACGTAACCTTGTATACCACCATTGTAGATACTATAACGTAACCTTGTATACCACCATTGTAGATACTATAACGTAACCTTGTATACCACCATTGTAGATACTATAACGTAACCTTGTATACCACCATTGTAGATACTATAACGTAACCTTGTATACCACCATTGTAGATACTATAACGTAACCTTGTATACCACCATTGTAGATACTATAACGTAACCTTGTATACCACCATTGTAGATACTATAACGTAACCTTGTATACCACCATTGTAGATACTATAACGTAACCTTGTATACCACCATTGTAGATACTATAACGTAACCTTGTATACCACCATTGTAGATACTATAACGTAACCTTGTATACCACCATTGTAGATACTATAACGTAACCTTGTATACCACCATTGTAGATACTATAACGTAACCTTGTTATATACCACCATTGTAGATTACTATAACGTAACCTTGTATACCACCATTGTAGATACTATAACGTAACCTTGTATACCACCATTGTAGATACTATAACACCTTGTAACCACCATTGTAGATACTATAACTAACTGTATACCACCATTGTAGATACTATAACGTAACCTTGTATACCACCATTGTAGATACTATAACGTAACCTTGTATACCACCATTGTAGATACTATAACATAACCTTGTATACCACCATTGTAGATACTATAACGTAACCTTGTATACCACCATTGTAGATACTATAACGTAACCTTGTATACCACCATTGTAGATACTATAACGTAACCTTGTATACCACCATTGTAGATACTATAACGTAACCTTGTATACCACCATTGTAGATACTATAACATAACCTTGTATACCACCATTGTAGATACTATAACATAACCTTGTATACCACCATTGTAGATACTATAACGTAACCTTGTATACCACCATTGTAGATACTATAACGTAACCTTGTATACCACCATTGTAGATACTATAACGTAACCTTGTATACCACCATTGTAGATACTATAACGTAACCTTGTATACCACCATTGTAGATACTATAACGTAACCTTGTATACCACCATTGTAGATACTATAACGTAACCTTGTATACCACCATTGTAGATACTATAACGTAACCTTGTATACCACCATTGTAGATACTATAACGTAACCTTGTATACCACCATTGTAGATACTATAACGTAACCTTGTATACCACCATTGTAGATACTATAACGTAACCTTGTATACCACCATTGTAGATACTATAACACGTAACCTTTGTATACCACCATTGTAGATACTATAACGTAACCTTGTATACCACCATTGTAGATACTATAACGTAACCTTGTATACCACCATTGTAGATACTATAACGTAACCTTGTTTACCACCATTGTAGATACTATAACGTAACCTTGTATACCACCATTGTAGATACTATAACGTAACCTTGTATACCACCATTGTAGATACTATAACGTAACCTTGTATACCACCATTGTAGATACTATAACGTAACCTTGTATACCACCATTGTAGATACTATAACGTAAACCTTGTATACCACCATTGTAGATAACTATAACGTAACCTTGTATACCACCATTGTAGATACTATAACGTAACCTTGTATACCACCATTGTAGATACTATAACGTAACCTTGTATACCACCATTGTAGATACTATAACGTAACCTTGTATACCACCATTGTAGATACTATAACGTAACCTTGTATACCACCATTGTAGATACTATAACGTAACCTTGTATACCACCATTGTAGATACTATAACGTAACCTTGTATACCACCATTGTAGATACTATAACGTAACCTTGTATACCTTGTAGATACTATAACGTAACCTTGTATACCACCATATACTATAACGTAACCTTGTATACCACCATTGTAGATACTATAACGTAACCTATGTATACCACCATTGTAGATACTATAACGTAACCTTGTATACCACCATTGTAGATACTATAACGTAACCTTGTATACCGCCATTGTAGATACTATAACGTAACCTTGTATACCACCATTGTAGATACTATAACGTAACCTTGTATACCACCATTGTAGATACTATAACGTAACCTTGTATACCACCATTGTAGATACTATAACGTAACCTTGTATACCACCATTGTAGATACTATAACGTAACCTTGTATACCACCATTGTAGATACTATAACGTAACCTTGTATACCACCATTGTAGATACTATAACGTAACCTTGTATACCACCATTGTAGATACTATAACGTAACCTTGTATACCACCATTGTAGATACTATAACGTAACCTTGTATACCACCATTGTAGAAACTATAACGTAACCATGTTTCCACCAAATGTAGATAATCTTATAAGTTTTAGAAAATAATCTTGTATACCTTGTATACAATCAGACAGGAAGAGTTGTATGAGAGGAGAGTAGCATAACTCACAGCTCGGTTACAGGTATCAGCAAGCCCTATTGTTTACTGTAACCAGGTATTATCACACCCTTTTGTTTACCACAGGTATCAGCACACCCTATTGTTTACTGTAGCTCAGTTACAGGTATCAGCACACCCTATTGTTTACTGTAACTCGGTTACAGGTATCAGCACAGCCTATTGTTTACTGTAACTCGGTTACAGGTATCATCACACCCTATTGTTTACTGTAACTTGGTTACAGGTATCATCACACCCTATTGTTTACTGTAACTTGTTTACAGGTATCAGCAAACCCTATTGTTTACTGTAACTCGGTTACAGGTATCAGCACACCCTATTGTTTACTGTAGCTCAGTTACAGGTATCAGCACAGCCTATTGTTTACTGTAACTCGGTTACAGGTATCAGCACAGCCTATTGTTTACTGTAACTCGGTTACAGATATCAGCACAGCCTATTGTTTACTGTAACTCGGTTACAGGTATCAGCACACCCTATTGTTTACTGTAACTCGGTTACAGGTATCATCACACCCTATTGTTCACTGTAGTTCGGTTACAGGTATCAGCACAGCCTATTGTTTACTGTAGCTCAGTTACAGGTATCATCACACCCTATTGTTTACTGTAACTTGGTTACAGGTATCAGCAAACCCTATTGTTTACTGTAGCTTGGTTACAGGTATCAGCACACCCTATTGTTTACTGTAGCTCAGTTACAGGTATCAGCACACCCTATTGTTTACTGTAACTCGGTTACAGGTATCAGCACACCCTATTGTTTACTGTAACTCGGTTACAGGTATCAGCACACCCTATTGTTTACTGTAGATAGTACAGGCATCATTGTTTTACCTCATTGTCTTATTGAGTATGATGCTTTAGTCGCAATCTTTTCAGCCATGTTGGTCGTGGTTAAAGTGCTCTTAACACTATATATACAGCTAGCTTTCCACCTATAGATAAGAAGATGAAATCCCACCTGGGGTAGTTTCCAAGTACAGACAGTAGGTTGATAGTTGTTCACTGGTTACTTCAGCTTTCCTCCATTGCCTACACTTTGCACATACTTAAACAAAGCTACAGATTTCCACACTACACTGGTCGCATTTGTTAAACATTTTTTAACACAGCGCTAGCGCTTGTGTTTATACCGTCTGGTTTGGCCTTATTTGTAAAATATAGTAGGACTTGCCCCACAACGACATCTAGTGGTGATTTCGTGAACCATTTCATTCATAAACTTCCATTCATAAATTTCCATTCATTGCCATTCAACCAATCAAAATGCTGCCTTCCTATTACTGCTTTACTAATCATTTTATTGAATGTGTTAATTAAGTAAGTAAAATTACTTTAACAACAAAAAGTGTTTGCTGTATTTTATTGCACGCAGATTCACATCGTAATGTGAAAAAATGCGTATTTAATATAATATTCAACAGAAACCTTACATTAGTTCGACCGTATTACAGTCATATCGTTACCTGAAATATAGTTCTGTGCTCTGCACATGCAACATTATTATTGTGCACGTAGAAGAATTGTGGAGAAGTCAGATTACAAAATTAAGAGCAAAATTGTTAATCGGGTAGTCTAATGTGTATAATAAATAATTCGTACATGACAGTAACTAATTTGCCATCGCGTATTAATTTTAATCGGTCTTCGCTGCAAGATTCGTCCACCTTCGACCCGGAAGAGATATCCACTGACATCACATTTTATTTGCATCATCGACTGCTAAAAATGTAAGTAATGTATTAGAAAACATTTTGCGTGTCATAATTTACATGCCAGGATATTGTATTTCATTAATTATACTTTTGCGAGATCCATTTTTATCGCACATTTTTGCCATCCAAAGTTATCGCCATGACAGTTGACTGATGCTGTTTATCAACATTCAGCTCATAGCTATGCGCCTATTTCACATTATATGTAAATTAATGACGATATTTTTTGTTATTGGCCCAGTTATGATAGGATTCGGCTGGAAAATGAATGATAATTAATAGGCCTATGAATTTTCCCAATTTAGTTTGTGCAGGTGCTCGCTTTGACGACATTTGTTATCTAAACGCTGATTGGTCTACATTGAAAACTGTCGACTAATCAACGTGCATGTTACAATATCAATCAATATTTACACTGATGCTGAATCCAAGAGAACGATAGTTTTTCTCCCTTATTGGTGACAGACTGACAGTAACTTCCGTAGACGTAAGCTGTACTTTTCGTATATCTCATTTCCTATCTTAGCATTGGTCTGTAGATCGTTGTCAAGTCACAAAAGCAGAGTTTTGTCAGTCGTAGTCGTAACGGTACAGTATATATACGTAGACTGGCCTACTCTATTTTTTAGCTAGAAGTAGAATTTAAATCGTGTTTCGGTTGTTAGGATGTCGAGCGTTACACATGCATGTATTCGACAATGTAAATATGCGTCCATGCAGATGCTCAATTTCTACGTTTTCAGTGCCATTTTACTCCATCTCGTTTCTAGAGACAAATTAATTGTTGATTTTAACCACCTCACTGGCATATTATTGTTTTATTTATGCGTAATTTTCAGTCCTAAGATGGATCTAATGTTTCGTACATCTGAATTGACTGATCATGATATATATTAGGGCTGAAACGATAAGTCGAATAATCGGAGGCGATTAGATTAATGAAGCTAATTGCTGATAATCGATTAAAGATTTTATTAATCGTTAATCGTAACATGCATAGCCAGTGCATTGTAAGCTGACTTAACACGTTGACAGATCATGGATTTCTGAGTAAGCCATTCCGACTGGAGTTTCATCTCTTTATGTACATGTTTTGAACTCAACAAAGCATATATGATGTGAGAAATACTTGTTAAATTACGTCTCTGTGGAAGTTAAAAGTCATTAATCAATGAAAAAGTGGATGTCATGAGAAAGCTTGCAACACGCTGTGTTCGCCAATTTTCACTAGCGATCGACTCCATGTTGTTACGTCACGGAGGCCTAATCGCCGCGGGGACGCTCGGGAGCAGAAGGAGCAGTAATCTTGAACATTTAAAATTTACTATTGCATGTGTTTATCATATAAAAAGAATGTTTTTGTTCATATTCTAATTGAATATAAGAATTGTTGATTTATTTTCATTTTTTTTGATCACGGAAATAAAAAAAAGTTCATTGACGAAAATTTGGTCATGTCGCTCCGTGGCGACCAGATTTGGTTGATTAGTTGTACGTGTGAAGGTCACGTCAAAACAGCGGGTTAGCAGACTTGATTTAAACGATGTTACGGAAGACAATACAGGAAACGGGAATTCAGAGCTTATTTTGGGATAAAAGCTACTGTTTACAACTTATTTAATGTCAATAAATATCTAATCTTATTTGTTGGTAATGGCTTATATTATAATAAGTGCATGTCCTCTGTCCCGATATATATACGTAGTGTTTAGTTGATGACAAGCATGTCATGGCCGGACGTTTTTTTCAAGTAGTCAGCGCCTGCTGTGTCTAATTGAAACAATAATATTGCTTCAATACAAACGATTAAGTCGATTAGTAATCGATTACATGTGACCCGGAATAATAATCGAATACAAAAATTACTAATCGTTTCAGCCCTAATATATATTAGGGCTGAAACGATTCATCGCAATACACATTGAATCATGATATTTGTATGTCAATACGATTTTAACGATACAGCCTTCACGTTTCGGTTCGATACGATGCAGTCTTTAGACTACTTGCTTGTGTGTCTTCGGCGGCATGTTTCAGTGATATAGCACTATGAAAAGGGCAACAGTTCCACTATACAAGAAGACACAACATGAATATACCAGTCTCCCAAAACACGCACCTCACACAACAATATACGCAACACACCGCATACATGGGAGGCTGTATTTACATGACCATAGCTGTTAATAGGACGTTAATTAATCAAACAAACAAACTACCACTTGTAGCAATAAATCTTAACCATATCAAGATAATCAGACACTGGGATCACACTCAAAAGAGGTGTCAACACTCTCTGATCATCTCCCAACCTGTTTTTGATTAACATTCTGAGCCTGTAGCTATTAAGTCTTGTAGTGAGCTTGTGTCACTATTCAAATGTGTCGCAGAAGTCGTCGCCCAGCCTTGGAAACAATCTACCAACTTTTAAAGCCTTTATAATAAATCTTATGACTACAGCTAGTAAGAACCACATAAAAAGCAAACACTTTTAACAAATTGTTGATGATTTACTCACAGTTTCAGTGTAAAATAGGCCTACACTGTCTGAAGGTAGTCATAAATTTTTTGCAGTCGTAATGAATGATAATTATGTACAATTTTGAACCATGTTCAATCAATTTAAGTAAGTACAATAATTGGTATACAAATATATGAACCTAGTTTTATTTTATTTTTTGTTTTTTGTTTAATACAGTTACATTCGCTACAGATACTTATACTCAAGTCATTAATTGTTATTCATCTCTCTTTTATTAATTGATTATTTATGTTATGTTTTTTTTTTCACCTTTTTGTAATTTGAGTTAACATTATTGATGTTTGTTTATATTACATCAAACATAAAAATGCTCTTTTCTTTTTTTTTTTCTCTTTTAGGTATGATATATTAATGCATTAGTTGTACATTTTAAAATCCAGATGTAAAAAAACAACTGTAAAAACACAAGATTGCACAAAACAGAAGTATCGTATCGAAAATAATCGAATCGAGAGGCATGTGTCATGATACATATCGTAACCGAGTACTGGTGTATCGTTGCAGCCCTAATATATATGTCATGAACAATATTGACCAACAGCTAGAAAGCTGATCACCATATATAATAATACATTCTTTATGCTTATATATATATATGGATAAAGAGTAATAAGCCCTCCACCTCTGAATACCATTTGGGGCAGTTGCCATGTACTGACTGCTGGTCAGTGGTTTTAAAAATTTTCTACGGGTACTCCAGTTTAAGCCTTTCATCCACAAACAAACCTGGCACATCCTTATAATTACATGACCCTGCAGACTGTTAATTATATATATAATAGGACGTTAAACTAATAAAACCCACATGGATTCATGCATGAATTGTTATAATATATGAAATAGGTTGTGGTTGTTAATGTTACTCTAATGTTAATTAGACGATCATGATCATAACCTTGATTTAATTAAAGTGCTTTCTTTTCCATTTCAGAATTGTTCACAATTGCACTTTACCTTCTTTTAGGAGCTCTAACTGATTTACAGCAGCCTACAAAGTAGTATAAGTACCCCGTATGTATATTTATTGTTGTAATTAGTAATAAGATAAATTAATGGATCATACATATACTCACTACTCTGAAGAGTAATAATAACCAAAAGGAAAAAACACTTACGTATGTGCTTTATTATAAGAAAAAGTTTGATGATAATTGTCAATTAATTCATTTTCCTTTCTTTTAATTGGGTATTGTGAACAGGATCATCTTGTATACATGGTATATATTTGTACTTTAGCCTTTAATTTATTTCACATGGAATGAAATTGTAAGTTATTACAATTTCTTCTTATAAATAACATATTTATGACTTTATTATAAAGAGTTTATTTTTTGCCTTGTTTACTACGTATTGTAACACATTTATTTAATATTTTTTTTTTTTCTCATTTTCAGCATTATTCCTGGCAATGCTTGGCAAAGATACAAGAATGGTACAGTGAGAATATCATTGCGTCATTAAAGGTATATATTACACATGCTTTGGAGACTATATACACTAGTACTGATTTCATTGAGAAAAACTTGTATTTAACTTTATTTGAGGTCAACGTATTTCTGAAAGTTGAAAAAATTTCACAATATATTCTTATTGTGTTGATTTCAAAATTATCCCTCTTGAATATTACATATTTCTAGAAAAATACTTTTTGGACGATGACAAATTCAGATATATATATACATTCTGTAAGCAAGAACATACATAGAGTTTCCATGAAATACAACTATAAGTATTGTTACATTGCACATTATGGGACCTGAGAACATATTGCTTGAGAATATGATAATACAATGAGACCAATGAGATAATGAGAACATTGCTTGAGAATATTATAGACTATGAGAACATTGCTTGAGAATATTATGAGACTATGAGAAAATTGCTTGAGAAAATTATGAGACTATGAGAACATTGCTTGAGAATATTATGAGATGATTAGAACATTGTTTAATTGAGAATATTATGATCACAAGAACACTGCTTGAGAATATTATGAGAACACTGCTTGAGAATATTATGAGAAACATTGCTTGAGAATATTATGAGACTGAGAAAAATTCTTGAGAAAATCATTAGACTATGAGATTATTTGCTTGAGAATATTATGATACTATCTATGAGAACATTGCTTGAGAACATTATGAGATAATGAGAACATTGCTTCAGAAAATTATGAGACTATGAGAATATTATGAGACTATATATATATGAGAACATTGCTTGAGAATATCATGAGAGTATGATCATGAGAACATTTGAGAATATCATGAGACTATGAGAATATGTGCACTGCCTTACAAGATCATAATATCCCAGCATTAATTGGAAAAATTGAGAATTTTAGAACATTTATTATTAGAGTATTATGGTGAAGTCATGAGAGCATCAAAATGAAATATCAGAATTTTGTGTACTTGTGATAAGAATATATATTTATGAATAATTTAGCTAGAAAAAAACATGGTCTGCTTGAGAATATGAGAATTGGAGACAATACTTTGGAATACATGTACCTGTCAAAAGAACTGAATATAACACCAACAATATGATATATGCATACACATAACAGAGAACATTTTTCTGCAGTCAGTGTTTTTGAACAATTTCAATGATGTGCATAATTCCTTATTGATTACAACTTTTAATTCTGGGACTATCAAACAAAAATATGTAGAACATTGAAAAAATTATAAGAGACCATAAAAATCGGTAAGAGAAAATATTTTGAATGATACTACTTTATGAATTTCAAGAGTGGATCTTGTCACTTTCTGGAAATGTCTGAACTTTTTAAATGTTTTTATAATTTTTAAACGGTTATCAATTTCTTATCATTGTCTCCTTCTACAACAATCTTAATCTTATATTATGGAACAATGAAATGTCCATATCTTGAACACATGTTACTGTTCTGTTTTGCAACAATTATGAACAAAAGAATCAAAACATTGGTATTGATTGAACACATATAGATAAAGCAATGGTCATATACTGTTTGTATATACCTGATAAATCACATTTTCAATATTTTCTGGGTACACATCCAACACATTGAAAAACTTTCACCCAGGGTGTACTGCCAATGAACTACGATGTATGTATTACCACAATATGGCATCTATTACATCATATACTAGTTGTCCAAGTTCTGTAATAAGGGCAGATTATTGTCAAGGGTCTGGCAAATACTCTGACACAACACGCGGTAAACAATGCATGGCAAACGGGCTGATGTTTTTAGTACACACATTCACAAAGCAGGTGAAATCTTTAGAAAAGAATGATTTACATACTATTTTGGATTCAGGAGACCATCTTTACAGCTCTATACATGATAAGTGTGATCATGATTTATTGTTGATCTCTGATCTACCAAAATGTGTATACTTCAACAACCAATATTTCTCTGTGGGTATAAAAAAATCACACATAGGATGTATGATTCCAGGGTATATACTTCACCCGTTGGTGTTTCACTGGAAAATGCTTTGAATATAACATTTGTAACATCTAAATCTGCTTTGTTAGTTTTTCATGCATCTGCTGTTGCCATTCGGTATGAAAATGGAGTTTACTATGTGTTTGATCCCCATAGTAGAGGTTTGAATTCTTTATGTGAACCTGATGGCAAATGTGTTCTTTCAATTAATCCCTTCATTTTATGCCCTTGTTGGATTTTTGAGGATTCTTTTTTGCTCCACTGTCGAGTTCTTTGTTATATTATGAGACTGAGAAAAATTCTTGAGAAAATCATTAGACTATGAGATTTATTTGCTGTGAGAATATTATGATACTATCTATGAGAACATTGCTTGAGAACATTATGAGATAATGAGAACATGCTTCAGAAATTATGAGACTATGAAATATTATTCTATCCATTGCTTGAGAATATCATGAGAGTATGATCATGAGAACATTTGAGAATATCATGAGACTATGAGAATATGTGCACTGCCTTACAGAGATCATAATATCCCAGCATTAATTGGAAAAATTGAGAATTTTAGAACATTTATTATTAGAGTATTATGGTGAAGTCATGAGAGCATCAAAATGAAATATCAGAATTTTGTGTACTTGTGATAAGAATATATATTTAGAATAATTTAGCTAGAAAAAAACATGGGTCTGCTTGAGAATATGAGAATTGGAGACAATACTTTGGAATACCATGTACCTGTCAAAGAGAACTGAATATAACACCAAACAATATGATATATGCATACACATAACAGAGAACATTTTCTGCAGTCAGTGTTTTTGAACAATTTCAATGATGTGCATAATTCCTTATTGATTACAACTTTTAATTCTGGGACTATCAAACAAAAATATGTAGAACATTGAAAAAATTATAAGAGACCATAAAAATCGGTAAGAGAAAATATTTTGAATGATACTACTTTATGAATTTCAAGAGTGGATCTTGTCACTTTCTGGAAATGTCTGAACTTTTTAAATGTTTTTATAATAATTTTTAAAACGGTTATCAATTTTTTATCATTGTCTCCTTCTACAACAATCTTAATCTTATATTATGGAACAATGAAATGTCCATATCTTGAACACATGTTACTGTTCTGTTTTGCAACAATTATGAACAAAAAGAATCAAAACATTGGTATTGATTGAACACATATAGATAAAGCAATGGTCATATACTGTTTGTATATACCTGATAAATCACATTTTCAATATTTTCTGGGTACACATCCAACACATTGAAAAACTTTCACCCAGGGTGTACTGCCAATGAACTACGATGTATGTATTACCACAATATGGCATCTATTACATCATATACTAGTTGTCCAAGTTCTGTAATAAGGGCAGATTATTGTCAAGGGTCTGGCAAAATACTCTGACACAACACACGCGGTAAACAATGCATGGCAAACGGGCTGATGTTTTTAGTACACACATTCACAAAGCAGGTGAAATCTTTAGAAAAGAATGATTTACATACTATTTTGGATTCAGGAGACCATCTTTACAGCTCTATACATGATAAGTGTGATCATGATTTATTGTTGATCTCTGATCTACCAAAATGTGTATACTTCAACAACCAATATTTCTCTGTGGGTATAAAAAAATCACACATAGGATGTATGATTCCAGGGTATACTTCACCCGTTGGTGTTTCACTGGAAAATGCTTTGAATATAACATTTGTAACATCTAAATCTGCTTTGTTAGTTTTTCATGCATCTGCTGTTGCCATTCGGTATGAAAATGGAGTTTACTATGTGTTTGATCCCCATAGTAGAGGTTTGAATTCTTTATGTGAACCTGATGGCAAATGTGTTCTTTCAATTATCCCTTCATTTTATGCCCCTTGTTGGATTTTTGAGATCTCTTTGTTGCTCACTGTCAAGTTCTTTGTTACAAAATGTGCAGTTTGAACTTCATCCTTTGCAACTTAATCTTCTTAAAGATAGACCAAAGAGATGTTGTATACATGTGTGCCTGATCTTGCTGCAAATGTGTTTAAAATAAACTCTGTCAAAAATCATTTGCAAATAGCAACAAAAAAGAAAAACAGAATTGTATGCTCGCAGGTAAAAGACATCCCGATTCCGTTCTTTGCACAATCTAATCAAAGGGAGACAATTGTGAATGCCACATCAACTTCGACATTTGTTGCAACATCTCGCAAAAGGCCTGGAGATACTAGTTCTGCAGATGTTGAAATGACAACTGGTAGCAAAAGACGTAAATTAGCACGTGCACAGTACAAGCAAGATTTAGGTACAGATAACAAAAAGAGACATGCAAAAAGTTGTAAATCAACAATGGTAGCTACAGGAAAGAAACCAACATCTGCTAGTACATGTACTGATAAATCAGCATTACGAAGCTCAAATGTTCGCACAAAACATTCTGCAAAAACACAGAATAAGATAGCTTCATGTTCTTCAAATATGCCTACAGACATTGCAGCAGTTTCTAACAGAAAATCTAAGAAAAAAATAAATCAATTGCAACTGATCTATCATTACCCTTAAGCTTGCACCGGCAGAAAAACAACCACACTCAAAAAGTGCCGGTTCCAATGTTAAAATGCAATCATGATAAAACCAGCATTAGGAAGTTGGTGATTGACCGATTCAAAAGGGATGTATCTGAAGGTCCAATATTTACTTGTTCATGTTGTACACAAAACATGGTTTAGAAATTCTGTTACGAAAGTAGAAAGCTGCCAAGAACTTCAGTCAAGTTTTGCTAAATCATGTTTAATTGGTATCAAAAGTGCAAGAAGTTGTGAATGGATATGTAACACATGTTTAAATAATATAAAGAAGGGCAAGGTCCCTGCATGTGCTATTGTTAATGGAATGGGATTTCCAGAAAAGCCAGAAGAACTGAACTTAACAGAAATGGAGGAGAGGCTTATTAGCCCAAGAATACCATTCATGCAACTCTATGAAAAGCCCCGTGGGGGTCAAAGAAGTTTGCGTGGCAATGTTGTTAATGTACCAACAGATGTAACAGATACTGCAAAGTCATTACCAAGAACTCTGGCAAATACTGAAACAATACAGGTGAAGCTGAAGAGAAAACTTAGCAATAAGCATTCAGTATTGTATGAAAGCATACGTCCTAATAGATGTATAAGAGGACTGGAATGGCTTCTTGCAAATAGTGTTTTATTTCAAAACGAAGGTATCACTTTAAATGAAAGTTGGAATCTCCATGATATAGATAAGTGGTATGGATTTGGAGATGAATATATTACTAACAAGAGTAGTTCTGGAAATCTCGATATACAGATGGATAAGCAAACAAACAGCACAACTCATGTGAATTGTGATCATGACAGTCAAAGCATAAATGATCATGACAAAGCAAAGGAATCAAAAGAACAAACAAACATTTGTAGTGAAAGTCCAGATTCAGGTGTCAGTAGTATGGAACGTGAAAAGGGTAGAATTGAAACAGCAGAATCAAATGAGCAAGTTGATTCAGGTGTCAGTAGTATGGAATGTGGAAAGGGTAGAATTGAAACAGCAGAATCAAATGAGCAAGTTGATTCAGGTGTCAGTAGTATGGAATGTGGAAAGGGTAGAATTGAAACAGCAGAATCAAATGAGCAAGTTGATTCAGGTGTCAGTAGTATGGAATGTGGAAAGGGTAGAATTGAATTGAAACAGCGGAATCAAATGAGCAAGTTGATTCAGGTGTCAGTAGTATGGAACGTGAAAAGGGTAGAATTGAAACAGCAGAATCAAATGAGCAAGTTGATTCAGGTGTCAGTAGTATGGAATGTGGAAAGGGTAGAATTGAAACAGCAGAATCAAATGGGCAAGTTGATTCAGGTGTCAGTAGTATGGAATGTGGAAAGGGTAGAATTGAAACAGCAGAATCAAATGAGCAAGTTGATTCAGGTGTCAGTAGTATGGAATGTGGAAAGGGTAGAATTGAAACAGCAGAATCAAATGAGCAAGTTGATTCAGGTGTCAGTAGTATGGAATGTGGAAAGGGTAGAATTGAAACAGCAGAAATCAAATGAGCAAGTTGATTCAGGTGTCAGTAGTATGGAATGTGGAAAGGGTAGAATTGAAACAGCGGAATCAAATGAGCAAGTTGATTCAGATGTACATAACAGAAGTATGCATTGTAAAAGAGATAGCAGTGATGTTACGTCTGAAGAACAACATTTTTTACACCAGAAACCACACTGTAAAGAACTTGTTGATAAAAGTGACTTGCAAAAGAATGCTCCTGAAAGCTACTCTAATAGTGATGAGGACTCTGATGGCTGGACTGAAGTTGCACATTTTGAAGATCGACTAACAGGTAACACAGATACTCTTCTTCATCCAATTGATGTTCGTGGCTTAAGTAAAACATTGTCATTTGCTCCTGGTGAAGGTCAAACACCCCTAGGATTGTATCAAGACAAAGATGCTGAATATCTCTCATTTTCCTACCATTTATTGTGGACAAAAGCGACCTGATAACAAAGAACGTAAAACACCCTGTATACTATAGTACAATTAGTAAATGGGAACTACGTTGTCATGATAGAAGAGCTGCATGCTCTATTCCAAATATCTTCTTTAAGTTAAAGAAGTTACAAATTAAGCAAATACAAGACAAAGTTTCATTGGCTATGAGGAAATGTAAAGAAGGCAAGAAAAAACTCACTGTTGGAGAAATACTAGCACCATCATCTTTTGATAAGATTGTGAGACTAGACGAAGGTTATCGTGTATTGAAGACATTAAGAGGGTCACCTGCATATTGGGAACAAGCTAAAAAAGACATATTTGCCTTAATTCGTCAGTTAGGTATCCCAACATGGTTTTGTTCCTTCTCGGCTGCAGAAACCAGATGGCTTAACCTTTTGAGAGACTTGGCAAAACTGAATAAAAACAGGACTTGCACAAATGAAGAAATAGAAGCAATGACTTGGATCGAAAAATGTGAACTCATCAAATCTGACCCTGTCACATGTGCCAGATATTTCAATAACAGAGTACAGGTGTTCATCAACACTGTTCTGAAAGGAGATCTGGAGCCCTTGGGTAAAGTTAAAGACTTCTTTTACCGGGTAGAGTTTCAGCAAAGAGGGTCACCACACATACACATGTTACTATGGATTATGAACGCTCCTGTTTATGGGAAGTCTTCCATTGATGAAGTAACAGAATTCATCGATATGCATTCTACATGTTCCAAAAGTAGTGACAGACCTGATCTGATCAATTATCAAACCCACAGACATGCTCGTACGTGTAGGAAAAAAGGCAAAGCCATTTGCCGGTTCGGCTTCCCACTACCACCAATGCATCAGACAATTATTCTGGAACCGTTAAGTGAGGAGGATCAGATAAATGACCCAAATGCTCCTGCAAATTTCATCAATATTTGTCAGATGCTGAACTCTATGACTAAAGGTGAATCTATTTCCTTTGAGGAATTTCTCAACAAGCTTGAAATGACACAATCACAGTACATAAATGCTCTAAGGTCTTCTTTGACTGCACCAAAGATTTTTCTCAAAAGAAATCCAGCAGAAATAAGAATAAATTCCTATAACATAGACCTTCTTGAAGCTTGGGAAGCAAATATCGATGTTCAATTCATCCTTGATGCATATGCATGTGCTTCATATATCGTCTCCTACATTTCTAAAGGACAAAGAGGCATGTCTAATCTGCTATATCAAGCCTGTAAAGATGTCCATAAAGGGAATTTTGATCTGAAACAACAAGTGAGACATATTGGAAAACAAGTTCCTTACTCATGTAGAGGTTTCTGCCCAAGAAGCTGCATACCTGATCCTTCAAATGCCTCTGAGAATGTGTAGCAGGAATGTTGTTTTCATCAACACCGGTGAGACAAAAGACAGAACTTTCTTGTTGAAACCTTTGCGAGTACTTGAAGACATGCCCAAGCACTCTTCTAATATAGAAAGCGACAACTGTCTGAAGCGCTACATAAGACGACCTAAGGAGCTTGAAAGCTGTTGCCTTGCAGACTTTGTTTCAAAGTTTGACACTGTACTGCCAAAAAAGAAAAAACAGACTAACAAATATTTGCAGCTTCCTGAATTACCAGAAGATGAACAAGAGGTTGATGAAGAAATAATCATGCCAGAAAATGATTCTTTACAAAATAGTACAGATGTTATCAACACGGAATCATCAAATGAACTGTCATGCACCATGGATAGAAAAGAGTATTGCCTGAAGGATGGATCAGTATTGAAGAGGAGAAAAATCATGAAAGTAATTCGCTATGTACGGTTCAACAAAGTTCATGATTCAGACAACTACTTCAGGGAGCAGTTGATGTTATTTAAACCATGGCGTGATGAAGCTACAGACTTGCTTGATGGTTGTGATTCATATGAAGCAAGCCATTCGCTACATATTAGCATAATCAACACAAACAAGCAGGATTATGAGGCAGATGGTTCTGAAGTTGTAGAACAAGTAGAAAACAACATAGAATTGCTTGCAAATTCTCAGGTAGTTGCTCCAGAAACGCAACATAACGATGAAATAGATGCAGAAAAAGAATCTGTTCCAAGTGTGCTTCATGGGTGTTTCAACCCTGGAGAAAATAATAGTCAGGTTTATGACTTAGCTCTTGATCTTGGCATTACTCGAAAGCAAATAGACCATGAGGAAATCTTGGTGAATGACATGAACAATGAAGATTACATGCAGTTAGCAAGGTCTCTTAATCCAAAGCAAGCATTGTTCTTTTATCATGTCTTACACTGGTTTAAAACCAACGAGGATCCATTATACTGCTTTTTGACAGGAGGGGCTGGTGTTGGCAAGAGCATTGTGACCACTGCATTGTATCAGGCTGTTACCAGATATTTTCAGAAAGGTGTTGGAAAACGTCCAGATGACATCAAAGCAGTTCTTTGTGCACCTACAGGCAAAGCTGCTCATAACATTGGTGGGTCAACTATACATTCACTCTTTTGTATACCAGCAAATCAGAGCTTCAAATACAAACCTCTTGATTCACAGCAACTAGACTCCTTCAGAGTTAAATTTCCATGCCTTAGAGGTAGTTTTCATTGATGAAATATCCATGGTTGGTAACAGAATGTTTAACTACATCAATTTCAGACTCCAAGAAATCTTTGCTAATGGTCAACCTTTTGGTGGCATCAGTATCATTGCAATAGGTGACCTCTTTCAGTTAAAACCAGTTATGGATGGTTGGATATTTGATGATTTGAAAGAAGGTTATGGGCCACTTGCCACAAATCTCTGGATGGAACACTTTAGAATGTTTGAGTTAACACAGATTATGAGACAGAAGGATGACAAGTTTTTCTCAGAGTTACTCAACAGGTTACGGGAGGGTCAACACAGTGAGTCAGATTTGAAGACACTCAATGATCGTATTGTTCCAAAAGAATTGCTTTCCAGCGTTAGTCAGATGCCACATTTGTTCACAACAAATGCCGAGGTGAATACTCACAACAGAACTGCATATGAAAATGAAAAAAACCGGAAACAAATGTGTCATTCAAGCAATAGACACCGTAAGTGGTGACCTGTCAGAAGATGTCAAAGCCAAAGTCATGAACCAAATACCAGATGATCCATCAAGAACAATGGGTCTGCTTAGAGATCTACATGTAGCAGAAAATTTACCAACAGAAGTGTGTGTAAACATTGATGTTGAGGATGGATTAACTAATGGCACTCCCGGAGTTATCAAAAAATTAGACTTGCGAGTACCAGATTCCTCTAGATGTAGCATTGTTTGGGTTCAATTTGATGACATTTGCATAGGAGCTAATACAAGAAAGAAGTACAGCCATTTATATGCACCCAACATTTGCAAGTCATGGACTCCAATCTTGGAAATAACCCGAAAATTTTCAGTTGGAAGAAGTTGTTCAAACTTTGTAACACGACGCCAGTTTCCAATAAGATTAGCAGCTGCAAAAACTGTGCACAAATCGCAAGGATCTACAATGTCATCTGCTGTGTTACATTTTGGCAATCGGAAACTGGAACACATGCACTATGTTGGGTTGAGCCGCATTCGCAAATTACAAGATGTTCATATTCTCAAATTGAATGAACAAAAGATTTCAATCTCTCAAGATGTTGTGCAGGAAATGAACAGATTGAGAGAGTATGCATATTTGCAGTCATGTGTTCCTATTCTAGCAGACATTGATACAGACATGAAACTTGTTTATCATAACAGTAGGTCTCTGCATTTGCATATGCCAGACTTATCTGCTCAGAATGACTTGTACACTGCTGATATCATAGTTATCACAGAAACAAGGTTGCAACAAACAGATCTTGATGATCATTACCAACTAGATGGTTTCAGGATGTATCGTGCTGACGATAAATGTGTTGGCAATGTGCGACCATATGGAGGTATTGTTATTTATTCAAAGAAACCCTTGCAGGTATTCCAACCTTGTAATATATTGGGGATTGAAACCGCTTTTATCACATTTTACCAGGGCGAGGTACTCATTCAGGCCCTTTTCTTATATTGTTCTCCTAAGTTGGCAACTCTTTCCAATTTTAATTCCTTCATGGAATGTATTGCACAAAGGTATGACAGTTCCAACCCCATGCTAGTAATGGGAGACACCAACCTTGATTTCATGACTCATTCAACTGCCATTGGAACAATTTCGCAAAGATATGGTATGACTCAGATCATGCACAGCATTACGACTGATCATGGTAGCTGCTTGGACCATATCTACATTCGCAATTTTTCTTCTGGCCAAATTTCTTGTGCAGCTTTGGAATCATATTACTCTGACCACAAGCCCATAGTTGCATATTTGCCATACTAGGTAACAAGCTTATAATCAGAAGTACTAGTTCTATAGTGCTTGTACATGTTGACTTGTTTAGGTCAACATTTTATACTAGATACTGTAAATACAATACAAGTAGTTCCTGTAAATAAGAATGTGTATTAGTGTCTTGACTCGTGTTTAATCTAGAATTTTATAATTACTCTACCTGTGTGTGGTAAGCTTTCAACAATACTAATAGCATATAACTTAACCTGAAAGCTTGCAGATATCTGTAGCCAATATACTGACAGTATGAGTAATAAAATGCATCAGGATACTTTACATATGTAAAATATATGCTTAATATGCATGTTAGGATGTCTGGTATTGAAGATACTGATATAATGTAAATAGAAATATGTTCATTTGTCTCATGTATGTTCTAAGCTTTGTATCATGATTTCATGGGTTTGTATTGTGTTGAAATATATCCATTCAGAGTGTTTTTCAAATGGTATTACAAAAAGAATTTTTAAGCTTTAATATAGATTCCTTTGGATTCTAATTCAATAATTTGCAAAAAGTCTAGGTTATTATAGTTTAGTGTGAAATACAAACATATCGTACATGTCAAATGTAATTTACAAAACAGCAGAAGTAATTTTACCATCGAAAACAAAATAACTAGTTGAAAATAATAAAAAAAAATATGTTATAACTTCATCTAGTATTCATTTATATGTAGTCTGTTTCAAAATATTGTTCTGCCTATAGATAAGCTATCTGTAGTTATTTATTCACTTTAAGATTTTGCTCAGATTAGAAGTGTATATTTTAAATGTACCAAAGTGAACATGTGTTTCTCTTGCATTCTGTCAACCCTCTGTCTTAGTGTTTCATTATAACTGAAGTGCTAGCTACCTTTGGAAATATTTATTATCCTATCAGTGCAGTTTTTTCATATTTTAACAGATCCAGAAACCTGAGAGCATGATGCATGAACTGTTCGACAGATCAATATACAAAGGTGGCAAACAACCACCTTCACAGGATCAGATAACCTGGTCCATAATTCAACTACTGGTGATGCCACCCGGCATTACTGAAGGAAAGGACCATGGAACTATGGAGTCCTTTCACCATTGAGAAAATTATCCTTGGAAAGATTACAGCTCAAGAGGTGTCTAGATATTTTAGCCGCCAGATGCCGCCAGATATCATCATATCTTGCCATATCAACAAGTGATATATTGCTAGACAGAAACAAGTTCTCAAGGTAGGTATAGTCCATGTAAGCTAATATTAATTTGCATGCGAGGGAAACATCTGTTTTACAATGTCATTTAGGATACTTTTTATCATGGATAGTAGTTGATAATGAAAGATATGTTTAAGTGTACTACAAATTGATAATTATTTTAGCACTGCATATCACTTGTTTTAAAGGATGTTAACAATTCATTAAAGATATCATTATAAATGATACTACCAGTCATTTCATTCTAACAATTCATCTTCTTTCATTTCAGCACGAATACTTGGTTTGGAGAATGGTACATGACTATACAACAACATGAATAGATAAAAACCCTTTTGAATTCATAAGGAAAATGCTATATCGGTAAGTATTACAAAACTTTTTTTTCTGAACTTACATGTTAATTTTGTTGTATAAATAAAGTGTTGCTAAAAGTATTATATCTGAGCAATTGTTTTATGCATTTGCAAGACATTCTCAGACTAGCAACAATAGGAAACTAATGTGTTTAATAATGATGCATTTTTGACTCATTGAAAACTATTTCTTTTCTTCCAGATTAGAAAGATTAATGAGCTGGAACAACAAACTTGACAAGTCAACAGTTCTACCCTTGTGATGCTGAAACAATGACCTAAACATAAATAATAGAAAATTCTACGAGATAATTTAACCAGCAGTAAAAGGAGTTCAATTTATCATGGATAAAATTGATTCTTGGTCTGAGTGAAAATCATTGTTAATTGCTTGAAGAGAATCTACGTGATTATTGATTTCCAATTAATGATATTGCAGCTATAATTCTGTAATACATTATGTAATTATTAAATATTACATACTGTGAATTGAACATTCTATTGAAAAGAAATGTGTACCAATATGCATGTATCTCTTTTTCTTAATTTCTGAATTGTATGTATTTAGGCCAATTTCCACAATTTCAATCGCAAATATCAAAATATGAATGGCATGTTAAGATCATGCTACAGGAATGATGTATCAATTTACCTTTTTATGTGTATAACTAAATAATGTTGTAGACCTTGACTTTTGTAACCAAAACAGGTACCGGCATATATATATGATTCAAGAAAAAAAGAAACAAAATCATGTCATGGTTATCATCAATTAATTTAGAAAATATTCCAACACAACACCAAAACCACTGAATCTTGTGAATTTAAGAGATTTATATATATTGAATGAAGATATTATTGCATTGTGTATGAATGTTTTCTACACAGTGATAAAAAATTTGAATTATGTAATTGTATACAGTTCAATATTCAATTAATACAACGCATGTAGTGTTTTGTATTATTGCTATCTGGTATACTATTCATGTGTAGGACTTGCCCTACAATGACATCTAGTGGTGACCTCTTTAACCATTTCATTCATGTATAGAATACACAGAGTGGTTTATATAATACACAGGGCCATCTAGGTCAACTGTACCTTAAACCACCACTCCCTAACTGTTGCCTGTGTATAATACACACAATCTATGCACACTGGTAACTTCTCTGTCCAACTTGCATAATCTCTGGGTTTTTTTTTAATGATTAGGTATTCAAATTGGACTTGCTATCTAAGGCTTAAAGACCTGAGAGTTATAACGTAAACTTATCAGATGTTCTTAAAATAATGTTTTTAATGATTGTTAAAAACAGATCTGAGGTAAAGGCAATATAACTTATAAGACTGCCCTCGTGTGTGCATGGTTTTACCAAAATAAGTGTATGTGCGAAAAAGAAACAAGAGTGCAACATAAGAAACAAGAGTATAGGTAAAAACTCATTTGTAATGAAGACTTCTGTTTTCTTTGTAATTTTAGAATCTTTTATTTCATGTAGGAACTATAATTAAGAAAAATGTCAAACAAAACATATGTATTTTTTGTGATCAGTTGAATGTTCTTGAAACAATTGATATCAAAGTCGTTTATATATTTTGATTTTGGAAATTCAATTGATTTCATTCTTTTCTTTCTGTTTCTGCTGCGTTTTATTTGCAGTACTTTGAGGACTTTGATTTTTATTGGTCATACATTTGCCTACTATAAGATGATGGTTTTGGTCAGTTTTACAGTTTGTATTGATGGATGCTCAAGACTTGTAGGATTGATAATAAACACAGTTAGGTAAACAATATTTAACATGCTTGCAAACAAATTGACATGCCAAACAATACTCTGTGTTGTTTGTGTAAATGGGTATATGAAGCATAATCATCTCTGTAATATTTCCGGAGTGATATGCACATGGACTATAATACTAGCATCAATCGTACGTGAATATGTTTTAAATGTGTACTTAATGTTTCATTATTGGAACATATGTCATTGTTTATACTTAATGTGGAAATTATGGGTTGTAAGCAAGTAACATGTTATCATATTGTAAATGCAATATTTCTGACTGACTATTGTCTGTCTATTGTGTTGTATTACCTAACAAAAACAATGTATTTATGCCCCATGTATATATTGTTGCAAAGATTGTTGGATAATAGTTACTGTGCATTTCATTTTAAGGTTATGCTATGATTGCATCAACAACAGCTGATCAAAAACATACTGCTTAACAATAGCTAAAAATGTGAGAAAGCATAATTTTATTGTAGTACGTAAACTGTCTGAAACCTTTTTTTTACCAAAACTCATTTTGTGCAAAATCCAATGAGTTTTCATTTTATGATTTATATACACTGTACTTGTACACAAGTCGATGCCTCACAGGGCCCTATGTTATTTGTCAACTTGGAGATATAGGGAACAAATTACTAAATACTGTAAAATATCTTGAGCTAAACAAAATATCCTATTCCTAACAGCAATATTATATAAGCAGAACAGCTCAAAATGCAAAATTTATACAGTTCAACAAAAAGAGAAATATTACATGGTAATACAATTGTGAAGTTACCCTTGTCTCTGATTTCTATTTGTTCCAAATATTATGCAGGATAGCTACAGTAATGCTTATCATTAATAATTCATATTAATTAATCCATATTGATGATGTTTACAATTAACAAGTATTTAAAGACTGTCTTGATGGCAAGTTAATTTAAGCACTCATAAAGGTATTGCTTAAAAAGAGGTCTTATGTAAATGCATTATCATTGCATACATATAATTTGATGAGGTTTACATAATTTGATGAGGTCTTACATTGCCTGATATTTTCAAGCATTATTTGCAAGAATTTGAAAATTGGTTGCAAAGTCTGCAGCATTTTCTGTATCCTAAAACGGGAAATATATTCATGTGTTGCTTTAATATCAGTGTAAAAATAAATATGCAATATATGAACAGATTAAATTTCTTTGTTTTTTACTATTATCATTTCAAATTTTCTTCACACACATCACATCACATATTAACCAAATAGGATACTTGCAGGAAGGTTACAGTGATTTCAACTTCCATTCAAGCAACAAATACATGTACTTCAGATTTCATTGTTGAAAATAGAAGTCAACAATGAAATGTAATGTATTAGTAGCTTTAAAAACTGTTTATTACCTCCATTTATATAAATCAATATTTCAAAGATTTCTTTGAACAAAATGTATTTTAAATTAACTACATTAGACTACAGGGGCAAGTAAATTGTTCATTATATATAATAGTCAAAGTGCATCATATCCTAATATTAGGATATGTCATAAGGTTCCGATACAACTTACAGGATCAACAATATTACAACTGTATTTACGTGCCCCTGTGATTTCAAAATGGAAGTCAGTTTCTTTCTGGCTGATCATAACTATGTTCTTAATTTTTACTAATAAGTCCAGTATAACAAACTCATATCAAAGTAATTTCTCCTTTGTAGTTCTACAATAAAAAAAAATGTGTTTCATATATTTATAGCACTACAATATAATGCATAGTTGTAGATATCAAAATGGAAAATGTTGACTGCTTTTCCTGTTGTTTCCTATCACTTTCAAAATTGAGTCCAATTTCACTGTCCTGACCTATAACTACAAGGACATCGCATAATTCTCGTTCCCCTTGTAATCAGTTTAACAGGCATATTAATTTCTATAATGGCTGCCTCCACATAATTGAATTTGAAACCTTACAAAAGTGCTCCACCGGGGACAGAGAAAATTGGTGTTTAATAATTATGTATATGTCTAATTAACACAAAATTAATATAAGATAATTATTTTTGCTTCTGGAGCATGTGCAATGACTATTTTAAATCAGTATAGGACATAGTGGATCTTTTACGGGATGCAATTCAATTGATTGTTTTTAACATTTTTATCTTTAGTAGAATTAGAAGCTCAAACTTTCCTATTGTGATTTATCTTTAGTATAATTAGAAGCTCAAACTTTCCAGTGGCGGTAATATTTATGTAAAAAGCAAGTAATTGATGAAGAATACTCATTTGTTGTCTCCTGATTTTGATAGAGAACACATACTATTTTCAGCGACAGAGCATCTTTAAACCATAATGATAATCTCTATGCTTGGATCAGTTCTACTACTAAGTATATGATACAGGTTGTATGTCATACACAGCTGTCAAGGATCCATTGAAACATTTAAATTTGAAAGGAAGTTAAAAGGGACAATCCAGTCTTAAGAGTACATTAAAATTTGCTGGTCCTTGCCAACGTAGTAAAAATATTTTTGTCTAGAATTTCTTAAATCGCTCTTACAGTAGCGTGTTTAGATGCATGTTCTTACCTAAATATAATTTTACCAAATCATCAGTGGTTATGTATTACATTTGTTTAAAGATGCTCCACCACTGACAAATGGTATTTTTTCACTATCAAAAACAGGAGCAGACGATTTAGTATTTTTCTTGAGTTACAAAAGTTACGTACTTTACACCATTACCACCATTGAAAAGTTTGAGCTTCTAATTTTACTTCAAAGTTAAAAATATTAAAAATAATTAATTGCATCCTGAAAAAATTCCGTGTCACAATATCCTGTATGGAAGGAAGTACTGATTGCGCATGCACCAAAGGCAAAATAAATTATTTTTTATTATTTTTTTGTGTTAATTAGACATATATATACATGATCAAACACATATTATTGTTCAACTGATGAATATCATTCATGCTTTGTCGGCGGTGGAACATCTTTAACGTACGTGACTTTGGCTCGGGTATGGGTACAGCATACATGTTATACTTGCTTACTTCATCGGTATCAATCGAAATACTTAACAATGTCATGGAATTTGTCAATATTTTTTGTTATATGTTTCATAAGGAATGTAGAACAATATATTTATGTCATATTTTGCTTCGTGGTTATGTAACAGAATTACCCTCATTGTATTGTCCTTGTAGTCACTCCTATAAAACATACATTATTATATAGATATGGTTAAACAAGTGTATACATATATGAATGTATATACAGAACATGTAATAAAACAATTGAAATATATATGGGTAAAATTGTTTTAAAAAATTTGCTAAAATTAAAATATAGATATACATATTTCATTACTTCAAAACAAATTTCAGGCGTTGTCACTTCAGTAAATAATACATGTACTCATCTATGACAGTTCACTATTCAGGAAAATAGGACGATGATGAATGATAATCGCTCATGTATTCAAATTATGAACATACATTTTATTTCATTAAAATGTTTCTGTTTCTGTTGCGCTGTGTTTTCAGTACTTTCAGTACTTTGATTTATTTTGAAGGATGATGCTATGGAAACAGACACCATTCCTTCAGAGCTAAGTCACCTTCAGGAACTTATACAAGACGAAGAGAGAAAGACTCACAGGTACAAGGTATGTCTACAACTACAGTCAAACCTCTGCAGAGATCAATTAAGCGATGTTTTACAACAGAATGATGATTATAAAATTGCTATTCCATCCTATAATATTATATGAAATTTAAGCGTATCAACTTGATTGCCAATTATTTCATTTAAGCAGTCATTCATAACATCGTTTTATTGCTGTCTCCAGACATTTATTAAACGTACATGATATTTGAATAATAAAGATAACTTGTGTATTGATATTTCATAATTTTTGATGGTTATATAACTTTTTTTTCTTGATAATGTTCTGCAGAAATCTGAATCCAAATCGAGTCTGGCATTTGTTGTCATTGTAAACAGCTATAGTGTACACTTCAGTCGTCGATTTTCTGTGAATTAAATCATTTTGCAATTGATCATGCTTCTGGTACGTAATTATATTCATCCTCATCATATTTCCAGTTGATATTATTTCTTTTAGACACTTTTACCTAGATTATTCTGATGTATAACTTTGATACATCGGTGAGTAAAATATTCGATTTTCACATGTCAATAATGACGTAATTATGCGTTCCAATGGAGCATTTTACGATTAACCATGTATCTGGTACGTAATTCTTATTACCATTATTAGGTCATCTGACCCGAAGGGTCAGGATGACCTATAGTCATCATGTGTCGTCCGTCGTCGTCCGCCGTGCGCCGTGCGTTACTTGGGTGAAACTTGCATGAAATGATCCTGACATGGTCCCGACAAAGTGTTGTTATTTTTCGGGTCGATCCCAAATCCAAGATGGCCACCACAGCCGCCATCTTGAAAACACATTTTGAACTTTTTCTCAAGTTCTACCGGTGCGATTTGACTGAAACTTGCATGAAATGATCCTGACATGGTCCCGACAAAGTGTTGTTATTATTACATGGTCCCGACAAAGTGTTGTTATTATTCGGGTCGATCCGAAATCCAAGATGGCCGCCACAGCCGCCATCTTGAAAACACATTTTGAACTTCTTCTCAAGTTCTACCGGTGCGATTTGACTGAAACTTGCATGAAATGATCCTGGCATGGTCCCGACAAAGTGTTGTTATTTTTCGGGTCGATCCCAAATCCAAGATGGCCACCACAGCCGCCATCTTGAAAACACATTTTGAACTTCTTCTCAAGTTCTACTGGTGCGATTTGGCTGAAACTTGCATGAAAAGATCCTGACATGGTCCTGACAAAGTGTTGTTACTTTTTAGGTTGATCCGAAACCCAAGATGGCCGTCACAGCCGCCATCTTGAAAACACATTTTGAACTTCTTCTCAAGTTCTACCGTTGCGATTTGGCTGAAGCTTGCATGAAATGATGATAATGGTCCTAACAAAGTGTTGTTATTTTTCGGGTTGATCCGAAATCCAAGATGGCCGCCACAGCCGCCATCTTGAAAACATATTTCGAACTTCTTCTCAAGTTCTACCGGTGCGATTTGGCTGAAACTTGCATGAAATGATCCGGACATGGGCCCGACAAAGTATTGTTACATCTCTGGTTGATCACAAATCGAAGATGGCTACCATGACACTATATCTAATTAATTTCCTATATGTTAAGGCCCTTGGGCCTCTTGTTTGAAATAAAATTTGTTGAAAGAAATTGAAAATGATCTGACATGGTCCTGACAAAGTGACACCATATATAATTAATTTTACTATTGCCAAGGTAGTCAGATGACCGTTAAGGCCCTTTGGGCCTCTTGTTGACCCTATCTTAAGCGACCACCTGTCTCATGCGACCTTATTTTGAACTTCCATTGGAAGGTTACTTAAAACAGGTTTGACTGTAATAGGAATGTACATGTTCAGGGTGCAACAATTCATGAACCCAGTGATTCAATACAATTTTACAATTCTTGCCTCACAATTCAATTATTTTCAATGCAGTTATTTGTAAAATCTAGAAATTTAGCTAGAATTGCATTTCTTCAAGAATTCATACAAGATAAAAGGGATGAATTCTTGATTTTAATCACTACGGGGGGTGGAGGCGCAGCGTCCTGGGATATGGAAAATGTAGGAATTCTTGATAGAACCAGCCATGGATCCAAATGAATACAGAGGCCTCACGTAAAATCCAGGTAAATATGTAAAAGAGCGAGTCCAACACGGTAGTTCCTTCCAGTAAGCTGATTTTTTAATCGTTCTGAGAATGCCTCCCTTCGAATAGAAATATGTCAACAACTTTCTGATTAAAAAATCAGCTTACTGAAACTTCTGTGTTGGACTCGCTCTAGTACATATTTCTTGATTTTGTTATTATTATTAAAGGTAGAGAACATCAGAAGGAAGCACAATTACCTCCCCTTTATTATGGAACTACTGAAGATATTAGCTGAGCAAAAGCAGCTAGTCCCTCTTGTGGAGAAGGTAAGAACTAGTGGTTATCTCCCTTGTTACGAACTCTTGTTCACTCCATTCAGAATTAATGGCTTTTGATATAATGTCTCTTACACATTGAAATGTAAGTGAAAGTACTGATATGTATCATCTATACCATTCCATTTAATTAAACTTAAGCATTAAGTTAAGCATTAAGCAGGGTGTTAAAAGTGGGCTAATGAATTTGTGTGCAAGTTTTTTGGTTTCATTCATAGGCAAAAGAAAAAGCAGCAAAGAAAAAAGAAGAAAAGGCCAAATAGCTAGATGATGGGGGTTACTGAACCACAGCTGTTAAAGGTAAAATTATAAATAAACACTGATGTATGATACATACATCCTGCCATATTGCTCCCCCAGTATCACCTCTCACTATATACATTGTACCCCAGTATCACCTCTCACTATATACATTGTACCCCAGTATCACCTCTCACTATATACATTGTACCCCAGTATCACCTCTCACTATATACATTGTACCCCAGTATCACCTCTCACTATATACATTGTACCCCAGTATCACCTCTCACTATATACATTGTACCCCAGTATCACCTCTCACTATATACATTGTACCCCAGTATCACCTCTCACTATATATACATTGTACCCCAGTATCACCTCTCACTATATATACATTGTACCCCAGTATCACCTCTCACTATATACATTGTACCCCAGTATCAATTCTCACTATATACACTGTACCCCAGTATCACCTCTCACTATATATACATTGTACCCCAGTATCAATTCTCACTATATACATTGTATCCCCAGTATCACCTCTCACTATATACATTGTAACCCAGTATCACCTCTCACTATATACATTGTACCCAGTATCACCTCTCACTATATACATTGTACCCAGTATCACCTATCACTATATACATTGTACCCAGTATCACCTCTCACTATATACATTGTACCCAGTATCACCTCTCACTATATACATTGTACCACAGTATCACCTCTCACTATATATACATTGTACCACAGTATCACCTTTCACTATATACATTGTACCCCAGTATCACCTCTCACTACATACATTGTACCCCAGTATCACCTCTCACTATATATACATTGTACCACAGTATCACCTCTCACTATATACATTGTACCCCATTATCACCTCTCACTATATACATTGTACCCCAGTATCATCTTTCACTATATACATTGTACCCCAGTATCACCTCTCACTATATATACATTGTACCCCAGTATCAATTCTCACTATATATACATTGTTCCCCAGTATCACCTCTCACTATATACATTGTACCCAAGTATCACCTCTCACTATATACATTGTACCCCAGTATCACCTCTCACTATATACATTGTACCCCAGTATCAATTCTCACTATATACACTGTACCCCAGTATCAATTCTCACTATATACATTGTACCCCAGTATCACCTCTCACTATATATACATTGTACCCCAGTATCACCTCTCACTATATACATTGTACCCCATTATCACCTCTCACTATATATACATTGTACCCCAGTATCACCTCTCACTATATAACATTGTACCAGTATCACCTCTCACTATATACATTGTACCCCAGTATAACCTCTCACTATATATACATTGTACCCCAGTATCACCTCTCACTATATACATTGTACCCCAGTATCACCTCTCACTATATATACATTGTACCCCAGTATCACCTCTCACTATATACATTGTACCCCAGTATCACCTCTCACTATATATACATTGTACCCCAGTATCACCTCTCACTATATATACATTGTACCCCAGTATCAATTCTCACTATATACATTGTACCCCAGTATCACCTCTCACTATATATACATTGTACCCAGTATCCCCACTATATACATTGTACCCAGTATCACTATATAACTGTACCCCAGTATCACTCTCACTATATACATTGTACCCAGTATCATCTCACTATATACATGTACCCAGTATCACCTCTCACTATATATACATTGTACCCCAGTATCACCTCTCACTATATATACATTGTACCCCAGTATCAATTCTCACTATATACATTGTACCCAGTATCACCTCTCACTATATACATTGTACCCCAGTATCACCTCTCACTATATACATTGTACCCAGTATCACCTCTCACTATATACATTGTACCCAGTATCACCTCTCACTATATACATTGTACCCAGTATCACCTCTCACTATATACATTGTACCCAGTATCACCTCTCACTATATACATTGTACCCAGTATCACCTCTCACTATATACATTGTACCCAGTATCACCTCTCACTATATACATTGTACCCAGTATCACCTCTCACTATATACATTGTACCCAGTATCACCTCTCACTATATACATTGTACCCCAGTATCACCTCTCACTATATACATTGTACCCAGTATCACCTCTCACTATATACATTGTACCCCAGTATCACCTCTCACTATATATACATTGTACCCCAGTATCACCTCTCACTATATATACATTGTACCCCAGTATCACCTCTCACTATATACATTGTACCCCAGTATCACCTCTCACTATATACATTGTACCCCAGTATCACCTCTCACTATATACATTGTACCCCAGTATCACCTCTCACTATATATACATTGTACCCCAGTATCACCTCTCACTATATACATTGTACCCCAGTATCACCTCTCACTATATACATTGTACCCCAGTATCACCTCTCACTATATATACATTGTACCCCAGTATCACCTCTCACTATATATACATTGTACCCCAGTATCACCTCTCACTTTATACATTGTACCCCAGTATCACCTCTCATTATATACATTGTACCCCAGTATCACCTTTCACTATATACATTGTACCCCAGTATCACCTCTCACTATATATACATTGTACCCCAGTATCACCTCTCACTATATATACATTGTACCCCAGTATCACCTCTCACTATATACATTGTACCCAGTATCACCTCTCACTATATACATTGTACCCAGTATCACCTCTCACTATATACATTGTACCACAGTATCACCTCTCACTATATATACATTGTACCCCAGTATCACCTCTCACTATATATACATTGTACCCCAGTATCACCTCTCACTATATATACATTGTACCCCAGTATCACCTCTCACTATATACATTGTACCCCAGTATCACCTCTCACTATATATACATTGTACCCCAGTATCACCTCTCACTATATATACATTGTACCCAGTATCACCTCTCACTATATATACATTGTACCCCAGTATCACCTCTCACTATATATACATTGTACCCAGTATCACCTCTCACTATATACATTGTACCCCAGTATCACCTCTCACTATATATACATTGTACCCCAGTATCACCTCTCACTATATATACATTGTACCCCAGTATCAATTCTCACTATATATACATTGTACCCCAGTATCACCTCTCACTATATATACATTGTACCCCAGTATCACCTCTCACTATATATACATTGTACCCCAGTATCACCTCTCAATATATATACATTGTACCCCAGTATCACCTCTCACTATATATACATTGTACCCCAGTATCACCTCTCACTATATACATTGTACCCAGTATCACCTCTCACTATATATACATTGTACCCAGTATCACCTCTCACTATATATACATTGTACCCAGTATCACCTCTCACTATATATACATTGTACCCAGTATCACCTCTCACTATATATACATTGTACCCAGTATCACCTCTCACTATATACATTGTACCACAGTATCACCTCTCACTATATACATTGTACCCAAGTAGCACCTTTCACTATATACATTGTACCCAGTATCACCTCTCACTATATATACATTGTACCCCAGTATCACCTCTCACTATATACATTGTACCCAGTATCACCTCTCACTATATATACATTGTACCCCAGTATCACCTCTCACTATATATACATTGTACCCCAGTATCACCTCTCACTATATATACATTGTACCCCAGTATCACCTCTCACTATATATACATTGTAACCCAGTTTCATCTCTCACTATATATACATTGTACCCCAGTATCACCTCTCACTATATATACATTGTACCCCAGTATCACCTCTCACTATATATACATTGTAACCCAGTATCAATTCTCACTATATACATTGTACCCCAGTATCACCTCTCACTATATATACATTGTACCCCAGTATCACCTCTCACTATATACATTGTACCCAAGTATCACCTCTCACTATATATACATTGTACCCCAGTATCACCTCTCACTATATATACATTGTACCCCAGTATCACCTCTCACTATATATACATTGTACCCCAGTATCACCTCTCACTATATACATTGTACCCCAGTATCACCTCTCACTATATATACATTGTACCCCAGTATCACCTCTCACTATATATACATTGTACCCCAGTATCACCTCTCACTATATACATTGTACCCCAGTATCACCTCTCACTATATATACATTGTACCCCAGTATCACCTCTCACTATATATACATTGTACCCCAGTATCACCTCTCACTATATACATTGTACCCCAGTATCACCTCTCACTATATACATTGTACCCCAGTATCACCTCTCACTATATATACATTGTACCCCAGTATCACCTCTCACTATATACATTGTACCCAAGTATCACCTCTCACTATATACAGTGTACCCCAGTATCACCTCTCACTATATACATTGTACCCCAGTATCACCTCTCACTATATACATTGTACCCAAGTATCACCTCTCACTATATACATTGTACCCAGTATCACCTTTCACTATATATACACATTGTACCCCAGTGTCAATTCTCACTATATACATTGTACCCAGTATCACCTCTCACTATATACATTGTTCCCCAGTATCACCTCTCACCATATACACTGTACCCCAGTATCACCTCTCACTATATATACATTGTACCACATTATCACCTCTCACTATATACATTTTACCCTTAGTATCACCTCTCACTATATACATTGTACCCCAGTATCACCTCTCACTATATAAACATTGTACCACAGTATCACCTCTCACTATATACATTGTACCCCAGTATCACCTCTCACTATATATACATTGTACCCCAGTATCAATTCTCACTATATACATTGTACCCAGTATCACCTCTCACTATATACATTGTACCCAGTATCACCTCCTAAATTGTACCCCAGTATCACCTCTCACTATATATACATTGTACCCCAGTATCACCTCTCACTATATATACATTGTACCCCAGTATCACCTCTCACTATATACATTGTACCCCAGTATCACCTCTCATTATATACATTGTACCCCAGTATCATCTTTCACTATATACATTGTACCCCAGTATCACCTCTCACTATATATACATTGTACCCCAGTATCAATTCTCACTATATACATTGTACCCAGTATCACCTCTCACTATATACATTGTACCGCAGTATCACCTCTCACTATATACATTGTACATTGTACCCTCAGTATCACCCCAGTATCACCTCTCTTTATATATACATTGTACCCCAGTATCAATTCTCACTATATACATTGTACCCAAGTATCACCATTCACTATATACATTGTACCCAGTATCACCTCTCACTATATACAGTGTACCACAGTATCACCTCTCACTATATATACATTGTACCCAGTATCACCTCTCACTATATACATTGTACCCAGTATCACCTCTCACTATATACATTGTACCCCAGTATCACCTCTCACTATATACATTATACCCAGTATCACCTCTCACTATATACATTGTACCCAGTATCACCTTTCACTATATATACACATTGTACCCCAGTGTCAATTCTCACTATATACATTGTACCCAGTATCACCTCTCACTATATACATTGTTCCCCAGTATCACCTCTCACTATATACATTGTACCCCAGTATCACCTCTCACTATATATACATTGTACCCCAGTATCACCTCTCACTATATATACATTGTACCCCAGTATCACCTCTCACTATATACATTGTACCCCAGTATCACCTCTCACTATATATACATTGTACCACAGTATCACCTCTCACTATATACATTGTACCCCAGTATCACCTCTCACTATATACATTGTACCCCAGTATCACCTCTCACTATATATACATTGTACCCAGTATCACCTCTCACTATATACATTGTACCCAGTATCACCTCTCTCTATATACATTGTACCCCAGTATCACCTCTCACTATATATACATTGTACCCCAGTATCACCTCTCACTATATACATTGTACCCCAGTATCACCTCTCACTATATATACATTGTACCCCAGTATCACCTCTCACTATATATACATTGTACCCCAGTATCACCTCTCACTATATATACATTGTACCCCAGTATCACCTCTCACTATATACATTGTACCCAGTATCACCTCTCACTATATACATTGTACCCAGTATCACCTCTCACTATATATACATTGTACCCCAGTATCACCTCTCACTATATTACATTGTACCCCAGATATCTATATATACATTGTACCCAGTATCATTCTATATACATTGTACGTCACTATATATACATTGTACCACAGTATCACCTCTCACTATATATACATTGTACCCAGTATCACCTCTCACTATATACATTGTACCCAAGTATCACCTCTCACTATATACATTGTACCCAGTATCACCTCTCACTATATATACATTGTACCCCAGTATCACCTCTCACTATATATACATTGTACCCAAGTATCACCTCTCACTATATACATTGTACCCAGTATTACCTCTCAATATATATACATTGTACCACATTATCACCTCTCACTATATATACATTGTACCCAAGTATCACCTCTCACTATATACATTGTACCCAGTATCACCTCTCAATATATAAACATTGTACCCCAGTATCACCTCTCACTATATATACATTGTACCCCAGTATCACCTCTCAATATATATACATTGTACCCCAGTATCAATTCTCACTATATACATTGTACCCCAGTATCACCTCTCACTATATACATTGTACCCCAGTATCACCTCTCACTATATACATTGTACCCCAGTATCACCTCTCACTATATATACATTGTACCCCAGTATCACCTCTCACTATATATACATTGTACCCCAGTATCATCCTCTCACTATATATACATTGTACCCAGTATCACCTCTCACTATATATACATTGTACCCAGTATCACCTCTCACTATATATACATTGTACCCCAGTATCACCTCTCACTATATACATTGTACCCAGTATCACCTCTCATATATATACATTGTACCCCAGTATCACCTCTCACTATATACATTGTACCCAGTATCACCTCTCACTATATATACATTGTACCCCAGTATCACCTCTCACTATATACATTTTACCCTTAGTATCACCTCTCACTATATACATTGTACCCCAGTATCACCTCTCACTATATAAACATTGTACCCCAGTATCATTCTCACTATATACATTGTACCCCAGTATCACCTCTCACTATAACATTATACCATTGTACCCCAGTATCACCTCATCCTATATACATTGTACCCCAGTATCACCTCTCACTATATACATTGTACCCCAGTATCACCTCTCACTATATACATTGTACCCCAGTATCACCTCTCACTATATACAGTATACCCCAGTATCACCTCTCACTATATATACATTGTACCCCAGTATCACCTCTCACTATATACATTGTACCCAGTATCACCTCTCACTATATACATTGTACCCAGTATCACCTCTCACTATATATACATTGTACCCCAGTATCACCTCTCACTATATATACATTGTACCCAAGTATCACCTCTCACTATATACATTGTACCCCAGTATCACCTCTCACTATATATACATTGTACCCCAGTATCAATTCTCACTATATACATTGTACCCAGTATCACCTCTCACTATATACATTGTACCCAGTATCACCTCTCACTATATACATTGTATCCAGTATCACCTCTCACTATATACATTGTACCCCAGTATCACCTCTCACTATATACATTGTACCCCAGTATCAATTCTCACTATATACATTGTACCCCAGTATCACCTCTCACTATATATACATTGTACCCCAGTATCAATTCTCACTATAAACATTGTACCCAGTATCAATTCTCACTATATACATTGTACCCAAGTAGCACCTCTCACTATATACATTGTACCCCAGTATCACCTCTCACTATATACATTGTACCCCAGTATCACCTCTCACTATATACATTGTACCCAGTATCAATTCTCACTATATACATTGTACCCCAGTATCACCTCTCACTATATATACATTGTACCCCAGTATCACCTCTCACTATATATACATTGTACCCAGTATCAATTCTCACTATATACATTGTACCCCAGTATCACCTCTCACTATATACATTGTACCCCAGTATCACCTCTCACTATATACATTGTACCCCAGTATCAATTCTCACTATATACATTGTACCCCAGTATCACCTCTCACTATATACATTGTACCCCAGTATCACCTCTCACTATATACATTGTACCCCAGTATCAATTCTCACTATATACAAATATTTACACCCAGTAACACCTCTCACTATATACATTGTACCCAGTATCATCTCTCACTATATATACATTGTACCCCAGTATCACCTCTCACTATATATATTGTACCCAGTTGTTATCATGTAGTTAAATGGATATACTTAATTATTGTAAAAGTTAAAGGCTTGCTTTACTGATAATTAACTTATTTTGTATATTTCAATTTTCCAAAGATAATTTTGGTACGATTTGTTGTCAGGACTACAGTTACTTTCTGATGAATCAGGTTATATGGGCTGACTAATAAAAGCTATAATAGATTGTAGTATAGACCCCAGCTCTGCCCTGACGTTCATGTTTACACCACATTAAGTACTCACACCTACATGTTTTAGGTATATAACAGGAGTTTGATATATGGTCAAATATTTACATCTTTTTTTTTCATTGGCCTTGCAAAGTCTGATTGTGTATATATTATCATATAAGCAGTCTATTTAGCCTAGCAACCAAGACAACCTTAGTCTATAGAATGTTTGCTGGCAATTGGCACCTTATACACAGTCAAAACGAAGTTCAATTCATAAATATTGCAAATACATTGCACATCTTAATATAATTTCTTGCCATAGAAAATAAGTTTTAAGGAATTTTGTGAAATGGTTTTGAAAAGATTTTAATTGAAAAGTTTAAGAAGATAAATCATTGTATAAGGCTGGATCAGTGAACATGGCTATTGTTCAGTTGATCGTTAAATAAGAATAACTTGTTCATGTGTGTCACTGTGGCAGATTATCTTTATACACAACCATTACCAGGGAAATAAGGATATGACATACATGTATATTCTCAAGTTTGTTTCATGTTTTAGGTGCTAGCTAAGCAGTCACAAGAAAGGAAGGATTGTCTCTAGAAAACTTTGATGGCATTCCTGGGTTAGTCTCGGGATGTTTTGCAACGTATGGAGAGTCCGGTCTTTTGGGGGAAATCTTTGATAGTAGTTTCTGACTCTCTAAGAAATCTTTGAGGGAGGTTTCTCCAGTGATAAAAGCAAATGGAAAGCAGCACCTGGAAACCACAGAGGGATGACTGACAGTTGTTGGACACCAGGTCGGAGTAGGAATATCTCTGTAAAACAGAGAACAAGTGCGTTACCCTTGAGGGTCAGAACACCCCTGTAATATAGGGAAATAGTCATCATTGGAGTCCTTGTTTCTATGGTTTTATTCAGCTGAGTAGGATTTCTGTTTTCATGGAAACAATATTCTCTAGTCTCAAGCTTGATTCCCTGTGTTCATTGGTCGATCAGTTCTTTATCAGCCATGGCTACTATCAATATAAATACATAATTATGCGGTAGGGACATAAAATTGTGAGAAAGCTAAAAAAACCTGTTGTTTGTTTGAGTGTAAATCATACAAAAACAATTGTTTGTTTGAGTGTAAATCATTAAAAAACTGTTGTTTGTTTGAGTGTAAATCATACAAAAACAGTTGTTTGTTTGAGTGTAAATCATTCAAAAACTGTTATTAGTTTGAGTGTAAATCATACAAAAACTGTTGGTTGTTTGAGTGTAAATCATACAAAAACAGTTGTTTGTTTGAGTGTAAATCATACAAAAACTGTTGTTTGAGTGTAAATCATACAAAAACTGTTGTTTGTTTGAGTGTTTCTTTAATTTATTTCTCTGCTTATTATCTATTTATTCTGTTAAGATCTATAGATTTTTTCACTGTTTGCCATAAAAACAACAGGCCCAATAGAGGCCCAAAGGGCCTGTATCACTCACCTGAATATTACATTAATTTTGGCCAAAATACAACATTTCAAGGCTTTAAAGAATTTACTATATTTTCCTTGTTGGAAAAATAATCTTCAAAGTAGTATGAACAAGATTACAAACCTTTCACAACAAGATATTTTGATTTATTTTGAATCCATTTATCTACACAAAATGTACTTATGACAAGTAGCAATATAAAGATTTAGCTCTATTTCCCCTACTGGGTCCCACTCAGCTCCCTATAGAGGCCAGAGTCAACATCTATACTAGCCTTAGTTTCAGCCAAAAATGTTTCTGATCAAAATGGGATTAAATCCATTTTATGACCAGTAGCAAATGAAGGGATTGTATTTTCTCCAATCAGAACATTATGACTAATAGCAATTTATAGAAAAGATGGTATAAAGTCACTGACCCTTCGGGCCAGGTGAGCTTATATTTCATGTGCATACACTGTGGCTGTGTTGAAATGCTTGATAAAATAATTTGACAAATAAGTTTTGACCGTTATCTAAATATATTAATGATATTCTCTGACAGCTCTAAATTGAATGAAGTCAGTTATATATATAAACTTTATTTCTTTTACATCTTTTACGAAACAAGTTATGCAACTTATGCAAATCACTCAATGGCCCGGATGTAAGCGCACGAGGGGTCTTAGTGTGGGAGGAAACCGGAGTGCCCTGGGAAAACCCACGTGATCAGGCAGGTAACCCCTAACCTTTTCACGTCCGTGTCGGGGATCGAACCCTGGCCGGCTAGGTGAAGTCAGTTAAGCATGGTTGTAAATTTCCTTTAAATATGTAAATGATGTAGTGTAAAGTGATTTTGAAGGCCTTAGAAAGATATATTTCTTAAGCCAAATTTCACATATAATAGCGATTTGTATTGTGGGTTATGTCTGTATTAATTACATTTAATGCTTACACAACTCCCTTGATATATTGTGTTATCTGTTTTTTTATGAAAATGGAAACATCGATGGTAATGGAAACACAGATTATCATAATCAAAGACAAGATTCCTTCAAATGTCTTGTTTTTGATGTTACAGAATTTTTTAAAAAATTTTTTGAAAATGACTATTGTTTTGAACACATTGTAAAGTTATCTCCCCTTCATCCTTTAAAGTTTTAACTAGAAATCAAGATTGCACTGAACGCATTGAAAACATATACAGTTATCTCCCCTTCATTCTGTACTGAACACATTGAAAACTTGTAAAGTTATCTCCCCATAATTCTTTAAAGTTAACTAGAAAATGTGTACAGTTGTCTCCCCTTCAATATGTACTGACCATATTGATAACTGTAAAGTTATTTCCCCTTCATCCTGTAAGCTCTATGGGACTCGGTCCAATGACACAGGGGTTTGTGAGACCAGAATATGTTGTATTGCATTAAATTTGCAATGTAAATTTGACATAATTTCTTTTTAATGTTGTCAGCTATTGATATTAAAGTTATAAAAATTAATTGTAATAATGATTGTTTGTATTAGTTTTTAGCCCACCATCATCAGATGGTGGACTATTCAAATCGCCCTGCGTCCGTGGTCCGTGGTCCGTCGTCCGCCGTCCGTGGTCCGTGGTCTGTGGTCCGTCCGTAAACAATGCTTGTTATCACTATTTCTTAAAAACTGCTGCAGGGATTTTGTTCAAACTTCACATGGAGGGTCCCCTTGGTCCATATTTGTGCCATACAGATTTTGAGGCTGATTGGAAAAACAAGATGGCCGCCAGGCAGCCATCTTTGATTTTGGCAGTTGAAGTTTGTTATCGATATTTCTTGAGAACTACTGAAGGGATTTTGTTCAAACTTCACATGGAGGTTACCCTTGGTCCATATTTGTGCCATACAGATTTTGAGGCTGATCGGAAAAACAAGATGGCCGCCAGGCAGCCATCTTTGATTTTGGCAGTTGAAGTTTGTTATTGATATTTCTTGAGAACTACGAAAGGGATTTTGTTCAAACTTCACATGGAGGGTACCATCTTGGATTTTGATAGTTAAGGTTTGATATCCCCATTTCTCAAAAAGTGCTAAAGGGATCTTTCTCAAATTTAATATGTAGGTTCCCCTAGGGCCCTTGTTGTGCATATTGCATTTTTGGACCAATCGGTGAACAAGATGGCTGCCAGGCCGCCATCTTGGATTTCGATAGTTAAGGTTTTTTATGGCTATTTCTCGGGTAGTACAAAAGGGATCTGTCTCAAATTTCATATGTAGGTTCCCCTAGGGCCCTAGTTGTGCATATTGTGATTTGGGACCGATCGGTCAACAAAATTGCTGCCAGGCAGCCATCTTGGATTTTTATATTCAAAGTTTGTTATCGCTATATCTTAGAAAGTATTGAATGGATCTTTCTCGAATTTCACATGTAGGTTCCCCTAGGGCCCTAGTTGTGCATATTGTGATTTGGGACCGATTGATCAACAAGATGGCCGCTAAGGAGTCATCTTGGATTTTGATAGTTGAAGTTTGTTACCGCTATTTCTCAAAAGGTACTGAAGCGATCTGTCTCAAATTTTATATGTAGTATGTTTGAAAAAGTTTGAAAAGTAGAGAAAAGATCCATCTTTCCTTTGTCAGATATAGATCATTCTTTGGTGGGCGCCAAGATCCCTCTGGGATCTCTTGTTTATAAGTCTACCTTCCAAAATGTGCAAGTTGTTATTATAAACACCTTACAAATGAATAATTTTTGAAGGTAGATAATTAAATGTTAACTCTTTGGGCCAATAAATTTAGGATCTTACTGGAGTGTTCATTTCATATGAGATTTTATGAAACGAGTCCAAGAAAATTTATTTTTGTGATCGTTGGCAAGCAAAAATAAAAGATTTGAGATGAGTTTCATAAAATCAAATATGAAATGAAGACAAATTTAAGATACTTTTTTATCACATAACTACAAATACCTACATAACAAAGAATTTCAGGTCAAAATTTATTCCGAAAAAAATCTCGCTAAGGCCGCCATGTTGTCCCCCCGTCATCGTAATCCTGACATCATGTCAATTTATTGTTGCTGTCTGACATCACAATGCATATCGAGCCAATCAAAATCGCTCCAGGTCATATTACACTAGTGACATACGCAAAAATATTACACTGGCGAAATCACTGGATACAGGCAGATTATTTGATCAAGTTGGTTATGTTGTGATATAATGGCTTCTTAAATATTACTTTCTATCACACGGTAAAGTGATGTTCCTCCAGTAATCGGTTTTGGATCATGAAACCATGAATATAGAAATACCCATAGAAACCATGAATATAGAAATACCCATAAAAACCATAATTATAGAAATACCAATAGAAACCATGAATATAGAAATACTCATAAAAATCATGAATATAGAAATACCCATAGAAACCATGAATATAGAAATACCCATAAAAACCATGAATATAGAAATACTCATAGAAACCATGAATATAGAAATACCCATAGAAACCATGAATATAGAAATACCCATAGAAACCATGAATATAGAAATACTCATAGAAACCATGAATATAGAAATACCCATAAAAACCATGAATATAGAAATACCAATAGAAACCATGAATGTAGAAATACTCATAGAAACCATAAATACGTGTATATGACTTCCCATGGAAACCAAGAGTGTTTTATAAATCAACTTATCATCACATGCAATTACAATTTGATTACATTTTGCAAATTTTGAGAATGATGAGGTTTTGTGAATATTAAATAGCCCTTTCCAAAAAGTTCGACTTTTTTAAAATCGTAAATTGCAAAATCAAATCGCCATCATGAAAAAATTTTTGGGCATGAAATGCAAAACAAAAATGCTGCGAAAATAATTTGATTTACAGTACATTGTACATGAAAATAATTTGGGAAAATATCAAATAAAACAATAACAACAATATCTACATAAATTTCTTTATTTTTTGTTTTCTTAAAGAAATTGTGATGTCTATAAATGAAATATACAATGTTGCCATACCAACATAGTTACCATGGCAAGCTGAAGTGACCTATGAGTGTGGCATCAAATGTAGGCTAATAACTTATCACTGTACAAAATATCACCTACAAAATGTGTCCTGTTAGTAGTACAGCTCTCTACCCAGTTTAGACAATGTTTCTTGACAATGGCTGTCACAGATTAAATTTATACACGGGTAATGGCTTGTTATTACAAAATAAGCTCTTTGGAAATTGAGAATACCACTGTCAAAATATTAAATTACTATGAAAACATTGCTTTAGAATTCCACTGTTTCAAAATACAATCATTGAATAATGAATTGATGACGAGACATTAACTGGCCATTTTTATGGTATGAAGAGGTTTCTTTCATCAAGCTGAAAAGTTACTCTGATATATAAACATGAAAATGGTTTAACAAAAGTTTACGTAGAGCTGTAATACAATGAGACACTTCATTCTCTATTGAGTAAGATTCTGGTAATTAAACTCTCAACAATGTTTAACTGATAATAACAATAAAAACAAACTTTATATAACAGAGTGTGCCTCTGGGGGTACCACATGGTATACAATTGGCACCACAAAGCACTATTAACTCCTCGCCACACATTAATCTGACTGGTAAGGAAACTTCCATGTACAATTTCCCATTATAAATTAGGCTCATTAATGTAATCTATTCTGCATGTATATTTATACATGTGAAATATAAAGTTTTGTTCATAAATTGCAAGTGGTGTTTTATTTTAAAGTTTCCGTCAATTTGATCGTTTTAAATGACACCACTGTCAAATTTGTTCATTTTTAACACTTTGCTCTGATACATTTATATGTATGTTGAAAATTTCATTATAGAATTTTGTGCATCAGCTTTCTCAAAAAGACTACAAACAGCAATGAAAA
Source organism: Argopecten irradians (assembly GCF_041381155.1). Taxonomy (NCBI): domain Eukaryota; kingdom Metazoa; phylum Mollusca; class Bivalvia; order Pectinida; family Pectinidae; genus Argopecten; species Argopecten irradians. The sequence continues at coordinate 15,037,837 of NC_091137.1, read as the reverse complement.
ATATTAGTCAACTTAACTTATATAATGAGCACAGTCTCTATGTAAAATATTTAAAGCATCCCTACATTTAATCTCTCAATTGTGTCTGTAATATTGATATAAATTAAAAAAGTTAAATAATACACAGAACTTACCGCGCGTATATGATACAATGTTCAATTTTCTTGTTCATGGCACATTGTTAAACACTTAGCACATCCCTGTGCTAAACTTAGTGTCACATATAAAAACTTGTAACAAATACTACTTCATAAGAATCTCTTAATATTGGGAGATATCATCATCATGTTATCATAATACATACTTCATGCTAGTGAAAAATATAATATATAAAAAAACATCTCATTTTAAATTTGCTATAAAGTCACAAGATAAAAAGCTTGATGCCAATTGGTCATAGCTATAAACCATATCAAAATAGCGATGGGCTTCCAACTTATAAAAAGCATTTCAAAATAAATTGCAGAATTTCATTAAAATACAATATCAATGTACTTTGGTTTATGATAAAAAAATACATATAAAAATGTGTTTTGGTACTGGTTAAAACTGTGGGAGTACTGTGTGGATCGATACAATGTTTAGCCAAGGAAATAGCCTGTCTAGGTGGGATCTTTGAGGACACGGAATTCCACAATAAAACATAAAAAAAAATCATTTAAATGCACCAATAAGACCTTTGCAAAAGTTTTATGTTGTGTAATTTTTGTAAGTGCATAACGAAATCGGGGTAGGCAATTATTTTGTGGTGAATACAGTCCCTAGACCAGATGATCTTCCCTGGTCTATTTAAATATAATGAGTACATACCAGAAATGTTTTAACATATATATATATAAACCACAGAATAAAATATACAGTACTCCCAACATGGACTCCTGTTTTAAAACCATCAATTAATGAATTAGTGTGGAAAGCAACATAGATGATGCTTTGTTCAGTATTTTGTTTGTAAACAGTATCTTGTTTAAATGAACAATGTTTACATGTTTACAATTTCGATGTTTTTGAAGACGGCTTTAGGTCAGGGACCTGCTCTAACTATAGCACCTTGTATTCTATTTTTTTTGTGTTGAATTTATTGTTTGTACAATATTAATCAGAATAATATGCTAAGAGGCATATCAATTTGTAAAAATCATTCTTCTAAAGTTCAGAATGGAAACAAAATGCAGCAAAACAAAACTTTCTACTGTAGAGGACTCGTCAAAAACTTGTGTTGCCTTGTTTATCACAACACAGCTCCCTTCTTGTCTATGAAAATAAACAAGCCCTTGATTTCCTACTGAAGTGATACACCATTGTATGATACACCATTGTAAGCCATTAGTTTGTAGTCTTAATTCACTAGCACTTTTTATAGTGGACAAATCTTTATCGGTGGATAAACAGTATACATATAGATGAAACCAAGTCTGACTCCACATTTCAATTGGTCTTAGAAATATAAAATTGTAATAGCTAAAACAGAATTTAACAAAAAAAAATTAACAGAAAAAAATCCCCATTAATGCGTACCATGTATTTGGGTAACACAATGAGTCTTTGGTTCAACCTAGATTTGTGTGGCAGAAAATGGTCAGGGGGAGACAACTCCTCATTACACTGTAGAAACTTACAAAAATAGTTATGAACATTAGATATAACATCTTCGAGTGAGATCTCGTGGTTATATAGTCTATATACCTACAATGGCGGAATGAGTGCACAAATGTGACTGGACGTCAGCATGCATTTGTCAAATCTATAAATAGACTACCTGTGCATTACATACCCCTTTAAGTATCCCCTTGTGTGGACTCTCTAGCTTGAAGCTCGAAAGATAGAGGGTCACAAAGAGGGACTGCTAGAGCATTTGTCACCATTTCCACACATCCCAATGTCATTATATAAACTTTAAATTAAAAGTTATCTTTTTTGTTTCAAATAAAGTTCTTTTCTAAAAAAATCCCAAAAAATATAATGAATTGAATGATTTGCAGTGGAGTTGTGGAAATGATGACTTAACCATTAGAATCAAACATATGTAGTACATGGACACAATGCTGACGAAATATATATTACACCTTTAGTATGACAGTCACTGCTGCCTTTGCACACATCTATACAGAGGAGTGTGATTGATGACGATGAAGATGATAAGGATGAAGATGGTCCCTTGGTGACCGGGGTCTCCCAGTGGGAGACCCAGGCTGTTCTGTGACTCCCTCTTTATATATATATCCCCTTGTAGGGGAGACACAGAGTTATAAATGTCTTGTCTCATGTAGAGACGTATAAATGCAGAGATCCACAGGATCAGGAAACTGCTGGTACACTGAACACGGTATGTCGACATACTGGCTGTCCTAGATTAACATGAACTCACAGGCCTCTAGAGCATGCTCCAAAGCTCCCAGAGCATGCTGTTGTCCCATGGCCTAGAGTATGTTTGCCTCTATAAAACATTTTGCATACACTTTGCCCTATAACACTTCCATGACTTAACCACAGTATTTCCTTTATCTCTATGAATAGTACATAGCATTCCAGAAACATACAGAGAATAATCCTGTGGAGGTCAACACTGTTTCTATTATAGCTCAGTGCTGTTGACCCTCCCTACTGGTCAGCAGTCTGTCACACACCAGCACTACACAGCCATATCACTAAATATACACTGGCTTGTTACTACGGTTCTGTAGTGGCTGGTCAGGACTTGAAATGCCTTCTGACCAATCCGAAATGGAGTGCGGTGAAGAACTTGACCATTGTCCAGGGGAATCGGGTGAGGGGGTTAGGTAGTGATCGGGCATTGCACCATGTATGATTTGGGGTGGGGATTCCATGCTATGTTGGGAAGGAGGGGTGGGGTATTGGTCTATGTACTTAGGCTGGTGAAGTTGACCAGATGACTGGCCGTAATTGTCTGTATACAGTGCTGGAATGTTCTCCACCACATTCGTACTAGGATATGAGAATTGTTCGTTTTGCCTGCTCAATGGGCTGTCGTGATTGCCACGCTCCTGTCTTGCTCTTTGTTGCATGGCTTGTATGTGAGTAGGAGATGTTGGGAAACTTTTCTTCATGGGTGATATTTTGTCATGGGCTGGACTTCCATTGGACTGCATACTGTTGGGAGGCGTAGGAATGGACACTGGAATACTATGTGGGGAAGTGGCCTGCGGCAGTGTATGAGGTGGTGTTGGCAGAGGTACCACATGTGGGTTCTGCATGTGGCCTTGGTGCCATAACACCTCTGATTGTTCCATTGTAGGTTCATACTGACCACTCCCTCCTAACATATTGTGGTCAGGCATAACCCCCTGGGGCAGGGCCAAGGGGTAACCTTTACCATACATACTGTCATAGGACGGTGGCGTCCTCTCGTACCCCTGGGGAGACTCTATAGAGTTCCCCGGGGACACAGTACCCACTGAAGAACCTTCACTACTATGAGGCACACAGTTTCTGTTAGCACTTTTCGCCGGCTTCTTTTTCGGCCGACTTTTCTTTGTGTGTCCATTAGAAACTCCGTTGGGAGATATAGGATGGCCCGGACTGCCATTTTTATTTTTGCGCGACTTTGGTTTAGACTGTTTCTGTGGCATATAATGAAGATGATTGGGCGAGGTTGGCATTCCATGAATGGATACATTGGGACTATTAGTGGGGTATTCATCGAGAAGCTGAAGTATATCTTGATGAAGTCGTTCACTAGCTATGTCTTTAGGAAGTCTGTCCATATGATCGGTAATATCACGATTTGCAAAATGATCCAGTAGAATCTTGGCTGTCTCGAAACTTCCTTCTTTTGCTGCCAAGAAAAGCGGAGTCTCGTCCTGAAAAAAAGAAATAAAACAATATTGATATATCTACTAGGTTTGCAATGCCAGTGTAGTTTATTTCAACCAAAATGTAGAATACAAATTTATTATAGCATCTTTTAATTCAAGTGCATTTTAGAATTATTGTACTATCTTACACTTGAAGACAACTGATAAAGCCTTTCGTTTAAAATCAATCCTATTAAAATTTTGTAGAAATAACAAATAAAATATCTTTCAAATTTTACTAACATTAAAGGACTTAATTCTGGTATAAAGAATAAAAATTGTGCCTACCTTCATGTTCTGAGCGTCGCGATTAGCACCGTGCTGTAGCAAGACTTGAGCAGCGTTGGCATTGTTGACAGCTGCTGCCCAGTGTAGAGCTGTCTTACCTACAAACGTATATAAAGAATAAAACAGTACAGTACCCAATTCTCTAACCATTGCTAGTGCTATACAAAAATCAAAATAATAAAACGGTCACAGTTCTCTTAACCATTACTAGTTCTATACAGATTTCATTAATATACAGAATGCTATACAGAGTTCTCTGTTATTGGGAGTTGTAGGTACTGAGAGTTACACAATTTCTTTGGAATTCTATCTTAAGACCTTCTTCATCAAGAACACAACTCTGCATAGTTCACTTAATCTGAAGAATTTGAGATGATTCAGTATGGCTGTGTTACACCAACCTTTTATTGATTAGGCTTTAACTTGGATAAGTTAAAGGCAAAACAGGTCAGTTTCAGACATTATTACATCAATGTAAACCAAATTCATTGTGAGACACATCGACAGCTAATGAAGTGACCTACCATATTCATCAGAAGCATTTATGTCGGCCTCAGCGTTTATCAGTTCCTCTACCATGCCTTCAGTAGCCAGTCGTACAGCTAGGATCATCGGCGTAGTGCCATCATTCATCTTAGCATTGAGGTGGGTGGACCGGTTACGTAACAAAATCTACAACAGACAACAAAATCTCAATGTACTCCAGGCATTATTTAAACATGACAAAGAATACTTTATAAATAGAAGAGAAATACCAACCTGGAAAACTCCCTGAGCATCGGCCGCGACGGCTGCATGAAGTGGACGTCGTCCAGTACTGTCTTCTGAGTTCGGGTCAGCTCCAGCATCTAATAACACCTTAGCAGCGTCAGCTCTAGCATACCTAGCAGCTAAATGTAGCGATGTCTCTCCTGTAATTCACAAATGTTTTAAAACACTTTGAAAAATAGAACCAAAACCATTATTTAGGTCTACCAGCTCCAAATCTCCCTCTAAATCTGACACTTGATGCCATTAGGATATCTTTTTGACCAACATACCTGTGCGGTCTGTCTGGGCATTGATTGCAGCACCTTGCATTAGTAGTCCTGTTATAATATCAACAGATCGATCCTCTGAATCTCCGCTCTCTCCTGACCCTGAACCACTCGAGTCATCGTCTACTCCGGAATCTAGACCGCCGCCACGGAATGATGCCAACATGAGTGGAGTAAAGCCATCAGGACCTCGCACATCCACATCCTTTACACCGCTGTGGTCCTCTGGTGGGGTCAAGGCCATGTCATTAGGGATGTTAGCGGCTGTTAGGTGCTGCTGGGTCCAGGGTCGCATGTCTGATGCTCGGTCATACTCGGGATCTTCCTGTTCAAGCTGAAAATACATCCCATAATGTCTATAAGATACTGGCTTTTACATACTGACTGTATAACATGAATAATAGCATCCTCTATAATATAGAGAACAAGAGGCTTTTACATAGCATCCTCTATAATATAGAGAACAAGAGACATAAGACATTAAAATATGGAGAATCATTATGGTGAATGTATGAATTATTAAGAATATAACTTATGTCTGTAAATTAAGGGTAGTTACCGCATGCTGCTTAAATAAAGACGAATGAATATCAGCATATTTACAGATTCTCACCTTAACTCGTTTGGTTTTCGGTGAGTGATCGTCGGGGTCCCAGGGCGGGGAGGTACAACCGTGGTGATCCATACCATCACAAACACCCTTCATATTCCTGTAAACAAATACAGCTAAGTATTACACCAGGGAACATCCAACGAGAACCAAAGATTTAATACCAAAGTCACATATTCCTAGAGAACATCCAGTATACAGCAAGCCAAAGATTTAATACCAAAGTCACATTTGAAACTCTTCATATCATTCAATGAGTTAAGGAAACGTATTTAAACTAGATTAGTTATCCTCTTACACAGATACTTACTTGCCCTCCTCGCCGTCAGGGACGCGGCGTTTAGACGAGTTGGTGGTGTCCTTTTGTGCATTGGAAGTAGTGGTGAAGAATCCCTCTGGGAACCAAGTATTTCCTGTAGCTCTCTTCCTGGACAGGACAATGACGATGGCTAAGGTTAAAACCAGCAGGAATACACCTCCAATGATGGCATACGTTACAAAATTGGCGTCAGCCTTACCAGAAACAGTTGGCTTGTTGGGATCAGTACCGGTTTTTTCAACTACAATATACAATAACAAAGTGGTATTTTCCTTGTTATCCTTGATGCATGTATAACAAACTTACATTTTCCAGACAAAAAAACTGTATTCACAATAAGCCATGACGCATTTCAACCTTATCCACGGAAAACAATAAATTAGTACAGCCAATGTTGGTTGATGTCAGCTCTAGCCAAGATAACAACAAACGAGCACACCCTATATGCTGGTTGTTTTAAGCTGTATCCACAGAGATGCCTTACCTTGTACCTGTCGGATGGGTACAGATGATTCCCAGCCACTCTGTATAGAGGCCACCAACACCTCAGCAGCACTGTCCACAGACGGCAAACAGTTATCCAACTGACAAAAACTCTGATCCAGAACCAAGTGTACTTCACTCCTGTAAAACAAACCGCAATTATATCACTTAAAAACTGTTTTATGTATGACTTAGGACGAGTTTAAAGGGCCACTACCTTTCCGAAACGGCTTTTAATTTTTAAAATGGGAATGTAAAACTAGATCGATAATTTTGTAGATTCGCAAAAGTTATTGACTTACCGTCAATACTACACTTATCATCATCTTCTGAACAATTAAATTTAAGTAAATATAATGTTAATTTTTTTTTAACGCGGGTCGTCTTATGATTCCCGCCGTTGACCTAAAAACCGCGCGGTAGTTGACTGCCACTGCGCCAGACGACAAATCAGCGACATGAATCTCCACAGTTATCATATATTACGCAGGAAATCTTGCATATGGTTGGTGTTGTTACCTCATCTAAGGCCATCGATATGTATTTTCTTATGGTTTTAATGTTTTTAAGAAACCTTTAATTTTTTTCTCCGGAAAGGTAGTGGGCCTTTAAAAGAATAAAAAAATTTGAGAAAAATTGATGATGAACACCCTGTTAAATATCCTACTTAGCATCTGAGTCACAGTGTAGATCCTACAAGTAGTGTTTACATTTACTTACCCTATGTAGTCATCATCAGGAACAGACCGCAGGCTACGTATCATGGCAAATCTCTTTGCTCGGGACCCTGTACTGACTGGGCTAGGTTTCCATGGATATACCATTTTTTCTCCTTGTTCTGTCAATTTGATTTTTACAATTATCTGAAGAAGCTGTCCTAGCAGCCGCAGGAACTCAGAAGAGTCCCGAAGAAATTCCTCGGGTGTCTTCATGACGACAAGCACCATGGTTCCAGGAAGAATGTTTGGCTTTGGATTACAGTCGCCTCCATCCCAGTTACAGGCTGTTGTATTACAGCCAGTGTCACAGTGACCATTCTTGTAATGTTTCTCACAGTATAAGTTATAACTGGGATTACAGGGCTCCTTGATGTTACAATCGCCTCCATCAAACAGACAATCAGGATTGTTACAGTCGAGGTCACATTGGGAGTTATTGTAAACGTTGTAACAGGCAACACCATTGCGGGGCTGGGAACACCTCTGCCACAACTTGAGGAATCCTAATGAACAGTCACCACCGTCAAACTCACAGTCCACAATAGCACACTCTTTCTGTAATAGTTAACAACAAGCATGCTTATGTAATATATATATCAAAATTGAAAAAAAACCAAATGATTTAATATTTAAGCATTGATGTCACTATTTTTTAACTTCATCAGGGTATAAAATAAATTATGTTTGCAAACTATGCGAATCCACATGGAGAATTCTAAAAGAAATCTGGAAACAAAATTTATTTCATAACCCATTGAAGTTAAGAAATAGTTATATCAATGCTTATAATTAATTTTTCAGACAACTTCGATGTCTCTATTGTGACATCATAATGTTGGGTTTTCCTTCCATTCTAGAATTTTTTCTTCATAGTAGTATGAAGAAAAAGCATCTGCCAATCAGGAAATCAGATTTAGTATAAAAACAAACAAAAATTAATTATTCACAAGTAAAAAGAAATTTTATTTCAGCCAAAATTGAATACTTACGTCACATATGCCATCTCCAGCTTTAGCAGCACACTCTGCCATGGGACAGGATGAGCCTCCGCCTGTCGAGGGAGTGGTGCTTTGATCTGTCCCAATACCCCCTGGGGATGCTGAGTCATATATATCACAGTTGACACCAGTATATCGGACAGGACAGTCACATTCGTATCGTCCTGTAAAATACATTTATTATTGGTAAGTACCAGAAACCATTCACACTCATATCGTCTTGCAATACATTACACTTATATGGTATACATTTATACTTATTCAAATATTGACTTATAAGCAAGCTTCTTCTGATATATCATCAAATCTTCAATGTGAAAGAGTTATCTCCCTTCAAAGTGAAAAGCTGCAAGAAGGCCCTAGCCAATGAAGCGAATACTCAAACATTTGTCTACTGCAACTTAACACTACCAGATGGTGCTAGTATCCATCAGCCATTACTTACCAGGTCTGTCTATACATGTTCCTCGTAGGCATGGCGATGACACACATTCATCAACTTCATCAATCTCACACCTGTCCCCAGTTATGCCTTGTTCACACATGCAATCAAATCCATGTGAACCGGGTACACACAAGCCATTGTTCTTACAGGGTGAACTTGTACAGGCACTGAGCTCACACAGGTCACCAAAATACCCCTGGAAAGTAGAAACCAAATCAATCAATTCAAAATATTTCGTCTTTTCTTCCATACATGTAAACAGTATTTTCTATTTTCTTCAAACACTGAATTTCCACAAAAACTTCTGCTTTTAAGCATTTTTAACCAAAAAGGCAATATGATTTGATACAAGTTATGATAACTATAATGATACAGATAACTGTATATACATTTATATACAAAGAGCTCTATTTTCCAAAGCTCAATGTAACTTACCCCCGTACAAGCACATTGGTAGCTGTGTTGGGCCTTGGTACAGGTGCCGCCATTACGACAAGGGTTGGGCATGCAGAAGTTCATAGGCTGTGCACAGTGAGGCCCAGTGTAGCCTGGCCTACAGTCACATCGGTAGTCATTGTTCAACTGGACACAACTAAAGGTTCCCTCGGGATCACACGGCCTCTGTGTCTGACATTCATCCACATCTCCTTCGCAGTGTTCACCAACAAATCCTGGAGGACATATACACTCAAAGCCACTGACTTTGTCCACACAGGTGCCATTGTGATGACAGGCCCCAGCATAGCAGTCTTCCTCGTTATATTGACATAGTAACCCTCGGGTGCCACGTGGACAGGAACACTGGAAGTCTGCAATCAGATCGTGACAGGTTCCACCATTGGCACATGGATTACTCGCACAGTCGTCGATATTCACCTCACAATTTACCCCCATAAAACCGTTTGGACATGAACACTTGTAGTTGCCAACGTTATCTTGACATGACCCGCCGTTCTGACATGGTGCAGAGGAACATTCGTCGATATCCTCCTCACAATAACTCCCTTCGTAACCTTGGCTACACTGACATCTGTGACTGTTGTTGACGTTAGTACAGATGCCTCCATTTTGGCAGAGTTCTTGAACAGGAACACCTGAAACATCAAACAAGTATTGATAAACATAAGGCTGATATAATGAATGCTTGTATGATTATGTTAATAAACATTTAGAATGAACATATAAGTAAAAGCTATGGTACTTACCTTTTATGTTAGCTGCAGCGAGACAGGTGACGGCGCTGATGTCACATCGGATTCCATTCCAGCCTGAGGCACACGTACATTTGTACATGTGAGCTTCCTGTGTGCATGTGGCGCCGTTCTTACAGGGGTTGTTGGTACACCAGTCGACGAAAGCCTCACATCGAGGCCCAGTCAGACCGTAGGGACAGTAACACTTGAAGGCGGAGCCGTGGTTATCACATGTGCCACCGTCCATACAGGGGTTAGAATCGCACGGATTGATACGATGCTGACAGTTGGAGCCAGTGTAACCCACCTCACACATACATTGATAGTCATTGATACCGTCCACACATCGACCTCCATGTAAGCAGGAGCTGAAAATTCATACAAAACAATACATATATCATTGCTGTCCTTGATATTATCAATTTTTAACATTATCAAATTGAAATTTTCTTTATATGTATTGATAAAAATATATTTTAGTTTATACTGTAAACCACCTGTGTTTCATGCGTGATACAATGTGGTGTATTAGAAATGGCAAAGGTACAATAGAACAACTTGTCACTAAATTACAAATGAAGTCATCAGTCATCAGACATGAACATCTGGTTTACAGTATCGTTCCTACATAAAAGTGGAGTCAAGCTTAACAGTCGTAATAATAATAATTTGGGAGACTAACCTGGACGTACAGTCATTGTCATTGTTCTGACAATGAACGCCACTAAACCCAGCCTGACAGGAACAGACGTACGAGTCGACATAATCCGTACAGACGGCGTTGTTCTGACAGGGGTTGGAGTTACACTCGTTGATCTCGATCTCACAGTTGCTACCTGTATAACCTTTACGACATACACAGGTATATTCGTTAGTCTTGTCAAAACACGTCCCGCCATTCATACAGGGGTCAGGGAAGCAATCATCATGGTCTATCTCACAGTATCTCCCCTCAAAGCCCATACTACATGTACAGTTGAAGGAACCAATGGAGTTGGTACAGTAGCCGTTAATACAAGGGGAGTGGTTACATTCGTTAATGTCCTGATGGCAGTAACGACCTGTAGACAATAAACACATACAGTAACGATCAAGTGGAAAAATAGGTTAAATTACAAGCGTAACTCAATATATGAAATGGTATGAATACATTCTTTTCCATCAGTCAAACTTGTTATATATGACTCTTAAAGGAAACAAAAAATTATGGTCATAAATGACAGGTGGTCTCCGAAAACAAGTTATATATATAGGAAGAGTGTTTCCAATTGATTCTTTGATTACAGGTGTTAAACAGGTGGTCATCTAGGCAGGTTAGCCTGTATATGGTCTAAACTTTACCTGTGTAGCCAGGATGACAGCTACAGGAAAAGTCGTTGTAGTCGAAGTCGTTAGTACAGGTGGCCTGGTTAGTACACGGGTTAGAGCTGCAGGGATCCATCTTCTGGTCACAGTTAGTACCAGTCCAAGGAACCTGACAGTGACATTGATAGCTGTTGGCAAGGTCGATACAGCTACCATGGACACAGGGATTACTCCGACACTCATCTATGTTAATCTCGCAGTTGATTCCTGACAAATACAAACAGATGTTGATAAAATGTTTACAATATTTTGAACAAACTCTGGAATCAACAAGGGTGTAAACTGATTCTCCATGGGGGATGATTTAACAGAGAATTTGTAGAATTATCATTTGACAAATGCAGTGTAAAATTGATGAGAGGTAGACACTTACCTGTGTAGCCTGGTAGACAATTACAGCTGTAGCCTCCGAGGAATTTCACACATTCACCACGGTGCTGACATGGATTAGATTGACAGTAGTTCTTCTGTGTCTCACATCGAGCTCCCTCGTACCCATCCAAACAGAGGCAGTCAAACCTGTAATCAGGACCACAAACAGTTATCTCCCTTTGTACCATCAGGATTTGTATTTCATTTGTGTTTATGTTAAATTTCTCCCTTTTCTTTAATATTTAACACCAAAAATGTCTTAATATGACACAAGATCTCTGAGAATATCTTAAGTTTTTAACTTATATATAGTGTATGCGTACCTGTTGACACCATCTTTACACCGACCCCCATGTAGACACGGATTACTGGTACACTCATCAATGTTGGACAGGCATTGTTCGTCATAATAACCCGCGGGACAGTTACAGCGGAACCCATTAATACCATCCACACACTTTCCCCCATTGTTACAGGGATTGGACAGGCATTCATCAATGTTTATCTCACAGTTTTTCCCTGTAACAAAAACAAAATATATCATAATTATCAAACATTAATCAAAATCTACCTATACATAGAAACATCATTTAAACTCATATCCAGTCATACACATTTACACAATTCAGGAACTTTTTTTCATATCAATATCTCGAAGGTAAACATTGTAAGATCTATCAAATTAAAAAAAATTAAATTGCTTTCATCCATTCTATGATATTGAACTCCAATCTTGTACCTAATCCCCTTTACGATGACACCTAAAGCATCTTATTGTGTTATTTTTTACTCGTTAATGAGAGAATTTTACCTGAGTAGCCGGGTTCACAGGTACAGGAATAAGTGTTGATACCATCATGGCAGACTCCGTCGTTAAAACAGGGGTTGGTAGCACATTCGTTATGATTCTTTTCACAATTCATACCTTGAAATAAAGAAAACAGTTTTTATTATCAAAATTTATAGGCCAAACAAGGCATTGGAAGTCAAACATTCATATATTCATTCAAAAATGGGTATCTACTGTAAATGTACTTTGAAGTGCTAATTCATGTACACGGCTAAATTTTGTACCAGGGTATTTTACCACTGAATTGCACTGAAATTTATCTGCTCTAATAAATCACAGTTTACATTGATTTTGCATTTGCACTAAAATCTGACTGCGATAAAATAAGTATGTTACAGTAATTAATCTCTATTGATCATATCAAAGTTATGAAAATGTTATTTCTGAGAGGAACCTGTGTTTAATTATTCTCATGTAATTCTAAATTTTAATCTTTATTTAATCCTAATCAGTGAAAAGTTCCCTTAATATTAATCAGGATTTGGAAAGGCTAAATGTCTGCAGTTTGATTGGTACAGTAAACTTGAATTAGGGATTTGAAAATGAAATCTGTGGCTTTGTACGATAGCCGCGCACCACGATAATTCTGACCGGGATATACACAGATGGAAATGCAATGATAATCCCTCTAACCCGACATTAAACAGCACCTGATCTTACACAGGCTTTAATGAGCAAGTCTCTTAGAAAATCTTATAATTCATTTGAATATAATCAGACAAGGATCTTCATATAGTGTTTTGTAACGTGAGTCAGAAAACATTCCACATCTTCAGCAAGATCACTGATAAAACTACCTAATCTGTAAAGAATAACTCTGTGAATTGATGAATCATTCGTTAACCTATTATCATAGCAATATCTTGTCAATATAGCTTTTTTTAAAACCTTCATTTTTAAAAGGTGTTTCATTTGATGATTTTGAATTAACGGGTAAATGTTATCTATAACAGGTATACAGATTACCAGCTTTAGAATCACATACCTGGTATATCTTTATTTTACTTATAGAGAGATGGAATCGCATATATTTTATTTTCAATTATCAAGTATCTTGGTCGTGGGAAAGGTAAGTTTCTGCCGCAGTCTTTCACATCAAATTAAAATCCAAAATATTTAAGTCCACTTTCTACGACTAATCTTAGTATCAGGTTTGACTTTAAGTTTTAACAACCAAACAAAGGCTACAATCAGGATAATACAACTTTTTTCAATCTTTTAAATTTTAATCCTCGAGGCAAGTTAGTGAGTTGTAGCGATAGGACAAAGGGTTCTACCTAACGATAGGTATAGAATTATAGGAGGGGATTAGGGCAATTTGTCATGTTATCTCACTCACGGAGGGTGACTCACCGTGTACCTCCTACCTGGGACGACCCAGTTAAACCTCGCATCACGCTCTATTGAGCACAGATCTGATTTAGGTACATTTAAATACCAGTGCTGGTAACCTCTACTGTGACACAATTTCACATCATAAAATATTTTACCTCAGCACACACAGATATCGCTACCTCAGAACCTTTCTTACAAGCACTTTCACAAATATTGCAATTAGATTAATACCTGGATCTAATATTTTATACATTACAGACCTTCCAACCACATTTTCATGGCACACTCATTACTTTTCACATTATAATAAATGCACGTTTTTGCCTTTTGTCTTTTAATTTCTAAATTGATATTAACAAGACCTTTTATCAAACATCAATGATCAAAATCTATACATAACCTTGGCCCTAATAATGTAATTGTGAGATACCACCAGGATAGAGTGATTGTTAGATAGATGCTGTATTATCTACTCTTCTTCATACACTGCTACAAAATGATTCAGAACTTTTCTTTGCTATCATATCTGATTTTCATCTTGTCAAACCAACTACAAAGAAGATTAAGTCATAAACATGTCTCATTTTGGATCATTTACCAATTAATGTGTAGAACGTCTGCAATGAAATCTAATTGAGGATAGAAACAGTATTGAGAGATGAGTCAATGTGATCTGTAATGGCGTCACGATAAGTATAGGGTTTACTGTTCCTTTCATCGTCCTCATCCTCCGTCACACCCCCATGAACATCACATTTAGTACATTCATGTATGAATGAGACATCACTGGATGTATATAACGTTGTGTTTATTGAGCCATTGAACTGTGAGTAAGGATATCATGTGGATTTATATTATCATACGTGTACGTGACACAGGTAATCGTAATGTCATAGATGATATGATAATTTAACAACAGGTGCATCTAGTGTTAATTACAGCAATAAAATGGAAGAATTATCCTGTAAAACATCAAATTAAATTTAGGAGATTCTGACGTCAACACCATAAGACTGCTGAAATTGTTTGTAACTTATTCTGTGATGATCTTATAATGTCCATTAGAAAACGTCAAAACGTTAAGACTTGATATACTGCGAACTTTTGATTTCAGAACTTCAGGTATCAGAATTTCCTTCAGCTAAGTAACGCTGCTGAAACTGACGGAGTAAAACAGTAATGACTGCCTTGACAGGACCTTACCTGATGTTCCTAGAGGACACTGACAATCATAGCCCCCGCCGTCTTTGAGCTGGACACAGGTACCCCCATACTGACATGGGGACGCGTCACATTCATTAATATCCTGGTCACAGTGTTTGCCTGTGTAACCACGGTGACAGTCACATCGGTAGTCTCCTTGGAGATCCACACAATTACCATTGTGACAGTTGATGCCAGCACATTCGTTGATGTCCTGTTCACATCGAACGCCAGTAAATCCTAACGAACACAATTCAAATTATTTACAATTTAAAACAATACAAAGTCACTCCATGGTTAATATTCAAGATGTCATTGAAAAATTCAATACACATGAAAATCAATTTGAAAATAATTCTTGAAATTAATTGCATTCAATGTTCTTGGGTAATAGTTTCATCATTTGCAGGGGTTTGGGTATAGAAAACAGAGTCTTGTACAACAGGCAAATCAAGATAGAATAACATTCATCAGTATAGTCATATAGCAAGTAGTGTATAGCGTAAGCAATTATATCATACATAGCATATATAGGTTTTATACGTCATATACAACTGTAAAAGTAAAACATGTATACATTACAACTGGTAAGGTAACATATACGGGTTCCATACAGGTTATTGATATAAAAAGTTTTTACATATATATTATATCAGAAGTAAGGGGGTCACCAAAATACGCCAGAAAAATTATTGTACAAAATATAGGCCTGTAGAACTAATGAGGAAGATTTTGAGGTTGTTACCATGGTTACAAGGGGAGGGGTCATTATATAAGGGTGGTTACCATGCAAACAGTTGCAGATATATCCGTCAATGGTGTCATTACAAATGGCGCCGTTGACGCAAGGGTTACTCAGGCATTCGTCAATGTTGAGACTGCAGGTGGTACCGGTAAAACCTGGGTACAGAAGGACAGGCAAGATTGTATAAAGGTCACACAGATACTTCTATCTGCTGTTTAATAATACATTGTCACACAGAGTATTTCTATCTATCTATAGTTTTATGGTATTTATCCACTTAATGCATTAAAATGTCTATTTTCCTTAATTTCTTATTCTAATTCAGAAATACAAGACAATCATCAAGTTGATATATAATTATCTTATGAAAAATAAAAATTCTGATATACAAAATCAAAATCAAACACACATTAAAATCAAAGACACATTTTTCAGAGATTTATTTCATAGAACATTATCAATGAGTAATAAATCTTTATGTAGTGTATACCTGCTGGACAGAAGCAGCGGAATTTGTTGATTTGATCTTCACATGTACCACCGTTACGACATGGCTCTGTGGCACACTCGTCTATTTCTATCTCACACATAGAGCCTTCGTATCCTGTCAGAAACAAAAACATCCTGCATGATAACCAATGTTTAAAAGTTAAAATCTAACATAAATACATTCATCTATATTTTATTTTCATTGTCCAAAATAACTGGATATATATATATATATTTTTTTTTTTAAAGTTTAAAACAATTGAGAAGTAACACATAAGATTAAATAAATGATGTCAATAAGATATGATAGTTACAGCATGGTAGTATGTGTTAAGTAGGTGAAGTAGTCCAGACTGGCCGTACCCAGTCTAGTGTGTAACAATTGGTAAAACGACACCTTTCCTCATGTTTTGAAAGCAAAATATCATTTTTCATGAAATCCCTTGTTAAAAGGACAATTCAAAATGTTCTTTGTATCTATTTTTGGTTTTACATCAATTTACACTTTAAAAGGAAATTTCTATTTCTTTATAATCCAACTTTTAATACATTAATTCACTTTTAAGAGTCCTTTTTTTCTTTTTAAAATCTGAAAATCTAGAGGACCCTAATATATTTTCTTGGGATTAACTGAAGAAATAAATTGATAAATGTTTCGTAATTACCAATAGAAAAGCAGATTTATGATCAGGATATTGCCTGATACATTAGAGCGAGTCTGATGTTTGATGGTGTAGTATCCACGCCCCAGTACCCCTATAACCGTATGTAACAACATTCCCCGGGCAGATCTTATCGTACATCACTAGTGCTGGCACTGTTTTCTGCTTTTTTAAAACTCCATAGCCGTGGGAACACTGCCTCTATCACCGCAGTAACACAAGGAAGAAAGCCCATTCCCCCTCCCCCTCCCCCTAACCCCCTCACACAGCAGGACCTACAACTGTCAGAGTATTTATTTCTAATTTCAAAAACATTACTTATAGAGTATGATTTGTAGAGTTAGAGATGTGTACCACATGTTAGTTCCCCCCTCCTCCCCTGCTCTGTCGCCAGTACACCTGATCCCCCCTTACTGTGGGAACCCACCCTATCAGGGTATCAGTAAAAACCTAATTAACGATGTGATATAACCATGCTTTCATTCTTTTATTTATTGTTTGTGTATTTTTTCCCCTATTTCAGTTTGAATTTTCTCTCTGTTGTAAAGCCTTAGTAGACATCACGATCACGTAAATGTCATGTCTGTCTGTTATAATGTATTTATCAGATAGAGCACCACTGAGCAATTTGATATCTAATGTATAAATTATGAAATAAATTGTGAAATCTAAAACAAATTTTCTTCCCACAAACACTGTATTATGATAGAACAGGTCTACATTGAAGTGAACTGGGTAATTGCCTTTTTTAATACAAAATTAACATTTAAAATACAGTTATATTTATCAAGAAAGTTATACCAGTTTGAAACAAGTAGCCTAGTGTGTCTGTCCCTGATCAGTTGATGGTCCTGTGGATCCCCCCCCCACTCTAGTTGACAATACATAATGTATTTAAATTATGCTATATGAAGTATAGTAAACAAATGTTATTTCAATGTTGCTAGGGTTAAGTCAGTCAAACAATCCATGTAATTTGTCTCAAATCATTTAAATACCAAATCTTTGTGACAACCCTCTCCTAAGGCAAAACAAACTTCCATCTTTGTGACAACCCTCTCCTAAGGCAAAACAAACTTCTGTGACAGAGACCTCCCCCCCACTTTACTTCAAGGTCTTGTACCCCTGATCAATCACCCAGTATCACTTTATCACATACACAAGATAGAGACAAAGGTGAAGATTTCAAACAAATCTATTCACTCTAGTTTATATGGTTCAAGTTTTAAATTTCACATTTGGTTGGTTTTTAGATTTTAGAAATTTAAATTCCAATGGACAGATTCATTTCATAGTGTTTTGACATGCAATGGTGAGACAGAAGACAATGGTATTAGTTGTTCCTCTCCGAGTCGCACACGATTACTCCCCTTTGTGGAGCAAGTAACGCCTATCTCGAAATCAGACCCACTCAGTCTAAAGTTACACCCCTCATCAAAACTAAGACATTTGAAAATACGTCCAAACTTCACCATAGTAAAGATTTTAAATGGAAACCACATGTTATACACAACCATCAACCTACCGACTGCAGAATATCAAAATGTCCATAGATTTATTTTAATGAGTTCAGACTTCATTTCCATATCATTGCTATGAAGAATGCTAAAGGTCAGTATTCTCTACTGACCTTAGTACTGACCACTGAAGCTACACAGGAAGTGGTCAGTTTAAATAGACATCACAAAAGATCACCAGGATTTCTATGGTCTAAAGACCAATGTGACTTGTACTTTGATCTACAATCTGAACCCTTATATATACAACAATTAGTTTAATTAAATAAATGAGGTTTTAACATCAATGAATAATGCAAACAAATACACAAATACATCTAGATGCTGATTCTATCGGTGTAGATATCTTAGCATGATAACTAACACTACATATATAGCTAACACACTCTACATAAACTTGGATGTAACATTGACAATATAAAGGTGTAGTAAACTATATGTAACGTTTGTCAACTTTTCCCACACTTCACCGAAGTGACCTCTGAACTTTCCTAACAACTCCGACCTGCTCTGTTGCATACATTAACAATGTGTAAACCTCTTAAAAACATCACTAATTTCGAATTCCTTCCATTTAGGCGTAGATACCTGGGACGGTTCTGCCTCAGTGCCTTGCTGTAGTTTGTGGGTAGCTGATGAATTGTTATTTATATCACCACTGAACTTAGATCTTTACTACATTTAACACCTCTAATCTCCACCCCAGATGTTGATACTGCTATCACATCATTTCTGACCCCCAATAAATGCTCTCTAAGCCACTAAATGTCTCAACTGACCATGTCTCCATTTAAATCCTTAACTAGGTATTCGAGCAGATGTTTTCGATCAAGGCCATTTAAGTCCAGTATTCAGACAGTATGGTCGAAACTCCAAGTTAAAAAATATTCTATGGCTCTATCTTTTCTCAAGTATATATTAATGCAGTACTGAGTTACATAATCTCCACAGACACATACTGCAGTCAGCAGATTTAATACAAACACCAGTATTATTATCCTGATGTACATATGTTCGAGGACATTTTGACTGTTGTGTGTAGGACCGACTTCTTCTGACTTACCTGCCATACACACACAGATGTAGCTGCCCATCTTGTCCAGACAGGTACCATCATTTTTACAGGGGTTAGACAGACATTCGTTGATGTTTTCCTCACACAAGGGGCCACTGAATCCCTGTCGACAGTCACAGTAGTAACTACCCTGGGTATTCTGGCAAGTACCGCCATGTTCACAAATCACCAAGGCCGCTGAAATATACAACAAAATATTATATGGATATCTACAGAAGATAGAACTTATTCTTCAACTGGAATTAGACCACTGGGGCTTACATAGGGTCAAATGCGGAACCAATGTCAAACCAATTCTATAAAGATGGAAGTCAACTTGGCGAAGTTTTTAGCATCGATATATAGATATCAAGATGGCTTTAACTGATGAAATGTATTCCTTGATGAAGAGGTCTTTAGCATATATTCTCACAAGTATCAGAATCTTTCATCTCTTGAAAATCTATTATATACCTATGTCACCATAGGATTATCTTCATCATCCAGGACTTACCATCTTGACACTCATTCAGGTCTGTTTCACAGGTGGGTCCGGTCCATCCCTGACTACACGTACAGCGGTACTGGCCGTTCATAGGGGAGGCCTCGCAGATCGCGTTGTTCTGGCATGGGTTTGATTCACAGGCGTTGTTCATGTGACATCGCAGACCTGTGTGAGTGGGTAAACAAGCGAAGAAACAAGACAGAGAGTTAGTAACATGCATGTACCACCCTCATAAAGAATCGTCAGAGACATACCAGAGAAATCATATCATAGTATCATGCATTGATCAATACTGAGCAATTTCAAAGTCATTCAAAAAGTTACATGAGCAGAAATGACATTGTTTGATAACAAAACAATGTTCATTTACCAACAATCTTAAGCATCTGGATAACTGACAGCTGCCATGCAGTATTTCATTTAAACATTACAATTTATGGAGATAACGATTTCCAGTAAAAGCAGATTTGTTTCAGAAAGCTTAAATAATAGACAGAATTCATCCTTGCTGTAAAATGACTAAGAAAATGGATCTTCAGGCCAATCACAGTCAAATTTTGAAAGTTAAATATCTTTTGAACAGAGCAAGGCAAGCAATAATGACAAACATTGAAGCAGGGACAGGGACTTCAACTCATAAAATATATGGATGACCTTGTGGTGACTTGGAGGTCACCACTGAAAGGTGAAGGTCACTACTAGATGAGGAACTGACCTGTTTTATCAGGCGGACAGGTACATGTAAAGTAGCCAACATGGTCATGACAAGTTCCGTTATGAAGACATGGCTGGGTTTGGCAGTCGTCGATGTTCTCACTGCAGTCTTTACTGGTCCACCCATTCACACAAATACAGGTATAGTCAAAATCTGGGTTATTCATACAGGTGGCCCCATTCTTACAGATTCCAGGGAATTCTAAACATTCATTCACATCGGTTTCACAGAAAGTTCCTGAAATATAGTAATGTATACATTAGACAACACTGCAAGCAAAGCGGACAGAATGTGGCAGGACAAAATCAAGGAAAACTTCAAATATTTCATTTTATTGAATATGTTATGTTGTGTTTTGAGGGGGAAGCAATGGGAATCTTCTTTTTCAAAATTCAACGTGATATTTACAATTCTCAACTTTTTTCATTCTCAATCAAGGGAGCTCTATACATGTATTACTACCTCATTTTAGAATCATGACCTTATGTTCTGTCTTATTGTTGATATGTGTAGATGGGGAGAAAGCTACTACATTGTATTTTAATCATTCTAGAAAATCTATACAGATATGAGGTATTTTCCTGCAAATTTTTTTTTATTTCAGTCATAAAATAAAAATATCAGAGCATTCCAGAAAAATACCAGGGAGTGTGTTTGATGTGCTACCGTGACAACAATACGGTGAGCCTTAATCCCCAATATCTTGTGTCCTCATCACCTACACAATTCACACAGTCCAACGAACCTCCCAAAAAATATGTGTTCAGTAATTATATCGTGGCCGCGGGTTTGCCTTTGTGTGTAGTGGACTGAGGTCCGTTCACATGCACCATATCTTCAGGTTTACAATGGTCGTGCTAACTTGTGATGGATAATTGATCACACCGCAGGAAAGCAACCATGGGAAAGTGTTTTTTCTCATTGTACTTTTTTTTTACCAGTAACATGGTCACTGCTTTATTCATTTTTGACAATTGACAAGGACATCACCCCTCCTCCCCTTAGCCAATACCAATCCTAGCTTTAGATACCTGTGATACAGAAGGTGGACAGTTACACGTGATAATCTACCTTAGACCTAATTCCCCTAAATATATATCTATTAAACCAGAGTTATATTTTTAACTGGGCATAACTTTAACACTATTGGACAGGATAGAAGTAATTTGCTCCAATCATCTCTATGATAAATTACCACCTTTCCCGATTGTACTAAAATTCTGAGTATTTACTATGTACATAAGATGACAGACAAACATACAATTGTTACTTGGGAGATAGGTATGAAATACTACACCTCTGTATCACAGGTGCTCATCTTTTTTCCCACAAGAAAAACAATGTCTTTCTGTGGGATCTTTTCATATGAAAATTTTGAGAACTTATGGACTTTGTACAATACAGTGTGGGACTCTCTTTCAAAATATGAGTGTATTCTTAGTAAACTCCAGCCTGTCAATCATAATTTTTGTTACATTTTCAAAGGAAATGTTTCTTGTTCATAGGTAAAAAAAAAACAAAAAAA
The DNA here is from genome assembly GCF_041381155.1 of Argopecten irradians. NCBI lineage: Eukaryota > Metazoa > Mollusca > Bivalvia > Pectinida > Pectinidae > Argopecten > Argopecten irradians. The sequence goes on along the minus strand of NC_091137.1, from coordinate 15,015,593 downwards.
ATGATTCATCAGCTCTACAATGTTAAAGATATTTCTACTGAAATCAAACCTCTTTTCTAAGTTGCCAGTTCTTTTTTTTTCTGCAAACAGTTTACAGATTTCAAAACAAAGGTGATATAATGTGTTTCGTCTGTAAAAAGTCTGTGTAAACGTATAGAACAAAGCCGTTAGTGTTTAAATGTCAAAGACACTGATCAGTTGGGGATTAGGCTGGTGTATTAAAGGCGGTATCAGGACATCTCTACCCTGGAGGAAAACAGTCTGGTAACAGGTCCCCCGTCTATCTACAGTAACATCTATACCCCTGAAACTCTCCACCCATTACCCCCGTCACACTACTACCAGGCCAACTGAATTTATTCCAATCTTGTTTAGGAATCTTGTCAGCATGGAATTTGTTTTGAGTGTAATCTTTACCAACAAAAGTAAGATATCTCCAAGTATCTTGGTCTTTTATTTGTCCTTCTACAACTATCTTAACCTATAATCTTCTACGACCCCCTTTACATTCGATCCCCAAATCTTTTTCCCTCCAAAAAATAACAGGCCGGCCATGAGGTACTTAACAATTGTCAGCACCTGCTCTCGTCCAGGTATGCTTGGACAATAATACAGGTAAAGTCCAACACCAACAACATATCCCATAGTCTGAATTCTTTTTATTATCAAAGCATTTAAAATATAATCAAATTTCCAGGTCTGCTTTTTGATATAACGATTTAACTAAGGAGAATACTCCTAAATATTTCTCTTACATCATCCATTCAATACACATTACAATGAAATTGTGTCGTTTCATCACACTGACTAGATGTAAATGTTTTCCCACAATGTAACCAAGATAAAATGAAGATTTTATGACTCTATTCACAATGCAAGGTTTTTTTTTCTGGTTCAAGATATGATTTTATTGCATTCAAGGGTAATGTCAAACTAGAATATTTCCCCTGCATACATTAGGAGTAGACAGGCTTACTGTAAACAATGACAATAAGTCCATGACTGGCAATAAGATCCCCTAAACATGTATAGCAGGTAATTTTCACAAGGATATTTTCGAGATTTCATGGGGAATGGTTGTGACTGCAAATTTTAATCTGCTAAAACATAAGTGATAGGTAAATAATGATATAAATGATATTTATTTGTTTGTTTATTGACATTCAGGATGATTATTGTTTGTGGTTATTAAATTCCTTTTTATAAATCCACATTGAAAGTTGTCTTGTAAATTGGGTATGAACATCTTACATTATTCTGTTATTCAACTTCGCTTTTCATGTTTGCCAGTGTATTGGGATTAAAGAACAATTTTTTCCTTCGGCACAGTCCTTTTGTTCTAGAGAAGTTTTGTTTATGTGAAAATGCTTGACCTTGACCTACCTGTATGGGTTGGTGGACATTCACAGGTATAAGAGTTGACTCCATCCCGACAGGTTGACCCATTGCTACAGTTGCTGTTTGTGCAGTCATTATTGTTTACTTGACAATGGATACCATGGAAACCTGAAAAATAAGGTAACATTGAGTAAAACTGCTCATTGTAACCTAATCACAACAGAAAATTGTGTACAATTGTTAGAAAGACATTTAATATTGATACAAAACATTCAAACTTTCACTTTTTTAGCCTTGTCAAAGACCAATGTGTTTTGTAGAAGTGTCAGACGTCCTCAATGGCCGACCATGAAGGTGTGATTCTGGCCCGATAATAACAACTTCAAAACACCCAGCCGTGAGAAAATGTCTGTTCTACAGAAATAGGCAAAACCCTTGTAACCTTTTGGCACAGTGACAAATATAGTACACTGCCATAGAATTCAATTTCATGTTAGAATTGTCAAAAGATGAGTGCGAAGACTAGAGCTAGGTCAAGAACGGAGAGCTGAATGGATACTACAGGTGATAATGATACTACACCTATCCACCCGAACACTTCAGACAGTTTTATTTTCTACAGCTACGATTGCTCCATTGCAGAATATCTCTAATATATGATACAAATGTCAAGACAGTAAATTATTCATCAGGTCCTGAATTAAACCTACAAAACCATAAGGATTAGGCAATATATTTTACTAAAGAGATGGTTTAGTTTTCTGAAATCTTATCCCAACTATTTTACCTATATAGTTTATAGGGGTAGTTACCCCTATAAACTATATAGGTAAAATAGTTGTGATTAGTCGGGTTTTATGTGACAAATAGCGAGACAGGCCAGGTCAGAGGTCAATCATACATCTCTGTGACCCAGACACAGCCCCACCCAACAGACACATTCGTGTGACATGACACTCCAGCAACTCCATGTCCAGTAACAGGACACGATACAGTGTAACAATTTGAATGTGTGAAAGAAGACGATACACAATTTGAATTTTCATTCTCCAAAAATGCATTTTGTAAGCTAGGACAAACCAATTTTGAAAAACACATCCAAAGTAAAATATGAATTAATTTGCAAAAATTTGTAGACTTATAAATATCTTACGAGGACATTTACCAGTATATCAAATGGACCTTATAAGTAAATCACATCGAGTTGTTATCACTATAAGATATATTACAGCTGTACAAACTGATAGTCATTCCAACTCAACACAAACAAACCCCTCCATCATCCTTCAAAGGGCAAAATACATTTTCTAAGACAATACCTTTTTAATGTTTGCCTTTAATGATAAAAACATTTATATTTTAATATATTAGCAACGCATTTAGTTGTTTCTCAGAGAAAAAAATCAATTTATTATCTCTTTGTTTTCTTTCTCCTTCTCTCAGAGCCTTTGAGTACTTTTCAAATACTGTCTTAAATCTTTCTGGTGTCCTTTCTTACATGAACTTCAACAAAATGTGTCAAAAAGTAGATTTCCACTTTGACATCTTGCTATACATGAACTCTCCCCAGCTGGTTTTGGAGGCTGCTTTTTTACATGGTGTCTACAGCAATAACAAAATTCAAAGGCTTTCCTCTTAATGACGCCCTAATTTTAAAATTAAGGAAAATTTCAATTACCTATGTCTGAAATTACCCAGCCATTATACAGTTTACCGGCCAGATAGAAATTGGGGGTGGCCAGATTAATAACCATGGTAGCCCATGTAGGCCCACAATTTCTTGTCCCATTAATTCTGATTTTGTTTGGCTGTGCTGGTCTGGATTTGGGTGTCAAGTGTAAATATCTGTATAAACAAGATAGAAAACAGATGTATCCTGAGTGACGACCCCTGACCCCTTATCAGTGATCTAGTGCTGCATCAGTAAACATTCGGTACAGTTTCAGAGGCTGAACTTTACAGTCCACCCAGTCTGGAATTAACAGGTCCTACTGTTTTATACAGGCTTAAAATACAAGTCAGCATTTACCCCATATCTTAGGAAACAGAAAATATGGATTCAATCAATGCATTATATTACTGAATTGTCTGTTTAAATCTCAGTAATACCAAAATTAGAATTTTGAAATCTGCACTAATGCAAAATTCTAACAATGACATATTTAATTAAATTTAGCAAAAACATTAATTACTTAATCTAGTGATTTGATAAAGTGAAGACATGACTTTCTCAAGTGTTGTACCGATCCAGACTGCATGTTTATAAACGTGCCAATTCTCACCCATTATCTCAGTTGTCTCCCCTTACATAATGACATTACAAAGGGCCTGGGAGGCTGGTGACATTAAATATTGAATGTTTTATTGCTGTTAATCATGTACAACAGATTTGGCCTCCTACTTTCCCATTGGTTCAGTGTAAAGGTCTGAGATTCCCTTTACAATGCTGTCTCACCCCAGTTTAACCGCCAGCTTCTCCATTGCTCCATTATTTCTGTCACATGATCAGGATTTTGGTAATTTTGTTCAATTTACATCAGATTTGTGACAATCAGCGTCAGTCACATGACAGATGTTGTTGTAACTGGTTCACAGAGGTACAGCCTGGTAAATATATGTACGTGATGCAAAAGTGTTAGAGGGCCCTGGGAACCTTACTGATGGCGGGAGGGACCCAAGGGCCTGCTTCCCTCCCCCTGGTACGATAAACAATCTACACAATGTCAAGTCTAGAGAGAATTTCAAGTGTTCAAAGTAGAGTGTCAGTCAGGTCCATCCACATTCCTTACTCTTCCAATGGGTTTTATCCGGAGGACAATGCATCATACTGTATCTACAAACACACAAGTTGGGAGTACACCTATAACCTAGTGCAAGAATACTCCATAAGAATGGGGATCTCAAGGAGGACACCTACATAGTACATGTATAAATTAGAACGAGGGTCTCGAGGAGGAGATACCACTTGTCATAGGTACTAGATACAGTATATGTAACTGTATCTGAAGGAAGATAGATAAGTACCTAATACATAATGGTCAAAAACAGACCAAAATTTACTGCCATGGACCCAAAACCTTAATACTGAATAAACATGTAAACCACATTACCATATTGAAATCTGCGATTTCTGCAATGGATAATGATTCTATATCTATTGCCCAGTATCATTAATTCACTAGGGAACTAAAAACTTTTATCATTTCTACAATAGCCAAGATTTCAAATGGATTGACAGATCTACTGCATGGGTACAATCTCTCTGCCACACACTCGTCCACATTAAAGCACTTGACATGATTTTTGCATTACACGAACATGGCCATTCAGTGCCTGACTAATATACCTGTAGTTTATTTTACAGGTGTATGGATACTTAATACAGCAGACTGAAGTCACAGCATTGATTGATGGTGCATTTCTATGTCAAGTACAGATTTCAAAGATACCTGACAAAAGCTTTACATAAACAAAAGTGATGTTTTTATCAAATAATTTATACACGTCTGGAATCATTAACACAAACTCATGTAAATATGTTTAGTTCCTGCATGAGAACAGTTTCAGATTAGGACTAATACTTAACATTGATTGTTAATGTGATAACAAGGCAATGCTAATGATGTATTGTTTTTTTCATGATCCTATGTACAAATAAAGAAATTACAAATAATGTATAGAAGGTAGGATTCATTTCAATGAAATTCTCAGGGCTGATTTTTTTCAGGAATTTCCCCCTCTGTTTTTTGTTTTTTTTTTAGTTTTTTTTTAAACTGAATCTAATATAATTAAAACAGATTTTTCAAGGTTATCATGGACAAACAATAAAGTGAATTAAATCTACAGGTTATTTATCTACAGACAGATGACCTGTCCCTGACCAGCAGGACATCAAGGGGACAGATTGAAGGACAAAGGAAGGAATGTCCATATGTCACCTACAGTAATTACAGCTACTTACCACGACTATTTAAGGGGCTATGCATGTTTGTTTATTCTCAGTAATGTACTGCTCATAAAGTACTGAACAATGGAGAATTAGTGGCAGCGCAGAGGTACTCCCGGGGGATATACTCGTATATAATCTTAAGTCTGAATAAGACATATCATGAAGGAAATGATTTTTTAAATCTTTGAATTGTAAGTGTATTGGAATCTAGCTAGTGTCCGAACAATAGACAAATAAATAACGATAAGTCATGCCTGAGGTGAACAAATGATTTTATAGTGTATGTATTAAACTTAATGATAACAGCACGTGTTAACAAAACAAGATCGCCATGATGTTTGAACTGAGGATCTCGGTAATGTTTTCAGACAAGCTCTCTAAAGTCTATACATCAGTAATGTTATTTTATCACATATTTCAGGTTCTTAATCACAGAATGCTGTAATGTCAACTTGGCAGACGCTTGCTTGACCACTGGACAGGTGATTATAATATTGTTTTAGCTGACAGAGGACAGAAACACCAAAATAATACGAAAGTAAAAATATCTAAAGTATATTCATAACATTAAATACTCCCAAGTTTAAACCTCAGTTATTTTTGTGACTTATCTATGGGCCAAAAATAATAAAATAAATAATAAAGAATTAAATTGACCAATTGGGTGTTTGTGCTTTTCCTGTGCAATTCAGAGAAATATTGAAATCCACTGAATGCAATGGCCACAGGAATGAGGAGTGAATACAACTACACCAGTACATTGGATAGCACTGGGAGTTGTCAACAGTTTGTGGAATACATGTTTTGGGCTTGTTTAAAAGTTACTGAACTTAGTAATTTTATTATTTTCAATTCTGCTATGATTTGCCGGAGTCTGAGGTTTTGTTTACCCTTCCTTGGGCCCCAGATTTAATCCTTCTGTGTTGTAGAATAAGGCACTCAAGGAAATTACAAACCAGTGAAATAATATTAGGCATTTATGGGTACTGAAGTAGTGAATGCTCTACACTGGCGGTGTGATATGTATCCGACAATCTCTGTCGCATATCTACACCACAACTAAGCCGATTACCAGACACAACCACTGAAAGGCCAGTTTCTTCGGATACAAATAAAGGGCCCCTTTCATTATATTGTGAAACCCCTATTGTTCAGTCCACTTAAATTGAGCTACAACCAGAAGCCTTGCACCAAGGCCAGTTCGAAATCCACAAATTCTGCGGTATCCAAAACATGCAAGGAAATCAGGCATTTCATTCCCGTATCGCTCCAACAAGTTTCACTTTTTGACCCAGAGAAAAACTTACTAACCATGTGTATGATTAACACAGTGACATGTGTGACCGACCAGAAGTGGTCGATTGTATCTTTTTACAATCTTTTTACGTGACAATTCAACACCCATAGGAATCCAAAACAAGGAAATATCACCAGGTTTAACAGAAAACAAATTAGTCATTGAGGATAACAGGAAAATTCCTTTCCTTCAAACTAAAGCACTTCAACTGTGAAGAAAATATGACGTTATGAAAGGCTGTATATAATAACTTGAGAGTTATATTGCACTAGGGAGTAAACAAAGGACAGACTTTGTCACATATTATAATTACCAGAAGCCGTTACAGTCCCACAAAATACCACTGACATTTGAACTTGAGGATTTTTTAAAGCGTTTGGCTCTATATTGACAGGACAAATGAATGTTAAAACATATAGATGGATTTGTTAACATGTATCACACTAAAACTCAGTGTCAGAATTCCAACAACAAGTAATCTAAATCATTTGAGTCTGGGGGGATTAAATGCAATTACACGAAAACTTGCAAGGATAGAGTGACCTTAATTTTCTCTAAAATCTTGACTTTCACAAGTATCCTTATCAGAGCTGGTAATACCTTTTACCAATCACAGGAAAAATGTTCATTAGTGTTATCAAAATTGTTTGAGATAAGGGTGTGTAAACACAGATACATTCCTCTCCCCTAAAGTTTACAGGGCAGGCCCTAAATACTGGTATCTCCCTACTTGTTCAAGTACATATTGTTCAACAAAATTGCTAATTTTCTACGTATTTCAAAATTCATGTTTGCATAAACACAAAGTAAAATACAAAAAGGTAACTATGATAAGAAAGCATTTATTTTAAAAACCCTACTTCATACTCAATATTTTTACTTTATTTTCAAACTTTAAGAATTCTGCATTTTAATTTGAAGCTTTTGAAATTTACTACTTGTCATGGTGTTTTTATATACTGATGTTGGTGACATCGAGGACTAATTAGAACGGGTTGTGAAATGTTTTATCTGGGTGACCTTTAGCTTATTGTAGGTCACTACTCCTCTAAACACTTGTAACCTACACCACTAATGACGCCCATTTCCTCAATTGCAGGGAACGACTCGATTTTCACATAGGAATTTACTATATTTAGAGGATCTAGCTCAAGTACCTCCAACATGAAATAGTTGGGAAAGAAAATTAGCCCAAGCTCTGATATCTGGTATACTCTTGTATGTTTGACTTTCTGATGAACTATTTTTCTAAATAGTATCATGGATTTAACATATAGTGTTCTTTTTTACTATCCAAATGTAAAGCTATACAATTAAAGAAAAGTTTACAAGTTGATGTGATGAAGTAAAAGTTAACTTAGGACCTGCAAAATGCTTCAAATTCCCAAGGTATAAGTAATACAAGTTTCCAGTTACAGAGGTTAAATTGTATATTTTTTCTGAAAGAATCCTATATCAGGATTCATGGTCATGATGAAGTCTTTGTTTTTTTAACCATATGTACTGATACAAAAGTTTTTGTTTGCCAAAGATCTGACCGGTCAGCGGACGTCAGGTGTATTTTTCCAGCCAGTGGACATCAGGTGTATTTGTCCATCCTCTGGTACAACACTTGTACATGTTCCTGGTCAGTGCCTACTGTCGTTACCAGACTAACATGCTACAGGCCTGACACATTTATAGACTTTTTCATACCTGTAATTTATTTTATATGTCAATACTGTACAGGTGTAAGTGATTTTGGCTGTAAAATAGGAATAGTGTTGGTGTAAAGGGATCTCCCTGTCATAGCCACAATGACCATTCTGTGATCACAGCCAAATAAAGTCAGTGTGCACATCAACAAAGCCTTGGTCATCAGTCATTATAGATTTATAGGCTACTAACACCATTAAAACAACTGACCAAATCCTAGCGCTCTCGACAAAGCTAATCCTAGCCTCACAGCCAAACATACTTTATCATAAACATATCCACACAAATAGAAATACAAAAGATAACTTCATCTGAAACAAAAGGAGTTAGAGTTACTTTTTCTGATCTCAGATTGGTTTTGTCTATGTCTTCAGTCTATTCGTAATAGTTATCCAAGACAGAAAGCTAAAATGATCCATCTTGCAATATTTCTTGTATTCCTTTTTTTTTAAATTTAACACATCAGGTCACATTGCATGAAGTTTTAATTGACAAAGAATCGTGTAAGCACTCATGTTGGAAAGTAATATGGCTTGTAAAATTCCATGATAGTTCTAACCTTCACAATTCTTATTTTGTAGTTTTCCAGCAATACATAATTTTCAATATTTTACAAAAATGTCATTTTGGACAAACTATAGGTATTTATGTCGAATTAGATTCAAATGTCAATGTGGAAACAACAGGTTATGATATATGTGGCAGTTGTTGAAAAATACCACATAGGCTGATGGCAAATGTATCTGTTTAGTTAAATGAATAGATTTTTGCATAGAACATACATTTTCATTATTAGAAAATGTAAGAATGGATACTCAACCATTTGTAAAGAAATGTTCAATTTCCTTGTTGAATGATAATTAAATGTTGGTCGACAAAGGTGAACAATGGCACCAAACAAAGGCACCAGAACATGCATGATCATAACATCAACTGCTGTGACACAAATATCAAAACAATTTTATAGTACATCAACACATCTGTACTACATCACAACATAACAACCAGTATTATATATGGCCATTATTTCTGTTCATTAGATACAATAGTGGTGAAATCTATCAAGTTTCCAATTTAAAAAAGAAATAAAAGTGACGACTTTGCATATATAATAAAGACAATTAAAGCTAATGATATGATAATTGCAAAGATTCATAGGCCATAAATCTTCATTCAAGAATGGCATTTAAATATTTCTACAAAAAAAATAAATTGCAATATCTTTGTCAGAAATTAATTCTGTTCAAGAGAAGATACCTGACAAAATTACCTACCATCTAAAATTATTCACAAATTGGCAAGATATGATATTATCTAATAAAAGTAATAGGTGTACAAAATTTCCATTGTTATATCATTCAGTCTGGCGGGCTAGAAACTTTATCACAGGTGTCCTACACAGGTATCATATAATCACCTGCATTAACAATCATATTGATTAATGTGTTGTAATCTCAAACACTCACCATTCTTTCATACATACTCACTGTGTATATATTCAAAAGAAACATGAAAATCAATCATTGATTTATTTTTCCTATAAAGCATTCTTAACCAGTACTTAACTTGGTAAACAAAATCTGGGTTGATTTTATTGAGTAATTTTCTTTCGTTTATTCAAAAGAAACATGTAATCAATCAATCATATATTTATTTAACTTAGTAAACAAAATCTGTGTTGATTTTTATTGAGTAATTCTCTCTCTTTCAGTTTTCTCTCTCTCTCTCACTTTTTTTTTTTGAAAATATGTCACAAATAGAATTAACCACCAAAATACAAGACTGACAGCACTGACTAAAATCCGGACACTAAATGGGTAAAATGGAAAGGAACACAAGGACTTCAGTTGGCCCATAATAGGCCAATATTTTATTCCCACCAAAGAAATGTTGCCTGCTAGCTGTGAGGTGGATTATATAAGTGTGTGATGACCCTGTAGTTCCAGCACCCCCTAGTTTCCCACACCCAGCAGGCAATGGAGCATGGGCAGCTTCAAATCTTCAAAATTGCACAATTTCTCAAACCTCTTTTTATTTTTACTAAAACCAATCTAAAATTTGTAATTTGCACTAAGTTTTGGTGACTTCTGTAGTTATTAATTTTTTAAATGAGAATTTTGTTTTTGATAAGTAAATGGAATAACTAAATGAGTCTAACAAGGTCAAACTATTAAACTTTTCAGATATATAAATATGGCCCTTCTACCAAGTCTGGTGTATATATGCCTGCATTCTTCTGACTTTTTCAATTAGCCATGGTAGGATTTTATAAGCTGGGGACAATTAGCCTTTCTCTGCTACAGAGTGGCTGAGCTAGGCCTTTCCCATGTACTTTCAAACCCCAGGCTCCTATTTAGGGGTTACAAGTGCTTTTCCTTACACCAGGAAAAACAAGTGTCAGAAATTAAATAAGGTCTGGGGACACATTACAGGATCAAAGTTGGTTCTTTTTAGGCATGGAGACCCTAGGGATAGAAAAACTTCTGAGGGAGGCTAAAAACTTATATGGCAATGTCTTTAACAAGTGATCTTGGGAACCCTGGGGAATATGAGCTTTCTGAGCTGGCTCTAGGGTTTTTGCTTTTCTTCCTGATTTTATTGGCTGCGACTGCTCTAGTCTGGTGTGTTATCACTTTCATCCAAAAGATCAGAAAACCACTGGGAGCACCTGTTCCTGGTGCCTCGTTAACTGATGGCCTTAATTGATACATAATGATGAAATGATAACATTGTGTAGGGACTTTGATGCTGATATTGGCGGGAGATCTGATGACCACCCCAGTTGACCAGAGGCTACAGCTGCTGGACTTGTGCCTTAGTTAGTGTTTATCACTGTGTATTTACACTGGCGCCCCTACCCCTTATAAAACCCTGGGAATCAAACCTAATAGTGCTTACTCCCAGTTGGGAGTCACACTCCCAATGTCATCAACTCATGGCCCAACATATCACTAAACTGGTCCTTATGTGGCCGAGTCCCAGGGGCCAGATAAGTACCCTAGTTACTGGGATGGACATAAACCACATGTCTTACTCCAGTATAAACAAGTTCAAATTGAAAATGAATCTGATTCCCTTGAACCAATTTATCAGCAAATTAGTCTATGTATGTGATCTATTAGCATTGCATTAACTTTCCAATTTACTTGAATTTCTCATCAAATCAGTTTTTGCAGATACAAGTTATATAAGCAATTTTTCATTTAATTAAAATCAAACCATATTTCTCAATTGGTGTGGGAAATTGAAGACAAGAAGATCCTTGAGAATTCAGTGAATTTTATTTCCAGTTATAAAATGAATCATTTCATGTCACTTTCTGAAGATTTTTTTTTTTTTATATGATAAGAAGTTGATAGTTAAAACTTTAATTTGAAGATGTTGATATTTTCAAATTGAAATATTTAATACATAACTTTAAATACTTGTCGAAACTATAAGATGACACTTATGGTACGTATCACTCCCGATGTAAGGAAGAGTATAAATACATGGAAGTTATACCACATAGATGTGTCGTCCTATACATAATCCCCAGGGTCACCCAGCCCATCCTGTCTCTCAGATAAACACTAATCCTCACACATACACTCAACAAGAATATGTTTCTATTCCTTTTATCATTTAATGAAAATGTGTTAAGCTGTAAACACGGGACACAAAGGTAAATACATCCATCTCGTCAATCCCAGCTAGCCCAAAATGGAGGTGGTACTGTAACCCTCAGGGACAAAAAATTCTCTCTAGACTCTCCCACATGAGGTTATCACACAATTCCCTCTAATATCTGACAACTTTCTACCTTTCTTATAAATTGTATCAAGTGATTTGGCCCCTGGTATGTTGGTCCTGTTCATTACATCAATTAGTTTGATCCCCAGGGTGAGGGGACACACACCCCTGGGTGAGCTTATACTTACAACTAGTTTGACAGGTAGCAGAGGTCATGACAGCTTTAATAGGCTGACACAAACAGCTTGGACCTGTCACCTCACTGTCAAGTTTGGTCCTAATAAAATATGCTCACCTGTGTAACTCACCTGTGAATGATCACTAGTGACAAGGTGTAAATGGGTCACTAAACTAATTAGCTAATAAACCAGGACAAGATAGAGCGAACATACTTTGATCTATTTTGTTTTTAATTTCGTTGTGTTGGTCTGATGGGAACAATTTTATGTCCCCTGTAACAGATCGATTGTCTATGTCATATCCTTGGTATGCGATTCAATATAGCTTATGATAACATTGTACTTTTTTCCACCCGACTACAGTACAGTTTGTCTTTCTAATATATATATATATACCATAAATTAAAATTTTTATTTTGGGTATCAATCACATAGCAATCCTGAAAGTCCACATATATTTCAATTGTCTATTTAAGACATTCGTAATACAGGTCAGACAGTATGTTAAATTTGACAGGTAAATCACAGGTATATTGTTAGGAGTATAATTATTCCTGTACAGCCTTATTTGTTCGGCCAATAAGGATAATTAAGAAAATTATAAAATAACTGCATGTGTCAATTTTAAATATTCAGAACAACATAATTGGATGAAAACATGAAAATTGATATTTCCAATGTATTACCTATAGTTTGTTTCTTTCCAACCCGTCTGTGTTTTGAAGGTCGAGAACATGATCTAGGATAGGAAATACTTTTGTTCTCCAGGTGTAATACATATCACCTGAACTGAGAAGGTCACAACAACTATTTTTACCTGTTTTACCTGTAAATTGTCCCTTGTAAGATGAAACGTGTGGGAACGTAATTTAGTTCCTTAAAGTCAGACGTTTCAACAATACCCCCATGTAACGATATCATATTCAGGGTTTCATATTTGATATCGGGTTAATAGGAAACTGTAGCATAATCTTTAGCTGAGAAAGTTAAATGTCAGGGAGATCATATGTTATATCTGTTCAGGATATCAATCACATCAAAAATCTCATTTAAATGAAATTTTACTTAAATTCTCCATAGAACATATCACTTGTAGTACGTCTTATATTTTCCAGTTAACACTTCATGAAAATTTCTATTTTCTATACTGCTAGAAATCGAATTAAATACATAGAAAATTTAAATGAGCATTATAAATTGTTGTTTCTATAAACAGTATTTAATTAAGTTTTTTGAATTGAAAATTTCTAAAAACTTAATTTAACAGATGAAGCATTTAATGAATTATTTTATAATACAAATCATGAAATATATGATTTTGATTTTAAGTTTCAAAAACATTATGTTTAGCCAACTTTACAGAAAATACACTTGATAATAAATATTTTCTGTTAATTCTTAAAAATTTCATTCCATGATTGATTTTCAGTAAGTGAAACAAACATTTATTATAAATTTCCTATTCTACAAAAAAGCAAAGAGATGATGTAAGATTATCATACTAATCCCTCCCAAATATACACATAGAAAGATGATTCTTAAAATAAGCTTTAACAAATCCATTCCCTAACATGTATATCACAGATTTTTCACCAAAACACCAATAAATTATTGAGGAGTTTACTGTCAACCTACACCTGTGGGAACTTACCCAGAACACACAGAAACAGCAGCCCTCGCCACACCGAGCCTTTACATGCTCGCAATTTCTTCATTTTCAGGCAGTGGTTCTAACTTGCCATACTGTTTTGCACCCTAAAGCTGAGATTTGCAGTGTGGAGAAATTGATTTTGTAAAATGATGAAGTAATCCACAGTGAATTTAAGAGAAATCCAGGTTTAGAACATGACACAGCATCAACTCCTCACAGTTAAAATGTTACACTACAGTAGTATACATCCAAATAGTGGCCAGATCCCACAGATACTGACAGGTAGTAGTTCTAGTCATACTGTCCCTCATGGTTATAGTAAACACAGTCTATTGACACAAAACACTCATGTTTTCAGCACTAACTCACTAGTGGTTATGAGTAGGTCCTGACTTAGGCACAGGTTCACAGCTATACACTCTTTCATACCACGGCTGGCTGACTGTGATCACATGGTTCGGGACAGGGCAAGTCCACCATTCACATGCAGATGATGCCAACAATGGTAGTCAGCGCAGACCCAGTGGGACGTGAGAAAGCTGACTGGCTGTATATTGGCTTCTACAGAGCTATAAACCTAAGGCCGTGAGACCATACACCCAGACTTTAAGGGACAGTCTCTACTCCCCTAGTCAGTGGACGACACCTACCTGTGGCTAACGAGGTCTGCTCAGGTGTCGTGCTGTGTGGACACAAGCCTAATTAATGACATAGAGTATTGATATGAGTCAATGTAATTAAAGTTTGGTGTCGACTAGAGATTGAGATGGGTGTTGAGTGGCCGAGTGATGCAGGAATTTTTGTGACCATTGTTTATACGGTCCTCACAGGAAGTGCCTGGGTATCAGCTCAGATACACCAGCACCAGGCCCATAATTTGATAACATCCTTTTGAGGTCGGCATGTCATAGGAAACAGTTCCTTTGACCACCATATTGTCAGATCAAACCAAAGCATAATCAGATCATCATCAAATTGTCCAGTCATTTTGATGGACAACTTTATTAAATCTCATGGCTTTATCAATATAAAATTGTGTAATATGTCCTATTTTTATTTCATTAGCTGATTGTCAGCTAGCTTTTATCAATATTATCATATTGTACAATGCATATATATCTTAAAGTACATCTAACTTGTCCACTTGGAGACTTCTCACCAATCTCCTTTAATTAGTAAAATGAACATCAATTTTACGGATATAAAATATTTTGAACCCTGACATCTTGAATGAGTGAAAATTGTTTGTGTACAACATCAAAGGGGAAATAGTTGAGGTTTCCTATTTACAACAACTTTCAACAATTGATGTCTGCAGATAATCTGTTTGTAGAGTCAATTTTAACGTTGACTTGGTGAAGATTACAGAACATTATCTGCGGAAGCTTGTTATCCAGTTAGATGTGTGATGGGCCCTTTATGTGTACACAGCATTGTGTCCCCACAGGTAAGTTACAGGTAAAATACAGGTAAAATACAGGTAATAAAGGCTCCATCACTTGGTACACATGCATGGACAATGGGGTTGGTAGTCATGGTGACTGGTCATTGTAGACTGCCGCTACACTACCTGGACAACAGGTAACACTGCAGGGCACACCAAGACACTGTCCCAAGGTCATAGGTCACACAAATCTATGACCATTTTACAAAACCAACGATCAGCAAACATCCCACAGGGAACTCATTAAATGTCCCTAACAGTATTTCTTAAAATACCTTCACCCCTCTCAACATGTCTCCCTTCATACAAAATCACATCCACTCTTTATAATATCCCCCACAACTCATTAAAATGTCTCCAACCCTCTATACATCTTTGTTTATCTTGGTCTACCTCAAATAGTCCCTACCCATCTGTACAATGTCATCCATCCCTTATATACAGTGTCTCTCTCCTAACCCTCTTCACAATGCCACCTACCCTCTCTATCTCCAGTATACAATGCAATCCTTCCTTCACAATGTCACCTACCCTCTCTATCTCCAGTATACAATGTCACCCTTCCTTCACAATGTCACCTACCCTCTCTATCTCCAGTATACAATGTCACCCTTCCTTCACAATGCCACCTACCCTCTCT
The DNA here is from genome assembly GCF_041381155.1 of Argopecten irradians. Taxonomy (NCBI): domain Eukaryota; kingdom Metazoa; phylum Mollusca; class Bivalvia; order Pectinida; family Pectinidae; genus Argopecten; species Argopecten irradians. Next base: position 14,999,668 of record NC_091137.1, on the reverse strand, counting down.
ATCTCCAGTATACAATGCAATCCTTCCTTCATAATGTCACCTACCCTCTCTATCTCCAGTATACAATGCAATCCTTCCTTCATAATGCCACCTACCCTCTCTATCTCCAGTATACAATGCAATCCTTCCTTCACAATGTCACCCACTCTCTCTATCTCCAGTATACAATGCAATCCTTCCTTCATAATGCCACCTACCCTCTCTATCTCCAGTATACAATGTCACCCTTCCTTCACAATGTCACCCACCCTCTCTATCTCCAGTATACAATGCAATCCTTCCTTCACAATGTCACCCACCCTCTCTATCTCCAGTATACAATGTCACCCTTCCTTCACAATGCCACCTACCCTCTCTATCTCCAGTATACAATGCCAACCTTCCTTCACAATGTCACCCACCCTCTCTATCTCCAGTATACAATGCACTCCTTCCTTCACAATGTCACCTACCCTCTCTATCTCCAGTATACAATGCACTCCTTCCTTCACAATGTCACCCCTCTTTCTATTTCCAGTATGTATAGACAATGTCACCCATCCTCTCTATCTCCATCACCCCTCCTTCACAATGTAATCACTCCTCTTTACAATGTCAACAAGTCCATTTACAATGTCACCACCCCATAACAATTCTTTATAATATCAACATCTTCAGAACGTTACCCTTCATAATGTCACCAACCTTCACTATTATTTCCTCTCTTTACAGTGTCTCCCTTATCCTCTTTACAATACCACCCTGTTTACAATATGTCAACCCTCTTTACAATGTCACCATCCCTCTTTACAATGTCACCATGCCTCTTTACAATGTAATCACCTCTTTACAATGTCACCATCCCTCTTTACAATGTAATCACCTCTTTACAATTTCACCACATCTTTAAAAATGTCACAACCCTGTTTACAAAGTCACTTTGTAATGTCATCCCTTCTTTACAATGTCATCCCCTCTATAAAATGTCACCACTTTCTTTACAATGTCACCATCCCTCTAAACAATGTCACCATCCCTCTAAACAATGTCACCATTCCTCTAATCAGTGTCACCACCTCTCTTTACAATGTCACCATCCCCTCTATACAATGTCACCACTTTCTTTACAATGTCACCACCACTCTTTACAATGTCACCTTCCCTCTAAACAATGTCACCATTCCTCTTTACAATATCACCATCCCTCTTTATAATGTCACAATCCCTCTTTACAATGTCACTATCTCTTTACAATGTGACCACTTCTTTACAATATCACCATCACTCTTTACAATGTCACCATCCCTCTTTACAATGTCACCATCCCTCTTTACAATGTCACTATCTCTTTACAATGTGACCACTTCTTTACAATATCACCATCACTCTTTACAATGTCACCACCTCTTTACAATGTCACCATCCCTCTTTAAGTGACCATCCCTCTTTACAATGTCACCACCTCTTTACAATGTCACCATCCCTCTTTAAGTGACCATCCCCCTTTACAATGTCACCATTCCTCTTTAAGTGACCATCCCTCTTTACAATGTCACCACCCCTCTTTACAATGTCACCATTTTCTTTACAATGTCACCATCCCTCTTTACAATGTCATCCCCTCTATACAATGTCACCATTTTCTTTACAATGTCACCATCCCTCTTTACAATGTCACCATCCCTCTTTACAATGTCATCCCCTCTATACAATGTCACCATTTTCTTTACAATGTCACCATCCCTCTTTACAATGTCATCCCCTCTATACAATGTCACCATTTTCTTTACAATGTCACCATCCCTCTTTACAATGTCACCCCCTCTATACAATGTCACCATTTTCTTTACAATGTCACCATCCTTCTTTATGTGACCATCCCTCTTTACAATGTCACCACCCCTCTTTACAATGTCACCATCCCTCTTTCAAATGTCATCACCTCTTCACAATGTCACCATCATCACAATATCACATCCCCTCTAACAAAGTCACTTTCACTCTTTACAATATCACCATCCCTCTTAACAATATCACCATCCCTCTTTACAATATCACCATCCCTCTTTATAATGTCACAATCCTGCTTTACAATGTCACCATCCCTCTTTACAATATCACTTCCCTCTTTACAATGTCACCATCCCTCTTAACAATATCACCATCCCTCTTTATAATGTCACCATCCGTCTTTACAATATCACTTCCCTCTTTACAATTTCATCATCCATCCTTGTCATTTGTTCTATCTTTCTGTGTACAACATCTCTATCACCTTTCTTACTATCTCTTGCATTTTTTCCATACTTTTTTCTTCAATCAGTTGATAAAATTGCAATAAAATATCTGGGCTATAATCCAGACACATGCCGTTTTCGTCCTTGATGAAAACTTGAGAAAGAGGCCAGTGTTTGGGGCGACTGCAAATGACATAACAATGACATTATTTTGTAATGAGTGTAATGTCGTCTGTATTGAATAACAAGTGGCGTGTTTGTTGGTGTGTGTGATGCGATTTGGACCCTTGGTTAGTGGACGAGTACAGATCTATGATCAAATCACACTGGTTCTACTTAATGCATATTGCCTGTGTCTGCCACCACTTAATTACCACAGGTAATAGCTGATAGTGTGGATCAGGTGAAATCACACCATGTGCACCACTGCATTTTACACAACTGGCCCATCTCCTGCCGACCCTTGACTGACGCACAATCCACGACTCTACACACATCCCATAATGTGACCTAATGATGCGTGTGAAGATCAAATTGAGATATTGATTCCTTCCTCTGCTCTACCTCTCAAGATGATAAGCACCTAGTTATTGTATCCTTCTCTTAAACAAACCTAATCACACAATCATTCCAACAAAGCCTCGGATAAAAGCCAGACTCGACAGCGATCGGCACAGGTAGTGCAGGCAAACATCAATACAGACCGAGCCTTTCTCTCTCCGCGAGTCAACACGGCACTCACTTCGAACCATCACAACACAACGCAACAAAGACATTAATTGATCATCATTAAATAAGTTTATGGTCATACTTTAAGTAGATCTGTTAATGCGAGTGATGAGTGTGCGAGATGGAGAAGCTCGTAGACAATGAGATTGTATAGAGACACAGGTGATTGTGGTCTGAATACATTAGTCCACTAGAATTCTCCAAATAGAACGGACAATGACTGTTTACAAACGCTAAAGCCAAGGAAATATGATCTATCGTGGGTTTGTTTTATTACACATATAATTAACATACAAAAGATAAAATATTTCTAGAAAGCTTGAAATATAACAAGAAATAGGACATATGTATTATCAATATATCTTTAAAATCATAATATATGGAAACCTGTAGCATAAATGACTGAAAATCAAATTTCATTTTCATATATTTCATGGACATTTGGAGTTCGCAAAAAAATTAATCACTTGTTTCAAAATTTCAAATACGGGAGAACTTCTATGACTTCAAATACAAAATTAAATCAATATGAAAAAGTTGTTTTGGCATAAAATATCTAAATTAAATTTGTCATAAAAATTAGTTGGCTGAGAGTAGTATAGTTGTGATCACAAAGACTGATGTAGATATTCATTTAAAGTATACACAACTTCAGATACTTTTTTTTTAATCTCTGTCCACTTTACCAAGTACAAATATCTATTCTCTTTCTAATTTTTCACTGAACTTGTCACAATTTGATTTTATTTGACACAGAAGCACGCTTTTACTGAAGCATTGATTGGATATATAAAGCCTCTTTACAATGTAATTGAATTTCTTTCCAAAGTGTTGATAGGCCTTCTACCGATTGTGTTCCCTTTATTACTCGGTTACAAACCTCCATTTCCTTGAGTATACAAAAGTTTGAATCATCCTGATCCCCATTTCAAAAATAATTTATAATCAATATTTGAACATGATCTGTATAAGGTCGGGATTGGATATTGAAGCCAGGTAACAATAAAGCCGTAACATACAGACAGGTACGTGTAACAATAAATACTAAACGTTTGCCCACCTGGGCCCTGTGTTTGATCTACCGTTTCAGCCACCGAAATCTAATTCTACTCCGTATCAATACTACTGTTTGAACATATGAACCGAACATGGCATAAACTCTTTTCAAAAGTGTTTTATGACGTTTCCTAGGTAACAGATGTAGTTTTTCGCATGAATAGAGACAACTTCAGGCTTGGTTAGGGAAAGGTGAATAATAGGCTCGAGACTGTCATCGTACGTCAGATTTGGCAGGTAGTACAGCCAACGCACCTTTATTGATATCATATTGGCCGTATTGATTGAGTTTCTATTCAGCTGATCAAAGCCCCTTCAATACCGTCGAGGCCCCAAAAGGAGAGATCCATACCCCTTCTCACACTATCCAAAAACATAACTCCCACATCTGAAAGCCTTCTTTTTATTAATACAAAATATTTGAAAATGTTACCATTTACATTATCAATTTGAATAAAATTTACAGGTTTTAAATGATAAAAATAAACATGTTTTCTTTTTTTTTGAACACTCAGAAGTGAGATTGAATCCCCCTTTGTGGTGACATTTGAAGCCTTTCTAAGTGTTATTGTACAGAATACATTGTACAGAATACAATGTAATTTTAGATAACATTTTAATAAAAGCTAAGAGAAGGCCTAGTAACTAGGCTAACAGTATGTTATTACAAGACAAAAATTGACTTTTTAACAATCCCAAAACGTGCCAAATCCGAGTCGCATGCCCAATACTGATCTAGCTAGCCTGGGAAAGGTAAATGTAGAGAGTTGTGAGGTATTCATTCCTCCCTACCAATTAGTTACACCCGAAGTGTCAATAATCTCTCTGGAGGGTAAACACATGTAATTACAACACAAATTGGATGATCCACCTTGACCTGTACAAAAAAGTTTTATCAAATTGTCAAAGTATACTTGTTATGTATATCACTAAAGATAGGTATTACCAATATACATTGTATTGATATTTTGGTTTCTTTAACACAGCTGTGATAGCAAAGTGGTTAAGGTGTCCAGACATATTACCACTAGTTCAAGCCTCCATTTCTGGGTTTCAAGTTTGAATCAAGTTTGAATCCCACATGGGCTAGTGTTCAGGTACAGGCCAGGTCTTGTATAGGTCGGTGGTATTCCTCCATGTACTCCAGCCTTCCTTCAACTCCCAAACCAAGTATGTCCTTAAACGACATTGGCTGTTAATTATATGATGAATATCAAACAAACAAGTTTTGTTTCTTTATTGATACAGAACAAAGGGCCACAACTCTGTATAAACACAGTGACTAGAATTTTATCAAATATTCACCGGTATTGAAACCAAGAAATTCAGAAGCCGGGTTATTTCCATCAGGTCCAATGTCCCAAGATGAACCACTGAGTAAGTAATGTTTCAGGACTGTTTGTTGATTACCTAATGAATTATAATTGTGACAGTGCAACGACCTGTATAAGGAGTATCTACTTATAAAGTCCACCTTTGTAATCGGCTACACTGAGGACTGTTATATGACATCTCATTTCACTTCAGCAACTTACACGAAAATATCTGCATAATACAAACATATTTCCTCCACATTTTGTATATTTATTTAATGACTCAATGGCTTGCTAATTGAAAGTGACACTGGCATTTCTGTGTATTACATATAAGGGCAAAACTGTGCACCACTTGGGGCCACTTACATCGCCCAAGAGGTTATTCCTCCACTCTACAAATTAGTCAGCTTGTACCGGAAAATACTGCTCAAAACCTTGTCCCCGTCACGTAAGTTTTAATGGTGTATCATGAAGGTATTACCAACACTATCTAAAATGGCTGACCTTATTCAAGAAGACGAAATTTCATTATTGATCATGAAAAAAATAAACCTGGCTAAGTTTATTCTAAGCATTGTGATATCAGGGTATTTTCAATAATTTTCAAAATTTACGTAAATAGCGTATAGAAATGTGGATTGTGGACCATCTCACAAGTGTACAGGGTTGCGGACCAACCCACAAGTGTAAAGGGTTGCGGACCAACCCACTTGTGTACAGGGTTGTGGACCAACCCACTTGTGTAAAGGGTTGCGGATCAACCCACTTGTGTACAGGGTTGTGGACCAACCCACTTGTGTAAAGGGTTGTGGACCAACCCACTTGTGTACAGGGTTGTGGACCAACCCACTAGTGTATAGGGTTGTGGACCAACCCATAAGTGTACAGGGTTGCGGATCAACCTACTTGTGTACAGGGTTGTGGACCAACCCACTAGTGTACAGGGTTGCAGACCAACCCACTTGTGTAAAGGGTTGTGGACCAACCCACAAGTGTAAAGGGTTGCGGACCAACCCACTTGTGTACAGGGTTGTGGACCAACCCATAAGTGTACAGGGGTGTGGACCAACCCACTAGTGTACAGGGTTGTGGACCAACCCACTTGTGTAAAGGGTTGCGGATCAACCCACTTGTGTACAGGGTTGTGGACCAACCCACTTGTGTAAAGGGTTGTGGACCAACCCACTTGTGTACAGGGTTGTGGACCAACCCACTAGTGTATAGGGTTGTGGACCAACCCATAAGTGTACAGGGTTGCGGATCAACCTACTTGTGTACAGGGTTGTGGACCAACCCACTAGTGTACAGGGTTGCAGACCAACCCACTTGTGTAAAGGGTTGTGGACCAACCCATAAGTGTACAGGGTTGCGGATCAACCCACTTGTGTACAGGGTTGTGGACCAACCCACTAGTGTACAGGGTTGCAGACCAACCCACTTGTGTATAGGGTTGTGGACCAACCCATAAGTGTACAGGGCTGCGGACCAACCCACAAGTGTACAGGGTTGCGGATCAACCCACAAAGTGAAGTGAGGTTTGTCGTGGTGATGTCATCCATGTATAGTACCAATAAGACATGCCAACTATGTTGTGTAAATCAGTGAGAATTTGGCTGCTCCACAACTTGAACAAACACTCTAAATGTCCTTTTTATACCCCATAATTGGGGAATTATTTACAGCTGTACCTGTTCCGTTGTAGAGGTAATGAAAGCAAACAGGTGCTGTATACAGTATAGAACCGAGCCTTACTTACCCAGCCTATACCTTTGTCACTGTTTGTATGTATCACACTGCTGAAATTGGGGAACTTATGCTAAGTAAATACTGACACTTTATGTAATTAGCACCCCTACATAAAGCAAAATCATTTCACCAATACAAGAAATGGCTTCTATCGGAAAAATGTGGACAAGGCAAGCTTTTGAAGTTGTGTGCGTCATTCTTGTTTACAGTTAGCGGGGCCTTTAAACCCCTATCCACCCTAGTATTATGTAAATGTATTGTGTGGGGTACAATAGGCCTGTATAACAATAGAAGATGACTACATTGTCTGCTCTTACTAACTGTTACCTTCTACTGACTACAACGTCCTACTATTGTACTGCAAGTTATAATCTATTGTGAAGGCTAACTGTACTAGTACTGTTAGAATCTCCAGGACAACTATTTCTGTATAAAATTTTTGTGTATGGACTTTTCTCGCTTTTTTTTTTGTATTGTCTAAATTTTGTGTAGGAACTCCTCTCCCTTTTTCTATATTGTCTAAGTTTTGTGTAGGGAATCTCTCACTTTTTCTGTATAGTCTGGGCTCACACTACTCATCGCATTTTCGTTAATAACGAATCGATCTGGCTAATTGCTCAAATAAATTCATCCTAATTTGCAGATAATGCTCAAGTTTTTCTTCACACACCCGATATCCAATCACGCGAACACAAGCTTCAAACATATTTTTTTTCAGTCGCATTACATTCATAGCAAGTCTAAAACAGCTGATAAATTAATCAATTACTGTACTATATATGTTTTAATGTTGAAGGGATGTAAAGTAACGATACGCACGACGGAGAATGGTTTAATGAATGATCAGGATCTTTAGTATGTGTGTACTTTTCACTTGATGCATAAAATACATTATTTGATGCTTCTTAGTAATTCAATGTTTTTCATTATGGAATGCTGTGAATGCACAATTTGGTAAATGAAATTCTTATATGCTAAAGAAAAAAAATCACTTTCGCAATTTTTGCTAAGCAAACTGGAAAGTTAGTGTGAGCCCAGAAAGTCTAAGTTTTGTGTAGGGAATCTCACTTTTTTTTGTATTGTCTAAGTTTTGTGTAGGAAATCTTTCACTTTTTCTGCATCGTCTTAGTTTTGTGTATGAACTCCTCTCACTTTTTCTGTCTTGTGTAAGTTTTGTGTAGGAAATCTCTCACATTTTCTGTCTTGTGTAAGTTTTGTGTAGGAACTTCTCTCACTTTTTCTGTCTTGTGTAAGTGTTGTATAGGAACTCCTCTCACTTTTTCTGTATTGTCTAAGTTTTGTGTAGGAACTCCTCTAACTTTTTGTGAATTGTCCAAGTTTTGCGTGAACCTCTCACTTTTTCTATATTATCCAAGTTTTGTGTAGGAACTCCTCCCAAGTTTTGTGTAGGAACTTCCCACTTTTTCTGTCTTGTGTAAGTTTTGTGTAGGAACTCCTTTCATTTTTTCTGTCTTGTGTAAGTTTTGTATAGGAACTCCTCTCACTTTTTCTGTATTGTTTAAGTTTTGTATAGGAACTCCTCTCACTTTTTCTGTATTGTTTAAGTTTTGTATAGGAACTCCTCTCACTTTTTCTGTCTTGTGTAAGTTTTGTATAGGAACTCCTCTCACTTTTTCTGTCTTGTGTAAGTTTTGTATAGGAATTCCTCTCATATTCTGTATTGTTTATAGTGTATGTATAGGAACTCCTCTCACTTTTTCTGTCTTGTGTAAGTTTTGTATAGGAACTCCTCTCACTTTTTCTGTATTGTTTAAGTTTTGTATAGGAACTCCTCTCACTTTTTCTGTATTGTTTAAGCTTTGTATAGGAACTCCTCTCACTTTTTCTGTCTTGAGTAAGTTTTGTATAGGAACTCCTCTCACTTTTTCTGTCTTGTGTAAGTTTTGTATAGGAACTCCTCATTGTTTATAGTGTATGTATAGGAACTCCTCTCATATTCTGTATTGTTTATAGTGTATGTATAGGAACTCCTCATTGTTTATAGTGTATGTATAGGAACTCCTCATTGTTTATAGTGTATGTATAGGAACTCCTCTCATATTCTGTATTGTTTATAGTGTATGTATAGGAACTCCTCTCATATTCTGTATTGTTTATAGTGTATGTATAGGAACTCCTCATTGTTTATAGTGTATGTATAGGAACTCCTCTCATATTCTGTATTGTTTATAGTGTATGTATAGGAACTCCTCATTGTTTATAGTGTATGTATAGGAACTCCTCTCATATTCTGTATTGTTTATAGTGTATGTATAGGAACTCCTCTCATATTCTGTATTGTTTATAGTGTATGTATAGGAACTCCTCTCATATTCTGTATTGTTTATAGTGTATGTATAGGAACTCCTCTCATATTCTGTATTGTTTATAGTGTATGTATAGGAACTCCTCTCATATTCTGTATTGTTTATGGTGTATGTATAGGAACTCCTCTCATATTCTGTATTGTTTATAGTGTATGTATAGGAACTCCTCTCATATTCTGTATTGTTTATGGTGTATGTATAGGAACTCCTCTCATATTCTGTATTGTTTATAGTGTATGTATAGGAACTCCTCTCATATTCTGTATTGTTTATAGTGTATGTATAGGAACTCCTCTCATATTCTGTATTGTTTATAGTGTATGTATAGGAACTCCTCTCATATTCTGTATTGTTTATAGTGTATGTATAGGAACTCCTCTCATATTCTGTATTGTTTATAGTGTATGTATAGGAACTCCTCTCATATTCTGTATTGTTTATAGTGTATGTATAGGAACTCCTCTCATATTCTGTATTGTTTATAGTGTATGTATAGGAACTCCTCTCATATTCTGTATTGTTTATAGTGTATGTATAGGAACTCCTCTCATATTCTGTATTGTTTATAGTGTATGTATAGGAACTCCTCTCATATTCTGTATTGTTTATAGTGTATGTATAGGAACTCCTCTCATATTCTGTATTGTTTATGGTGTATGTATAGGAACTCCTCTCATATTCTGTATTGTTTATAGTGTATGTATAGGAACTCCTCCATTTCTCTATATCTGCATGTTGTTGTCCTTTTGTCCTTCTCTATCCAATATTTCTCTCACTATTTTCTTTCTATCGATTTTCTAACTCCCATTTGTCTTTCTCGATTTAATTCTGTATGGAATATCAATCTTTCTGAAGTGTACAACACAGCCTTTATACAATACTGTCGCAAGCCTGTATAACACAGCCCCCTCATACAAAACTGTCGCTTGCCTGTACAACATAGCCCTCACACAAAACTGTCGCTTGCCTGTACAACACAGCCCTCATACAAAACTGTCGCTTGTCTGTACAACACAGCCCTCATATAATACTATCACTTGCCTGTACAACACAGCCCTCATACAATACTGTCGTTTGCCTGTACAACACAGCCCTCATACAATACTATCGCTTGTCTGTACAACACAGCCCTCATACAATACTGTCGCTTGTCTGTACAACACAGCCCTCATACAATACTATCACTTACCTGTACAACACAGCCCTCATACAAAACTATCACTTGCCTGTACAACACAGCCCTCATTCAATACTATCACTTGCCTGTACAACACAGCCCTCATTCAATACTATCACTTGCCTGTACAACACAGCCCTCATACAATACTGTCGCTTGCCTATACAATACAGCCCTCATACAATACTGTCGCAAGCCTGTATAACACAGCCCTCATACAATATGTCGTTTGCCTGTACAACACAGCCCTCATACAATACTGTCGCAAGCCTGTATAACACAGCCCTCATACAATACTGTTGTTTGCCTGTACAACACAGCCCTCATACAATACTGTCGCAAGCCTGTATAACACAGTCCTCATACAATACTGTTGCTTGCCTGTACAACACAGCCCTCATACAATACTGTCGCAAGCCTGTATAACACAGCCCTCATACAATACTGTCGCAAGCCTGTACAACACATCCCTCATACAATACTGTCGCAAGCCTGTACAACACAGCCCTCATACAATACTGTCCCTTGCCTGTACAACACAGCCCTCATACAATACTGTCCCTTGCCTGTACAACACAGCCCTCATACAATACTGTCCCTTGCCTGTACAACACAGACCCTAAAAACCATGTGTTTTACTAGCATCATGTCCATCAGCCCTCATATGGTCGGTATTAGAAATATTGCTTACCTGTTCGACAGAGGCATTGGTAGGTGTAGTCGCTGGTGGCTAGACAAGTTCCATCATTTTCACAAGGACTGGGCGTACAGGGGATGAAGGGACTCTCACAATGCTTGCCTGTGTACTTTATTGGACAGTTACAGCTGAAACATACAAAACTCACTTTACAGTCTTACAGACCAAACAGCAGAAAACAATGCAAATCTCAACTAAAATGGGATATATCTTTTTGACAAAAAATATCAATACATTTCATTTTTCCTGCATTTTCATAAAGAAATAACAAAACTCAGTTAAACTATTAACTTCTTAAACAGTTAATAGTTTAATTTCATATGTGACACACATTTCTATTGGTTAGATCTTTGAGGTTATTTTTCAATAGACCGAAAGAATTGTATGTCAAGTATTATGACATCATATATACAAAATAGTTTCGCAGTGAATTTTAAAAGCGACACAGTCATTGGCTTACCTGAATTATTGGATAAGATATCACTGCACCGTAACTCAATTTGTTTTATTGTAAAAGTAAGCAAAATCATGGAAATTATTTTTCGGACGGACAGACATTCGTCTATGAAGAATGTCCTTCCGTTTTTTGTCTATGACTTCATAACACCAAAAGATATTGAGAATAATTCTTAAATATTCCAACTTATTTTTGTTTTGTCTCATACATTATTAGCTCTACTAATTTTTGACTATTAACATGTAATTTGTTATAGACATACGACAGTGCACTTGTACACTGTCGACATTAATTAGATTGTGCTGTGTGCAAAAGTTTCAGTGTGCAGAAATAAATTAAACATTTTAATATGTTGATGAAAGTTTCAATATAATTGTACAGTTCTCATGACTGTGATTATCAAGGGAAGCGTGACACACAACATTAACCTTTCCCATTTGTACCTATACCAATGTATCAATATTTAATTTAGATGTCTAGTCGTGTGCAGCAGTGTTTTATAAACTAGAATGATACAAATTGTAGCGCGACACAAATATAGAGTTGGATATGAAATATATATAGTCACTGATGTAAACATTAAAGATTCTGTTACAACCTGATGACACATTAAAAAACAAAAATCAGTAAAGGTTGACCTTGTATTTTTATACCACAAGGAATGATACGTAATCTAGATAAAAAACACTTGTTTTCTGGTGACATCTATTTCTAAATTTAAAGTTACATTGATCAATAAGGATAGACGCATTGAAAAATTTATTTCAAAGTTTTCTGGGCAGAAGTGATAAGATCAGTTGTAATAATGCAAATGATGTAAAGAGAAAAATTTGGTGCATTAACAAAATGTGATATAAGGCATTAAGTAAATACTGTATTTGACCAAATAAGTACCCAGGGCGCTTAAAAAATTGATAAAAATGAAAAGGTGCTAATAAGTCAAAATTATTGCAAATCTATACCGTTTTATGTAATTTTGGTCCTTATTTATGCATGGGCAATTGAAATTGAGACCTCAAAAAGGGGGAGGGGTGCTTATAGGACATGGGCGCTTATTGGGTCGAATATGGTAAGCTCAACCTCTAAAGCTGTTAATCAATGTGGTCTTTGGTTTGCTGGTTGTACACAGAAATATTATATTGATAAAGATATAAAATGAAATCTAATAATTGATATCCAGACCCCATGTACTTATCAGCTTCGGTTTTCAACACTTTTTAACAATATAATAGATAAATGAAGGACATCAGTGACCTATTCTGATCTTATGTTATATTTTGGTATTGTAGTATTGTGTTGTATATAATGTAAAGTACTACCCCGTTTGTCTATCTATATCGGTATCACTACACATGCCTATAGGTATCTATGGTCATTCCTGACAGGTAATGATTTAATTACAAACCTATGACATAACTTACACAATACTGTTACCATGGCCAGGACCAAGACTGTAACAGGACATTAATCACTCTATCAGATCTGTCAAAGTAAAATATTGGTCAGCTGATGACAGTTATCTCCCCTAGTACACTGGTCAGTATTACCAAAATCCTATAAACCAGTACCTTCTCCTGGTTGTCAGTGTCTGACCAAGGCCATATCGTCAGTGTTGATTTACCCAGACATACCAGCTGCTGATTTACAATCTCTAGTGCCAGTTGATCAACCTTACCAGTATACTGTGTCAAAACATGTAACAAAATTACCCTGCGTTATATTTCCATCAACACATTAATTTATTATAGCAGCACTTTATATGTACCATAACATGATTTTTAAATCATTTTAAAAGCTGCGTATAAAATCAATAACTGTTCTGATATTTCCAAAAACATTCCTGTTCATGGTCTTGCTGCTTCATCACAATAATCAATTTCTATAGATACAAAAAAGTCTAAATTTCCCTTTTCCAAAAGCCTTCTAGGCATACTAAAATAGACCAGTTAAAAGGTGCCCCGTGTTTTTTCCACAATGCTGCAATCTAAATAGATTTCTTTACCTGAGCTAAAAACTAATCAATTACACCTGGACTAGGTGATATCACAAATTACATCACTCCAGGGACCCTAACTCATCCTTCCACAGATTAACTCTTTTTTTCCATCAGAGCGACATGGATTGATGACAAAACCTAACATTTGTTTTATTAAGGAGAAAGAAAAGCTGATCAGCATTGTACAAAAGCCTTGTTTGTTAACTAATCAAGTTGTTAATTATTGATAGACGATTAGGCTGTGATATGGAAGACCAATTAAATCTGCAATGTCGGTAATAGGAAAATCACACGACACCCAATCAATAACAAGATCAGACGGCCACAGGAAGTCAACACTGCGTAACAGGATATAGACACCGGCCCATACACCACGCAGGAAGTGGGGCGGCGTCTCTAGCCTGGGCAATACGTGGCTACTCCGGTGTCTTCAGCCTAGCAGTAGGGTGATGCATGTTCTCTTAATTGTAGTTAATTTTAAATAATAACTAAATATATCATAGGAGCCTTAATTCTATAATTGGCAGAGTGAAATAAAATATATTCCTCAAAATAACAAAACAATTATAGAAATGTGACGAGGACTAATAATTAGGGATGTTTGATGTAGTGGGATCTCTCTGTTAATGGACATTACCCCTGTATATAACAAAACAAATCTCCAATGGAGATCTCCAATCTACACTTACAATGGGGTTTGTCTAAAACTACCTACACTTCTTACCTAGGCTGACACTATGATATATGATGAAGTGTTAAGGGTATGGATCGATTTAGGGACATATTGATTTATTACAAATCACCTTGAGTCATGTCAGGGTACAGATCTGGGGCCAATTAAACTGTGTAGCCAGAAATCAAAATAATTACTGCGACTTTAACATTTTTTCCCTCACCCCGGGCTACAAATCATCACAGTGTGACTAAATGTTCTATTGTGATACGATCCAGTTGGAGAAATGACCCCCGAAACACTGTGATTCCAACAAGGGGAACAATGCTGGGGGTCATGTGACCAAATTGATTGTGTAAAACTTCAATACAAATCTGACGGGTGAATCTATTAAAGAAGAATACCTGTAATTTGTTGTGGTTAGTAAGTTGAGAATGGTGGGGTGTTAGGAGGAAGTGAGGAGGTAATAAATATACCATTTAGATGGACAAACATTCTACTGACCAAGAATGGCGTATAAACCCTAGAAGATTTCCTTTACGATCATAGAGTTTGTTATAATTAACAATGCTATTGTTATGACAAACTGACTATCATATTATAACACTACAGGAAATATCTTACAGATATTGGTATAAAGAGTTTTGGGCTTAAAAGATTAACAAAAATAAATGGGTGAACTTAGAGAGTGATGAACTTGTTTTTTTTATTAACTTAAAAATGTTGTTCAATTTAAAACTTTTTGTTTGTCCTCCTGAATACATAACCAAGTTCATGCTTATCTTGCATACTCAGCCCAGATGACTTTGAGTGAAAGAAGTGTAATCGTATATGTATTGTAAATATTTGGTTTTGAGTGTGTAATGGATATTCTGCGAGGTTTCATAATATTTTGATACAGGAGTTCTACAGGTGAGATTGCTGACAATTTGGATGTTATATAACTCGTACCTATATCCTCCATAGGTATTATCACAAACTCCTCCATTCAGACACATTCCGGGCTGTTCCATACACTCATTCACATCATCTAGACATCCTGTCCCGGTAAACCCAATCGGACATGTGCAATGGTAGCCATCCTCGAGAGCATGACAGGTACCGCCATTACGACAGGGTTGTGAGGCGCAGTGGTCCGTTAGCTCACATAACCTCCCTGGAACAAAAGAAATCTTATAAAAATTCACATCACAAAGGACAGAAATTACAAGTATTCCTAAATCTTATAAAAATTCACATCACAAAGGACAGAAATTACAAGTACTCCTCTACATTCAATTGTTTGACATTTGCTTTAAAATTCAATTGGTAGATTGATCTGACCAATGAAAACTTAAATATCAGAAAAACAAATGCATGGGCCTTCCTGGGACTCTGAAATTTTCACATTTGCTGCTTGTATAGAAAATACAACTTTAATACAAAAAAAAAATCAATTTTGACAAAGCATGACAGAGTTGTCCCCCTTCCTCCTGTTGGCTATACCCAGTGTAATTCACTAAATTGTTTCAATGGAGAATTAACATTTAATATATATGATTTAAAATTGCTTAGGAAATGATAAGTGTAGTATTCAAAGTAAACTAAAAACTCTTGGGGCTCTATAAAATTTCTAAATTCATTTTATATTTATGTACATTCATAATATCAATAGTTGTTTCAGTTTAGGTATATAACGTTAAACGCAACCTTTGCGTAATGTGTATCGATGGGTAAAAGACTTAGAGAAACCAGTAGAAGCCTATCAGTGCCCTACATACATAAATAATAAAGGATGCCTACCTCTGTTGCCTATGACACAATGACACACAAACTCGGTGAGACTGTTCACTAGTTCACACGTTCCTCCATTCTGACAGGGATGACTATAACACGCGCTGGCCGGATCTTCAAATTCACACAGAGAGCCAGAAAATCCTACAAAACAAGGTCACCATTGTACAGGAAAAGAATACAATTCACAAATGTAATAAAAATTCTGATTACTTTTTTTTTTCATTAAAAAGTCTTTGATGTTTTTTGTTTTTTTTCTTCAAATCCAATATTCAACTTATTTCTGCATACCTAAATATGAAGACCTAGTATAAGACTAAGAGAGGCGTCCACTCACCTATTTTACAATTACACTCGGGCCTGAAGTTGTTGTCCTGGATTACGATACATGTTCCATTGTTAAGACAAAGATTGGAACCCCAGCATGGATTGTCGTGTTGACAGTATTCTCCTATGAACTTCTCTCCACAACTATAACAAAGACAACAACAAGGTCAGCATTCAACTTCAAAATACAATTTATAATCACCAGTTATCATAGTTCAACTAAGATAAATATGGGTTACAAGGCAGGAAGAGTTATCCTTCTTTAATCAACCTTTATGGTAGTGCTAGAGTTGCCTCCCTTCCAATACCGAGCCCTGTCATAGCAATGCATGTGTATACATTATCAGTCTAATTTTTTTACTGATGGAAGCTTATTTGTTTGGATCAAATGCTGTCTCGTTATTTGCTGATGCTTATTCATTAGGATCAAATTCAAACATTGTTAATATAAATTAACATGTCTATATCTTCATAATACATTTATCAAATAAACCCATTAAATCAAAAGCTACCAGGCATATTTAAACAATGTGTCATCATTTTTTTTAAGACAGAGGAGAAACATAGTTTAAAGAAAATCTAAAGATATATTGAGGGAAAACATGTAGTTTTCGTAACATAAACTGTTATACAGTGAATTTGATATAAACTCTGTTCATCATAATGAACCAATTTATCATTTTTTAAAACACTCTCCATTTTGTTGATAAAAAACGATAGTTTACAGTTGAGGATATAAATGTGTGCGAAACATCCTGGATATGACAGAGCTATATATAAACCTGAGGCTCAGGACAAGGTATGTGTTTGTGTTTTATAAACAGCTGTTATAAATATGGATGTCGTGTTTATCATTTCACTAAGACTAGACGTAGAATAACATTGAGGTCCAATAAAGGTAGACTCCAGATGACCCCTTCATCGGGAGGGCCTTGTACTGACTTGAGGTGGCCCCTCCACCACGAGGGTTTTGTAGTGTCCACCTAAGTGCTACAACTCACAGTTTGGCCACTACAAACATCACAAACCACTTGGCCTTATCAGAAAGCCTGCTGTACAAGGGCGTTTATTGGCAGGACTACTTTCAGACATATTTTACAATGTTTAAACTAGGAAATATATGTCTATATTAAACAGGACCTTTTACATATTCATTCTACTGTGGCATTGAAGGACATAACAGGTGTTGTCAGTAACTCTGGTCACCCTCACTCCACCCATTACTCTCTCATCTTAGTCAGGACGATCCCACTATTCCCTCCTACCCTCTATCCCCCACCCCATATCCCCTACCCTATTAGAATGGTAATGCAATGTTGTGTGGCAATACAGCATTATGTAACCATGAAGTAGCCTGCCCAAAGTGTAACTTGTTGAAGCTATATTTAACGAAAGTGATATATTAGGTTCTGGCAAACAATGTAAATTAGACTGTTATATGTTGTTTTTTAGAAGTCACCATCTCGCCACAAGTCATCAAATGCTATTGGAATTAAATCTTCAAGACTGGGACTTTAGCAAGAGGAAGCACTGGTACTGAACAGTGAAATCTTTGAAACTATCATATGTATTTCTATTACATTTTAGTTTAAGACATACCACTTTAATGTATTTTTTTGTGTGACCATGAATCTAACCAACATCCATTATAAACAGGTATTTCTGTTTCTAGTATAATGAAAGACAATTAATATTAATAATAGCTGGCCTTGGAAAAGTTAGTGGAAGCACAAATATGGACATATGGATGTCATAAATAGATATGTATGAATAAATATATAAACACATGTCATGAAGTTAGGATTTCTATCTCTAACATTGTTAGTATAGCTCGAAATAACAATCAGAAGGTACCCAGTGGAAACTTACAACAGTTGTGATACAGTACTCTCACCTGTGTAACTGGCCAAACCAGCCACTAACAGTACTGACCAGAGTCACAGTTTGACCGTTTACCAAAGTGACAGTTTGACCAGCTAATAAAGTGACAGTAAGACAGCTATATAAACACCTAAAGCCCACAGTCTGTGTGGTTTTGTATCCAGTTTAACACCTTAACACACCATTGTAAAGCCTGGTTGTATCGATCATACAATCAACACAGCTTTTAATTAGCAAGTTTCTCATCATAAGTGTAATTGTCAATTAACAAGTATCAGTCAGTAAGAAGAACAGGTGTACTGTATTCTAAAGACTTTCAAATGTCATATACAGAACCACTTATTCTG
Organism: Argopecten irradians; assembly: GCF_041381155.1. Taxonomy (NCBI): domain Eukaryota; kingdom Metazoa; phylum Mollusca; class Bivalvia; order Pectinida; family Pectinidae; genus Argopecten; species Argopecten irradians. The sequence continues at coordinate 14,980,950 of NC_091137.1, read as the reverse complement.
TTGTATTCTGAAGACTTTCAAATGTCATATACAGAACCACTTATTCTGTAACAGGTTTGATGGCAGCATATCTATACCAAAACCATTCAGAAATTCAAAATAAACTCACTAATTTTCTCCCCTACTATTAAATAAAATCTATGGTCCCCAACATGATATTTAACAATAGTAGTTATTTTACTAATGTTATCAGATGTAGGACATATCCAGCCAAGTGTCCTGGATAGTCCCTGGTTACATTTCAGTCAGATAGCACTATACAATTTCAATGAGTTCCCAAACATCACAATCATAAGCCTCTGGGATTATACATACAATACATAGGCATGGGGTCAAAATAAAGAAGAGTTACAACTACAAAAACAGATGAATAAATCAAGAAATGAACTGGTCCTGGTAACTTAAACAATGAGAACGTGACTGTGTATAGGAGTATGTGTGTGTGGTGATATAAGAATTAACACTACAAAGGGCCTACATCTGTATCTAGGTAGTCTGATTAGTGTATAGCCAACACATCACTCCGCCTTCTTACTGCATCTTATCTTCACTTCGCTTGTACATGGCGGCAAGATTGTGATGCCGATAATGTTTTAAATATCAACTAACATACACACTAGTCCATCAAAGTCTGGGGAATGTTTGACTGGGGTGAACAGTCAACACCATCAAATGCCTGTGTGCACTCCCGCCAAGTTCATGCTCCAAATTATGATGTAACCCCAAATAATAGGAACACATCTTATTATACATCTCTGTATCTTTATACACAGACTTCTGTAAACTGTCATACAAAATGTACTGTATGTAAGGTGATGTAGATCATGTTGCATGATAATCATAGCATGGTCATATGTATCCAATATTCACTCACATTCCCTATAAGCCCTCTTTGTGGCCCAAAACTGAAATTTATATTACTCAAGTCAAATAAAATGCAGAATGAAAATATGAAAAACCCTGTATAATTTCCTTTGCAAATTGATTTATGGCTTACTTTATACAATATTTTTATGAAATACTAGTTCAGATTTAATTTTCTAAGTGCCCCTCTTTTTTCTTTTCAATAGTTTAAGCGCCCTGGGCACTTTATTATTTTCTGGAATGTCTAGATCTGGACCCATATGTTTGAATCATCACAATAAAATCACATCTGATATCATATTGTGTGGCTACTGTTTACAGGAACCAGCCCTTTGTTTAAAACCCTGTATGATGACATTTCATTGAGGCAGCACTATAAATTTGACATGTACATTTGCCCAGTTCGTTTGTTTGAAGTTCTATAACAACCAGAGCCATAAAGGGCATGCTAAATGTTTTATAGATAGAGGAAAGATGGAGTACCAAATGGAGAACCCTAGACAAAAGGTCAGTATCTGGGCACTGCCCCAATTAATCAAGATCACAGGAGTTTGAAAGTCGCCATCAAAAAGTGGAAGGGTAGACATTGGGATATACCTTACAACTTGACCAAGTCATACGTCAACTAACACAAAATAATGTATGGTCATACATCAAATTATGTATAAACACTCAAAGAAATACATAATGAAAATCATATGTCAACTCACACATAAACACTCAAAGAAATACATAATGAAAATCATACTTCAACTCACACATAAACACTCAAAGAAATACATAATGAAAATCATATGTCAACTCACACATAAACACTCAAAGAAATACATAATGAAAATCATACTTCAACTCACACATAAACACTCAAAGAAATACATAATGAAAATCATACTTCAACTCACACATAAACACTCAAAGAAATACATAATGAAAATCATATGTCAACTCACACATAAACACTCAAAGAAATACATAATGAAAATCATACTTCAACTCACACATAAACACTCAAAGAAATACATAATGAAAATCATACTTCAACTCACACATAAACACTCAAAGAAATACATAATGAAAATCATACTTCAACTCACACATAAACACTCAAAGAAATACATAATGAAAATCATACTTCAACTCACACATAAACACTCAAAGAAATACATAATGAAAATCATACTTCAACTCACACATAAACACTCAAAGAAATACATAGTGAAAATCATACTTCAACTCACACATAAACACTCAAAGAAATACATAATGAAAATCATACTTCAACTCACACATAAACACTCAAAGAAATACATAATGAAAATCATATGTCAACTCACACATAAACACTCAAAGAAATACATAATGAAAATCATACTTCAATTCACACATAAACACTCAAAGAAATACATAATGAAAATCATACTTCAACTCACACATAAACACTCAAAGAAATACATAATGAAAATCATACTTCAACTCACACATAAACACTCAAAGAAATACATAATGAAAATCATACTTCAACTCACACATAAACACTCAAAGAAATACATAATGAAAATCATACTTCAACTCACACATAAACACTCAAAGAAATACATAATGAAAATCATACTTCAACTCACACATAAACACTCAAAGAAATACATAATGAAAATCATACTTCAACTCACACATAAACACTCAAAGAAATAATGAAAATCATACTTCAACTCGCACATAAACACTCAAAGAAATACATAATGAAAATCATACTTCAACTCGCACATAAACACTCAAAGAAATACATAATGAAAATCATACTTCAACTCACACATAAACACTCAAAGAAATAATGAAAATCATACTTCAACTCACACATAAACACTCAAAGAAATACATAATGAAAATCATACTTCAACTCACACATAAACACTCAAAGAAATACATAATGAAAATCATACTTCAACTCACACATAAACACTCAAAGAAATACATAATGAAAATCATACTTCAACTCACACATAAACACTCAAAGAAATACATAATGAAAATCATACTTCAACTCACACATAAACACTCAAAGAAATACATATGAAAATCATACTTCAACTCACACATAAACACTCAAAGAAATACATAATGAAAATCATACTTCAACTCACACATAAACACTCAAAGAAATACATAATAAATCATACTTCAACTCACTCCACATAAACACTCAAAGAAATACATAATGAAAATCATACTTCAACTCACACATAAACACTCAAAGAAATACATAATGAAAATCATACTTCAACTCACACATAAACACTCAAAGAAATACATAATGAAAATCATACTTCAACTCACACATAAACACTCAAAGAAATACATAATGAAAATCATACTTCAACTCACACATAAACACTCAAAGAAATACATAATGAAAATCATACTTCAACTCACACATAAACACTCAAAGAAATACATAATGAAAATCATACTTCAACTCACACATAAACACTCAAAGAAATACATGAAAATCATACTTCAACTCACACATAAACACTCAAAGAAATAATGAAAATCATACTTCAACTCGCACATAAACACTCAAAGAAATACATAATGAAAATCATACTTCAACTCGCACATAAACACTCAAAGAAATACATAATGAAAATCATACTTCAACTCACACATAAACACTCAAAGAAATACATAATGAAAATCATATGTCAACTCACACATAAACACTCAAAGAAATGCATAATGAAAATCCCCAATCAATATAGTAAAGTTTGGGCCATCTTTCTGTACCCTGAGTGTGATATAGACCTGTGTTGTAACACAGTATAATCATACTACACTCAATCCTATCACAACACAGTACATGTCTATCTACTAATTAAAAGATGAATACACTACTAAATTATTCATACCTAAGTATACATCTAACAGATTTATGGAACCAAGGAGTCAGATACAAACTGCTGTAATTACCGTTTAGTGTTACATGCTTTATCAAGAATGTCATGCATCAAGTGTTTCTTGTCTCTGACTTGAGGTGATGAAATAATATACATGATATCATAAATACATATATGAGAAAGTTACTCAGAATTGCACAATGTTTAGAAATGATTAAGTAAATCACAGATTTCCAATCTTGAATAGTTTAACAATGCCATATTTATATACTGTAGACCAACTTGTGTTCAAGGTGTTTTTACTTTGCTTTTCATAAATTTTTTTAAAGTGAAATCCTAATGCTGAAGATAATAATAGCCTTATATTGAAATTTCATGAAAAAAACTTTGTCTTGTTCACTACAACGCACCCAACACAATATCCGTCATCCTTTATACAGACCGATATTTGGGACAAGCACAAAATATTCCTTTTACATTCCAAACTAAGATAAATAAGAATGTAGAGTTGAGTTACACTTGGTTAAAAATTATAGTTTTTTTTATCTAGTACACACACACAATTATGTATCTTGTGAAATTACATGATTTTTTAAAGAAAAAGCATTGTTTTGTTTCATAAAATGTTTCTTTTTTTAATTATTACTGGGGTTTATAAAGTTTCCTTATTGTGTTTTTTAACTTTTTGAGCAGACAAGAACCGTTATTGGATGAGGTAACTGTATATGACACAGTGTATACTGGGAAAGCCATCAGCCAATCAGAACCGTTGGTTGTTATCTCCACGACAGGTGCTCCCACAAGTGTGTGACCCAGAAAACCTACTACAAGTCTAGAGCAACAGATTTTATCATTCTACTATAAGTTAGCTGACTTATACTCCAATATGATGTATGTACATATGCTTCCTCATTTATGTACCAGTGTTTAGAATGTGATGTGCTCCAATCAATCCACCAATCCAAGAGATAATATATCTAGATTCAAACTTACTCTTAAGTCTGCACATAGATGTCGAGATCTATTTTATCAAGGAACTTTACTTATATCAGGTTATAAAATGTCAAAATAGACAATGATGATAGTCTAGTTCACACATTCAATGTGAATACAGTAAGGAGCTTAGAATAATATCCCACTAAAACATGTCTCTCTGCAGTAATCTTTGTGTCCCCTTGGTGTCAATCACTGTTTAGTTAACCGCAGATTACTTTATCTTCATAATAACTTTAAAATAAACAGATTAGATTATATACCTACTTTTGTAAAAGCTGCTAAATACGTCATTCTATTGACTATAATGTCATTATAATGATGAGAAATTTGACAGTATCAATGTTTCACCATTCATCTGTCCACATTATTCTGGTATCAAAATCAAAGTTGTGGAATTCCTTCAGACCACTGGCCTTTATATAAATTTATGTTATCAATATTATATAAAAGATCAAGCTGGGTGTTCTGGATACCAAATAACAGGTGTAAACAAAAAAAAAATAAATCAGAAAAGATAAAATTTTTTATCATTGTAGGTCAAAAGATGCATTCAAGCTGAAATATTGTACACCTGAACACAGAGCGTACATGTTGCCAGCATCAGAAAGGTCAAACACCAGTCGCAGAACAAAGACCGTGACGAAACGTCACAAAACCCCGCACACGTCAGGGCCAGATACCATCGCCCTATACCTCTGCAAGGGGAACCATCATATAAACATTGTCAGGAACCACAAAGGCCTTCAGGCTTATCTTGACAAAAACTATATTTGTTAAGGAAATACTTAATTGAATTTGAATGCTGCTAAAACCCTAGCCAGTGATTGTCCTGCCTTCAGGAATGATTCTATACAGGCATATGTATCTTATGAGCAATGCTAACATTTACAATTTTGGCTGTTGGTCAAACTGTGTATAAAGTGTAATATCTGGTAAATGTTTACGACACCTCTAAAAAAGTGTACAACAGGTGCAACAGTACATGGTATTGGTTTTTTTTAAAACAATCTTAATGTCATTTAAACTATTTTTTGTAAGCCTTGAGGTGAATTCTGCAGGTGCAAAAATGTAGGCAGTTTGTTCTGAAATCTTATTCCACATCTTATCCTAATGCAATTGCAATACCGATGCACAGTTTTGGGTCATATTGTAAAATATAAACCAAGTCAGGTTATCTCAACAGGATAAATGGCAGTAAGAAATAGGACTTATAGGGATATATGGGAGACTCAACAAAATCTCTATGGCTATGGATGATATGTGAAGTATAACCTTTCATCTCAACAAAATATCTATGGCTATGGATGAGAAGGAAGTATAAGAGGTCATCTCAACAAAATATCTATGGCTATGGGCGATATGAAAGGGAAGGGGGTCATCTCAACAAAATATCTATGGCTATGGATGATATGTGAAGTATAGAGGGTCATCTCAACAAAATATCTATGGGTATGGATGATATGGAAGGGAAGGGGGTCATCTCAACAAACATCTATGGCTATGGATTATATGTGAAGTATTGGGTCATCTCAACAAAACATCTATGGCTATGGATGATATGGAAGGAAAGGGGGTCATCTCAACAAAATATCTTTGGCTATGAATGATATGTGAAGTATGGAGGGTCATCTCAACAAAATATCTATGGCTATGGATGATATGGAGGAAAGGGGGTCATCTTAACAAAATATCTTTGGCTATGGAGGATATGTGAAGTATAGAGGGTCATCTCAACAAAATATCTATGGCTATGGATGATATGTGAAGTATAAAGGGTCATCTCAACAAAATATCTATGGCTATGGATGATATGTGAAGTATAAGGGGTCATCTCAACAAAATATCTATGGCTATGGATGAGAAGGAAGTATAAGAGGTCATCTCAACAAAATATCTATGGCTATGGATGATATGTGAAGTATAGAGGGTCATCTCAACAAAATATCTATGGCTATGGATGATATGTGACGTATAGAGGGTCATCTCAACAAAATATCTATGGCTATGGATGATATGTGAAGTATAGAGGGTCATCTCAACAAAATATCTTTGGCTATGGGTGATATGTGAAGTATAGGGGTGATCTCAACAAAATATCTATGGCTATGGATGATATGTGAAGTATAGGGGTAATCTCAACAAAATATCTATGGCTATGGATGATATGTAACAATTATAACCTTTATTTCACGAAGGTTATATATTCAGTACAGTACTAATATTACATTTATGACCCTCACAATAATACGACGAATACAAGAACAAACATAATATATTCATTTTGGCAGAAATAAACATTATCATATTGTAATCTTTCAATGAATTTTTTTCTTTCAAATACACATTCATTCAAGCATGGATATTTTTAAACAAATAAACTAATGTTAATTAATATCAAACCTATCAGGTATATGATCATAATTAATATCCCTTACATATGTGAAGTATAGCAGGTCATCTCAACAAAATATCTATGGCTATAGAGGAGGTGGGAATTAAAGTGTGTCATCTCAACAAAATATCTATTGCGAAGAATAATATGGAAGGATAAGGTTCATCTCCACATTATTTTATGGCTATGTAATACATGTAAATTGCCATTTCAACCTAATATCTATGAGTACAGAAGACAAGATATAGGGGTCATCCTAGCACGATATATTTGGCTATGGAATGTTCCACATCAAACTGCATGAATCATACAGTGCAGGTTAAACAGTTGCACCAAGAGCTGCATCTATCTTCTCAAGCTTACACTGACTACAATCAATCAAAAATAAACAACTTCTACCAAAACAAAGGATGGCACAATGCCATGTTGTTTGTTTACAAAGGTATTGTTTGTATGCCACAGAAATATTGACTGATTGTCTATAATTAAAACATATACTGTAAGCATCATAGCTCAGTAACAGTATTAGGGCAGGTCACAATTAATCTGAACGAACTCGAACAGGCTATTATTCAGTAGGCTTTGATATTTATCTACTTAAATAATCTGTAAATATTACAACGACAGATGTTTGACTATACTATTTTGTTTTTAATTTCATTAACAAAAGAGTCCATGGCTTTGAGTTTATAAGATTTTTTGTTTTGGTTTATGGCCATGATTTTTTTCCAGTGTAGGTTACCAATACTTTAAAAAAAAACATTTATGTATCCAAGGCCAAGGCTTTGTCAGAGGAGGCTGCTATATCAGATATTATCTAGGTAGTAACCAGTAACATTTTATGTAATATTTACTGTTATTTTACAAGAACATAAAGTGCTGAAAAATAAGGTTAAATATTTCATGAAATCATCTAAATATTATCCTCATCTTATTTTCAGCAGCTTTCATGTAATTTAACTACTGTCCAAACAATGACCCTAAATAAAAAGCTGAAGTGATCAGATCTGCACTAGCTTGATGTGTCAGTGGTGTCCTCTTGATCCTCCCCTATTAGGATTCCCGAGTCAAAATAACACACAACTTCATAGAGCTGACTCACCAGTACCGCTACTTAAATCCAACCAGTCCACGCTGTATTGTAAGACTGGTCAGTAAGCATTTATTCCGCCGAAACAAAATTTTGCTTGTGTAATAATAATAATAAATAATAAAATCTTTTATTTAACCAGGGTTACATATTTAGACAAGTCTAATTTACAATATGGCCCTGTTTTAAACATATTTATTTGAATCAAATATTTACAATGAAATTTTGATTCAATTGTTATAAATTAAAAAATTTACTTGTCATAATTTAACCTTAATAATGATATTTAGAGTCCAACCGTGCTTAAGCTTGTGTTGAAGGAATTTCAGTATAATTATATCAACAAAAGAGTTTATCAAGTTGAAGTTACCTACTGAATTATGTATGATGTAGCTTTTCATTTCGTGTAACATTGAATAAAAATAAACAAAAAAGTTGCAGGGCAGCATTTCTGTTGTCTACCTTCTGGTTTGTTACATTGAATATTTAAAATTGTAAAACATTGCCTGCGTTTACCATACATACCGGGGGTATAGCATTCTTAACGATGTGACAATTAATGGTACATTATTACAGCTACTTGACTTCTTTTATGAAAGATTCTACAACTTCTTTGCAAATAGAGTTGGCAATGATTGCTAAATCTACTACTTTTAGAAATGTTTTCTTATTTTGAACCAGCAATATCTGCTCATACCCTTCTAGTTTTGGTAATATTTGCCAGCTAACTTCGTAAGTGGTATAACTGGCAATTCTTGTTAACTCTGCTTCTAGTGCTAGTACTTGCAATGCTTGTTAACTTTACTAACTGACAATGCTTGTTAACTCCTCCAGTAACTGGCAATGCTTGCTAACTCTGCTAACTTGGCTAACAGACAATTCTTGTTAACTCCGGTAAATGGAAATGCTTCTAAACTCTAGATTTGCTAACTGGCAATACTTGCTAACTGACTGTTAACTGGCAATACTTGCTAACTCTGCCAACTTTGCCAACTGGCAATGCTTGTTAGCTCCGCTAACTGGCAATGCTAGTTAATTCTGCTAACTGGCAATGCTAGTAGCTCTGCTAACTGGCAATGCTTGCTAACTCTGCTAACTGGCAATGCTTGCTAACTCTGTTAAATAGCAATGCTTGTTACTCTTTTCTTATGTTGGTAGTGATGAGGGAAGAGTAGGAGGGAGAGAGGATAGCTTGTTAGTAGTCCACAAAGGAAGAAAGGGCCTCCAAACTCAGGTTAGCGCCCATCACTACCTGTAATATACTGTGACATTGTGGAGCTCAATCTCTGTACTTTACCACTGCTGGGCAGTAAAGATAACATGGAGAAGTAAATATTGACTGGGATGATAATTCTCTGGTGATCAAACAATAATTCTCCAATCAGATCATCAGGGTGACCCAAATCGTAGTCCAATCTCCCATAAAAACACACTCAAGTCCTGTAGAGGAACTTCAGGGCCTTTGACCTCTCGGCAGATAAAGGCCAGACACACGTGTCTCATCAGACAGGTTAGCTTAACTAACACTATACAATTTAGCCCAAATTTATAAATTTCAAGCTCAAATAGATTTAAATTCATGCATCTCAAAATCTGAACCATCAAGAATTAGACAATCACCTTTTTACTTAATTTGAGTAAAAATGTACAACCTGGTATACTTGTAAATAATTTGTATAAATTGATGCTATGAGAGTTAACATCCTATTGAAGTCAAGAAGTCTCCGGGGAGCCTATATCAGATATAAAATGCTTCTGGTCAGTTCATGTCTAAATCACTCAACCATGCATTTATTTGAATGTTGTCCAACAATCTTATAGAACACACACATAAATAATAACTATGTTCCATAAACAGCTTTTAACAGCTGTTCTTTACACATTACTACTGATATCCTGTGGTCCATACATAACTTAAACTTATTCTGCTTATACTTTCTCCTAAAATAGAACATTACAAATCTGTTTCAATTCATGAAAATGATCTCCATATAATATCCAGACAAGGATTTGATATATCAGAACATTATTTTCAAAACAAATCCTTCTTTTATGTTTATTCAATTCAATAACAGATTTATGTTCTTGAAAAACGTTTCAAATTAAAATTCAATTTTCTCTGAACACAATATCTGTTCTGTCATACCTGTATTCTAATGACCTTCAAGTCAATTAAGCAATCGACAGGTAGAAATAATGATGTCAACACACGAAAATTATTCTTACCGCCCTTCAATAACAACAAAACGATTTTGAAGACGACAGCTGCTCACGGAATCATTCTAATAGGTAAAGTAAATAGGGTCTTTGTTAAGAACTACTGCTACACATTTCTCCTATTATAAGGTATCGTCTGTTAACAAATTCCAAGCTTTCTGTACACACACTAGATTTTAAAGTACTGGTAGGGTTCTATACTAATATTTAATTATGTGGTAAATCACCTCACCAAAGCAATTCAAAACTAGCTGTCTGACAATGCAAGACATCAGGAAAGAATGATGATCGGTTTCTTTCTTTTAATGTCATTTCAAATTCTAATAAAGCACACTCTCATACTTAGAGAGATCAACAGGAATTTTGTAAAATTTTCAGCTTTAATTTTCATATTTCAAAATTTAGAATCATGTGTCAAGACAAAAATAATTTGTATACAGATGAAGGGAGGTAGTCTACCATCAATTAATGACTGACTCAAGCTAGAAGACTTGTTAGAAGCAAATTTTAAAAATGCAATATGGTATATGAATGACTGCAATAGTCAACAATATGAAATTAGCACCCCCGAGACATGTTTTTCGCTGTCTGCACTACAGTCAGACAGTACTATGCAATATATTAGTAAAACAGTCAGTTCTAACACATATTTAGAATTTCTAGATCTTGATTGTCACGAAAGGAAACATCAAGTTCTCATAAGAAAGCAAACATTAGTAATCAATTGTGCGTGACTGCAGCGTCTAATCTGGTACAACAGACACACCTGTTAATTAGGAAATGTTACAGGTGACTTCAGCAGACCTAAACCCTGAGGGTATTAGTAAAAGGCTGGGTATACAGGTATATGTTTTCTGGTGAAACTGTTTGGTCCTGGAGTCCTTACATCTTCAAGTAGTTGTGTTAGTTTTGAACTAAACAAGGGACATCTTTTTCAAATAACTCCATGTCAAACACATTTACATTGGAGGCTGGCTCCAATACACTTAAGACAAAACGGTCTCACTTATGTGTCAAATCTACCTGTAACAAAGGTGATAGACTGCCAGGTACGCCAGGCCTACCAGACAGGCGGCTAAACGTACACGGACTACACTCATCACTCATCGCGCCCATTCAGTACGATTTCTACCTATAAACTCATACATTACGATAAAGAGATTTCAAAGTCACAAGTTCTAAAACTTTTCAACTTAAGATGCATATCAGATGGTTTTACATCACCAGTAAACATTCAGCAAATAATATACACAATGTTTTAGTTATTAATTCAAATTTCAATATTTTTTCTTCAAAACTCATAGTCATGGAGAAACTAAAATACATATGTGTTGAATCTCAACTTATCTACCGATCTGCTGTCACTAATTTGTATGCTTTAACCGATCTGCTCTCACTAATTTATATGTTTTAACATTAATTATAAAAACTAATCTCATTAAACAATAATATTTTTAATATAATTAATGAAGATATAATATTATGCATTTCATCTCTGATGTAATTATTCTTTTCAATGCTATATAATACACGGTATAATATACGGTATGCGTGGTTGATGTATCGAACAACATACGATATGGAAAACATGAGATATTATATATATCTTTTAATCTGTATCTATTCTTACTTAGAACACCCTGAACCATTTTCCCAGCTATGCTTTTCATCAATTTTATAAATAGCATCAAAGCTTGTGACTCATACCTGTGCACATTAATATGTATATTTCAACAGTGTTTGCCGTTCTCATTAAAACATCTCTTGTGCATCACTAGGATTTCAGACATTCTCCAATGAAAGGAAACCCCAGGTTTTAAGTAGGTGCTAAACAACAAGCCATAATTCTGTTAAAATTGTTACTTGTTTGCTTTGATAGTTCAATTCTAAGTCAATAAATGAAAAGTAGAGTCGGAACTATTCCGTACCAACGAACCCATGGTTATAGTCAATAGGAATCAGTGTAACGGTACAACTATATGAAATATTAATGTAACATCAAAACTATGACTATGAATTTTTAAAACCCCCTACTGCTTTAAATCTGTTTTCCCGTGGCACCAGAAGATAAATCTATTCTTGCATCTTACCAATCCAACTTTCTGGCAAACTGGTAAGAATGAACGTTGCATGTCAGAAAAATGATTTGCTTTAGAATAGAACAGAATTTATTAAATACTAATTAATTTAAAGAAATTAAAAATTTTAGGATAACCATTAGGGCTGAAACGATTAGTCGAATAATAATCGGAGGCGATTAGATTAATGAAGCTAATCGCTGATAATCGATTAAAGATTTTATTAATCGTTAATCGTAACATGCATAGCCAGTGCATTGTAAGCTGACTAAACACGTTGACAGATCATGGATTTCTGAGTAAGCCATTTCTACTGGAGTTTCATCTCTTTATGTACATGTTTTGAACTCAACAAAGCATATATGATGTGAGAAATACTTGTTAAATTATATCTCTGTGGAAGTTAAAGTCATTAATCAATGAAAAAGTGGATGTCATGAGAAAGCTTGCATCACGCTGTTCGCCAATTTTCACTGGCGATCGACTCCATGTTGTTACGTCACGGAGGCCTAATCGCCGCCGGGATGCTCGGGAGCGGAAGGAGCAGTAATCTTGAACATTTAAATTTTACTATTGCATGTGTTTATCATATAAAAAGAATGTTTTTGTTCATATTCTAATTGAATATAAGAGTTGTTGATTTATTTTATTTTTTTGATCACGGAAATAAAAAAGTTCATTGACGAAAATTTGGTCATGTCGCTCCGTGGCGATCCGGATTTGGTTGATTAGTCGTACGTGTGAAGGTCGCGTCAAAACAGCGGGTTAGCAGACTTGATTTAAATGATGTTACGGAAGACAATACAGGAACGGAATTCAGAGCTTATTTGGGATAAAATACGTTTGTTTTGTCAATAAATCTATTCTTATTTGTTGGTAGGCTTATATTATATAAGGCATGTCCTCTGTCATATTATACGGTAGGTGTTATTATTAGTTGATAACAAAACATGGCGGACGTTTTCAGTAGTCAGTAGTGAAACAATATAGTTGCCTTCAATTCAAACGATTAATCGATTAGTAATCGATTACATGTGACCGATTAATCGAATACAGAAATTAAAAATTTTAGGATAACCATAGTGTCTAATCAGAAATAGACCTGTTCCAATAGAAGAGGAAGTAAAGTTTATCTGGTACATAGAATGTCATCAAATGACGTACTAATCTGGTGTAAAAATCCTTAATTAGTTACTTTTATTAATTGCATGAATTAGATGCCACATTAAATCATCAATTAAGAGCACACAAATTTAACATTTAATAGACCTTCTTTGTAGTAACGACTTCAATTATCAAACAAAAATCTTGGTAACATCTATGTTAAGATTTGAGGTTTTCATTTTTTATTTGAATGAGAACAGGCATCTGAGGTGATAATCTTCACGATAATGGGAGGAAATTCAATCTGGTGACAATACAAAGGATGGAAGAAACGTCACGTGACACTGTGTCGGTTGAAGTGGCAACCCCTATTCGTGTCATGGCATTTCTAATCACCATACCTGTACACAGGTTCCTAAACCACACAAAGGCAGACCCAACAGATGGTATCATTGTGGCCCTATCTCACACCTGTCTGTGGGGTCACGCCTCGTAGAACTCTACCACATACCCCACTTACTACAGCTGGTCACAGTGCCACAAGTGGAAGGACCACATACATGTCTCACTACGGGTCTAATGGGGACGGGGTTTAATGAAGAATTGGAAGAATTTTATAAAACTACCTTATACCTGCTCTGTACAGGTGTGTTGGTCTAGACCAATCACAAGATGGATTTAACAATGACATCCATCAATATTATCAACAAAATTCCAATACATTGTCATTACACTTTCAAATATTATTTCTAAAGACTACAATTTATGTCATATTGTAATAATCAATTTTTATTAGTTTTCATACTAAATCTGACTTTCTGATTGACAGATTCTTTTTCTTCATACTACAATGAGAAAAAATCCGAGAATGGCGCAAAAACCTGACGTTATGTCACATTAGAGACTTCAATGTTGCATATTGATTTAGAAAAAATAATCTGTTGGAAAATCAATGAAATCTTACATTAAAATGTATCTTACGTTATCAAGTAGTCTGAAAAATTAATTATTAAGCATTGATGTCACTATTTTTGAAATTCATTGGGGTATTAAAGAAATTTTGTTTGCAAACTGTTTGAATCAGCAAAGAAGACTCTCACAAAAGTTTGCAAACAAAATTTCCGATGAAGTTCAGAAAAGGTCACATCGATGCTTAAATAATAACATCCTTTAACTAAAATTAGTTATTTTCAATACATTAAACCAGTTATACATAATTTTAAGTAATGAACAGTCGGGCAAGGATGGCTAAAGTCGGTAAAATGGTGTGAATGTATCTAGTATAATTTCTTATGAAATGGAAAAATAAAATCTCTCGTCAAAATCTGTCTGCGTACGAAGAAATTAATTTAAAGTATGGAATTTTTTCAAACGTCCTCCCGGCTCACTATGTCCGTGGTTACATTTCCACGCAGCCTCGCTTTCAATGCTTTCAACGTTTCTTTACTTTTATGGTCAGAACTGGGAAACTAAGCAGAACTTGACCGCCGTATTAATATGTGAGAACTTTTGGAAGGCCAATGAACGCATTTAGACTGGTTTTCTTTGCCCGACTATACATAATTTTAAGTAATGATATTTAATATACACAATTTCATTGCTTTTTAAATTTGAATTTAGAATAACAATTGGTTTGAATTTCATTAATTGTTAACAGAAATGCATGTTGTGTCCTTAAATATTATGCATAAGAAACTATGAATGGTGTGTATTAATGATATTATATATCAATGTTTGTAAAGATTATCTTTAAATTCTAATAATAACTCCCAAGAATAGGAAATCATGGCACAGATTGAATTCTTACAAATGTAAATGTATGTACTCCTGGTTCAATTACTATTATATATATCTCAATCAGCAGATTATGTGGGGATTGAGCGGAACTAGTTTATCATTGAGTATTATATATGCACAATAATGCACTTCAATTAAATCAGCACAAAAATCGCTATAAATATTACACTACAAACATTGTCTGCTCTGATTATTATCAGGAATCAAGGCTATGTTAAGATTGTAGATCAGGATGACTTGCGTGCAATATACATGTACACTAGTGGATTATTTACAACTACACTATTTAAATAAATAATTTAAAAATCGGTGATTATTTATCAAGTTTTGCTTGATCAGCCATACCAAATAAATGGTTTGCGTAATTGTAATGCTGAATGTCATTTTGGCATTTGTGATTACGAGACGTAATCTGAAATCTACAGAATCACATGGCTATAACAGTTATAGCCTGACATGAAGACAAAGCAACGAGTCCCCAGTACATATGCAAAACTGCTTTATAACACTAAATCTCAACTAGACTCTTAGGTGACAGATTTAAATTATTCTAAACAAAGATTAGATAAATTCATATATCCGTCTTAATTAGTGGGCTGGCCCAGGTTTCTTACAGGATATTTATTGTGTGTGACAAAAAAAATCTTCCGAATAAAAACTTAAACAGGCAGATTTCATCTTACAAGTGGGCTATATGTCTGTTATATATTATAAACTGGTTTTATTTTATTGATTTTTTTTTTATCTCAAGTTTATCATTATATTCTACAGCTCTATTTTATCAACTCTAAAGAATCAAGATAGCTCCAGTGAAATTTCATGATCTTCACAGCTGCCTTGGAGATATTGCCTCCCTAAATTGTTTTATAATCAGTTCCATATGGTTTTCTACATAAAGGAAACTGTGTACTGACATGGTTTGTACAGTCGGTGCACCCTTCACGACAGATTTTAGATGAAAGTTGAAACAAATCACAGGCCAGCTTTCTACACCAAGGGATTACCTAAACGGTTGTTTACTGGTCATCCTAATACTTCTTGCATGTATATATGAAAGGTCTCTCGAAGACTTCTGGTGTAAGGACTACACCTAGCTGAACATCAGTCCAGACCAGAACATTTCTCCAAGAAACAAAATTTCCTTGGGTTATTAAGGACTGTCAAACCAAGCACTTTGACCTTTGAGTAAGTCCAATCATGTGTGACAGTGTAATATTGAATATGATGAAGCTTTCATGTTGACCTTTGATCATGAGAAACTGAACTTTCCTGTTGACCTGTGATGCCATGGTTACTAATTATAAACGTTTCTGATTAACCGTCTGAAGTGGTGACTAGTTGTGTTGGTTACTCACCTGCATAAGGCCTGTCCGTAGGAGATCTGTGTGCACACCGCACCATTCCAACAGGGGTCGGGGCTACATGACGGAAATGCTGCAAAAAACAAGATAGAATTTTTTTTTAAAAGTTCATAGTTTCATTACTTATAAGTCATCCATACTGATCATTAATGGAACACTTTAAAAAATCTAATCTCGTATCTCAGTGCTGATTTGGTAAGTGTTATGAATTCCTATAAAACAACCAATCAGAAAAAGCGTTACAAATTTAAATTGAATGTCTTTAATTTCAATAAGGTTTTCAACTCATTTTCACATAGATATATATATATTTGGCATTACATATAGGACATTCTACCGACCATGGAATGGAAAATGGAAAATATTATTACATTAGTGTTTCAAAACTAGTGCTGCGTTATATACATATTGTATAAGTACTAAAGAAAGTTTGACCTGTAGCTGCTAGGAAAATGCAAAGACCTTAAAACATGTGTTGTTGGTATTGTGTCCAATATGTTTGAATTTGAACTTTCAATGTAACACCCCATCTCTACTAGTACTTAATCCTATTTATTTTGGTTATTGAGTTCATTGCACATTATTGTAAATTTATAATCTTAAAGATGCTCCACCGCTGACAAAGGGTATTTTTTTCACTATCGAAAACAGGAGCAGACGATTTAGTATTTTTCTTAAGTTGCAAAAGTTACTTACTTTACACCATTACCGCCATTGAAAAGTTTGACCGTCTAATTCTACTTAAAGTTAAAAATATGAAAAATAATTAATTGCATCCCGAAAAAAATCTGTGTGACTATATCCTTTATGGAAGGAAGTACTGATTGCGCATGCACCAATTGCGAAATAAATCATTTTATATTATTTTTTGTGTTAATGAAGCATACATATACACGATTAAACACCAATTATTGTTCAAATGATGAATATCATTTATACTCTGTCGGCGGTGGAGCATCTTTAATTATCATTTTCTTCAAAATATTGTAACCTTAGATAAACTGGAGCATAATTTGCTGATCATTGATTTTTATTTCAGCATATGATATTTAAAGTTACTACATGTACATGTATTGTTGAAATCTACAAACATAATACCATAATACTTAGTAGTAAATTATTCACAATTTATAAAAGCA
Source organism: Argopecten irradians (assembly GCF_041381155.1). Classification (NCBI taxonomy): domain Eukaryota; kingdom Metazoa; phylum Mollusca; class Bivalvia; order Pectinida; family Pectinidae; genus Argopecten; species Argopecten irradians. The sequence continues at coordinate 14,963,018 of NC_091137.1, read as the reverse complement.
TGTCAAAATTTTGTTGGTTGATCAATGCCATATATAGTTCAAGAGGAAGGCAAATGATCATCACCAGTGTATGGCCATGGCCTTGAAACAACTAGTGGGTATATGGTCCCAATGCAAATTGGCCTTTTCCAAGAGGTAGGGTGGCCATGGTCAGATAGGGGAGCGATCAGACACAACTATTTGTTTGACATACCATCATTGCCCTGCTTCACAGATGTCCCAAAAAATGATCACATTGACAAGATTTTTGGTTGGGATCTGTATAATGTACTAGTTGCTAGAAATCTTGGTAGTCAGGTTGTAAATTTTGACTATAAATACAGTTACTCTCAGTATCTTTCCTGTATTAATCATTTTTGGAATGGCACTTGTTGTCATTGGACTCATTAAATGAAAATTCATTCAATCTTTGTTGGGAAATTACTAATAAAAGTTGAAGAGATATTCCAGGTACAAGTGGCAGATCAGATAACAGTTATCCTGGAACTAGAAAAGTTCTCTGTCTTTTTCTTGAGGAAAAGTAAGTTTCTGTCTAGCATATGTCTACTAGCTGCAACTAACTATTTACAAGAAAACTTACGACCTCCCCCACTCTTCCCTGCAAACAAAATAGTCTGTTTACCATAACTTATAGCCATTTTGGGGAAGCGTGGGAAAGTCTACAAGAAAGCCAGGCGAACAACAAATCATCAACAGGCTTGTTTAATTTAACCTAGAAATGTAGCGATGATAATTTTAGGGATTACTATGCCATACATAATAGCCGGGGACTGGTAGACTGAAGCTGGTATCTCTAGATTTCAGCTCCATCACCTGTGGCGCTGGATTCTTTAATATAACACTACAAGTGTACATGTTGACGTACAAAAAACTGGAGTGTAAAAGTATGGGGTAATTATATGATACTGGCAACGTTAATGAGAGGAATCTTAATTTATAAGCTCTGGATATTGACTTGGTATCAGTTAGTGATGAGTAACATAATCCACTTAATGCAACTAATTATATGCAGTACCAGTACTCTTAAGTCAGATTTTTCTATTATTATCAACAAACAAAAGGTAAAATCATAGTCTTCATGGTGATTGAATTTGAAAAAGAATCTGTGTAAAGCATTTAAGAATATAATAAACCTCTGATAGACCATGATGTTCCAGCAGAACCAATAGACTTGAGAACAAAATCTGAGCTACCAGTTTTTCTGCTCATAACAACTGTATACAGACAAGCTACATCACCAGCAATTCATCAACAACCAAATTGTTTTCACTAACAAAAAATTTGTAAATTTTAAGGTTCATCTTCAAACTTCAACAGCAAATTGTACTTTGTCTCTAAACTTCACCAGCAATTTCTATAGATCTACACTTCCAACAACCTTTTATAATACTTTGTCCATAAAGTCTGATTTGAACTTTTGTTTCCAAATTTTGTTTCAAAACCAGTGATCACAAACACTTTGTATCATGGTTGAGATGAACAGGTATACCCATATATAGCAGTGGAGCTGCCTTTAATTACCTGATCATGCCCAAATAGACAAAATGCTTGATTGTTAAAATGGATCAGATTGATCAGAGATTGCTTCTTGGGAAGTGCAGAGTAATTATGAAATTACAAAATACTCTATAGCTAGACATCATCAAATAGCCTAAACAGTCTCGTCTCTAGGGTACAATACAGTCTGCATGTCAGGATACTCAACAGCAATTTGGACAAAACCATTATATTTCAAAGGCAAAAATATAATACAGCTGTCAAAGTGATTTTGAGGCATAATTCATTTTTTTCACATTTACTCTCGAGTCCTTTTGAAAATGCACTATTGAAGATGAAGTCAAACTTTCTGTCAGAATCCAAGCCCTAAAAGAGGCAATGAAAATCTTACAATTAATAAATCAATATGTTACATCCGTAAATGAGATGAGAACAGACTCCCTGTAAAGGTGTTGGTTTGGCACTGGGATCTCAGCATCCACAATTTAATGTTATAGCTGCTCAATGATGAATGTCTCGTAAACGTGTCGCAGCTCAAACGTTCAGACAACATCAAATGGGAAGTCAATAACTCTGAAGTGATCTGACACTATAAAAGAAGAAGAATTGTTAAAAAACATTCAAACCTCTAACCTCTGAAAGAGTGGAAAAATTTCATTATGAAATTGTGATAGATTGGAGTTAACAACAATGATGTAATGGAATGGATGTCCATGTGGTCAGTGTTGTATTGTGACCATTCCACAATGTTCACGTCACTCTGACAATATTATATTGCTAAGCTATACATGATGTTCCTAAACTGTGCCCCCTTGCCTACAGGAGTACCCAAGCCATTCCACACAATCAATCTGCTAGCCTAGTATTTGTACATACGTGTGTATGTATCAATATCAGAACAAATATGTCCACTGTCCCAATAGGACTTGAACAGAGGAACGAAATATCTACTACAACATGATACCCAATAGGAATTGTATATAGGAACATCTCCTACTACATGGTAAGGACTTGTACAGAAGAACAAAATATCTCCTACAACACAATACCCAATAGGACTTGTACATAGGAACAAAATATCTCCTACAACATGCTACCCAATAGGACTTGTACATAGGAACAAAATATCTCCTACAACACAATACCCAATAGGACTTGTACATAGGAACAAAATATCTCCTACAACATGCTACCCAATAGGACTTGTACATAGGAACAAAATATCTCCTACAACAAGATACCCAATAAGAAATGTACATAGGAACAAAATATCTCCTACAACACGATACCTTATAGGACTTGTATAGAGGAACAAAATATCTCATACAACATGGTACCCAATAGGAAACATACATAGGAACAAAATATCTCCTACAGCACAATACCAAAAAGAAATGGAAAGAAGACTATTTCTTACAACATGGTAAGGACTTGTACAGAAGAACAAAATCTCCTACAACATGGTACCCAATAGGATTTGTACAGAGGAACAAAATATCTCCTACAACATGTTACCCAAAAGGACTTGTACTTAGGAACAAAATCTCCTACAACATGGTACCCAATAGGACTTGTACAGAGGAACAAAATGTCTCCTACAACATTGTGACATCGTGTGTTTGCGAGCGTAATGTGGGAGAAAATGACATGAATTGCGCTCATAAAATAATGATGTAACAATTGATACCTGACTCTGTAATATGCAAAGACTGTCTCAACCAGCCTATATTTTGTAAAAGGACTTACATAAAGAATATGTTGTTTCAAGTTGTTATATAAGGACATGTAGTATTAAGTTATCTGTAACCCTTGTCCAACCCGTCATCTAGCTACCAGTACCATGATCAATTAAAAATTTAAAATGACTCAATTAGTTCTCAGTGTTGGCCAGTAACCTTGTTCTACCAGCAAATCAACTACATGTACATTATTGTTCTGTGGCCTGTAATTTTCCTACAATATAAAGAATCATATAACAATATCCTACTATAAAGATAAAGGAATTGTGCAAAAGAGATAGACCCCTTTTGACACAGAATTAATTGCTATAAAGATAAAGAATTGTGCAAAAGAGATAGACCCCTTTTGACACAGAATTAAGTGAGGGTGAATATGAGGATCTGCTATAGCCTAATTAGTACAAAATTCATTACTGATGTGTGAGACAACTGCTATGCTGGTCAGACTGAATCTCCCAAAAGACCTCCAAATTGCATCCAATGCATTGTCTTCTACACCGAATGCATTGTCCTGATCATGTAACCCACATTGGAATGACTCAGCTCTAGAGCGCTATGTTAAGGTTCACCAAGCTCGTAAATGTTCACCAGAATGCATGGCATTATGTCATACGAGGGGGATACCAATCAAATGTGGTGGTCCAACATAGGAATGTGACCCAGATGATGTGACATTGTGACCAATGGGTTTTTTTTTCAATTGAAACCAAAAGTTTGATTGTTTATTTCTGACATGCACTTCCAAAAACAAAACATGTTTGGAAACTGGCAATATTGCCAACTACATGAATCATGTAGATCAGTTGTAGCATAGTAGGTGGACTGGTGACTATCAAAGCAAAGTCAAAATCAAAGAGAGAAATAAATCAAACTAAAAAGTACAAAACTAAATTGATTATTTTACTTTTAAGAATGTTCAAAGAATACAAATGGTATTGACACTTCATAACCATAAATAGAGTGATCGAGATAGGCTATATATAACATATATATATCATATCACCCTTAGAACCAAAGTTAGAGCACTCCCAGGATCAGTTTCCAAGGTTATCTCCACCTGACTTGAAATTCTGTCTAAATCACATAGAAAACTCTTTAGTGTTCAGTTTAACTATATATCTTTTTATGAGAAAAAAATAAAGACCCAGCTTCATAATGTTTGTTAATCAGGCACCGTATCAGTCCAATAAACACCCCTATCTCCATAACTTGGCATAAGCACACCCTCTCCTTTTAGACATTTTCATCAAATAAAATGCAAACTGATAAAAATTAAATAAAACTCTGTAGGTTTCTTTTTTTCCTTTGCAAATTGATTAAGGATGACACAATAATTTTAAGGCTGGTTTATTAGTGCCCCTTATTGTTTCATTTTTAAGCACCTGGGGCCTGGGTGCTTATTGGGTTGAATATGGTAATAAATATAATTTAAACTTTGCCGGCAGGTTATCTGATAATGTGATATTAAGCACCTGAATTTGGTTCCAATATTGGACCAATAATACCATTGCATTTCCAAATGATGTTAAGGGAATTATCTATAGTGTGAACACTAACATCTGCGAGATATGAGATTGATTTGAACAAAAATGATAACATTTGAAACATCTTGAGAATCGTAATGAATTAATGTCTTGGCAAAACCGGTATATGACTTATATATAAATTTGTTGAATCATAAGCTGGCACATGTAAATCACCATTGACATAACTAGATAGGTAATTTTCAAGACCAGTCACATAAATGGTAAATTTGACATAATGCTCCTATGTAGTAAATTTTGCCCTTAACTAAATGGGATCAATGGTTCTAAATTTACATTTAAAATATCAATAATTTAATAATTTTCTGATCTCTGTCAATAGTTTCTTTTTTATTGAAATTTTCTTTGAACATTTTTTTTTTCAATTAATTTGACAAATGGTAAGTCCTGAAACCTACATCAATGTGAAGTATTCCCTCCTAATTTTAATAAAACTCAAGCTGAAATGAACTAAATGACTCTTTGATGTTTCCGGTATATCTGAAATGTTGATCTTTCACCCACGAGATCTTTAAATCAATCATCTTACATTTCAGTTTTTCCTTGGATTCTTAATCTCCCTGACAAATACCTTGAGAACATTTTTCACAATTTTTACAATTCAGCATTTATTTCAAATCTGCAACTCACGATTCAGATATATAGATATAGATGTATTATAGACATATTACTTGCTGCAGCATACATACATAAAAAATAAGAGTGTTTAATTTCCTATGGAGGAGTTTTTACCAAAGAACAGTTAGGTAGTTCTGACCTCTAAAATCGGGAAACAGTCAGGGCCTGTTGTAAAACTATAAGAACTGGACTCCGAGTAGGTAGATCGTGTAACTCGATATTTTTATTCATAAATCAAACTGATTGTAGTGTATTGTAAGGCAGGTTGGTGGACTAAATTTGATCAACTCATTGTTATATACATACTCCAACACAGTCCGACAATCACCTGCCTTTGTTGTTAAATACCTGATTCATTTGTGATTTATTGAACTACTATACTAGCTGCCTTATTAATAGTGAACTTCCAAATTCTTGTAAACAGGTAACTAGCACAAGAGTTCTTCAAACCTGTACTTAATTCTACATATATACATCCTATCATGTACATTTTATATAATTTTACGATTGATTTTAAAAAAAAAGAGAAAAAAAGAGAAAAACAAACTACTTTCTTAAATACACAAAAAGTTGAAACTTATCTTTAATGCTTGTTCACACATTTATTTTTAAGACGTTTTGTTAAATTTTGAAATCTTGAAAATGCAGGAAAATGTAATATTAAGTATTAGTTACCTATTTATTACTCTGTAATTATTGAATTTGAAATCTTGAAAATGCAGGAAAATGTAATATTAAGTATTAGTTACCTATTTATTACTCTGTAATTATTGAATTTGAATTTAAATTAATTGAATCAAATTTAATTATTTAAAATCTTTTTAAAGAACATGAAGAATTTTTAATGAAAATCTGTCTAAATCTACACAAAAATCTTTTTAATTTTCTAATGCGAAAACAGTTATAAAAATTGTCACTAATTTCTAAAGGCATAATCATCCTTTTTAAATATCATTTTTCCCTGTTAGTACATGTAGGCTAGCGGTATATTACCAGTAGCTAGAAACAAATTCTGATTTTTTTGTATGTGGTATACAAAATCAGGAGCAGATTGGATTTCAGTAATGTACATCAAAAATTTAATTTTAGATGTTGACTCATATTTTACTTGAAAGAAAATTTTATGTTAATTCATCAGCACAGTGGATGTATGGCTGATATGTTACAACAGTTTTAGGTTACCATGGAAACACATTTTTCCAATTAGCAAATGAGGAGTATGTTCTTGTCCACCATTATTAGTGAATAAACACTTAGGAAATTCCATTTTTGTTTAAAGCATTCCTATGGCTAAATCACCAAGAAAAAAATTATTGTTACACATTTTTTTATCAAAAGGGACAAAAGTTCTAACTTTTAAAAATGTTTTTAAGTTATGGAATTATGTTGACAACAAAATTTTATTATTTTTATATCTTTAGAGATTTCTTCTTTTTATCAACAATCCAAATGTTTAGAAAAGTCAAATTTGATAGATGCGTTAATTCTAAGTAGGCCTACGTCAAGCATAACTGTTAGCAGAATCTCAAATAGTGACTGCTGGTTAACATATAAAGACAGAATTTAAAAAGTTATCATTAGGGTAGTTTAAAACTTAGTATAAAATTGTATGTTCACTTTTTTGTCTTTTACAAACCAAACAAAGAAAACACGCGGCAACCTCAAAATGCTGTAGGGTCTGTGTATCTTACCCATGCTGTGCTGCAGTGGTGTGTGTTGTTATGCGAGTTTTCTAAACTTTGATGCGAGGTGTGTATGGAGGTTCGGAAGTTTTTGCGTGTTCATTTAATATGTAACCGTATGGAAAACAATATCAAATAATATCATAAGTATAACATGCTATATATATTGGACTTGGGGATAGTGTCAACAGGTGCAAACGTTAAAATGATGGGGCTATCAAAACACGAGTTTTACCTCCGATGGCCTGTAAAACCATGCAAAGCACTATTGCCAAGTGCCCCTGCATAACTCCAGGGTTTGAAGATTCCAAAAAACACAAATTTCACATGTGTAACATCACACAACTAATCCACTATGGTCAAAAAGAGTATATAAATCCCGGTAATTCCACTATTGTTAATTCCATATCCGATTCGAATTCACCTTAAAACCTTTTCGACCCTAATACACTCTATGCAAAACTTTTCGCTCGTGTCACCGTTCAATGAATAACACCGTCCCACTTTATCCTTCCGCACTTGCGTGGGTACGCTGCTTAAATTCCTTCACAGATTTTTCCTTTCTCATCTTAATGTGAACACTAAAATTCAAAATATATGAGTAATAAACCGTAAAAATATCCACAAATCTGTCATGTGATATTTCTGCAGCTTCAAAACATGTAACGAAAATGGAACTATTTCTTAAAAGGCTCTTCGCGGAGGTAGACGGACAGCTGCACGTTGTTGACATAAATCACAGTTTGAAGTGCAGGTTCGCGCGAGCTAGCGTTAAGACAGTCACGCTTGGATGCTGTCAAGATTCGGCACACGTCTTCCTTCCGACACACTTCGCGGGCCCTTTGTAGGTGTGGCGTAATATATTTCTACTAATTGGAGACACGACGCTGCTCCCAAAACCTAACGGGTCTCTGTAACCACATGCTACCCACGGTAACACGTTACCGTAATCTAACGGTACTGCCCTTGATTGACACAAACTTACATCACCCGCGGGATATTTACACAATAACGGCCTTATCGATATGACACGTTGGATTTAAAATCTTTACATCGGTGAATATTTAGTTTTGCGTGGTTTATTTATAGCGAGATGTATGTGTATTTATAAACACATTTGTTTACTGTTAGCCGTCATTGACTGCATGCTGTTCTGTGATCATCGTAGATGTTGTTTTTTTCATTCCGACGCGTGCATTTATTTTTTTAAGAATAATTACAATTTAAATCTTGAAACACGAATTGCATTATGAATTGATTTTCAGTTGTCAATTAGTTCTGCAGGTGCACTTGTTTCATCAATAATTCCAGTACATTTTTATGCGGCATTTATAAATATCGTTTCCGTAAAATTAGTTGAGATTCAGAATAGATCTAATGTCATGTTTTTAAAAGGAATAGTTTTGGGGTTTAACGATCAAATACTCAATTTTATTTCAGATATCCTTATACCGAATAACTGACTTCATATTTTTTTAAGAAACTACATAGAAACCTAGAACTAGCAATTTTTATAACCAAGGATGTACATGAGTAAAAATAAAATTATTTTTATTTGAAAAAGCTTTAGTAGCTTAGTGTCACGAAATCGTTAAGATTAACGAAAACAAACATCCAACACATCGTTCCGATTATGCGTCAGTTCTTGATAAGACTGCCGCAAGCGCAAGATCACCCAACAAAGTCAAAGTGAAAGTAAAAGTAGACCTGGATAGGGGAACTTCGTTTCCGCTAGAGGGCGCCAAGATAACACACTTCCGGTGAAATATCCACGTGTTGTAAACATCTTTGACAAGTAGTCAAAATGGTCCGTAAATTAAAGTTTCACGAAAAGAAACTATTGAAGAAGGTTGATTTTATATCATGGGAGATTGACAACAACCTGCACGAATTGAGGGTGATGAAGAAGTACTATATACAGCGCCGCGAAGACTACACCAAGTATGTCGGCCTACAGTACATAATTTTTTAACATGTGACTTGTGAATGCTCCTATTATATAAACTAACCAAGGCAAAGTGAAGTATGTGACGGTATAATTGACACCCAAAACGGGACCATTATGACGTCAATAATGTTGACGTGGTGACGTCAACTGATCACCGTCAAAATGGCTGTTCCATCTTGTAGAATAAATCGTTTTTGATAACCAGATAAGGGTTTTCCTGGTCTAACAATGTTAATGCAGATATTCTAAAATGAATTGATAATGTAAATTTATTTAAGCATTTAACTATCTTTCTATGACATCTATGGTCTAAATAGATGCAAGAGCTTTGCAGACAATCATCTCTCAAATCAATTTTGCCAGTGCACATTATGAAGATTGTCTGCAAAGCTCTGGCATAAATACTGAACAGTCTGGGAACTCTCTTTACTGAATTTTTACTATAAAATACAATAACTATCTTTTATAAAATAGAATTTGTCAAATGACTGTTGGCCTCTGGACCTCTTGTTTATTTGAAGTAATGTAATGTGGAGCTTGAAACAATCTATGAGTGTGTAACATTGCATTCAAGCTTCATAATTGAGGTATGCTGTTCAATAGTTTTGGCAGTATGCTCCAGTGAGATAGTACTATAGGTCAAAGGTAGCATTTTAAAAGGAGACACAACATGAATATGCAGCAGTCTTCCAAAGCAATGTTTTTATCACATAATCCATCTGATATTTATGACTGAATTGCAGCTGGATTTTCACAATATATATTGTGATGTTGAGATTCTGTGAAATACAGGTTGTTACAATTATGTGATAAAAAGATCTTAAATACATGTTCATTTTCATATGACTTGCAGTGGACTGTGGTGGCGGAATTGATATTTTCTTTACTGGACAGTTGGTCTGGTAATCTAAGACAGTGCACCAGACCAAATAAATTTTTACCAGACCGAAATTTAAGTCAATAATTTTTAACTTGAAAAGTCATAAATGTAAGAAAGATACCACTAAACAAATTCCTCAAGAGACAATTTTGTTCTTTTAGTTTTACAATAAGTCGAGAGAGAGCCAAGAACTTGTGTAACTTGCGCACCAATGTACTTTGCGTACTTTTTGGGGCTGGAAATGCTGAAAACAATCTGCTATCAGTCTATTTTGGGCATCAGAAAACAAAAATTAGAAAAAAAATATGGCCATGGAGCCACAAAATCGATGTATAAAGGTGGTAATTTCATAATTGCAGGAAGAAGTGTTGTATTAAGAAAAAATAACATATTAAAATCGCATTGTGTTTGTTTTCTTTTATTGGCCACTGTAACCTGAAACTGTGTAATATCTTGCAGATATCCAAAACATTGGCAGTCCGCCGTACTCAGTGCACATATCAATGTCTTGAGATGTTACTCATGAATAGTTATCAGAAATATTTTAAAAGATCAGAATCTAGTTACTTCTAATTGTCAGAATGAATAATTATTGTGTTTGAGTGTTTGAGATCATTGACAAACTTTAAAGAGCAATCGGATAGCAGATACGTTGGCTTGCAATAATCACATTGTGAGTGAACTAACTATGGTACCAGATCCAAGTGGATGGCTAATTATATATAGCTTGAACATTACAGTCGGTTTAATATGTCACTAACCTTTTAGCTTGTTAGTTCTGCAGTAAAAAGGTTGCAAAATACTTAAAGAAAATCTTAAATATAGGTGAGTTTAGGCATCTTATAAATCTTATAAATGGGTGTTTGACTTTTTGCACACGGCCTAAACCTAAAACTCCAGTAATACAAAAGTCATATTTTTTATTTTTTGCGGACAGTCAGGTTAGAAATATTTCTTTTTTACCTTTCCTACGGAAATTTTACCAGACTTTTCTGTCGTTCCGACAACATTTCACCACCACTGTATGAGATTTGGTGACTCTCATCAAGACTTGCTAAAGTAAAATATTCTCCGACTCTTTTTATAAAGCTCATATTTAATTAACACTTATTTAAGATCCTACATGTATAATATGTAAGATATATTTTATATTAAAAGGTATAACAAGATGTCCAGAGAGATTAGAGAACTTGCCAGGAAGATCAAAGAACTTGATGTTAAAGATCCATTCCGAACCGAGGCCACTTCTCAACTCTTAGAAAAATTGTAAGTACTCATCTATCCACCATCACATCAGTGCTATGTATCGCGAGGTATGTGACGATATGATAGGTATCATGATACAGGGGTCATGATACCATACGTTGATAGACACTTCGAATGTCATGATACTGTTGTAAATTTGTTGTTAGGTTAGTTGTGTTTCCGAAATATTTTAGCTTTTGCTTACAGTCATTACAAAAGATGAAACTTTTGTTCATTTTTCCTGTGCCATTATATTACTAAATTTAGTATGCAGAACTTGAAATAAGACCAGCAAGCGGCCTTATAGGACTCAGGCGCTGACAAAAGTTCAGTTTTTTGCTCCTCATGGGATTCCGCCATTTTGTTACTAACAAACATTCGGCTGACGTTGACCAAGGGAGATAATCCAATGTTTAATTTTTATTTTTAGGTACCGCGATACTAATAAATTGAACACAATGCATTGATGCACTACCAAGCGATGCAATGCATTTATGCATCGGTGATTCGTTACACCTCTACATCACATGTATCAGGAACTTGTCACAAGTGATATTGAATGAAAGTGTTAAATTTTTTTGTTGTTATTAAGTTCCCCAAAAGGAAAATGAATTTGTCTTCAACCCCATTTTCTGCATTAAAACATGAAAATGTCGCTTCATTTACCTTGCGAAGAGTGTAGATCTGTCAAATATGAACTTAACGAGCCATTTATTTTATAAATATCATTAAAGATGCTCCACCGCTGACAGAGCATAAATGATATTCAACATTTGAACAGTAATTGGTGTTTAATCCTATATATATTCATGTGTCTAATTAGCACAAAAATAATTAATAATAATTTATTATGCGCAACCAGTACTTCATTCCATATAGGATATAGTGCCACAAATTTTTTTTCGTGATGCAATTAATTATTTTCTATATTATTAACTTGAAACAAAATTAGAAGCTCAATCTTTTCCATTGTGGAATGGTGTAAAGTAAGTATCTTTTGTAACTGATGAAAAATACTAAATTTTCTGCTCCTGTTTCTAATAATGAAAAAATACTGTTTGTCAGTGGTGGAGCATCTTTAAATTTGCAATTTACCAGCTAAGCTGAGTTAGACATTGAGTTGTATGGGTCTATTATACTGGAAAATGAAATAAAAAAAATTCAAAAAAATTCCGAACTTGCTTGATTTTAAATTTACAAAGATATTAAAGCAGACTATGATCCATTTCAAAATCAATTAGAAAACAAAAATGGTTCCCTGTCTGTTTGTATGTATTGCCAGCTAAAAGCAGGCAACATTGATGTATCCATGTCAGCATCATCAGGGTAGCCTGAACAGAAGTTTCCGGGAGAAGTTCCCTTGGGCTGACCAAACTCAAACTTCATACTTCTGACTTATCTAAAGTGATTGTTTGGAATGCTATATGTTAATGAATATTATGTTCTAAGGTCAATGTTAAAGGTGTTTCCATATGATAAATGACATAAGTACAATGACATTATATATTATATCATAGTATGACTTCATGTAGGATGTATATATATGACTAATCGTTTCAGCCCTAACTTACATGTATGTATATTATACTGGTATGACTTGGAGGTGATAATACAGATATGATATAGGTAAAGGGAAGGTGCTGACTGAATGCGACCTGTATGCCCTGGCAGGTTTTTATGACAGATGTGTATAAATACTTTACCCTAGTATGATCGACAGCAAGAGATGGTTATAACTTTTTGGGCTTAATGAAAACACTCCAAAGTCTACCGACACGCCAAGAGGAATATTCCTGGGGCTCTACAGGGTTAATTTCTCTGTGATGATACAATGAGGCCTTTCTGTAGCCAGCATGTGTCTCTGTTGGGTAATGATGCCTTATGAGATACTCGGATTCCGAGACATTTTGAAGGACCTCTCTTGTAGCACTATTACTACAGTAGTGTTAATGGTAGAAATATTCCAGTGACAAACCTCTCCAAGCGTCATGGCGCCCTCAATTACCTACATATAACTCACAAATCCTAGAGTATAACACTCCAGCAAACTCGACCCAACAGATGGTGATTTCATGACATCCCAGATTGGGGTACAAATGTTCAGCATATTAAAGTAACTGCTACTTCAAACGTTGTGTTTATTAAAGCATTTCGGCAAATCATTTCATACAGAGCTGTGGTGGATTACAAGAGCTGAATTGTAAAGATGTCCTGTCATAAATTTATATTACCAGAATTTATTACAAGTCCACTGTCTGTTGGTGGAAAGTTCAAAACCCATGTCATACACTTCCACAAAATATTTTGGATATGAATTTTACGTTTGATTTCTGCCTAGAGGATGTGAATTTTCCTAGTAAAGGACAGTGTTCTTGATGTTCTTATTGATTTATGGCTTAGACTAAAGTACTTAATTTAATGATATACATGAATATTTTTCAAGAAGATTGATTTGTATCTGAGGCATCTTTGTAACTATTTTCAATTTGTATTTTAGAAATCTTGGAAATTTCTCTAGTTAAAGAAGGGTATCATGGACTCAGGCTATTGTCAAGAAAAAAAACTTCCTGAGTGTTCTAAAGTTGAGTGCAAGTGTAACCACTGATCATTATTTCAAAGGTGAATTACAAAAAAAGTTTTGTCACTGTGTAGTCAGAAAACTTTTAATGAGATACAAAAAAAGTTTTGTGTAAAACACAGTTCAGCAAGTATGTTTAACAGTGCAAAGTCCATGATGGATTGTGGCCCTCAGGAACAATATCAGACAGGGACCTTTGCAGTTAACGCCAATTGTAACTTAAGCAAGATGCCTGTGCAGGATTATGTGTTAGGTTCACCTTTAACTGTTTACTAATTTATCCATGGGGCTGTCTACAGACATAAGCACCATGAAAGTCCACCTTTAAAAAGTTCCCTGTGTAGGGAGCTCTATAGGGATCAGGTTTTGTTTTGACCCTTGAACTTGATCGGCTGGTATAATCAATATTCCACTAATTCCTCTGCTTTAGGTTCTGGCCTTGTGTGATCATCCGTGATCAATCTTACAGCATTTAAACCGTTTTTAAACTGTTACCATCAATAGATATTTTGTTCGATAAAGACTATTGATTGTAATGGATGAAAAGGCAAATGTAATCTTAAACAATTTATCAATCACAAAGGTCGTCAATTTAACGGTGGTGGTACAGTTTCTTGTTTCATGTGTGAAGAATACCCCCCCCCCCCTGTTTTATAAACTGTCAGGAATTTTCTGTAAAGTTGTCAAAAGCACTATAATTATTGACTTAAAAATTTGCGATGAAAATGCAATTCATTGCCTCTGTTGTATGGTCTCATGTTTCATGTGTAGAAGAGTAGTCTGTAATAATTTTAAAACTTTGGAAGAACTTTTCTTTAAATGTCAAAGTTGAGGTTGTATATATGGGACAAAAGAAAGGTAAAACCATGCCATTTTGATCCTGTTTTCAATGAACCATGCACAGATTCATTTGGTTAAAACATTATAAATTTTTAATTGCTTGTCTTTGTATAAATTGATTTCTGTGTAAATTGATATTCTTTCATATTCATACCTGTATATGTTTGATATGGAATCTTGGATATTTTGCTTTTTTTTGTGTACCAATAATGCAAATTTCAGTTTTGTTCATAATAAAAATTGATGTTATAATATGACTTAGCACTTTTAGTGTTGGTCATTTGTGTATAACTATGAATACAGTTGCTATAGCACAGTATAGCATTACTTGTCTATTTGTAATATCATAGCTACAGATGCCATGACAATGTTGATCTGTTTTACCATAGCTACAGATGCCACGACAATGTTGATCTGTTTTACCATAGCTACAGATGCCACGACAATGTTGATCTGTTTTACCATAGTTACAGTTGCCACAACAAAAATGATCTGTTTTACCATTGTTACAGTTGCCACAACAAAAATGATCTGTTTTACCATTGTTACAGTTGCCACAACAAAAATGATCTGTTTTACCATTGTTACAGTTGCCACAACAAAAATGATCTGTTTTACCATTGTTACAGTTGCCACAACAAAAATGATCTGTTTTACCATTGTTACAGTTGCCACAACAAAAATGATCTGTTTTACCATTGTTACAGTTGCAACGACAAAGTTGATCTGTGTGACCATAGTTACAATTGCCATGACAAAGTTGATCTGTTTTACCATAGTTACAGTTGCCACGGCAATGTTGATCTGTTTTACCATAGTTACAGTTGCCACGGCAATGTTGATCTGTTTTACCATAGTTACAGTTGCCCCAACCATTATATTGATATGTGTCAAAAGAGGTAAAAAGGCTAAAACTTCAAAAATCTTCTGAAATTCTGGAAATGGTAAAATCAAATATGGCACTTTTCATAGATGGAAAGGTCTTAAGGTCCATTACAAAAATCCTGAATTGTATGACCCTGGGGTCTCACACTGGGGAAGGGGTCAAATTTACTTCAGTTTATATTAGGAAAACACATTTATGAACATTATTTGCTCAATTTTCACGGAAATGAGTCAAAACTTTAGAAGAATTATTAGCCTGAGATATAGCATTTTAACATACCTGTATCCATATTGGTCCTGGCCGACCCCCAGGGACCAGAGGGGCAGGGCCAAACAGGGTCAAAATGATTATAACTTCAAAAAACTTCTTCTGAGTTCATAGGTTTGATGGAAGCAAATACTCCTCACAGATTAAAAAGTCAAATTTATAAGATCACTGACCAACTTCAAGGGCAAGTGTTTATATGTATAGTGTTTATATGTCTTTGTTTCATTCTATATCAGAACTCAGGTGACTGTTAAGGCCCACTGGCCTCTTGTTTTTGATCTGTTTTAACATAGCTGAAGTTGCCTTGGCAATTTTGATCTGTTTTGATAAAGCTACAGTTATCATGGCAAAGTTGATTTGTTTTTTGCCATAGCTAAAGTTACCTTGGTAATCTGATCAGTTTTTACTAAAGCTACAGTTGTCATGGCAAAGTTGATCTGTTTTACTAAAGCATTAAAGCTACAGTTGTCATGTCAAAGTTGATCTGTTTTACCATAGCTAAAGTTGCTGTGGTAATTTGATCTGTTTTACTAAAGCTACAGTTGTCATGGCAAAATTGATCTATTTTACCATAGCTAAAGTTGCCTTGGCAATTTGATCTGTTTTACTAAAGCAGTAAAGCTGCAGTTGTCATGGCAAAGTTGATTTGTTTTACCATAGCTAAAGTTGCCGTGGTAATTTGATCTGTTTTACTAAAGCTACAGTTGTCATGACAAAATTGATCTGTTTTACCATAGCCAAAGTTGCCTTGGTAATTTGATCTGTTTTTACTAAAACTACAGTTGTCATGGCAAAGTTTATCTATTTTACCATAGCTAAAGCTGCCTTGGTAATTTGATCTGTTTTTACTAAAGCTACCGTTGTCATGGCAAAGTTGATCTGTTTTACCATAGCTAAAGTTGCCTTGGCAATTTGATCTATTTTATTAAAGTTTCAGTTGTCATGGCAAAGTTGATATGTTTTACCATAGCCAAAGTTGCCGTGGTAATTTGATCTGTTTTATTAAAGTTTCAGTTATCATGGCAAAATTGATTTGTTTTACCATAGCTTAAGTTGCCTTGGTAATTTGATCTGTTTTTACTAAAGCTACAGTTGTCATGGCAAAGTTGATCTGTTTTACCATAGCTAAAGTTGCCTTGGCAATTTGATCTGTTTTACTAAAGCTACAGTTATCATGGCAAAGTTAATCTGTTTTACCATAGCTAAAGTTGCCTTGGCAATTTGATCTGTTTTACTAAAGCTACAGTTATCATGGCAAAATTGATTTGTTTTACCGTAGCTAAAGTTGCCTTGGTAATTTGATCTGTTTTACTAAAGCTACAGTTGTCATGGCAAAGTTTATCTATTTTAACATAGCTACAGTTGTCATGGTGACTTTGTTGGTTTGTTTTCTTTCATTTTAATTGGAGGAGTCATTGATAGTAGATCACCTTGTTTATATTGGAAGTGATAACTTCGGGAAGAAAAAAAACCCCAAAAAACTCAAGCTTTATTTTTTATTATTTTTTCCAATGTAATTGTGTTAAAACTGGGAAATTCACAAATGGTTGATGAAATTAAAGCATACAAGTACAAGAAAATAATAGCATTTGTTTCTGTAAGTATACATGTTTTAGATGAAAGAGAAAAAAACCTATACATTGAAGAATCCAAATGTCAAAGTTCGGTGAATATAGAAATTAATACATAGTGACAAATCTGTTGATTAGAAGACATTATACAACGGGTCACACTAATGGAAGAGATTAGAGGGAAATCATGATGGCACGATCAGCGCCAGTAATCACATAGGTGTATACACCTGGGCAAAATTGCAGGCATCGTCTTCACTCACAGGGATTCCTGACTTTTAAGGTTATGCTGATATCTTGTCAGCAAGTCCCATAATTAAGTTTGTGCTCTTTTGATTAAGGCTAATGGATGACACAATGCATCTCACGGGGAATACGGCAGTCTTATTTAAAGAATGGTTAATGTCTTCCCTTTTCTATGAGCACAAACATAAATTGACATTATGAATGATTTGAATTTCATAACAGCAGATATTGTACCAGTTGAGGTAGGACTGTACTGGTCTGGAACATCAATTAGCAGACTCGGGTGGCACTCTCCTTCACACTTGTTATTTTATAGGATTGATTTTTTTTTAACAGTTTTGTATTTCATCAGAGTCCTTTGGGACAATCTTTATACCAAAGACGTTGGTCTGTAACTCCAATCACATGGCATTAATTGGCTCACAATTAGTCTCCAAGTTGTCATTTTGGCAGCCATATTGGTTGCTAGCAACAACAGTGAGACTGGTGCCCTCTGGGATAGTACTAGTGTCACTGCTGACTGGCACAGCGAAAATGACAAAAAGTTAATCACATCAATTTAACACACCCAGTGAAGACACTGAATACCACTGGTCCAATTTTCCACACCTTGTAAAAACATCAGTGTTAGAATGGCCTCCACTTGCCAGAAATCTTCAATTTCGCTTAAAAGATGCAGGAATTTGAAGGCTTGTTCTCATGTGAATTTTTTGAAGACAAAAGGAGTGGACAAAACTCCCACACAATACAATTCAGACACATGTCCACTGCATGCATGAGCATGTCATTACTGATACAGGTTCGTTACTGATACAGGTTATCAGAACCTTCCAATTAACGCAAGTAATCATAGTGTTAACTCATCAATGTATTGAAGGTGATTATTTTTGGATCTAAGTAAACATCTAAACTTACAGAAACGATCAAATATTGTATGTATCATCATTTAATATGATTATAATGATAAATTAATTTATAGTTTATCTTATAAATTTTCTGGTCAAGTCAGTCATTCATAAGAAATTTATTGATCTTCATAGTAATGTCTACTTCTAGATGTAAACAAAATACAGTGGTGTTTTTATGGCATCGAGTTGTTTACTGGAACAGAATCCAAACTAGTTCTAAACAGGCATATGCACAGGTTCCAAGATAATGGTATACCTCATGAATCAAATGAATATTGAATTTTTTTGTGGTTTCTTTCTTCTGTCCATGTTTTAATTACACAGGCAAACAGTTAACATTTGAATAAGAATTGATGATAACACCTTTGCTCAGTTGATGAAGAGACTTAAGGAACATTTGATGAGTAATAATGCTCTTAATTTAGAAGCAATCGAGAACAATATTTTAACTTTAGTAAATGGCAGATGAAAACATTTTTTGCTTCAAGAAAATCAAAATAACCTCTTCAAGCTTGAGAAACGTAGATGCAAGCAGTCTTTTCTTCTGGAAGAGCAGATAAAATGGTTTTGCTTCAAGATGCTCCACCGCTGACAAATGGTATTTTTTCACTATCAAAAACAGGAGCAGACGATTTGGTATTTTTCTTCAGTTACAAAAGTTACTTACTTTACATTATTACCACTATTGAAAAGTTTGAACTTCTAATTTTTTTTATAGTTTAGAATATAAAAAATAATTAATTGCATCCCGAAAAAATTCCCTGTCACTATAACCTATATGGAATAAAGTACTGATTGCATATGCACCAAAATCAAAATAAATTATTTTACATTATTTTTTGTGTTAATTAGACATACATATACACGATTAAACACCAATTATTGTTCAAATGATGAGTATCATTTATGCTCCGTCAGCGATGGAGCATCTTTCAAGAATAGCAGTTGAAAACACGGATTTTGTTTGCTTCTGGAACAACAGATAAAAAGGTTTTTGGTTCAAGTAGAGAAGAAAAGTTGTTGTAGTTAAGGAAGAATGCATGAAACAAATGGCAGAAGGGGAAAAATCCAAAACTCCAGAAATAGTGGAAGAATAAGGTATTGCTCCAGAAACAGTTGATGGAAAGTTTTTGTTTGTTCAGGAAACAGTTGATGGAAAGGTTTTGTTTAATGAACAGTAGATGAAAAAGTGTTTGTTCAATAAACAGTTGATGGAAGGTCATTTGTTCAATGAACAGTTGATGGAAGGTTCATTTGTTCAATGAACAGTTGATGGAAGGTTATTTGTTCAGTAAACAGTTGATGGAAGGTCATTTGTTCAATGAACAGTTGTTGGAAGGTCATTCGCTCAGTGAACAATTGATGAAAAGGTTATTGTTCTAGAAACAGAAAGGTCTTCGATGAAGCCGCATTTGATTATAGAGATGCTTATTTATTATTGTGGGTAAGTGAAGATCATTCTCATTTTGTTGGGCTAAGGATCATGTTTATATATAGAATTGTTGGTGGAAAAGTCTTTTGTTAAGAACTGTTTGTGGATAATTTGAATTATTCTTCAGTAATGGTATGGACCATCAGGTTTCTTTTATAAGAGAGTTGACAATTTTCTTTTTTTTGGGAGGAACTTATGAAAAGAATAGATACAGTAGCACACGGTTATAACGAACATCTGCGGACCAACAAAATCACTTCGTTATAAGCATAGTTCGTTATATTCATATTGGTGATATCTTGTAATAACCTTGAAAAATCATTATGTTATAACCATGAATTCGTTCTAAGCATGTTCATTATAAGCGTGTTTTACTGTATGTGTATATATATATATACATATATATATACTGTGTAGAAATTATTGCTCATAAAGGAATAGGAAGAAGGTTGCTTTATGAATTGTTACTGATGTAACTGTATATTTTTAAATGAAAGAACTACTTTTCAACATGAATAATTAAAATCTTATATCTTTTCACGGAACTGGTGTACAATTCTACTCCACAGATTTTATTAGACAGCAAGTGTTCTGACTCGTGTTGGATCCAGCTTATGACACAATAGTATCACTGAAGACAGATGTTCCCTGATACAACCCTCCCAGAGAGGTGTCAAATTCAATGGCAAAAAGACAGTTACCTCCCTTGGGGGAACTCATTACCTGATTAAATGAATGGAAATTGAATTAGTTGTGTGATCAGCAAGAAATTAAATAGGACAGAGAAAAGATTTGTGTGATGCTACATAGACTTTGTTCTGTGTGAGAATATGATAAAGGTGCATTGTATTCAAACATCTCATTTACTTCTCCATAAAGATCAAAAATATTTCATAACAATTGGTAAACATTTTAACAAAAATATAAGGAAACACAAAATTTGAATTATTTAAATGAACAATTTGTCACTAACATTGTCTTTATTGCTGAAATTAACAAAAGCTATATTGAATATACGAAAGATGACCAAATAAAGTTCTTGGCTCAAGTTTGTAATTAGTAATTAAGACTTGTATGAACTGAAGTCAATGAGGTCTGTCAAATTCTCAGTGTTATGAAAGTTAATTTTTCAAGCATCAATAATTAACACCAGACTGTGTAATGAAGCTTCTGGAATTGCAGAGCCCTACGTTCAGGTCCTTGCAGGAGCTGTAGAACCCTGTTTTAGCCCCTAACAGCAAGTGTCCTCAAACAAGAGATATTTTTGTAACTACATTCCTTGATTTTTTTGTGAAAATTCTTCTCCAAATCTTGTTTAGAATAACATTTCTCAAACCTTACTAACACTTAAACTATGTTTTATGTAAGGTGTTATTTATGATTTTCAAAAAAAATAGCTGAAAGGTTGGGTCTCAACATATTTATGTACATTCAGGGGTAGAATTTAATTTTTTAAGCCACTATCCATTTCCGGCAAGTTGGTAAAATTTCAACTCGCCAAATCAGAAAATTGCTTGCCACTTTTAAAGTAAAATTAAAAACAAATGAAATTCATTGACATTTATTATATTAATTAATTGTATGTATATGGCACTTTGTCCAAATGAAAGCTATATATTATTTAAGTATCACTTGCTTTTGTCATTAAGCTCACATAATGAACAGTGAATATATAGAAATAAGCCACTGTCTCAAGGTCCATATTGCACAATATTTTGATGTCTGTAGTTCTCTGACTGTCTATACACAAATGCATATTGAGAATAACAACTAAGGTATATTTTTCAACTCGTCATTTCAAAAATCAACTCGCATTTGGCCAGTTGGCGAGTGTTAATTTCGAATCCTGACATTTGTTTATGAAATTAGCATAAAAATGTGTGGCTGTCCTTAAATCAGGGATAATAAAACAATTCCAAGAGATTAAGCTTTGGAGAAAAAAAACAATGAAAAAAAAACAAACCATGTCACTGAAACATTTCCATAGTCTGTGTATATATATAGAAGTATATTGAAAAGCAATTACTTTTGTCTAAAGATCTCAATTTTCGTCTAAAGATCCCAATTTTCGTCTAAAGATCTCAATTTTCGTCTAAAGATCCCAATTTTCGTCTAAAGATCCCAATTTTTCATCATCAGGACTAATCACCTATTGGAAATAATTTTCAGTAAACAAAATTTTACAAAAACAATTCTGCAAAAGGAAAGGTTGACGAGAGCTATATACTCAGCCAATCCTTATTGATTTTGTTATGGGGCATTTAAATAGGGGCTGACTTTTGTTTTAAATCTCCAGACCAATGCAGCGAGGTTTAAAGTGCCGAATGCAACCCTCCAAGTGCACAGGAGGGAATTGGGTGTTAGATTGAGAATGGTTTAACTTTGATTTCCATTATTGTAATTACTGCAGGCAAGCATTTGTTTAACCTTGATTGATTGTCGAAGGTTTTTTTTTGCCCTAGTCATCTGCTGATGAAAGTCCTTTGTTTAGTTACAGTGTTATGGTGTCAAGCATTTGACTATATCAGATGGTAGATGAATATGTTGAAAAGCTTTTAAAAAGACTTAAAACAATTTTATAGTCATCAGATGTATGTATGTTAATTTGTTTTTATATGTTTTCTCTATAAAAATGATTATTATTTTTTTGCAATGATAATTTTTGGCATCTTTACTTTAAAAAAAAAGGCTTCTGTGTAACAATTTTATTTTGTTTGGTTTATGACATGTGTAATTTGACACTTTGATTTGTTGTTAATAAATGCGAACAACGTGACCAAAACTTTCACAAAAGCTGAAGATTCATGTTAGTCTATTTGAAATGTGCACTTTTCCATTTCAGAATACATTTGATTTTCTCATTCATTGTAAGTGACACATAAGAAATTCACATATATATATATATATATCATAATTGTTCTTATCTATTCAATAACATATTGGTTTATCAATTGTTCTATTCTATTGAGACCACATGCAATAATAAGTTACAATTAAAGTCTGTGTCAGTAAGGAACTCGGTGACACTATGAAAGGCGTGCTGTAACCATGGTAATACACATAATTAGGAGGGATTACACGTGATGAGTGAGGGTCCCATATGGCTAGTGTGTTGTGCCACACACCCCAGACCCGCAGTGTGTGGTTACCCTCGCGCCCTACCCACAAATCACCAATCAAACATGTTACACAATCTGTGATAGGGTGCCTGTTTCTGTGTGTGGAACCGACTGGCTGCATTGTCTAACAGACATATTTATGTCCTAAATCAGTAAATGAAAATGTTTCACTTTCTTATTTTAACACTATGTGATGAAGGTTTTGTTATTTTTGCTTGAGATTTCAGAAGTTCATTAACATTCTCTTATTTTTCTGAAGGAGAAACATTGGTATAATATTGCTCAAACAGCAGTGACGAAATAACGAAAATACATTTTGATGTGATCAGAATTTTCATTAATGAAAACTGATTTTCATCAAAAAAAATTTCTATCATTATTGTGTAAAATTAATCATTATTTTAGATTAATTTGAGTTTTAATTGTTTGCTAGTTTCCTTATTATTTTAGAAATGCTGTCATTTTTAAATTCGCCTATTGGCTTTTATTATGGCGAATATTTGATTTGAAAGTTCAGATTAGACAAGTTTGACTACAGTTCAGATTACAGAGGTTGTATAACAGTTCAGATTACAGAGGTTGTATAACAGTTCAGATTACAGAGGTTGTATAACAGTTCAGATCAGAGGGATTTGGCAAGTTTAGATTAGTGAGGTTTGACTAAAGTTTGAAATGAATAAGGGAAGTTTGACTGGAGTTTGGATGGAGGGAGGTTTGGATGGGGGGAAGTTTGACTAGAGTTTGGATGGAGGAGAGGGACCAGAGTTTGGATGGAGGGAAGGTTGACCAGAGTTTGGATAGAGGGAGGTTTGACTAGAGTTTTGATGGAGGGAGGTTTGGATGGGATGGGGAGGTTTGACTAGAGTTTGGATGGAGGAAGGTTTGGACGGAGGGAGGTTTGACTAGAGTTTGGATGGAGGGAGGTTTGGATGGAGGGAAGTTTGGATGGAGGGAAGGTTTGGATGTAGGGAGGTTTGACTAGAGTTTGGATGGAGGGAGGTTTGACTAGAGTTTGGATGGAGGGAGCTTTGGATTGAGGGAGGTTTGGATGTAGGGAGGTTTGACTAGAGATTTTATGGAGGGAAGGTTGACTAGAGTTTGGATGGAGAGAAGGTTTGACTAGAGTTTGGATGTAGGGAGATTTGACTAGAGTTTGGATGGAGGGAGGTTTGGATGGAGGGAGGTTTGGATGGAGGGAATTTTGACTAGAGTTTGGATGGAGGGAGGTTTGGATGGAGGGAGGTTTGACTAGAGTTTGGATGGAGGAAGGTTTGGACGGAGTGAGGTTTGGCTAGAGTTTGGATGGAGGGAGGTTTGGATGGAGGGAAGTTTGGATGGAGGGAAGTTTGGATGTAGGGAGGTTTGACTAGAGTTTGGATGGAGGGAGGTTTGACTAGAGTTTGGATGGAGGGAGCTTTGGATGGGGTATGGTTTGACTGTATGGAGGGAAGGTTAACTAGAGTTTTGATGGAGGGAAGGTTGACTAGAGTTTGGATGGAGGGAGGTTTGGATGGAGGGAGGTTTGGATGGAGGGGATGGAGGGAGGTTTGACTAGAGTTTGGATGGAGGGAGGTTTGGATGGAGGGAGGTTTGACTAGAGTTTGGATGGAGGGAGGTTTGGATGGGGGGGGGGGAGTTTGACTAGAGTTTGGATGGAGGGAGGTTTGGATGTAGGGAGGTTTGACTAGAGTTTGGATGGAGGGAAGGTTGACCAGAGTTTGGATGGAGGGAAGTTTGACTAGAGTTTGGATGGAGGGAGGTTTTGATGGAGGGAAATTTGACTAGAGTTTGGATGGAGGGAAGGTTGACCAGAGTTTGGATGGAGGGAGGTTTGACTAGAGTTTGGATGGACGGAGGTTTGGATGGAGGGAAGTTTGACTAGTTGGAGTTTGGATGTGGAGGAAAGTTTGGATGAGGATTGGATTGAGGTTTGACTAGAGTTTGATGGAGGGAGGTTTGGAGAGAGTTAGTTGGATGAGGAGTTTGGATGGAGGGATGGAGTTTGGATGTAGGGAGGTTTGACTAGAGTTTGGATGGAGGGAGGTTTGGATGGAGGGAAGTTTGACTAGAGTTTGGATGGAGGGAGGTTTGACTAGAGTTTGGATGGAGGGAGGTTTGACTAGAGTTTGGATGGAGGGAGGTTTGGATGGAGGGAAGTTTGACTAGAGTTTGGATGGAGGGAGGTTTGGATGGAGGGAAGTTTGACTAGAGTTTGGATGGAGGGAGGTTTGGATGGAGGGAAGTTTGACTAGAGTTTGGATGGAGGGAGGTTTGGATGGAGGGAGGTTTGACTAGAGTTTGGATGGAGGGAAGGTTTGGATGGAGGGAATTTTGACTAGAGTTTGGATGGAGGGAGGTTTGGATGGAGGGAGGTTTGACTAGAGTTTGGATGGAGGGAGGTTTGACTAGAGTTTGGATGGAGGGAGGTTTGGATGAAGGGGGGAGTTTGACTAGAGTTTGGATGGAGGGAGGTTTGGATGTAGGGAGGTTTGACTAGAGTTTGGATGGAGGGAAGGTTTTGGATGGAGGGAAGTTTGACTAGAGTTTGGATGGAGGGAAGTTTGGATGGAGGGAAGTTTGACTAGAGTTTGGATGGAGGGAAGGTTTGACCAGAGTTTGGATGGAGGGAGGTTTGGATGGAGGGAAGTTTGACTAGAGTTTGGATGGAGGGAGGTTTTGGATGGGGGGAAGTTTGACTAGAGTTTGGAGGAGGAGTTGGTTGGATGGGGGAGTTTGACTAGAGTTTGGATTTGAGGAGGAGGAGGTTTGGATGTAGGGAGGTTTGACTAGAGTTTGGATGGAGGGAGGTTTGACTAGAGTTTGGATGGAGGGAGGTTGGAGGGAGGTTTGACTAGAGTTTGGATGGAGGGAGGTTTGGATGAAGGGAGGTTTGACTAGAGTTTAGATGGAGGGGTTTGGTTTGACTAGAGTTTGGATGGAGGGAGTTGATAGGGAGTTTGACTAGAGTTTGGATGGACAGAGGTTTGACTAGAGTTTGGATGGACGGAGGTTTGGATGGAGGGAGGTTTGGATGGGGGAAGTTTGACTAGAGTTTGGATGGGGGGAGTTTGACTAGAGTTTGGATGGAGGGAAGGTTGACCAGAGTTTGGATGGAGGGAGGTTTGACTAGAGTTTGGAGTTGGAGGGAAGTTTGACTAGAGTTTGGATGGAGGGAGGTTTGACTAGAGTTTGGATGGAGGGAGTTTTGAATGGAGGGAAGTTTGACTAGAACTTGGATGGAGGGAGGTTTTAATTGTTTGCATTTGAGAAGATTTGAGAAGACTTTGACTACCTGGTGTATATATATATAGTTCATATAAGAGTGGGTTTCCTAGAGTTTTCAATACTAATATTGGACAAGAGTTTGATTAGGAAGGTTTGACTTTGGTTAAGAGTTGAAACATTTGTGTTGAATGTTGTCTAAATATTGTGTGACTTGGTTTGTTTGTTTAGTGTGATGTAGTCTTTCACTACCTCAGTGTTACAGATGGCGGTCTGTGTATTTATGGCCATTGTCTAGTGTCATCCAATGGTGAATCCTTTTACACCCCTTCACATTTAACCCTTATCCTGATAGGTGGCTTTACTAACTCTCTGACCTTTGACACCGTTTTTCAATTTCATTTGACCTAGGAGCTGCCATGTGATTTTACAGATTATAGTTTGATATATGGTGGTGATAGAACATGCCCGTATCATTGTCCCAATCTGGGTATAGTTAACTGCACCACCTGCAAATCTTACATAGCCTTCACATTTTTTTTCCAGGTTTTAAAGCTTTCTATTTCACTGGTAATTGATAGAGGCTTCATCTTCATGAGCGTTTGGATTTATAAGAAACTGTCAGTGATGTTTTTAAATGTAGGATGTATATTTGAAGAGTGAAGATGTGGGTCGTTGTGGGTCTATAAGCTGGTGTACTGGTTAAGGTGTGTCGATGACACCTGTTTTATCAAGATGGGTAGAAAGAGGCAGAAAGAGCATCTAGGGTGCAGTACCAACTATATGTATGCATATTATGTCCTAATCTAATACGTGATTGAACGAAATGCTGGAGCGACATGTTTTTATACACTCTGATTTCCAGGGGTGATACGAACATTTAAGGAGCGTAACGAGGTTTTAAATGCTAACAAATGTAAAAAGTTTAGCAACATTGCTTTACACCAGAGTGATCCCATATTGCAGGCATTTACAGATTGGATAGAGTCATGTTAAATGTGGAGAAGCATAATTTACTGATATAACAAACGTAGTTCAATCTAATGTCTCAGAGCCTATCTAATGCCACTTGCCAATACAGTCAAACCTATCTTTAAAGACACCTAAGGGACAGAGGAAAAGTGGTCTCATTAAACAGGTGGTCTTTATACAGAGGTGGTCACTGAGACAGGTTTTACTGTATATCAGTCAGTCATCTTATTCCTTTAAATTGAACCTGGTATAGTGGTCACCTCTGTATGAAGACCACCTGCTTAATAAGACCACCTTTCTAGAGTCTTACAAGACAATTTGCAACTTCTGTATTCAGACCACTTGAAGTATTAGACCACTTTTGTTGTACCCAAATGGACCACTTTCGTTGTACCCAAATGGCCAGTGTCCGCACAATTTGACCTGTGTACACAGACCATATATAGACAGGTGTGATTGTATACTATAGGGATAAAAGTAATCGTTTTCTATGAAAGAGAGTGTAGTTGTGGTTAATTTATTTACGAGGACTCAAAGTTGAATCATATAAAGCTTTCTTAAAATGTTAAAAAATAATATTGTTTTTAATCCAGTATAGATGTTGATCTTTCAGATGGCTTCTGTTTGATTCAATACAAGTTTACTTTTATCTTGTTAATTATGAATACCCAGTAATATGTATACATGTACTTTAAAAATAGAATGTGAAAGTTAGAAGGGTACAAGTTAATAATCAAACTTTTCACAGGTGAAGAATTGTCAGTGTCTTTGCCTTGATGTTTTTAATAATTTAGTATCATAGTTTGAAAAGATATGAAGTAGTGGTGGGGTCGATCATCGGATATAATCGATTGACGACTTGTTAGAGCCTTCCGATGTCGATGATCGGTTCTTGTTTCCCGTAACCGATTAATCGGATAAAGTTCTCGGCCAGGGGACAGAACCCAGAGCCTTCCTCACAGGGGCGAACGCTGAACTCAAGGCCAAAAGTAAGGCGGTGCCAAGAGAGGCATTAGGAAAAATAAAATCAGGAAGAAGAGAAAAGATAAGATCCTAAATTTAGTCGCCTTTTAAGATCATGCAATAGGGGCAGCAGGTACAATTCTTACGCCCTACCTGCAGGGCCAACTACCAGTCTACCACAACACTACTGTACTATAGGATTATAACAAATATAGTGTGCAAGTCTACCACAACACTTCTGTACTATAGGATTATAATAAATAGAGTGTGCAAGTTCATGCAAGTGTTCTTAAGTACTAGTGGTACTTACATTAACAAAAGTGAGTTAGGGTTTAATATTGATATACAGTTTATACACAGTATCAGAGTAACACAATAGCAATAATGATGTAAGATATATATAAAAAATGATAGCAAAATAAGTGAGAAACACGCACACAGCAAATTAAGCAACTTTTAGTAGTTTGAAGGCAATCAAATAACACTGCAGGTTGTTGTGGAAGATATTCTTGTAACCGGTAAACGACATCGGCAGCATTAACTGACCTGGTGATGGGATCGGTTTGAATCCCCAACCGATGTCCCACCACTAATGTGAAGCTGTCCATTCAAGTCTGGCTGTCCATTCAAGTCTGGCTGTCCATTCAGATAGTATAAGGCTGTATCATGTTAATTGGACATTCAATGCATGCCTGGTCATTTCTATGGTGGTCAGTTGGGCATGTGATTGAACCTTCAGTTCTCTATAGTAATTGTAAATGGCTCTTTACCTGCAGAATCCAGTCCTTGTTTCTTTAGTACAATACAAGAAAAATAAATCATTCTGGGCTGTGTGTCTAGGTTATGTGTGGTGAAGAATTGGACTCAATCCTGTACAAATCTGATGTAGGAGTTGAATAAGAGGAGGCATAAAACATGGTCACATAAACGTTTTATAAAATACGAAAACTGCAAGCTATGTGAAGGAACACTTTCATTCATTATTTGAAATCTGTGGCCAACAAAGAAACTGTTTATGATGCTTTAATGACCCTTCACCTCTACATCCATGAGAACACATCTAGTGACCATCAGATGGTGTGAATGTCCACTTGTCTCACACCAATTAGCCATTGACCACTTGCTCTGAGACCTCACTTTATGCAACCTATCTGTTTTATGATTTGACGTTGTCCCACCCTTTGACCTTCTAGCCCCATACTGGTCCATCCAGGTGATGAAGGGTGTCTGTCTCTGGCCCCTTTGGGAGTCAGTATCTTGGCTAGCCAGGAGGACAGATGTGTCCAATGACACACTGATACAGATTATAGCCAAAAAGTGTATAAAATTACAGAACATTGCAGGATCGTGTGAGAGGGACTTAATCAATTTAAGGTAATGGATATTCTGCGGTCTATTGAATAGTCTAATCACAGCAATGCCAATGAAGGAGTTAGGGGTCATCTGCTAACCCCAACACTCTCTTCTAACCATTATACTACGCCAGTCAACCCTCGTTTTGACATGACAAATCACAAATGTTCTGTTTTCCTTAAAACTCGTGTTTACACTATTTTGATTTGATCCCTGAAGTAGAAAAGAATCTCTAGGTTTGATGGATTCTCATTGAATGTAACACACTTTAAAGCTTGATCTTTTTCTGTGATAAACTTTGTGTCTTGAATCTAACTATACTCTTTTTTTGTGATTTCAAATACAGAATTCTGGCAGAATACTGTATATAGCCATAATTTCTCCTCTCAATTACAAAGTCATTTGAGGCTTTTCCAGAAGTCACTAGATTTGTAATAGACTTTTATGATTAGATTCAAATTTTTAGTACTTTAGGAATTAAAGTAATGATTGTTATGAACTACCTGTAAATGTTTGGAGACAGATTCACATACTTGTCAGATTTACCTATATAAACACCTACACAGGTAATTTAATGACTGTGTATAGCCTTTATGCACACCGCTATGTGCCTTCTCCCCATCGTCTATCTGATCACACAGATATGTTAAGTATAAAAAGATTCCATTTTGATATAAGGCTTTGTTAACAATAGGCAAGCAAACTTTTCTGATATGGATACAGATATACTGTATACTGGTGCATATCATATATATAAAGTGAAAAGTAATTTTCATAATCTCGCTTTATTATTTAATGTCAGTTCTATAAAAATACATTAGGGCTATCATTTTTCTAGCCAGGAATGTATTTACATTTTTATCACTCTCCAAAACTTTCTCCTTCACTCTTCCAAATTTCTCTCATGTGAGATTTCATCAGTACCTTAATGTAACTCTTCTGTAATTCAATCATAAAGACGTTTTCATAATGTATATTATGATTAAATCTGTGACTTGTGTAAAGTGATGGAACCTTATAAAAGTACCTTAGGTGTGGTGATTGACTAGGGAATTTGACCCAACACCTTAACGAGTATATGTACAGGTGGAATACAGGTGTCATTTCAAGGTGAACTTTGAATAGGTACACATTTTCCTTTCTGCTTTATTTTGCCTGATCGTTTCCTCTGAGCCAGTGAAGGTATTCAGAGCAGGTGTTGAGATTTTTAAACAGGTAAATAAAATCATTGGAGTGTGGATAATGAAAGACGTGGATTGTCTGCCACACTTCATCGACACGGTCTGATGCTCAACACGTGGCTTGCACTCAACCACTCACGATTTCACCGTCATATGATATTCATATATTCATGAATTTAAAACTCAATCTCAGATAAAAGGCGACTCCTGTCTCTAGAAATGTTCC
The DNA here is from genome assembly GCF_041381155.1 of Argopecten irradians. Lineage (NCBI taxonomy): Eukaryota > Metazoa > Mollusca > Bivalvia > Pectinida > Pectinidae > Argopecten > Argopecten irradians. Next base: position 14,932,101 of record NC_091137.1, on the reverse strand, counting down.
TATATACCTTCAGTAGTGAGTGTAAAGATAGGGGATCAAGCACAACTGGTTATTATCTATGGAGAAGTCATCTAACGATCATCTTCTCTGTGATACAGGCACTAATTAGCCCCTGGGGATCAGCATTATTCAACCATACTGATATTAATAGAATTTATACTAAATATACTATATTATACTATATGTAGCACCCTTCAGGTCAGGATGACCTATTGTCATCAGGCACCGACTGTCATCGTGCGTTGTGCGCCGTGCGCCTTGTGCCAAGCGTAAACTTTTCATTCAAACAACTTCTTCTCAATAACCGATAGGCCCAGGGTACTGATATTTGGCCTGTAGCATGCTGGGATGAAGGGTTACCAAGTTTCTTCAAATGAATGACCTTGACCTTCTGTCAACGTAACAGGGGTCAAATTGGCTAAAATCCTTTAAATAACTTCTTGTGATAACTAAGAGGCCTAGAGACCTGATATTGGGCCTGTATTATGCTTGGATGAAGGGCTATCAAGTTTGTTCAAATGAATGACCTTGATCTTCATTCAAGGTCACGGGGGTCAAATAGGCTAAAATCTTTAAACAATTTTTTGTGAATAACTGAGTGGCCTATAGACCTGATATTGGGCCCATGACATGCTTGGTTGAAGGGCTACCAAGTTTGTTCGAATGAATTACCTTAATCTTCATTCAAGGTCACGGGGTTCACATAGGCTAAAATCGTTAAACGACTTCTCAAGAACCAAAAGGCCAAGGATACTCATATTGGGCCTGCAGCATGCTTGGATGAAGGGCTACCAAGTTTGTTCAAATGAAGGACCTTGACCTTCATTCAAGGTCACATTGTTTAAATAGGCTAAATTCTTTAAAGGATTTCTTCTCAAGAAAGGCCCAGGATACTCATATTTGGCCTGCAGCATTCTTGGATGAAACCAAGTTTGTTCAAATGAATGACCTTGACCTTCATTCAAGGTCACATTGATAGGCTAAATTCTTAAAGATTTCTTCTCAAGAACCGAAAGGCCCAGGATACTCATTTGGGCCTGCAGCATGCTTGGATGAAGGGCTACCAAGTTTGTTCAAATGAAGGACCTTGACCTTCATTCAAGGTCACATTGTTTAAATAGGCTAAATTCTTTAAAGGATTTCTTCTCAAGAACCGAAAGGCCCAGGATACTCATATTTGGCCTGCAGCATTCTTGGATGAAGGGCTACCAAGTTTGTTCAAATGAAGGACCTTGACCTTCATTTAAGGTCACTGGGATCAAAAAGGCTAAAATCTTTAAACGACTTCTCAAGAACCAAAAGGCCCAGGATACTCATATTGGGCCTGCAGCATGCTGGGATGAAGGGCTACCAACTTTGTTCAAACAAAGGACCTTAAACCCTATTCATGGTCACAGGGGTCAAAATGGCTAAAATCTTTATATAACTTCTTGGGAATAATTAAGAGGCCTATAGACCTGGTATTTGGCATGTGACATGCTGGGATGAAGGGCTATCAAGTTTGTTCAAATGAATAACCTTGATCTTCATTCAAGGTTCCTTGATAACTGAGAGGCCTATAGACCTGATATTGGGCCCATGACATGGGTTGAAGGGCTATCAAGTTTGTTCAAATGAATAACCTTAAAGGTCACGGGGGGTCAAATAGGCTAAAATCTTTAAACAATTTTTTGGAATAACAAATAGGCCTAAAATCTTTAAGACTATGCTTGGATGAAGGGCTACCAAGTTTGTTCAAATTAATGACCTTGACCTTCATTCAAGGTCACATTGTTTAAATAGGCTAAATTCTTTAAAGGATTTCTTCTCAAGAACCGAAAGGCCCAGGATACTCATATTGGGCCTGCAGCATGCTTGGATGAAGGGCTACCAAGTTTGTTCAAATGAAGGACCTTGACCTTCATTCAAGGTCACATTGTTTAAATAGGCTAAATTCTTTAAAGGATTTCTTCTCAAGAACCGAAAGGCCCAGGATACTCATATTTGGCCTGCAGCATTCTTGGATGAAGGGCTACCAAGTTTGTTCAAATGAAGGACCTTGACCTTCATTTAAGGTCACTGGGATCAAAAAGGCTAAAATCTTTAAACGACTTCTCAAGAACCAAAAGGCCCAGGATACTCATATTGGGCCTGCAGCATGCTGGGATGAAGGGCTACCAACTTTGTTCAAACAAAGGACCTTAAACCCTATTCATGGTCACAGGGGTCAAAATGGCTAAAATCTTTATATAACTTCTTGGGAATAATTAAGAGGCCTATAGACCTGGTATTTGGCATGTGACATGCTGGGATGAAGGGCTATCAAGTTTGTTCAAATGAATAACCTTGATTTTCAATCAAGGTCACATGGGTCAAATTGGCTAAAATCTTTAAACGACTATGTTGTATTGTACTAATAGTCAGATGACCGTTAAGGCCCATGGGCCTCTTGTTTACCTTTATCAGGTTATGAAATAAATTGTGGTTGCAAACGCTGTTAATCTAAATAGCGGAATCTCATAAAAGTTTGCAAACAAAATTTATTTTATAACCTGATGAAGTTAAAAATAGTGACATGAGTGCTGAAAAGTATTTTGTTAGACTAATTGATAAATAAAAATATGTTTAAACATATTCCATTGATTTACCAAGGGATTATTTTTTCCAAATCACTGCAGAATGTTGATGTCTCTATTGTGACGTTAAGATAACTTTTTCACACTATTCTCAAATTTCTTTCATCATAGTAGTATGAAGAAAAAGAATCTGCCTATCAGAAAGTCGGATTTAGTATGAAAGTAAATAAAAATTAATCATTTTCCAATAACAACATTTAATTTACCAATAAGAGGAAAGGATTATTGTGCTATTTATCCCTACCATACAATTGAATTGACTACATCTGGTGACAGAATCTTGAGAGGTCGAAACTGACCATAACTGGACATTGACAGGGGTCATCAAAGGTCAACATTGACCACCAGTATTCAGTGACAGCTAGTGGTCAACAAGGGATATCACTGACCACATCAACAGTATCATCTTCCAGCATCAAGTGGTCACTACATGTATGTCAAGTGTATATCAGGAAAGATACAAGAGCCTGGCTGATCTGTATGAGAGAAATTAAACATGTTGATGACCTTGATCAAAGGGATGCATCTTGAAGAGGTACTTGTAAGGTCAAGCGAATGCTTACTGTAATGTTTTTATCAAAGTCTTCCATTACACATTGACAAGTACTTCCTTAGAAAGCCTGTACTCAAACCTGTATTCACTTTGTACCTAATCTGTTGAATGATAGGGGAACCCATTTGGCATTAAATGGTTTACATGGACACGCTTTTCTGTTGTACTTTATATTTTTTTCAAATATTTTTTTCACACCCTTTTTTCCTTCCCTGTGCATCCTTGTTTCTGTCTGTAACTCTGGATGACAAATTATATTGTTCATTTTGTGCATGTAAGTTTAAAAAAAGCACCATAAATTTCTTAACTAATTATACATTTGAACTTTATAAACTGGAAAACGTATTACTTTGAGACTGCATGGAAGGGTCCTAACAAAACTTTCACTATATATGTAAGTTTACTATCATAGCAAGGATAACTTTAGTTTTACCATGTATGTTAAAATCAAGATAACAATTTAAGGGCTAAATGTACCAATTTGGGAAATGCATTTTGAATTCAAAAGAATTATGCATGGCATTTCCAGTTGTTATCTAAGACAAGGAACTAAATCAGGTAATTAAATTTGCTTGGTTACAAAACACTTATTTCAGAAGATAATACAAGTATCCTTGATACATGCCTATTGAGCAAAACAAATACTGATAATGAAATGTTTGTGAGGAACACCAATACAGACAAACTGAGTTTTTTTTATAAGACACTTGTGAGAAAGTAGATGCAGATTTGCTGAAATATGTTTTATGACCTACTTGAAGGGAGATGTAGTAATTAGCTATTTATATCTATTGTGGCCTTCTAGCTCCTGCAACCATTGCCCAATGTTGTGAGAGTTAGTTGCACTTTGTGGACCACTGCCAGTGGGTCATGGTGGTAGATAGTTGTCACGCCTGAGTGACTTCTGCAGCCAGGGGTGAAAGTAGTGTGATTAGGGGAGCCCTGATAGAAAAGGAGGAGGATCTCTCTATGAAAAGCATGTGCAATGCCACAGCTGATTCGATGGCACGCTGCCAGGAAAATGGTAAAAATGTAAAAGAAATGATGGCCCTTATCTTTGGAGGTAAACTGGTAAATAAAATGAGTGAAATGATTGATATGTCCGAGTGTGGCTCCCTGGGAGGGGGTCCCGGGTGGGATGGTAAAGTTATGTTTATGATGAAGGACCATGGTTCCATGGATGGTAAATACATTGATGTGAACAACAAATGTCAAAAGGTTTTTGTTTATAGTGCTGACAACATATTATCCACTAGTATAAGCCTCATTTACTTCTGGGGCAAAATATAGTATCTCTAAAGGTTAAATCAAGTGGTTTCTCACCTGTCCTAATCAGGGCCATGTGTCTCAGGACCTTTAGTCAAACAATATGATGTCCTCGTGGAAAAAATGATAAAACTAGGGTTCTGATTTTTTTTTTAACTTGAGAAATGTGAAATACAGCCAAACCTCGATGATTCGAACTCTGATGAATCAAATTTCTCGCTTTATCAAACTTTTTGTCTGGTCCTGAATTTCTTCACTATATAACATTACTAACTAACCTATGTATTAATCAAAGTTTTATGAATCAAAGTTCCTGATGTATCAAACTTTTTTCATGGACCATTTGTTATAGAATCATAGGTAACTGACACTCAATGATTCGAATAAGAATTTACATGTACAGATCAGGTGTTCACCGATAACCTGTGGCATGCTTTCACACCTAGTTGTCTCGTGACAGCCCTGCAGGACAATAGGGATTATGACAGCTTGTGTTGCTAGCTTGATATCATCAAGATGATTAATATCACTAATCAGGACGATACCCGGTGCTTTGTTTTTACAAGCTGAGTTATTAAATCATTCGTACGGCAATGATACAGTTAGTCGTTTTTTATGTTTGCCGCCGCCATTGGTAGCGGTTGGCAGAATTAATGGAATGGTAAATCAGCGAGCCATATTATTAGTAACTCATACTCAAAACTGTTACATTGCAAAACTTTGGTATAAATATTGGAGCAAATCGTTCATGTTAAATCAAAGTATTTTGTAGGTGTTATAACACTTTCGGTTCCTCCTTTTTAGTTTCATTTTTATATTAATTCTGTAATATTAACCACCGCTTAAATAGTCACCAATTATTCATGGGTTAGGCCTAGTACACTTAAGTCTTGTTCATAATATACATTTGATTAATTGCATATTTCGTTTTTATTTTGTTTTGTTTGTTGTAAATTCAATGATTATAAAGTTTACAGAATGCAGACGACATGTACACAACTACCACATTTGGTCATGGTAAAAAAAACATCGTTCTAATTTCAACCATATATAATTTGAAGTCTCAATATTTTGAATTTTTTCTGACGGTCCCTTGAACTTCAATACATTGAGGTTTGACTGAATGCAGTGTCCAATATTGAAGATACTTATTCAAGGATCAAAAATTTATTTATTGCAGTAAAAATATTTTCTAATTAAATTTGCAACCAGGTGTGCCATAGTATATATATCCTAACGATGTCGTACCTGCGTTAGGTGTATTATTTTGGTACAGATGCTGCCAGCGTTAATGACCAAATGCTGTTTCCATCGTGTTATATAAAAACTTCTCACCAAAAGAATCCATCCAGCAATTGTCAGACTAATTGACTTAATTAGAAATTTAAAGATCTGCTAATCGAACTCTGAGATCTAAATATATTAAGGGTTATTTTGGTGCTTCTATGCTGATGTACTGTTGCTTTTAACTATTAAATGTGCCTTTTATATATAAAATTTTAAAAAAAATTAATAATTGAATACTTGCATGAAGGAATATACATGATTTGCTGCTAGTTACGGCTTGCTGGTGAAGAATTTGGAGTATTTTCTTTCTTATGATTTCAAGTACCTATGACAGCTACTAGTAGACTGTATATGGAACTGTCATAGTGAAAATCAATATCTGTGTGTTGCAGAAGCAATAGAACACTGTATACATACATATCAGATTGTAGTGTAAAATTGAACTTCAACAGGTTATGGCAACCTTTATAAACAATACATAAACAATACATAAATAATACATAAACAATACATAAACAATACATATATCATAAACAATTCAAATATAAACAATACACATAAATTTAAATTAGTGCTATCACATTTTAGTGGAGATTTGCTTGAGCAAAAATAAAGCCTAACTAAGATTACTGCAAAAATGTATATATATATGTTTACAGTATTGGTATATGTTATGGTATTTGAAGATAATTTTCAAAATACATTCATTGGGTCGAGATTTTAGATATTTTATTGAAATAAACAGAGAATGCTACAAAAATGGCAAGTAAGTTGACACTGTGATTTTTAAATTTGAAAAGTTTTCTTTGGTATTTTGTCAGCTGTTGTTGATAATCTTCACCTTAGGTGGCAGGTCAGGCACGCGTCAGGGTCAAAGGTTACATAAGGTCATGGTTCGAATATCACAAAGATAGCTATATAGTTATAGCATGTGGTTACTATTAAATTTGACCTCTGACCTAGCTACTTGACCTCCAGCAGAATCGAGACACTACAGTTGGCGATGAAGTGTGTAAAAACACCAATGGCATCAGGAAAAAAAACTTGATGGAAGAAGTTTGTATACAAATGTGTTTTATTTATATTGAAGTGAAGGTGTTAGACACACCAGGTGATGCCTCTAACTCATTAGCTCGATTAGACACTAGTCAACATACCTCAAATATTTATTGATTCTACTTGTTTTCATTTCAAATTATTCAATGATATGTATCTTAATTCAAAAACATCTTAAATCTTGGATGCTACGAAGGAAATTTCTTTGTTTGAGACAATTTTATGGTGTGAAAATGAAACAAAACTGGATACAGTAATAACAAAACACTACATACACAGAATACATGGTTACAACAAAGTCAGTTTTATTTGGCGTCAAGAATTCTATAATACGTTCGTATGTGCATATTAAAATATGACATATCAAAGAAACACAATTTAACAATTGCAAGGAATGACAATTTATCATTATTTACAATTTATCTGAATTCCAGGATTTATTTGTATATATACATGGATACAAATTGTACACATATTTTTATATAATCATCAACTGAGGACAACTTCAACAGGAAATTAAAATTAAACCTTTGGATCAACAACATATGATACATTGTGTTAAGTAATTATGGCAGATCAAAGATACATGTAACAATTTTGTTGGTTCCCAAAAGGTTCTTATCATTGTGGTTTACTATATGTATTTGTCCTGAATAATGAAAAGTATAGGGTTTACATTAGTACTACAATCAGTTTAACCTAAAGTTCTTAAAGCAATAAGTCCTCAAAATTGTCAAAACAGTTGAAAATATCATTTTATTGTAAACAACTATTAGAACCGCTGCAATAATTTTGCTTTTGCTTTAAATTTCCATTTATGACTAAAAGACATTATAACAAATGTCTTTTAGTCATTCTTTTATTCATTTGATGTTTAAAGATTCAACACTGTACTGATGTCCAGACGAAGGAATTATAATCAACATTGACATAAAACAAACAATAGTCTTATTTGTTTTTCCCCTTGAATTTGATTGAGAGAAAACCTTAAGCTTCTGTTTGACTCAGGTTCCAACACACAAAAGTGTCTTTGTATTTCCTGTTCTGTCACATGTGGACTTATCACCTTTGTGTCAGTGGTTCTGATTGGTTGTCACATATGGTCCTATCACCTGTGTGTCAGTGGTTCTGATTGGCTGTGGCAGCTAAGCACTGTTTAAAGTTATTAAAGTCTGGTCCAGTCAGACCAGGCTCCTGTAGAATTCTTGAGAAACAGCACATGAACTATAAGATGTAGAGATAAGATGTCAGGATGTCAACATTATCTTCCTAGAGTCCTGTTTATATACTGGCTACAGATCACACTGACTTCTCTAACACATAGACTGGCGGTGCTTAATATGTACTAAGATTACCAGGGCTAGTTTTATTACACTGCATACTGGCTTCAGAAAGTAGTTCTATGTACAGAGTCATTAATGCTATAATGTAGAATTTTCTTGTAGTAGCTGTTGGCTACCTCATGTAGATGTGTATAGAAGATGTCTTTTATTGTATTTTTTTTCTCCTATCCTATAGCCGCTTATTTATGAGGGTCAAAATATTTGCGATTTCGGTCTAAAATGAGAAAATTTAATTTTCTCAATTTAGAACTTTTGCGATTTCGATTTAAGGGTATAAATAATTTAATCATTTCTCAATATTTGGCAGATCAAATTTTTTGCAATCATAGCAATAACCTGCAAAATCATGAAAATATCATCCTCATGAAAAAACATGTCCTATAAAAAGTCATCACAGATGTTACTATGTTTCTTATTTGATCCTGGTAAACAGGAAAATTGTCCTTGAAATGATATTCGCAAACACCGAAAAAATATAGTCATATGAACAACTGATTGTGAGATACCATGTTATTTGAAACAAAGCAGCCTTTGTTGTCGAGTGTAAAAATAACCTAATTATCAAAACCATGTGACAAATTTTAGAACTTGTACCCTAAAATTTCATTTTGAATTTGCATTTGTGAAAATGCAAAAAATCTTTTTTGGCTTTAAGTATCTTTGTATGACCTTTATAATTATTCATGTTACCATAAATATACAACAAACACTAAAAATTTAATTCAGTTTTAAAGCAAATTGGAGATAAATGATTCGTATTCGATCCAATAAGTGCCCATGTCCCTTTAAGCACCCCTCCCATTTTTGAGACCTCATTTCAAATGCCTGGGCATAGGACTAAAACTATCGAAACTGTATAGGTTTGCAATAGTTTTTCTTATTAAAACACCATTTCATTTTTCATAATTTTTTTTAAATGCCCTGGGCACTTATTGGGTCAAATATGGTCATAGGAATATTGAATGGTGCAGGAGAAATTGGATAGATATAGAAGGAACTAGTGCATAGTTGCTGATATAGATATTGGTAGGGGTTTTAATCTCGCTAAATTTGTAAATTCACCCAGTCATGAAATTTAATGCCGAGCGAAACTTACCATAAAGCATTTCAACCTCTGTCAATAAATGACGCTTTCAAAGGCTTCAAAAGAGATTCATGAAAATAAGTCTTCACAAATATTATTTCAAAATAATGAATTGTGAGATTAAACACAAATTTACAATTCTACAGTACATAACCAGGAGAACATGATTCGACTAGACGTTTGTAACAAGTCCATGTGTTACACTGGCCTCACACCCATATCTGATGTCACAGAAATGTGTTTTTAATTTGGGCTGTAGTGTTTCCTGTTGGTGTGTTTAGGGTGTCACAAGGTACGTCCCAAGCCTATAGATAAGGGGACCATAACTTCTCAGACAGCTGTTCATTTCAAAACCTATTTCTGATTTTTGGGTAGTGAAGTGTTCCATGTACATGTATGGCATTCCTGCTCTTATGGCATGTTATGATGTGTTCTGTTTTATTTATCATCCATTATGGTCTATAGAAAAACATGCATGTGACTACCCACTCTCTGGACACTGACAGAAGTGTCAGAGAACAAATGTAATTATGCACTATAAGTTATTTGGTAGTCCAAATAATTCATAATTTGGATGGATTGATCTGGAAACTCACATGGCCTGAAGGACGGCAAAGACGAAATTTTATTTCAAGAAGACTTGTGAGCCTTGACAAGCAAAAAAGAAAAAAACAAATGTTTTAGATAAGGTTCTTCAGATCGTTTATGAAATAAACACAACGTAAAGATAATTATTTTTATCATATAACTTTAAGATCCTTCATTTTTAAAGATTTCAAAGTCAATTTGTATTGTGAAAAACCAGCATCATTTAATCCCAATGTCACGTCATTGATGATACCATGTTGTCGCTATGGATTTCATGTACAGTGTGACCATGCAGTGAAAAAGTAATGATAACGTATGCAGTACATATTACATGGGAAAAGTTACTGGATATCAGACAAAGTCAGTGGATCTTTGAGATGGATTATGTGATAAATTAGCAATATAGCTTTCACTTTTCCATAGGTTTAATTGGAGTCTGTACAACACAAGATTTGGCTAAGGTATAATGAAGATCAAATATAGACTGGTTCTTATATAGTAATAGTGACTCAATAAGTCAGAGCAGACTTGCCTTAATAGGCTTTAATTAAAGATTTTACCATACAAGTTCAGGAAAGAGTTGACATCTTTAGAATTTTAAACATTCCTCAATGATTTGCAAATATACATTGTATTGCAGTTGTAATAAGGATTTAGTTCAATGTATACCATACAACATTTACAATAGACAAATATACATTGTATCGTAGTTGTAATAAGGATTTAATAATTCAATGTATACCATACAACATTTACAATAGACAAATATACATTGTATCGTAGTTGTAATAAGGATTTAATAATTCAATGTATACCATACAACATTTACAATAGACAAATATACATTGTATCGTAGTTGTAATAAGGATTTAATAATTCAATGTATACCATTCAACATTTACAATAGACAAATATACATTGTATCGTAGTTGTAATAAGGATTTAATAATTCAATGTATACCATACAACATTTACAATAGACAAATATACATTGTATCGTAGTTGTAATAAGGATTTAATAATTCAATGTATACCATACAACATTTCAATAGACAAATATACATTGTATCGTAGTTGTAATAAGGATTTAATTTCAATGTATACCACACACATTTACAATAGACAAATATACATTGTATCGTAGTTGTAATAAGGATTTAATAATTCAATGTATACCATACAACATTTACAATAGACAAATATACATTGTATCGTAGTTGTAATAAGGATTTAATAATTCAATGTATACCATTCAACATTTACAATAGACAAATATACATTGTATCGTAGTTGTAAATAAGGATTTAATAATTCAATGTATACCATTCAACATTTACAATAGACAAATATACATTGTATCGTAGTTGTAATAAGGATTTAATATTTAATAAGGTTCAATGTATACCATACAACATTTACAATAGACAAATATACATTGTATCGTAGTTGTAATAAGGATTTAATAATTCAATGTATACCATTCAACATTTACAATAGACAAATATACATTGTATCGTAGTTGTAATAAGGATTTAATAATTCAATGTATACCATTCAACATTTACAATAGACAAATATACATTGTATCGTAGTTGTAATAAGGATTTAATAATTCAATGTATACCATTCAACATTTACAATAGACAAATATACATTGTATCGTAGTTGTAATAAGGATTTAATAATTCAATGTATACCATCAACATTTACAATAGACAAATATACATTGTATCGTAGTTGTAATAAGGATTTAATAATTCAATGTATACCAATTTACAATAGACAAATATACATTGTATCGTAGTTGTAATAAGGATTTAATAATTCAATGTATACCATTCAACATTTACAATAGACAAATATACATTGTATCGTAGTTGTAATAAGGATTTAATAATTCAATGTATACCATACAACATTTACAATAGACAAATATACATTGTATCGTAGTTGTAATAAGGATTTAATAATTCAATGTATACCATACAACATTTACAATAGACAAATATACATTGTATCGTAGTTGTAATAAGGATTTAATAATTCAATGTATACCATTCAACATTTACAATAGACAAATATACATTGTATCGTAGTTGTAATAAGGATTTAATAATTCAATGTATACCATACAACATTTACAATAGACAAATATACATTGTATCGTAGTTGTAATAAGGATTTAATAATTCAATGTATACCATACAACATTTACAATAGACAAATATACATTGTATCGTAGTTGTAATAAGGATTTAATAATTCAATGTATACCATACAACATTTACAATAGACAAATATACATTGTATCGTAGTTGTAATAAGGATTTAATAATTCAATGTATACCATACAACATTTACAATAGACAAATATACATTGTATCGTAGTTGTAATAAGGATTTAGATCATTGTATACCACACAACATTTACAATAGGCAATCTAAAGTTCCTGATCATTTCCCTAAAATAGACATTATTCAAATGTAAAATTTGGGAGTTTAAATATATCAGAATGATTTGCCAGGCAGAAGCCAGTATTGTACAATTTCTCACTCCATACCAACAATTCTGACAGGTAGAGGGCCACTTATGTCACGGCCATCTTTGTCCCCAGAAACCTGAGCCTCTGACGGCAGGCCATGTAATCACCAGTGCCATCAGTAGTAATGTCTGTCCCTTGTTTTGGTGACTGAAGATAGTGTCCCATTTCCCTGATTGGTCACTGATTATTTTGCTACTGTTTCAACTATTTGTCTTAATGAGTCACTGCCACCTTTAGCTTTGATCATGAACTCTTCCATACTCACCGAGGGACCGTTCCACACAGACAGAAGGGTGGCCAGGATAGTTAAAAGTTAAGTTTAATAGTAAACAAAGTTTCTTTATTGCATGGAGAGGTTTAAATGTGGAGATTGGGGACTGATAGTTGTTCCCCTTGTGTTAAGCTGCTAAGGTTTTGTATCGGGTCAGATCCGAAGATAACTTTGATTTGGAAAGCATGAAAACACATCTGGATAGTTAATCTATTAACTGTGCTACAATCTGAACTAGAGTTTTATGTACATTTGCCTGGTTACTTCAAGTTAAAGGACCTGTTTACAAGTTAAAGAGGTATTTCAAGACTACATTGAGCTTGTATAGCCATTGTAATGTCACGATGGTAAAAGTCACAAAGAGCAATGTAAGGTTTACCTAGAACTTTAGGGAGTTATAATAACATACAAAGAGTAATGTAAGGTTTACCTAGAACTTTAGGGAGTTATTATAACGTACAAAGAGTAATGTAAGGTTTACCTAGAACTTTAGGGAGTTATTATAACATACAAAGAGTAATGTAAGGTTTACCTAGAACTTTAGGGAGTTATTATAACATACAAAGAGTAATGTAAGGTTTACCTAGAACTTTAGGGAGTTATTATAACATACAAAGAGTAATGTAAGGTTTACCTAGAACTTTAGGGAGTTATAATAACATACAAAGAGTAATGTAAGGTTTACCTAGAACTTTAGGGAGTTATTATAACATACAAAGAGTAATGTAAGGTTTACCTAGAACTTTAGGGAGTTATTATAACATACAAAGAGTAATGTAAGGTTTACCTAGAACTTTAGGGAGTTATTATAACATACAAAGAGTAATGTAAGGTTTACCTAGAACTTTAGGGAGTTATAATAACATACAAAGAGTAATGTAAGGTTTACCTAGAACTTTAGGGAGTTATTATAACATACAAAGAGTAATGTAAGGTTTACCTAGAACTTTAGGGAGTTATTATAACATACAAAGAGTAATGTAAGGTTTACCTAGAACTTTAGGGAGTTATAATAACATACAAATTGTAATGTAAGGTTTACCTAGAACTTTAGGGAGTTATTATAACATACAAAGAGTAATGTAAGGTTTACATAGAACTTTAGGGAGTTATTATAACATACAAATGTAATGTAAGGTTTACCTAGAACTTTGGGGAGTTATTAATAACATACAAAGAGTACTGTACGCTTTACCTAGAACTTTAGGGAGTTATTATAACATACAAAGAGCAATGTAAGGTTTACCTAGAACTTTAGGGAGTTATAATAACATACAAAGAGTAATGTAAGGTTTACCTAGAACTTTAGGGAGTTATTATAACATACAAAGAGTAATGTAAGGGGAGTTTACTAGAACTTTGGGGAACTTATTATAAATATTGTAAGAACTTTGGGAGTTATTATAACAAAAAGATTGTAAAAAGTAAGGTTTACCTAGAACTTTTATTATAACATACAAAGGGAGTTTATTATAAACATACAAAGAGTAATGTAAGGTTTACCTAGAACTTTAGGGAGTTATTATAACATACAAAGAGTAATGTAAGGTTTACCTAGAACTTTAGGGAGTTATTATAACATACAAAGAGTAACCTAGTAAAACTACAAACATTACTTTACTTTAACCTTGAAGGATTCTGAAGTCATACCAACTCTCTTACCATCCTAACATTATATACAAGTCATAGAGTACCTTCTAAAGACTCCTAGTATTGTTATACCAAGGCAGGTGCTCTCTTAAATCTATATTATGTTTAGATTTAAAAGCAAATTAAGGTTAAAACAAATACATATACACTGATACACTTGCTGGGAGAAATCTTTGCCATATTTGTGTCGAAGGTTGGACTACGAAGGACACGAACACAGTAAAATGCATTTATAATTAATGAACATGATTAATTAACACAAATTCATAGCATTGTAATTTTCATTCCTGTCAAGGTTGCCATAATATGTCTTTGATAGGTGTATTAGGAACTACACTTATAGCAAAGGGATTTGTGGTACCGAGATGTTCGTTACAACTGTGTTTTAGTTTTGATTAGGGTAAGGTCATTCTAGCAGGGTTAAAAGTGGTAGACTTCGGCATAAAGAGCTAACAAGCAAGCCTCTTCCTGCCTTCTCCAAAAAATCCATGAAATCCAAAACTCATGTCATTCCCTTTGGCATTCTACATTACGTCTTTGTATCACTATAAAAAGTAACCTCTGCGGAAGGCCTGTAGGACATTAAATGTGGTATGACAGAAGCTTTCCTTTCTGCTGATTTTGAAGGTGACCTTGACTTAGTTTTACATAGTTGGTATATCTTGATTTGACATTGAGTTTAGAGAGTTCTTATAATCTTCAGAATCTAACATGCTACCACATTTTCATTTCTGACATGGACCATGCTGTATGTTCTAACCCTGAAAGTCTTGATGACTAAAACCAAGAGTTCCTGGTACATGTACCTGACTGGGGGGTCTTAAGTACCTAGGTCATGACTTTCATAAGTCTCAAAAGTAAAATCTGCAGACTTTCAAATACCCAGGATATTTGTTATCAAGATGTACTGCTGAGCTCTTATCATGTACAGTGTAAATTTGTGCTGCCAAGTGTTAATGTGGCGATCAGGGCACACTACCAGTGACATGTGTGGAAAAAATCAGCATGACATGCTCTACATAGTGTTTTACCAGCATACCTAGGACTGAACTTAACCCTTATTCCTTAAGTCCAATCCAAACACACATCCAGTCTCTGTGATCCAATCAACTACCACAATGCTTACTGGCACATTCTTTTTCTTCTCTCTCTTGGTTTCTTTGCAGATTTCACTTTCATTACTTTCCAAACCTAATAACTTTTTTTTTTTATAAAATACTTTCATCAATGCGTTTTGCATTGTTGAAACATAAGTTTAAGGCAATGATATCTTACAGATATTCTACATGTATTTTTCTTAAAATTTATTTTCCTCGCTGTTATTCCTTATTATTTTTTTGTATGATTTTCATGTTTTCACATACAAATTTAATATTTTGTTTTATGATTTAATTCAGGAAGACCGAACTAATTAACCTACCACAGTGATGCCAATCACATTTGATTGGGAAAGAGATCATTTAGGATCAAACCTGAATCTCTTCATGGTAACTTGACACTTTTTATTAAGACCAGTTAAACTTCCTGTTTTGCAGCCGTTTTGAAATAGTTTACCGAGAGTATTGCGATCACAGTGAGGACAGAAAACAACTGTCCAAAGACACCATACCGTCCTGAAAGAAAGTTGTTCAGAGCTCATTCATCCTTCTCCAGAGATATATTTGTCCTTATAAGATGGTTAAAAAGGTCTAGTTCAACATTGTCCATTGTCCTTTTTGTAAAGAAGTGATTTAAGTAACAGGCCTGTCCATCCATGTACAAACAAATATTGTCCTTTGCAGCAAGTGGCTGAGAAGAAGGTCTAGTCCAGCAATTAAAATTCAATGACATTTTCTCAGTGTCATTTCGTAAAGATTCATTTATATTACTTGGCACATTAGAATATTAGTATTGATAAAAATGTACTCAATGAATAAGAAATTGTCCAAGATGCTTTGAAACAGTGATAAATGTTTTGTAGTGCTATGCTTTAAAATCTGATAATAGCAATGTAAACATTAACATTTATGTGTATATTTCAAATTATTTTTAAAACAGTTAGTATCTAATATGACATAATGTGATAAGAAAACTTGAAATGAAAAATTTGCTTTTAAGCTATATTAATTATTAGGGGTTTGAGATATTTTCTAAGTGAACTTCATATATTTTGGATAGCATCCTAGGACCTACATACCTCTATTCAGCTGAAGTAAGAATCTATCAGTGATACAGGGTCATTGTTCGTTAAACATTTGCTATTGATATAATGTGGCTATACTAATGCTGCTGATTTAGAGTGTAGTGAGCCTTTGTCTGGTAAGATGATGACAAAATCTACTAATTCAGATATTGTTATGTACATTAAACTGTTTCTAAAAGCCAAGAATACCTGGAATGCTGCTAAACATCCAGGTTCACTAATGTTTGAACTACAAACACCGATGTAGAGAGAAAATGCCAGAGTGATGCATCAGAGAGCTCCTGATGTTTTTTGCCCAGGTAGAAACAAGGGTATGTATAGAGTCCTGACTCACATATCGGGCTGGGGAGGGACCATCTATACATTGGGGAGGCTATCTCAGGCAGGTTGTTCTAGTCCAGGCAGGTTGTTCTAGTCCATGAGTGGTTCGTTTTTGTTATGATGCAAAGTTTTGTCAGAAGTTTGCAAATCAAGATCCCTGAAGTGTTTAGTGGTAAATCAAGCTTCCTCATAATGCTTGAAATCATAGCTTTTCTCTCAACAGTAATGCTCAAGATAATAGAATTATGGTAATAAAAACTATTTCTCCATAACTGGATTTCGAATAACTAACTATTTTTATCTGAATCAAAAACAGCCATAATTTTCTCTTGTTTCAGCATATTTTCATAGTAAAAGAATCAGGGTTTTTTAAATGATTTAACCGTCACAATGGAATATGCATGTGTTACAAGTTTTTATTCGACACTGATTCAGTAGATGATTGGTGTAAGGAGCTATGTTGTGTGTGGGAGGATACATGCTGAGAGTCAGGGCGGGGTTGTCTACATACCAAAACAATGGACTTCTAATCTCACTGCATTGACATGCTTACAGCTGACACTGCAAACCACCCATATCCTAACTATAGATAGCTATCATACACCTCCATTTCTCTAATTCCTGTATGTATTGGAGGTATCACATTTTACCTAACTATATGAACCTCAGATTATTATGGTAATTAAATGTATATATTTTCTGTAATTTTTTTTATTGGAATCTATTTTGCTCAAAACTTTGTTCATGCACTTTTATTGCTTACTTTATACCTACATGATATGATAATGACTGTAATTTTACATTTTCTTTTCTTCAATTTTTCTATTGGAAATAATTTGGCACAAAAGTTTGTGTATATCTTAGTCTAAATCCCTTCCAAAGTAAAACTCAAATTACAAACAATATTTATTTAATCTTCAGTGTTCACATTTTCATATAAATATATACATACTCATACTTTTTGTCGTCTCTTCATCTAAATATAACTTTTTACATTTGATATACAATAATTATAACATTCACACAGTCCAACAGGAATTATCTCCCTTGGTTGATATTTCGGAGGGAGTCGGGATACAAAATGGTCGGAAGTTTATCTTTTCCTATTATTTGATGTCTAAAGCAACATTTTACTAATGACAATATGATTCTGATCATGTACGGCAGCGCTTCACTTACTAATCAAGTCTACTTGTTAATGGCCGTCTCATCAGTAACATATGTCGGTAGGATATGTATTGTTTTATTCCCTAATGAGGAATTATTTATCAAAGAAAATATCGTTTTATTAAAGGAAAACTTTCCTATGATATTTTATTAAGTCTGAATAAGCTGATGCACTGGAATTTAAAGGCTGTATTAGCACACGTGTGCCACTCATTGTAACACAACTATTGTGCCAACATCGGTACTTCTTTTGTCTACCGAGCCAATCACATGTGACCATCAGAAGCATGCTTCAGCGATCACTTTTATGCCCAAGCAAGCCAATACACTGATATTGGGTGGCATTTGAGGGTTGAGTTGAGACCCTGGGTTACTGCTTCAATGGCAGAACAGATTGATTACCTTGGTGTTAAAGTGGAAATTCCACGCACGCCAGAAAAAACATCTAAGGCTTTACAATCCAATGTTGGGTAGGTAATAAAACTTTAAACAATACCTTGGCAGCTAGGCTGTACAGGAGCAAGTTTCCAAACAAACATGTCCGTGTGCGACTTATTTTTTTATTATGTACTTTAATCAGAGTAGGCCAAAGCTTTAATTGGACATGAACGGTGGGTTAATTACACAGTACGATGACATAGTCTCTGACCCTATACAATTCAGCCTGACTGATTTGGCAGCCAAAGATTCATTATCATCTGACATTTTGTCTTTTGTATCTCAAACAAGTATATACACTTCATGGATTTGTATTACAACAGAGAGAAGTTAATGAAATGCATGATAAAAGAACTGTAATTACAAGTTCAGAGGTCAAGTTCTTCTTTGGTCGATACTACAGGAGTTTGTATGTTATATAGATTTTTTCACAATTGAGTAGTTTTACTTTATAGTATGATTTATAGATAAAAAAAACCATAATATTTCATATATATCACCCATATCAATAAACTACTCTTCTATGGGTCCCTACATATGATGATCAAGTCTATACAGATTTCTGTCCAGCGAATCTATTGTATCACTGCAAAAAGGTTTTCTATTGCTTTTATTAGCTCACCTGGTCCAAAGGACCGAGATGAGCTTATGGGATACCGCAGCGTCCGGCGTCCGTCGTCCATCTTCCGGCATCCGGCGTCTGTCGTCCGTCGTCCGTCGTCCGTCAACAATCGACTTCTTCTCCATAACCGCTGGTCGGATTTCAACAAAATTTGACTGGTAGCATCCTTATGGGCTACTAACTGAAAATTGTACAAATGATGGGGCTGACCCCCAGGGGGCCTGAGGGGCGGGGTCAAAAGGGGTCAATTTGGCTATTTCCATATAAACGACTTCTTCTCTGAAACCAAGCATGGGATAGCACCCATAATGCAATGGTAGCATCCTTATAGGGTGGGGATTCAAAATTGTACAAATAATGGGGCTGACCCCCCGGGGGCCTGAGGGGCGGGGTCAAAAGGGGCCAATTTGGCTATTTCCATATAAACGACTTCTTCTCTGAAACTAAGCATGGTCTAGCACCCATAATGCAATGGTAGCATCCTTATAGGGTGGGGATTCAAAATTGTGCAAATGATAGGGACTGACCCCCCCGGGGGCCTGAGGGGCGGGGTCAAAAGGGTCAATTTGGCTATTTCCATATAAATGACTTCTTCTCTGCAACTAAGCATGGTATAGCACCCATAATGCAATGGTAGCATCCTTGTCGGCTGGGGATTCCAAATTGAGCAAATGATAGGGCTGACCCCCGGGGGCCTGAGGGGCGGGGTCAAAAGTGATCAATTTCCATATAAATGACTTTTTCTCTGCAACTTAACATGGGATTGTGCTCATAATGCAATGGTTACATCCTTATAGGGTTTTGGATTCAAAAATTTTGCAAATGATGGGGCTGACCCCCCCCCGGGGGCCTGAAGGGTGGGGTCAAAAGGGTCAATTTAGCTATTTCCATATAAACGACTTCTTCTCTGCAACTAAGAATGGAAGAGCACTTATAATGCAATGTTAGCATCCTTATAGGGTTGGGATTTGAAATTGTACAAATGATAGGGCTGACCCCCGGGGCCTTAAACGGCAATAGATGCGAGGTCAAAAAGGTCAATTAGGCTACTATTTTCATATAAATTACTTTGTCTCTGAACCTATGTATTGGATAGCATATTTGTATGGTATCAATAGCATCATTGTATGATTGTGATTCAAAATTAAACTTTGGGAGTCAATTTTGCTTATTTTTCTAATTGTCAGAGTCTTGTGATAATTACTAACAAAAAACCAGGTGAGCGATACAGGCCCTCTGGGCCTCTTGTTAAGGTCTAGCTTAATTAACAATAACTAGTTAGTACCCTAGATTTGAATATTTCATTGATTTGATGTTTCTGAAAAAAAGAATTAGGTAACATCAAATGTCCCAATAGAAGATTCCTGTTGCTAATAAGTCATTCAATATAACCCACTGTCCAAAATGTCAATAAAATCCCATTGTTTTAAAGGTCAATTTAATTTGCTTGTTAACAAACCGTCAAATCATTTCATAAAACCTTTCTGTCTCTATCAGCAAAACAGTCAAATTGACCCCACTGTCAAAATTGTCAATCTGACCCCACTGACAAAATACTCCACCTGGCCCCACTGTCAAAACAGTCAATTCAATCTCTTTCTCAAAACACACACTCCACATAGACCCACTGTCAAAACTGTCAATTCAATCCCACTTTCAAAACAGTCCACCAGGACCAACTGTCAAAACTATAAACCTGACCCACTGTCAAAGCTGTCAATTTAATCCTACTATCAAAACAGTCCACCTTGACCCACTTCCAAAACAGTCCACCTGGATTCACTGGCAAAAAAGTCCACCTGTACCAACTTTCAAAAAGCTGTCATTTTAACCCTACTGTAAAAACAGTTCTCCTAGATTCATTTTTAAAACTGTAAACCTGACCTGCTGTCAAAACTTAATTTAATCCTACTGTCAAAATAGTCCACCTGGATTCACTGTCAAAACAGTCCACCTGGATTCACTGTCAAAATAGTCCACATGGATTCACTGTCAAAATAGTCCACATGGATTCACTGTCAAAACAGTCAACCTGGATTCACTGTCTAAACAGTCAACCTGACCTTACCATTAGTACTATTGATGATAATAATGTATGCAGTATTATATCATAGTTTAATCAACAGAACATAAAAAAATCAGTCCTTATAAAAACAATGGTAATTACTATAAGCCAGCTATCTCAGAAAAGCTATAACCTATAAGTCAAACCACCATGCCCTCTCAACCTTACAGTAACTGTCAAAACAACCAGAACCCTGTGTGTCAAATATAAATACCTCTGGACCTAACCCTCTAGTGGTTTTCTCATTCTGTATAGTATTGTCTGTCAGTCATTACAAATAAACGTCACTACCAATACCCTCGCACATCAGGCATTGAAAACTGGTGCCTGTGACGTTCTGTTGGTACAATTCTTGGCAAATGTCAGTAATTTAGTCATCTGACTGAACATCTTGTTCAATCAAGATGGAACAATGATTTATACCAAGTATTTGTGAGGATGTAACAGGATAGAAAATAAAAAATGTAATATTTAGAATATCACATTTAAATATATGAAATATATTTAACTGAAACTCCCATTAGACTCTTGACTTGGTCCGCTCAATTTGTTAACTAGAGAAACACGCCTCAGGAATATTTCGGTATAACAACACTCGCTGCCTACTTGAGAGAAAATCAAACTATTGACTGAGCTAAGACATCAGTAAGAATGACAAAGGACAACAACAAATGATATAGTCGAATGAACAAATGGCAACAAGAATTGACAAAGGACAATAAGAATAGACAAAGGACAAGGACAGAAGTCAAGGACAACAACAATTGGTAAAGAACAAGGACAACAAGAAATAACAATGAAAAAAAAACTATTGATAAAGGAGAGCAACTATTGACAATAGACAACAAAAGCAATTGACAAGGGACAACAACAATAATAATTGACAAAGGACAACAACAACAACTGATAAAGGAAGACAACAACAATGAAAGGAAGACAACAACAATTGACAGAGGAAGACAACAACAATTGACAAAGGAAAACAACAACAATTGACAAAGGAAAACAACAACAATTGACAGAGGAAGACAACAACAATTGACAGAGGAAGACAACAACAATTGACAAAGGAAAACAACAACAATTGACAAAGGAAAAAACAACAATTGACAGAGGAAGACAACAACAATTGACAAAGGAAAACAACAACAATTGACAGAGGAAGACAACAACAATTGACAGAGGAACAAAAGACAACAACAACAACAATTGACAGAGGAGAAAACAACAATTGACAGAGGAAGACAACAACAATTGACAGAGGACAACAACAACAATTGACAGAGGAAGACAACAACAATTGACAGAGGAACAACAACAACAATTGACAGAGGAAAACAACAACAATTGACAGAGGAAGACAACAACAATTGACAGAGGAAGACAACAACAATTGACAGAGGAAACAACAACAATTGACAGAGGAAGACAACAACAATTGACAGAGGAAGACAACAACAATTGACAGAGGAAGACAACAACAATTGACAGAGGAAGACAACAACAATTGACAAAGAAAACAACAACAACTGACAAAGGAAGACAACAACAATTGACAGAGGAAGACAACAACAATTGACAAAGGAAAACAACAACAATTGACAAAGGAAACAACAACATTGAAAGGAAGACAACAACAATTGACAGAGGAAGACAACAACAATTGACAAAGGAAACAACAACAATTGACAGAGGAAGACAACAACAATTGACAGAGGAAGACAACAACAATTGACAAAGGAAAACAACAACAATTGACAAAGGAAAACAACAACAATTGACAGAGGAAGACAACAACAATTGACAGAGGAAAACAACAACAATTGACAAAGGAAAACAACAACAATTGACAGAGGAAGACAACAACAATTGACAAAGGAAACACAACAACAATTGACAGAGGAAAACAACAACAATTGACAGAGGAAGACAACAACAATTGACAGAGGAAAACAACAACAATTGACAAAGGAAAACAACAACAATTGACAGAGGAAGACAACAACAATTGACAAAGGAAAACAACAACAATTGACAAAGGAAAACAACAACAATTGACAGAGGAAGACAACAACAATTGACAGAGGAAGACAACAACAATTGACAGAGGAAAACAACAACAATTGACAGAGGAAGACAACAACAATTGACAGAGGAAAACAACAACAATTGACAGAGGAAGACAACAACAATTGACAGAGGAAGACAACAACAATTGACAAGGAGGAAGACAACAACAATTGACAAAGGAAGACAACAACAATTGACAAGAGGAAAAAATTATCAGAGGACAACAACAACAATTTACAAAGGACAACAACAACAATTGACAGAGGACAACAACAACAATTGACAAAGGAAGACAACAACAACTTGATGGAATAATGGAGGACACTTAGCCATCATAATAATGGAGGACACTTAGCTACCATACTAATGGAGGACACTTAGCCGTCATAATAATGGAGGACACTTAGCCGACATAATAATGGAGGACACTTAGCCATCATAATAATGGAGGACACTTAGCCATCATAATAATGGAGGACACTTAGCCATCATAATAATGGAGGACACTTAGCCTCATAATAATGGAGGACACTTAGCCGTCATAATAATGGAGGACACTTAGCCTCATAATAATGGAGGACACTTAGCCACATAATAATGGAGGACACTTAGCCATCATAATAATGGAGGACACTTAGCCTCATATAATGGAGGACACTTAGCCATCATAATAATGGAGGACACTTAGCCATCATAATAATGGAGGACACTTAGCCATCATAATAATGGAGGACACTTAGCCATCATAATAATGGAGGACACTTAGCCATCATAAATAATGGAGGACACTTAGCCATCATAATAATGGAGGACACTTAGCCGTCATAATAATGGAGGACACTTAGCCATCATAATAATGGAGGACACTTAGCCATCATAATAATAGGACACTTAGGAGGACACTTAGCCATCATAATAATGGAGGACACTTAGCCGTCATAATAATGGAGGAAAGGAGGACACTTAGCCATCATAATAATGGAGGACACTTAGCCATCATAATAATGGAGGACACTTAGCCATCATAATAATGGAGGACACTTAGCCATCATAATAATGGAGGACACTTAGCCATCATAATAATGGAGGACACTTAGCCATCATAATAATGGAGGACACTTAGCCGTCATAATAATGGAGGACACTTAGCCATCATAATAATGGAGGACACTTAGCCATCATAATAATGGAGGACACTTAGCCATCATAATAATGGAGGACACTTAGCCATCATAATAATGGAGGACACTTAGCCATCATAATAATGGAGGACACTTAGCCGTCATAATAATGGAGGACACTTAGCCATCATAATAATGGAGGACACTTAGCCATCATAATAATGGAGGACACTTAGCCATCATAATAATGGAGGACACTTAGCCATCATAATAATGGAGGACACTTAGCCATCATAATAATGGAGGACACTTAGCCATCATAATAATGGAGGACACTTAGCCATCATAATAATGGAGGACACTTAGCCTAGCATCATAATAATGGAGGACACTTAGCCGTCATAATAATGGAGGACACTTAGCCATCATAATAATGGAGGACACTTAGCCATCATAATAATGGAGGACACTTAGCCGTCATAATAATGGAGGACACTTAGCCGTCATAATAATGGAGGACACTTAGCCATCATAATAATGGAGGACACTTAGCCATCATAATAATGGAGGACACTTAGCCATCATAATAATGGAGGACACTTAGCCATCATAATAATGGAGGACACTTAGCCATCATAATAATGGAGGACACTTAGCCATCATAATAATGGAGGACACTTAGCCATCATAATAATGGAGGACACTTAGCCGTCATAATAATGGAGGACACTTAGCCATCATAATAATGGAGGACACTTAGCCATCATAATAATGGAGGACACTTAGCCATCATAATAATGGAGGACACTTAGCCATCATAATAATGGAGGACACTTAGCCATCATAATAATGGAGGACACTTAGCCATCATAATAATGGAGGACACTTAGCCGTCATAATAATGGAGGACACTTAGCCATCATAATAATGGAGGACACTTAGCCATCACTACCTCATAATAATGGAGGACACTTAGCCATCATAATAATGGAGGACACTTAGCCATCATAATAATGGAGGACACTTAGCCATCATAATAATGGAGGACACTTAGCCGTCATCATAATAATGGAGGACACTTAGCCATCATAATAATGGAGGACACTTAGCCATCATAATAATGGAGGACACTTAGCCATCATAATAATGGAGGACACTTAGCCATCATAATAATGGAGGACACTTAGCCATCATAATAATGGAGGACACTTAGCCATCATAATAATGGAGGACACTTAGCCATCATAATAATGGAGGACACTTAGCCATCATAATAATGGAGGACACTTAGCCATCATAATAATGGAGGACACTTAGCCATCATAATAATGGAGGACACTTAGCCATCATAATAATGGAGGACACTTAGCCATCATAATAATGGAGGACACTTAGCCTCATCATAATAATGGAGGACACTTAGCCATCATAATAATGGAGGACACTTAGCCGTCATAATAATGGAGGACACTTAGCCGTCATAATAATGGAGGACACTTAGCCGTCATAATAATGGAGGACACTTAGCCATCATAATAATGGAGGACACTTAGCCATCATAATAATGGAGGACACTTAGCCGTCATAATAATGGAGGACACTTAGCCGTCATAATAATGGAGGACACTTAGCCGTCATAATAATGGAGGACACTTAGCCGTCATAATAATGGAGGACACTTAGCCGTCATAATAATGGAGGACACTTAGCCATCATAATAATGGAGGACACTTAGCCATCATATGCCCTCTAACTATGACAAGGGTTTCAATCAGAAATATTCTATCCTCAAGTTTGAGTACCGGCTTTAGTTACACAGCACTAACTGAAGATTTGTAGGTGTAAACCCTATATATACTTTTAGTTTATGTCATTATCCAGATGACTGGTCGTGTTGGTGTAGTTGTTGGTGGACCAAATGCATACCTCCTGTTGTTTATAATAAGTAAATATGTTGAGTTCTCCATTTAGCAAGGTCAAGCATTGGACATACATTGATATATATTAGTATATACATTTATTGCACTATAGTTTACATTAAAATCTGCCAGGCTTCAATCTACTGCCATCATGAGTCTGTCGCCTAGGCCAGTCAGACATTTTAATAAACATTTTTTGAGGGAGAGTTGGAGCGGGGAGGGGGGAGCT
The DNA here is from genome assembly GCF_041381155.1 of Argopecten irradians. NCBI lineage: Eukaryota > Metazoa > Mollusca > Bivalvia > Pectinida > Pectinidae > Argopecten > Argopecten irradians. The sequence goes on along the minus strand of NC_091137.1, from coordinate 14,905,711 downwards.
GTCCCTGTTAGGGGTCTGCCTGATGACTATCAATGGTTGCTAATCCTGGCATCTCCACCAACCTCCGACCTCCAGAGATGAAAGAAAGGACTGAAACTGATCTTCATGGGAATGTCTCTCGGAACTTCACTGCCACACCAATGCCCCGCTGTTCTATTAAACTGGCACACTCCCTTAATATGTCCTGCTTTTCTATTTAATCAGCACACTCCCTTGACATGTCCTGCTTTTCTATTTAATCAGCACACTCCCTTGACATGTCCTGCTGTTCTGTTGAACCAGCACTCCCTTACCATGCCCTGCTGTTCTGGTGAACCAGCACACTCCCTTACCATGTCTTGCTGTTCTTGCTAAGCAGCATACTCCTTGGATATTCTGTTGGAGAAACTTTCTCCCGAGACAGATTTTGCTATTTAAAAATACTAACACACTCCATGCAAATCTGTTTGATACTTTCACTTTGTAGACAAGTTGTGTATTTGCATTCATCAGTTCAAATATCAGCTATCATACTTACATGCTAATAACTTCAATATTAGCTGAAGCTGCATATTTATTGAAGTGACCCAGTGACAAAGAGAATTAATCCTGAGTAATGTGCTTGGCCATTGTGAAATCATTTCTTCCAAGAAATTAAGTTCTGATAACCTCAGAATGATCAAGCCTTATTCAATTATTCATGGCCGTTTGAAATTGAAAATGTAGAGGTCAAGTGCCAAGACTACCTTGGAATAAAGACCTCCTACAAGGAAGCCTATGGAATTGTTTAATGTTTAAATGAGGTATATCTTTACTGTAGTTATGGCAACATGTTCAGTGAAAACATACAACTCTTATCCGGAAAGGGAAAAATTTCTACTGCCATGGCCTCTATAAATAGTTTATCAAACAGTACATCTTGTTTCCTTCCAAGCTTGTTATAAAATGCACCAGAATTGGATTTGGAATGATACTGAATTAGATTTCTGAAAAAGATAAAAGTTAAAGTCTTCAAAGGAGTCGGGTAATGGGGCGACACTTGTAAAGATAAACATGTTGATTACTGGACTGATAAGGATTTCTGCATTCTTTGGGGATATATATATATATACAGCCTTACTCTTGTGTAAAACATGTAAAACGGTGAAATATTCTTAACTTCTCTGTGCCCTTATCACAAAACAAAAGGAAAGGGAGATAACAATGCCAATGTCTGTTTGGTCTGGTCACATTCTGTCCTGGCCCCGATTTCTCTAACAAATTAAAAACATGCACTTCAGTCATAACTTAAGTTTTACTCCTCATGTAACTTGCGCGGTATGTCAAACTTGACTTAAGTTTGTCTTAATTGGCTTAGATACAAGTTTGTCAGAGCTAGATTCAGTATAAATAGCATAATTTTAACTATTACTGAGATTGTTCCCAAACAATTAAATTTTTATCTTTTTGTGATCCTGCATCTAAGATGATCTTAAAATATATAAATAGGATCAGTTTATATATTTATAAGCAGATCTAATTTCACATCAAGATTTTTTTCCAAGATAGTTTTTCTTTCATCAGTAACATTCTGTGATAAAGTGTATGTTTGCTGTGAGTGTCAGAGGTTCAAGTCAAAAGAGAGAGGACAAAACTGATGTGTTTGCTGTTAACCTAGGACAAAATAAGGTATCTGGGATGTGTGATCGGTGCCATGTGCTTGTCCATCGGTCATGTTATTAGTTTGAACATAAATTGGAAGCCATTTTCATAGAATTTCTTGTCATTCTGAAATGCTTTAAGATCAGTAGTTTCAGTTTGTAGCAATTTTAAAAATGATTTGCAGTTGTATTTACTAATAATGAAACATGTTGTGTTTTACAGGTACACAATGCGATTGATTCCAACCAAGAAAAGTCTTGAATCGGCAGACAAAGTCACAGCGTCCAGTTTCTGCAGGTAATGTTTTGTAAGACAGACCTACATCATATGAGCTTGATGACGCTTTTGGTATCATTGTTTGCAAGTGATGATGGTAACTTGTGGTATTTATGTTTGAGTATTTTAGGAGACTTTTGCCCATTGCGATGGTAACTATAGATGTTATTTTTGGAAATTTAGGAGACGTTTACCTATTGTAATGGTAACTATAGATGTTGTTTTGGTATTTTAGGAGACATTTGCCCGTTATTATGGTAACTATAGATGTTGTTTTGGTATTTTAGGAGACGTTTGCCCGTTGTTATGGTAACTATAGATGTTGTTTTGGTATTTTAGATTACGTTTGCTCGTTGTTATGGTAACTATAGATGTTGTTTTGGTATTTTAGATTACGTTTGCTCGTTGTTATGGTAACTATAGATGTTGTTTTGGTATTTTAGGAGACGTTTATGCTAACTATTTATGTTGTTTTGGTATTTTAGGAGACGTTTGCCCGTTGTTATGGTAACTATAGATGTTGTTTTGGTATTTTAGATTACGTTTGCTCGTTGTTATGGTAACTATAGATGTTGTTTTGGTATTTTAGGAGACGTTTATGCTAACTATTTATGTTGTTTTGGTATTTTAGGAGAGGTTTGCCCGTTGTTATGGTAACTATAGATGTTGTTTTGGTATTTTAGGAGACGTTTATGCTAACTATATATGTTGTTTTGGTATTTTAGGAGACGTTTGCCCGTTATTATGGTAACTATAGATGTTGTTTTGGTATTTTAGGAGACGTTTGCCCGTTGTTATGGTAACTATAGATGTTGTTTTGGTATTTTAGATTACGTTTGCTCGTTGTTATGGTAACTATAGATGTTGTTTTGGTATTTTAGGAGACGTTTATGCTAACTATAGATGTTGTTTTGGTATTTTAGGAGAGGTTTGCCCGTTGTTATGGTAACTATAGATGTTGTTTTGGTATTTTAGGAGACGTTTATGCTAACTATAGATGTTGTTTTGGTATTTAAGGAGAGGTTTGCTCGTTGTTATGGTAACTATAGATGTTGTTTTGGTATTTTAGATTACGTTTGCTCGTTGTTATGGTAACTATAGATGTTGTTTTGGTATTTTAGGAGACGTTTATGCTAACTATTTATGTTGTTTTGGTATTTTAGGAGACGTTTGCCCGTTATTATGGTAACTATAGATGTTGTTTTGGTATTTTAGGAGACGTTTGCCCGTTGTTATGGTAACTATAGATGTTGTTTTGGTATTTTAGATTACGTTTGCTCGTTGTTATGGTAACTATAGATGTTGTTTTGGTATTTTAGGAGACGTTTGCTCGTTGTTATGGTAACTATAGATGTTGTTTTGGTATTTTAGGAGACGTTTGCCCGTTGTTATGGTAACTATAGATGTTGTTTTGGTATTTTAGGAGACGTTTGCCCGTTGTTATGGTAACTATAGATGTTGTTTTGGTATTTTAGGAGACGTTTGCCCGTTGTTATGGTAACTATAGATGTTGTTTTGGTATTTTAGGAGACGTTTGCCCGTGGTGATGGTGAGGAACCACATGTCAGAGACCCTGAAGGCAGCCACCACATTTATAGAGCAGGGACGTATCCTTTGTAACACTGGCCACTAACATTGGGTGGGAAATCTGCTGGTGGTCATAAATTTATATTTATGCCAGTAAAGTGTGACTGAGCCTGAAGGGAGGGGAAGCGGGGCATGTCATTATGTTAGACATGGTACCTCCGTCAGGGTCGACAGTACCACACAGAGAGGCACAGCCAATATTTATGTACAATTAGTTAAATTAGGTCTGTTGTCATTTAATTTATTCACCAGGGGAAGTTACTTCAAGGGTATTCTTTTAACATGCATAATTCATTAGAGCGTGAATGGCAACTGATGTGTCATTGAAATTTTGTTCAACAATACTTCTATAAGCCACTCTGCTGTCAAACACTGCAATAAATGTGTTAATCACCATGCATATGTAATAGTACTTATTGGAAATAAATATTTTACCTTAATTGCCATGCTCCATGCTATTTTGTGAAATGTTCATTTAATGGTCTATATATAAAAGATATTTTTAATCATTAATTACCAGTAATGCATTTTCTGTAGCCATTTACATGACTAGTGTAATAAAACTAGGGTGAAGGGGGAATAACTCTTTCAACGTCATGTCTGATAATGCTACCTTCATTGTTGTATTTTATCTTAATCTGGTCTACCCCATCTCAGGTAATCCTTTGTAAGGTTTACCCCTCCCAACAAAACTATACAGAATGAACATATCTAACATTTAAATGCTATTATTTTCAAATAAGTGTAAAATGATGGCGTCATCCAAGACGTGATATTGTACTCCACTAATATACACTAACACCCTTGTAATACCCTGTAGAGGATACAATGACCTTGACAAACTTGTAGATGTACGAGTAGGACCTCAGGTAATATCAGATCCAGCTTTCCTCGTCACCAGGTAAGAACATTGATCAATATGATCTGCCATATTTTAATAACTTCGTAATTTTGAATTTGTGTTTCTGTGTCAAAGTTAGACAATTTGAAGAATTACCTTAAAGTATATAGATTTCCCCCATTCTTTCCTGCTAAATATAACAATATAGTTGTATCTTTTCCTGAAAGGCAAAAAGTATGGAAATAATGTTAAATAATTTTACATATATTTTAAAGACTTCTTTCTTGTTATAGAATGTTGAAGATATTGTAAATAATTTTGTTAATCTCGATATTGGTAATAGCTTGTTTTCCTTGTTTTTATCTTTTAAGAAATTTGTTTTAATACAGGTAATAATTTTTCATGCTTGTATCTCCCCAGGAACATGGAGGACTTTATCACATGGACGGATACCTCGGCCATCAGGAAGCATGTGCTGGACTATAATGAAATGGTGAGTGTCATATTATAGTCGGGATTCATTATGACATGTATAGTATTTATAGACCAGCTTCAGTTAGAGAGGTTCCACATATTGGTATTACCACAAGTCCTCCATCTCTGGGTTGAATCTCATAGGAGTCAATTGCTGGGTACTGACTGTTGGTTGGTGGTTTTTCGCTGGATACTCAATTTAAAGCATTTTGTTTTTGCAACATGTAAATTATATCATGTTTACAAACGGTGCACATTTTTATAATACCAAAAACTTTTAAAAAACTTTAAAAAAAAACTTTTTTCTTGTACTTCAGTTCAATGTATATGTAATATAAAGAAAATATGAAATATAACTGCTCAATATATTGTGTGCCTTACCTTCAATATTTACACTGATGTCTTATTCTGTTTGTGTATTACAGAGAGACGACTTTGACCTGATGAGCTAACACACACAAACACCATATCATCCCATCATCATCTGTGACTTCATTGTAAATACCATAATAAATACATGTATATAACTCATAGAAAACGTCTTCAACTTTTATTCAAATGTACTGTATTCAACTCGATAAGCTCCCTCATACCTATAAGCGCTCCCATCCCTATATGCGCCCCTCTGCCCTTTTTGAAGCCTCCCTTTCTTTCACTTTGAATTAAATGCAGACTGAAAATATGAAAAATATTGGTTTCTTTATTTGAATTCTTTTGCAAATTGATTTATGGCTTACTATTAAGGGCCCGTTAGTTCAAAAGACGATTAGCTGAATCATTTGTATTTTAAATATTTCATTTCTTGTTTTCTGCAAAACCTGTGATTTTTTGTTCGTTAAAATCTTCTTATGAATGAAATACTTAAAATTCTGTTAAGTTGGTTTTACAAGAAATCATTTTATCTTGATCTGAAACTTGTCCTTAAACTGTGTTTAGCCATCTTTTGAACAACTGGACAGTAAGTCTTACTGGGTCGCATTGTGCAAGTCTTAGTAAGATGGTTCAGGAATTAAACAATACATATATATATATATATAGGTTAATCAAAATGGTTTTAATTAAAATGTTCTCATTGCTCTAAGATAAAGTTTTGAAACTTAAGTTACCTATAAAAAGCAACATTTGTTAAATAAATTGTCTTTTTCCTTGAAAACCCGAAGGATAAATCTGACTGATGCTGTGATTTAAAAGTGGATTAAAGTTTATTGTTAAACCATTAACATACTCTGTTAAATATTATCGTCACTTTTTGGTCCACATGTTGGTTTTGTTGTCATTATTTGGTTGCCTTCTTTGATTGGCTGTTTGTATCTCTCGCTTGGCACGCAGTAACATCATACTGAAAAGAGATATCAGCCAATCAGCAACGTTTAAATATCCAAAATTGTTTTCACTATAAATTTATAAAAGATTTATTGAAATTTTATGAGACTAGTGTAGTAGTGGAGCAAGGGAGGTAATTCTTACAGAATACTAGGTAAAACAGGCATACCCTCTCTATATTCCAACAAAATAGAACGGAATTGGCAGCATAACTTTCCATAGAAATAGCTAAAATTTAGTGATAATACATCATAAAATGATATATAATACCTACTTGAGCTGGGACACAACACAATAATACCCCTACCATGATGATACCTACTTGAGTTGGGACACAACACAATAATACCCCTACCATGATGATACCTACTTGAGTTATGACACAACACAATAATACCCCTACCATGATGATACCTACTTGAGTTGGGACACAACACAATAATATCCCTACCATGATGATACCTACTAGAGTTGGGACACAACACAATAATATCCCTACCATAATGATACCTACTTGAGTTATGACACAACACAATAATATCCCTACCATGATGATACCTACTTGAGTTATGACACAACACAATAATACCCCTACCATGATGATACCTACTTGAGTTGGACACAACACAATAATATCCCTACCATGATGATACCTACTTAAGTTATGACACAACACAATAATACCCCTACCATGATGATACCTACTTGAGTTGGGACACAACACAATAATACCCCTACCATGATGATACCTACTTGAGTTGGGACACAACACAATAATACCCCTACCATAATGATACCTACTTGAGTTGGACACAACACAATAATACCCCTACCATGATGATACCTACTTGAGTTGGACACAACACAATAATACCCCTACCATGATGATACCTACTTGAGTTGGACACAACACAATAATACCCCTACCATAATGATACCTACTTAAGTTATGACACAACACAATAATACCCCTACCATGATGATACCTACTTGAGTTATGACACAACACAATAATACCCCTACCATGATGATACCTACTTGAGTTGGACACAACACAATAATATCCCTACCATAATGATACCTACTTAAGTTATGACACAACACAATAATACCCCTACCATGATGATACCTACTTGAGTTGGGACAAACACAATAATATCCCTACCATGATGATACCTACTTGAGTTATGACACAACACAATAATACCCCTACCATGATGATACCTACTTGAGTTGGGACACAACACAATAATACCCCTACCATGATGATACCTACTTGAGTTGGGACACAACACAATAATACCCCTACCATGATGATACCTACTTGAGTTGGGATACAACACAATAATACCCCTACCATGATGATACCTACTTGAGTTGGGACACAACACAATAATATCCCTACCATGATGATACCTACTTGAGTTATGACACAACACAATAATACCCCTACCATGATGATACCTACTTGAGTTGGGACACAACACAATAATACCCCTACCATGATGATACCTACTTGAGTTGTGATACATGATGATACCTACTTGAGTTGGGACACTTCTCTGATCAGGCCTTTGACAATCGATGTACCATCAGGTATATTAGTTGAGGGTGCTGGTGATGTAGCACCAGGGCTTCCAGCGGTGTCCCTGAAATGTTCAGTATTTAAATGCTTGTTCTTATTATCAGGAAGTATCTAATAGTTTTAAAAGATTGAATTAAAGTTATTGGCTTACAGGGTTACCTAGGCTATGCCCCGCAGTAGTATATATTTTGATGTGGAACCTATGTTTCATGGTTACCTATCGACAATGTAAATGAGATTGGTGATGTCCTAGATAGATAATTGAATAAATTGAATATGTTTTAATAGTAACAAGTTTGGTTTTATTAGTTTAATGTCCTATTAACAGCCAGCGTCATTTAAAGACATGCCAGGTTTGTTGGTGAAGGAAAGCTGAAGTTCCCGGTGAAAAAACCACTGACCAGCGATCAGTAACTGGCAACTGCCCTTACATGGGATTCGAACTCTACAGGCTTGTGGTAATATGTTGGGACACCTTAACCACTTGACCACCGCAGCCCCTCAATAGTAACAGAAAATATCAAAAATGGAAGGTCGCAATGCAATAGTAAAAGGGTTAACTAGGATACTAGCATATGATACATAAGAAGATTCATGTAACTAACTTGAAAGGTTTTGTAGTTACAATGTATAGCAATAGCACAAAAGCAAAAGGAAACATAACCTAGTGTTTCTGACAAAGTTTCCATGGTAACAGAAAAAAATGAAAATGTAAGGTACCCTATAGCAAAAGGCAAAACTAGGGCACTAGCCTGATATTTATATATATATATATACAATTTCATGAAGCTATGAAGAAACATGGAAAGATTCCACAGTGAGAGAACATATATTATCTTCCATGGTAACAAATAAATAATCAAGAGTGGAAGGTACCAATAGCAAATCACACAACTATGGCATTAGCCTGATATTTAAAAAAAGATTTGTAAATATATATACAAACCCATATGGTCCTAGGGGCTCCTCAGTCCAGTCCATAGTAGTGATTGCACACAGCTGGGAGTCGGAGATCTCCTCACCCTCTTCACCTGCTGATGAAGGTCTGGAAAATGTGTCCGCCTCAGAACCTCTATCTGTTTTATGTTCTAACAAAATATTGGAGACGGCTGCTTCCCTTCCTCCATCTGATGTAAGATTAGCAATGCAGGTGTTGGTTTCTTTACCTGTGTCTATACACTTCTTGTTATTCACTGATGAAAATAAATGTAAACATCGTTGAATTCATGATACATTGAATCATTTCTTCCTTAAATTATTGGGTATTAGTTCAAGTAAATGCAGGATCAAGAAAGCAATTTTATATTTTTCTGATTGCTCAAAAACTAAGCACCTCAGTAACTGACGAAATAAATTGTGCATAGATTTACATCAAGACAATACAATTAAATATTAATACTAGGCACAGCATATAAAAACAAACTCTTAGCTAAACATGAAAGGAAACTATCAGAAATGATTAACCATAACATTGTACTGTAGCCAGTACGATGAGGCTTGTAAACAGGTTTTAAATGTAAACACTTTTCTATCTACAAAAAAGCAATTTCTTACAGCAATATTATGAAATAACAACAAGCTTCATCATACCAGTAACAGATAGTTTGTATGATCCCAAGTCACAAGATGCCATCTCCCAAGTATCCTTTGTTGTACAATCCTTCTGACATCTGGGTTCTGACACTAAGTCCTCCTCAACTACACTGGAGTCTTGCTTGACTTGGTCAGTTCCTTCCTGTGACAATTCCTCTAACTTGTACTGTTCTACAACGATTGCTGCGATGACCTTGAGAGCTGGGATGCTTGATGTAAGAGTCTTACTGATTTGCCCAATTTTGGGCACGAAAGAATCAGATAAACTATTGCTTAATATATTCACATAATTTGGATTATCATAAGTAGTTTGATGATCTTTACCACCATTTTTTGTGTTCTCATTTCTGTATTTTTCTTTGTTTGGAATTATGCTACGTTCCTCTGCTCTCCTCTTTGATAAAGAAAGACATTCTGGACCATTGCGGTTTTGCTCATCACTGAAGTTATCCTCAGATGTAACTGCACCTATGGAATGTCCAGCACTGACATGTTCCTCTATCAGACCTTGTTTTGATTCCATTTTCCTACCGGGTTCTCTTGTATTCTCTGCTCCAAGGCAGCCAGAATATACTAACTCATCATCCCCAATGTCCTTGTCTTTGTCCTTACTCTGAGATCTGTTGTCAGACATTTTGTCAGAGTTTTTTGTCTTCTTGATAACATCAGATTCAGTTTCCAGAAGTTGATTTTGACTTTGGAGACAAAGTTCCTTTACATTTCTCACCCCACTCTGTAATAATTTTTCATTTGCCAGACTCTTGACCTGATCATTTTGCTCTTCTACTTGCTTTAATTTCAGAAAATCTGTCATAGGTGTTTCTACCTTCCCATCTTGACCCTGGGTAACAGATCTCTTCTGTAATTTAGATTTGACGACACTTTCTGAGTTTCCAGGTTGCTGTTCTGTCCTACTAAACTGACCGGGGTTAGGTTGCTGTTCTGTCCTACTAAACTGACCGGGGTTACTAGGGTCAGTGTAAGGTTGTACTTTTCCACACTTGTCCTCGTTATGTACTTGTACAGTGGTAACAATTTGGTTTGATTTCTTGTTACTCCCTCTTGCTGATTTTAAACGTTTGTGTGGATGATTACTGCTTTCAATTGGACACCTAAAAGAATCAATAGATCCTCAAAGTGAAAGCTAAGGCTCAATAACCATATTCATAGATGATTGTATGATAAGAATTTAGCAAATATATTTTTGATGTTTTATTATTCATGATCTATTAGATGTATGTCCAATATTTTTGTTTTTCCAGACATTTCATATAACGGTAATGAAATGGAATAGATGGATACCAAAAATAGCAATTTGATTGTGCTCTTGCTGTTTTAGAAGAAAACAGTCAAGTCATCACTTTCATTAGTATTTCGTATTTGATAAATGTAAACAAAAGCTTCTACACATATACTGATACTTACACCTTCCTTTCCATTTGTCTGGTCCTTTTTAGCTTCTTGAAAGTTGGAACAATCTTCTGGGAACATGCAACATCAGACCTGAAGGGAAATAATACATACTTTCTGACTTCTATCAGACAATTAAACAGTGTTTAGTTTATGCTATCTTTGCTCACAATTATGTTTTTCCATATTTGTAAATACCTGGGTACCCATTATATGGTACTCTCTTAATTTTCTTGAGAATGTTTTTATTTGCATGTCAATATAACCACAGTGTGACACATAATTTATTATATATGTAAAGAAGATATCAGTAGTGTCAGATATAAGGACGGGAAGAACATCAACTGAAAGTACAAACAACTCTATTTGGTACCATTGAGTGTAACTTCTATTTCTAAAGACTTCTACCTCAACAACTATCAAAGTATCTTGTCAACAGAACTAAAGTTCTATCTTTCAATTCCTTATTGGGAGTGTAGTGGAAATGTTTGGCTAGTTATAGGTATGCTTTACCATTCTCCCAGACAGTCAGTGGGAGAGTTTACCTTTCCCAGACAGTCAGTGGGAGAGTTTACCTTTCATCCTGCACTGTAACTGCCTTTTCTGGATCTGGCTTATTCACAGTATCATCACATGTGACCGATGCTCCTTGAATCACCTCCTCGTTTGTCTCACAGCAGTCTAGATTCAGAAAGATGTACAATCATCCAAATTTTTGTTTACCCTAATATACTTATAGTTTAGAAATATTGTTACTGTTCATTAATGTATTACCTGCTGGGACTTCCCTCCAGTTTTCATCTCAACAAATTTTATTATATGCAAATATAACTTTTTAACTTCGGGAGTCCTAGGTGGAGAGGTTTGCAGTTTGTGAGTCCCTTATAAAAACATTGGAGTTTTTAAAAAAAAAAAAAAAAAGGCAACCTCATCAGGTCAAAAGTCATGCAGATAGAGAAAGGCAAAAAACCTACAAGATATTTTTACAGTCTAGAAAATTACATTATTAAGACAATAAATAAAATCAAGAAGGAAAATGGGACTGTCCTTACAAAGCAAGAGGAAATACTTAAAGAAAGAAATTGAATCTTTTTACACAAATTTACATGGTATCATTCAGAACTTTTAGAATTTTGATTTTAATGATATTTTGAAGGATATGGAATATTGCAAGTTAACATACAAATTAAAAAAAATCTATGGAAGGAGAGTTATCTGAAACAATCACTTAATAACAGAACTGTCAATAACTCAAAAATATGGAATTATTACATGTTTACTTAAAGGAAATAAATGCCGTCAATACTTAAAACTCTGAAGACCGATACGCTTTGAATGTTTCATATAAACTTGCCTCAGCTTGCATTGCCAACAGACTTAAAAAGGTTCTTAACAAAATTAAATATCTAATACACTAACAGGATTTCTTAGTGGTAAATATTTAGGCGAAAACACTAGACTAATATATGATACCATGAAAATTACAGAAGAAAATAACATTCGGGGCTTAAGTATTTTGGTTGATTTTGAAAAAGCTTTTGACTCGTTGGCATGGCAGTTTATGGAAAAGACAATTGATTTTTGAAAAATATAAATATATCCATTGTGATAAGGAATATTTTTACATATTCATACTAAATGATATTGACAGAACGTTTGCCCGGTACTGCTGGAACAACTTTACCATTCTGATTTGTTTTCCCGGACATCTTGGACTTTCTTCTTCCCCTTAGCTTCTGTTTGTTTGAAGTAGTAGCAGACATTGTAATGTAAGGCAGTCAGCAAAACTGGAACGAGACCATGGAAAAGGATCATTGATACACTTTTGATGGTGGATATTGACTATAGTACATCCTCGATACTCCTGGGCTTACTATCACTGACCTTATATCCAACCCTGGACCATGTTATAGCAAAACTGGAGGCAGTTCAGAAGAAAACAACTGACCAATTAGAGACTTTCTTTGAAGATTACAGAGAACGCTCAAATTCAAAGCAACACATTCAACCACAGTGTACTTTATACCATCAAATTACATGTGTCTTCTGTTGCCTCCGTTTTTACTATGAGATAGCCTAACCTTAGTTCAGGGATTCAGATTGATATAACAATAGGTACCTGGCTTTTTTTTTAAATGACATGTTGTAATACGTAATATATATATATACATAGTGTACTATGTATAACAAAATGTCATCTAAAAATAACAAGATATACATGTGTAACATTAGTGGTAGTAACCCCTGGAGTATCGAGGATAGCTAAAGTACAGTACTGTGGCACCCTGTTAATTTTGGCTATTTTAATTGTATCATTTTTATAACTCCTCATTGGGTAATGTGGTGTTCGTATCCCATGTCGTGTTTATTTATCCGTTGCTGTGTACTCGTTTGATTGTCACGTCCTGTGTATTCGATGCTGTGTTACAGGTTAGCCATCAGTTTCGTTGTTAAGGTTAAGGGTTTAACGTACCGTCATGAATAATATGACTAATATATTTGTGCGGACTGGACATGCGCATTGCCCCATTGCGTTTCTCCTTTATTTCTATCCTTTTTGGCGCTCTTTCCCCACTTCAACTCTGGACATTGGTCAGAGAAGATGCCATTCATTACATAAGTATTATTTTCCATGTATTTGAAAATATGTCCTGGGCACCACATGCCAAGGACTCTTGCTTTCTTGCTGTGACTAATAAACGGGTGAACTGACACTCCTGGCGTTCTTTGTCCTTTTGCCAAGCCCAAGGCCCATCCCACTGAAATACCGACTTTGCCACAATATTGCTCGATTCACTTTACCAGAAAGAAACTACCACTACTGAGTGACGGCTTCAGATAAAGAAAAAAGTTGAAATTAACAATATTCAAAACTGCTAGATTCTAGTATTTCAAACACAACTTCACAGACTTACATTTCGTACGTCCCTACCTTCAAACTGGAGAGTTTATACAGGTGCGTTCGAAAAAGTTTGATCGACCAAAGTAAAGTTAGAGTTATCTTTCTTCCTGCACATGAAAACACGAAATACATTGTAATTTATTCTTGTTTGAAGTCATAATTAGAAGGATAACGTGCATCAACGGAAACTGACAAAAAAGTGGACTAAAATATTCTAAACACAATCTAATTAAACTTAGACTTGTAATATAAAGCGGAATCGTAGTGGAGCGGAATTACTTGTAAGTCTAATTTTAGTTAGATTGGTTCTAAACTCATTATGGTTTTTTGAACTTCGCATGTCCGCAGAGAAAAGGAATAAATTTCTCTGTCAACATTTATCAGATTCAATTTCATAGGCTTTCTGTCAAGAAAGTCTGACACGGAGAGTTTGCCACGGAACTACTAAATCCCAACGAAGGAATAGAATGTCTTCTCATTAGTCACATATAAAATTTGAACTGTTAATTAGGTTTACACGAAATAAATCGAAATTTACCTAGCTACATTGTATGAACAATATTTGTATTTCTGTCACCAAAATTGTAATAGGCTGGGTATTTTTCATCAGAACTATGTGATATATATATATTTTTTTTAAATTGCTAATGAAGGTGATGATCTAGTCGCTTCATCCAAGTCATTCCACATATGAAGAGAAGACGGTTTAAAAGAAGATTTAGTTAAAAGAAAGTCTGTAAAGAGGAATTCTATAATTACTGTTAGCTCTTAATGCATAGTTACAAGTATCGCCGACTTTTGGAGGAAGGAGTGAATGGAGATCGTTTGTTGTTATATTATTTTCGATTTTGTAGACTAAACAAAGTTTTCTTCTTTTGCGTCTCTCAGAAAGTGTCTCAAAGCCCGTTTCCGAATATAGAGCTGAAACAGTTGCATATGAAGGTAACCCAGTAATAATTCTTGCCGCTTCACATTGAGCTATTTCATTTTATTGAATTTGACACCAAACAACCATTCCAATGCTCACATGCATATTCTAAAATGGGTAAAATAAAAGATTTATAAATACGGAGTAGAGCATCTCTTTTTAAAATGAATTTTAATTTCCTTGACATGTTATTTTTCATAGCAGAATGATATATAGTTCACGTGATTCCCCCATTTAGCATTAAACTTTGAACTAATTGTTACACCAAGGTGTCTATGTTTGTTCGTAAAGTTTAAGACTTTACCATCAAATGCCACAATATCAAGGTCTTCGTCAATTTCTTCCGACTTAGTAATAAAAACCATTTCTGTTTTGTTAGGATTAAAAGTCACTTGCCAAGTTTTAGCCGAAGAGTTCAAAGATTCTAGGTATCTGTTTAAATATTGTTCAATATCTTGACAGAAATATGAAGACGAAAGGAGAGATGTATCGTCAGCAAAGAGTCTTGCAACGGATTCTAAAGTATCTGCAGCGTCATATATATAATCAGAAATAATAAAGTACCAAGCATAAATATTGACGAAACCCGAGTCAAACCACCGATGTGCAATACAAAATTTGTAAGTTTATTTATATGTAAATTTAATATACATAATTCATTCTGAACAAATGATATTTTTATTTTAAATACAAAGAAAATGACCAAAAACTTACTTTCATACCACGTGCCGTATCCGGCATGACCCAAACGCCAACCATGGTAGAAAATGTCTAGCCATTATAAATCCATAACTAATAAGCTGACGTAGCTAACCAAGAGTTGAACTAACTCATCAAAACATTAAAGGCCCACTTTTCGGACAATGCCCCAAGCTCTTCAAGCATTTGAATGACCGCGATTTGATTAATACCCCCTTTACTGAAGTTTGAATTTATGAATAAATTATTTTATTAGTTTTAAAAATAACAACACAAATAATCCTATCAATCTTAAATTGCTATTTTATGGTAAATATATATTGATTAAACATTGTTAATCATTTTAAAACTAAAACTATTGACATCTAGGCTATATTGTAACAGAAAATTCTGCAGTGAATGTATAAAAAGTATATATAATAGGGGAGATAACTCTATTGTGAATCCCATCTTTTTCAATGAAAAATGAAGGTTTTTTGGTGCTAAAAATGCTCTATCTTGACAAATTGTGGTTCAATTTTCTTGAAAATTGACTGATTAAAAGCAACTTTGTCACTTTTTAGTCTGTTATTTTTCTATAAAAATTGAACTTCACAATTTTGATTTATTTTCATTTTGGTGAGAATGTTTTAGGTAATTTACTTGCGTCTTTTTTACCTAATTTCCTCCAAAAATGATCACTAGAAATTAATTATGATGAGAAGTAAAGCATTTTTATTAAAAAAGGATTGATATATATCACGTCAATTAAACAATATATATATCGTAGAACATTTTGTTAATTATTTTCATTTACAGGGCGGATTTAGTACAGACTAATGCTGTTTTTTCATGTGCAGAATCTACTCAAAAATGGCAAATTTGAATATTTATTTAGAAAAAATAGATGGTTCAATTTCTTCGAAATTTTGACAGAAGATGCATAACAACACATTTACTTCATAAATCAAATATGAAAAATATTGAACTACAGGAAAATTTTGGGGAATGTGATACTACCACCTTGAATTCGTCAATAAACAAACTTCACAGCATTTTACGACCTGTTAGTGCTTAAAATTATATAAATTCACATTATCATCAATATTTTTAATCTTATAATCACACTTCACGGCCACAGGCAAGAAAGTCAAATTGAAGCGAAAGGCTAACCATTACTTAGATTTGCCGCCATTTTTGTTCTTGTTTCTTCTTCGTGTTCCTGCTTTGGAGGTGGTGTGAGATTTTGTTCCGAGAACGATGTTCTCGTTTCATGTTCAATGCGTTTGGGCGAAATTATCTCCGGAGAACAGTGTTCTTGTATCAAGAACATGTCGTGTTTTCGAAAAAAAAGAAGTTCCCAGACAAAAAAAACATGCACAGTGCCGATTTCCAATGTAGGAAGGAAGAATGTATTATTATTATTATTTGCTAATTTCCTCCAAAATTGAAGATTACATAAAGAGTGACATTTAACATGAAAACAATAAACAAAAAGAAAATATATATTTACAAAATATGTACAAGTTCTAGTCTTATAATTAGTTAGGCCGAAAAAATAACATGTCTTTATAGGGTTACACCATCCTCGATACTCCAGGGGTTACAATAACTGACGTTATATCCACCCCTGGACTATCTCATAGTAAATCTGAAGGCAGTTCAGTAGAAACTATCTGACCAATCACAGGCCTGCAAGGATTTCCTTTGAAGACTACAGAGAGAGCGACGCCCAACTTCAAAGCCACACAGTCAACCACAGTGTACCGTAATACAGCTCTTTTGATGTATATCAAAAGGCTGAATTATCTGTTCTATTCTGTTGCCTCCAGTTTTGCTATGAGATAGTCCAGGGGTGTAGAGATCGTATGTGATCGTAATCCCTGGAGTATCGAGGATGGGGTTACACCGGCAAAAAAAATAAGGTCGGTAGGTCGGCATATTTTTTTTTTTTTTTTTTTTTTTAGTGTCTTTCACTCGAAAATAATGGCCGAAACCGGAGTCTGAGATCGAAATCGCGACTTTTAATTTTTCTTCGCAGAAAAGTGGAAAAAATAGGGTCGGGGGTAAAAAATTAAGGTCGGTCGGGTAACCCAATAAAGACATATTTTTTTGTTTGGCCTAATTAGTGAAGATTAAATCATAACAATAAAGATCGCATGCTTTCAGGAGTCTATCTAAAAATGCATTTCCTAATCTAAACTCCTCTAAAGCACTGTTTGAGAAATCATTGGCAAATTCTTTACCCAACAAGGTGTTACATAAATCAAAATCTATTAAATAATGAAGCGATGACATGAATTCTAATCCAAAATTATTCACCAAAAAACACCAGTACTCGTCACGAATTTCGCTATTTTGATCACAATGCAAAATGATATGGGTAACATGATAATAAAAAACATTCCACAGTATTGACATAATTCTATACAATTTGATATTCGTGAGTTTACACAAAGCATTCAAAATACAATGTACATGACTATTATACTGTGGGAACTTTAAAGCGAGTTCCCAAAGAAAGTGCAACCTATTTTTAGGGTGAATACATTTGAATCCAATAAAATCTATATCATTTGACATACGTTCTAGACGTGATATTTCATCAAACTTGTAAACATTTTTATAAATAAGTTTTCGCCAATGTTTTTACTAGGAGAAGTACCATATTTAATATAATTAGTAAAAGAATCATACAATGAGTATTTTCGTAATATACTTATGATGTTTGGTATGAAAACTTGTTGTTTTCTGCATTGAAAAAAAAACAACAACAACAAAAAAACGTAAAAAATCTGGTGACAAAAATTTTCTGAATCAAGAATCCTCTATCCATGGCAATTATTCTTCTTACAAACAATAATTTTCTGATGTCAATATGTGATTCTATGGTAACCCTACCGAGCAATGATACATACATGTCAGCCCTGGTCCTCATCCTAAAGCCATAACAGATTTGACAATAAAATTGTTGCGCTCGCTTTAGCATATTTATCTCTGAGTTATTAAGAAGCCACAACTCACATCCGAATAGAGCAGATGGATAGATCTTAATTTTGGCCAATTTGGCAGTAGTTACAGGGTAAAGAACATTAGGATGAGCACCTGACTTTAGAAGTGACATAATTCCAGTTTTTAACTTACAACATGTCCTTCAAGTTCTCTCGACACTATTTCTATAGTAATTTGACAATATACCAACGTGTTTGATTTCAGTAACTACTGATAGAACACAATTGTAGATATATTGTACTAATGCCTAATACACAAGTGACATACGTGCCAGCCTAAGTTTCTCGCATTTCTAAACAAGTGACCTGCACGGTAACGTTACCTCAAAAAGAAATCATTAGGAATTCGTTAATAAACAAACTTCACAGCATTTTACGACCTGTTAGTACTTAAAATATATATATTGACATTAACATCAATATTTTTAATTTTATAATAACATTTCACGGCCACAGGCAAGAAAGTCAAATTGAAGCGAAAGGCTAACCATTACTTAGATTTGCCGCCATTTTTGTTCTTGTTTGTACTTCGTGTTCCTGCTTTGGAGGTGGTGTGGGATTTTGTTCCGAGAACAATGTTCTCATTTAGTGTTCATTGCGTTTGGGCGAAATTATCCCCGGAGAACAGTGTTCATGTGAACATGTCGCCCAAGGACGATCCAGATGTCTGTTCGAAAAAGAAGTTCCGACGCAGAACACACATGCGCAATGCCGATTTCCAATGTAGGAAGGGTACTTCAATTGCCTTCCTTCAAACATTTTCAAATGTACATGACAGAGATACTACTCTAGCAGCCTTCCTTCAACATTGTTCTCTGTTTGCTAGTCAAAAATAGGTGGTATTATCGCCTTCCTATCATCACAAGACATTTTGTTTTACTCTGATCTTTCTAAAATACAGCAAAAATATAACACATGTAGTGTCACCTAGTTTTATTACATGGCGAGAATTACTATCTAAAAGTACACTTACTTCTTATTTCCTTTTCATCATATTCATATTAATATTTTCTTGTATTTTAAATGTCTTCATTGATTAGAAGAGATGTGAAACTTAGCTTTGGTTAATAACGTCATCAGTAAATTCACTTTATGACAGTGACTCTAAGACATAAATGGCTGATGTCGGCCAAGGAATGCTGATGTGTGACCAACATTAATAAGTAAGGTCGGATACTATCAAAGTGACGTAAGTTGTTAATGACCGCACTGGCCTTAAACGTCTGGATATTTACCTGGAACATTTTTATTGAAAGCTGATAGCAGTATATCGTACTGCACTGAGACATCAAGCCGACAAAAATATAAACCGGTAAGAACTATCATTGAAAAAGTGGCTAATATATATATATCAGCTTAATTAATATGGGATTAAAATACGTTTATCTAGATATTTAGTATAACTTCATTTTGACTTTATACATTTTGTACTATCATACTTTATATATATAATAAAGATAATAAAACAGATAAATATGAGTCATATGTTGTGTATCTGTATCACCGGACACTGTGTTTTCACTTCATGTTAATCATTTGCATATATATTTTAGATTTGATTGGTAAAAGTGTCACTCTGACCTGACCTCTATTTGCTAACGTCATTGTTTTTTTAAGGTCTATGCTTATCTGTAGTCTACTGAGCAGACGTTTTATCTCTGAACTCAGCACACCTAGGCTATCGCAAACACCATGTGAAATATATATTTTATTTAAGATGGTACACTTGTGATCTGAATTCCATTTCGTTTGTAGATCAGCAGGGCAGTAAGTATGTGGATGCTTGTTTCAATTCTGTGTATAGTTACACAATCCTTATTGGTTGAGGTAAGTGAACAGCTAACAGTGCTGATGTTTTGTATGCACTTTATAGTAATAAACATGTCTACGATCTACATGTTAAGTGGACAGAATATTAGTACACCTAAAAGTAATAGGCTATTATAAAGTAGTACTAAAGTCTTCATAAGTTGTAAAATATAATGACCGGTTATTTTATTTTATCATTGTATTACTTTCTTTCCCATGATTAATTTCAGCAAAAAAACTAAGCTTGAGTGAAATGACTGATCTTTGAAAACAGATGTATGATCGTGAACAGTTTGTGCTGACACATTACATGCAGACAGAAATCATCTCTTCTGCTTATAACGTTTTTACCTTTTCACGACACAGGGTAGATATGTCGACGTCGAAAAAATTGAAAGACAAGCCGTAGGTACGTAATTCTCTACGTCATGCATTTAATCATATCTTTGGACAAAACACATAAATTTACCTTGATAAACTAATTCAGCTGATAATAAGTTACAATAATGAGCCCACAAATGGGTAGAAAATACTACTCATATTTGAAGAGCCATAGTACTATTTTATATACTAAGTATTCAATAACTAAAGAACTTCTAGCCATTCTAATATGTCTGTTACAGGTCCGAATCCTTCGTGCTTCGACAACATCACCGACTGTCAGTCTTATATTGAACATGATGCCACAATTTGTAGCCCTGACTCTCCCTTTTTTGGCTGGACAACCACACACTGCCAGAGCTCCTGTAACGTGTGTCAAGGTCGGTCAAGGTCAAGGCAACACGTTCCTGATAGATTATTAGAGTCGCATATAACTCAATCTTAAAGTACAATGATAGTATACGAACACACTCCAGACCATTTATCATATTTGACGTGACTGGAGACTAAATTATACAAAATATATATGCCAAAAAGGTTGATACATGTAAAGAAGATTAGCACTCATTAAAAATATCAAAGTTTTTTATCAAGAAACAAGAAATGAAAGATCCTGTTTATTACATGTTTTACGTCACTTTAGTTCGCAATTAGGCCAGCTGATACCAGTGCATCCCGCTTACTTATTTAAAAAGTCCACATATACGGCACACATGTCAAGGAAAAGGATGATAAAAGATAATCTAATGCAACAGAATTCTATACAACATATGTAATTTTACTATGGTGTGTTTGGATATATAACATTTGATTGCCTTCGTTATTTTACTATGGTGTGTTTGGATATATAACATTTGATTGCCTTTGTTATTTTACTATGGTGTGTTTGGATATATAACATTTGATTGCCTTTGATATTTTACTATGGTGTGTTTGGATATATATAACATTTGATTGCCTTCGTTATTTTACTAAGGTGTGTTTGGATATATAACAATAGATTGCCTTTGTTATTTTACTATTGAGTGTGTTTGGATACATAACATTTGATTGCCTTTGTTATTTTACTATGGTGTGTCTGGAATTTTACTATGGAGTGTTTGGATATATAACATTTGATTGCCTTATTTGACTATGGTGTGTTTGGATATAAAACAATAGATTGCCTTTGTTATTTTACTAAGGTGTGTTTGGATATATAACATTTGATTGCCTTTGTTATTTTACTAAGGTGTGTTTGGATATATAACATTTGATTGCCTTTGTTATTTTACTAAGGTGTGTTTGGATATATAACATTTGATTGCCTTTGTTATTTTACTAAGGTGTGTTTGGATATAAAACAATAGATTGCCTTTGTTATTTTACTAAGGTGTGTTTGGATATATAACATTTGATTGCCTTTGTTATTTTACTAAGGTGTGTTTGGATATATAACATTTGATTGCCTTTGTTATTTTACTAAGGTGTGTTTGGATATATAACATTTGATTGCCTTTGTTATTTTACTAAGGTGTGTTTGGATATAAACATTTGATTGCTTTGTTATTTTACTAAGGTGTGTTTGATATATAACATTTGATTGCCTTTGTTATTTTACTATGGTGTGTTTGGATATATAACATTTGATTGCCTTTGTTATTTTACTAAGGTGTGTTTGGATATATAACAACAGATTGCCTTTGTTATTTTACTAAGGTGTGTTTGGATATATAACATTTGATTGCCTTTGTTATTTTACTAAGGTGTGTTTGGATATATAACATTTGATTGCCTTTGTTATTTTACTATGGTGTGTTTGGATATATAACAATAGATTGTCTTTGTTATTTTACTAAGGTGTGTTTTGGATATATAACATTTTATTGCCTTTTTATTTTACTAAGGTGTGTTTGGATATATAACAATGATTGTCTTTGTTATTTTACTAAGGTGTGTTTGGATATATAAACAATTTTTGCCTTTGTTATTTTACTAAGGTGTGTTTGGATATATAACATTTTATTGCCTTTGCTTATTTTACTATGTTACTATATATAAACAATAGATTGTCTTTGTTATTTTACTAAGGTGTGTTTGGATATATAACATTTTATTGCCTTTGTTATTTTACTATGGTGTGTTTGGATATATAACACAATAGATTGCCTTTGTTATTTTACTAAGGTGTGTTTGGATATATAACAATAGATTGCCTTTGTTATTTTACTAAGGTGTGTTTGGATATATAACATTTGATTGCCTTTGTTATTTTACTAAGGTGTGTTTGGATATATAACATTTTATTGCCTTTGTTTCTTTTTTATATACTATTGTGATTAGGTGTGTTTGGATATATAACATTTGATTGCCTTTGTTATTTTACTATGGTGTGTTTGGATATATAACATTTTATTGCCTTTTTTTTAAGGTGTGTTTGGATATATAACAATAGATTGCCTTTGTTATTTTACTAAGGTGTGTTTGGATATATAACAATAGATTGCTTGTTATTTTACTTTGTTGGATATATACATTTATTGCTTTTTGTGTTTGGATATATAACATTTGATTGTCTTTGTTATTTTACTAAGGTGTGTTTGGATATATAACAATAGATTGCCTTTGTTGTGTTTGGATTTTTTACTACTAGGTGTGTTTGGATATATAACATTTGATTGCCTTTGTTATTTTAATTACATTGTAAGTTTGTTTGGATATATAACATTTGATTGCCTTTGTTATTTTACTAAGGTTTGTTTGGATATATAACAATAGATTGCCTTTGTTATTTTACTATGGTGTGTTTGGATATATAACATTTGATTGCCTTTGTTATTTTACTAAGGTGTGTTTGGATATATAAACATTTGATTGCCTTTGTTATTTTACTAAGGTGTGTTTGGATATATAACATTTGATTGCCTTTGTTATTTTACTATGGTGTGTTTGGATATATAACATTTGATTGCCTTTGTTATTTTACTAAGGTGTGTTTGGATATATATAACATTTGATTGCCTTTGTTATTTTACTAAGGTGTGTTTGGATATATAACATTTGATTGCCTTTGTTATTTTACTATGGTGTGTTTGGATATATAACAATAGATTGTCTTTGTTATTTTACTAAGGTGTGTTTGGATATATAACATTTGATTGCCTTTGTTATTTTACTATGGAGTGTTTGGATATAAAACATTTGATTGCCTTTGTTATTTTACTAAGGTGTGTTTGGATATATAACAACAGTGATTGTCTTTGTTATTTTACTAAGGTGTGTTTGGATATATAACATTTGATTGCCTTTGTTATTTTACTATGGTGTGTTTGGATATATAAACATTTGATTGCCTTTGTTATTTTACTAAGGTGTGTTTGGATATATAACAATAGATTGCCTTTGTTATTTTACTAAGGTGTGTTTGGATATATAACATTTTATTGCCTTTGTTATTTTACTAAGGTGTGTTTGGATATATAACATTTTATTGCCTTTGTTATTTTACTAAGGTGTGTTTGGATATATAACATTTTATTGCCTTTTTTTACTAAGGTGTGTTTGGATATATAACAATAGATTGCCTTTGTTATTTTACTAAGGTGTGTTTGGATATATAACAATAGATTGTCTTTGTTATTTTACTAAGGTGTGTTTGGATATATAACATTTTATTGCCTTTGTTATTTTACTATGGTGTGTTTGGATATATAACATTTGATTGCCTTTGTTATTTTACTAAGGTGTGTTTGGATATATAACAATAGATTGCCTTTGTTATTTTACTAAGGTGTGTTTGGATATATAACATTTGATTGCCTTTGTTATTTTACTATGGTGTGTTTGGATATATAACATTTTATTGCCTTTTTTTACTAAGGTGTGTTTGGATATATAACAATAGATTGCCTTTGTTATTTTACTAAGGTGTGTTTGGATATATAACAATAGATTGTCTTTGTTATTTTACTAAGGTGTGTTTGGATATATAACATTTTATTGCCTTTTTTTACTAAGGTGTGTTTGGATATATAACAATAGATTGTCTTTGTTATTTTACTAAGGTGTGTTTGGATATATAACAATAGATTGTCTTTGTTATTTTACTAGGTGTGTTTGGATATATAACATTTTATTGCCTTTTTTTACTAAGGTGTGTTTGGATATATAACAATAGATTGCCTTTGTTATTTTACTAAGGTGTGTTTGGATATATAACAATGATTGTCTTTGTTATTTTACTAAGGTGTGTTTGGATATATAACAATAGATTGCCTTTGTTATTTTACTAAGGTGTGTTTGGATATATAACATTTATTGCCTTTGTTATTTTACTAAGGTGTGTTTGGATATATAACATTTATTGCCTTTGTTATTTTACTAAGGTGTGTTTGGATATATATTTGCTTTGTTATTTTACTATTGTTTGGATATATAACTTTGTTTGTTATTTTACTAAGGTGTGTTTGGATTGGATATATAACAATGATTGCCTTTGTTATTTTACTAAGGTGTGTTTGGATATATAACATTTAGATTGCCTTTGTTATTTTACTATGGTGTGTTTGGATATATAACATTTGATTGCCTTTGTTATTTTACTAAGGTGTGTTTGGATATATAACATTTGATTGCCTTTGTTATTTTACTATGGTGTGTTTGGATATATAACATTTGATTGCCTTTGTTATTTTACTAAGGTGTGTTTGGATATATAACAATAGATTGCCTTTGTTATTTTACTAAGGTGTGTTTGGATATATAACATTTGATTGCCTTTGTTATTTTACTAAGGTGTGTTTGGATATATAACATTTGATTGCCTTTGTTATTTTACTAAGGTGTGTTTGGATATATAACAATAGATTGCCTTTGTTATTTTACTATGGTGTGTTTGGATATATAACATTTTATTGCCTTGTTTTTTACTAAGGTGTGTTTGGATATATAACAATAGATTGTCTTTGTTATTTTACTAAGGTGTGTTTGGATATATAACAATAGATTGCCTTTGTTATTTTACTAAGGTGTGTTTGGATATATAACATTTTATTGCCTTTTTTTTTTTACTAAGGTGTGTTTGGATATAAAACATTTGATTGCCTTTGTTATTTTACTAAGGTGTGTTTGGATATATAACATGATTGCCTTTGTTTTTTACTAGTGTGTTTGGATATATACAATTGCTTTGTTATTTTACTAAGGTGTGTTTGGATATATAACATTTATTGCCTTTGTTATTTTACTAGGTGTGTTTGGATATATAACATTTTATTGCCTTTGTTATTTTACTATGGTGTGTTTGGATATATAACATTTTGATTGCCTTTGTTATTTTACTAAGGTGTGTTTGGATATATAACATTTGATTGCCTTTGTTATTTTTACTAAGGTGTGTTTGGATATATAACATGATTGTTTGGTTATTTTACTAAGGTGTGTTTGGATATATAACATTTATTGCCTTTGTTATTTTACTAAGGTGTGTTTGGATATATAACAATAGATTGCCTTTGTTATTTTACTAAGGTGTGTTTGGATATATAACATTTGATTGCCTTTGTTATTTTACTAAGGTGTGTTTGGATATATAACATTTGATTGCCTTTGTTATTTTACTAAGGTGTGTTTGGATATATAACATTTGATTGCCTTTGTTATTTTACTAAGGTGTGTTTGGATATATAACAATAGATTGTCTTTGTTATTTTACTAAGGTGTGTTTGGATATATAACATTTGATTGCCTTTGTTATTTTACTAAGGTGTGTTTGGATATATAACATTTGATTGCCTTTGTTATTTTACTAAGGTGTGTTTGGATATATAACATTTGATTGCCTTTGTTATTTTACTAAGGTGTGTTTGGATATATAACATTTGATTGCCTTTGTTATTTTACTATGGTGTGTTTGGATATATAACATTTGATTGCCTTTGTTATTTTACTAAGGTGTGTTTGGATATATAACATTTGATTGCCTTTGTTATTTTACTATGGTGTGTTTGGATATATAACATTTGATTGCCTTTGTTATTTTACTAAGGTGTGTTTGGATATATAACATTTGATTGCCTTTGTTATTTTAATTACATTGTAGGTGTGTTTGGATATATAACATTTGATTGCCTTTGTTATTTTACTATGGTGTGTTTGGATATATAACAATAGATTGTCTTTGTTATTTTACTAAGGTGTGTTTGGATATATAACATTTGATTGCCTTTGTTATTTTACTAAGGTGTGTTTGGATATATAACAATAGTTGATTGCCTTTGTTATTTTACTATGGTGTGTTTGGATATATAACAATGATTGTCTTTGTTATTTTACTAAGGTGTGTTTGGATATATAACATTTGATTGCCTTTGTTATTTTACTATGGTGTGTTTGGATATATAACATTTTATTGCCTTTGTTATTTTACTAAGGTGTGTTTGGATATATAACAATAGATTGCCTTTGTTATTTTACTATGGTGTGTTTGGATATATAACATTTGATATAACAATTGCCTTTGTTATTTTACTAAGGTGTGTTTGGATATATAACATTTGATTGCCTTTGTTATTTTACTAAGGTGTGTTTGGATATATAACAATAGATTGCCTTTGTTATTTTACTAAGGTGTGTTTGGATATATAACATTTGATTGCCTTTGTTATTTTACTATGGTGTGTTTGGATATATAACATTTTATTGCCTTTGTTATTTTACTAATGGTGTGTTTTGGATATATAACAATAGATTGCCTTTGTTATTTTACTAAGGTGTGTTTGGATATATAACATTTGATTGCCTTTGTTATTTTACTAAGGTGTGTTTGGATATATAACATTTGATTGCCTTTGTTATTTTACTATGGTGTGTTTGGATATATAAACATTTGATTGCCTTTGTTATTTTACTAAGGTGTGTTTGGATATATACATTTGATTGCCTTTGTTATTTTACTATGGTGTGTTTGGATATATAACATTTGATTGCCTTTGTTATTTTACTAAGGTGTGTTTGGATATATAAACATTTGATTGCCTTTGTTATTTTACTAAGGTGTGTTTGGATATATAACATTTTGATTGCCTTTGTTATTTTACTAAGGTGTGTTTGGATATATAACATTTGTATTGCCTTTGTTATTTTACTAAGGTGTGTTTGGATATATAAACATTTGATTGCCTTTGTTATTTTACTATGGTGTGTTTGGATATATAACATTTGATTGCCTTTGTTATTTTACTATGGTGTGTTTGGATATATAACATTTGATTGCCTTTGTTATTTTAACTATGGTGTGTTTGGATATATAACATTTGATTGCCTTTGTTATTTTACTATGGTGTGTTTGGATATATAACATTTGATTGCCTTTGTTATTTTACTATGGTGTGTTTTGGATATATAAACATTTGATTGCCTTTGTTATTTTACTAAGGTGTGTTTGGATATATAACATTTGATTGCCTTTGTTATTTTACTAAGGTGTGTTTGGATATATAACATTTGATTGCCTTTGTTATTTTACTAAGGTGTGTTTGGATATATAACATTTGATTGCCTTTGTTATTTTACTATGGTGTGTTTGGATATATAACATTTGATTGCCTTTGTTATTTTACTATGGTGTGTTTGGATATATAACATTTGATTGCCTTTGTTATTTTAATTACATTGTAGTGTGTTTGGATATATAACATTTGATTGCCTTTGTTATTTTACTAAGGTGTGTTTGGATATATATAACATTTGATTGCCTTTGTTATTTTAATTACATTGTAAGTGTGTTTGGATATATAACATTTGATTGCCTTTGTTATTTTACTAAGGTGTGTTTTGATATATAACATTTACTGCCTTATTTAACCATGCTGTGTTTGGATATATAACATTTGATTGCCTTTGTTATTTTAATTACATTGTAGGTGTGTTTGGATATATAACATTTGATTGCCTTTGTTATTTTACTAATGATTGCCTTTGTTATTTTACTAAGGTGTGTTTGGATATATAACATTTGATTGCCTTTGTTATTTTAATTACATTGTAAGTTTGTTTGGATATATAACATTTGATTGCCTTTGTTATTTTACTAAGGTGTGTTTGGATATATATAACATTTGATTGCCTTTGTTATTTTACTAAGGTGTGTTTGGATATATAACATTTGATTGCCTTTGTTATTTTAATTACATTGTAAGTTTGTTTGGATATATAACATTTGATTGCCTTTGTTATTTTAATTACATTGTAGGTGTGTTTGGATATATAACATTTGATTGCCTTTGTTATTTTACTAAGGTGTGTTTGGATATATATAACATTTGATTGCCTTTGTTATTTTACTAAGGTGTGTTTGGATATATAACATTTGATTGCCTTTGTTATTTTAATTACATTGTAAGTTTGTTTGGATATATAACATTTGATTGCCTTTGTTATTTTACTAAGGTGTGTTTTTGATATATAACATTTACTGCCTTATTTAAAGTGCTGTGTTTGGATATATAACATTTGATTGCCTTTGTTATTTTAATTACATTGTAGTGTGTTTGGATATATAAACATTTGATTGCCTTTGTTATTTTACTAAGGTGTGTTTGGATATATATAACATTTGATTGCCTTTGTTATTTTACTAAGGTGTGTTTGGATATATAACATTTGATTGCCTTTGTTATTTTAATTACATTGTAAGTTTGTTTGGATATATAACATTTGATTGCCTTTGTTGGATATATATAACATTTGATTGCCTTTGTTATTTTACTAAGGTGTGTTTGGATATATATAACATTTGATTGCCTTTGTTATTTTACTAAGGTGTGTTTGGATATATAACATTTGATTGCCTTTGTTATTTTACTAAGGTGTGTTTGGATATATATAACATTTGATTGCCTTTGTTATTTTACTAAGGTGTGTTTGGATATATATAACATTTGATTGCCTTTGTTATTTTACTAAGGTGTGTTTGGATATATAACATTTGATTGCCTTTGTTATTTTACAAAGGTGTGTTTGGATATATAACATTTGATTGCCTTTGTTATTTTACTAAGGTGGGTTTGGATATATAACAGTTGATTGCCTTTGTTATTTTACTAAAGTGTGTTTAGATATATAAACTTTGATTGCCTTTTATTACCCTGTTGTTACCTCAGGTGGGCCCACCACTACGCCACCACCCTGTATAGATAAACTAGACTACTGTGACGGGTTTGGACTGCCACAAGCATGTCTCGATTTCCCGAAGTGGGCGGAGGAGAAATGTCGCCGATCATGTGGGGTCTGTACTGGTAAGTCAAGTGAATCGATGTTGTAGCGAATTGAAGACCAATATGCAGATGTCTGGCAGATGTTTGTGTCCCCCTTTGGTTTCATTATTACTCTCTTCACATTTTGTTGTGATTATTGTATTTTCATGTCGATCTCTTGGAAGACGAAACTCTGTGTCATCGACTTGTGTTATTGGTATTCATTAGGGCCACCTTTATTGTTTAATCCAAACGATACTACATTATGGTGACTGATTTGTGCCATATCGTCTTTTCCGGGCGAAAAGACGAAATTTATGGTTTGTTAATTTTCATCGTTTCGCCCCGAAACAAAGCGAAAAGATGAAAGGGCATAAATCAGTCACCATACTACCTACTCCATACATAATTCTTTGTCACACAATACAGATGTATACTATAAATTTAATAAATGAACTTTGACCTTTGACTAGGTGGACCAACAACAACTCCGCCCCTGTGTGTCGATACCCTGACCACGTGCGGCACATTTCATATTCCAGAGGATTGTTTGGCCTACCCGAAATGGGCCAAAGAAAGTTGTAGATTTACATGCAAAGTATGCACAGGTGAGTTTCATTCCACTCCGTTATGTTCTCATATCATTTTATTATGATATTTGATTATCTCACAAAAAGCGTGTTTATAAACTTCTTTAAATATGGGTTTTCATGTGGTATGAACGCTCAATATTTGTTCTTCGTTATCAGATTTCATTATTTTTTTAATTATTTTTGGTTTGAAATAAAATGAGAAAACGTATAACTTATACACTGTGCTTTGAGTTGCTTATTTATGCAAAACATATAACTTCTACGACGCGGAAAAAATACGGGAACCCGTCTTTATAATCAACCCATCATGATACATAATCTTGTTCTGTTTCAGTACTTGAACCGCCTACGATAAAACCGGTCGGCAGGAAGTGACATCATTATTTCTTATCTCTGTGTCTTATATCATCAACATCTTTGTACCAATTTTCCATTAAAGTCGATATCATGTATTAATCTTTTGTTTTTTTATGAATCATCGAATGGTGTTATGTAAACACTGCGTCAAAAGTTAAAACCCAGTAACTTATATTAGTAATTATTCGGCAAATTACTTTCATAGACTGTCGTATGATCGTTTATGTGTGCGTACCGAAAGCACTACTGTACCCGTCCAGTCCGGAGTGACGCTATACACGTGCATTCAGCACAATAAGGGTCACCTGCACCATACTCATGTTTGGTTATGTGTTGTGTCCATGATCTGGAAAGCCTTTTTTAATGACAACAGAGTCGCATTTCATAAAGTATTTGTTAAACATGGCAAGATGTAGGATATCAAAGGACAATAGACGACAAAGTATCGGAATTAATACAACAGGAACGACTCTGTAGACTCTTAAAGCTCAGTCATGAATGTCTCTCATTCCGTTGTGTCTAGACATTGGTCGGATGAATGTCGGTTCTTCCTCCATGTTACCGATGGTCGCACGAGTGTGTACAGGGAACATAGAACTTCATACCCACCAGACAAACACCCATACCAACAGGTGCATTCGGTGGTGTCTTCGTTAGGTCCTGGTTTTGTTTCCTATGACTGTAAAATATATCTCTATTAAATGGTCTACAATACCAGAATATCATCTTAGAAAGAGTATTTTTTCCCAGTTTTGACAACCATCCACCAATATCCCGTCCCATCTTCATGGAGGACAATGCTGGGATCCATCGATCACGAGCTGTGATCGACTTCCCCAAAAACAATGCCATAGACACTCTTCCACAGCATGCTAAGAGTCTTGATCTCCCCATAGAGCATTTGTGGGATCATTTAGGACGCCAAGCCAGAGCTAGAGATCTTCAGGTTCCAAATCTTCTAGAGTTGACGTCGGCACTCCATGAGGAATGGGAAAGAATCCCGATGGTTCGTATATGTCGTCTGATATGAAGCATGCGATGACAGGTAGATGTTACCTGTTACCATTATCTTTTGTTGGAATGAATATAACTCTCCATTTTATTATAATTACCATATTTGTTAAGCTATTTTATTTTGCGGTTTTGTCGAGCCGGTTTCCTGCATTGCTAGATGTCTCAATTTAACAGTATTTGTGCCGTAATCAATGGATTGAATAATTCTATGTACTATTCTATCGTTAAAATAAGTAGGAGTATCGAAGATGGATTTTGTGTTGAATGTTTACCACGAAAATGAAGGATTAAGTTTTTGCAAACATTTATAGAATCTCCTTAGATAGAGATAAAAGTTGGTCAAACATTTTCTACAATAAATATTGATAGGTACCTTTATACAGCAAGTTTTAAACACAAGTTTCATAACCGAACGTACATTTATTGATATATGTTATAATGAAACCGACAAGTGTTTCGTTATCTTTTCGTTAATCTTTTGTTATTAATAATAGTCTACAAGTATTTCGAAGATAACTAATTAATAACAGTCTACAAGTCTATCGCGGTTAAATAAGTATTGCCTCTCGACACATACTGTACCCGAGGATTAGTTAGTTGGTTGTTAGGTCTTTAAGTCCTATTAATAGCTAGGTAAAGACGGCCTCCCCTTGACAACTGAAAGTTAAGAAATCGGATGGTAATAATCCAGCGTAAGCCATTAAATAGACCAGTCTTTATTGCAAAACAACAGATTTTAAAGTCTCAATGCTTTATTTATCAAAAATACGACAAATAACATGCATCCGTAGCAAAATATCATGTATATAATAATATAATGTTGATGTGTTTTTAATTGATCAGCTTTACTGACAGCCAAATAACACTTATATTATGGCTCAAATGATAAATGAAATACACAGGGGAAAATAAACATGTTCTTGTATGATATTTACAATACACACATTCTAATAGAACTTAGACGTGTTACTTTTTTCGCAATGACGAAATTAATGGAGCCATGTTTTGGAATTAAATTCTTCCTCAATTGTTTGATATATTGCGTTCTCTAACCATTTTTTTAAATATTGCATTGTCTTACCATTTGATATCGTGAATTGTTTGAAATATTGTATTGTCTAACCATTTCATATTGTGAATTGTTTGAAATATTGCATTGTCTAACCATTTCAAATTGTGAATTGTTTGAAATATTGCATTGTCTAACCATTTCATATTATGAATTGTTTGAAATATTACATTGTCTAACCATTTCATATTGTGAATTGTTTGAAATATTGCATTGTCTAACCATTTCATATTGTGAATTGTTTGAAATATTACATTGTCTAACTATTTCAAATTGTGAATTGTTTGAAATATTGCATTGTATAGACATTTCATATTGTGATTTGCTTGAAACATTGCATTGTTTAACAATTTCAAATTGTGAATTGTTTGAAATATTGCATTGTCTAACCATTTCATATTATGAATTGTTTGAAATATTACATTGTCTAACCATTTCATATTGTGAATTGTTTGAAATATTGCATTGTCTAACCATTTCATATTGTGAATTGTTTGAAATATTACATTGTCTAACTATTTCTAATTGTGAATTGTTTGAAATATTGCATTGTATAGCCATTTCATATTGTGATTTGCTTGAAACATTGCATTGTTTAACAATTTCAAATTGTGAATTGTTTGAAATATTGCATTGTCTAACCATTTCATATTGTGAATTGTTTGAAATATTGCATTGTCTAACCATTTCGAACTGAGAATTGTTTGAAATATTGTATTGTCTAACCATTTCATTTTGTGAATTGTTTGAAATATTGCATTGTCTAACCATATTTCATATTGTGAATCGTTTGAAATATTGCATTGTATAACAATTCATGATTTACATGATCGTGGGCTTTTTACTTTTGAAAATAGTTTTGCATACAAAATACAAAAATTCAATATGACATACAATGATTTAGAGGGTCGGGGCGTGTTTGAAGAAAATAAACAGGGGCATTTCGGAGCATTTTAAACACACTGACATACAATGTACATATCGATAAATTCTATCAGTTACCATCTCAAATTAGATATTGCGTAATGTTGCATAATCTTCTTATACACAATGCTATTGATGCTATGGATTTAACCATTACAACATATGAATTTGAGAATACACAACAGATTCTATCATGAAACATGTCAATCAACATTATTAATAATAAATCTCCCGCCATATCCAAAAACCAATAAGTACACTTTATACAAATTATGTGAATTGTTATGTTATTGACGGAAGTGACTGTATTGTGTAGAAATATGAAGAATATATAATTAATATTGAACTTGATGGAACAACAGCAATATTGCATCATGCAATAACATTTTTTTAACACAAACATTCTGCTCTTCGATTTAGAATAATTTTAGTGACCAAACACTTGGCGAGTTGTCGCCCATTCCACACAGAATAATTGAGAATTCTATTTCATTAGAAGATAGCATCAAAATACATCATATAAATCACAGTTGAAATCCCCAAAGTTCCCATCACTCATTACATACATGTATCGGTTGTCAGTACTACGTTTCGGGCATTTCCTCTAGTGGTATCCACAGCTTTGGGAACGGCGCATGCGTGGCGGGTTTACATTTGTGATCCGGGTCACTTATGGGAGGGCGCCACTGTCCGTTGACACAGGTGGCGCCACTTGGTCCTTCTAACACGAAGCCCTCCTTACATTTGAATAGAATCCGGTCTCCATGTCGGATGGTTTTTATGTAATGTCGGAAATCAAATATAGCCCGAAGACCATTCTTGTAAATTTTTCCATTCGCAATCGTGCCAGGGTTTGGACAATAAACTGAAACAATTTAACGTATATTTTAGAGCAGAAGGAACGACATCAACAAAGAAGCCGATATGTAATTTGTTATAATTGTTTGATTTAAACCAAAACGTACAAGACGTAAATGAGAACACATTATAAGCAGAGTAAAATGTACCTTGGTCTAACATCCTTTTCCATTATTTATTTAGATATTATTTTCGATATCAAATAAATACATGCAGAAAATTGTAACTTACATTCCTCACAGACTGGGCGTCCTCCCGTCCATAAACCAAATTTACAGGTGAGGAAGGAGTTGTCAGACGGCATCCCTCGGAGACGGAAACCGTTCCTACAGATGTATTTAGCCCTGCTGTTATGTCGTAAACCGTCAAACACTCTAAGACCATAGTCCACGTGGGGCGGGGGCCGGGGACACGCCGCTGTGAGGACAGTGGATTTATGTAATGAAACTATGATTGCCGAAAGCGGCCGGACACATTTGAGTGATATTTTAGTCGTTTACGTAGCATGGTACACTTTTGCGAGGTACGCCAAGTATTTATGTCTTCGTTTGTGTACCGCGGTACACTTTTGTATGATGCACAACCAAAACATTTTTTAACCAAACATGTACCGCGATACACTATTACATGGTTCACAAACGATGTATTTTTCACTTAATTCTGTTACACTAAATATTATGGGAGTACATATTTTTATTCAATTATGTCCCGTTAGCCGAAATCGGCTTGGCAAATTGGAGTAAAAAAAAATACTCGTTACTGTACCATGGTACATTTTTATGCGGTATAAAAACGAAGCATTTTTCACTCGTTTCTGTACCACGATACACTTTTGTGACCGTGAGCGGCCGTTTTTGATACAAAATGACCTTCAACGCACGGCTATTAATCTTCTGATTAAACCAGAAATAATCTTACACTTAGGAATTCACTTTATTGTTTTCTATGCCGGGATACACGGATGGAAACTTTAATTATATTTTCAACATCAAATAAATCATATCTACTTCATGCATTTTACTAGAACAGTTTCGTACATTTTATTGTTGTTTTGTTGTTGAAGATGTCGCTATTTGGGTATTTTCGGGTTACCTTTATATGGACCTATTTCACGGAAAAAGAACAGGTAGGTAATGTTAAGTATTTGACACATACAGTAGAAGTGACGGCTGCGGTGTGGGACAGAAATAGACAAAACATGTGTGTACTTCAAAGGTGTATCGCGGTGCAGATTTGAGTAAAATATGCTTTAATTGTGTACCTGACAAAAGTGTACCACATCATAAACGAATAAAAATAGTTCGTCTGTGTACCATGGTACTCAGACGGCTTAAATATCACTCAATGCAATATGTCCGGCCGCTTTCTTCTATCGTATGAAACTTATATCACAAAAAGTGGTATATATGTAAAGTTTAATATAAAAATACAATATATATGACCTTATCGTTTCTATAAACTGCTCATTGGAGAACTCTGATATATTTGAGATATAATGCCATTGTTGATATCTTTTGAAGATGATCGATTAAATTATTCAGATGGGTTCAATTTTAGTCAGTAAACATAAGTAACCAAGTGTATAAAGGTATGATGATTATCCACTTAGGTATTAAATCTATATTACCGGGAACACATCGTGGCATTGAAGTCCATGTTCCGTTGTGACACCTCACATGGTTAGTGTTATCAGGAACGAGGCCATTTTTACATTGATATTCCAGATAGTCGCCACTCCGCACCCATTCACCCTCTCTGTACTTCTCCAAAGATGCATTTAGTATCATAGGAACCTCACATTGCCCTGGAAATGAAACAAGGTGCTTTAAGAAAACACGGATAATGGATTCAAAACATTCACAGAAATTTCAAGAAGTTCAGCACTCGTGTTGTAGTTTTTTTCATACATAGATTCCATATTTAATTACTTTTTGTGATGTTGGATATTTTGTTGACTAACATGGTTACAACTCTTCCATCTCCAATTGCCGTTAGCAAAATGGAGTTGTCAGGGACATGACTTATACGATACCACAGTCAATAAACCGTTGTAACCTATATACGGTACGATTGTAAAGTTTTACCCCAACAAGTTGGTGGTGGGGAAGACCATTCGCCATTTGGTAAGCATCTTGTTGACAGCGAGATCCCGTCAAAATTGGTACGGACACTGCAACTGTATAGAACACAAGAACCGAGGATAAGATACACATAGAAAACACACTATCTATAATGTTACCCGTCATCTCTGACTAGAAGAATTCCAAACGTTTTCGGTACTGGATTATAATCCTCTATTTCGCCATGGAGAGTTGACATCGTTAAACGTGTTTATGATATCATAGATAAAATCTTGTAGAGGCTATGCCCGTAGTGTTGTCCTTGGAAACTACGTTGGCAAATTAAAAACCACGATGCACAAAGTTTGCTGTGCTGTCTATCCCAATCACATAATTCGTGTCGATATATCTTTACACATATATCGGCCTTTCCCTTTCAAACGTCGCAACACATCCCCTAACGATTTGGCTTTCTCTATTATTTAAAACTGCAGCACCTTCATATGTTGGATTACAATCGTTTAGTTGACACATGAAAGTTTGTCAATAACACATGTGCGAAGCCTTCATTAATAAATCAAGCAAAACATATTTTATATGGTTTACTCTTGCATTGCAGGCATTTAGTTACTTACCTGAAGAAAAGTTCTGAGCCGACGCTCGTTGTTTCGCCTAAGACGTAGCCATTGTAGAAAGGTTCGGGCCAACGACAGTTTACCTCTGTGACAAAGAGTTAATCTATAAGTACATCAGATAAACGAATGCATACAAAAAACAGGAAGGGGAGGCGAGGAGAGTGCATAATAAGCCAGGTGTCACACAACTACATAAACACACCATACTCCAGTTCTATAAACCTTGGTCGGGTCAGAGTTCATCTCAAACAGTTACGCTAAATTCAAGTATGGACATAAAGTTCTTACAATCCCATTCAAATTCCATCTAAGAACAACAAAACAATGAGTAAAAAAGCTGTTGTGAACACTGCAATGCAGGAAATGAAATAGTGCAATCATGCATCCACTCAATTTAAACTTCACGTGTAATATCTAAAAAAAACAACCGAACTCGCAAAAATTAAAAAGTCGATGCTAATATTTTGAAGTCTAAACTAAATGATAATCGACAATTTCACAAATTCCGAAATAATGAACTCTAACCAGATAAGTTATAGAACTATGAGTTTGTCCGGACGTGTACGACACTTGGTAATTGTATCTAGACTTACGATTGGGCGAGTCCCATCTCGAGTTCAAGTTTTTGTTTCGATAGCTACCTGGAGAGCGTGCTAGAAGTCAATAACAGGAGAAACGTCACTAATTCTGACGTCAAGGGATCAAAACAATAGATTAGCCTTTTCAATAGGGGAATAGAATTGAAAATGAGTAGGATGTTTATTAAAAAGAGTTTTCTACATCGACAACATGACTTCAGAATATCCTTCATTGGTAAGGTTATGATATCATCCAAAAGACATAATTGAGTCAGATTTTTAAAGTTTCAATAGACTGACAATGGATAAAGCGATCAATTTAAGTTTGATTGATAGGAAACTAGCAATTATTGTAAATGTTTTGGTATATAACCAGATATATAAATTATTTTTGATAGATAAGTTGTATCATTAGTAAGCCTGTAGACAGATTGTGGCCCTACCTTGACAGAGGACGGGTTCGCCACTCCACGACTTATCAGCCTGACACCGCCTCTGCACAGAGCCCGACAGTTGGAATCCCTGATTACACTCGAACCGTAATGCCGTTCCGAATGCGTTCCCGGAACCCACCATAATACCCTCAAGCGGTGCTCGCAACACTGGACATTCTACAGCTGTTGGCAAATCAAATGACAATTTTAGATTATATAAACTGTAAATATTTAATGAAATAAAGGGGCCTAAATAGTCTGGTGTTGGGGTATATTCATTGCATATAGGCTTATATAGAGAACATACTTCCACATCTGGTAAATCTGAAAAAGCTATGCTAAATATCAACATGAAACGAGATATGTGAAGGACATCCTCACGTGTCGACAATATAATAAAAATGCCAATTTATTGAAAAGAAAATCAAATAAATCTGTTTATTTATTCTAAATGCGACTCGCCTTTCTCCGTAATTGTTGTTTCTGTTCTTGCTTAATTGTTTAATATCCCCCGCGTTCATATCGTCTTTCGCGTGTAGAAATGTTTTACAAAAAGGAAGCGAACGTGAAATATTAATATGGGGTAATGCAGTGCGTAACTTGTAAACATATATTTTCGAGGAGCGGAACTAATGGATTAAACGCACTAAGTACATCTCCGTGTTGACGTTTTTACCTCATGCCGAGTGTTCGTTTCCATGTAATCCATTAGTGTCCCGATATGTACACTGCTATTAACATAATGGCTTTCTCAATATTATGAAACCTTAGTGAGTATCCCTCCCGTTCGACCAACAGCTAAATGATTTTAGCACAAAAAGTCTTTTGCATAATGTGCACTACTTTGCTGAAGAATATTACAGAGAGCAAACAAGATTAAACTTAAAACAATAGTTTTCCCCCTAATGAATAAAATGTATTTGTCATATATCTCGTAGGAATGGGGGTTAGTTTGGGGCGTATGTTGTATAAACTGTTCGCAATACAATTCCACATGCTGCATTAAATTACACTTTCTTAAATTGTTTCAATTGAAGATAGTTAACTTAAAATAGCAAATTAAAACAGTGACGGCTAAATTAGGAAGCGCTATTATTGTTTATATTGACGGTTTAATTAATGAAATTCACTTTTCTCTCTATTTATAGGATGTTAAATACGGTTCGGACAATAATGGATCGAAAACATATGTAAGGTATATAAAACAACAATCCTGTGTCAATGATTGGCCTTTTAGTATGAAAATACATTTTAGTATTTACGAAAGACATCAATTATATCCAGTGTTTGCACACACTTCAATACTTGATGAACATAATCACATCAAACGAAAGATATCCACATGTAAAGCCTGCTATATGATAGCTTACCTAAACACTTTGGTAGAAATCCCGACCACTTTCCGTTTCCCTCACATGTCCGGGTCCTTTGGCCGATCAGTTCGTATCCCTCGTTACAGTTAAATCGCACTGTATCCCCGTAGAAGAAGCGTTTACCGGTCTGTCGGCCGTTTATCAGGTGGCCTGGGAACCCACAGTTGATGGCTAAAACCAAAGGAGGAGAAACTTATCATGAGAACCAAGGGGAAGATTATCTAGCCAAGACAGGATGTTTTGTTTCAATTTCGAAAATTGCCAATGCAGAAAGACACGTATCTAGGGTATAAATGTTATCAATATTATCAATATCCCTTTAATGTGATAGATCGAGTTCTCTAGAGGTTTTTAGATAAATGAGTCAATAAATTTCATACGTCTACAAATAAGTCTTGTTCCTTGCCAGGTCCAATCACCGTCCGAGTTACACATTGCCCTCGGATCGCCTACCATGTCATATCCTTGGTCGCAGGCATACGTCAGTTGTTGTCCGGATGAAAATGTGCCTCCTGTCTCGATATCCATGATGATAGCGTGTTCGACTATTGGCGGGGGTCCACATGTCACTGTAGACAGAAAACGAAACACGAATTCAATAAAAAAAAACGATAAAGAAAAGTTAAAGAAAACACAATGATTGGTTAGGAAAACAGCTAAAATCATAATTTCAAACGACAATCGGTCAGTATCGATGGAATCAAAAAGTATTTCACTTCAAGCAGAACTAGAGGAATGAAATCGTGTCACATAGTGGTAAAATTCAGTATTGTTCCGATGACATCATATATTTCTGACAGCGTTCACGTTTCTAAACCGCCATAGAGTGTCCCAGATTATTCATCGATATTGAAGGACTCTGTGTGGTTTATCCTAACAACCTGGCTTGAGCTAGTTAATTACATACACATGTGCACAAAATATCTTTGAGACACTGCAGACTACACTTACCTAGACAAGATTAAAACGAGCATTGGAAACGAACATAATTTCATCGGATCATTTCTTGTATAGCAAAATAGGCTACCATTTCTGCAAAGTATTACATCAC
Organism: Argopecten irradians; assembly: GCF_041381155.1. NCBI lineage: Eukaryota > Metazoa > Mollusca > Bivalvia > Pectinida > Pectinidae > Argopecten > Argopecten irradians. Next base: position 14,865,114 of record NC_091137.1, on the reverse strand, counting down.
ATTTTGTATCATTGTTAGTCAGAAAACCTTCATAGTGCAATGTCGCCATGGAATATCATCAACTCATAACCAAATGTTGATTTCTCGTATGTATTTACCTTTTTCACAACTCGGCTCACGGCCACCCCATGTGCCGTCCGCTAGACACTCGCGTTCTTCCCGCCCGGCTAAGAAAAAGCCAGGTTTGCAGAAGTATTGCAGTTTGGCGCCTGTTGTGATCTGAGTAGGGGGAATTATCCCGCCATTTTCTATGGATGTATTGTTCAGAGGGCATCCGGCGTCTGGTGAAAAAAGCAGACGAAATATATTTCAGAGAATAAATGATAATTTTTCAAAAAGCTTAACACAACTACAAGTGGAAGGCTATTATGCTGTAATACAGACAAGCTGATGTGGCAGTCGATGGTTGTAATATACTTACTAAAGGCTTCGATGAATGTTTTGAAATATCAACAGTAAATATCTACATATATACATGTATTTAAATGTCTTTTGTGGTCTTTTCACTTCGATCAAGGTTACCCATTTAACTTTCAAACAATGTCACTTGCATTTTGTCTCCATCACTTGACTACTTGGCTTGAAATCTGTCCATATTAAAATGAAGACACAATTTATACAATAAATATGGTACTCACGACTACACGTCATGTTTGGTCCGACCCAGCCGCTCCGGACACACCAGGCCCGGAAAATACTTCCCCTATTGGACGTGAAGCCCGGATCACATTCGTACTGTAACATCACTCCCTGTTCATACGACATCCGCCACGGTTCACGGTCATGCTTGGCATTGTGTACTACCGGAGGAGGACCACATTCTGTATTCGCTACAAACAAAGATAAAAGTCACAATCAATGGTCATTAAAAACATATCACAAGACATTTTTACTGATGTTTTCCACAAAATATTTATCTCGTGATTCTTTTATCTACTACTTTTCTTCTTGCACCACTACATAAGAGGAATACCTAAATCGAGAAATATCCTGTGCATGACAGACTATCATAACAATACAAAACATAATTGTATGATGTTTAAGCTGTGATCATAAAGTAATGTTTTCGAACAATTCATAACTGATCTTGCTGTGTTTGCGGGTGAGACCCTTTTTATTCGAATAACTTTAAGACTTGTTTTAAAAAAGTACAATTATTTGTTAACTTAAATCTGTTATAGATTAAAAATAATCATAGACGCTAAGTTTCTTTTGAATGACCTTGACCTACTTGTGACCTCTGAACTGACGATACATTGTGGCTCTTCACCGCTCCAATTGCCATCGCCCTGACAAACGCGCATAGCCCCGCCGCTGATCTCGTACCCCTCATCACAGGAGTAGCGAGCCACGGCGCCGAACATATTATAGGGGACGATCTGGACAGATCCGTGGGTGATCCGCTTCTGTAGGGACGTACATTTCATATCTGAAACAAGAGCAACAAAACTTACTACAATGTAGATACTGGTTGAAATTTGCAACGTAAAAATAGGTCATTTATGCGAACAAAAGAAAAACAATCGGAAAAAAACCTTTTATACATGTTGTTGTGTGTATAATTCAGAATTTTTTCTTTTAAATGATGTGTAATTAATCTTTTGCATTTGAAATATTTTGTATACCCCTGATGCACCTATAATGATGATTTTTTATTATTAGAGTTCTAGTTGCCATCGTAACCATCTAGATATATATTACCATTTTTTATCCATTTTGAAAGCTTTATGATTTTATTTTGCAAGATATAAATGGAGAAATATAATATTTGGTTTTGAATGCGTTCTATGATTTCTAGAACATATGTTTATTGTAGCAGGAATGGTCTCGATATTAAAAATCCAACAATTACATCACTAAATAGCAGGTTTGATAATTTGACGGATTTGGGGACTAAGAAGAGCCCAAAACTTACATAGTCCTTCACGTTATTAGGCACAGATACGTGGGTAAAATTTAATTCAAGATAACGTTTCTACTTGTATGTTAAGTATTGAACAGCAAAACGTACGTAATAACTTTACGCAAAAACGATAATCATTATTTGAGCAGTAATTGGTGTTTAATCGTTATGTATATTGAACACAAAAATAACATATGTTAATTTATTTTGCTTTTTGTGCATGTGCAATCAGTATTTCATTCCATATAGGACATAATGTCACGGAATTTTTTCGGGACGCAATTTATTGTTTTTATTATTTTTATCTTGAAGTAAAATGAGAAGCTCAAACTTTTCATTTGTGGTAATGGTGTAAAGTAAATAACTTTTGTAACAGAAGAAAAATACAAATTCTTCTGTTCCTGTCTTTGTTAGAGAAAAAAATACTATTTGTCAGCGGTGGAGCATCTTTAAAGTATAAAACATACATATAGTTTGCGTCATTCCAATGGAACCCCATTAAGATTCGTTCTTTAGTGGTGTAGAGATCAATCTACGTAATAATGATAATGAGGTTTAGCTAAAAGCCAACATTTTTGTCTTAACTTGATAAGTTCACGAAAGTAGAGATCGTAAAAGCATAAAAGCCTGAGCACATTCATATTGACATTTTTTTTTAAATTGGTAAGTGAAAGAAGCTATTGCGACCTCCCATGTGGCTTAAGATTGGTTCTTATAAAATCGGGAGACAATGAAATTAAGCAAACAAAGTCGTTTAAACTGGAGCAAGTATTGTATATTTCTGTAAAAGCACTTATTTATTTTGGGATGGCTTATTTTGGGTGACCTTTCGAGATTTATATAACTATAACATACAAAGGAATAAATCACTGGTCTAAGAATATCAAGTGATTTCTTAACGACTCCGTGTTCGGGAACACTAATCCCTAACTTTCTGGATTAATTGGTAGACCTGTGTATTGCTAATGTAACAGCTAATGTATGATCTGTGTAAATTTTGGTTACAAATTGTGTTCAAGGCGCTGTAGTAGCATTAAGAGAAATAAAAGTAGAAGATCCAGAACTATAAACACTGATTAACCCTAGTTAATTAAATTTTCATCGTTTTAGACACAGTTTAGGTTTCTAGATTCCTAAATACAGAGTCGAATATACAGAGAGCTGGTTTATTGACAATTGGAACTAGAACAATATGACGTAGGAAGTCATGCCATCGTATCTATTATTGACATCACAGCATCATACCAAACAGAAAAAATGGAGAAATTTCCCAAGATGATTGAATTTTACTCGTTTTATTTCGAATGAGACAAGCCACAGGACACCAAAGATGATGTTGATTTGCTCATACTACTATTATATATACTTATTTTAAGGGACAATACACCTAGGTCGACCTGAAATACAAAAGTCCACGGAATGATCTTGTATTTTACGTTCCATACTGTCCCAAATTGACCTGAATTTCACATGAAAATTCATTGAGGTCAAATTCTGGTCAATATAAGGTAAGTTCTTTAACCTGAAATTATATTCTGGTCAATTTCATGTGAAATTCTGTTCAATTTCAGGTAAGATTTTTAACCTGAAATTGATTATTTAGCTCCTTTCAGGTCAATTTGACAAGAAAAGACACTTGACCTGAATTTCTGGTCAATTTTCTTGTCAATTTCAGGTGAATTTCGGGTCGAGTTTCTTGACCTGAAATTCATGGTAGGAATAAATTGTACAGAATGAAATAATTATAAACGTTCAAGGTTAATTTTAATACCGTTACCAATCAATAAATTCACACACATTGTGCGATTATTTATGTGTCCAAATTGATCCGGAAATCTCAAATTTGGATCCATTATTACCATTTTATGGCAGAGGTTGTCTGCAGAAGGAGAGTTCACAATATATATGTCGTTATACCACCATCGTTTATTTTTGGCAGTACAAAATGACTATGTATGGTTTGGGCCCTTTTTTGCTCCGAAATTCATCAAATTTTCGAAACTGTAATTTCTTGATTAATTTGTTTTATTTGAAATATTTGGTACATCCCTAATTCAACTTGTTTTTTTTAATTCTAGGTTGTAGTTGCATTGGTAACCATCCAAAATATGCAAAAAATTAAAATGTGGAAATTTTGACAATTTTTGTCCATTCTTTGCTATGTTTCTCACTCTGAAACTGTAGAGCGCGTACTTGAACAAACCTGTCATAACAATTAAATTAGGGATGTACTTAGTATCTTCAACAATATAAAAAGCAACTAACATTTTTGAAAATGACGGATTTAGGGAAAAAGAAAGGCCCCAACCAAACATAGTCCGTTGTCCTCATGTTCCAAACGTGTGAAGTGTGTGTGTCTGTGTGTGTTCAAGGGTACTTTTATATATTTGTGTTAAATCAAAGTCATATCCAAGTTTTAGCCCTATTTCACTTTAGTGTCTAAACCTTACGACGCAAAGACCCGGTACCATATACGCATCGACACAGTGAAATGATATAAAACAACTGAAAACATAGCGCACAGAGTATTTCATAACTAATAGTGTATAGGAGACTAGGTACAATAGATGTATTCTGTTTGGTTTACGTTTATAATGTTTAACGTCCCATCAACAGCCATGGTCATTGAAGAACGGTCTCCCATGTGAGCAGCGCGCGAATGTCTGTATGTTTTGGGAGGCTGCGGTATATTTGTGTTGTTTCTCCTTGTGGAATAGTGGAACTATTGCTAATTTTATTTTGCTATCTAATCGAAACACGCCAACTAAGACATTGAACAGGTACACCCCTCCCGTTTATATCACACTGACAACCGACAAAGAATTCTATGAATATACATTCCAGAAGAGCGTTTACATCATACTGACAACGGACAAAGAAGTCTTTGAATATATATACATTCCTAGAATAGCGTTTACATCAGGACTTGTTGACCTTCAGTCGTTGAAAGATTACCCCGTCAAGGCGTAAAAGATTTCCATTCTCGTGGAATCGATCATAGTAGCAGGCTGACAATCGTGTCAGTTGTCGAAATATAGCTCTTGTTTGCCTAAATAGTTGTTGATATATTGTAACGACGGTCTCTGTATTCTAGCTGTGATTGCTACTGGTATGTATTCTCCAATAGGGACTACGGGTTGTGAGACTTATTATTCACAAAGACCGTTGGTAACGGCACTCTCTATTCACAAAGAGTAATGATTATGAAACATGAGAGAAAATCCACTGGTAACGAGACTTAAGTTATCGACAGTAACCACTAGTGACATAATTTCCCTCAAACGAATTACTGGTTGTGTCCAATAGTAACTTCTATCCACAAGAACCTCTGTTAGGGAAATGTGGCAAAAATGTCAGACTGAAATGATTTAGACTAACTCTCTGCCAGAGGTTTTTGCATATCTACAGATTACTTGTGCATATCTGTACAGAATAATTGTTTGTTTGTTTGATTGATTAATTAACGTCCTATTACAAGCCAGGGTCATGAAAGAACGGTAGTGCGAGTTTTGGGAGAATGTAGTATATTCGTGATGTGTCTTCTTATAAGGTGGAACTGTTGCCCCCTTTATAGTGCTATATCACTGAAGCATGCCGCCAAAGACACAAAGCAACAAACCCACCCGGTCATATTATTCTGGTAACGGGCAAACCTGTCATACAGGCACAGGAACAAACTTTGAATGAGTGGACAATCATCTTTTACAGATTACTCTTGAGTGGGATGTTTATGATGTGGACCGTAAGGTTGTATAAGGATGCATATATCCTAAGGTCTGCTTTTACAGATAACGTTACCTGTATTATTAGGGACTTTCACATTCAGGTTAAAAAACCTTTTTATTTGTTCTGATCGTTCTTCTTCTTCTTCATTTAAAATTGTGTGTAAAAAATCTAAGAAATGGTAAGAGATATGCTAATGAACTTATTGTCGTGTTGTAAAGCACTAGTTGAAGAGGTGCTTGACATTGTAAACTGATTGCAGTGAAAAGCCCGCCAAATTGTCTATGACAATTCCTAGTTATACCTCACTTTCATATAGAATGTTATGATTGTATTAAACTTGATCACATGACTTTGAATAAGTTAGATATCTCCAAGGAATTGGGAGGCGAGAGAAATAACCCCTTAAAAATAACCCCTTCGAAGCTGTGTGAGTGACCGGAGGTGGACGTCGTGTGCAACCTCAACCAACAATGGCAATGCTGTTGCTTATAATTGCATTCCGACGTTGTTGGGAAACATCTTCATGAGATCTTTAACCAGACAAATAACAAATTTATAAATTCATTCAAATTTTGTTTGGTATACTAGAATAATTATGTCCCTATGCGGCCCTCGAGAAAATAACTCTATCAAGGTGGGGGGGGGGGCAATTCTAGATAGGCCATAATAATATATTATCCTGCAATGGCGAAAATTACATCATTGGCTATTGTAGGATGGACCTTTTGACAAGAAAATACAGGGCGCATGAACTATTGTTTGGGAATACGAGGGTGTGGAATGACTTTATAGTACACTTGGTGTTTCGTCACCATTCAACACCAAATGACAGAAGCGCTGCTCCCCTTGCCAACATTAGAACCAGACACCTAGATAGTTTTACCGTTATCTTTATGGCGTATTATACGACAATCATTTACGGATGAACTAACACCAGTGGATTTAGTTTTAGCGGAAAACGTCTATACACAATATAATTTAGGCATTCTGATACGGTAGCGTTACAGATAAAGACTCTCTGGAGACTAAAGCTGACTGGGAGGTGTGCTGTACCGCAAATGGGTTTGAACTTTACAGAAGAAAATAAAATAATGTCGTTTGATACAGTTCGAGAGGCAAATAGTGTGTAACATGACAAAATAAATGGTATTCTTCTGCAAATAAATAATATAGAGCAAACAATGTATTCCAATAAATACAAAGACATCTCGACCTGAATATTTAAAATGGTCCGAAAGGTGAAGCCATTAACTTTGCCATTTGTCACTTAATATTATTGAGATTGTGTGGAGTTATTCCATCCGTTTGGGTGAAGTGGTTTAAGATCATCACTTTGATGGCATTATATTTGCTGTGGAACTAAAGAGCTGTCATACTACTCCTTGAGTGCAGCTTCTTCGTGCAGAACTCTCACACATCAACCTAGATTAACACTGCGATTTGGCTCACAAAATTAGTCAATAGCGACATGTTGAGTTGTGTGGTTGGAGAACTCGGATATTAAATAGCCTGTAATGTCTTATACGACACCTGCTTCGACGTCTAGTTTACATTAGCTATGGGAAATGGCACCTTACGTACAACCTGGCCTATCCATCACGTAAAGTAGTGAAATCTACAGCTGATATTGATCACCTGTCTTTGTGATTGATCCGATTGGCTATGCAACTCGACGTTTAGTCCCAGTATTATTCCGGGGTCGTCAGCAGCTATAGTTATTTTCCACTCCCGGCCAGGCAACATCACACTATAAATCATCTTTCTGATTATATGTATATATTGAAGTACATCCTGATGTAAACAAACTTCGTAAACATAGATTATTCCTGGAAAGTGCTGTCTCACATAGAGCGAGACGCCGTGTTGCTGTGATACGACCAGCGCCATACACTTATATGTAAACTAACCTAGGACAGCTTCTCTTTAGAACCGTAGACAGCACTCTATTGAAAAACGATGCATATGTGGATTCCCAATATGTTTCATCCTTGTCTATAGATTAGAAATGTATCATACTTTTTAGAGAAAGGCCAGCGAATTTGTTCGTTATAAGCAATTTTCTTATTAGTACAAATACTTTAATACTGATTGATTTCAATGGCCAATGAAAAGATCCGGTGCTGTTATGATGGTATATCCTGTCTGTACGTCCCATTTGGTTACATTAAACTGGTCACTGGCAATCTAGTTATCTATTCCCTTTCATCTTAGCGCCCAAAAGAAAAGCTGTTGTTGTTATGGAATATGATATGTTTTGTCTAGGAAACAGAACCCAGATCATTCCTCAACACAAGGCCCGAATAAAGGCGCTGTCAATGAAGACTTAACGGAGGTGGACGCCATTTCGATGGAAGAGAAAAGAGAAAAGAGAAAAGCCTACCTTTAGTCATCTATTACGATTACGCAATTAGAATAAGTTCTTGTCAGACGTCTGTTCTGCAGGGCAAATTTATTAGTAGAACGAATATACGTACCCGGCCTACTATATCTCACGACACCATTATCTGTCTTAAGTCTTTTGAGCTACAATATTGAAGCTAACTTATTAGGATCCCCTTCTGTCTTCCGAATGGTATATGTAAAAGGTTGATTGATACTTGCTCTCATTCATTAAAATCTGTCTTTGCTATATCTTCTTATGTGTAAATACAACACAATAATGTCAACAATGATTGTAATTAGTTTAATTTAATACGATTAAGGTATTTTGATGTTTGAGCGTATCACAATAACACGAACTAATAATTAGCTATCAGAATACGATCCACGACGTCGACCCAGCAATTTCGTTCATTTTTATCATATAATCGTTTACGCTTCCTTCACATCATTCAATAAATTATCTAATTTTTGTAACAATTACCTGCTGCAAAGGAAAGGAATGGAGAAAACAGTGGTTTTGAGCACTATAATGATATCTAATCTGGTGATAATATGATGTGGTGATACTTCTCACGCAACTGATAGTCAATCACCCACTAGTCCTGAAACGAAACTGAGCTCACTTCGAATCACATGAAAAATATAGGTCGTCATCTAATGACTGTTAAGTTTGGAATCCATCAATTGTTAATAGCCGGTCTATAATTTGCCTGGTGTTGTCGCAAGCTTTGTTTGTTTGATTATTGTAACGTCCTATTAACAGCCAGGGTCATGTAAGGACGGCCTCCCACGTATGCAGTGTGTAGTGTGTGTGAAGTGCGAGGTGCCTGGTTTGGGAGACTGTGGTATGTTCGTGTTGTGTCTCCTTGTATAGTGGAACTGTTGCCCTTTTTAGAGTGCTCACGTCCACTTCCCAACTTCAACCTCAAATACCAATCTGTGACAACATTTTGTTTGTTTGACTCATTAACTTCCTATTAACAGCCAGTGTCATGTAAGGACGGCCTTCCATGTAGGCGGTGTGTAGTGTGTGTGAAGTGCGAGGTGCTTGGTTTGGGAGACTGTGGTATGTTCGTGTTGTGTCTTCTTGTATAGTGAAACACAAGCCTTTTTGTGCTATATCACTGAAGCATGCTGCCGAAGACACCAAGCAACACACCCCACTCATATCATACTGACAACGGGCAAACCAGTCGTCCTACTCCCTGTACGCTCAAAGCAAAAGCAGAAACTACCACTTTTTAATATAGACTATGATGTGTCTTGGCCAGGGGACAGAACCCAGAGCCTACCTCACAAGGGCGAGCACTCAACCGAAGGCCAAAAGTGAGGCGGTGACAATGGAGACATTAGGAAGAAGAGAAACTATACAGTCTTAAATTTAGTCCCGTTTTACCATCATACAATAGGGGCAGCAGGTACAATTCTAATGCCCTACCTGTAGGGCAACAGCAGGTATCCTGTACTCTACCTGGAGGGCCAACACAAATGATCGTATTAGTCAAATATCATTAGGGAATATAACGTCTTATCAGCCGGAAATATCACCTCCAATAGTATAGATGTAAATATTTGATCGCATTCATGGCATACATGCCAATTTCATCAGTATGATGATAGTGGACATTGATAGACAGAAGAAGAAGCATAACCTGTTTGTGTAATTAGTTAATTATTCATTATTTCTCACCAACAATAGTCTAAATGGCCACCAGTGACGCTATGGTCATTTTATACCAGTTGTTACCTGTTAAGTGGATATATATTTAGCCCTCACTACAAATAATCACAAACACTTACTTCTGCTGGTCTCATGTTACAACTGCAACATAACTGAGATAAAAATGTGCTGAAGTCTTAGCTTCAAACACAAAAACAACTTTAATTTTAAAACCCCACAAATTAGGGTGTGATATTGATTTTACGGAATAATGAATCTTCTGGATGACGTCTTGTTAGAGGAAATTGGGAAAAGCAAATAACATTTAGCCAATTGCACCCTTGGAGATCCACTTTCGTTTGACCTTGGATTTTATAATGCATTAAACCACGAACAACAAACAGTACATGGCGTATTACGTCGAATACTTGTATGAGAACTAACCCTAACATTAACGCAAAACAATATCCCGGGATCATATACTTGTGCAATGTATTTCAATAAAGCATGCATGGGTTTACGTTTATATTGTTTATTTGGACACAACACGATTATACCTCAGCCTCCCAGAACATACACTTGGTACTAAACACACAAGACACCTCATCCACGGGAGGCCATCCCTTAGTGACACTGGCTGTTAATAGGACGTACATATGATAAACCAGACCAGTGTGATTCCATGATTAAAATGATCTTATAATGCGACTAAATATGGTATTTAATATTTTCTGTTCTTCCTAACTGACTTTCTCCATTCTAATGTCCCTTGCCTCCGCCTCACTTTTGGCCTTCAGATGAGCGTTCGCCTCTATGTGGAAGGCTCTGAGTTCTGTCCCCTGGCCGATACACACTATAATCTGAAATATTGGTTGTGTCTGTTCCTGTTTAGCGCCCAGCATCAAGCATAAAAAGAATAAGGCGACTGTGGCGACTGTTGATTGTCAGTATAATGTGACCGAGTGTGGTGTGCTTCTTCGCTGTCTTTGGCGGCATATGTTAGTGAGATAACACCATTATAAAATGAGCCTAGCTGTTGATGCGACGTTAATATAACGCATGTCTGAGATCAACTTATCATCATCTTATATAATTGATATGAAATAATGATAATTGTAATTTAAAAAAATCCGAAGTCAAATAAAAAATTTAGCTATAGCTGCACCCAGATGGACATCATACGGACATTCTACACTAAAGTGTGTACAACGACGTGGACAAATTGGATCAAGCCGTTTGGATTAGTATTTTCTCCAAGTTAACACGAAGGGAAAGTAAAATGAAGGAATTATTCAATCAACAGATAATGGAGACATGACAGACACAATGTCTTTGTCTCCAGACAGTAGAACAAAGGAATCACAAAAAACCTTTGATCTGCTATGTTTCATATCGAGTTCTTTTGATGTCTTATCGACTTCTTGGCTTGCTGCAACGTGTGTTAACTATATATTCCCATGGAAACGTAATTAATTTAAATATGTGATTTACATGAAAAGTGGCATAAATAAGAACTTCCATATGCATGTTGGCAGCTCAATATATTTCCTCATACACTGTGGTGATCTGAATGACATGCTGAATCACTGGATCCCAGCGACACGGAGTACGCAATGTGATTACAGTAGTCTTATAGAAAGCTCGTCGACAGGAGAGGCGAAGGTAATAGAGTTAGCAGCATCAGTTTATTTATCAATGTCAGTAGGGGGGTCTATATAAGGTATTTCGGGAGATATATACGGCAGATATTCGACGGTTATTTATTTACCTAAATACAGAAGGCACGCCTAACACACAATATTTTATTTCAAACAATCATAAAAGACATTACGTTCAGACAGGAGAAACCAAATATAAATTTTCAATTCTTACGTCCGGATTGTATTTCTGAAACGTTTGATTGTTGAGTTGTGCACTCGCCTCTTTGACTCTAGGTTCCGTTCCCTAGCTGAGACACACCATATCCTATAAAAATGAGAGTGTCTGTTCCTGCTCAGCGCTCAGAATAAAAGGAGTGTCTTCGTCAGCAACATTATAAATGGCTAAGGGTCCCACTATCACAGTGAGAAACAACACGAATATCACTGCAGTCTCCCAAAACACACACTCGCACACAATACACTGCATACATGGAATGTCATCCTTAAATAACCCGGAGTGTTAACAAGACGGCAAATCTGATAGACCTAGCTAATTGCAAAATTGTATTTCATCCCCAATACAATGCCCGAAAAAAATACGCAACTCAACACAATAAAAACTATTGGAAACCATCAACTAGTAGGATATCCATCTTTAATTTCTGTCATTGAGACGTTACGTTACATGGCAGAATACTTTTTTAATATCTTTTTTACCATTCCGTTGTATTTTGGAAGTCCGATATATCATATAGTTAAGTCACAAAAGAGTTATTTTAAAGGATTGGTTTTTCAAGGATTGGTTGTAAAACCTATCAATATCTACACAAAACAATAAGATTTATGATATTGGAATAGGTTTACAATGTAATGATCAGGAATTATATCACCATTCACTAATTTGTCAACTCTTAAGGATATGACAGATCCGGTAAAACAATTACGTGACGTCATTCCTTGTAACCGTGGCATGTATTGTCGATGACGTCATCAATATTGACGTGCGATCGACGGAAACATGTTCATGTCTGAGTGAAAATGCTTCTTTTTATGCTATTATCTCAACTCTTCTTTTTTATGGGAGAAAAAGACTCATTCCCTACCTATAAGGGCGTGACAGCGACGAAATAACCACCCTCGGGGAAATCCATGAATGTCTAACCCTCTGCAGCCTCGGGTTTGACGTTCATGAATTTCGCCTCGGGTTGAGATTTTGTTGTCAAAAGGTAGGAAAAGATTCTACAGCTATAAATGTGACATAGAGAATAACAGTAAATAACCGAGCCCCAAATGTGAAAGGAGACACAACTTTATCATATTTGTAGGCAGGTCTCAAGACAGGATTAATTGTTGGTTCGTATCAGAGAATAATTATCGATCGCAGAATGAAGAAACTTGGGGAAATCTTGTACTTTAAGACAAATAGTTCAAACTTAAAACGCCTCAAATCATCAAACCAGTTGTTTCCATGGCGACTTATTGGCTTTTTCAATCAATTGTGCAAACATCAAGAGGAAGTGAATATTTGTCTCTGAAAACACATAATCCTCTTGGAATAACGGGACGAAAATCGGATTACGGCCCAAGCCACTTATACCGAACTCACCACGGAACACAGGCAATACAACACACAATGGCGACCAGAAGAGATGTCTGGTCGTATTCAAAGACATATGCGGCAAATAACAGACCATACACACAATATTATATACCAGATACCAGTGTTCGAAATATGAAAAGAGGCCTGGATATAAAACCGATCTTAGAATTACTTCACAGAAACTGCCGATATATTTCACAAGTTTTGTAAAATTGTAAAATCGTTTCACAATACTAAAATAGAATTTCCTATTTCACCACTTTTCTACAAAATATGTTTAATACTGGACCAGGTGTACTATTGTTAACAAAAGATGTGTGTCTACAGGGAAGAAGATATATATACAGATATCTTTGTAGAACTGTGATTGGCGTGGTGTAAGCTATGTCATTAAAACAATCAAATATTGTTCTGTTTCATGGTTTGGAATAATCCAACTAGTGTGTAAGGTCGACACGTAAATTCCAGGTAGCCAAATGTTTGTAGCACAAAACGCAAGAGCCGATTATTTCCTGTCAAAATTAAGATTCATTTTGAGTGTTGGTGAACTGTTTAGATTAAATGTTGGATCAACGATTGGTGCGAGAAACTAAATAATGGCATTTCGAAAGTCCAATCAAGTGATATTTATCTCAGAGATTAGGATTAGGTTAAGACTGTTTAATCAGTAAATTAGCTGTTAATTACCAATTACTTGTCTAATGAGAGGATTTTTTATCGGTGGAAGGATGTGATTAAATGTATCGGTCAAAGGGTCTCTTAGCTTCTATCTTTTATGCCGGAGGAAAACGTTAATTGTTTCAAACTGTTCTTACAAAGGTCTTACCTGACCCTGTTGTAATTACCTTAATATTTATCCATTATTCTTTACCCTTCTTGAGAATTTGTGTAAACTTTAGGCCAACTTTTGGGATGTGATAGCTGAATTATCGAAACGTGCAACCACATTAGCGATTTTCATTTTCCTTACATTATACCAAACCATTACCGTAATCTGTTCTAAACGTTCGGAACCACAAATTTATGTAAAGATATTTTATCATATGTGAAGACCCAGCGCATATATTTTCATGACATCTACCGTATAACCGTTAATGACAACTCACATATGTATTTTATGTACATTACGCTAAATTGTAAAGGGAACTGCAGAATGTAGATATGTTGACATGTAAAAAACGTCCTATGTTTTCGTGAGGTGGACGAAGGCGTTCATGTGTGACGTTCAGTGTTTTGATAAAACATCCCCATTGATTCCAACATACAAAATGAATGTGTTCCCATGAGAATAAATGGATTCATGCGTAACATTACAGAAAAAAAGTGTGGTTAAAAATCCCTATAGACTCCCGCTATCAATGACGATTCATTAGAACGTCTTCACATTAATATCTTCAGGGGGGAGAACCCATTTATTATGATCAGGTTCCGTGCGTTGTGTGAACCATCCATCGACGTGTTTGTGGAAGCTAGTGATTAATTACGTTTTACAAAAACATTCTCACTGTTCTGTCGATCCTCCTGTGATAATCGACTTCCTTTTTCCTTATTTCACGTAATAACTCTTTTACTTGAAAACCGAGAATGGAAAGATGACACTGTGGCACTGTAGTTGTTTGTTAAAAACAGAAAATTCTATATTAACTGAGTGAGTAACAATTACATCTAAAATGCATTTTTCTGAGCTAGAAGAAAAGATATGTTCTTTTAAAAAAACACCTATTAAAAAGAAGAAAAACAACCGACAACAACAAAAAGAGGCCTACTCCATTAGCCTTAACATCTGACTATTGACACAAAATAACACAGGCACAGTACACAGTATCGGGTAACAATTAAGGCAATACAAGGAACTATTTGGAATAAACTGTAAGTTTCTGATCTACACATGACATTAACCTTAAATGTAGGTAAAGGTTATTCATTTGAACAAGCTTTTTAGCGCCTTTTCCTGACATGTTACAGGGAAAATATCTGACCCAGGCCTTTCGGTTATCGAGAGGAAGTTATTTGAATGAGAAGTTTATGTACAGGGGGCGGCGTAAGACGATGAACGGAACATGATGACTATGTGTCATAGGTCAGATGAACTAAATCATCATAAAACTATCATTGTATATAACAAATTCCATGAAAATCAAAAGTTTTTGACGCTCTCGGATTAACTGTAAGGACCATTACAGTCCATTCAAAACACAGTAATATGCTTGATAGTAATCAATCCCAAAGCACCCAATTCAATGTAATCAAATTGCATTTCAAATGCCATATCCACATTTTGACCAAGTGTTAATGGTTTTCGTCAGATATATGTAAATGCTTTCTTTGTCAATCCGTATATTATAATTATTTATTGTATTTACAGTACAAATGCAGTTTGATCTTTGTAAAAATAAAATTAAAAAAATCTGGTCTCGTCCTATGTAAATATTTTTCGTGCGTAATCTAAACATAGAATTAACCTCATCAGAGGTCTGCGACTCTAGCAGAAAACGTTAAACTGACGTCAGTAAGAAAGGGTAGAACGAAATCTGACTATATACTGATTGTTATATAAGATTAGACTAATAAAACTAGTAACTATCTTTGTCTGATTGGCATGTGGGGTTAATGTTCTCAATGCATGGAGACAGGCTAGCCGTGGACTCGAACAACTAAAAACGCTTCTATCAGGGTGTGAAGATGTCATTGAGGAAGGAAAGAAATCTCAGAGATAGAAAAGGAGCGAGGGATAGAAATAAAACTTCAATGGTTATAAATATATGTTAATGTTTAGTACATCATTTATATTTTCACATCAGCGAGACATAATCCATAATTGACCATGCAAATAAGAGATCAATGACCATAGATTCGATGGTGGCGTGACGATGTCTTAATACCATAAGATTTAAGAAGCATCATGTTAGTTTTTATCACTGAGAATGTCTGTGCCGCATTATGTGCACTTTTCAAACGACTGTTGGGTCCCTATACAGAAAAATCATAAAAAGACTCACTTCTGAGGATGCAGCTTTTGCCGCACGCTCCATCGCAGAGGCAATCTTTTCTGGGACTCACACATGATCCGTTCTGACATTTCTTCTTACATGTACGGCCATTGGTTTTGTCAACACGCCGGGGACAATCTTCACTTCCTAGAAAGAAGGAAATAAAATACCATAAACAAAACTGAAGAAGAAAAAATTACAAAAGAATTACAGGTGTAATTTTGTACTTTGTTTGGTTTCATTGTTGAAGGCAATGGAAACCTTTCTTTGTAGCCATTTTAAACTTCCTCAAGGAAAATAATCCTGGTCGATTTTATTACGCTGGTACAGAAATCACTTCTTCAATTCATTCCGAATGTGCGGAGACAATTTAAAATAGCATATATGTTAAATATGGAGGATAGCTTGATGTCACATTAGAAGAATAAGAATCAACGTTAAGGCAGGACGATGCAATGAATTCAATCACTAATACCTTAATGGCCCTACGTCACGTCAACGTCATCAATAGATTGGTGTCGATCGTCAACAGAGAGCGAGGAAGGCTTTGGCGGTGTGATTCATAGCTTACTGCACGACATTTAGACAAGTAATCTAAAAACTATATTAAAACTAAAACGATAACAAATGATTTTCTCCGAGTTTAAATTAACGTCGTTCTTTAAACTTCTTTCTTGTCAAGTTGTATGTCTTCTTGCTGTACATGCTGTCTTTGAATAAATCAGCCGGCCTAAATGAATTGCGTTGTCCTTTCCTCGTCATCTGCCACTGATTCCAGCCAATCATTGATGATGAGTTGGGTATTACGTGTGTCAGGCTGGAACGCATATCGGACTAAGTGGTCAATTTAAGCGACCATGGCTTGATAAGTGCGTGTTTTACGGCGACATAGCCGGCCTATTTCGAAGTCAAAGAATCAAAGATTTGTCACAAATGACTAGTCTAGTCGGATTTGGCGGGAATTAATGAACACAGGATGTCGCTGCATGTAAATTGAACACAACCAGCAGGTCTGAAGACTCTAGAGAGTCTGGTGCTGTACGGACGGGGGCGTCTCACGTCCTTACATGGCTGTAATTAGGCAGGCTTTATTTCCAGTTCCATGTAATCTTACCTACGTCAATGTTTGTGTAGGGTGTGTGTAGTTATGATCCAATTTTAAATAACTGTTCTGCGTCTATTACAATGATTTTGGGTCTAGGAATACATTCAGTATCTATTTTACTACCAGTCACCATGAAAGTACTGAAAGTACTGGGACTTAACCTAAAAACCTTACAAATCAAGAATTCTTAGTTGCATTGATTACATAAATGATAAATATCAATGCGCTATAGTATGATCATAAATTGTTATCAAACTGCAATGGTAAAGAAATTAATTATTCACATTTTAATTTTCTATTTCCTTCTTCTCAATACCAAAACCATGCCTTATGATACAATAATGTATTTCAAAGACATTGCGATTCCTTAGATAAATGAATTTGATATTGGTGAACATTATGTCATACACATCATGTAAATTCCAAGTTGGATAACTATGAATTCCAGGTAAAAAGCGTCGTTATATAAATGCAAAGCTTCAATTATCTCTGACAACATCAATCGGATAGTATCCTAATGATCTAACTTCTTTGTGCATACACATATTGTTTCTTTCATTCCTGCATATTTAATCGAAATTGATTGAAAGGCTTTCTTGTATCATTTGCAATCTCCATAAAGCTAGAGCGCTTCATGAAATTTGCCTATCTCCAGTTGGTATTCATATTGGCTATGAATGCCAACTGAAAAAACGTTCAATGCTTACTATTAATAACCTGTACTTACTCGTGGTTACCTGTATTTTAGACCATACCATATGCCACATATATTTTATATTTAAAGTTATATTGAAAATGTTGAATATATCAAAATACATTTAATTTTGCATGTATACTTTTCAATTCATCATTAGAGAATAAGAGCTTTCATTTCAAAATTAAGTATGGTAATTTAACACTTTATGTGTACGTTTTTATCATAATGATGGGATTCATTCTAATTTATGAAAAATAGATTGTGGTATTAATCTAAGAAGCATTCATTATCAGAAATAAACACAGAGTAAATTAAATCATATTTTGAATAATAAATAAGTTATCAAACATGAAAC
This sequence comes from Argopecten irradians, assembly GCF_041381155.1. Classification (NCBI taxonomy): domain Eukaryota; kingdom Metazoa; phylum Mollusca; class Bivalvia; order Pectinida; family Pectinidae; genus Argopecten; species Argopecten irradians. The sequence continues at coordinate 14,847,056 of NC_091137.1, read as the reverse complement.
ATTGTCTCATTAAATTCAGTGTATTAAGTGATTTTTTTCTTATGTTTTTTGGAACCAAGAGATGAAAATTTATACCCAAAAATATATAGCAATTATTCAAATCAGTTTATAAGACAGGATTTTTTGCATTATAACGGCAAGAACAGTGTATCCATACAGCTCAGATACAGTATAGGTCAACGGCATTTAAGTTAGCATGTCATAAGTCTACGGCATTTTAATTACTGAGTTCAAAGGTTACTGGAAGTAATCACGTTGACTCAAACCGTACAAAATACGGCTTCAGGCAAAAACGGAGAAAGCTACAGAGATTGCACATGATGTGTTCAGTTGCACAACTTGATTGTCATTCCGAGTAAGTTTCTCTCAGAAGCTCTACCACAAAGCGTGTATGTAAAACCATTGTCATATTTAATGATCAATTCTCATGCAAGCTTAGATGCCAAGGGAAGAAATGAACGGCGTGATGGGATATTGTTCTCGTGAAGTATGTTCCAACTCTGCCATTCTAGAATCAAATAAGTGGAACCTTCAGAACAGACGATATAGAGAACAAAAAAGTACGAGGGTCATATCGTCTACAGTTCAGTTAATGGCAACTATAGGAAAAACGACTGGCCATATAACCGGCACTAATAGAAACACAAAATGGCAGCTCAGAAACGTGGTTATGAAATATTGATGGCGTCAGTTAGAGGTTGTGATGTGTGTCAAGGCGACAGTGATGCAGTGCATGTCTACCTTGTTGTAAAGATTCTCCATTTACATCGATTTTGTCTGCTCATAAAGCTGTATTAACACAGTAAACATAAAAGTACCTAGAGAGGTTTTACCAAGAATGTATTCATAACTAAAATCGGCTTCATCTGACACATAATTTAAATAATGAACTGAATATTTGTTAATTTGTAAAATCACATAATCTGATCCACTTTGAATATTTTAGCTTTAAAACGGGAACCGTTCGATTGGAGAAATTGAAAAGAATAACTGTACACAAAACACGAAAAATTGACAGCGGTTTCATTTCCGGAATTTGTCAATTTTTAGGTTATCTAACAGGAAATGATTTCGGTATTAGTGTCACCAGTTATACGTAAATAACTTTCTAAATCGATAAACAGTTTCAAAGATGTTTTCAATACCATTTGTCCGTTTAGATCAGTCATAACGGATCGTACTTTTCTATGGATATTCTATTTACAATGTACTTGTTAACTTCACTGCTAAAGATAAAATGAAAAGTCAAAAGACGAGGTTAACGTTCGCTTATTAGTGACCCTTATACTAATACTCTCAAATAATATATTTATTTCGTCTTGTGGTCGTTTAGAAATTTGGTACTTAATGCTGAAAACCAATAACCTCTCTTTTCATCTATCTTCAAGAGGAATTGACATCAATCATCAACCGTGCATATACACAAAAGGAACTTGATAATTGATCTCTCATTGATCTACATGATGTCATTCGGGTAAAATAAGCATAGTGATTGCAACCACTATCTACAGTATTTTATATCCTATATAGAAGTGATACAATAAAGAAAAGAATTGAAAATTCGTGATCAATTAATTGATTTGTAAGCATTAAATAGCTTCATCTTTTATGCAGCTATTATCAGTGAAATCTAGTCAATAGTTCCGTTTCGATGATTGACAGAAATATTTCCGATATGTGCACGTGTAAAACCTGTCACGGTTCCTTGACTGGATGTGTAATCGGTCAATATCTGTTAATCAGAGGAAGTGTGACTATTACCTGACGAAGTTGGGATCATTACCGACATCAAAGGAAATATTACCTAGTCTGATCACTGAGATAACGTGCAACGTGTGCAAGGTCAGAAATATGAGTAATATGGAGGACGGTTACCCTGAACTATTAATGGGATGGAGGATGGTACTAGTAACAATGTTGAGACCGTTACATATACTCTGGTAGTTCTCAAATTTATTAACAAAAGACATCCAGTTCAAGGAGAAGTATAGGTGGTAGGGAGGGAAAGGTACATTGCGGCCACGAATTAGAATCTGGAATCTTCTGCACAGAGGCAGATGATACACTTTATACTATCTGGTTTTCCTGGAATCGACATAGGCGACTTCCATTTTATTCAAACTGGCTATTTTTATTTTCCAACCCCAAGGTTCAGTCCATAACCATACTTGAAGAACAAGCTTGAGTCGGGCCTGATCCTCTACAGTACAAAACTCACTATAATGAAATGTATTGATTTCTTGTCAGTCGGAAAAAGATTACATTCCTCTTACTGAATAGTATACATATAAATAATTATCCTCATTATTCTGGAATTTATGCATGACACTTGAGGATAGCAGATATGAGACACAAAAGAAACTTGATAAAACGGTTTCACTAGCACAAGCAGGGTCAGATTTGTCTATTTAATGATCAACGTTTTAGACGACAAAAGATTATCAATGACAATCTAAAAGCATGTCTAAATGGATAATACTATATATAACGAGAGTAATATGGTATTACTGTCCTGAGACGTTCTTCAAATGCATTCATGGACTATTGGATAATTTGTCATACCGGCATCACGTCGTTTGTCGCATCTTTCTATGAATCTTTTTCCACAGTGTAGAAAGTCAGAGGTCAATACTCCAGACAGAGAGATGTCTTCAGTGTCATTTATCAAAGACAACAAACAACTATTGAGAATGAGCCGCCATTGTTAATAGGATTGCCAGAATAAGAGAGTCTGTGTTATAGAATAAGTTGTTTACACCACCTGGTAATATAGAAGTTATAATGGAACCCCTATGGCGCACACAAAACTGTCGACCATAATTCTTTTACAAATGAATGTGCTAAAGCTTTAAAACTAGCCCTGTATGGCTATAATCAATATCATTCTTAATACATTAAATATTTATAAATATAAATCTAATGTTTACCTTCTTTGTACATTTCGAACTATGGGTAGACATTGTCATTTTCAAACGCTGTTTGAGATAAATTTCCATTGTTGTATCCAACTTAAACACACCTAGCAGAAGCGGCTGGCGCCATGAAGTAAGACCTGTCTGAATGAGAAATAACGTCAACTTATTTAAACTCTAAGGGAACATATCAGATCGTGAGTCGGAAGCTGATATTATAGAAACACAATAAAAGTTATTTCATTTGAATTTAACATGGACAAGACTTTACGACATACTGAACATCCTGTTTATAATCACACATGGTTTAGTTTTGTACATGTCAATGACGCTATTCGATCGCCAGAAAGGCAGACACGACAGAACAAAATGGCAGCATCTGTCCAAACCAGCTCATTTGGCATTAAGCATTTGTGAAAATGTAGGATTCTCAAGTCATCTATAATTAACTTTTGAAATGTTCACGTTCAAGTGGAATTAACCTATAACTTAGGCACATGGAACAATCACTAAAAAATAAAATCAAATAGGTGTTAATGTCACTTTATTACAAACATTCATGATAGGTATTCCTTGCTGATATTTCCGCATCTACCTAAATAACTGGGGATCGGTTATTAATACATTTGGCGTGCAGAACAACTTACTAAACCCCTTTTACATACGAACATTCCGTGAGTGAATACTTCTCCTATATTTAGATTTCGTTTTCAAACCAAAAGGTTCTTTATAATCAATACATTTATAATTTACATTGTATGACAGGCCAGTTTGATATTTCTCATAACGCTATATCTTATATATCCCATCACACACTGCTGCCGTTGTTCATATTCCCTGCTCCATTATCAGCGCACATAGAGAAATTAATTTTTAAAGACAATATAGGAGAAACTTCAACTAATGCTTTCATTCCATGTTGATTTATGGCTATACATGTATTTGAAATTAGAAATATGAGTTATGGTAATTAATGCTATTTTGAATTTCCTTTCAGTTCTTGTCAGACAATAGTTTTGACGACATATTTCTTCTCCGTTGACATATTTCATGTGCTGAGCAGATTAAAACGGGTTCTGCAGTACTCAATTCTGCCAAACCCACTTACGTTTAGCGCTCTTATTATGTAACAAAGCATTTGATTTAATGCTAGAGAAATCCTTATAATCTAAGGTGAAAATGTTTCCTGGTTATGCCGAATAATATAACCGGTCCTTAAAGTACAAACATTCTAAACTTTAACACAAAACCTAAAATAGCCGAGCTTACCAGAAGCTTTCGCTGGTACTGTCCACCTTGGTCACTCTAACTGCTGATGCTAAGTGGCGTGGTACGTCTTTCTACGAGAGACTCAACCCGCAGGAGTATTGAAAGTGTTGTCTCATCGTAATATACTCTATTATAACCGGTACAAAGATAACTTGCTGATTTAGCGACATTCTGTCCAACACGATAAAGAAGCTTCCCCTGACCGTCATATCTGAAGTCAATCATACAAATATTAAACTTTGATTGCTTACTTTTACGTCCTATTAACAGTCAGGGGCATGTAAAGACGTGTCAGGTTTGATGGAGGAGGAAAACCGGATTACATGGAGGAAAATCATCGATCAGTGGTCAGTACATAGCAACTGTCCTACATAGGATTTGGACTCGCGACCAAGAGGTCTTCAGTTTGTGACAATATGCCGCGGCCCCTACTATCAAAGACTTTAAAGTATAGCCATATATCCTAAGTTTAATAATCCTTTCTTACATTTTTTGTGTTTTCTTTACAAAAAAAAAAAAAAAAAAAACAGTTTCCTTATTTTCCACCTTCTTTGAACAATAGGTGTCCTTCTGTTAGTAAATTTTACCTGAAAACATTTCAACTTAAAATTCACCTGAAAAGTAGGCGAAGTCTACATGATCTAGCTAATTTCAGCTAATATCAAATTGTACCTTTAATTTTTTGAGATTGAATTGACGTATAGCTCTTTTGAAATAAAACTGACGCGAATTCTCAAGACGACAATTTGCTTATATGTATGCACAAATAGGAGAAATACAAAAGATATTCAGTGAAGTACGTAACATGTAATTTGGTATCAATCAGTAGAACATTAACGCGAAGACATTATCCTGGTAAGCTATTGACACAGAGAAATTACCATGAAAGTTATTGACATGGAAAAAAATACCCTGTTAGATATTTGCATAGAGAAATTATCTAGGTAAGCTATTGAAACAAAGAATTATGCTGTTCGTTTTTGACAGATATAGTAAATTATCTACGTTTAAGCCTTGCTGTGGTTTTAACTTTGAATTAACACGAAATCCACTTGTTATGTCAGTAGTGGTGACCAAGGTTCATTATCAATAATGGGATATAACGAGTGTAGCTCATTTAGGTTATATTATTTACCCATCTCTAATAGCGCGGGTTTTGGTGGTGGTCAACTACATAACAATATTTCTAACCTATCATTTGTCTCTCCGCTAAACCAATAACACCATTGCAGATTTGACCTTGACATTCAATTGTGGGCAAAAATCCATTTTAAGTCCAATCGTTCAAAAGGCAATTTGTTTATAAGCAAAACTATAATTTCTAACTTTGCTGCAAAACCTATGATTAAATTGTTTTTTAAATTGTCAAGTTGGTCAAATCTTTAATGGTTTGTAATTTTCGTAAAGGTAATTTTACAAAAATAATTTTATCTTGATTTAAAAATTGTTGTTAAACTGTAATTAGTTTGGTTGAAAGTTTGACAGAAACCTTCACAGAAAAAAGCATTAAAGTCACATATGAACAAAATGAACTAAATTAACTCACTAATGCAGTTCCAAAAAAACCACCATCATAATGAGTTGTTTTCTTTGGCGAGTGCTTGCTTACTGTATGCGATCTTTTGTTTATATTAAAGTATCAAATTTCCAAGACTATGTTATGAAAACCGGTCTTTTGATGACAGATTTTGTTTGCTGAAAGGCGCAATTTACTTCAGGAAAATGTGACCCTATAAGTCACTGAACAGATGCGAGTGCAAAGTTTCTTCAGTGCTGTTATTAGATGGATTAAATGTGTTTGGAAAATCGGTTAAGCAGATGTTTTCATTACTGACACTTTGTAGTTATAATGTGACAGACAACTCGACATTTATAAGCATCATGAGAATAGTTTTAACGAAAAACACTCACTGCAGGCGTTGTTAGCTGTAAGCGTTAACGCTTGTAAGCGTTCTCGGGACAAAGTTATTAAAATCTGAACTTCTCAGCTTTACTAGGATCAAATAATGAAAACATCACTTTGAGTATTATTTTTTTATCAATTATCAGCAGAATGATCAAAGTTTTTAATGTTTACTTAACTAGATCACTAGTGATCTTTTTCCAATTTCAGAGTTTTGTTTATAAACTGAAATTTATTGGTGTTGTTGTTTTATATAGATATGACCACGGGTTTTTTCACGAAATACTTCAAGAACTATGGTAAAAAAATGGAATATACAGACAGATGTTGGTAGGCACATCAAGGTTATAGACAGAAAATTATATTTCTTCATCCTGACTGCCATCAATAATGCAAGGCATCTGCACTCAACAAATGGATGCTAAGACATCACAAAGCCATGAAACGAAATTATCTGCACAACTCTTCCACATGTTCATGAGCTTTATAACTGCTGTGCAGTAGATAAAAGACTGCCAATTTCAACATTATGTTTTGCGTACAAGAAAATAACCCTCACTATAAAAGCTTAATGGAGAACGCACGACGTTCCTTAGGTTTCTAAACTCTTCATAATTATAAATTTCCTTCCTCTTAGTATCCTCCGTTTCAACGTAATTCTGAAATCAAGGTTGTTGATACTGTAGTATAACATCGTTGAAATGGATAACATTCTCGCTGCCAGTAATTAGTTTAACTTTTTGGCGCCCGCTCTAATCGTCTGACCTCTGGTCAGATCACAGCTGTTGTAAACAAGATCAGCAATCTCTGCGAATGTAGGTGAGGCCTTTATGTGGTAATACTCTTCCGTACTGCATGGCGGTCACATAGTTACATTGATATTGTACCATCGTATACCGTTTACATACGAACTTGTCAGGAAAAGTTTCTCATAGTATTTTCTTCAAATCAGACATACTGAAAGGGTTTGTTTTTACAATTTCAGTAACATTATAGTAAAGACATCTAAAAGTGTCAAACGATATGTTAATTCGCTTTATCGACACCAAACAGTTATTTTCCACATACTCGAGCACAACATTATTCGACACCAAACAGTTATTTTCCACATACTCGAGCACAACATTATAATTAAAGTTCCATAAATAATTTTGTACTAGTGCTTCATCACATATTTACAATAAATTACACCCAACGACAATAGCTTTATCTTTATCCTATAGCTTAAAGCGTCAGAGAAACTCATGTTTGTTTACATCAACAAACACGTGTATCGTGTTCAGGTGTAAAACACATGTGAGTCACGTGCATTGCACAGGTATAAACATCACATGTGGAGAGGTTAGGGACTTACCGTGTGTAAATATTAGCATGAATGACAAGAGGCAGAGTCCACGTAGTAATTCCATGCTTCCTGTCTGTGAGATAACACACAGCTGCTGAAGCACGCTACACCAGTACACACGATACAAGGAATCGGTGACGAGCTATTAGACCTCAACTGACACAGGCCCGACCTAGGCACTAATTAGATTTGCACATTTCTCTGTAGATACAGTCTATATTGACTTAAAGCACGTTCGCTCTATTTCATGCACTCTGTTTCCATTGGACAACCTTAAACGCGCACGTGGTGGGCAGTTTCGGCGAGAAGGAAGGAACATTGTATGGAAACTTATTCCAAAGAATAGTTACTGGGGTTAATATAATTTACTATCCCGTCCAAACTTGTTAAGCTGAAGTCTCGATTGGCCTTTATTACTTAAATCCCCGTTCACCTCAGTTAGCCTCACTATCGCTCCGGTCTGTTCTCCTGTGTTTACAAAACTTATATTATACATAATTACTCTGTACGTTTCAAGGACGTGCAATGCACATCTGACTCCGATCTTGTGAATCACTCACTTCCATCCTAGCCATACAGCTACAGGCTTTAATAGTACACTTACTGCTTACTCATGGTATCTGTAGCGTTAATCAGGAATTAATGTGAAACTGATTTTCGGTTTTAGCGTTTCCGACCTTTGTATGATATGTGCTGAATGTAGGGGCAATCGGCGTCCTAGCCCAGGGGACAGACGGTAGACTTGTTACTGACGAACATTACAAGTCTGACAGACTTTATAGGACAACCATTTCAACTAAACAAACCAATTGCATTGCCGATTAGGTGATTTTTCAATAGGTATACTCCCATAGATATTGTTGATGTTAGACTATTTCCCCGTGTAGAGAGATTAAGTGCGGGATATAAGAAACAAGACATTAAAGGCGAGAAAACCACTAGACACAGGAAATGTAAACAAACACAGCAAGTTTAACAATCGACTATAAACGTGTCATGTAATTATGTTGGTGTAAAACGCTACTGATACAAACCATTACACCAATGAATAGAGCAATATCTCCAGGATTGCGCCACGGCACCGCCAACACAGAGGTGGCAGAGGGGCGCCGAGGCTTGCTTTAAATCTAAGAACACATAATTGTTTGTATAATAAAAATCATTTGGAGATATCTAAATGTGTGATTCTGTAATGGAATCGTTTGAAAAGCACTCGGGGGAGAACACTGCTAATGCACATCTTCGGATCTGTCTGACTGTAGAACGGGGCAACTTTGCCAGCTTTGTTCAAATCCAAAGTGGGCGATTTAATGATGATATTGTCTTTCAACCATCCCAGGGAATCTGTAGTGATGGAGGTGATTGTGGTATTTGATTATTGTGTATGATGGTATTTCAGTGAGGTTGGGAAAACTCATTGGACTAGCTCGAGAACATGCTGGTCATCAACACCCTAAATAGCACACATTCGTAGTATGTGGTATTGAATTTGTCGTGTTCATACTCTTTACTAGGCAAGCAAGGCATTATTGACACAAACACAAATTCTTCAGTCTTTAACCAGTTTAAAATCCGACGCAACTACAATCCCCCCCAATAAAAAATAAAACAGAAAACCTACAATTATCCTACGAGAATCAGGTTCCGACCTGTCTGTCTAGGTATACACGACGGAAGAAGATGATTACGCAAGACGATAACTATTCCGGGACACAACATCTGTATTTTATGAAGTCTTCAACTAGATTAAAGTTTGTTTGATTGTGACCGCAGGTATGGCGTCAGAATTGTACCTGCTGTATCTATTGCATTATCGTAAAAGGCGACTAAATTTAGGAACTTATCTTGTCTCTTTTTCCTACCTGACTTTCTTTATCCTTACGTCTCCCTTTTTACAACACCTGTCCTTATGTTGAGTGCCCCTGAAATCTGTCACCTGACCGAGACGCACTATAGTCTATAAAAGTGGTCGTTTCTGCATCTGCTTACAGGGAGTAGGACGACTTGTTCGCTCGTTATCAGTATAATGTGATCCGTCGGGGTATGTTTTGGTTGGTGTCTGCAGTTGCACGCTTCATGTGAGATAGCATTATAAAAAGGACCAGAGTTCCTCTATTGCAAGAAGCCGCAACACTATACCGCAGGCCCCCAAAACACGCACCTCGCACTCCATACACCCAACACAACACATATATGGGAGGGCGTCCTTAAATTACCTTGACTGTTAAGTTTGAAATTATTGAGCCTATTTAATGGTATTGTTATTAATTTATATGTGGAAGGTTAAAATTGTACCTGCTGTCCATATAGCATGATAGTAAGGCGACTAAATTTGATACCTAAAATGTTCATTCTGCCTAACTGACTCGTTTTCCTTAGCGTCTTCATTGACACCGTCTCTTCTGGCTGTTGAGATTAACTTTCAACTCTTTGAGAAAGGCTCTTGGTTCCTTTCCTTGGCCGAAACACACCATAGTCTATAAAATGAAAGTTTATATACCTGCTCAGTGCAAAGGGTCCCGTTGTCAGTATGTGACTGGTCGGGTGTGCTTGTTCTGTGTCTCAGGCAAGAGGCAAGATTTCCCCAATCACAAAAGACACAAAACATCGCATATACAGGAGATATCCTTTAACTGACCCTGGCTGTTAACCTAATCAAATAACCGACATTATCTATATATGTTTCAATGCTTCCTGTCTGTAGTATTCCTTGTTTAAGATAGATAACTTGTACGAACATAAGGAAATGACATGTGAAAGGTAGGTATTTTTTACTAGAAGGTCACAAAATATGGTAAAATCTGAGGATTTCAAAACATAATGTGATCCCGAGGAAATATTATCACTATCCATACACAGTTGCACATAATTAATTCTGACTGTAGGAAATAAAACATTTCTTTTGCTGTCGGCCCCATTATAATAAAATATAATTTCATTGGTTAAGAAACAGAGGGTCTTAAATGAGTGGCTATGTGATATGAAATTTATCAAACAAATGTCCCCTATTGCATGCTCGTAAAAGGCGACTAAATGTATGATCTTATCTTTTCTTTCTTCCAACCTTACTTATCTTTTCTTTCTTCCAACCTTACTTATCTTTTCTTTCTTCCTACCTTACTTATCTTTTCTTTCTTCCTACCTTACTTATCTTTTCTTTCTTCCTACCTTACTTATCTTTTCTTTCTTCCTACCTTACTTATTTTTTCTTTCTTCCTACCTTACTTATCTTTTCTTTCTTCCTACCTTACTTATCTTTTCTTTCTTCCAACCTTACTTATCTTTTCTTTCTTCCTACCTTACTTATCTTTTCTTTCTTCCTACCTTACTTATCTTTTCTTTCTTCCAACCTTACTTATCTTTTCTTTCTTCCTACCTTACTTATCTTTTCTTTCTTCCTACCTTACTTATCTTTTCTTTCTTCCAACCTTACTTATCTTTTCTTTCTTCCTACCTTACTTATCTTTTCTTTCTTCCTACCTTACTTATCTTTTCTTTCTTCCTACCTTACTTATCTTTTCTTTCTTCCAACCTTACTTATCTTTTCTTTCTTCCTACCTTACTTATCTTTTCTTTCTTCCTACCTTACTTATCTTTTCTTTCTTCCAACCTTACTTATCTTTTCTTTCTTCCTACCTTACTTATCTTTTCTTTCTTCCTACCTTACTTATCTTTTCTTTCTTCCTACCTTACTTATTATCTTTTCTTTCTTCCAACCTTACTTATCTTTTCTTTCTTCCAACCTTACTTATCTTTTCTTTCTTCCTACCTTACTTATCTTTTCTTTCTTCCTACCTTACTTATCTTTTCTTTCTTCCTACCTTACTTATCTTTTCTTTCTTCCTACCTTACTTATCTTTTCTTTCTTCCAACCTTACTTATCTTTTCTTTCTTCCTACCTTACTTATCTTTTCTTTCTTCCAACCTTACTTATCTTTTCTTTCTTCCTACCTTACTTATCTTTTCTTTCTTCCAACCTTACTTATCTTTTCTTTCTTCCTACCTTACTTATCTTTTCTTTCTTCCAACCTTACTTATCTTTTCTTTCTTCCTACCTTACTTATCTTTTCTTTCTTCCAACCTTACTTATCTTTTCTTTCTTCCTACCTTACTTATCTTTTCTTTCTTCCAACCTTACTTATCTTTTCTTTCTTCCTACCTTACTTATCTTTTCTTTCTTCCTACCTTATTTATCTTTTCTTTCTTCCTACCTTACTTATCTTTTCTTTCTTCCTACCTTACTTATCTTTTCTTTCTTCCAACCTTACTTATCTTTTCTTTCTTCCTACCTTACTTATCTTTTCTTTCTTCCTACCTTACTTATCTTTTCTTTCTTCCAACCTTACTTATCTTTTCTTTCTTCCAACATTACTTATCTTTTCTTTCTTCCTACCTTACTTATCTTTTCTTTCTTCCAACCTTACTTATCTTTTCTTTCTTCCAACCTTACTTATCTTTTCTTTCTTCCTACCTTACTTATCTTTTCTTTCTTCCTACCTTACTTATCTTTTCTTTCTTCCAACCTTACTTATCTTTTCTTTCTTCCAACCTTACTTATCTTTTCTTTCTTCCAACCTTACTTATCTTTTCTTTCTTCCTACCTTACTTATCTTTTCTTTCTTCCTACCTTACTTATCTTTTCTTTCTTCCTACCTTACTTATCTTTCCTTTCTTCCTACCTTACTTATCTTTTCTTTCTTCCTACCTTACTTATCTTTTCTTTCTTCCAACCTTACTTATCTTTTCTTTCTTCCAACCTTACTTATCTTTTCTTTCTTCCTACCTTACTTATCTTTTCTTTCTTCCAACCTTACTTATCTTTTCTTTCTTCCAACCTTACTTATCTTTTCTTTCTTCCAACCTTACTTATCTTTTCTTTCTTCCTACCTTACTTATCTTTTCTTTCTTCCAACCTTACTTATCTTTTCTTTCTTCCTACCTTACTTATCTTTTCTTTCTTCCAACCTTACTTATCTTTTCTTTCTTCCTACCTTACTTATCTTTTCTTTCTTCCTACCTTACTTATCTTTTCTTTCTTCCTACCTTACTTATCTTTTCTTTCTTCCAACCTTACTTATCTTTTCTTTCTTCCTACCTTACTTATCTTTTCTTTCTTCCTACCTTACTTATCTTTTCTTTCTTCCAACCTTACTTATCTTTTCTTTCTTCCAACCTTACTTATCTTTTCTTTCTTCCTACCTTACTTATCTTTTCTTTCTTCCTACCTTACTTATCTTTTCTTTCTTCCTACCTTACTTATCTTTTCTTTCTTCCTACCTTACTTTCTTCTTCCTTACTTGACACCACCTCACGTTTGGCCTTTTGTTGGGCGCTCGCCCCTGTGAAGACGGCTCTGGGTTCTGTCCCCTGGAAAAGACAAGCCAAAGTCGATAAAATTGGTAGTTTCTGCTCCTGCTTTGCAATCAGCATAAAGGGAGTGAGACGACGGGTTTGCCCGTTGTCGGTATGCTTCGGCGGCATGCTTCTTTGGTTCCTTTAGACAAGAAGACACAACACGAATATACCGCAGTCTCCCAAAAACACACACCCGCAATTCATATACACAACACAGCGCATACATGGGAGGCCGTCCTTATATGATTCTGGCTGTTAATAAAACGTTAATCAAACAATAATTACCATGACATGTTTTATTGGTCATTCAAACTCTCCAGTCGACATCATAATCTACCTCTAGATAGGTTTCATAGGCTATGAACGATAACGATAGTCTTGCACGAAAGACTAGTATGATATCAAAAAAATAAGTTGATAGTGTATGATTTGATAAAACTGAAGGATGTTAACTAGAATCTGAGTGATATCAACGTTTGGTGGTAAACAATTTGATCCAATGTCGGTTTCTTAATGAAAATGAATTATGTAGTAGTTCAGATATGCAGATATGTTACTACTTTCAAAACTTTTAATTTAACAGAAATTTTGATTCTTGATTTAATGTGGAATTTTCCGATACCCGGATACAATGCTGAAATCATTAACGAACGATCGATTGTCAATCAATGTATAATTCCAACAGAATCGTTCTCACCACTCATCTACAGCTTATGTTAACTAGGCTGTAAGGAATCCCACATTAGCACTGAATTTCTGAGGACACGAGATAACGCCAAACTAAAGGAAGACTCAACAGTTGGCCTTGATTAATTGGTTAGGATTCGCCCGTCGTCTTTATAACGGTGACCGTGTGGGATGTGTTACTTTGTGTCTTTGGCGGCATGTTTCAGTGATTCACTATACAAGAGGACACAACACGAATATAACGCAGTCTTCCAAAACACACACCCGCAATTCATACACGCAACACACCGCATGCATGGGAGGACGTCCTTACATGTTCCTGGCAGTTAATAGGACGTCAATTTAACCAAACAACAAACATAGTTTACACTGATACTATTTCTGGTTGTCATGTTGTATGTTTACTGAGAAACCTTCTATTCTCCACGTTACCATGCCGAAGGGAACACATACAAGAAATATCCGATCAACATATACACAAAACGCACGAATCTAGCACTATAAAAAGGGCAACAGTTCCACTATTCAAGAAGACACATCATGAATATATCGCAGTCTCCCAAAACACGCACCTCGCACAACATACCGCATACATGGGAGGCCGTCCTTACATGATACGACGTTAATAAAATCAAACAAACAAACAAACAAACGAATCTGATAATTGAATAAAAGTAAGATAATTTGGAAGACAATGTCCTACTTTATCGAACAATACAGGTCCATTTCTCATGTTGAAGAGAGGATCAAAACATTACAGTTTATAGTTATTGAATATATCCCAATGAAAACATAGTTGTCATCGCATTTTTTCAGTGTTTCCAGCGTCATGGCCAATGTTCTAAAAAAGCCGATAATAATTGAAGATATTAATCTAGACACATTTTAGTTATGAATTGATACAGATTTACTCATTCTACTTTAATGTTTAAAAAAGGTTTGCCTTACTTTTTATTTCAATGTACCTGCAGATCCAATGTGATTCAGCCTAGTGCAATGATAAGGTCACAAATTAGTTGGAAGATTAAACGATCATAATCAAGTCCTAGACAGTAGTTCTGGGATGTACAGAAAAGCAGGCGAAATATTCGGCGTGATCTGTCACAGAATTTGTTATTTACTACAAAAGGAGTAAATAATATATTTAGGGAATATCGATTAGTCACTCTCAACATGGAAATAAAGATAAGACGAGTGAAGGAAAGCACTGCCCGTCACGGAATCAGAGGGGTACAACAACAAAACAAGGTGGTAGATTTTGTTATATCTCCCTCAGGGGAAGGTCAAGACAGTACCAATTACTGGCCAACATAGACATGTTTGTTAATCCCAACACAAACCGTGCTATTTTAGCAAAATAGTTAAATAATTGACACTCAAAGTTTGGATAAAGACATAACTCAATCAAAGGCATAATGCGGAGATGGTAAATGCACTTTGGTACTGGCGAACTTTGCTTGGTAAATATATTTCATTAAAAGTTTTATAGATGAAAGACAGTTCCTCTATAGATGAATGTTTTGTATTATATCAGTGAAATACGCCACACAGATCTGGTGTAAATGACCAATAGTACAACAGATAACTCCGTATATAACATGTCGTTTGGTTGGTGGATTATATTTACTTTCTATTAACAGCTAGGGTCATGTGAGGACGGCATCCCATATATGCCCGGCAGGTAGGGCGTTAAAACTGTACATACTCCCCCTATTGCATGATCGTGAAAGGCGATTGATTTTATGATCTTATCTTTTCCCTTCTTCCTAACTGACTTAATTTTCCCAATCTGATTAAAATCCGATGTTCATTAACACAGGGACAGATGTATATTGTAATTACGTAATTTATATACTGAGCATGGATGTTATAATTGCATACATAGAAATATTACTATAAATGTGCGATAAGACGGATTGGATTATTTATCTATTTTCGATATGTTATCGTTCTTAGTACCGTATGTGTTAGTTCAGTGACGTGATGTATTCCGTCTTTGTATATTACAGAGTTATCGTCCTTAGTACCGTATGTGTTAGTTCAGTGACGTGTTGCATTCCGTCTTGGTATATTACAGAGTTATCGTCCTTAGTACCGTATGTGTTAGTTCAGTGACGTGTTGCATTCCGTCTTGGTATATTACAGAGTTATCGTCCTTAGTACCGTATGTGTTAGTTCAGTGACGTGTTGCATTCTGTCTTGGTATATTACAGAGTTATCGTCCTTAGTACCGTATGTGTTAGTTCAGTGACGTGTTGTATTCCGTCATTGTATATTACAGAGTTATCGTCCTTAGTACCGTATGTGTTAGTTCAGTGACGTGTTGTATTCCGTCATTGTATATTACAGAGTTATCATCCTTAGTACCGTATGTGTTAGGTCAGTGACGTGTTGTATTCCGTCTTTGTATATTACAGAGTTACCTACCTTTTGAGTAGTTATCCTTTTTGACGTCATTATTTTATGAGCGACATTCATGTCGTTCAATACCTTCTCGAGGGGAAGGATAACTCTGCAATATGCAAAGAAAGAATACTGTCTCAAAATGAAAACTCTAAATATATATATACATTAAACAGCAGAAAACATCTCCTCGTGGCGTTATATATTATTTTCCATTCTCCAGCTTCCTTATATCTAATGTCACCATTTGCAGTACTTCAATTTTGATTTTTTATTCCCCGCTGTATGACAGGATCCTTTAAACCAAAAACGATGATAGGTCGTATATCTCACTTGATGTCCTTGAGGAATAGTACGGCCGTTGTCAGCTCATTGTTTTATTACTTTAAGCAATGTCTTTATGGTGTCTGCTACACAGTGTTGTTGACAGTATACGAGTTTATGTTTCGCTTGTTTCATATGATATTCCTTCGTTTGGATTTCAGGACGGACTTCATATTCTAAGCATAACATAGTTAAACGTTGATTACATACGTTATGATGTCTATCGGTCATAGATTAATTACAAAATAGTGAATACAGAGTAAACAAAGTATCAGCTCTCGCGGTACATTTTGTGTATCCTTTCTATCAGGGAGATTTTCTCGGTAATATCGATGCTAGGAGTGTGTATAAGTTTCTAAATCTTTCCTACTGTGTAATTACATTGTATTCTTTTAAATTAAGAATTCGAAAATCGATTCCGTTTCATTAGTTTAAATTTCCAGTAATTCCCTCGATATAACAATCTCAATCTGGTCCATATATTTCTTTGTGTTATTTAGAAGCGTGATTTACACACTTTAGTATTAATGAGAATTAAGCTCGGGGTTATTTGGTTTCAGAGAATTCATGTCGCCTCCATCGGTATTGAAAACATTTATCAGGTGATTTGTTTCTTGAACATATAACACATGTAAACACGAGAATTAACAAAGCCCAAGGTTGTTAAATTTTTGAACATGAAGAACTCCGTTCCCTTTCGTTTATATTCACAATTAATTAAACAAAATGATATTTTGAACTACTTCATTGTTGGTGAGAAGAAATTGCCTGAATGTTATTCAGTCTCAGAACCACTTTTGCTTTCATTGAAAACAATAATGTTTATTAAATATATAAAAGTCTTGTTACAGGTTTATGTCTGAAGCAATCCATTTATATATAGAGCAACATAAAACAGAACTGAAGTAAAGAAGACTTTGCAAATTCAAGTCATTAGGGCAGTACTCACCATGACCAAAAGGTCCCGTACAAACCTATTTAAGCTGATTAATACGGAAATACACTGGTAACGATGATTCTGCTTTTGTCATTCAACTGTTTATAGAATCAAGACAAAGAAAGACTGTATTCTAACGGCTAAAAGACATGATAAACCAAATGTTAAGAATATGGCGGGAGTTTTACAGAACATTGAAATTGTGCGAAAATATATCTGGATCATGAGGACAAAGTAGTTTCAAGTTGACCTTCATTGATTTATCTTATACACAAATGATTTGTTCGATCTAAACGTCCATGTGACTATTTCATATACCTTGTCGTCATCAGACCTACAAACAAAGCGAGAAAACAGACTTCTAAGTGCTATTTTAATATGTTGTCTGTCAATGGTACTTTGTATGTTCAGGGATAGCCGTATCAAATATTTGTTAATGTGATTTAAGTGTCTTATGTCCGTATTCCTTAAAAGGTTCCTTAATGATGACAGTATGTTATCACTGTAAATATTTCATAGGCAGGATTCATTTGGATGTAAAGCATGTTCAGAATTTTTTTTTACTTTTACTTTTACTTTTTAATGTCAAATAAACACTTGCATATCTCATTTGAAACAACTCCTCAGTCCGAGGGGGAATAAGGCAGTGTATCGCACTCTAAGGCAATTAAATCGGACTTCGAGAGGTTAAAATGTAGATCGATTATTGTAATAAATGCTCCATAACACACTTTAACTAGCTGAGCATATACAAATGTTTAATGTGCTTATCAAGTCTTACATAAGATCAATCTGATCAATTTGGCAAAAATAGATGGGGACCCAAAAAACGTCAAAAATAACAGATTGTCGAATAGATTTCTTGTTAATTTTATTATAAAAAATACGACAAGTTGCACGCATTTGTAGCAAAATATTATTGATATCACTGAGGGTTGACAATCAAAGCATCCCAGTTTCTTGGTCATTGTGTAATACGATAGTGTCAGATTGGTGTGTGAAAACATCCGAAACATAAGTAGTAGTACAATGTACATTATATCATAGGTCAAATACAAAACAGAGTGACACTACATAGGGAATGTATGCAATTTACACATTCTAGTAAAACTTGCACGCTTTTCTTTATTTTTTACAAATTACGATTAAAAATTAATGTCGCATATAAAAGTATGAACAATCATGAAATGAGACCTTTTCACTCTATGAGAGGAGATTTGGGGCGTGTCAAAACAAAAATGAACCGGATTATTTATCACAATGAAATAACATTCACAACTAACAATAAAATAAAAAGTTAATTAAATATAATATGATATTTCATTAAAGATTTCAAAATATGTAAAGATTGTATGATATTGACATACTTCATGTATAATACATTTAATGACATAGAATTAATAAGAAACACAATAGTGTCTAATGAAATTCAAAAATGAACATCCAGTTATTAAATGATTATATAAACAAACACTTCATATAAATCTATTCATTTTTCTGTGTATTTAGCACTGATTTACCTTCAATTTATTACAAGTAATTATTTCAGAATCGAAACCTAAACAAAGATAATGAATGACGCTCCGATTGAACGGAAACTACATGTATAACCTTTCACATCAATAATACATTAATTCTAATATAACAAAACATTTCAGCAATATGGAAATAATACGACCAGGTAATACTGCTTTTAGTACTTATATATATATGATGGCGTTTTCTTCGAATACATTTGTTAATACAATTTAATTTATCCTTATGTTTATACTATGACAAAACCATTTTGTGAGTAATCTAATAGAAGAAAGGATAACGTGACACTACCTAAATCGGTACTCTCTTAAAATATGTGATACAGAATGATCTGTTTACAATAAAAACTAACAATTATTGTCCTAATCAGAACTTAAGGTGCTGAAAAGTAACTTTGACAATTTTTATATCTTCTTGTCTTTCTTGTTGAATAATATCTCTATTTAAATTTGAAAATAGTGAAATTGTGACATAATCCGGGAAACGACGTCGTGCGACAACCCTAAAAACACTATATATTTTAAAAGGAGAAAAACTATTACTGAATGGAATATTTTTGCTTTATGTCGCTTTATGTGACCTACATAAATGAAATAATGTTTGAAATTTGATTAAATTAATTCATATGTATTTTATAATATATGCACATTTATTAACCAAACCATATTTAGAAGGTGTTCCATTTTGCGTTCTCGAACTTGCTGAAACACAGGGCTTGACCGGCCTATAATGAAATAAAACTCGAGGCACATTTGTGGAATAATAAGAGTAAGATTTTGATTCAAATATCCGGTAGATGTTTTTTTTTTTTTTTTTTTTTTTTTTTTTTTTTTTTACATTTTTCTTCAAAAAGTGTTCCAATTAGGGTAGCGTCACGTTACCGGTTTTCGATATCATCTGTAGATATCTCCTTAGTGGTACGAATAGAACAGAGTATACGTAATAAAATAATAACACAGTTGAAACCATCCGTGTTGCTGTTATTTTTTACACAAAGAAATCGTTTACTAACAGAGGTACTACGTTTTCGGCATTTCTTCTAAAGGTATCCACAGTTTAGGGAAAGGCGCATGTGTAGCGGGTTTACATTTGTGATCTGGGTCACTTATGGGAGGGCGCCACTGTCCGTTGACACAGGTGGCGCCACTTGGTCCTTCCAAAACGAAGCCCTCCTTACATTTGAATAGAATCCGGTCTCCATGTCGGATGGTTTTTATGTAATGTCGGAAATCAAATATAGCCCGAAGACCATTCTTGTAAATTTTTCCATTCGCAATCGTGCCAGGGTTTGGACAATAAACTGAAACAATGTAAAATCAAATGCTAATGAACTAAGAATGATATTTACTTTGAAATAATTCTTAATACATTGTACTAATGGAAGAAAGTATGTTGAGAACACTTTATATATAAAACAAAAAAATGGCAGAAATTTTGAACATCGGTAACTTGAATATTTTCAGAAATACCTAGATAGTAATGAAATAAATAGACATCTAATAAACTTACATTCCTCACAGACTGGGCGTCCTCCCGTCCATAAACCAAATTTACAGGTGAGGAAGGAGTTGTCAGACGGCATCCCTCGGAGACGGAAACCGTTCCTACAGATGTATTTAGCCCTGCTGTTATGTCGTAAACCGTCAAACACTCTAAGACCATAGTCCACGTGGGGCGGAGGCCGGGGACACGCAGCTAAAAAAACAATGTAAGTTAAATAACTACCTGCCGAGGACAAGTTTCAAAGGTTTTTATTTAAAATGATGTAGATTTTAAAGGTATATTAAATAGGCATTATCAAAACTACGTTTGAAGCCATCCATCTACCCTAACATTTCAATGTCAATTGTGATTTCGACATTTCATGATCAAGTTAACCTTCGAACACATTCGATTAATAGCATGCATCTTTACATGGAACACATCTTGGCATTGAACTCCATGTTCCGTTGTGACATTGAACGCGATTGGTTACGTCAGGAACGAGGCCATTTTGACACTGATATTCCAGGTAGAGTCCACTTCGCACCCATTCACCTTCCCTGTACTTCTCCAAAGAGGCATTTAGTATTGTGGGAACCTCGCATTGTCCTGAAAATCAAAGAAGAAGATGCTTAGGCATAAATAGTTGATGATTTTAGTCATGTTGTATAAATATGATTATTGGTTAAGTATCGTATCTTTCACATAGCAATGATATATAATTTATATTAACCGGAATTGAAATAGAAAAAAAAGTATTTATGGTTGACTACATGTGTCCATGACATTGATCCTGGGTCATTCGCATCCATTTGTTGACAATGATATCGGCAATCGCAACGATATTAGAAGTATTTGAAGAAAGAACCCTGTTTAATTTATTTGCACCTCCTCGATGTAATTGATTGGGAAATAACAGTATGTTCTTTAATTAAAACAACTATGATTTTTGTGAATATGGAATTAATTTAAATGTACACACATAAAGATAAGATACAAACATTCCTTACCCCAGCATGTAGGCGGTGGAGAGGACCATTCCCCAGTTTCCAAACATCTCGTGGACAGAGATACTCCTTTAAAGTTGGTACGGACATTGCAGCTAAACAGAATTTAATTATAAAACAATCAAAAACTCTACAGGGCAATTCACCGGCCCAGTCCTGTATCGGTGACCATTAAACTATTTGGATGGCGCATCTATGATGCCAGAGCTTTGGGAGTCATTTTCATATCGCGTCTTAGCTTAATAAAGTCAGTATAAAGTTATCAAAGTCTACAATACTTTAGCATCGATATAGACCAGATACCAGATTCAGATAGTTTAATTCCAATATCTACAGTTTTATTAATTTTGGGTTATGTAAGATGCTGAGATTAAATGAAGAAAACATTAAATATCGATGTTTTCCCCTTTTTGACAGAGATCAGTAAAGGTTTTTGATATTATTGATTCTTTCAATTCATTCAGCAATAGATCGATCAACGTTATGAAATAAAAACAGCGAAATACCATATAAAAGGCTCACCTGAAGAAAAGTTCTGAGCCAACTGTCGTTGTTTCGCCTAGGACGTAGCCATTGTAGAACGGTTCGGGCCAGCGGCAGTTAACCTCTGTGATAAATGTTTGTCTTTAAGAACGTCAGATATATGTAAGCATAAAGCAGACAGGAAGGTACATGTATTTTATTTTGGGTTACTAAAAAATCTGGCTGCGCAATTTAAGGCATTGCCTTCAGTCATATTAATTATTGTTGTAAAGGGCAAAGACGTTTGAACTCATCCGGAATCTAACCAGTGCAAGTTTGGGTACAAAGTTATGTAAAGCTAGGAAAACATTTATTTAAAGTTATCGTGCTCATAGAAAGAAGTTAATGAACGACGAAGGATTAACAACTATCGCAATAAAAATTGATGCCATAATTTGATAATAACAAGAATTCCACGGAAGTGGATGTGCTTCCCGCACAGCATCACTTAAACAGTTATTTACAGTTGTCATTAATTGTCATTAATGGTGAAATAATCAAGTACCGTAATTCTTGCAAATATTGATGGATTTTAACCAGTATCAAACTACTCTGAGATCTCATTAATATATAGCAATATACCAAATCTGGTTAAAATTGGAAATAAATACTAAAGTTATCGAGCGGAAACCATAGATTAATCTTTTTTGACGATTTTAAAGTCACGTTTCTCTTGCAAATATTGACTGATTTTGACCATTATCAAACTCATTTGAGATCACATTTGTATAAAGCAATATACTAAATTTGGTTGAAATCGGACAATAAATACTAAAGTTATCGAGTGGAAACCATGGATTTATCTGTTTCCACAATTTTAAAGTGCCGTAACTCTGGCGAATATTGACGGATTTTGACCAGTTTCGAAATCTTTTGAGATCACAATGATATAAAGCAATATACCAATTTCGTTCAAATCGGACAATAAATACTAAAGTTTGACCACGGAAACCATTTCACGGACACCGACGCCGACATAGTGATACCTCATTGTCGCCCTTGCGTTGCCGGCGACACAAACAAAACCAATATACTTTAATTTTAAATATTAGAAACATTAGCATAATATGTTTTAGTGACCTCATGGGAATTTGCCTTTACATAGCATTTTTTCAATGCTATAAATAAGACACAATGCTGTGATGAGCCCTACCTTGACAGTGGGCGGGGTCCCCGCTCCATGTTTTATCAGCCTGACAACGCCTTTGTACAGAGCCCGACAGTTGCAATCCTGCCTTACACGTGAACCGTATAGCCGTTCCAAATGCATTTCCAGAACCTACCATCGTACCATTGGGAGGTGGTAGCAAAATTGGGCATTCTACAGCTGTTGTCAAAAAATAAATTTCAAATTTGAAATAAAGTTTGTCTGTATGCTTCATGTTTATTTCAGGTGCATTTTTTATTATTTTAGAATTGAAGTCACTATGCAAAAACGCTAAACAAAAAGTACAATTCAGTTTTTGAGAAAACAAACTCGACTGGAACGAAGAGTTCTAATTTCAAAAACAACGTAATGAATTGGTTTTAGTTTCTTGTAACCCTAAATTTAAGATCTTATACATATGATAACTCATAATCGTTTTTAAGTATTAAGATATAAATGTATTGCAAATATTTAGCAATTCAGAGGTTATATTTTAGCGGCATATATTTTACGCTCATTTTATTTTCTATCTTAAGTGACCCCACTACTTATTACTGCGCATACTTGTGTGGAATCATTTGTAAGATTAAATCTGATTGGTTGGATGATAGGGTAAATAGTTCAGGTCATTGAAGGATGGTATCTCCTTTTGATTATATGTCGTGTCAATGTATTCGAAAAATAAAATTTCCAAATACAGCGACTAATTTGTGAATGACACATCCTTGAGGATACTGGTGTTTCTGCTTTGTTCTAATTAACTGTTAAAGTCGTTCACGGTCATATCGTCTTTCTTGAAAGGAAAGTAGTCATTACAAGGAAACGAGCGTCGAATATGAGACAATGCAAAGTGCCTGAATTGAAAACGTGCTTTTTCCAACAGTGAAACTAATGGATTGAACCATCTGACCAGGTCTCTGTATTTGTCCACTGACTATCATGTTGTATCGTAAAATGTTCATTACAGTTGACATTTAACTCTCTACTAATGGATAAGTTGGTTGGTAGATTGTTTTAACGTTCCATTACCAGTTATGGTCATATTTAAGGACGGGTCTCCCTGAATTCGTCGTGTTGAGGGTCTATGCCTGGAATTATAGATGCTACAGTGAGGAGACATAGAGCGTATCACGCCTCGTTTGTGAATGTTATATGATATTAAATCGACATCCCCATTGGCTAGACTTAAAAATAGTAAAGACAGAAGACAAGATGAAATAAATGTTATTCCCCTAACGGACAGGTTATTTTTGTATTAATATATACAGCCGCTTTTTTGTTAATAAATTCAGAGATGTTGAAACAAAACATGAATTTCATACGTCTACATAGGAATCTGTTTCCCTCCCAGGTCCAATCACCGTCCATGTTACATGTTGCTCTTGGATCACCTTCCATGTCATAGCCTTGTTCACAAGCATATGTCAGTTGTTGCTCGAATGAAAATGTGCCTCCAGCTTCCTGCCCCAAAATGACAGCATGCTCGACGGTTGGAGGTGGCCCACATTTTTCTGTTTACAAGAATAACAAATAAAGACATAATACAATAAAAGGTCCATGGGCCTTAACGGTCACCTGATCATGAGTTCTGATATTCAAAATGAAACAAACATATAAACACTATATCATATTGGCCTATTACATCCATCAGACCTTTTAATGTATGAAGAGTATTTGATTCTATCTCATCGGTGAATTCAGATAAAAAAAAAGGTTTTTTGAAATTTCAGTCATTTGACCCTTTATGTCCCCGTCTCTCTGGCCCCTGGGGTAAGGACCAATTGGGAAATTATGTTAAAATGTAATCTTGGGCTAATAATTCTAATCATGTTTGACTCATTTCCTATGTAATTTGGACAAATAATACTCAAAAACATGCTTTCCCTATATAAATGTAAAGTTGTCCCTCTCCTCAGTTGAAAATCTGAGAACCCGGGGCCATGAAATTCACAAGTAGCGTTTAGGGCCTCAATGTCCTTTTATTTATGAATAGTATTTGATTCTGATTCTACCACATCTAAACTTTTGAACCATTTTGGTCCCGCCCTCTGGCCTCCGGGGATCAGCAAGGACCCATTATTATATGATGTTAAAATGAAATCTTAGGCTAATAATTCTACCCAAGTTTAGTCAATGTTATCCCTTTTTGCCATATAAGGTTTGTGCAAATTTTAATTGAATTTGCTTCAGAAAAAGTCGAAAATTTAAATTGTTTAGACTCACGGCGCACGACGGACAAAAGGCGATTAGAGTACCAAAAAATCCATCAACGAAAAATGTAAACATAAACAAAATGCAGATTTGTTCCGAGACCGCCAATTATTTGTTTTCAAACGATAAACGACCTTGTAATACATATTATAGGTAGAATTGACGGACTAGGAAAGATAAAATACCTTGATTGTATATCAAATCCATTTATTTCTTCTGATTAATTAAACTTCACATAGAAACAGCCAAGAGACGGAGATGACTACATACCAAGACATACCTAAGTATCCTCGTTCTAAATGGTTACTTCATTTCCTGTATGGAAACTAGATTCACTTGATTGATCTAATTAAAATACAGTCCCGCATCGTTTATTTATAGAATCACGGTTTTATACTTTGGGGTTAGTTTGTTGAACTTTAGGCAGCAACAATTACACTTGGAGTAAGTCAGTTGATACAAGTGGGAAAACCTATTTATTTATTTTTACGTACATGTCCTTCGCGGTAAAAAGTCACGATTAAGAATTAAGTAAAGTGTAATAGAGTATTTTTCCTGTAAAATTCAATGTGGAAATGTCGTTAAATATGAAAACGCGAACCGAAAGTCGCCAAGAAAATAATTAACCTGGTTAACAGATTATAATCTAAGTATACAAAGTCTGGCAAACAGATTATCTAAGTTATTTAAGTTATTGCTTCTTTCTGTCATCTGTAATTAACGTCCTGCTAACAGCTATGGTCATGTAAGCACGGTTTCCGATGTATGTGGTGTGTTGCGTGTATGTTGTGCTGGGTGCATGTTTTGGGAGACTGCGATATAATCATGTTGTGTCTTCTTGTATAGTGGAACTGTTGCCCTTTTTATAGTGCTATATCACTGAAACATTCCGCCGAAGACACCAAGCAACCCACCCCATCGGTAACGGTCATGCTGTCTTTCCTGGAGAAGACATAGTCTACCTACGCGAAAGTTGGAACGCATACCATGTAAACATAGAGCATCGGGCATAATGGATTAGACCAGGTCGTTAGTTCTCCTTGATATCGTGTTGGATCACTCCGTGATGTCGTATTCATATAACCACGGCTCTCCCGATATGTATACTGTCATTCAGAGAGAGATTTTCTATAAAACGTTTTTTTTAATATTATTTATCAGCTATAGACATTTGTGATGTATTCCAGACCAGGAAGTATCCCATATTATAATCTACCTACATATTAACCTAATCAAATATCCTTAATATATTTATTCTATATACGAAGTTTGTTTATTAAACATATCAATTACGAATTGTGATAGAACAATAGCCTAAGAATACCACCCTGCAGAACTCACTTTTTCGGCAATGTTATCAAGCGGGAACTATCCAGTTAGTATGAAAGCCTAGAAACGCACAAATAACGAGTAAATAATTAATTTAAGGTTTTAGTATCTGTTAAAATCCAGTGTTTGTATGGCTATTAAAATTGTGTTGTAGTTGAACATAACGAAGTTGATCAAAAGGATGTTTGTATCGTGAATGACAATTGATACTGTTGTTGAGTAATCTAAGCTGTTTATAAAAGTGTGCCAGGATAGGATCTTCACCAAATAACCATGTTGGTTTACTGTATAAAGCAGGTACTCCAGCAGTTTGTTTGATCGGATACGACTATGCAAGAGCGAACACATTAAATCCTTTTTGATCCTGGCATGCAAGTGATTAAATGCTTATAAACCCGGACATACCTTAACACATAAAGCAACTATCAAGGGAATCGTCACACAAAATGTCAAATTAAATGTATATTTAATTAATTTTGTAACCGGAAATGATCACCATTAAGATATGAAGCCAATATTGTGCCGTATTACCTATACAATTGGGTAGTGATCCGGACCATTTCCCATTTTCTTCACATGTCTGTGTGCTTTGGCCGATCAGTTCGTATCCATCGTTACAATGATACATGACTGTCTCACCAAAAAAGAATAGGTGACCTGACTGCCAACCATTCACCAGGTTACCGGGGAACCCACAGTTGATGGCTGAAACCAGATGGACGACTAAACTTTAAAGGGAAGCAGATGTTATGAAGGAAATATCATATTTAATGGTAAGTGTGATTGATATTCACTGTCGCAAATCAGTGATAAACTGGGTGTTGTATTCAATCAATCCATAGTGCATGCAAAATCTATTGTCATTTTGAATACCAAAGAGCCAGTTATTTATATGTCAGAATTCTTAAAGAAAACGAAAACAATTTTTTATCACTGCTATCTGATTTTTATGGTATATAATAATGATATCCGATCAAATCAATGTCCCACAAAATCACTGTTGTATGATCACCCCGCAAATAACCAATGATTTAGTAGCTGTAATAACATGTGTCAATGGATGTCATACGTGTACATTGGAGTGGGTTTCCCAGCCATGTCCAATCACCGTCTGTATCACACATAGCTCTCGGATCGCCTTCCATTTCGTATCCTTGGTCACAGGCATACGTCAGTTCTTGTTCGAATGAAAATGTTCCCCGAGTCTCCATACCCACAATAATGGCGTTCTCAATGACGGGAGGAGAACCACAGGTCACTGTTAACCAAAATAACAAATAAACGAATAATACAAAAACGTATCCCAAAATTAGATCCACCGATGACAGATGAAGAAATATCAATGACCAGCCGGAGTAGTATATGTCTAATGCGTTTTGGAATAATTCGGGACGTACACTTTGTTCTATAATATGTATCATTAATAGTTTTGTTGCGTTATTAGTCATGAAAATCTTGTAATACTGTTTTTGATGTAAATTTGGCATCATACCAGACGCTAACTTATCATACAGCTTCACCTTTCTCGCAGCTCGGCTCACGACCTCCCCACGTGCCGTCCGCGAGACACTCGCGTTCTTCCCGCCCCGCCAAGAAGAAACCATCGTTACAGATGTACTGCAGAATGGCGCCTGTTGTGATCTGGATAGGAGGAATGATACGGCCGTTGTGTATGGTAGTGTTGTAGAGAGGGCATCCAGCATCTGATGAAGGAAGCAGACGAAATAAGCACCATTGGCTAATTGATGGAAACCAAATAGCTTCCAAACTACAAGTCACATTATATTTGTATATAATTCATACACCCTAACACAACTCTTCTTTGTTACCATGCATGTTTTAAAGCAAAACAACAAAGCAAAACAACAACCTTTCACCTTCGATCACCAACACTCATTTCCCATTTCAACACCAAACTTTGTAGCTTGTATTCTGAATCATTATGCTTTCCCCTGTTCTGTTGCAACTGGATATTTTGAAATATTTTTTAATCCTCCGAAGACTTTGACAAAGTTTAAATCTTAATGGTACTCACGACTACACGTCATGTTTGGTCCGACCCAGCCGCTCCGGACACACCAGGCCCGGAAAATACTTCCCCTATTGGACGTGAAGCCTGGATCACATTCGTACTGTAACATCACTCCCTGTTCATACGACATCCGCCACGGTTCACGGTCATGCTTGGCATTGTTGATCACCGGCGGGGGACCACATTCAGTGTTCCCTACAACATAATGAAATAAATATCATGTCGCTGCAACCGATTGTACTATAGAAGAAAACTTACGATGTTATCCAATACCTTACCACAAAGGTCTTTGTCTTCATGTAAAGAAAATTTTACGATGTTCCGATAACCGTTGTTCAATAATATATTAGCTTAATCCCAAATAATCTCAATGTGGTTCAGCCTAATTATACTTCCAATACTATGAAATTTCATGTTATCTGAGATCTGATACTGCTTTACAAATTTTTGCTGGCTTAAAATAAAAAAAGTACGCTTGATACAAGTAGGGAAGACTAATATTAGTCTTATTGGAGTGACCTTGACCTACCTGTGACCTCTGAACTGCTTACTATACACTTTGGTTCCTCATTGCTCCATTGTCCATCGCCCTGACAAACGCGCCTAGCCCCGCCGCTGATCTCGTACCCCTCATCACAGGAGTAGCGAGCCACGGCGCCGAACATATTGTAGGGGACGATCTGGACTGATCCGTGGGTGATCCGCTTCTGTAGGGACGTACATTTCATATCTGAAATAAAAGTTTAAACATATTTCTATTATTCCTATCATATATTTGAAACTGCATTTACTCATTTCTGGACTTTATTTCTATTAACCCCTTCCCCGCCGTTTCAAAAACTATCGACGTTCGATTTTTTAAAGAAAACCTTATTTAGAAATCGAAATCTCGATAAGTGAAAACAAAATTATTAGGCATAAACTAAAAATTTAAGACTAATATGAACCAAATTCCTGATAGTTAGATATATATGCCTTCCTTATCTATAATTGATACACTTTTTTCCGAAAAAAAGGTTTAAAAGCAACACCTAAAAATAGGTTTTTGTGATGCCTGCATCACTATGTCGGCGGCGTCCGGGAAAAGGTTTCCGTACGATAATTTTAGTATTTATTGTCCGATTTCACATGAATTTAGTATATTGCTTTATATCGATGAGATCTAGGATGGGTTTGATACTGGTCGAAATCCGTCAATATTTGCAAGGGTTACGGGACTTTAAAATCGTCAAAACTGATATATTTTTTGTTTCCGCTCAATAACTTAAATTTGTATTTATTATCCGACTTCGACCAAATTCCACGGATTCAACCCAAAATTGGTGTTTGGATGAATTCAGATCGTAATGAGTTCTAAATTAATTTCAATTGCTCAGGTATGTAACATAAACAGAACGTTATATAAGACAAATGTCAAATTTCAAAAGATGGGCTCAGATACGTAATTGATAACTTCACTTAATTATTAACGTTATTTCAACTGTAAATAACTCTTTTTGTGATTTTTATAAACTGCTGTGCATGCAACACATCCACTTCCATGTAAACATGAAAACTGAAATGGAAGTTCATTTCAAATGCGATTTCATGAAACGACTTTTAAGGGGGTTATGTGATAAAGAGTCCTACCAAATTAAAAGTGTAGAAGTTCAGTGACGGAGAGCAAAACGATTAATTTATCGTCAGTTCATCAATAATCAGAAATAAACATAAGTAGCGAGTGATAATAAAATAAAGTATACATAATAGCCCTCATGTTCTGGCGGTGTAGTCATGAGAGCGAGTTTTCTCCTCACAGTATAAGTACACGAAAGTAGGGATCGTAAGAGCCTGAACACATTCAGATTGACATCTCATTCCAATGGTATGTGAATAGAAGCTATTTCGAGCTCCTTATCGACTGGAGATTCATTCTTATGTATCAGGAGAGAATGAGACAATGAAAGTAACCAATTAAAATCTTTGCTGTATAAAACACTTCTTTTAGTACCGCTGATAGGGGATGACCTTTCGGGATTTATAAAACTGTGATACAACATGGAATAAATCAGTGGTACAAGGATATAAAAGGATTTCTAAACGAGACTTAGTTATCGGATTCCAATTTCTAGTTTACAGGCTTAATTGGTGTAGCGTCTCAATGTATTGGTTTTGTATTTTATTGTGAAGGTTTGATCAGTGTTAAGTTTTCGGGTTCCACGCGGAATAAAAGGCACTTTAACATCATTAAGAAAATGAAATCCGAAGACAAAGAGGTGCTACCATAAATTGAAAGCATTCCTCCCTTATCAGGTCAATGGCTAAAATAAGCTGTCAATGATTTAGACGCACTGCACACTTTCCTGTAGTATGCACAATTAAAAAAAATACCAGCACAACAAGAGGGACAGAGACTTGTATAAACTATGATTATCTCAGCTAGATGGCAGAACACATAACTTTCCTAACATGGGTGATCGCTCAACTCAGGCGGGGCCAAGAAAGACGTCAGGAAGAAGAAAGTCCATCAGGAAAAAGAGAAATGATAATATCTTGAACTTAGTCGCCTTCTACGATCATCGATGAGGCAGCAGATACAATGCTCTAGCTGCAGGACAGTTGGAACTGTCAGTAACAAGACTTTCCAAAAACTAATAGTGACAAGGCGTCCTTTAGCGATATTTTTATCCACAATCACCATAAAGCACTAGGATTTCTATCCACAAGGACTATTAGAAACAAACCAAGAATCCTGGTCCAAAAAACACTGGTAACGTTTTACTTTAAAATCATTTATTGTTTAATATCCTATACAGAAAATATTGGAATCACTTCGTTTTGCTTCGTGAGGTTGGTTACAACTCAAAGATGGATGCTTTGACAACTACATGGTATCAGGACCGTATCACAGGTAGTTACATCCTTTGGTTGATTGGTTGGTTCTTTTAAGTCCTAATATAATTTTAAGCGAAGCCTATCTACTGTCTCTTATTGTTTTTTTTTTAACTGTGACCAAATAGAAATGTATAATTGTTATGAATGTAGTTTAGATGAAATGTAAATACATAAAGGATTTCTAATAGCGAATGAGTTATCTCCCCTGACACATCAGGCGATCGGTGTCATGTGTTTTGTTTTTAATCCTTATTTTGGGCATGGACTTACTGTACTGCTAGGAACTATTTTTATACTAGAATCATAGCCTTGCTGAATTACTGGTATTGAGTTTATAACAAGAAAAATAATGTTAAGCATAGAATGCTTTTATTTTTACTTTGTGCAAAACTACGTGACTGCGGCTACAAAAAAAATCTCAACGGCATTCTACGTTCCGAAGCAAATGGTCAATGTAAAATTGCTTTGAAAAAGATGTAAGACAAAATGTAAATGTTTGATTCAGTTAAGAATTAAATTCACTAATGTTTTATTTTATTTTATTCTATTTTTCAAAGTAGATTGTTTATAATTACGCGAGAAAGTGACTTTGCATACTGTCATGCGCAATGCTGGATCTTGTTGTGATTTCCGTTTTCTGTTTACGAGAAAGTTTCCAAACTCTACATATATGGATGATTTACATATATTAACGTTACTGTTCGAGCTGCTTAATAGCTAGGGTAAGCATTGACAAATACAAACAAACTGCATGAAGCATATATATATATATATATGTGGAATTGTAAAGATAATTCGAAAGGTCAGGATATGCTAGCGAAATAAAAGAGAATGCCATACAGTCAGACTGCAGAGTGAACATTATACAATTATGGTCTTCTGTGGAAGATAAGGAACAGCTCTAGCGTTGCCATTGTTGGTTAACGGTGCAGACGACTTCAACTTTCTGTCACGTGTGGAGCTTCCAATGGTTTATTTCCCTCGGCTTCTAATTCCGGTGAAATATTTAACTTATCCAATTTCATATGATCATGTTTAATCCAACCAGAGCATTCTAAATGAAAATGAGGTATAATAATTCGTGTTATAAAGAAGAGAGATCTGTTTTAGAACATTGTTCAGAAGCAATATTATATGAAAAGTGACATTTTGATAGAGAAGTATGTATCCGTGTAGTCGTTGTTACAGATAACTTGATGATAATTTTATACTACATTAATCCTCCATGTCGCTGTTAACACGGTTTGTAAAACAGCCGATATCTTGTCACGCCAGGGGCGATAATGACACCATGGGCTATAG
Organism: Argopecten irradians; assembly: GCF_041381155.1. NCBI lineage: Eukaryota > Metazoa > Mollusca > Bivalvia > Pectinida > Pectinidae > Argopecten > Argopecten irradians. The sequence goes on along the minus strand of NC_091137.1, from coordinate 14,814,479 downwards.
GTACTGGAAGGAGAGTTCGACAGGGACTAATCAAACCATGAACTATGCCATGGGTATACAAAGATTGGGGATAACAAGAACATAGTATGCTCCGTCATGACTTTAAAGTATACTTGTCGTTTCGTCACCATTCAACACCAAATGACAGAAGCGCTGCTCCCCTTGCCAACATTAGAACGAGACACCTGGGTAGTTTTACCGTTATCTTTATGGCGTATTATACGACAATCATTTACAGATGAACTGACACCAGTGGATTCAGTTTTAACGGAAAATGTCTATACACAATATAATTTAGGCATTCTGATACGGTAGCGTTACAGATAAAGACTCTCTGGAGACTAAAGCTGACTGGGAGGTGTGCTGTATCGCAAATAGGTTTGGACTTTACAGTAAACACCATAATGTCGTCTGGTGCATATCCAGATTTCCTCTACTTCAATATTATAATACAAACGATGTATATTTACATGCATTTTAACAAGTACAAGGACATTTGGTTTTCAGTTAGCAAGTGATCCGAAAAGTGACGCCATTATTCTTGTCTTTTGTAACTAGTCAGATTGGGTGGAATAGTTTCTACTACTTGCCCACATGCAGTCTAGTGTTGATGGTAGTCTTTTGCACTGGAGCTGAGGAGTGGACTTGTAAACTAGTTTTTTTGAGATATATGTACAGCTTCTTCGTGCTTTACTTCCACATATCAACCTAGATTAACACTGTGATTTGGTTCGCAAAATTAGTCAATAGGGACATGTTGAGTTGTGTGTGGTTGGGGAACTCGGATATTTAATAGTCCGTAATGTCTTATACGACACCTGCTTCGACGTCAAGTTTACATTAGCTATGTGGAATTGCACCTTGCGTCAAGCCTGGCTTATCCATCAGGGAAAGTAGTGAAATCTACAGCTGATATTGATCACATGTCAAATGGTAATTATCCATTCCACGGCAGAAGAAGAGATACATAACACCATCAACTGTCTGTATAATTGTATGTGTGTATTTTGGACATTCTGGTATAATCATACTAGATAGTACTTCTCACTTAGAGTACATTTCTTGATTATATTTTATTCTACGATGTTGATAAGCAAAGTTTTTAAAAGAACGATGTGACTCTATTAGATTATTTTTTTATTTTCATTTTTTTGGGCCAATGATTATTTATGTAATCTAAGATATTGATTTGTTTATGATATTGGAGTGAATCACACATTTTATTTACAAATCTCTAAGTGTTTTAACGTCGACAGTGTTAATGTAGTAAAATAAATGGAGAACACATACTATATTGAGCCTGTTTGCAAAGATCTTGTCTCGTGGCAACAAATTACGTAGAATTATTTTTTTCTCGTAATTAATATTTAAAAATATTAGACATGGGACCTCGTTCCTGATAGACGGTGTTTTCAGGGGACTTCGCATCAGTTACATTTAACAATACTAATCATCAACTTATAACTGTCAACTATGGGTTCATCAAATCTTAATTGTTAGTCTTTGCCTGTCGCAATCACATGGGCACCATATGCCACATTCTAACGCCTTTACAAGGCCAGGCCAGTTTTGTTTGTCATATCATTGATTCTATTTCTTCAATAAAATACTAAATTTTCCTATGCTTCTTCTGTTCGTCTTTTGAGAAATTTCACTACACTGCTCATTCCCTTGATCACGAATTATAAATATCATCAACGCAGCTGAAGACATGTGTTGAAAAATATTCATTTTTATTTTTCATTTTCAAACACGAAAGTAGCTTTTTATTTCAAAAACAGGATCGGCATGTAATATTGATTTCAGTGAATAATGAGTTTTCTGTCTGGCGTCTGGTTAAATGAAATTGAGAAAAACAAATAATCACATTGGCCAAGTGCACCCTTGAAGTTCTATTTTCATTTGACCTTGGAATTTACACGGACATTAAACCTTGAACAACAAACACTGGTTGATGTAAAAAGGCAATATTCTTTCTGTACACACGGCGTCCTGACAGTGCTTCCTCAAATTGAATGGGACCACAACTTAATCAGGCCAGACAACGTTTTACGTCAGCTACTTATTGACTATTGTCACAATCTATCTGTGTCAATGTGATATGCTTATATATCTATAAATTAGTTAGGTGAGGTACCATTAGTCCATCGCTGTCCTAATACTTTCACAATACCCCAGCTTGAGGTCACTTTTGGCTTTGTCAACTAAATAACCGGTAAAATGATAACACAATGAAAGATAGAAAAATTCCAAAGGAACTAACAAATTGACCCATATTTCTCAAAAACAGGTTTACACATTGTAAGTTATTGACAAAACTAACTTAAGTTTGTTCTTAAGTCGCGCCAACTTTGGTACCAAAACTCGGAGTCAGGACAGTAGTAAAGGACATATCCAAACTGTAAAAAATGCAAATCAACTAGATTCATTATTGAAACTGATCTTTAACGGTAGGTAAAAGGAATCACAACATATTTGATCATCAGAGCAGCGACTATGTCTTTGTCTGGACACGATAGAACAAAGGAATCACAAAGATCCTTTGATCTATTCTGTTTCATATAAAGTTCGTTTGATGTCTTATCTTCGACTTCTTGCCTTGCTCCATCGTGTGTTAACTATATATTCCAATGGAAACAAAATTAATTTAAATATGTGATTGACATGAAAAGTGGCATAAATAAGAACTTCCATATGCATGTTGGCAGCTCAATATATTTCCTCATACACTGTGGTGATCTGAATGACATGCTGAATCACTGGATCCCAGCGACACGGAGTACGCAATGTGATTACAGTAGTCTTATAGAAAGCTCGTCGACAGGAGAGGCGAAGGTAATAGAGTTAGCAGCATCAGTTTATTTATCAATGTCAGTAGGGGGATCTATATAAGGTTATTTGGGGGACATATACGGCAGATATATTGTATCTAACGGTTAATTATTTACTTGAATACGGAAACCTAGTCATAATTGGTAAGATACTTACTCACCTAAAATTTAAAGCAATTAACCACGGAATTTAAAGGTTTTCAAACGAAAGAAAACAATTGTAAATCAGTGTTCAGATAGAAGAAGAAAACGCACATACACCGCAACATCCAAATACACAATTCCTGTCGTGAATTATGAAACATGGTATCAGAGATTTTCTACTTCAGTAACAAATCATCGATCACACATGCTATACAATTGTGTTCACATTTGAAGATATTTGAATGGAGGTCGTGTATTTTCAAACAAAACTGTTTCGAAGTTAATGCCAACATCGAAATTCTGAAAAGTAGAGAAAGACATTCTCACAGGGATACCTACAAGCATGTAATATAAGACAGTTCAAATTTCCATAGCCTCAAATATCAGACGGATCTGTTTCCGTAGCAAGTTATTGGATTTTTCAATCATTTACGCAGTCATAAAGAGGAAGTGAATATTTGTCTCTGAAAACACATAATCCTCTTGGAATAACGGGACGAAAATCGGATTACGGCCCAAGCCACTTATACCGAGCTCACCACTGAACAAGCCACATAAGGGCAACCAGGAATTAGAACATGCAATTGCGAAGAGGGAAATTGTCTGATCGAGTATGAGGCAAACATCTTAGGTCCACGTAAACGAGATTGGTAGCAATGACCAGAATATTAAGATGACTTGGTGAATTGCCATACTGACGAACTATACAATGAGTAGTTCAGAGTGTTCTAGATACGATGCCATGATATAAAACTAGACAGTCAAGCTTTAAATGGTTGATAGTTAAGATTTGGGGGTTAAATGGTGGTTTGGGGTTGAATGGTGGTTTGGAGGTTGAATGGTGGTTTGGGGGTGAATGGTCCTCTGCATTGTCCTAGTTATGTAAACGAATTTGAATGTAAAGGAATGATTTTTCACCTTTCATATTTAACAAAACTATCGAAATAGCGTACTTATCAATAACAAAATTAGCATTAGTTATAAGGTATTTCTTACGTTTTGGAAATTTGAATAACAAATACTAACATTATATTTCAAATAAATGTTTAGTAACAAATCGTTACCAAAATATGTTCTAAACATCGAAAGTAAAATTTCGACTTGCTTGACAGGTAAATGTATAAACTACATCCAATTTCCGGTCACATATCTAAAATTATGCTTCGTTATTCCCTAGCTGACCTCGATATGACAGGCACATGTGTCTCGTGGGGACATATGCTTTCATGTCTAACATTTCAGGAGAAGAAGTGTAATGAAGGACTCCCGATGGATCTGCATTAATAACGACCATTCATTACAACACCTTTACATTGATATTGTCACGGGGAGGCCATTAGTTATTATCTGATTGTGTGTGCTGTATGAACCATTCCGCGGCGTGTTTGTAGAAGCAAATGATTAATTACGTGTTATACAAAACTGTCGTTGCTCTTTCGATTTCGATCCTGTTGTGACAATCGACTCTATGTGAATAATTTTCTACTTCTAAGAGCTGGTGTGGCCATCTATGGCTATACCAAGTGAAATGACATTTGTTTTCATAAAAAAATAACTATAAAAATATGAATATATCGATTTCTCTTAATAGATGTGCAACAAATGTAGGAATTTTTCAAGATGGAAATTATAACTTTTAAACAGTGTTTTAATACACACGTTAGTGTTAGCTTGTGTAGGTGGCGTTTTCGAGAGAGGTTTATATAATCTATATTCGCGTCTTTAGCGAAACCCGCAAATTCTTAACGTTAGCGAAATATTAAGAATTTTTATATCCATATACATTAGTTTTCTATATAAACTCTATTGACAAAAATGCCAATAAATGAACTGTTCCATCTAGCAGTCAAAAGAAGTGTTAAAAGCCCCAGTTAACAACTGTATACTACAATACGCACATTGACTAACCTAAAAACATTGGTTATCTTCTCATAACGGACATTTTCATTGGCTTAAAAACATTGGTTATCATCTCATTACGTAAAACATGACCAGGTATGGTTCAAATATACTATATGAATTTGTGTTTTAATTATATTATATGCTTTGATATAACCAATAAATGTTATACATGTAATTTTATTGATATTGGATTTGATCAACATATCATTTGATTCTACCATTATTTTTTCATTTGCCATGGATATATTTTCTTTTATCATTATATCAATCGATTTCACCATTATTTAATTTGATGACCTATATATCTGATTTACATGTATCATTGTTTTGTTTGGTGTTATCAATATACTTGTCTTATTTGATTTGATTTTACTTATTTTATATTATTTAATTGCATAGATACTTGATATAATTGTACTTTTACATTGTATGAATGTCCATTTTCACTGTATGATTGTGTTGTTTCTTTGTATGTATGAATGAATGACATTAGCGTCTCTGCGACTCCGATTCGGAACCTTTCCATGTTTTTTTTTCTTTCTCGTTAAGAAAAGAATGGGGTACAAATAAAACTGTCCATTTCGTAAAGTGATCGATACAAGTACTCGTGTAGGTACACGAGAGAAAATTTACAAATCGTTTCAACGTCTTTGTGTTTTAGCGGCAGATACATGGCAGAAATTAACCCCGGTAAAAAGTTCCGTTTCGGAGTCGCAAAAAGGCATACATCACTCATATATAGAATTAAACAGTACATTCATACAATGGAAACGCACATCCATACAATGGAAATGTACATTTGTGAGTATTATATCGCTGTTGTCTAAGGGCCGGTGTTAGGCCAATAAATACTATCGTGATGTGATTGGTATCTGAGACCCAAATGAGAGGGGTAAGAAACCCCAGTGGGGAGAGCCATCAAATTACATCAAGTTCATCTATTGATATTTATCACACGTATGACAAATTAAATATTATTCCATGTTCTACATTTTATGCCAACGTAATAGAATGTACGGAAATAGACAGAAACAAAACTAGAGGAAACTGAACATAGGTTTGATTCGACTCTATTCCTCGTGACTTGTATAATCAAATATTCCTTCCGTGAAGAACACCATACTTAACCTCTGCATTTGGATACGGGAAGAAAGGCATCATGTTATAGCAATACTCACTTCTAAGGATGCAGCTCTTGCCGCAGGCTCCATCACAGAGACAATCTTTTCTAGGACTCGCGCAAGTACCGTTTTGACATTTCTTCTTACATACTCGGTTATTGTTTTTGTCAATTCGGCGCGGACAGTCTTCTGTTCCTGTAAAAAAGCAATGAAATTCCGTCAGCGACAATAAAACATCACCCAAAAATGACTGTATATCCCATCGATAATATCCGCATGGTCGTCTGGAATATCAAAATAACACACATGTTACATTCATTGGTAATTTCATAACTGAATTGAAAATCACCCGTCGTGTTCTTTAACTATTTATTTATAAAGTATGCAGTTTAAGGAAGCGTTTTACATCGTCAATGCCTGGCTTCGCTATAGTTACATCGTTCGATGGACCAGAACATTTGGGTTTTAAATTGAAATATCTGTTTAACACTGTGATTTTATGTATCTTTATTTTGAGTTTTGTAATAATTCTTTGAAATAACAAATGAGTTACACTGCTGATTTTGCCAACGGCTACCTCAAATTTACTCTCTACATTTTTTCTCGGGGACTTTTTTGTTTAATCATTTCTCCTTGGATCTGTCGCTTCACTGTATCAATAATTTTGATTAGTCCTAGTAAAACGAATCAAATTATAACACCTTTTACAACATTAACTATTCCTAGAAGAACAAACAAACAGTGTACATTGATACATGAGTGCTTAAAACCTGATGCATTTTTATAATTGAATTTTCGATATGAAGAAAACGTTAAGTTTTTGTGTTTTTATAAATTAAGACGTTCACTATGAAAACACTTCTTTTAAAAATACATATTAAGTCTAAAAAAAGATAAACACAGACAACATTCAGGTTCACTGTGGTATACAATAATGGTACTTGTTGAAGTATTCAATATGGTTTAACATAACATAAGGACAAGACGCTGTAATGAATTCAATCACTAACGACTTAATGGCCCTACGTCACGTCAACGTCATCAATAGATTGTCGATAACCAACAGAGAGCGAGGAAGGTTTGTGGCGGTGTGATACATAGCTTCTCATTACTCTGACAAGTGATACATGCATGAGAAATGTATAAAACTAACATGAAGACAAATGGTTTTCTTTAAGTTTCCATCAACGTCACTTTAACATTCAATTCTGATCACGTTATAGGTCCTTGCAGTCTTTGAATAAATCAGCCGGCCTAAATGAATTGCGTTGTCCTTTCCTCGTCATCTGCCACTGATTCCAGCCAATCATATATGATGAGTTTGGTATTACGTTTGTCAGGCTGGAACGCATATCGGACTAAGTGGTCAATTTAAGCGGCCATGGTTTGGCAAGTGCGTGTTTTACGGCGACATAGCCGGCCTATTTCGAAGTGAAAGAATCAAAGCTTTGTCACAAATGACTAGTCTAGTCAGATTTGACGAGAATTAATAAGCACAGGATGTCGCCGCATGTAAATTTAACAAAACCAGCAGGTCTGAAGACTCTAGAGAGTCTGGCACTGCATGAACGGGGGCGTCGTACGTCCTTACATGACTGTATTAAGGCAGGCTTTATTTCCAGTTTCATGCAATCTTACTAATGTCAAATGTTGGTGTACAAGACGACACAACACGTATATACCACAGTCTCCCAAAACACCCACCTCACACACACAACACGTATATACCACAGTCTCCCAAAACACACACCTCACACACACAACATGTATATACCACAGTCTCCCAATACACGCACCTCACACACACAAAACGTATATACCAGTCTCCCAAAACACGCACCTCACACACACAACACGTATATACCACAGTCTCCCAAAACACGTAACTCACACACACAACACTTATATACCACAGTCTCCCAAAACACGCACCTCACACACAACATGCATATACCACAGTCTCCCAAAACACGCACCTCACACATGCAAGACACCCCTTATACGACAATTAATATTTAAATACAAGAGGCCCTAATAGCCTGTACTGCTAAACTGGTTTTTACTAATTATCTCAGAAACTATTACAAATAAGAAAAAGCAAAAATTACCCCACCATTTGTTTAATTTTGAATCCCTACCACATAATGATGGATGCTATAAACATAATGACTATGAGTGTCATTCAATACTAAGCCTAAAGAAGAAGTTGTTTATATGGCAGTCGCCATATTGACCCCTTTTAGTCCCGCCCCTCAGGCCCCCTGGAGGGTAAACCCCATCATTTGTACAAATATGAAAACCGGCCCCATAATGATGTTCCAATTGTATTATGAATGTTATCCCATGCTTATATTCAGAGAAGAATTCGTTTATATGAAAATAACCAAATTGACACTTTTCGCCCGACTCCTCAGGCCCCGGGGAGTCAGTCCCACTATTTGTACAATTCTGTTTCCCCACCGTATAAAGATGCAACCATTGCATGATGATTGCAATGCCAAGCTTAGTATCAGAGAAGAAGTCGTTTATATAAAAATAGCTAAATTGACCCCTTTTTGCCCAACCTATCAGGTCCCCGAAGGACAGTTCAATCATTTGTATAATATTGAATTCCCACCCTATAAGGGTGCTACCACTGCATTATGAGTGCTATCCCATGGTAAGTTTCTGAGAAGAAGTCGTTTATATGAAAATAATCAAATTGACCCCTTTTGGCCCCGCCCCTGAGCCCCCCAGGGGGTCAGCTTGACAATTTGTACAATTTTCAGTACCTCATAGGGATGCAACCAGTCAAATTTTGTTTAATTCGTACCAGCGGTAATGGAGAAGAAGTCGATTATTGACGGACAGACGACGGAAGCCCGGGTATCAAGTAAGATCACCTTGGTCCTTTGGACTAAGTGACCTAATAATCACAGGCAATAATTCTGAAGTGAAGTTTACGTGAACCAGGTCAAAAAAGTTGATTTCACGTGAATTTCACGTAAAAAAAATCACGTGAAAAAATACATTCTGTGTAGAACAAACCAATATAGACAAATATTTGTGTAGGGTGTGTTGGTCTTGATCCCGCCTTAAATAACTAGTCTGTGTCTTATAACAAGAATGTCGGGTCTAGGAGCACATTTCGTTGTTCATTTTACTACCAGTTGTCATGACAACTCAAATAAAACCGGAGAAGACTATAGAGATTATCCATGACGTATTCAGTTGCACAACTTGATTGTAATTTTCTGAGAACCTCTAACGCAAAGCATGCATACAAAACCATTGTCATATTTTAAGGATCACATTTTTGACATGCTAAGCTTCTCAGGAACGATGGGACATATGTTATGGGATATCGTTCGTCGCTATGAACGGAGCCACTCCTGAATCAAATACATGCAATGTTTAAATCAGAACAGAACAAGAAAGTTCGCGAGTAATATTGTCTCCAGTACAGTTAATGGCTACTATAGGAAACAGCAGTTCATACAACCGGCGCTAATAGTAACACAAAATGTCAACTCGGAAACGTGGTTATGAAATATTGATGACGTCAGTTAGAGGTTGTGATGTATGTCAAGGCGACAGTGATGCAGGGTGTGTCTACCTGGTTGTAAAGATTCTCCATTTACATCGATTTTGTCTGCTCGTAAAACTGCATTACCACGTTAAACACAAAAGTACCGAGACAGGTTTTACCAGTGACTGAGAGGGTATTCATAATGAAAGCGACTTTACACAATAGATTTATTCTCATCCGCTATGAATGTTTGATGATTTAACTTCAGGATAGGAAACGGATGAACTACTATTAATAAATAGACAGAGGGGCGAAAACCCGTTTTAAAAAACCTGACTTAAAGGACACCAAAGAGACACACACAGCAAATATGTCCTATATAGACATACATCTTCTATGAAAAGGTCAATAATATAGAATAATGCATCAAAAGGAGTTGATTAATCTGTCATTTACAGACGCTGTATAATATATATAGCAGGTGAGATAGTACTTTGCCTCAAGTCCTTCCGGGATTGTAATACAATTTTAATGATAAACGAAAATTAGAGGCCTGTTCAAAGTTTTGTCAATGAACATTCTAAAATACGCGTATTCTTTGTATGTACGGCTTCCTGTGTTTCCTTAAGGTAATGGAAAATAAAAACATCAAGAAAGTCAACAGTTTGCGAAACAGAAAAGAGACAACGAACGATGAAAACAAAGAGCGTGAACAAACGATGAAAAGAAAGAGCGTGATAATATATTTCCTCTCTCGGTGTGAACTTTGCAAATCTACATTAAAATTTTCTTGTTTGTTTTGATCAACACCTAATGCTGAAAAAAGAACTTTTAAGAAGTAATAGCTGATGTCAATGATAGTATTTTAAAGAAAACGCGAAGCGATATATGAAGTAAAAGTTTGATAGTTTAACGTCCCATTAACAGCCAAGGTCAATTAAGGACGACTTCCTCTGCATGTGATGTGTTTTGTGTTATTGTCTGCATGTACTGGGAGGCTGCATTATGTCTCTTTGCATTGGTGGAAACTTTTTCCCGTTATATAATGCTATAGCAGTGACGGCACCAAACAAGCACACCTCATCCCGTAACATTATACTGACAGGGACGATCCAGTCGTTTTATGATGGGCGCTAAGCAGGAGCAGAAACAACCAATTTTACAGACTATGATGTGTCTCGTACAGAGGACAGAAAACAGAGCCTTCGTCACGGGGACGAACGCTCAACGCAAGGCCAAACGTAAGGCAATGGCTTAGGGAGGCGTCTGGGGAAAAAAGAAAAAAATCCTAAAAGTCGCCTTTTACTTATCATGTAAGATAGGCAGGAGGCACGATTAACGCTATACTTGCAGTATCATAATAAAGTAAATGAACGCTCATATCTGATTATTATTATTATCCTCAGATCCAACAATATATATCGTATTGTTATTTTTTCGATTTTCTTATTTTGTGTGAAAATATTTTGATATAGAGGATAGTTCAACTTCGTCATAGTTGTCCAGCACAGTCTAAATGATTGCTCAAATGCTTCTTCATAGAGACTTTCCACTGATGCTTTCCGAAACGATCTGAATATCAGTGGTAGTTCTCGGGTATGACCAGTATCATAAATTTGCAGGTAGGAGCTATATGCAAAATCAGTAGAGCCATAATCAAGTTTTAATCCAATGAAACACACGACAAATACACAAAAACACTGCTTTGTCTGGACACGAGTCAGTAAGGGTTCAACATAAACAATAGTAAGGTGCCACGTGAGGACAGTTAATATACAAGTGTTGCCGGAAATTGCGTCAAATAGTCGGTGTTTTGTTATTATGGCTTTACAAATATTAATAAACCTTTTTGACGAAAACAAACTAAAGCATATATATTTGCAAAATAAGCAAACTGTATAAAAATATAGACACATGTATTTGTGTTGTTGACATATCGCAGAGAAATTCTTGATGTCAGCACAATGTCCATTGCTGCATTGTTTTCCGTGTCTCTGTTCCCCAGTGTAGAAGGTCAAAGGTCAATGTTCCAGACAGAGCAATGTCTTCAGTGTCATTTGTCAAAGACAACAAACAACTGTTGAGAATGAGTCGCCATTGAATTAATTATAACATTGGAGAAAATGGGTTTATAATATAAAGAATATTTCATTTTCAATAGTTGTGAGTTACGTTTCTTGTAAATTGTCGACATATCGCAGAGAAATTCGTGACGTCAGCACAGTGTCCATTGCTGCATCGTTCTCCGTGTCTCTGTTCCCCAGTGTAGAAGGTCAAAGGTCAATGGTCCAGACAGAGCAATGTCTTCAGTGTCATTTGTCAAAGACAACAAACAACTGTTGAGAATGAGTCGCCATTGTTCATAGGAATGCCTGAATAAGTGAATAAGAGAGTCTGTGTTATAGAATCAGTTTTTTACACCACTTGATAATACAAAAGTAATAATTACATTCCTATGGCGCACACACGACTGACTATAGAACACGCTTGAATATTACAGACATAGCACTGATACCGCTTCCGTTTGATACAATACAATAACATTGTGGATACATACATGTACATCTCAAAATCATATAATTACGAATATATACAATTTTACAGACAATATTGAAATTAAATATCTATTAAGGATACACTTGTAAGTTATGCTATGATAACACTCCGATAATGAGCAGGTATAAAAAGGCATGTGAAGTATATATATATATATATATATGTATATCTATATTTTTGTTTATAGTTAAAACGTGAATACCGTATAGCCAGATAATTATAAGTTAAAATGTAAAATGGCTTCATATCAGTTCACTATATACAGTTCCTTGATTTAAATCAGTTGATATTTATTTGAATTTAATTTGAATTTTGATCCCTCAATATCACTCCCACACAAGCCATTCCTAGTGACCGGGCAGTACTATAAAGTCCATAGTGTTACCACTGGAGCCATGCTGAGGGAGTATATTGAAGCATATGCATATGAATTAATTATAACATTGGAGAAAATGGGTTTATAATATAAAGAACATTTTACTTTCAATAGTTGTGAGTTACGTTTCTTGTAAATTGTCGACTAGAAGTCGGTTTCGACATTTAGAACAGATCTCAATATATCTAGTGATGTATGGCACTCAAATATATTAAGCTCTGCATTATAGCTTATACGAATGTACTCAGTTTGTAAAAAAGGGAATTAGTGAAGAAAAAACAACATGATTGAAAGTGAATAATGTCATTTGAGTCGCTTCTCTCCCTTAATACTAAAAGCTAAGCAGGAGAAGAAACCACTTTTATAGACTATGGTGTGTCTCGGCCAGGAGACATAACCCCTTCCTCATATGGGTGAGTGTTCAACGTAATTCAAAAACTGAGGCGGTGTCAAGAGAGACTTTAGGGTAGGAAGAAGAAAGCCATTTTAAAAAGAAAACTTTATTCGCGATTACTTTCATGCAATTCTCACGCCCTACCTACAGAGCCAAAAATAAGAAGAACACCGTTTAAACAAGATGGGGCTCTTATTGAGAACATCTATCTGTGTAGTAAATATTATAAGACTCTTTCATATGTGGATATGAATAATAGGGATATTCTACCCGAGGTCACCCGAGGCTTGACGGAGTTTTGCAACATTTTGTGATCCCGAGGGTAAAATATCCCTATCCTACATATCCACTTATGAAAGAGTATTTTTCTTTTTTTTTTTTTTTTCATTTTTCGACTTTAAATTGCAATTTTACAACTATAATATCCCGCCATTTTGAAATAAATTCGAAGAAATCCACGTCTGAAAGTCAATTTTTCATACATAAAAAATGACGCGATATTTCCAACAAAAATTCCGTTGTTTGCATCTTTTATAGTAAAACCAGTCAAGTTTGTGAAAATAAATGTTAAATTTTTACCAAGGAAATGGAAATTTTGTTGACGCCGTGACGTCACGAGGCTTTATTGCATGGGTAGCCATGCAATACAGCCTTAGGCGGCATGAGTGTATTGCCCTAGACCATCAAGTATTACACCCGTAGGTATGAAAGAAAAATGAATCAAGCATATATCATTCTATTAAAGTCCCATTATGTTTTCCTAATATATTTAATCTTAAAAAATATCAAATTTTGCCAAATGATAGAGTTGATAACCAACCATTATTTTTTATTCTTTAGTTTTAGACACATCGTTTATTTCATTATTTTTTCTCTAAGTTTTAGACAACTTGTGGGCAGACCATATGATTTAACTCCATAAACATACAAAAACAGTTTCATACCTTCAATATTGATACTTCCTCTGTGTAGATTTCATTTTGAAACCAAAAGGTTCGTCGTCTTCGCCACAATCAATACATGGATAATTGACAGTTTATGACAGGCCTGTTTGATGCTGCTGACAATATCAATATCTTATTATATCCTAGAACACGCTGCTCTTGTGATTTGTTTATATTTCTAGCTTCATATTATCAGTTTTAAAGACAATATAGGAGAAACTTCAACTAATGTCTTCGTCCCTTGTTGATTTATTGCTATATTTGAAGATTATACATGATGAATTATGACATTTAATCGAATTAAGAATTCCTACTCGGTCTTAATCAGACTCTAAGTATATATTTACTAAACCTGTATGTCAGGTTATGTACTACTCTGTGAAAGTTTTCCTTTATAACTTACACAAACACCAATTATTCTCGACGATACATTATTAAGAATAAAGAAGATATCCAGATGGATTGCGTTCTGGTAAAATTTCAATGGCAATTAAAAATAGTTATGAAAGTTGTGAAATATTAGTCATGTTAATCGTTTATATCAAACATTCCCTTCGGTCAAATTATACTGAAAACGGGCAAACCAGTCGTTCCTTTATGCTGAACAACAAGAAGCAGAGAACAGAACCTAAGACGTTCATCACAGGGAAGTCCTAGAAAATGTTTACCAATTATCATAAAAAGCGACTAAACTTACGACTCTCACTTTTAGCCTTTAGCTGAGTGTGTGCCCCTGTGAGGAAGGCTCTTGGTTCTATCCTCAGGACGACATACCAAAGTCTACAAACTGATAGTTTCTGCTTCCTTCAGTGAAATGGTATTATAGTAAGGACAATAGTTATACATGGACACAACACAACTAAAATGCAGGTATTCACTCACTGCCATACATGGTAGGCCGATATCAAATGATCCTGGCTGTTAGGGTCACTGACCTAATGAATCAAACCAAACCAAAGGAAGGAAGTCAACTATGAAGAAAAGAATATAAAGGAAACCATCTCAAATCTAGTCGCCTGTTACGATATATGGGACCAGTAGCTACAATTCTAACGCCCTAGCTGTAAGGGTATCTATTAAAAAGTGAGGTAGCGTCAAGACAAGAATTCAACGGCAGTGGATGTGTCGCCTGCACAGCATCACAAAAAATGTTATTTAGAGTTGAAAATATTGTTAATATTAGATGAAGTTATAGTCCCGTAACTCTTGCGAATATTGATGGATTTTGACCAGTATCGAACCCATCCATCTAAGATCTTATTGTTATAAAACAATTTATAAAATTTGGTTGAAATTGGACAATAAATAATAAAGTTATCGAGCGGAAATCATGTTTTGAAATTTTTTTTAAAGTTCCGTTGCTCTTGCAATTATTGAGGGATTTTGACCAGTATCGAACCCATCTAAGCTCTCATTGATATAAAACAATTTATAAGATTTGGTTGAAATTGGATGTTGATTATTTAAGTAACCGAGCGGAAACCATTGATTTGTCTGTTTTGACGATTTTAGAGTTCCGTAACTCTTGCAAATATTGATTCGACCATAATCGAACTCATCCGAGATCTAATTGATATAAAACAATTTATAAAATTTGGTTGAAATCGGACAATAAATACTAAAGATATCGAAACCGATAAAGAAATCGATAAAGAAACTGTTTCCCGGACGCCGACATAGTGATACCTAAAGGGCGACACAAAAAAATAACTTAATCTCAAGAAAGAAAAGCATACGATCCGAAATTTTGTCGCCTTTTGTAATATTCTTCCACCGTATGAACAATGGAATAAACCACAGACGAAGACAATAATAATGCAGGTTCTAGGGGGGGGCTCTTTCGCGACTTACAAACGAACGTTAACCGATCATTAATTATATATAAATAGAGGTTACACAACGAGTGATTGTTGGATATGGAATTCATTCCACACGAATGAGTTACTTTTTAAAAGTTACAAAAGACACGAGCTTTAGCGAGTGTCTTTTGTAACTTTAAAAAAAACTTAATAGTTACGAGTGTTGAATAAATTTCATATCCAACAACCTCGAGTCGTGTGACCTGTTTCTACCACAATTATATCCGATTTTAGCCGATAGAAATACGACGAGGATAAGTACGCAATCCAACAGCAGTTTTGGCGTCAAGCGGTGATCACAGCATAGCATGACGTCACTCGATTATTGATGACGTTGACAAATGATGACACGACACTGAGAAAGACGTAGTTCGGTCAAAGTTCGTCGTGTCAGCCAATCAGATTGCGTACAGAGTTTATACCACGTGTGGTATAAACAAATTGTTTTAGAGCTGATTTAGTCTAAGACATTATAGTGTCAATGTCAATATGATCAGAATTTGTTCCGTAGACAATCATGATGTATGATCACAGAAAGGAGAATTGTGAATTATATGTACTTAACATCTAAAGACACAGAGACAGAATTAAATATGCTTGACATTGTTTCATTTGTTTCGCGTTTATAGACGGAATGGTGTGTCTCATCCGGGTGACAGAACCCAGAGCATTCCTCACAGGGGCGAACGCTCAACCAAAGAGGCTAAAAGTGAGGTGGTGTCAAGGGAGACGTGAGGAAGCAAAAAGAGAAAAAAAAGAGGTGATAAATTAAGTCGCCTCTTAAGATCATGCCATGCATCGGTGTTGCTACGACCGACGACTGGTCCGCCCGTTGTCAGTATAATGTGACCGTGTGGGGGTATTTTGATTGGTGTCTTGAGCGGTATTGTTCGACGATATAGTACCATAAAAAGAGTTCGTTCCACTGTACAAGAAGACCTAACAAAATTATACCGCAGCCTCCCAAAACACGCACCACTCACTTCATACACGCAACACATTACATACATGGGAAGCCGTCCTTACATGACACTGGCTGTTAATTAACAGGACGCTGATGTATAAAACAAACAAAACCCAACGTATGTTCAGCCAAAATTATCAATAACGAACTATAGATTACCACAAAGTTTATTTTGACCAAGGCAATCTTTAGCTAGAATGATAGTCCGATACAGGATTTTCATTAGGTTACTGATTTAACATAGGAACTATTTATCAAAACCATCTGTCAACTATTGTTACCTTGGCTGATTTGTTTGATCTATTTCTAGTTACCCTTCACTACAACCAAGCTTTATTTTAGTTCCTGACGTTTAGTATCCTAACATCATTTTGAAGGTGTACTGTGTGTGTTTTGTGAAATCCTGTCACTGTGTGTAGTTCCTTGTCGCACTGAACTTTGATACGAGCGTGTGACTGAAATATCGACAACAAACTGTTCACAGAGAGCTGTGGTCAATTACGTATTTAATATTGAGACAGCGGGTGCACTAAGGTTGTGAACAGAAAAAATCATTCTTCTTCACTGTCTACTATCAATAATCCAAGGCATATGCACTCAACGAATGAATGCTGAAACATCACAAAGCCATGAAACGAAATCCTCTATACAACCCTTCCACATGTTCACGAGTTATACTCCTCGGTAATATAATGAAGACATTCCCTAGATTTAAGCTTATATACATCGTCTTCCCTACGTATATGGCATTAGAATTGTACCTGCTACCTCATTCCATGATCGTAAATGGCAACTAAATTTGGGATCTTATCTTTTCTCTTCTCTTCTCTTCCTTTTCTCCACCCGCCTGATAATTTTGACCTGGAGTTGAGCGTTCCCCCCAGTAGGTAAGGCTTCAATGTTCCGTTACCTGGCAGAGACACGCCATAATATAAAAGTGTTAATGTATGATCCTCCTTAGCGTTAAGCATAAAGGGGATGAGATTACCAGATGGGGTGTGTTGTTTGGTGTCTTTGACGCCGTGCATGCTTCAGTGAGATAGCACTTTAAAAAGAGGCGAGAGTTCCACTTTTACAATGAGACACAACACGAATGTACTGCAGACTTCAAAAACACACGCGCAGCACAATGCTAACAGGTAGTCCGTCCATAATTGAGAAACATTCACTGGAAACATTTCACTCAACACAAGTAATACGTGTAATTTAAGAGCACATGCACTAACCGTTCAACATTACATGTTACAAACCGTACCACTCTCCTCGGTTATATAATGTGTTTCTAAAGTACACGCCGATATATTACCATTTAAAATCTGTACACGTGTATCATTTACATATCTAACGAATATGATCGAATGTGGTTTTCCTCTGATAATGACGTTGTCACATCGTCCGATACCGTCTATTTAGACTATAGTAATTGTAACGTCCCCATAATAAATGGTTGTTTTCAAGTTATTTTTATAAAGATTTCTAAATTCCTACAGAATTTGTTGCCAATTATGCTTCAAATCCCTATTGAGTGTCATTGAATACAATGATTCCAACATGACCTGCGTTTATTATAAAACATTATTTATGTAGAATATTACTCATTCAATGACCAGTCATCATGAACGGCAACGTATCGAAATTTATAATTTGGTACTGAATCAAACGGCATAGAAACCGTACCAATATCATTATCTAAACAAATAAATACAATGGAAGTAGCAAGGTATAACTGAGACATCGATTACATTGCGAGAAACATCTCACGCATGTGTACATCAACAAACACGTGTTTCGTAAATGGTGTTACGCACATGTTAGTCACGTGCATTGCACAGGTGTAAACATCACATGTGGAGAGGTTAGGGACTTACCGTGTGTAAATATTAGCATGAATGACAAGAGGCAGAGTCCACGTAGTAATTCCATGCTTCCTGTCTGTGACGATAACACACAGCCGCTGAAGCACGCTACACCAGTACACACGATACAAGGAATCGGTGACGAGCTATTAGACCTCCACTGACACAGGCCCGACCTAGGCACTAATTAGATTTGCACATTTCTCTGTAGATACAATCTATATTGACTAAAAGCACGTTCTTTAAATCCCATGCACTCGGTTTTGACTGGACACTTCTAAAGAGCCTCCGTGGTGGACAGTTTCAGAGAGGAGTGGAGTTTGGTATGGAAACTCATTTCCAAAGGATAGTCATCAGTGTCACTAGAATTCATCATCTCGTCCAAACTTGTCCGCAAACAACAAACACAGAAGTATGTGGGGTTTAATTAAGTTGTCTGAGAAAGTCGCTCCCTCCTTGGAGAGATTGGCCTGAATGAGCTTCACTGTCGCTCTTATGCGGTCTCTGGTCAACGTTAGTGTATTTACATCACTTAAATCATATACGCTGTACATGTGATGTCCATTTCAAGGCCGTGTACTGCACATATTCATGTTATGCATGGTGTGGAACTCGGTGAACATTAAAAAGCCTTAAAAGTGCATCGCCAGCTTACTCATTTATCTGGCATTGATTCGGGCATTGATTTGAAACTGATTTTGAGTTGCAGCGTTTCATGCCGTTTGGGAATAAGTGATGAATGTGAGGGCAATCGTCGTCCGCATCCCTGTCACGCCTAGACCCCGGGGACGGACCATACAGTGTTACTGACAAACGTTAGATCGTCTGATAGGCTTTATGGGCAAACCATTTCAAATAAACAAACCAATTGGCGATTATGTGATTTTACTAGAGATATATTCTTGTAGATATTGTTGATGTTGGATCAATTTATCTGTGTGTTGGAGGGAGATTCATTGGGGAAAATTAGGAACTAGACATTAAGGCGAGAAAACCACTAGACACAGGAAATGTAAACAAACACAGCAAGTTTAACAATCGACTATAAACGTGTCATGTAATTATGTTGGTGTAAAACGCTACTGATACAAACCATTACACCCATGAATAGGGCAATATCTCTAGGATTGCGCCACGGCACCGCCAACACAGAGGTGGCTGAGGGGCGCCGAGGCTTGCTTTAAATCTAAGAACACATAATTGTTTGTATAATAAAAATCATTTGGAGATATCTAAATGTGTGATTCCGTAATGGAATCGTTTGAAAAGCACTCGGGGGAGAACACTGCTAATGCACATCTTCGGATCTGGAGCTCTGTCTGACTGTAGAACGGGGTAACATTGCCAGCTTTGTTCAAATTCAAAGTGGGCGATGTAACGATGTCTTTCAACCTATATTGCAAAAACCATACAAGACTATGACAATCTGTAACGATGAAGTCGATACATTGCTGATCACCAATGGCAGTCAGTTTGGTAGCTCTTTTTTAAATTGTCGGAATATCAAAACCCCATTAAAGAAGAACAAAATATCACATAAATGAGCCGGATTTTGTCCAAAAAATAACAATGATTCAGCATCTAGATAGTATTTTAGCAGAGCTTTATGGTGTATAAAATATAAAAATAGCCTCACCATGACGTCTCTCAGATCAAATTTAATTGCCATGTTAGCTTAGAATTCACCAGAGAGAATTTTCAAATGTTAATAAGACGTACACGTAGCTATATATTGAATTGCCTGATCCTACATTTTGCCCTGTATTTATGGTTTTCTGAGTATAATTAGATCGGCAGAATATCGCTGATCCCCCTACTCACCAACCAGTCAAATAGAATTCCTTCAAGAGGAATAAAAACGTAGAAATTTTACTAAAAACGTAGAAACATTGATTTACCGTAACCGTTGATGTCCCTATGTCGGAGTAGCTACCATCTTGTTGACAGAGGATGCCCTCCCTTGCGGGATGCTTTACCATAATTAGTACAATATCGGATAGTTTTCGTTCAGAAAAAAAACTTGATTGCATTATAATATATCATTCATTGTCATTTTCTATGGTCTTCAAGCACAAGTTAAGCGTCACCTACACACGTTATTTTGAGTTTGTTAAAATGTTAGCTCATACTTTAAAGATAGGAACGGTGTATTTATTTTAGATTTCCTCTGCGAAAAGGCTCACGGATTGTGTTAAATTAATCATGGAACGAGTACAAAATGTACAGATCCATTTGATCAATTTATCAATTTAATTCTTATACATATTTGTATTTTTGTTTTAAATTTGAAATAAATTTTGCTGGCAGTGCGTTTACTTGTGGAAATAAAGGACTCATATTTCTCTATAACCAAATCAATAGTCAGACGCCTTAAAAGAACGGAGCCTTTCAATATAAGCCACTTGTAAGGAATGCATTTATATCCATTTTAGAATATTGGTAAAACAACAGATGTACTCTTCCCCAGTGGTTCATGCATTAGACAAAACAAATAAAGGAAAAAGCGATTCGTACTGGCAGTTTCGTTTTAGAATGACATTTTTCTGTTCAGCATCATAAATATGCCATGTCTGCCTGTACGATGGGCTGTCAACAGCAGGCCTGGTTAACAAGAATATCATTATATAATTCTATATTTCACAATGCCAGTATGCTTACGGCTTCCGGGAGCAAACAGATCTAGAGTTGGTCCTGCATTGTATTATTATAAAAACAAATGTAAAAGTGAAACTCAACCTTTTAAATATATTTATCATTAATTATCATTAACTCTTTGATAAGTAGAGAATGAACCCCCCCCCCAACACACACACACACACACATTGGTCAGAACTTATGTCATACACATTATTTTGTTTATAATACAATTCATTTCGCCTTTCGCCTATTATGACTTGACATCGCCTAACTTTTCTGTCTGAAGTTGAGCATGTCAGTATATTGGTACCGGGTGGAGTGTGCTTGCTAGGTATTCACTGCATGCTCAGTGAAATAGCATTATAAAAAAGGAAAAAGATTTCCGAAAAGAGATACCACACGAAAATACTGCAGTCAATCACAACACAAAAATTGGTTAAAAGCCGCGAAAACACTATACGAATATAAAACTAATAAATGAAGTTGGTAGTTCTGCTGATATTTCCCTCCTCATTTGTGTCTTTAATTAAATGTTCTATTGATTTTGTTTAGTTTTCCAAGTCCAGTGTTTGTGTATAGGTGTCAGATACCAATGTTTGGTAGTGTGATTAGGTCTGGAAGTTTGAATAGCGACAGGTGATGTGGCCATGGAATCTATGAAAATAAAACAATTAACAAAGAATGCAGATATTCTGAATATATTGTTTTTAACAAAATAGATAAATGATATGGCTTCAATACGACACTCGGAGTCGGTGAAATGCTGAATTCATTAACGGTAGTTTCCAATGTCACTCAAATTAAATTTCTACAGAACTCATCGATCGTGAAACATTTGAGTTATCAACATAGCCATACAACCAGTGTTTACTGAACTATATAAAAACTTCAATTGACTCTGATTCTGAATTTCTGCTTCTGCTTAGCGCACAGTATCATAACATTCCAAGACAGGTATTACCAAAATTCACAAAAGTTCTATTTACAAGTTTATGTACATTATACATGTATCCATATGTCACAATTCACATAACACATAGGTGTATCCTATAGCTAATATCCAGCTAGTTCTAAACAGTACAGGAGACAGCCACTAACTCCTCTCGGTAAAACTATCCGAACTATTTTATTTGCTTCTTATATACCCGTTGTATTACTCATATACCCAGAACTGTATCGAAAATAGACCAAAGTTTTTGGATCTAAGTAAGGAGGGGAACATTTTAGATTCAGAATGCCCGTATCTGAGAGAGTGAACCAAAATCCCATAAATCTCTACTTGACCAGGGGGAAGGTGACGTTTGAATACAGAGAGCTCGGGGTGTACTTACATACAGTTTAGTTTTCAGACCTAATGATAAAAGAATATAGTTCTATAGATTACACATTAATTACTACACACATTGAGTATCCACTAAGAACTCTTTACTAGGAATATAGTTCTACAAATATACGCTATTCTGTACTACCCACTCATAGCTTTTAACTAAGAATTATACAGTATTAAGGGAGTGGGACGACTGGTTTGGCTATTGTCAGTACAATTTGACTGGTTATGATGTAATATTCGGTGGGTTTGACAGTATACGTCATAGAGATAACACTAGAAAAGGACAGCAAGCCTTCCTTTAATAAATAGAAACACAACACAAAAGTAGCCTTCCACAAATAAATAGAAACACAACACGAAAGTAACCTTCCACTATTAAATAGAAACACAACACGAATATATAGTAGCCTTCCAATCCAAAAACATACAGACATGCACACACGGATGTATCTAATTTCGATGCTATTGTCAGCCATACAATAAATTGTACGCCTCGCCATCAAAGATTGTATGTGTAGACTAGCGTCATAATACCAGCTAGAGTCATCTGAGGACGGTGTCCTGTGTATGGGATGTGTACTAAATACTGTCATAATACCAGCTAGGGTCATCTGAGGACGGTGTCCTGTGTATGGGATGTGTACTAAATACTGTCATAATACCAGCTAGGGTCATCTGAGGACGGTGTCCTGTGTATGGGATGTGTACTAAATACTGTCATAATACCAGCTAGGGTCATCTGAGGACGGTGTCCTGTGTATGGGATGTGTACTAAATACTGTCATAATACAAGCTAGGGTCATCTGAGGACGGTGTCCTGTGTATGGGATGTGTACTAAATACTATCATAATACAAGCTAGGGTCATCTGAGGACGGTGTCCTGTGTATGGGATGTGTACTAAATACTGTCATAATACCAGCTAGGGTCATCTGAGGACGGTGTCCTGTGTATGGGATGTGTACTAAATACTATCATAATACAAGCTAGGGTCATCTGAGGACGGTGTCCTGTGTATGGGATGTGTACTAAATACTGTCATAATACAAGCTAGGGTCATCTGAGGACGGTGTCCTGTGTATGGGATGTGTACTAAATACTATCATAATACAAGCTAGGTCATCTGAGGACGGTGTCTGTGAGAGGTGTCTGTGATGTGTGTACTAAATACTATCATAATACCAGCTAGGGTCATCTGAGGACGGTGTCCTGTGTATGGGATGTGTACTAAATACTGTCATAATACAAGCTAGGGTCATCTGAGGACGGTGTCCTGTGTATGGGATGTGTACTAAATACTGTCATATACCCATAATACCAGCTAGGGTCATCTGAGGAGGTGTCTGTGTCCTGTAGTATGGGATGTGTACTAAATACTATCATAATACCAGCTAGGGTCATCTGAGGACGGTGTCCTGTGTATGGGATGTGTACTAAATACTGTCATAATACAAGCTAGGGTCATCTGAGGACGGTGTCCTGTGTATGGGATGTGTACTAAATACTATCATAATACAAGCTAGGGTCATCTGAGGACGGTGTCCTGTGTATGGGATGTGTACTAAATACTGTCATAATACCAGCTAGGGTCATCTGAGGACGGTGTCCTGTGTATGGGATGTGTACTAAATACTGTCATAATACAAGCTAGGGTCATCTGAGGACGGTGTCCTGTGTATGGGATGTGTACTTAATACTGTCATAATACAAGCTAGGGTCATCTGAGGACGGTGTCCTGTGTATGGGATGTGTACTAAATACTGTCATAATACCAGCTAGGGTCATCTGAGGACGGTGTCCTGTGTATGGGATGTGTACTAAATACTGTCATAATACAAGCTAGGGTCATCTGAGGACGGTGTCCTGTGTATGGGATGTGTACTAAATACTGTCATAATACAAGCTAGGGTCATCTGAGGACGGTGTCCTGTGTATGGGATGTGTACTAAATACTGTCATAATACCAGCTAGGGTCATCTGAGGACGGTGTCCTGTGTATGGGATGTGTACTAAATACTGTCATAATACAAGCTAGGGTCATCTGAGGACGGTGTCCTGTGTATGGGATGTGTACTAAATACTGTCATAATACCAGCTAGGGTCATCTGAGGACGGTGTCCTGTGTATTGGATGTGTACTAAATACTGTCATAATACAAGCTAGGGTCATCTGAGGACGGTGTCCTGTGTATGGGATGTGTACTAAATACTATCATAATATCAGCTAGGGTCATCTGAGGACGGTGTCCTGTGTATGCGTGCGTATGTGGGAGGCTGCAGTTAGCAGCCTATTTTGAAAAATGGAATTTTTATCACCAAAGAAAATCATACGATCATTGACTGAATTGATATGGACTGATCAAATATAGCACTTTCATGATATCACAAACTAAACAGGAAGCAAAACTATCTTAAACTACAGGAAAATCTCAAAATTAAATCACGAAGAAATGTTTGAAGTTATAAAGATATCATGCAATTTCCCCGGCGTGATGTGGCACAGACTTTGTTGTTTACTACAAAAGAAGTAAATAATATATTTAGGAAATATCGATTGGACAGCTCTCAACATGAAAATTAAAGCTAAGTAAATGAAAGTGCTCGTCACTGAATCAGCGAGGACTGTAAAATATTACACTTGAGGTCATTATATTTCCCTTGGGGAGGAAGGGCGAAAAATACCAATTACTGGTCAATACAGTACGTGTTTGTTAAATTAAATCTGAACCAATCATACTGTGCTAGTCCGAAGTAACACAATCAGCTAATTTGAGCAAAACCGCATGAATAATTAATATTATATATTTGGTTTTAAAATATTTACTGACGGAAGATGCCTCGATATCAACACATGGCCCAACCTCGGTTTGGAATAGAGGATGCCATTATATGAACGAGTAAATGTTATAACCATATGCATGGTAATCCGCTGTCGATTAACATATCTTTATGTAGATACGTTTTCAAGTGGGTAATATTCCGTCCAATAAATTGGGAACAACTTTGACCTCGAACGATAACAAAACCCTTGATACTGGCAATTAAAGGATGGTAGGCATTGGCCAAGGAAAACATATTTGTTTTATTCATTTAGTTTCATCTTTTTAGTTTATTGCTTTTTAGTTGGGGTTAGTGAAAATGGCAATTGTTTTTTGATTCAATAAAATTGGAACATAGATAATGCTGCCTTTACATTCCACAACAAGCTACTAGTTTATAAATACAAAATCTTCTGAGATTTTGAAAACAAGAGTTTAAGCGCTAAGGTATAATACTTTACCGACCGGTTAGGTACGTCTGTATGTACTGTGCAATAAGCTACAAGATTACGGGTATCTGTCCGTATGTACAAGTGTTTAAGGTTTAAGATTACATTTATTGTGCCGATAATGATTAAGCTGGCTACGTCATAAGGTCAGCCCAGCCTAACAAACGGGCCCCGATACTGGCCCCGGCGACAATCTCGTCGTTAGGTAAATTACAGCTATGTTGTTACTTCTAAATCAGAAAAAAAAGTTTCACGACTCAAATGTTAAACTAACATACCGCCACATCAGAATTTACGGGAGAGTATGGTCGTGTTGGATTTACAGTATAAACTTGAGTAAAACATAAGAGGGAAGAAGTTAGTAACTCCACAGGTATGAAGGAACATCCGCCACAAGTCCGAGGGAGGAGGAATCTACCGTCACGGGAGGAAGAGGCGAGCGAACTTGGCGAACATGTATTCGAGGAAGAAGATAAAATAGTTCCTGTATCTGACGAGGAAAGGCGGTGTATCAACGCTAAGATGTGTCTAATGACATCTTCTACAGATACAGGCAAAAACCTGTGAGTGACCGTAATTATCTCATTGTCTTATATTTCATACCTAAACATTGTTATACCATCTACTCAAATGATGGACATTGTCTCAGATACACCAGTTGTATTCTTACTTACATAGATATATAAGTTCAATATTCACCAATGTTCTGTTATATTTTGAAAAGTTGATATTTCAATAGAGTGGTCATAGCGTATTTTTCGGACACACTTAGTCAAACTATGCATTAGAATATCATTATACAACCCTTAACACCTGTGTTGTAGATATGATCACCTTAGTAGTCTCCTTGGTGACATTCTGTACGAGAGAGCAGACGATGCCCTGAAGAGCTTGGAGGAGATGAGTACGGACAAAAAGAGGGATGCTCTCTTCTACGACTCCTCCACCCTACTGGACAAGCCCGTGACGACACAAGAACAGTACCTGGCACACTCGCAGTGGAGAATATTCCAGGTCGGTCTTTTCACATATTACACACTCTAACCCTTTAATGTTTGGATTGGTTTTTTATATCCATCCTGCCCCGTATGTAGTGCCTTGTGTGTGTGAACGTCTATGTTTTGGGAGGTTGCGGTATATTTGTGTTATATCTCCTTTTCATACTGGAACTTTAGTAAGACATCAAACAAAGTATATTGCTATCAAGCTTTTAAACTGTTGAAATATTCCAAAGGGGATATGTTTATTCAAATGTATGCTCGGTGAATATTTCATTACCTTTTAGGTCAACTGAGACGAAGTCATATCGGCTAAAACTTCAAAACTCTGCTGAAATTTTGGAATTGGTAGAAACAAATACTCTTCATAGATGGTCCTTTACAAAAATTGTGAATTATATCACCCTGGGGTCTCGCAATTCCCCCTTAAGAGGGGTTTAATTTTACTATAATTTATATAAGAAAAACACATTTATCAGCATTATTTTCTCAATTTTCATAGAAAATGAGTCAAACTTGGTTAGAATTATTAGACTGGGATAGCATTTTAACATAATAATATCCATATTGGTTCTGTCCTACTCCTAGGAGTTTTGATTTGATGTAACCAAAAGATTAAAAAGTCAAATTTATAAAACCACTGGCTGACTTCAAGAGCCCAATGAGCCAATATTTAGTGTTTATATGTCTTTGTTTCATTCTGTATCCGAAGTGACCGTTGAGGCCCATGGACTTCTTGCTTATATTTTAATGCTGTATCATTATGATTTTAGAATGCAGGTGAAGACACTGAGGAATACAAAAGATCGTTCCGCACAGAAAACGGTAAGATATCGAGGAATACAAAAGATCGTTCCGCACAGAACATGGTAAGATATCGAGGAATACAAAAGATCGTTCCGCACAGAACATGGTAAGATATCGAGGAATACAAAAGATCGTTCCGCACAGAATATGGTAAGATATCGAAGAGTACAAAAGGTTGCTCCGCACAGAACATGGTAAGATTTCGAGGAATACAAAAGATCGTTCTGCACAGAACACGGTAAGATATCGAGGAATACAAAAGATCGTTCCGCACAGAACATGGTAAGATATCGAGGAATACAAAAGATCGTTCCGCACAGAACATGGTCAGATATCGAGGAATACAAAAGATCGTTCCGCACAGAACATGGTAAGATATCGAGGAATACAAAAGATTGTTCCGCACAGAGCATGGTCAGATATCGAGGAATACAAAAGATCGTTCCGCACAGAACACTGTAAGATATCGAGGAGCACAAAAGGTCACTCCGCACAGAATATGGTAAGATATCGAAGAGTACAAAAGGTTGCTCCGCACAGAACATGGTAAGATTTCGAGGAATACAAAAGATCGTTCTGCACAGAACACGGTAAGATATCGAGAAGTACAAAAGATCGTTCTGCATAGAACATAGTAAACCGAGGTGTTCAAAAGTTCGTTCCGCACAGAACACAGTAAGATTCCGAGGTGTACAAAAGTTCGTTCCGCAAAGAGAGCACACAGTAAGATGTCGAAGTGTGCAAAAAAAAGTTCCGTACAGAACACAGTAAGATACCGAGGTGTTCTAAAGTTCGTTCCGTACAGAACACAGTAAAATACCGAGGTGTGCAAAATGTTCTTTTCAGACAGACACGGTAAAAGACAAAAACCTTCTTGAATAAAACACTGATACAATGAGTTCCTGAGATCAATGTTTCAGAAAGTTAAACAAAGTTAGTCTTCATACAGTTTAATTGAGGTGAGATGTTATGTAATATGCTCATAAATTTTACAAACACGAACTCGACGAAATGCCTGATAGGGTCCCTTGGGTACTTTTTTGACTTTCTGTATCGGAGAAAGAGAGAGATCCCTACCATAACTAAAAGTCAAATACCCTTTGAAATATACGGTCTTTTTCACCATATGTATATAATTGGTTTTCTCTAAACCAATAAGATAGGCTTACAATTTATAGGAGTAAATTATCAAATTATACGGTCTTTTTCACCATATGTATATAATTGGTTTTCTCTAAACCAATAAGATAGGCTTACAATTTATTGGAGTAAATTATCAATGTAGATAATACACCATTCGACGACGTCTCTACCTTAAAGAGGTTATCTAGATACATTGTTTTTATGACAGGTGTAAATAGTGGAGACTCAGAGTGACAGACGCTGCAATAAAACAACATAATGAGAACTGAAACAACAATAAAACCAAATAATATACAATGTATTATATCATCAAAGGAAAGGTTTTTTTTACATTGCAAGAAAATTACATTGCGATGAACAGATTGTCTATGAATGTGTTAGGGAAAGTACTTGGTAAGAATTCGCACTTTCATTTTGTTTCTTTTTCCATACGTATCAACGTCCATTTGAGAACGGCGCTCAAGTACAACCAGTGCATGTTATTTTGGATACAGCAATATGTTTGTGTGTTTGTCCCCACGTAGAACTATCTGACTATGTAGTATGCCTTTCAAACCCTCTATAGGAAAACATCCGCGAAATTTTCCAACTGTACAGTTACTTAGACAGTTAATATATCTTTTGTTAGCGGCAGGTAACAGTAGGAAGATAAAGCCTAGCTTTGTCGCGGCATTCTTTCTGTGCTGTAACATATACAGAGTGACGTAACAGTACTTTATTGTCTATATGTAATTATTCAACTTCACTAGCCAAGGATATTAAGTCCGATTCTCTTCCTACTACCCTTGGCATATCTCACTTCAGAACAGGTGTTTTTTCTTTCAAATTCTGAGTGGATGCGGCTAGGTTTAGGCGACCAAGGAAAACGCAGCTTTGATATGTCAACAAAACTGAACTGAAGCGATAGTATTTTTGTGACCTACATTTGTATAGTGAGGCATCAGGCATGTCATGCCTGTCAACATCAACTCCTAGCGAAGTTATATAGAGGTTCCCCAACAAGTGACTGTTGTTTATCATGTTTATCAAATTCGAGTTAGTTAATCTTCAAATTTTGAAAAGATATGAGCTTTAGCGAGTGTCTTTTAAAAATTTGAAAATTTACTAACGAGAGTTTAGATAAACATGATAAACAACAGTCACGCCTTGGGGAACTTATTTATCCCATAACTTTAGCTCTATATTTATACCGTTGTGACCCTTTTCTCGTCTTCAATCAAAGAAACTTACCTGCATACATTGTGTAGTGATATCTCTCCGCGATAAAATATAGTGCTTAGATAGAGAGCCAATATTCTATTGTTTGATACTTTGAATAAGCAACCACCTGTTAAACAGTAAATACAATGTTATTTAAATGAAAATGCGCTATGAAAAGAAGCCCGAAGTTGAGAGCCAATCGGAATCAAGATATCTTGGAATTGACCAATTAGAGGCGCCGTAGGTGTTTACACACATAAATGATAACCAACTGCTATGGAATTTATCACATGGTTTTTCCATTGTGAAACATGCATATAGTTATGGGATAAATTACTATCTATTTCATCAATTGTTTAATACCAGCTAAGGGAACGTCTTGGAGACGTTGTTCTCAAAACAGATTGGAAAGTACGTGCATGGTTGATGTTTCACAAATTAAATAATTAAAAGATATACTGCGATCTCGTTATAAAATTGGACATTGCAAACTTCTGCATGAAACACAAAAACTGGTGTCCGAACTATCTATTTCATCAATTGTTTAATACCAGCTAAGGGAACGTCTTGGAGACGTTGTTCTCAAAACAGATTGGAAAGTACGTGCATGGTTGATGTTTCACAAATTAAATAATTAAAAGATATACTGCGATCTCGTTATAAAATTGGACATTGCAAACTTCTGCATGAAACACAAAAACTGGTGTCCGAACTTACTAATAAACAAATGACTCACACACATGTTCATCTTTGGTATTTTGAATCTGTCGCAAACAACACGCGTGTTTCTTAGGGCGCTGCCATTTTTTCAACCATACAACAATGATACGAGCTTTTTAATTGGTTGCTTATTACGTAAATGGAAGGGCGCAACTGCGGTGATCCAGCAGGTGGCGCAGTGCGGGACCACCCGTTCTGAAGTGAGATATGCCAAGGGTAGTAGAAAGAGAATAGGACTAATACCCTTGGCTAGTGAAGTTGGTAATTATTTTGTACATTACTTAATTGTCAGACTGAGTAATGATTTCGAAGGGTTAGGGTAGTATTCTCTGCACAAGGGAAGCAGACGTCGTTGTTATAAAGATCATGCTTACTTCTTTACTACTATTACAAAGCTTCGCTCGAGGTTATTGGCATATTGATCAAAGAGTGACTAAAGTCTCTATATGATACTGGGTATGGAAACCTTCTCACCATTTACTTCTGAAACCTTAGTGAATATAAAATAAACCCTTTGATTTACCTAACTGAATTTGTGATACATCCTTTATCATGACTGGTCTGTTTTGCACATTTGATTACCCTTTCTAACAGGAAGTTTTTTATGTAACATCGATGCTGTAGAGTGTGCGTATATGTTTCTAGAAATTTCCTACTGTGTAATTACATTTTATTTTTCTTAATTACAGTAAGAATCTAAAAATCAATACTGTTTCATTAGTTTTAATTTCAAATAAATTCCTCCGACAAAATCCCAGCAGAACCATATATTTCTTTGTGTTATAAATCGTCAGGAGCGTGAATTACACACCTCTGTGCGTATTTTTTTGGTCTTTATTTGGTCTCTATGCGAAAGGAATTTCCGATTCCGTGTCGTGTTAAACTTACGCGATTAATATCAATTGATTAGACTTGTTTCACCTCTATTGTAAAATTAACAATTCTGAATCATTATCAATTCAAACCATCCTCATTTATCTTATATACATAAAAAATAGTCCTCATCCTTAAATCGGAAGGCCATAATTTGATTCTAACCGACATACACTTTGTTGTAACCTCGCAGACACTCAAAAGTGTTTAATATCTAAGCATATTTTGTTTTATTAATTTGCAGCTGATCCATCAGAAAATGATAAGTACGCCATCCTCCCGAATCTTTTACGACAAGCATACTTCTTCGAACAAATTGGGTTCGGGCTTCCAAGAGAGGAAATAGTCAGAGTATCAATTGCCATGCGCGACATCGTTGAGCAATGGCCGATTGAGAACATCCGGTTCTGGGGAAAGATTTTCGGGGTACATCAGAACTATTATGTGGTGGAAACTGAGTTCGATGAAGGCGACTATGAGAGTAACACTAGCGATCTGGGACTGGACGATGACGGTACAGATGAAAGGGTAAGTTCACAAGTATGCTGAGCTATGGACAATGCTATAAAGTACATCCATCCATACAGCTTTGGAATGGTCTTGCCCGATTCTAGCTAGTTTTAGCGACTTTCACGGTCACCTCGATACTTAATATCTACTAAAAGTTATGTGCGCTAATTTTAGTCCACGTACTAATTTTGAGCATTTATCTGCTAACATCGTACACAATTTGGTGCTTCGTAAAATAGTCTTCACTTCATATCATGTGAATGAAAAATATTTTGGTTTCTGTTAAATCCATAACGAGAAAACAAGTCATTGGTATGTATAGGCAATTAATAGTGTAGGTCAAACTTTGACTTTTTTCTAATTTTTTGATATATCTATACCAGTATCTGATTTTTTTTTTTCGTTTTTATAAGGCTATCAATTAGAATTAATGTGTTAATTTTGTCTCTCCCAACAGACAAGTGACAGCCTATTTGACGGTAAGTTGACGAATGTTAGCATTACTGGTGAATATTGAAGATTTTTTTGTTTTGTTACACAGACAATTGTCTTGTCAACCTGCTGAGGAAGTATTTAGTATTTACAATATGCAGCAAGGTACGACTTTGCATGGAATTAACATTGTCTCCATATATGTTGTCTAAGCTTTTCCATCTTACAAATTTCTTTCTATGAAGTTTGTGTCTTCGTATTTACGTTAAATTTATTAAATAGTTGCCGTCTTTTTCACAACCTGTTATATAAATATAATGAGGAAAACCGTCAGGTTCGATTCGGCTTATCAATGATGCAATTGCCTCAGGATGTTTATAAACACTTTAAGTTCGACATGTGAAGAATTCTGCATCATGCTAATTGACGGAATAGCTACAACATCAATACCACATGTATTAGTACATTATTACAGGTAAAAAATACAATTACATAACAACAAAGAACGCCTCAAATTTCTCTATGACACAATTGCGAGTGTCATCAAGTAGCTTGGTACGTACATGTATATGATATGCAATGTACTAAAAAGTATTACAATAGCACAGAACCTTTATCAACGAGTGAGTTCCCGATTGATTGGTTTTAAGGTAGATTTAACGTTAGCACGATGAATCAAAGTTCATAGAAAGTAATCTATGAGATGAAAAAACGTAGACAGTATATTTGGAGCCGATGTAACTTCCAGACAAAGCCTATATGTCCTTGTCAGTTTCTGGTGTCGCATCCTATTAGTACCCGATTCGTTATGACATATTTGACGGAATCCTAAATGACAGTAGGTTGACAATAGTCTGTGTACCAATAGGATGTCAAAACAGTGAATACATGTGGGTAAGGTGACGACATTAAAACTGATTCACAAATAGTTCAGACCCAGATCTGTTTCCTTACTCATCATTATAATATATACCGGCAAGGATTTGGCTGGAGATCAGTTCAGCTTCTCGTTAATTTGATTGATTCTGTGTTTCTCGCTGTAAGGGTGTCGACAACAAACTGGATTGTAGACTCCATTCCTGCTTAAACTTTAACTTGTCACCGCCTGTCTACTGCTTCGGATTGATCACTCAATAATTCTATATAACTGGAACGCGCAGAGACATCAACAGCAATGAGGCGGAATACGATTGTGTAGAACAGTAATTGAAGAAAGTTTATAGCTCCTTCATCGACTTCGACTTAAATTGAATATTTACAAGTTTTATTATCGATCAATCTACTTTCATTATGATGTTGTTTGAGATACGAAAGTTCACGTATAGCATATGTATGTTTTTATCATTAATTATCTTATACGCCAACCTTCTTGTGATCGATTCATACATGTCACAACAGTAAAGGCACATAATGACCTTAGTTGTTAATGGGACGTTGACCAATACTCGAAACCAAATCTTATCATCACGTGTGTAATATGACCTATAATATTTTGGTTGTCTGCACAAGACCAACATCCATTATGAGTTCATTGTTACTGAACATCGATGACATGGCGTCAGTCTTTGAACAATAAATATGTGCCTTTGACACACTCTAGCGTTAATTTCAGATCAAATCAGACAAAGTCATGACATTTAGATATAACTGTCTGTGTATTTGTATTATGCCATGTCTGTTACAGAAATATCCATACCCGATGAAATAAAACCAGCGTACAAGCCACAGCCGAAGATTCCGTGTGAAGCTTTAGGAACTGGTCTCAATAGGAAGGTCTACTTTGTATGTTCCGAACGTAAGGCATTTAAATACTAAACTTATCATAAAATGTCACTTTCGAAGCTTTCATTAAGCACTCACTTCATGCTCTTTTCAGAGGTTCAACTATTTTGGTATTTAATATAAATGTTAGGGTTTGTTGGGGAAGCGGTGTCTGTGTTAGGTATATTTATATCGAGTTATAACGCCAATGAGTTTACACAGTCTCTCGAAATAGTTACATTATATTTCTGGATTGTGTGTTGTTAATTGATACAACCTCCTTATATAAACGAACTTCAAAGTATATCGATTTCATTTTTACAATGTAATATTGCTTGATATTTATGTCGTCACTGGACATAGCAAACGTACTTACATCAAAATGTAACACTTGTGTGTTAGATAAGAGAACAGATTTGGATATGAGGACACACTCCTGGGAGACACTCCAGGGAACGACACTTTTGATTAGTGGGGCCACTCGAGTAATAGAACTCTGTCCAGGCTTATTGATATAACTTATAATTACGGGGATGGATAGGATGAGAGAAGGAAGACTGGGATTAACTTGTACGGCTGAAACAAAACATACTTGGGTTACAACCACCAGTAGCCCTGTAATGATTTTATGACAAACTGTATTTCCAGTGATGGTAATGTACTTTGCCAATTCATGGAGTCAATTCGTATAGATGTGTTCCAGTATAGCATCTGGTATAATAACGGATTTCAAGTGACATCCAGTATAGCAACAGATTTCCAAATACATGTATATAGTGTGACACTTGGTATAATGACAACGCATCCCACATCCAGATGTACTGAGGTTGGGTCTTTTCCGGTGGAAGTGTAGGTTTAGGACGGGTTGCTATACCAGTTGACAAATAGGTTTGGGGTTTGTTAATTTAAATCATGCTAAGGCTCATATTTGAATCTGTCATTCTATAACAAAAGAGTGAAAGTTTTTTTAGGTTTAATAGAAACTTGATAATAAGCAATCGTCTTGCCATCTCAGATTGTGTAGGAATACGACAACGTCATTTGTTCCACAGAGGAATACGTTGGTCAATTAAAGGTGTATGCGGGTAATCAGAAATCATGTAGCCTGTTAGTAGCCTGTCAGTGATTGAAGAAAACATAATATATTCTGTAAAGCGGCAAAGTACTATTGACGTAGGGTTCACGAGAACTACACTTTCAATCATAAACCATTTACTATCACCGATCTACCTCCTACTATCATCTTATGTAAGGGAGTAGATATATATAATACTATATTACACATTGACTTGTTCTGTTACTATCGATAACATAATTGGCTGCATCGTCAAACGGCACAAATTTTATTTCTACAAGGAGAAACAAATCCAACGGACCTCAATAATAAATGAGGGTCAAAATTGAGAAGACGCCAGCTTCAGTTTTTGCAATATAAAATTTCTATTTCATAAGTGGCAATGCTATTAGAAGCCAAGCATCATTTCGTGCCAACTGTTCCATACGATCGAAGGTGTAGAATTTCTATTGCGGGGTCGGTGATCGCTCCTGTCTACGGATCAAATAAAGGCTTTCGTGTATTTTGAAATATTGGTTGATTTTGACAGCTGGATTACCATGGGAGAGATTGCCCCATATAACCCCAGCCCAGGTGGTGGCGGCCAGGCAAATCAGACGATACCTCACCGGAATCCTGGATAACCCGGTGAGTGTTGGGGGAGACATTGGTCAGTGTAGAAATATTTGTAACGGTGACGAATGATTGCACGTGTACAATGACCACGAAAACCACAAATCAATCTTGTAGACCTACAAGACCCAATTTAATTTCAAAACGATCATTAAGACGTTTGGGTGTATCTACATGTATCTTGTATAATATTCCTTTCCCGACTAATTGTAGAACATGAATTAATTAATTTCGTTTCTGTAGAACAATATTTCCCCAATGAGACTTGTCGTGTTCGCTACATGGTGATAAATGGTGTCTTCATTTTACAGCTGCACTGCTATATGCGTCAATGTAGTTTCCCTTAGTTGAGTATTCGTCACTATGCAGAAGGCTATAACCATATTATATTCTAAAGTCCGCAACGCAATGATAGGAGCCTAACGTTTGTACATTTTTGTAAGTATCCCCCATCGACACATTCCGGCGTCTGGCTGAGAGACTTAATAGTATGGCGATAGGTGTTTCAGTGAAATACTATTTTATAACTTGTCCTTGGGTTGACCTTTTTCAGAAATAAAGTGACCTTCAATGTCTAAGTTTGACGACTGGTCGTTAAATTGGCCATGTTACCAAGGAACCGTCTTTTTATTTACACGATGTGTCTATGCAGTCGGTTGTATATGGCGTACTATTACCGGGAATTGTTGAAACTTTGAGAAACAACGGCATTTGTAGAAGAATATAAATGTTCGAAATATTCAAGATATGTAAAATGTTGTTATTTAGGGTAAACCTTTATTTAAAAAAAAAAAACTCGCTTTGATTACCGTGTAATTTAATTTCGGTTACGGCTCCTGGAAATCAAAGAGATCGACACAAGTTCAGTCATTCGGAAATCAGCCCATAAGAAACATATGCAAATTTTGCCAACAGACTTTCTATCACTTTCCCCCATGAAACATGCGTCGTAAAAAAAATTACGAACGGCACACATCAATAACCTACGAATGTATGGATACCTTTGTTATTTTAGAGTAGACCTGGTTTAAACTCTAGTAATAGATGCGGTTAAAAGAACATCTGGTGGGCTTAACTGGCTTTATTGGTTTTTTTTTCTATGTATTTACCTAGGACTGAATAGTCATTTTTCAGATCAATTTGGGTCATCCGAATGTTGCACTTCCGTTTTAAATGTGTAAACCTAAAACAATGCATTTTTGACACGTTGCCGTTGTAACGATTCATAATTTATTGTATATATTTGTGCTATTCCTTAAGTAACGTTGTATATATATCTACATGTATCGATTTCTTGTAATGTGACTCTTCAAAGCACACATCAAATAAATCTTACACATAAAATGTAATTTGTAATGACTGAGGATGTGACGGACAGCAGCAGTTTCCATAGCATCACTGCCACCCTTGACCTCTATGACCTCTATCATGTCATCATGGTCCAGTATCGACTGTGACGCCGACCTATTAGTGAAATGAAAACAATGCCATCAAGTCATCAGTTTGGTGAATATAAATGGACAGCATTATCTGTGCTCAGACCTGTGGATAAGTCTGGTCACGCGAACATTATCGGCATTGAGTAGAGTAGACATGGCAGATTATTTATATCGCCATGGACATCACACAAGAATCTCGAACTAAAATGCATCGTATATAATGCTGGGCAAATCATTTATGCTTAACGAGACTGATAACCCAACTTAGGGACCAACAATAGGCCTAATACACATTTGCTTATGCATTGTGGTATACGATCCATGCAATGACTCTCACACAATCAAATTATTTCTAGCCATCAAAGTCCTGTATCATATTATAATTTGCATTCTCTCTTTGTAACAGATTGTCGCCTATCCACCCTTTCCAGGAGTCGAACGGAATTATTTGCGTGCGCAGATTGCCCGGATCAGCGCAGCAACAAGCGTGTCTCCCATTGGCTACTTCCGGTTTGATGATCAAGAGGAAGAAGAAGAAGCAGAGGAGGCAGGTATGACAATGATAAACGGTTAAATGTTAGCAGTATAACATACAAAGGGACGGAACTTTAAAAATAGAAAGCAAGAGAGCACATATGGAAGGGGAAAAAGAATTGGCTAAACTAATACTGTTCATCAGCTACTCCACCAGTCGTGTGGGAACGGGTGTCAAACTCGAGTGACTTAAGTTTGTCCTTTCAAGGAGAAAAGTAATATATTATATCATGGGTAATATGTCTGAACGTTTACATAACATAACTAAATTAACTTCCAGTACAGTGCAGTTTGCGGGGAATGAAGCTGTCACGAGAATATTAGAATTCGTACGGGTTTTTTTCAAGGAAATTGTGTGGATTTTCTATTCTATCAGCAGCCGGACGGAGTGCGTGTGTAATTGATTCAGAGTTTGATGGACTGCCCCTACGGGAACTAGTGGACCCTACACTACAATCATGGTGTCACCACGTCCAGTCCATATTGCCGCAAGTAAGCTCACTTCGTCTGACTCGAGGAAATGTAAAACAGACGTTCATTTCACGAGAATGTCAAAAACATAATTTCTGGAAAATATCATTAAAACAGTCTCGATGTTTGTGGCAAATGTTGTAGCAAAAGATTGTATTTCCTCAGAATTACTCATTTATAATAGACGTTTCATATTATTCCTGAGGATGCCATCAAGTGATATCTGTTGAGAAGGAATGACATTACCTATATCTAGGCACCAAGGACGTCACAATTTAAAACAAGAGGCCCATGGGCCTTAACGGTCACCTGAGTTAGAATATATAATGAGGACGGATATGGATGTTAAAATGCTATATCTTAGGCTAATAATTCTAATCAAGTTTGACTAATTTCCTATGAAAATTGGGCAAATAATGTTCACAAATATGTTTTTCCTATGTAAACTAAAGTAAACTTGACCCCTCCCCAGGGGGTAACGTAAGACCCCAAGGTCATATAATTCACAGTTTTTATAAAACACCTGAAGACCTTTCCATCTATAATTATTTGATTCTACTATATCCAGAATTTTAGAAGATTTTTGAAGTTTTAGCCTATTTGACCCTTTTTTAGCCCCGCCCCTCTACCCCCAGGGGGTCAGCCAGGACCAATGTGGATATGATATTAAAATGCTATCTCAGGCTAATAATTCTAACCAAGTTTGACTCATTTCCTATGAAAATTCAGCAAAAAATGCTCTTTAATGTGTTTTTCCTATATAAACTATAGTAAACTTGACCCCCTCCCCAAGGGGAAACAGGAGATCCCAGGGTCATATAATTTACAATTTTTATAAACAAACTTTAAGACCTTTTCATCTATAAAGTGTATTTGATTATACCATTTCCAGAATTTTAAAAGAAGATTTTTGAAGTTTTAGCCTATTTGACCTTTTTTGGCCCCGCCCCTCTGCCCCCAGGGGGTCGGCCTGGACCAATATGGATATGATATTAAAATGCTATCTCAGGCTAATAATTCTAACCAAGTTTGACTCGTTTCAAATGAAAATTGAGCAAAAAATGCTCATAAATGTGTTTTCCCTATATAAACTATAGTAAACTTGACCCCCTCCCCAGGGGGAAATGTGAGACCCCAGGGTCATATAATTCACAATTTTTGTAAAGGACCTTAAGACCTTTCTATTTATGAAAAGTATTTGTTTCTACCATTTCCAGAATTTCAGAAGAAGATTTTTGAAGTTTTAGCCTATTTGACCCTTTTTTAGCCCCGCCCCTCTGCCCCCAGGGGGTCGGCCAGAACCAATGTGGATATGATATTAAAATGCTATCTCAGGCTAATAATTTTAACCAAGTTTGACTTGTTTCCAATGAAAATTGAGCAAAAAATGCTCATAAATGTGTTTTCCCTATATAAACTATAGTAAACTTGACCCCCTCCCCAGGGGGAAACGTGAGACCCCAGAGTCATATAATTCACAATTTTTGTAAAGGACCTTAAGACCTTTCTATTTATGAAAAGTATTTGATTCTACCATTTCCAGAATTTCAGAAGAAGATTTTTGAAGTTTTAGCCTATTTGACCCCTTTTGACCCCGCCCCTAAGGCCCCTGGGGGTCAGTCATAGAAAATTTGTTAATAGGATTAAATGGCCATCTCATACTGATAATTCTGACAACATTTGACTCATTTCCTATTACAAATGACCAAATAATGCGCAAAAAAGTGTTTTCTCAATATAAAGTATAGTAAACTTAACCCCCTCCCCAGGGGGAAACTAGAGACCCCAGGGTCATATAATTCACAATTTTTGTAAAGGACCTTAAGACCTTTCTATCTATGAAGAGTATTTGATTCTACCACATCTGTGAGTAGAGAAGAAGATTTTTGAAATTTTACTCAATTTTACCCCTTTTGGCCCCTCCCACAGCCCCCTGGGGGATGGGGACCATATAATTCACAATTTTGATTGGCCTTATGCCTTAGAAGGTTTGTGCAAAATTTCATTGAAATTGCTTCAGCAGTTTTGGAGAAGAAGTCGAAAATGTAAATTGTTTACGGACATACGACGCACGACGCACGACGCACGACGCACGACGGACGACGGACGACGCACGACGACGGACAAAAGGCGATTAGAATAGGTCACTTGAGACTTCGTCTCAGGTGACCTAAAAATATATCTAGCATGATGAAATAAAAAAAATATAGACTGTCATGAGTTTTGAATGGACTCGCTGATATGTTGCAAAATGTCGTAACATAATCAATTATTGTTAAACCATTTTAGGGAAGGAACACTTGGTACAACCCTGTGCTGGCCAGTATAGAGGGAGAAATGGAGGATAGCGAATTGGAGGACCGGGAGGAACCCGACGAACCGACACCGGAAGTTGGTCCGCCATTGTTGTCACCTTTATCAGAAGATCAGAGTGAGTAACCGACAATAAGAATGGAAAATATATCATTTGTTAACCGAGAATAGATCAACTGTTGTAAAGATAAAGCGCAGTAACCCTTACATGTTTATGGTTAGGTATCGGAGAGAGCCCGGCCTGGATTGCCCGTCACTCTTCCAAGCTGGTACCCGAATACTCTATCGCCATGTTACAGTCAAACACCTGGCCAGGAGCCGTTACCTTCGGGGCCGACAGGGGCAGGTAAATAATATATAAGGGGATAAGAAAACGTGTGACGGGCAGGTGATCAATGCGCTAAAATGGACCCGCAAGGGCATGTAAAATAGGGATGAAAGGGTCAAAAGCGGAAGGATTAGGAGGTAAAAGGGTCGACAAGGTCAGGGAAATAATGGGCTAAAATATTCAAGAGATATTAGCATTTCTCCAATTACTATAAAGATATTTTGTATATCAAGATGTATTATGGAAAAGCTGATGAAGAAATCAAGACAGGAGCAAAGAACTCCATTAACATCACTAAACGATTTATCACATTTTAGTACCAATGTAAATGCTGATTAAGTTTACTTACATGCATTTTGAGAATCAAAAGTTGGTGTTACGTACAGCTATTTTAAGACGTTATATACTAGAAGTATATTGTTTTACGTTCAGTTATTTTGAGACGTTATATACTAGTAGTATATTGTTTTACGTTCAGGTATTTTGAAACGTTGTATGTCGGATGGGGACTGAAGAACTTATCTTCAGAGTACGACCCTACAATCCCACCAACTGCAATGACAGAGTTCCCGAGTGGACCGGAAGTGACAGAAGCAGACGACCCAACACCGGAAGAGGAAGCTGCGTTTAGGGCAGCATTACAAGAGAAGGAGCAGGACGACGAGGTTGGAGGTGACGATGATGGCGATGATGACGACGACTGAAATTTAAAAAATATGACATACCTAAGCGATGACACCTATAGTGAAGATAAGGACAGAAATTATAGCAATTACTAAAGATACGCACGGAGACAAAGAATGAACAAACAACAAACAAATGATATATTTTTTTTATAAATATTCTATAAAGTACATTGATAACTATTTGTGAAAATATATTCTTTTAATGACATTTATGGGTAAATGGTTTCTAGAAAGTGAAAGTAGAATCAAATATTCCATTTTAAAGGTGAGTTTACATTAAAGCAAAATTTCAAAAATGGTCATTTAAACAAAGTGAAGACAAAGTCTAGTGAAATCGTGAAATTGAGTATTCTAAATTGTCGTACAAAGCAATTGGAAACATTGAACCCAATAATTGACCAATGTCAAAAAGGATATATTCATCTTGTATGACGTTTGTAGTCAATACTTTGTGTATCCACCTTGTTCTTTACACAATTCCTGATGTTAATGTTCGTTTGGGGAATATTATCAACTAGTGCAGAAGGTCAGTTCGAAATTCATTCAACGTTTGGCATAAATGATAAAATGAATTAATGTTTTCTCCTTTTCAATCCCATTTATGTTCGAAGGGGTTCTTTTCCGGTGAGACGGCTGGTCAAGAAATCACATCAGTCGTCTGTTACTACAGATAATCTTGCACAGCTCGGATACGATGCGACCATGCAAAGTCATCCATGAAGACTTACATGTACCTTGTTGCTATATAGCGCGGTTACAAAATGAGAATCAACAGTGTTCCTGAGGACGTCGTCTTTGTATTTTGATCCGTCAATGTGCTATCAGGATCAGCATGTTCAGATTGCAGTTGTTGGAGAAGCACACTGTGACTGAGCCCTCGCGATATGATGTTACACGGTAACATGCCTCTGTTCATATTCAGCGTTCTCCCGATCACTTCCTGAGCGTTGGCTGCCCTGCAGGTAGGGCGTTAGTATTGTACTTGCTGCCCCTACTGCATGGTCGTAAAAGGTGACTAAATTTAGGATCTTATCTTTTTCTCTTCTTTTTTTTTCCTACTAACATTTTTCTTCATAACGTCTCGATTAACACCGCCTCACGTTTGGCTTTATGTCAAGTGTTCGCTCTGGGTTCTGTCCCCTGGTCGAGACACACCATAGTCTATATAAAAGTAAAGTCTGCTCCTGTCTAGCACTCAGCATACCGGGGCATAACACGACATAACACAATTATGCCACAGTCTCCCAAATCACGTTAGCTTTTACAGATCCGGTAGTACAGTGGTTATCACGTTAGCGCTCACAGATCCGGTAGTACAGTGGTTATCACGTTAGCGCTCACAGATCCGGTAGTACAGTGGTTATCACGTTAGCGCTCACAGGTCCGGTAGTACAGTGGTTATCACGTTAGCGCTCACAGATCCGGTAGTACATGTGGTTATCACGTTAGCGCTCACAGATCCGGTAGTACAGTAGTTATACCCAGATATAACAACATCATGTTTCACACACTCAGCCTGCTAATCCCCATACCACTCGGCTTCAGATAACTTTTTTTTCATTTTGCCATTCGACAGATAGTGTGTGCGATACGGTTCAAATGCATGCCAGCAAACATTCACTATTGAAAACTACAGAGTCCAGTAACAAAACAGGTTCTATAATTTCAGTCGTGTAAACCAGACATTGTATTGGTATTTGATATTGAAAGCTAAAAAGAGTTTCATGTTCAATATTTGAAAAAAATATACAGTGATATAATAAGGTGTTGGAGGGTTTCGTGTATAATATATACTGTAGATTATTGGTTAGAGTACAAGTGTGAAAGGGTTATCTCCCTTCACACGAAAAATATCAGGACAAATTAGTAAAGTGGGAGTTAACTCCCTTTATATAGGCAAATGTTGCGATGATGGGACAGACTATATTGATTATAGAAAACTTAAATTAGGGAACATTATAAGCCAAATTTCGAAACAAGCTTGATATAGGCCTAACATTTTATATTTGTTGCGAATGCGGCAACTCCATTTTCATGAGATAATAAAAATTCTAGTTTTCATAGAGATAGTACAATAAACAATGCACATATGTAGTTTGAAACATAAACCAAAACCGTATTTATTTGTTTGTTTGTTTATTGATTTTATCAATGTTATTGATGACCAAATCATCTATACATCTACATGTTTCGTTCGCAATTAGATTAAAATCAAATTAGTATGACTGAAGGAATACGCAGCTTATATTTATCAATTATCCTCAGAGACTTAATATTAATTTTTAATTATCTAGGTCGCTGTTATGATATTTTAATTGTTTTGAAGAAAAAATCACTTGCATAAATTTGGTATCAAATTTACACTCGGTCAGAAACTCGCCCAATTAAAAGAATGTAGATCAATTTTGAAAAATATCGTCTAAATAATTTGAAAGTGTTGAGATTCAAATGCAGCGATTTGTGACACATTCCAAACACAAGCAACCCATTCAGCTGTGATTTGTGAAGTACAGGTAAATAATACGTCACTGTCGTCTGTAGGATATACATGTATAGGTTTAAGTTTTACAATGTCACATAAGAACTGAAAATGAATTTTGGGAGTACTATTATTGGCGTCTGCAATGCAATGAAATGGGTGCATGTGGTCAGAACATGAAGCCTAAGCTAGTTATGGTCTACGATTTCACATTTCACATTTTTACAGTGTTATTCATAATTGTAAAGTGATTTTTCTGCAGGTATATATTCATTTATATACATGTATAAAATAAAAGACCTTTTATAGCTTAAATCATCGAAACTGGTGGTTTGCAATAGATTACTGAATCGTTTCGCCCAGTTATGACACACATTACTTTCATATAATCATAAACATATGTAATAAAAACGGAGGAAAACTTATCCTAGTAGAACATATTATAATTTGTAAACTTCGAAGTCAATTATTAATCAAGTAGTTAGT
Source organism: Argopecten irradians (assembly GCF_041381155.1). NCBI lineage: Eukaryota > Metazoa > Mollusca > Bivalvia > Pectinida > Pectinidae > Argopecten > Argopecten irradians. The sequence continues at coordinate 14,769,924 of NC_091137.1, read as the reverse complement.
CAAGATAAATACCTACATTGTATAATTCGAGGTCCCTCTTTCGTCAGCAAAGACAATGAAGGAGTAGTACAGAAGTCAGAATATTACATGTATTAAAAATCAATTGACAAGTATGATGTTTTGAGAAAAGGCATAAAGAACTATTTGAAAAAATAGTTAAACCAATTTTGTTATACGGCTGTGAGCAGATGAACGGTTTTTTTTAGCCTTTTTATTCAAAATTTTGTAAATTGGTATTGGGATTGAAAAAAAGTACATAAAGTTAAATGGTTTATGGCGAGCTGGGTAATAGACTATAAATAAAGTTGATTAATTAAGACACTAGATGTATAGTACTTGGTGTCCAAATGACATCTAGATCTAATGCAGAGATTAAGTTTGAAATCATATCCAAGTTATGTGGATTAGTTGAGATTATGATGTTGTATCTGTGGCACCTCTAGATCTGAAACATACGTACAGCGTACCGCTGAGATTTTTGGCAGTTTACTTCCCTACTTGTGACTAGGTACAGGTAAATACAAATAACACATGTCGCTGTGATTTGGGGAATACAGGTATATAAAACATATCGCTGTGATTTGGGGAATACATGTGTATAAAACATATCGCTGTGATTTGGGGAATACAGGTGTATAAAACATATCGCTGTGATTTGGGGAATACAGGTATATAACACATGTCGTTGTGATTTGGGGAATACAGGTATATAAAACATATCGCTGTGGTTGGAGATTACAGGTGTATAAAACATATCGTTGTGATTTGGGTAATACAGGTATATAAAACATATCGCTGTGATTTGGGGATTACAGGTGTATAAAACATATCGCTGTGATTTGGGTAATACAGGTATATAAAACATATCGCTGTGATTTGGGGAATACAGGTGTATAAAACATATCGCTGTGATTTGGGGAATACAGGTATATAAAACATATCGCTGTGATTTGAGGAATACAGGTGTATAAAACATATCGCTGTGATTTGGGGAATACAGGTATATAAAACATATCGCTGTGATTTGAGGAATACAGGTGTATAAAACATATCGCTGTGATTTGAGGAATACAGGTGTATAAAACATATCGCTGTGATTTGGGGAATACAGGTATATAAAACATATCGCTGTGATTTGTGGAATACAGGTATATACATCGCTGTGATTTGGGGAATACAGGTGTATAACACATTTCGCTGTGATTTGAGGAATACAGGTATATAAAACATATCGCTGTGATTTGAGGAATACAGGTATATAAAACATATCGCTGTGATTTGGGGATAACAGGTATATAAAACATATCGCTGTGATTTGGGGAATACAGGTGTATAAAACATATCGCTGTGATTTGAGGAATACAGGTATATAAAACATATCGCTGTGATTAGAGGAATACAGGTATATAACACATGTCGCTGTGATTTGTAGAATACAGGTATATAAAACATATCGCTGTGATTTGAGGAATACAGGTGTATAAAACATATCGTTGTGATTTGGAGATTACAGGTGTATAAAACATATCGCTGTGATTTGGGGAATATAGGTATATAAAACATATCGCTGTGATTTGGAGATTACAGGTGTATAAAACATATCGCTGTGATTTGGGTAATACAGGTATATAAAACATATCGCTGTGATTTGGGGATTACAGGTGTATAAAACATATCGCTGTGATTTGGGTAATACAGGTATATAAAACATATCGCTGTGATTTGGGGAATACAGGTGTATAAAACATATCGCTGTGATTTGGGGAATACAGGTATATAAAACATATCGCTGTGATTTGAGGAATACAGGTGTATAAAACATATCGCTGTGATTTGGGGAATACAGGTATATAAAACATATCGCTGTGATTTGAGGAATACAGGTGTATAAAACATATCGCTGTGATTTGAGGAATACAGGTGTATAAAACATATCGCTGTGATTTGGGGAATACAGGTATATAAAACATATCGCTGTGATTTGTGGAATATAGGTATATACATCGCTGTGATTTGGGGAATACAGGTGTATAACACATTTCGCTGTGATTTGAGGAATACAGGTATATAAAACATATCGCTGTGATTTGAGGAATACAGGTATATAAAACATATCGCTGTGATTTGGGGATAACAGGTATATAAAACATATCGCTGTGATTTGGGGAATACAGGTGTATAAAACATATCGCTGTGATTTGAGGAATACAGGTATATAAAACATATCGCTGTGATTAGAGGAATACAGGTATATAACACATGTCGCTGTGATTTGTAGAATACAGGTATATAAAACATATCGCTGTGATTTGAGGAATACAGGTGTATAAAACATATCGTTGTGATTTGGAGATTACAGGTGTATAAAACATATCGCTGTGATTTGGGGAATACAGGTATATAAAACATATCGCTGTGATTTGGGGAATACAGGTATATAAAACATATTGCTGTGATTCTAATTCTAACATTCTAATTATTAAAGACCAAATACTCAAATACCATAATTGAATTTGATTCTTGAATTTGATTATGATTCTCTAATAATATAATTTTACATCCAAAACTGACGATTGTGTCAGGTGTGTTTTGGCCAATTTACGTCCTTGATTTACTCAACCAAGTGTTAACAAACTCTTCTTTATTATCTTCGAAGTTTTAGTAACTGGTATTTTAAAAGTCAACGAAGGTTTAGAGTGCAAAAAATTAACACATAACTGGCTCTTCCAGCCATGTCATACGGCTATGTCATAAATCATAAATATCGTAAGACACATGTGTATTAACACTATTGTGACGTCGCGGGTAGTTTTGACGTCATAATCTATATATGACGTCGCATGATTGTCTCAGTACTGTAGTACTGTATATAAAACAGTAGTAATCCGAGCCGGACTGAGTTTTACTAAAGGTCGTAAGTCTACACGTAGACTTGGACGTAAACGTAGACCTTACGTCCGAACTTACGTGTGCGTAAGATGTGTTTCACTAAAGGGCGTATATCTCTGAACGTACGTGTAAACGGCAAAGAAGATACGTAGGATTTTGCGTAACTTACGTCGAAAATTCATTTGTAACAAAAAAAAACACGTCTGATTGGCTGATGCGACTTGGTGCCCGATCAAATTTGGCGGGTGTGCTTTAAAACTTTTTGTATTCCGGCTTGTTATCTATTGGATATGTTTTTGTGTACAGAAACTAAACATGCCATATATTTGACATGAAAAAATATTTGTATAAAAATCTATTGCGAGAACGGCGACAAGGGACATTTTATTGTTTTATTTCAGTGTGTATGCTTTCATTGTGTTATGAAGAGATAGGCACGAGGAGATGGACAGGTATATTTATGATGTCACTGTACCGGTTATACACCAGGTATTGTAAAGTATATCTTCTCTCAAAAGCTGTAGATACGATATAATGATTTACCAATTATGATGATATCGGTTGATATAGTACGCATCATATTACCGGATATAATGATATCCGTTTATTGTCCACTTATATAAAATTCTTACTTATCATAATATCGATTATAATTCCTTTCTTATTGTAACATCGGATAAAATGATATCACGTTTATTGTGATATCGGATATTATATCATCCCGTTTATTGTGATATCGGATATAATATCATCATATTCGTTGTAATATCGGATATAATAATATCATATTCGTTGTAATATCGGATATAATAATATCATATTCGTTGTAATATCGGATATAATAGCATCAAATTTATTGTAATATCGGATATTATAAATAGCATCATATTTATTGTAATATCGGATATTATAAATAGCATCATATTTATTGTAATATCGGATATAATAATACCACATTTATTGTAATACATAATAACATCACATTTATTGTATATAATAATACCACATTTATTGTAATACAGGATATAATAACATCACATTTATTGTAATATCAGATATAATGATATCACATTTATTGTAACATCGGATACAATAATTCACATTTATTGTGATATCGAGTATAATGATATCACATTTATTATTATACCTCACTTTCATTTAGAATGTTCTGATTGGATTAAACTTGATCACATGACATTGAATAAGTTAGATGTTTCCCCGGAATTGGAAGGCGAGGGAAATAACCCCAGGGAAATAACCCCGAGGGAAATAACCCCTTGGAAGCTCCGCACTTGACCGGAAGTTGACGTCATCTGCAACGTCAACCAACAATGGCAACGCTGTTGCTTATTTTTTGTAGCCAAACAAATTTACAAACGTTGTTGTCGGGAAATAACTTCACAGGTTTTTTTTCTTCTTTTAATTTTGTTCGGTGTAATAAAATGATATTTGTTGGGATACATCTAGAATTGTCTCCCTGGAAAGAGGGCCATAATTGTTCATTGTAACATCTGATATAATAACATCACATATTATACAATTATCGACCTATTTTCAGGTGGACACGGTGAGTTATCAACCCGAGTAAGTGATATATCCCCAGGCCGGAGGCCGAGGGTTATATAATTTTCGAGGGTTTATAACTCACCGTATCCACCTGAAAATAGGTCGATAACTGTTTTATTATATGACATTTACAGGATATTAACCCCGTTCTTCAAAAAGACTTAACTACAATAAACAGGATGATATTTGCAAATGTTCCTTGTACAAAAGTAGTTTATCTATTACATGTAGTATATGGTAAATATCCAAATGCTTCTTGCTAATGTTTTAGACTAGTAAAACCCGGAATATTTTATCGCTGCATCAACTTCCCATCTGGCATTCTTGAACGTTTTCCATAAATTGAAGTTTGCAGTCGATCATCGTTGATCGCAGTAAACTTGCTGGCTTCCGCCATATATGTTGCCGACTATGTATATTGACGTCACAATAGATTAATCCGACGTCATTGAATAAGGAAACTCCCGTTACGCTATATTTGGGTGCGGCTCGACGTCAAAAGTGATTATGACGTCACATCTAAAGGGAGTTTCCCTCGATCTATTTTTGACACAGGTTACTGGACTCGCGAGAGGTATCTGGACTGAGTCCAGTAACCTCGCGTGCTTTTCGCCGCCGATTTCGGGGTTGATATCGCTTTTGATAAATACTTCTGAGAAAAGTGTCGGCCAATCAAAATACAGCAAAAACACCAGTCATATAATAAATTAAATTGTGATATCGGATAAAATAATATCACATTTATTGTAACATCGGATATAATAACATCTCATTTATAGTGATATCGGATATAATAACATCACATTTATTGTGATATCAGATATAATAACATCACATGTATTGTGATATCAGATATAATAACATCACATTTATTGTAATATCGGATATATTGTAATATCGGATATAATAACATCTCATTTATAGTGATATCAGATATAATAACATCACATGTATTGTGATATCGGATATAATAACATCACATTTATTGTGATATCGGATATAATAACATCACATTTATAGTGATATCAGATATAATAACATCACATGTATTGTGATATCGGATATAATAACATCACATTTATTGTAATATCGGATATAATAACATCACATTTATTGTGATATCAGATATAATAACATCACATTTATTGTGATATCAGATATAATAACATCACATTTATTGTGATATCGGATATAATAACATCACATTTATAGTGATATCAGATATAATAACATCACATTTATTGTGATATCGGATATAATAACATCACATTTATTGTGATATCAGATATAATAACATCACATGTATTGTGATATCGGATGTAATAACATCACATTTATTGTGATATCGGATATAATAACATCACATTTATTGTGATATCAGATATAATAACATCTCATTTATAGTGATATCGGATATAATAACATCACATTTATTGTGATATCAGATATGATAACATCTCATTTATAGTGATATCGGATATAATAACATCACATTTATTGTGATATCAGATATAATAACATCACATTTATAGTGATATCAGATATAATAACATCTCATGTATTGTGATATCGGATATAATAACATCACATTTATTGTGATATCAGATATAATAACATCACATTTATTGTGATATCAGATATAATAATATCACATTTATTGTAACATCGGATATAATAACAACAAATCTATTGTAACAATATCAGGCCTGATGTGCATTAATATTTCTTTTACATTTGCTGGATGACTAGCCAGTCACGAAAGCCTCAACTTGTCTATAGTTACCGTTTTTATATCTCCAATTCAGTGGCCGTTATAGACAGGTTTGACTGTATTCCAATGGTCCATCTCCTCTTCCTTATAGGGTAAGTGTATCACTCATTCTATGAATACCAGGTAAAACAATAGGTTCTGTCCAAAATTATAAAATATTGTTTAGCTTGAGTCAAGAGAAACATTTTTGCAGACCTATGGATTTTATATGTCCATTAAATACAATTATTAAATACTCACGCACTATCCCTAAGGTGAACAGATAATTCACACTCCTGTTGAAGGCTCACTTTTTTTAGTAAACTCACCAAAATTAGACTATTTCAATGTAATCTTACAAGGGAAACAACTCTGACATAAAAAGCATGGGGTTTTGTAAACTAAAGGCCTGGTCCCACTGGGACTATCGTATTCGCTTTTGTTCATAATAAATTTGCTCTACATTATCAATATATACGTATTTCATACCGAGAAAGTTGTTTTTGGCTAATTTTGTTGCAGATAATATATTATCAGAGAATATTACCAAGACATGTCTATTATAATATCTTTATTTAAAATTGCGTGTACCTGTGATTACAAGAGGTAATCGATATTTTGCTATAAAAAGAAGACAAAATACGAGAGGAGTTTAAATCATGAGATGTTCACAACAAAAATGGCAGAAATGTCGAAAAAGCCAAACTAAAAGATTTGAGAGAAAAACAAAACAACTCCCATTTGGCGATTGGCAGATTTCGTTTCGTCGAATTTTGATATGAAAATAACATATCACAGCTGTTCGTGATTACCACTTTACAAAGTACTGGTCATATACTTGTCCATGTTTATCGATACCTAGAATGACCATCAAAATACTATCATGTTACTTCACACCTGGTCAGGTTCGCACACGGACATTCTTATTATAGCCGTGAATAAAGGTATACATGGCTTGTATTTATACGGTCACAAAAACAGAGATATCCATAAACTGTCCTATGAATTTATATCATTTTAAAGGCCCACTACCTTTCCGAAACGGCTTTTAATTTTTAAAATGGGAATGTAAAACAAGATCGATAATTTTGTAGAGTCCTAAAAATTATTAACTTACCGTTAATACTACATTTATCATCACCTTCTGAACGATTTGATTAAAATAAATAAAATGTTTATTTTCATAACGTGGGTCGTATTATGTTTCCCGCCGTCGTCCTAAATACCGCGCGGTAGTTGACTATCACTGCGCCAGACGGCAAAACAGCGAATTGACTCTCCGCTGTTTTCATATATTACGCAGGCAATCTTGCATATGTTTGGTGTCGTAACCTTATTTTAGGTCATCGGTATGCATTTTCTGGTGTTATTAATGTTTTTTTTTAGAAACCTTTATATTTTGCTCCGGAAAGGTAATGGGCCTTTAAAGTTACTACAGATATGAACGAACTAATAATAAAAATTCACAACAGTTACATTCAACACGTTCCACGATTTTGGTTGTTAATCAGATTTAAAGTTCTATAAACAGCTGTCATCAGGGACGGACTCACGTGTGGATGTCTGTATGTGTTTGGAGGCTGTGGTATGTTAATCAGGGCTGTTGATGTCCGTATGCGTTTGGAGGCTGCGGTATATTAGTCACGACTGTTGATGTTTGTATGTTTTTGAAGGGTGCGGTATATTATTATGTCTGTATGTTTTTGGAGGCTGTGGTATGTTAATCAGGGCTGTTGATGTCCGTATGTGTTTGGAGGCTGCGGTATATTAGTCACGACTGTTGATGTTTGTATGTTTTTGAAGGGTGCGGTATATTATTATGTCTGTATGTTTTTGGAGGCTGTGGTATGTTAATCAGGGCTGTTGATGTCCGTATGTGTTTGGAGGCTGCGGTATATTAGTCACGACTGTTGATGTTTGTATGTTTTTGAATGCTGCGGTATATTAGTCACGACTGTTGATGTCCATATGTGTTTGGAGGCTGCGGTATATTAGTCACGACTGTTGATGTTTGTATGTGTTTGGAGGCTGCGGTATATTAGTCACGACTGTTGATGTTTGTATGTTTTTGAAGGGTGCGGTATATTATTATGTCTGTATGTGTTTGAAGGCTGCGGTATATTAGTCACGACTGTTGATGTCCGTATGTGTTTGGAGGCTGCGGTGTATTAGTCACGACTGTTGATGTTTGTATGTTTTTGAAGGGTGCGGTATATTATTATGTCTGTATGTTTTTGGAGGCTGTGGTATGTTTAATCAGGGCTGTTGATGTCCGTATGTGTTTGGAGGCTGCGGTATATATTAGTCACGACTGTTGATGTTTGTATGTTTTTTGAAGGGTGCGGTATATTATTATGTCTGTATGTTTTTGGAGGCTGTGGTATGTTAATCAGGGCTGTTGATGTCCGTATGTGTTTGGAGGGTGCGGTATATTAGTCACGACTGTTGATGTTTGTATGTTTTTGGAGGGTGCGGTACATTATTATGTCTGTATGTTTTTGGAGGCTGTGGTATGTTAATCAGGGCTGTTGATGTCCGTATGTGTTTGGAGGCTGCGGTATATTAGTCACGACTGTTGATGTTTGTATGTTTTTGGAGGCTGCGGTATATTATGATGTCTGTATGTTTTGGAGGCTGTGGTATGTTAATCAGGGCTGTTGATGTCTGTATGTGTTTGGAGGCTGCGGTATATTAGTCCCAGCCTTGTTATATCGGCTGATTTAATTGATTATAATGAGACAATGCATGTTGTATAATAGCCGCTAAACCTGTCTATATTATTAGACTCTTTTAATTTTTTTCCTAATATATTTTATAGGTTAAAAAAATCCTAATATTATAGGCAGGTTTTGCGGGCTAGTTGTATAATAAAAATAAAATAGTTTCCGAAAAAGTACACAAATCACGTGAATCATATGAATTGCACCAAACATTCATGTCGATAAGTTCACTTCTATCCGTCTTAGGTACTCTATCCATTTGATATAAAAAACCATCGACGTAGGTCTTTGTTTTACCTTGAAACGTAAATGACGATTCAGTAAATTATATCACACAAATATCATATCGCATATTAAATTATTAATTAAGAGACATTTTAATCGTCAAATTTCTACTTGAAGATGCTCCACCGCTGACAAATGGTATATTTTCACTATTTAGGCAAAAACAGGAGCAGACGATTTAGTATGTTTCTTCAGTGACAAATGTTACTTGTTTTACACCATTACCACCATTGAAAAGTTTGAGCTTCTAATTTTACTTCAAGTTAAAATATAAAAATAATTGATAGCAGCCCGAAAAAAAAATCCGTGGCACTTAATCCTAAATGGAATGATTGCGCATGCACCAAAAGGAAAATAAATTATTTTATAATATTTTTTGTGTCAATTAGACATACATATACACGATTAAACACCGATTATTGTTCGAATGATGAGTATCGTTTATGCTCTGTCGGCGGTGGAGAATCTTCAATTGATGATATAAGGAGCTTTGGCAGGCTGCATCACAAGAAATTAAACATGCATAAGACATTCTCCTCATGATCAGGTCACTGTGGTAAAGCAAATGTACTATCGATACGACTTTTAGTTACATGTTGTATATATATGTACATGTGGTGCAGTTTGGTTTGTGTATTTCATCGCTTTATTATTACTGCGGGGGTAAGAAATCATCGTCGTTGGTATAAAAGATGTCAGCTGGGGCTGTAACCCGCCGGATAGAGTCGTATACAGGTAACTTATAGGTATTAATAAACACCCTAATCAATGTCATACCTGTCTTCCGTTAGTAGGCCATCCTGTCCGCTGTGATTTATATCTCCTATAACTCCGCACTTTGGTAACCAATATAACATATCGATACGCTACGAAAAACGCTACACAATTGACCAACGATATGGACATGTATACATATATCTCTGACAGAACATATACTATTTAGTCTATACAAATTGTTCTAACTTAATTAGAGCGCATCTTTAAAAGATCCTGTAATTATCAACTTTATTATTGTTTATCGGGTACATAATTGGAAACCCCGTCCCACGTGCATCGATATTGATCCCGCCCTGCTTACATTGTGACCACAACCCGCCCGGAATTGGAAATTTTATTTATATACTCCTTGTGTATTGATGGGAATATACTGCAATCATGAATGTACTATATGTTGGCCTTTTTTGGAATTCATTCAACTTAGTTTATTCTGAAAGCAGACACTGTTCAAAGCCTCCTTCATTCTAGTTACAATAGCTACATTAATATTGTACAGGTAGTAATACTTACGGATATAAACTGCACCAAGACTGATCGCCAGTCTCGAGCGTAATACTAGTTTAGAAATCAATAAAAGCTTGATCATTTTGGTCACTTCGATGTATTTATTTCTTAGAGTAATTAATTAATTAAATGGCTAGCTTCATCTACACCCATAAAATAATATATAACAGCATTGTATTCCTCTATTTAAACCGCCTTTACTCAGCAGAATACAATATATGCACAGCTGTCCCTTCATACTATTTAAAGTTAATTAAGCAAATATGACGAATAGATCGTTACATTTATAAACCGTCTCTCGCTTGATGTTACAAGGCTGGTCTGTAAACAGATCTGCAGCACCATCTGGCTGACCACTGGCCTTATCTGATGGACCTCGGCGCAGCTTACGTCCAGTCTCACTCGCGCTGTGTACTGCACATGCGCCAGGCGTCGGTATCATATTGCATAACACATTAATTGAATGCATGGCGAACCTCCATGTACGTCCGTTCTGACTGACACTTATCGAAGAGATTCTATTCTGTAATAGTTGATCTTTGATTCCCCTACACGGAGCCCCGATCGCGAGATCAATAATCCTCCACACACGCTTACACACACTCGCCGCTTTCACTGCGCGTGGGCGTAGCTGAGTTCTGGATCATACACACACATATAGCTACGGCTCACGGAGATGAGAATATTAGAGTGAAAAAATCGGATGGATATATATTTATGTTGAAGAAACGTGTCTCCGTTTTTGCAGGATTTCGACATATGGTATATCTGTGAATTCTACTGCTGCGTCTCAAAGATTTGTAAAGCAGTGATGGTAAGTGTAGTGTCGTATGCTGGCGAACATCTGGCCTACATTAGCCGTACGTACGTACGAGAAGGTCTTGTTATTTAGTGTATAACGAGGTTAGTTAAACTCTGCATACCCTAACGTGTTTTGTGTTTAGCCTAGAGGATGTTTATGTTGTTTATCACCGACCGTATCGACGCTTGGTCAGCACGCTGGCTGTCATCCCTATTACGGCATTTAATGATTAGTAAGGCGACATACGCAATGCCATTTGATTTGCTAAGGCCATGTCCACTGTCAAAAAGTCAGGGTTTTGGTGATGTTGTAGTGTCTGAGGCTGTAAGATCAGGGGGATATAGTAAGGATAGCGCCAGGGACTGTAAATTATAAGATCACAGGGTTACAGTGGGGACAGTGTCAGGGACTGTTAGATCACAGGGTTATAATGAGGACAGTGTCAGGGACTGTTAGATCACAGGGTTATAGTGGGGACAGTGTTGGGGACTGTTAGATCACAGGGTTGTAGTGGGGACAGTGTCAGGGACTGTTAGATCACAGGGTTATAGTGGGGACAGTGTCAGGGACTGTTAGATCACAGGGTTATAGTGGGGACAGTGTCAGGGACTGTTAGATCACAGGGTTGTAGTGGGGGACAGTGTCGGGGACTGTTAGATCACAGGGTTGTAGTGGGGACAGTGTCAGGGACTGTAAGATCACAGGGTTGTAGTGGGGACAGTGTCGGGGACTGTTAGATCACAGGGTTATAGTGGGGACAGTGTCAGGGACTGTTAGATCACAGGGTTATAGTGGGGACAGTGTCAGGGACTGTAAGATCACAGGGTTGTAGTAGTGGGGACTGTGTCAGGGACTGTTAGATCACAGGGTTATAGTGGGGACAGTGTCAGGGACTGTTAGATCACAGGGTTATAGTGGGGACTGTGTCAGGGACTGTTAGATCACAGGGTTATAGTGGGGACAGTGTCAGGGACTGTAAGATCACAGGGTTATAGTGGGGACAGTGTCAGGGACTGTTAGATCACAGGGTTATAGTGGGGACAGTGTCAGGGACTGTTAGATCACAGGGTTATAGTGGGGACAGTGTCAGGGACTGTTAGATCACAGGGTTATAGTGGGGACAGTGTCAGGGACTGTTAGATCACAGGGTTATAGTGGGGACAGTGTCAGGGACTGTAAGATCACAGGGTTGTAGTGGGGACTGTGTCAGGGACTGTAAGATCACAGGGTTTAGTGGGGACAGTGTCAGGGACTGTAAGATCACAGGGTTATAGTGGGGGACAGTGTCAGGGACTGTTAGATCACAGGGTTATAGTGGGGACAGTGTCAGGGACTGTTAGATCACAGGGTTATAGTGGGGACAGTGTCAGGGACTGTAAGATCACAGGGTTGTAGTGGGGACTGTGTCAGGGACTGTAAGATCACAGGGTTGTAGTGGGGACTGTGTCAGGGACTGTAAGATCACAGGGTTATAGTGGGGACAGTGTCAGGGACTGTTAGATCACAGGGTTATAGTGGGGACAGTGTCAGGGACTGTTAGATCACAGGGTTATAGTGAGGACTGTGTCAGGGACTGTTAGATCACAGGGTTATAGTGGGGACAGTGTCAGGGACTGTCAGATCACGGGGTTATAGTGAGGACTGTGTCAGGGACTTTAGATCACAGGGTTATAGTGAGGACTGTGTCAGGGACTGTTAGATCACAGGGTTATAGTGGGGACAGTGTCAGGGACTGTTAGATCACAGGGTTATAGTGGGGACAGTGTCAGGGACTGTTAGATCACAGGGTTATAGTGAGGACTGTGTCAGGGACTGTTAGATCACAGGGTTATAGTGAGGACAGTGTCAGGGACTGTTAGATCACAGGGTTATAGTGGGGACAGTGTCAGGGACTGTTAGATCACAGGGTTATAGTGGGGACAGTGTCAGGGACTGTTAGATCACAGGGTTATAGTGAGGACAGTGTCAGGGACTGTTAGATCACAGGGTTATAGTGGGGACAGTGTCAGGGACTGTTAGATCACAGGGTTATAGTGGGGACAGTGTCAGGGACTGTTAGATCACAGGGTTATAGTGGGGACAGTGTCAGGGACTGTTAGATCACAGGGTTATAGTGGGGACAGTGTCAGGGACTGTTAGATCACAGGGTTATAGTGGGGACAGTGTCAGGGACTGTTAGATCACAGGGTTATATGTGGGGACAGTGTCAGGGACTGTTAGATCACAGGGTTATAGTGGGGACAGTGTCAGGGACTGTTAGATCACAGGGTTATAGTGGGGACAGTGTCAGGGACTGTTAGATCACAGGGTTATAGTGGGGACAGTGTCAGGGACTGTTAGATCACAGGGTTATAGTGGGGACAGTGTCAGGGACTGTTAGATCACAGGGTTATAGTGGGGACAGTGTCAGGGACTGTTAGATCACAGGGTTATAGTGGGGACAGTGTCAGGGACTGTTAGATCACAGGGTTATAGTGGGGACAGTGTCAGGGACTGTTAGATCACAGGGTTATAGTGAGGACAGTGTCAGGGACTGTTAGATCACAGGGTTATAGTGGGGACAGTGTCAGGGACTGTTAGATCACAGGGTTATAGTGGGGACAGTGTCAGGGACTGTTAGATCACAGGGTTATAGTAGGGACAGTGTCAGGGACTGTTAGATCACAGTGTTATAGTGGGGACAGTGTCAGGGACTGTTAGATCACAGGGTTATAGTGAGGACTGTGTCAGGGACTGTTAGATCACAGGGTTATAGTGGGGACAGTGTCAGGGACTGTTAGATCACAGGGTTATAGTGGGGACAGTGTCAGGGACTGTTAGATCACAGGGTTATAGTGGGGACAGTGTCAGGGACTGTTAGATCACAGGGTTATAGTGGGGACAGTGTCAGGGACTGTTAGATCACAGGGTTATAGTGGGGACAGTGTCAGGGACTGTTAGATCACAGGGTTATAGTGGGGACAGTGTCAGGGACTGTTAGATCACAGGGTTATAGTGGGGACAGTGTCAGGGACTGTAGATCACAGGGTTATAGGGGGACAGTGTAGACTTACACAGGGTTATAGTGGGGACAGTGTCAGGGACTGTTAGATCACAGGGTTATAGTGGGGACAGTGTGTCAGGGACTGTTAGATCACAGGGTTATAGTGGGGACAGTGTCAGGGACTGTTAGATCACAGGGTTATAGTGGGGACAGTGTCAGGGACTGTTAGATCACAGGGTTATAGTGGGGACAGTGTCAGGGACTGTTAGATCACAGGGTTATAGTGGGGACAGTGTCAGGGACTGTTAGATCACAGGGTTATAGTGGGGACAGTGTCAGGGACTGTTAGATCACAGGGTTATAGTGGGGACAGTGTCAGGTACGTCAGGGACTGTTAGATCACAGGGTTATAGTGGGGACAGTGTCAGGGACTGTTAGATCACAGGGTTATAGTGGGGACAGTGTCAGGGACTGTTAGATCACAGGGTTATAGTGGGGGACAGTGTCAGGGACTGTTAGATCACAGGGTTATAGTGGGGACAGTGTCAGGGACTGTTAGATCACAGGGTTATAGTGGGGACAGTGTCAGGGACTGTTAGATCACAGGGTTATAGTGGGGACAGTGTCAGGGACTGTTAGATCACAGGGTTATAGTGGGGACAGTGTCAGGGACTGTTAGATCACAGGGTTATAGTGGGGACAGTGTCAGGGACTGTTAGATCACAGGGTTATAGTGGGGACAGTGTCAGGGACTGTTAGATCACAGGGTTATAGTGGGGACAGTGTCAGGGACTGTTAGATCACAGGGTTATAGTGGGGACAGTGTCAGGGACTGTTAGATCACAGGGTTATAGTGGGGACAGTGTCAGGGACTGTTAGATCACAGGGTTATAGTGGGGACAGTGTCAGGGACTGTTAGATCACAGGGTTATAGTGGGGACAGTGTCAGGGACTGTTAGATCACAGGGTTATAGTGGGGACAGTGTCAGGGACTGTTAGATCACAGGGTTATAGTGGGGACAGTGTCAGGGACTGTTAGATCACAGGGTTATAGTGGGGACAGTGTCAGGGACTGTTAGATCACAGGGTTATAGTGGGGACAGTGTCAGGGACTGTTAGATCACAGGGTTATAGTGGGACAGTGTCAGGGACTGTTAGATCACAGGGTTATAGTGGGGACAGTGTCAGGGACTGTTAGATCACAGGGTTATAGTGTGGACAGTGTCAGGGACTGTTAGATCACAGGGTTATAGTGGGGACAGTGTCAGGGACTGTTAGATCACAGGGTTATAGTGGGGACAGTGTCAGGGACTGTTAGATCACAGGGTTATAGTGGGGACAGTGTCAGGGACTGTTAGATCACAGGGTTATAGTGGGGACAGTGTCAGGGACTGTTAGATCACAGGGTTATAGTGAGGACGACTGTGTCAGGGACTGTTAGATCACAGGGTTATAGTGGGGACAGTGTCAGGGACTGTTAGATCACAGGGTTATAGTGGGGACAGTGTCAGGGACTGTTAGATCACAGGGTTATAGTGGGGACAGTGTCAGGGACTGTTAGATCACAGGGTTATAGTGGGGACAGTGTCAGGGACTGTTAGATCACAGGGTTATAGTGGGGACAGTGTCAGGGACTGTTAGATCACAGGGTTATAGTGAGGACTGTGTCAGGGACTGTTAGATCACAGGGTTATAGTGGGGACAGTGTCAGGGACTGTTAGATCACAGGGTTATAGTGGGGACAGTGTCAGGGACTGTTAGATCACAGGGTTATAGTGGGGACAGTGTCAGGGACTGTTAGATCACAGGGTTATAGTGGGGACAGTGTCAGGGACTGTTAGATCACAGGGTTATAGTGGGGACAGTGTCAGGGACTGTTAGATCACAGGGTTATAGTGGGGACAGTGTCAGGGACTGTTAGATCACAGGGTTATAGTGGGACAGTGTCAGGACGTATCACAGGTTATAGTGGGGACAGTGTCAGGGACTGTTAGATCACAGGGTTATAGTGGGGACAGTGTTAGGGGACTGTAGGGATTAGATCACAGGGTTATAGTGGGGACAGTGTCAGGGACTGTTAGATCACAGGGTTATAGTGGGGACAGTGTCAGGGACTGTTAGATCACAGGGTTATAGTGGGGACAGTGTCAGGGACTGTTAGATCACAGGGTTATAGTGGGGACAGTGTCAGGGACTGTTAGATCACAGGGTTATAGTGGGGACAGTGTCAGGGACTGTTAGATCACAGGGTTATAGTGGGGACAGTGTCAGGGACTGTTAGATCACAGGGTTATAGTGGGGACAGTGTCAGGGACTGTTAGATCACAGGGTTATAGTGGGGACAGTGTCAGGGACTGTTAGATCACAGGGTTATAGTGGGGACAGTGTCAGGGACTGTTAGATCACAGGGTTATAGTGGGGACAGTGTCAGGGACTGTTAGATCACAGGGTTATAGTGGGGACAGTGTCAGGGACTGTTAGATCACAGGGTTATAGTGGGGACAGTGTCAGGGACTGTTAGATCACAGGGTTATAGTGGGGACAGTGTCAGGGACTGTTAGATCACAGGGTTATAGTGGGGGACAGTGTCAGGGACTGTTAGATCACAGGGTTATAGTGGGGACAGTGTCAGGGACTGTTAGATCACAGGGTTATAGTGGGGACAGTGTCAGGGACTGTTAGATCACAGGGTTATAGTGGGGACAGTGTCAGGGACTGTTAGATCACAGGGTTATAGTGGGGACAGTGTCAGGGACTGTTAGATCACAGGGTTATAGTGGGGACAGTGTCAGGGACTGTTAGATCACAGGGTTATAGTGGGGACAGTGTCAGGGACTGTTAGATCACAGGGTTATAGTGGGGACAGTGTCAGGGACTGTTAGATCACAGGGTTATAGTGGGGACAGTGTCAGGGACTGTTAGATCACAGGGTTATAGTGGGGACAGTGTCAGGGACTGTTAGATCACAGGGTTATAGTGGGGACAGTGTCAGGGACTGTTAGATCACAGGGTTATAGTGGGGACAGTGTCAGGGACTGTTAGATCACAGGGTTATAGTGGGGACAGTGTCAGGGACTGTTAGATCACAGGGTTATAGTGGGGACAGTGTCAGGGACTGTTAGATCACAGGGTTATAGTGGGGACAGTGTCAGGGACTGTTAGATCACAGGGTTATAGTGAGGACTGTGTCAGGGACTGTTAGATCACAGGGTTATAGTGGGGACAGTGTCAGGGACTGTTAGATCACAGGGTTATAGTGGGGACAGTGTCAGGGACTGTTAGATCACAGGGTTATAGTGGGGACAGTGTCAGGGACTGTTAGATCACAGGGTTATAGTGGGGACAGTGTCAGGGACTGTTAGATCACAGGGTTATAGTGGGGACAGTGTCAGGGACTGTTAGATCACAGGGTTATAGTGGGGACAGTGTCAGGGACTGTTAGATCACAGGGTTATAGTAGGGGACAGTGTCAGGGACTGTTAGATCACAGGGTTATAGTGGGGACAGTGTCAGGGACTGTTAGATCACAGGGTTATAGTGGGGACAGTGTCAGGGACTGTTAGATCACAGGGTTATTGTGGGGACATTGTCAGGGACTGTAAGATCACAGGGTTATAGTGGGGACAGTGTCAGGGACTGTTAGATCACAGGGTTATAGTGGGGACAGTGTCAGGGACTGTTAGATCACAGGGTTATATTGTGGGGACAGTGTCAGGGACTGTTAGATCACAGGGTTATAGTGGGGACAGTGTCAGGGACTGTTAGATCACAGGGTTATAGTGGGGACAGTGTCAGGGACTGTTAGATCACAGGGTTATAGTGGGGACAGTGTCAGGGACTGTTAGATCACAGGGTTATAGTGGGGACAGTGTCAGGGACTGTTAGATCACAGGGTTATAGTGGGGACAGTGTCAGGGACTGTTAGATCACAGGGTTATAGTGGGGACAGTGTCAGGGACTGTTAGATCACAGGGTTATAGTGAGGACAGTGTCAGGGACTGTTAGATCACAGGGTTATAGTGGGGACAGTGTCAGGGACTGTTAGATCACAGGGTTATAGTGAGGACAGTGTCAGGGACTGTTAGATCACAGGGTTATAGTGGGGACAGTGTCAGGGACTGTTAGATCACAGGGTTATAGTGGGGACAGTGTCAGGGACTGTTAGATCACAGGGTTATAGTGGGGACAGTGTCAGGGACTGTTAGATCACAGGGTTATAGTGGGGACAGTGTCAGGGACTGTTAGATCACAGGGTTATAGTGGGGACAGTGTCAGGGACTGTTAGATCACAGGGTTATAGTGGGGACAGTGTCAGGGACTGTTAGATCACAGGGTTATAGTGGGGACAGTGTCAGGGACTGTTAGATCACAGGGTTATAGTGGGGACAGTGTCAGGGACTGTTAGATCACAGGGTTATAGTGGGGACAGTGTCAGGGACTGTTAGATCACAGGGTTATAGTGGGGACAGTGTCAGGGACTGTTAGATCACAGGGTTATAGTGGGGACAGTGTCAGGGACTGTTAGATCACAGGGTTATAGTGGGGACAGTGTCAGGGACTGTTAGATCACAGGGTTATAGTGGGGACAGTGTCAGGGACTGTTAGATCACAGGGTTATAGTGGGGACAGTGTCAGGGACTGTTAGATCACAGGGTTATAGTGGGGACAGTGTCAGGGACTGTTAGATCACAGGGTTATAGTGGGGACAGTGTCAGGGACTGTTAGATCACAGGGTTATTAGTGGGGACAGTGTCAGGGACTGTTAGATCACAGGGTTATAGTGGGGACAGTGTCAGGGACTGTTAGATCACAGGGTTATAGTGGGGACAGTGTCAGGGACTGTTAGATCACAGGGTTATAGTGGGGACAGTGTCAGGGACTGTTAGATCACAGGGTTATAGTGGGGACAGTGTCAGGGACTGTTAGATCACAGGGTTATAGTGGGGACAGTGTCAGGGACTGTTAGATCACAGGGTTATAGTGGGGACAGTGTCAGGGACTGTTAGATCACAGGGTTATAGTGGGGACAGTGTCAGGGACTGTTAGATCACAGGGTTATAGTGGGGACAGTGTCAGGGACTGTTAGATCACAGGGTTATAGTGGGGACAGTGTCAGGGACTGTTAGATCACAGGGTTATAGTGGGGACAGTGTCAGGGACTGTTAGATCACAGGGTTATAGTGGGGACAGTGTCAGGGACTGTTAGATCACAGGGTTATAGTGGGGACAGTGTCAGGGACTGTTAGATCACAGGGTTATAGTGAGGACAGTGTCAGGGACTGTTAGATCACAGGGTTATAGTGGGGACAGTGTCAGGGACTGTTAGATCACAGGGTTATAGTGGGGGACAGTGTCAGGGACTGTTAGATCACAGGGTTATAGTGGGGACAGTGTCAGGGACTGTTAGATCACAGGGTTATAGTGGGGACAGTGTCAGGGACTGTTAGATCACAGGGTTATAGTGGGGACAGTGTCAGGGACTGTTAGATCACAGGGTTATAGTGGGGACAGTGTCAGGGACTGTTAGATCACAGGGTTATAGTGGGGACAGTGTCAGGGACTGTTAGATCACAGGGTTATAGTGGGGGACAGTGTCAGGGACTGTTAGATCACAGGGTTATAGTGGGGACTGTGTCAGGGACTGTTAGATCACAGGGTTATAGTGAGGACAGTGTCAGGGACTGTTAGATCACAGGGTTATAGTGGGGACAGTGTCAGGGACTGTAAGATCACAGGGTTATAGTGAGGACTGTGTCAGGGACTGTTAGATCACAGGGTTATAGTGAGGACAGTGTCAGGGACTGTTAGATCACAGGGTTATATGTGATGGACAGTGTCAGGGACTGTTAGATCACAGGGTTATAGTGAGGACAGTGTCAGGGACTGTTAGATCACAGGGTTATAGTGGGGACAGTGTCAGGGGACTGTTAGATCACAGGGTTATAGTGGGGGACAGTGTCAGGGACTGTTAGATCACAGGGTTATAGTGAGGACAGTGTCAGGGACTGTTAGATCACAGGGTTATAGTGGGGACAGTGTCAGGGACTGTTAGATCACAGGGTTATAGTGGGGACAGTGTCAGGGACTGTTAGATCACAGGGTTATAGTGGGGACAGTGTCAGGGACTGTTAGATCACAGGGTTATAGTGAGGACAGTGTCAGGGACTGTTAGATCACAGGGTTATAGTGGGACAGTGTCAGGGACTGTTAGATCACAGGGTTATAGTGGGGACTGTGTCAGGGACTGTTAGATCACAGGGTTATAGTGAGGACTGTGTCAGGGACTGTTAGATCACAGGGTTATAGTGGGGACAGTGTCAGGGACTGTTAGATCACAGGGTTATAGTGGGGACAGTGTCAGGGACTGTTAGATCACAGGGTTATAGTGGGGACAGTGTCAGGGACTGTTAGATCACAGGGTTATAGTGAGGACTGTGTCAGGGACTGTTAGATCACAGGGTTATAGTGGGGACAGTGTCAGGGATTGTTAGATCACAGTGTTATAGTGAGGACTGTGTCAGGGACTGTTAGATCACAGGGTTATAGTGGGGACAGTGTCAGGGACTGTTAGATCACAGGGTTATTGTGAGGACATTGTCAGGGACTGTAAGATCACAGGGTTATAGTGAGGACTGTGTCAGGGACTGTTAGATCACAGGGTTATAGTGGGGGACAGTGTCAGGGGATGTTAGATCACAGGGTTATAGTGGGGACAGTGTCAGGGACTGTTAGATCACAGGGTTTTATAGTGAGGACAGTGTCAGGGACTGTTAGATCACAGGGTTCTGATGTTAGTGGGGTTATTAGTGGGGACAGTGTCAGGGACTGTTAGATCACAGGGTTATAGTGAGGACAGTGTCAGGGACTGTTAGATCACAGGGTTATAGTGGGGACAGTGTCAGGGACTGTTAGATCACAGGGTTATAGTGGGGACAGTGTCAGGGACTGTTAGATCAAATCCACAGGGTTATAGTGAGGGACTGTGTCAGGGAATGTTAGCATCACAGGGTTTAGTAGTGGGTTAGGACTGTGTCAGGGGGATGTCACATCACAGGGGTTATAGTGAGGACTGTGTCAGGGACTGTAGCATCACAGGGTTATAGTTTGGGACAGTGTCAGGGACTGTTTGATCACAGTGTTATAGTGGGGACAGTGTCAGGGTGACTGTTAGATCAACAGGGTTATAGTGGAGGACTGTGTCAGGGACTGTTAGATCACAGGGTTATAGTGAGGACAGTGTTCAGGGACTGTTAAATCACAGGGTTATAGTGGGGACAGTGTCAGGGGACTGTTAGATCACAGGGTTATAGTGAGGACTGTGTCAGGGGACTGTAAGATCACAGGGTTATAGTGAGGGACAGTGTCAGGGTCTTGTTAGATCACAGGGTTATTGTGTAGGGATTAGTGTCAGGGGTACTGTTAGATCACAGGGTTATAGTGGGGGACTGTTGTCAGTGACTGTTAGTTCATGGGTTATATGGGGACAGTTGTCAGGGACTGTTTGATCACAGGGTTACAGTGAGGACAGTGTCGGGGGACTGTTAGATCACCCAGGGTTATAGTGAGGGGACTGTGTCAGGGACTGTTAGATCACAGTGTTATAGTGGGGGCAAAGGGGTTGTCAGGGACTGTTAGATCTCAGGGTTGTAGTGGGGGACTGTGTCTCGGGTGACTGTTAGATCACAGGGTTATAGTGGGGTTCGGGACTGTTAGATCAGTGTCATAGTGAGGACTCAGGGACTGTTAGATCACAGTGTTATAGTGAGGACTGTGTCACAGGGATGTTAGATCACAGTGTTTTATAGTGGGGACTGTTAGTGTCAGGGATTTAAGATGTTAGATCACAGGGCTTATAGTGGGGACAGTGTCAGGGGGACTGTTAGATGTAGGGGGATGGGGATTAGTATTAGTGGGACAGTGTCAGGGACTGGGGACAGAGAAGGATTAAAGAGATAGGGACAACAAGGAGAGAGGGGGATGGGGATTAGTAGGGGGTCAGAGAAGGATTTAAGATAGGGGCAAAAGGATTGGGGATTAGATAGGGGCAAAGGAAGTAGGGGCTACAGGGGGGGAGGGGGATGGGGATTAGTAGGGGTCAGAAAAGGATTAAAGATAGGGGCAACAAGGAGAGAGGGGGGGGTCAGATGGGGGATTAGTAGGGGGTCAGAAAAGGATTAAAGATAGGGGGTCATTAGGGGGTCAGAAAAGGATTAGATAGGGGCAACAAGGAGGGAGGGGGATGGGGATTAGTAGGGGGTCAGAAAAGGATTTAAGATAGGGGCAACAAGGAGGGAGGGGGATGGGGATTAGTAGGGGGTCAGAAAAGGATTTAAGATAGGGGCAACAAGGAGGGAGGGGGATGGGGATTAGTAGGGGGTCAGAAAAGGATTAAAGATAGGGGCAACAAGGAGGGAGGGGGATGGGGATTAGTAGGGGGTCAGAGAAGGATTAAAGATAGGGGCAACAAGGAGAGAGGGGGATGGGGATTAGTAGGGGGTCAGAAAAGGATTTAAGATAGGGGCAACAAGGAGGGAGGGGGATGGGGATTAGTAGGGGGTCAGAAAAGGATTTAAGATAGGGGCAACAAGGAGGAGGGGATGGGGATTAGTAGGGGTCAGAGAAGGATTAAGATAGGGCAACAAGGAGGGAGGGGGATGGGATTAGTAGGGGGTCAGAAAAGGATTAAAGATAGGGGCAACAAGGAGGGAGGGGGATGGGGATTAGTAGGGGGTCAGAAAAGGATTTAAGATAGGGGCAACAAGGAGGGAGGGGGATGGGGATTAGTAGGGGGTCAGAGAAGGATTAAAGATAGGGGCAACAAGGAGGGAGGGGGATGGGGATTAGTAGGGGGTCAGAAAAGGATTTAAGATAGGGACAACAAGGAGGGAGGGGGATGGGGATTAGTAGGGGGTCAGAGAAGGATTAAAGATAGGGGCAACAAGGAGGGAGGGGGATGGGGATTAGTAGGGGGTCAGAAAAGGATTTAAGATAGGGGCAACAAGGAGGGAGGGGGATGGGGATTAGTAGGGGGTCAGAAAAGGATTTAAGATAGGGGCAACAAGGAGGGAGGGGGATGGGGATTAGTAGGGGGTCAGAGAAGGATTAAAGATAGGGGCAACAAGGAGGGAGGGGGATGGGGAGTTAGTAGGGGTCAGAAAAGGATTAAAGATAGGGGCAACAAGGAGGGAGGGGGGATGGGGATTAGTAGGGGGTCAGAAAAGGATTTAAGATAGGGGCAACAAGGAGGGAGGGGGATGGGGATTAGTAGGGGGTCAGAAAAAAGGATTTAAGATAGGGGGCAACAAGGAGGGAGGGGAGATGGAGATTAGTAGGGGTCAAAAAAGGATTTAAGATAGGGGCAGGAGGAGGGAGGGAGATGGAGATTAGCAGGGGTCAAAAAAGGATTTAAGATAGGGGGCAACAGGAGGGAGGGAGATGGAGATTAGCAGGTGTCAAAAAAGGATTAAAGATAGGGGGCAGGAGGAGGGAGAGGGATGGGATAGCAGGTGTCAAAAAGGATTTAAGATAGGGGCAACAAGGAGGGAGGGATGGAGAATAGTAGGGGGTCAAAAAGGATTTAAGATAGGGGGCAACAAGGAGGGAGGGTGATGGGGATTAGTAGGGGTCAAAAAGGATTTTAAGATAGGGGGAACAAGGAGGGAGGAGGGATGGAGATTAGCAGGTGTCAAAAAAGGATTTAAGATAGGGGGCAACAGGAGGGAGGGTGATGGAGAATAGCAGGGGGTCAAAAAAGGATTTAAGATAGGGGGCAACAAGGAGGGAGTGAGATGGGATTAGTAGCAGGTGTCAAAAAAGGATTTAAGATAGGGGGCAGGAGGAGGGAGTGAGATGGAGATAGCAGGGGGTCAGAAAAGGATTAAAGATAGGGGCAACAAGGAGGGAGGGGGATGGGGATTAGTAGGGGGTCAGAAAAGGATTTAAGATAGGGGCAAAAAGGAGGGAGGGGGATGGGGATTAGTAGGGGGTCAGAAAAGGATTTAAGATAGGGGCAACAAGGAGGGAGGGGGATGGGGATTAGTAGAGGGTCAGAAAAGGATAAAGATAGGGATAGGAGGGAGGGAGTGAGATGGAGATTATAGCAGGTGTCAAAAAAGGATTAAAGATAGGGGGCAGGAGGAGGGAGTGAGATGGAGATTAGCAGGTGTCAAAAAAGGATTTAAGATAGGGGGCAGGAGGAGGGAGTGAGATGGAGAATAGCAGGTGTCAAAAAAGGATTTAAGATAGGGGGCAGGAGGAGGGAGTGAGATGGAGATTAGCAGGTGTCAAAAAAGGATTTAAGATAGGGGGCAGGAGGAGGGAGTGTGATGGAGATTAGCAGGTGTGTCAAAAAAGGATTTAAGATAGGGGGCAGGAGGAGGGAGTGAGATGGAGATTAGCAGGGTGGTCAAAAAAGGATTTAAGATAGGGGGCAGGAGGAGGGAGTGAGATGGAGAATAGCAGGTGTCAAAAAAGGATTTAAGATAGGGGGCAGGAGGAGGGAGTGAGATGGAGAATAGCAGGTGTCAAAAAAGGATTTAAGATAGGGGGCAGGAGGAGGAGGGGGATGGGGATTAGCAGGTGTCAAAAAGGATTAAAGATAGGGGCAGGAGGAGGGAGGGGATGGAGATTAGTAGGTGTCAAAAAAGGATTTAAGATAGGGGGAGGAGGGGGATGGGATTAGTAGGGGGTCAGAAAAAGGATTTAAGATAGGGGCAAAGGAGGGAGGGGGATGGGGATTAGCAGGGGTCAGAAAAGGATTTAAGATAGGGGGCAGGAGGAGGGAGTGAGATGGAGATTAGCAGGTGTCAAAAAAGGATTTAAGATAGGGGGCAGGAGGAGGGAGTGAGATGGAGATTAGCAGGTGTCAAAAAAGGATTTAAGATAGGGGGCAGGAGGAGGGAGTGAGATGGAGAATAGCAGGTGTCAAAAAAGGATTTAAGATAGGGGGCAGGAGGAGGGAGTGAGATGGAGATTAGCAGGTGTACAAAAAGGGATTTAAGATAGGGGGCAGGAGGAGGGAGTGAGATGGAGATTAGCAGGTGTCAAAAAAGGATTTAAGATAGGGGGCAGGAGGAGGGAGTGAGATGGAGATTAGCAGGTGTCAAAAAAGGATTTAAGATAGGGGGCAGGAGGAGGGAGAGTGAGATGGAGATTAGCAGGTGTCAAAAAAGGATTTAAGATAGGGGGCAGGAGGAGGGAGTGAGATGGAGAATAGCAGGTGTCAAAAAAGGATTTAAGATAGGGGGCAGGAGGAGGGAGTGAGATGGAGAATAGCAGGTGTCAAAAAAAGGATTTAAGATAGGGGGCAGGAGGAGGGAGTGAGATGGAGAATAGCAGGTGTCAAAAAAAGATTTAAGATAGGGGGCAGGAGGAGGGAGTGAGATGGAGATTAGCAGGTGTCAAAAAAGGATTTAAGATAGGGGGCAGGAGGAGGGAGTGAGATGGAGATTAGCAGGTGTCAAAAAAGGATTTAAGATAGGGGGCAGGAGGAGGGAGTGAGATGGAGAATAGCAGGTGTCAAAAAAGGATTTAAGATAGGGGGCAGGAGGAGGGAGTGAGATGGAGAATAGCAGGTGTCAAAAAAGGATTTTAAGATAGGGGGCAGGAGGAGGGAGTGAGATGGAGAATAGCAGGTGTCAAAAAAGGATTTAAGATAGGGGTAGTAGGAGGGAGCGTGATGGAGATTAGCAGGTGTCAAAAAAGGATTTAAGATAGGGGGCAGGAGGAGGGAGTGAGATGGAGATTAGCAGAGGTCAGAGAAGGATTTAAGATAGGGGGCAGGAGGAGGGAGTGAGATGGAGATTAGCAGGTGTCAAAAAAGGATTTAAGATAGGGGGCAGGAGGAGGGAGTGAGATGGAGATTAGCAGGTGTCAAAAAAGGATTTAAGATAGGGGGCAGGAGGAGGGAGTGAGATGGAGATTAGCAGGTGTCAAAAAAGGATTTAAGATAGGGGGCAGGAGGAGGGAGTGAGATGAGGAGATTAGCAGGTGTCAAAAAAGGATTTAAGATAGGGGGCAGGAGGAGGGAGTGAGATGGAGATTAGCAGGTGTCAAAAAAGGATTTAAGATAGGGGGCAGGAGGAGGGAGCGTGATGGAGAATAGCAGGTGTCAAAAAAGGATTTAAGATAGGGGGCAGGAGGAGGGAGTGAGATGGAGATTAGCAGGTGTCAAAAAAGGATTTAAGATAGAGGGCAGGAGGAGGGAGTGAGATGGAGAATAGCAGGTGTCAAAAAAGGATTTAAGATAGGGGGCAGGAGGAGGGAGTGAGATGGAGAATAGCAGGTGTCAAAAAAGGATTTAAGATAGGGGGCAGGAGGAGGGAGTGAGATGGAGATTAGCAGGGTCAGAAAGGATTTAAGATAGGGGGCAGGAGGAGGGAGTGAGATGGAGATAAGCAGAGGTCAGAAAAGGATTTAAGATAGGGGGCAGGAGGAGGGAGTGAGATGGAGATTAGCAGGTGTCAAAAAAGGATTTAAGATAGGGGGCAGGAGGAGGGAGTGAGATGGAGAATAGCAGGTGTCAAAAAAGGATTTAAGATAGGGGGCAGGAGGAGGGAGTGAGATGGAGATTAGCAGGTGTCAAAAAAGGATTTAAGATAGGGGGCAGGAGGAGGGAGTGAGATGGAGATTAGCAGGTGTCAAAAAAGGATTTAAGATAGGGGGCAGGAGGAGGGAGTGAGATGGAGATAAGCAGAGGTCAGAGAAGGATTTAAGATAGGGGGCAGGAGGAGGGAGTGAGATGGAGATAAGCAGGTGTCAAAAAAGGATTTAAGATAGGGGGCAGGAGGAGGGAGTGTGATGGAGATTAGCAGGTGTCAAAAAAGGATTTTAAGATAGGGGGCAGGAGGAGGGAGTGAGATGGAGATTAGCAGGTGTCAAAAAAGGATTTAAGATAGGGGGCAGGAGGAGGGAGTGAGATGGAGATTAGCAGGTGTCAAAAAAGGATTTAAGATAGGGGGCAGGAGGAGGGAGTGAGATGGAGATTAGCAGGTGTCAAAAAAGGATTTAAGATAGGGGGCAGGAGGAGGGAGTGAGATGGAGATTAGCAGGTGTCAAAAAAGGATTTAAGATAGGGGGCAGGAGGAGGGAGTGAGATGGAGATTAGCAGGTGTCAAAAAAGGATTTAAGATAGGGGGCAGGAGGAGGGAGTGAGATGGAGAATAGCAGGTGTCAAAAAAGGATTTAAGATAGGGGGCAGGAGGAGGGAGTGAGATGGAGATTAGCAGGTGTCAAAAAAGGATTTAAGATAGGGGGCAGGAGGAGGGAGTGAGATGGAGAATAGCAGGTGTCAAAAAAAGGATTTAAGATAGGGGGCAGGAGGAGGGAGTGTGATGGAGATTAGCAGAGGTCAAAAAGGATTTAAGATAGGGGGCAGGAGGAGGGAGTGAGATGGAGATTAGCAGAGGTCAAAAAGGATTTAAGATAGGGGGCAGGAGGAGGGAGTGAGATGGAGATTAGCAGAGGTCAAAAAGGATTTAAGATAGGGGGCAGGAGGAGGGAGTGAGATGGAGATTAGCAGAGGTCAAAAAAGGATTTAAGATAGGGGGCAGGAGGAGGGAGTGAGATGGAGATTAGCAGGTGTCAAAAAGGATTTAAGATAGGGGGCAGGAGGAGGGAGTGAGATGGAGATTAGCAGAGTGTCAAAAAAGGATTTAAGATAGGGGGCAGGAGGAGGGAGTGTGATGGAGATTAGCAGGTGTCAAAAAAGGATTTAAGATAGGGGGCAGGAGGAGGGAGTGAGATGGAGATTAGCAGGTGTCAAAAAAGGATTTAAGATAGGGGGCAGGAGGAGGGAGTGAGATGGAGATTAGCAGGTGTCAAAAAGGATTTAAGATAGGGGGCAGGAGGAGGGAGTGAGATGGAGATAAGCAGAGGTCAGAGAAAGGATTTAAGATAGGGGGCAGGAGGAGGGAGTGAGATGGAGATAAGCAGAGTGTCAAAAAGGATTTAAGATAGAGGGCAGGAGGAGGGAGTGAGATGGAGATTAGCAGGTGTCAAAAAAGGATTTAAGATAGGGGGCAGGAGGAGGGAGTGAGATGGAGATAGCAGGTGTCAAAAAAGGATTTAAGATAGGGAGCAGGAGGAGGGAGTGAGATGGAGATTAGCAGAGGTCAGAAAAGGATTTAAGATAGGGGGCAGGAGGAGGGAGTGTGATGGAGATTAGCAGGTGGTCAAAAAGGATTTAAGATAGAGGGCAGGAGGAGGGGAGTGAGATGGAGATTAGCAGGTGTCAAAAAAGGATTTAAGATAGAGGGCAGGGAGGAGGGAGTGAGATGGAGATTAGGCAGGTGTCAAAAAAAAAAGGATTTAAGGATAGGGGGCAGGAGGAGGGAGTGAGATGGAGATTAGCAGAGTGTCAAAAAAGGATTTAAAGATAGGGGGCAGGAGGAGGGAGCGTGATGGAGATTAGCAGGTGTCAGAGGTCAAGAGAAACGTATTAAAGATAGGGGTAGTAGGAAGGAGGGAGTTGGAGAAGAGTAGAGGTCAGAAAAGGATTAAAGATAGGTAAGGGGGAGTGAGGGAGTAGGAGAATACTAGAGGTCAGAGCAGGATTAAAGATAGGGGCATGGAGTAGAGAGGGAGTTTGTGAATAGTAGTGTTCAGAGAAGAATTAAAGGTAGGGGCAGAAGAAGGGAGTGAGATTGAGAATAGTAGGGGTCAGATAATGATTAAAGATAGGGGCAACAAGAAGGGAGGGGGATTGGGATAAATAGGGGGTCAGAGAAGGATTAAAGATAGGGGTAGGAGGAGGAGGGTGAAATTAGCATTTGACTGCAGATACCAGGTAGATGTGCAGAAAATAATAGAAAAGTACATTGGAAGATGCTAATAGGTCACAGAGGGGAGGAGGGGCATATCAAAGAAAAGAATGATGATTGGGGTGTATAGGGACGAAGAGAGAAGAAAGGAGGGAAAAAATAATAATAAATAAAGAATAAGTTAAGCTTAGGAAGGGATGCAGGGGAGATGAAGGGTGCTGGGGAGAGGAAGCTGATAAGGTTGCTGGCTAGGATGATGAAAGATTCAAAGGAGAGAAAGGGCACATGGCACAGGAAAAGGTGCGAGGGAGAGGAAAGGTGTAGGGGAGAGGAAGGATGCAGAGGAGAGGAAGGGTACACGGGGCAGGAAAGGTTTCAGGGGAGATGAAGGGTTCCGAGGAAAGGAATGGTATAGGGGAGATGAAGGTTGCAGGAGAGAGGAAGGGCATGCACATGGCACAGGAAAGGATGTAGGGGAGAGGAAAAGTGAAGGGAGAAGAAGGGTGCAAGGAGGTGGAAGGGTGCAAGGAGGTGGAAGAGTGCATGGGACAGGAAAGGGAGCAGGGGAGATGAAGGGTGTAGGGGAGATGAAGGGTGCTGGGGAGATGAAGGGTGCAGGGTAGAGGAAAGGTGCTGGGGAGATGGAGTGCAGAGAAGAGAAAAGGGTGTAGCTAGGGACATGAAAGGCTGCTGGCCTAGGGGTAAGGCGAAAACAAATCTTCATCCAGTTAGGTTAGTAAGTTACACAACACGTGTTGTTGACTTTGTAGATGTACAAACTTGACAAACTCGTTTTTCATTGATTTGATGATTGATATAGTTGAACCAGCAAAATAAAATGCATTTTCATTTTTTTTCCAGAAATGTGGTAGTAGTTGAATCAATTAGGTGAAGAATTTAAAAGACTTCCAAGTGTAAAGGATTTAAATATGAAGTAAGTAAATAAGCTGTTTGAATACAAATGTTTAAGATTCTGGTTTAGAAAGACCATGGTGTTGTCTATGCTATGGATGGTGTGTTACATAGGAGAAAGGGAAGGATTTTGTTCTTCATTTATAATTAGGTCTGGAATTCTTAACAGCAAAACATATTTCTGAGCTAGCTAACACAACAACACTTTAGAGCTTAAAGTGGGCTTCATAGGTCAATGTTTAAAGCATGTTTAAGAAGGCAAAATCAATCTAACTTGGATCATATCTTGTGTGCAAACATTGACCTTGAAAATGTATGTATGGGCACTAGATCTATTAATAATGTTTTCCCCCAGGAAACAGGGCATTTGACATAAATTAAAAAATTCATAGTGGGACTTCATAACAAAGAATAATGGTTTTTTCTATTCAGCTATATATATTTATGCTTTATAAATATTTATATCATAATCCTAAATCTCTGCTCAGCGATTGTCACCAGTGTACTGGTCCTCAGGAAAATAATATCGGATGAAGCTAGAGTATCTTGAGAACACTTTCATTATTGGGCAATTGACCCATTTAACTAGATACATGGGAACTAAGAAAGGGATTGAAGTTTTAATTGTTTTATTATAGGGGACATAAGTGTTAGGGACACTAAGAACAAAGTAAAACAAATCAGATAAAGGTGAATAAACCATCCAGATTGTTTTAATTAGGGAATAAGGTTAGGGACACTAAACAAAGTAGAAAACCATCCAGGTGGAATGAAAGGGATGAAGTTAATTGTTTTTATTACAGGGGACATAATGGTTATAGGGACACTAAAAAACGAAAGTAAGATAAACCAGGACAGATATAGGGAACTAAGAAAGGGATGAAGTTTAATTGATTCATTTGTTACAGGGTGACATAAGGATAGGGACACTAAAACAAAGTAAGAGTAAACCTATCAGATATAGGGAACTAAGAAAGGGATGAAGTTTAATTAAATCATTACAGGGGACATAAGGTATAGGGACACTAAAACAAAGTAAGATAAACCATCAGTTAATATGGGAACTAAGAAAGGGATGAAGTATTAAATTGTTTTATTACAGGAGACAAAAGGTTAGGGGACACTAAAAAAAACAAAGTATAAGATAAACCATCAGATTAAAAGGGAACCTTAAGAAAGGGATGAAGTATTAATTGTTTTATTACAGGGTGACATACAGGTTAGGAGACACTAAAACAAAGTAAAGATAAACACATCATATATAGGGTACTTAGAAATGGATGAAGTATAAATTGTAATACATTACACGGGGACATAATGGTTAGGGACCAAAACTGAAAAATCAAAGATAAGATAAACTCATTCAGATTACAAGTGGAACAAACGTGAAAACGGGATGAAGTTTAATTAAATATACATTACAGGGGACGAGTTAAGGTTAAGGGACAAACTAACTATAACAAAGTAAGAAATAAAACCTATCATATACATAGGGAACCTAAGAAAGGGCGGATGAATTTTAAAATTGTTTTATTACAGGTAGACAAAAGGTTAGGGACACTAAAAACAAAGTAAGATAAGACCATCAAGATATAGGGAAAGCGTAAAGAAAGGGATGAAGTTTAGATTGTTTTATTACAGGGGACATAAGTGTATAAGTGGACACTTACTAAACAAAGTAAGGGATAAACCATTCAGTTTTTATAGTGGAGGAATAATAAAGTGGATGAATGAAATAATTGTTAATATTTACAGGGAGCCGAAAGGATTAGGGACACTAAAACAAAGTAAGATAAACACGATCCAGATGAGCATGGGAACTAAGAAAAGTGATGAAGATTTAATGTTTATTTATAAAGGGGACATAAAGTTAGGGACACTTAAAACAAAGAAGTAAGTATAAAACCCGCCCAATATTCAGCAATAAATGGGAACTAAGAAAGAGGGATGAATTTAAAATTGTTTTAATACATGGGACAAAAAAGTTTATGGGTACACTTAAAACAAAGTGAATAAATAACACCAATCAAGATAATGGGAAATCTAATGAAGTGTGGAAGAAATATATAATTGTTATAAAACAGGGGACGAAAGTTTAGGGACACACTTAAAACAGAAGAAAGATAAACCATCAATGAAATAGGGAGACAAAGAACGAGGGATAGAAGTTTATAATTGTTTTAAAATTACGAGGGGACATAAAGTTAGGGACACAAAAACAAAGTAAAATAAAAACCATCAGAGTAAAGTATGGGAACTCAAGAAAAGGTGAGCAGAAGTTTAATTGGTTTTAATATATAGGAGGGTACAACAGGTATAGGACACACATAAAAACATAAGTAAAGATAAAACCATCAGATACATAGGGAACAAAGGAAAGCGGGATTGAAGAGTTTACATTGATTTAATATCAGGGGACATAAGGTTTAGGGACATGTAAAAACAAAGTAAGATACAAGCCATCAGTTACATGGAACTAAAGAAAGGGATTAAAAGTTTAATAGTTTTTAATATAGTGGGACGAAATAAGTTAAGGGGCACTAAAAACAAAGTAATATTAAACGCATCCAGATAATACAAGGTGGAACTAAGGAAAGGGTATGAAGTATATAAATAAGTTGTTTTATTACGGGTGACATAAAGGTAAAGAATGGGCACTAAAACATAAGTAAGATAAAACTCATCAGATACAAGGGAACAAAGAGTGAGCATGGATGCAGTTTAAATGTATTGATTAACAGGGGACAAAGGTTAGGACTATCTAAAAAAAACAAAGTAATATAAACCTACACCAACAAAATAGGCACTTAGAAAGGATGAGAGTTTAATTGTTTTATTACAGGGGGACATAAGTTTAGGGACACTAAAACAAAGTAAGATAAACCATCAGATATAGGGAACTAAGAAAGGGATGAAGTTTAATTGTTTTAATACAGGGGACATAAAGTTAGGGACACTAAAAACAAAGTAAGAAAAACCATCAGGTATAGGGAACTAAGAAAGGGATGAAGTTTAATTGTTTTATTACAGGGGACATAAGGAGTTAGGGACACTAAAACAAAGTAAGATAAACCATCAGATATAGGGAACATAAGAAAGGGATGAAGTTTTAATATGTTTTATTATTACAGGGGACATAAAGGTTAGGGACACTAAAACAAAGTAAGATAAACCATCAGATATAGGGAACTAAGAAAGGGATGAAGTTTTAATTGTTTTATTACAGGGGACATAAGGTTAGGGAGACACTAAAACAAAGTAAGATAAAACCATCAGATATAGGGAACTAAGAAAAGGGATGAAGTTTAATTGTTTTATTACAGGGACAAAAGGTTAGGGGACACTAAAAACAAAGTAAGATAAACCATCAGATATAGGGAACTAAGAAAGGGTATGAAGTTTAATTGTTTTATTACAGGGGGACATAAGTGTGTAGGGACACTAGAAACAAAGTAAGATAAACCATCAGATATAGGGAACTAGAAAGGGATGAAGTTTAATTGTTTTATTAATACAGGGGACATAAAAGTTAGGGACACTAAAACAAAGTAAAGATAAAAACCATCAGATACAGGGAACTAAGAAAGGGATGAAGTTTAAATTGTTTTTATTACAGGGGACATAAAGTTAGGGACACTAAAAACAAGAGTAAAATAAACCATCAGATACATAGGTGAACTAAGAAAGGGAAGAAGTTTAATTGTTTTTTTACAGGGGACAAAATGTTAGGGACACTAAAACAAAGTAAGATAAACCATCAGGATAAAAGTGGAACTAAGAAAGGGATGAAGTTTAATTGTTTTATTACAGGGGACATAAGGTTAGGGACACTAAAAACAAAGTAAAGATAAACCTATCAGATATAGGGAACTAAGAAAAGGATGAAGTTTAAATTGTTTTATTACAGGGGACATAAGGTTAGGGACACTAAAACAAAGTAAGATAAACCATCAGATATAGGGAACTAAGAAAGGGATGAAGTTTAATTGTTTTATTACAGGGGACATAAGGTTAGGGACACTAAAACAAAGTAAGATAAACCATCAGATATAGGGAACTAAGAAAGGGATGAAGTTTAATTGTTTTATTACAGGGGACATAAGGTTAGGGACACTAAAACAAAGTAAGATAAACCATCAGATATAGGGAACTAAGAAAGGGATGAAGTTTAATTGTTTTATTACAGGGGACATAAGGTTAGGGACACTAAAACAAAGTAAGATAAACCATCAGATACATGGGAACTAAGAAAGGGATGAAGTTTAATTGTTTTATTACAGGGGACATAAGGTTAGGGACACTAAAACAAAGTAAGATAAACCATCAGATACAGGGAACTAAGAAAGGGATGAAGTTTAATTGTTTTATTACAGGGGACATAAGGTTAGGGACACTAAAAAAACAAAGTAAGATAAACCATCAGATATAGGGAACTAAGAAAGGGATGAAGTTTAATTGTTTTATTACAGGGGACATAAGGTTAGGGACACTAAAACAAAGTAAGATAAACCATCAGATATAGGGAACATAAGAAGGGATGAAAGTTTAATTGTTTTTATTACAGGGGACATAAGGTTAGGGACACTAAAAACAAAGTAAAGATAAACCATTCAGATATAGGGAACTAAGAAAGGGATGAAGTTTAATTGTTTTATTACAGGGGACATAAGGTTAGGGACACTAAAACAAAGTAAAATAAACCATCAGATACATGGGAACTAAGAAAGGGATGAAGTTTAATTGTTTTATTACAGGGGACATAAAGTTAGGGACAAACCATATAAAACAAATTTAAATATCAGGTATAGGGATGTTTCATCAGATATATGTCACTATGAGTAAAAGGGATGTTTGTAATTCTTTTCTAATTGTGAAACACAAACTGTTTTCATGGGGTCTTCTTTAGGGACACTAAAAATACTAAATGGTCAGTTTATAAACCATCAGATTTATAGGTGAACTAAGAAAGGGATGAAGTTAATTGTTTTATTACATTTATTGGGGACATAAAAGGTTGTATGGGTCTTCTCTACCATGATGTTATATTAAGTACAGATGTAGGTTTCAAATTCTGAGGTAAAGATAAATACCATGGTGCCTGTTAAGTAAAGTAGGTTGTCATGGTGTCTGTCTTCTCTGAGGGATAAAGAATTGTTTTATTACAGGGGCCAAAAAGTTAGGGACACTAAAACTGAGGTAAGGTGCCAGTTACATGGGTAAGTCCTAATGAGGTGAAGATTTTAAATTGTTTTATTACAGGGGTTGTCACCATGGTGTCATGGTGTAAAACCATGTTGTCTTGGTGTCTTAGTTTAGGTAAAAGCATGTTGTCATGGTGTCTTCTTTGAGGTGAAGTTTAATAATTACCATGGTGCATGTTAAGGTAAAGCTGTGCATGTTGTCATGGTGTTTTCTATGAGGTAAAGCATGTTGTCATGGTGTTCTTCTATGAGGTAAAGCCATGTTGTCATGGTGTCTTTTCTGAGGGTGATGCGTGTTTGTCATGGTGTACTACCATGGTGCTCTGAGGTAAAGATAAATGTTGTCATGGTGTCTTCTATGTTTAAGTAAAGTGTGTTGTCATGGTGTCTTCTCTGAGGTGAAGATAAATACCATGGTGCATGTTATGAGTAAAGATAAATACCATGGTGCCTGTTATAGTAAAGTAGGTTGTCATGGTGTCTTCTCTGAGGTGAAGATTATTACTACCATGTGCCTGTTAAGTAAAGTAGGTTGTCATGGTGTCTTCTCTGTGGTGAAGATAAATACATGGTGCCTGTTAAGTAAAGTAGGTTGTCATGGTGTCTTCTCTGAGGTGAAGATTATTACTAAGGTGCCTGTTAAGTAAAGTAGGTTGTCATGGTGTCTTCTCTGAGGTGAAGATTATTACTACGGTGCCTGTTAAGTAAAGTAGGTTGTCAATGGTGTCTTCTCTGAGGTGAAGATAAATACCATGGTGCCTGTTAAGTAAAGTAGGTTGTCATGGTGTCTTCTCTGAGGTGAATATTATTACTATGGTGCCTAGGTTGTCATGGTGTCTTCTCTGAGGTGAAGATTATTACTATGGTGCCTAGGTTGTCATGGTGTCTTCTCTGAGGTGAAGATTATTACTATGGTGCGTAGGTTGTCATGGTGTCTTCTCTGAGGTGAAGATTATTATACGGTGCCTGTTAAGTAAAGTAGGTTGTCATGGTGTCTTCTCTGAGGTGAAGATAAATACCATGGTGCCTGTTAAGTAAAGTAGGTTGTCATGGTGTCTTCTCTGAGGTGAAGATTATTACTATGGTGCCTGTTAAGTAAAGTAGGTTGTCATGGTGTCTTCTCTGAGGTAAAGATAAATACCATGGTGCCTGTTAAGTAAAGTAGGTTGTCATGGTGTCTTCTCTGAGGTAAATATTATTACTACGGTGCCTGTTAAGTAAAGTAGGTTGTCATGGTGTCTTCTCTGAGGTGAAGATTATTACTATGGTGCCTAGGTTGTCATGGTGTCTTCTCTGAGGTGAATATTATTACTATGGTGCCTGTTAAGTAAAGTAGGTTGTCATGGTGTCTTCTCTGAGGTGAAGATTATTACTATGGTGCCTGTTAAGTAAAGTAGGTTGTCATGGTGTCTTCTCTGAGGTGAAGATTAATACCATGGTGCCTGTTAAGTAAAGTAGGTTGTCATGGTGTCTTCTCTGAGGTAAAGATTATTACTATGGTGCCTAGGTGTCATGGTGTCTTCTCTGAGGTGAAGATTATTACTAGGTTGGTCATGGTGTCTTCTCTGAAGGTGAATGATTATTACTATGGTGCCTGTTAGTAAGTTTGTCATGGTGTCTTCTCTGAGGTGAAGATTATTACTATGGTGCCTGTTAGTAAAGTAGGTTGTCATGGTGTCTTCTCTGAGGTGAAGATTATTACTATGGTGCCTAGGTTGTCATGGTGTCTTCTCTGAGGTGAAGATTATTACTATGGTGCCTAGGTTAATCATGGTTGTCTTCTCTGAGGTGAAGATTATTACTATGGTGCCTGTTAAGTAAAGTAGGTTGTCATGGTGTCTTCTCTGAGGTGAAGATTATTACTATGGTGCCTAGGTTGTCATGGTGTCTTCTCTGAGGTGAAGATTATTACTATGGTGCCTAGGTTGTCATGGTGTCTTCTCTGAGGTGAAATTATTACTATGGTGCCTGTTAAGTAAAGTAGGTTGTCATGGTGTCTTCTCTGAGGTGAATATTATTACTATGGTGCCTGTTAAGTAAAGTAGGTTGTCATGGTGTCTTCTCTGAGGTGAAGATTATTACTATGGTGCCTAGGTTGTCATGGTGTCTTCTCTGAGGTGAATATTATTACTATGGTGCCTAGGTTGTCATGGTGTCTTCTCTGAGGTGAAGATTATTACTATGGTGCCTAGGTTGTCATGGTGTCTTCTCTGAGGTGAAGATTATTACTACGGTGCCTGTTAAGTAAAGTAGGTTGTCATGGTGTCTTCTCTGAGGTAAAGATAAATACCATGGTGCCTGTTAAGTAAAGTAGGTTGTCATGGTGTCTTCTCTGAGGTGAAGATTATTACTATGGTGCCTAGGTTGTCATGGTGTCTTCTCTGAGGTGAAGATTAAACTATGGTGCCTAAGTTGTCATGTAGTGTCTTCTCTGAGGTGAAGATTATTACTATGGTGCCTGTTAAGTAAAGTAGGTTGTCATGGTGTCTTCTCTGAGGTGAAGATAAATACCATGGTGCCTGTTAAGTAAAGTAGGTTGTCATGGTGTCTTCTCTGAGGTAAAGATAAATACCATGGTGCCTGTTAAGTAAAGTAGGTTGTCATGGTGTCTTCTCTGAGGTAAAGATAAATACCATGGTGCCTGTTAAGTAAAGTAGGTTGTCATGGTGTCTTCTCTGAGGTAAAGATAAATACCATGGTGCCTGTTAAGTAAAGTAGGTTGTCATGGTGTCTTCTCTGAGGTAAAGATAAATACCATGGTGCCTGTTAAGTAAAGTAG
Organism: Argopecten irradians; assembly: GCF_041381155.1. Taxonomy (NCBI): domain Eukaryota; kingdom Metazoa; phylum Mollusca; class Bivalvia; order Pectinida; family Pectinidae; genus Argopecten; species Argopecten irradians. The sequence goes on along the minus strand of NC_091137.1, from coordinate 14,731,997 downwards.
GTTGTCATGGTGTCTTCTCTGAGGTGAAGATAAATACCATGGTGCCTGTTAAGTAAAGTAGGTTGTCATGGTGTCTTCTCTGAGGTAAAGATAAATGGTTATGGTGCCTGTTAAGTAAAGTAGGTTGTCATGGTGTCTTTTCTGAGGTGAAGCGTGTTGTCGTGGTGTCTTCTCTGAGGTAAAGATAAATACCATGGTGCCTGTTTAGTAAAACGTGTTGTCATGGTGTCATTTCTGAGGTAAAGCTTAAATTATCATGGTACCTGTTTAAGAAAAGCATGTTGTCGTGATGGTGTTGTGTGAAAAATATTTCATAGATGTACAGTGGGTGCTTTTTCGTGTTACAAAGTTTGTTGTCATGGTGCATTTGTTTAGATAAGCTTATAATGCCTTTCCGTTACATTCTGTTGGGATATTGAGAAATAAATTTCTTTAATGGTCCATTCAATTTCTCATACTTGCAATTTTAGCCCACCATCATCAGATGGTGGGTAATTCAAATCGCTTTTCGTCTGTGGTCCGTCGTCCTTCCGTCTGAATTGTTCTCAAATTTCTTTCGTAGGTTCATCTAGGACCCTAGTTGTGAATATTGTGTTTTGGGACAAATCAGTCAAGAAGTTGGCCGCCATGCAGCCATCTTGGATCATAGTAGTAAAAGTTTGTTATCACTATTTCTCAGAAAGTACTGAAGGTTCCCCTAGGGCCTTAGTTTTGCCTATTGCATTTTGGGACTAAACGGTGACCAAAATGGCGGACAGGTCACCATCTTGTCTGTTACCTCTATTTCTCAAAAAGTACTGAAGTGATCTGTCAAATTTTATATGAAGTATGTTTGAAAAAGTTTGAAAAGCAGAGAAAAGATCCCTCTTTCCATTGTCAGACATAGATCATTCTTTGTTGGGCACCAAGATCCCTCTGGGATGTCTTGTTGTTTCTATCCTACAATTGTATTTTGTCCATTAAAAATTATTAATGAAAATGTTTGTTAAAACTAATGATAAACAAAGAAAAATCTCTCATAGATCATGTGAGGCAAGTGCTTATAACAACCAGGTCAGAATATTCTGCTTAAACGAGATTCATGTATGGAAAGACCCATTGAAAATTGGAGGATGTATATCTGTTGTGAAAGTTTAATATTGAAAGATAAAGAGTGACTAATACCTAACACTTTAACCTGGACATATTATTGCTACTTTAGTGTCGCTGATCAATAGGGCTAAATAATTCAAATTCTTGGTTATTATCATAAAACTTGGAACAATAGTGATTATTAACTGGCAAATAACCTTCATGTTAGACTCCATAGATACACTAAGACAATAATTCAATTTCACTACGACAGTAGATATGAGTCTAAAAAAAAGTGTAAAACCTTGAAAGTTAAGATTTATACAATCCAGGAAACTTGTAAGACAAATGTGAAAGATTTCTTTGTATAATTTAAGTAACGGTAATAGTTTTCAGATATTGTCTTTGGTCTAATATGTGATCAAGCTGACAGTGCAATAGAATGTACAATTCATTGTTAATTTGTTTTCTGTGTTCGGAATAGCCCTACCAAATATTTAGGTTCACTTTCTGATGAGAAGATCGCCCCAAGCGTATAGACCAGCATACAGTTTGGAATGGCTAGGAGAGATATGGACACTTACTGCAGTTATAGGAATATAGAATTTACATGGTGTATTCATCCTTGTATAAAATAAAGTAGAACCTATCAGTTCAGAAATGCCCAGAAGCAGTTATGGAGCAGTAGATGGAGTCCTTTGTTAGTCTACTCTTATTGAACTTTTACTTAGAAATATACTAAAAATCCAGAAACATCAGTACCATGTACAAGACCAGACTATGAGGATAGATTACTGAAGACCTGGTATCGGGACAGATGACCAAGGACCTGGCTTTGGGACAGATGGACTTGATTTTAGATGTATTTCCATAAAGTTAGTCAGGGACTGGATTTAATGATCCTGGTTTTGAGGTAGACACACGTGAACATTACTTTGTAATAGATCACAATATACCTACCCATGGTAGATTGCCAGGACTGGTAATTTTGGGGTGGGTTATCAAGGGGGTATGTTTGGATGGGGTGGATTTCATTAACCTTGCTTCAAGTGGATCATCAGCTAGCTAGGGATTGATTTAATCTTTCCCTACCACACCAGAGGGTGTAATTCATGAACGTCCAACCAGAGGTTTGAATATACTAGCTCTGTCGCCTAGAGATTGAGATAAAGTAAATAAAATGTAGTAGTTTACCCTTTCTGTATGTAAGACTTTGTAAATCAGCATTCATGTAAGGTGAAAGCTGTTCACAAAAGTGTTAAACATTTATGTTAAAAGCCATAAAGTCAGTAACATTTATAAGTTAAAACTCATAAAGCCATAAAATATGAGGCTTTGATATGGATTGGTCATTGACAGGGAAACCAGTTTCAAATTATAGCGACCAGTATCATATAGAACAAGAGAGGGTTGTTTTTTTTTTTCTGAAAAAGGAGGCGAGGATTGAGACATCAAAAGTTTAATTTACATTTAATATAAATTGACATTTCTAATAGTATATATACTGGTAGCTGTAATATGAGATAGACTAATATCGTACATAAATTGTAAGGAATTGGAAGGGTTTTGAACAGGTATATGTACCAGGTAATTAGGGTAAGACCTGAGAGGTTTTAAATGTTGATACTCTATAAAATATACAATTTAACATGTAATAAGAATTTTTTTTTTGGGAGGGGGGGGGGGGGGAGAGGGGGGGAACGATCATGATCATTGGTGTCCAGCATCATGTACTAGTGGTATTTGATTGGTTTTCATCATATATATTGAATGTATTACAAATGAAAAACCGTTTTGTTTAACTCAACATGACTGCCTTTTGATATATTGTGTTTTGTGATGGATTTCTATTGTGTTATGATTGTGAAGACACTAACAGTTCACAATACATTGCTCACTGACTCCTACAGAAAGATGCCATACTGCAATCATGACGAACTCTCTCGGGTAAAGCTGGTTCATTACTCTCGTGATAAACATGATACGCTGCGCCAGCAGTGTTAGTGCAGCCCCTGTAGCAAATGAAGTTGACACATCGGCATGTTTTGAAATATCCCACAGGCATAATGTAGTTATTTATCTGATTGGAAGATTATATTTATATATACATGCATTAATTCTATTGTCATAACAGACAGTGCTTTATCAAACGGAAGACTATGACGTCATAAGCTAAAGCTGAATCTATGTGATAGAATTAATTACAGTCTAAAGCCACCCAAACATGATTGGCAGGTGTGATTTCCTCCCCCCCTCCCCCATCCCCCCATGTACACCCTGACGAGTATATTGGTCTTAGATTCATATATTCATCTATCATAAGGTTAATAAATATTTTCAATTTTTCGTGTGTTAACATTTAAAAAATCCTATTTTCAGAGGGGAGTTATTATCTTAGTAAATAATTTTGATTTCAGTGTATGTTGACATTAAAAGATGATGTATCTATTCATTAATTTGAGTTGATAAATCTATTATTAATTAATTTGCTTTGATGATTTTTTTTAAAGATTTTTTGCTCTGTCAGACTGTAATTATAACAGTTTGCTATGAGTGGGAGGATATTTGTATGTAATAAAGACTTATCAATTTAGACATTAATATCACAGTGTAACATGATTTACAGGTAATTTCCGTCACCCCCATGTTGTCTCCGTGTACAAATAGTCTACATTTCATTGTTTAATTATATTTAATTTGACAATATGTCTAGGAAATGAATATCACTAAATCAATTAAATCATGTGTTGTATGCTTTTAATTAGTAGTGAATGTCAAGTGTTTTCATTTGTAGAGTAACAGAAACTTGATACCATTCCAGGAATTAAAAACAACTACATGTATTCTGTAAAGGAACAAAATGATTGTTCTAAAAAGTTTTGAAAGAAACTTAATGTATATTGACTTGGTTATCGTGCTATAAAAACATACATTTGAAAAGAGTTTATTTTAATCCTACTTAAATTTTATGCTAAATCTTTACATTTACACTTTGATAACAGAAATGGGGAGGGGACATTTACACCTACAGGCATTTCTATTTTTCGGTCATCTGAACTGAAATATCAGGATGACCTATAGTCGTGCTTCGTCTGTCCTCATCTGCTATGTGCAGACTGTAAACTTTTCATTCAAATGACAACATAACCGATTGGCCCAGGGCACTGATATTAGGCCTGTAACATACTGGAATAAAAGTCACAGGGGTCAAAAATGTTAAAATCTTTGAATGACTTCCTGAAAATAACCAAGAGGCCTAGAGATCTGATATTAGGCCTGTAGTAAGCTGGCGTGAAACGTTACCAAGTCTGCATGTTCAAATCAATGACATTGACATTCATTTAGGGTCACAGGGGTCAAATTAATTGCAACATGTTTAAATGGCTTACTATGTACATCATTATTAATAAGATTGAAATAATGGCGATGTTATCTTTGTTTTGTGTATAATGGATGTTAATTGTTGGTGTTCTATAAAGTCAGTCATTGATAATAGGGATTAGACATACAAAGTCTAGGCACACCCATAATCTCTTACAAGGCCTGATAGCACCAGGCTGCAGCAGATTCTACCAAAACACACCAAAACTTACTCCCTTATAAGCTGTCTTAATTACAGCTGTTCAGCATTGGTAGACACACCACTGGGGCTCAATTAGTTAGAATGCCCTAACTGGTAATTTATATGTATAGTAGTTTTGATTTGTGATCAATTTTTATGTGAAAGTGATAAAATGCAATAGTTTATTATGGAAATCTAAAGCAAGATTAGGAGACAAAAATTGGTTATGAACCTAAGTGTTTGATGTGTCACAACATAGGGCCAATTATTATGAAGGAATTAGACTCTAAACCAGTGCCTAGGTGTCAAATTGTTATTAAATGTTTGTCAGTATGACATGTTCAAGCTAGGGGGGAGATAATCTAGCATTAGAATGAGTCATTAATAACCTTTTTAGTGTAATCCATGTACTTTTCCGAATCAAATAGAAGCATGGGACATATACACCTTACAGTCATTTCTAGCTACTCTAATTGACACCCAGATAAATGTAGTATATAATGTTGTTAAAAATATGTAAAGTACAGAATCTTGTAAAGAAGACATGTTATCTTTTACCAGAAATCAATCATTAAATATTGTGTCAAACCCCTATGATCTGAGCAATGTATCCTTAAAGACTATATTGATGTTAAGCTGTGTCCCTGTATGGGGGAGTGGGGGTGGGGGATCTATAGGAGGGTTATCTTCAGTTGACCACTTGACCAGCAGGTGTATTGTCAGACTGTTGGGACTGTGTCATTTTCCTGTTATTTTTGCAGAGAATCCTGTAAACCCAAGGCCAACATATCTCACCATTTTTTTCCCTCTGCAGCTCTTTCTTCCTCTGCATCAACTGACCTCACCATCTATTCCTGGCGTATTGATTTTTTGTCTCAAGTCATATTTATTCAGTCCTTCCTTAATTACACAATAAATATTATCATAATTTGACAGTTATGGGTAAATATTTACTAGGTATCATATGGTGTGCTGGACCATACATAGACTGTGTTCAGGGAGATGGTGTGTACACTCTTATCCTTGTTCCTCTCCCTGATATATCAGTTCACTGACAGCAGATGATGTATGGATGGCAAATCTCTGATAGTACATTTCTTAATTAATGACATCAGTTGATTGACCAGTGATGTCATCCAGGCACATTCACCAGATTCCTACTGTATTCATTGCACAGGGTTAAACATTTATTTTGAATTGACTGGTGTCTAATACTAATCAATGAAACATTATCAATATTGATGTAGCTGGCCCCATGGTTGTAACTTATTATTGCCTCAAGATGTAACTGATTCCTTATTGATGATGTCACAGTTGTCCTAAGATGTAATGATTGCCTTAAGATAGAACAGTTGCCTTAGATGTAATGTTTTCCCTGAGATGTAACGGTAGCCCTCAGATGGAACAATTGCCCTTAGATGTAATGTTTTCCCTGAGATGTAACGGTAGCCCTAAGATGAAACAATTGCCCTTAAATGCAATGGTTTCCCTAAGATGGAATGGTTGCCCTAAGATGGAATGGTTGCCCTAAGATGAAATGATTGCCCTAAGATGCAGTGTTTGTCCTAAGATGGAATGGTTCCTCTTAGATGTACATGTTCATTACCCTAAGTTGTTTCGTAGGAATTGGAAACTACTAGGAACCTATCTATAAAAAAACATTTGTGGATTCATACACCTTAGCCAAGAATTTGAAACAAAAACTATGTTATATTATTGTCCTTTGAGTTAAGATTATAGCAGATCCTGCTAATTTTATAGTTGCAGTGCTGGGTAACCCCCAGAGTATTAGTGTGATAGAACCTTTCCAACCCTTGTTAGTCCCTGTCAAGGTCGGTCTAGGATTACTATGAATAGAAAATCGTGATACACACAGCTGATTAAATGTACCTGCACAGCTTTTGATTCATCTGGCTACAGATAATTTATAATTTAAATGTACTTGCTGATCATCCACTAAGGCTGTGCCACTTGAAGTTCTCTATGTAACTACTGGTTAGATTACAGCTATGTGTGATTTGATAGTCCCGGGTAGCCTCTGTACCTGACTGTATATAATATACATATGTACCTACAAATGTGATGCAATAGAGTCGTACCTTTGTGTCTATAAAGTATATATAATCATGTTCAAATTGGCCATTTGGCTTAAGTATCTTAATATATAGTTATCAGCCAGAGTCATTTGTCATTTGACTTGCTATATTTCGATGGTGGATGAAAGACAGTATTATATAGTTATCAGCCAGTCATTTGTCATTGACATGCTATATTTCGATGGTGGATGAAAGACGGTATTATATAGTTATCAGCCAGAGTCATTTGTCATTTGACTTGCTATATTTCGATGGTGGATGAAAGACAGAGTGGTCAGTACCCGGGATGAAAGACAGAGTGAGCGGTCAGTACCCGGCATTATCACTGCCCCAATATGTGATTAAATCTCCCTACCCAGAGGTGGAGAGCTTGCAGTAGTATGTCTGGATATATTGACCACTAGTACATAGCCATTGCAGCACCTGACCATTTTCCCTAAGAAATTGGTTATGAGGAATTTACTGTATATAGATAAATTTAACATTTTCTTATAACATTTCAGATTGAAATATCTAGACCAAATCATTTTTTCTGTCTTTTTAATGTTTTAAAATGTGTTCTGATTGAAAAGTTATAAAATTAATGTATATATGTATATCATATTAACTTAGAATGCATATGTTGTCATGATGTAGGCCATGCTACTGGTGTTTATATCTGGATGACAAGTCATAACCACTTTCACTATTTTTATTTTTTTACCATTCATTTCTGGGTACGGTTGGTCAGCCAAGAGTGTAATTATATTCCATATAGATCTTTTCATCAGGGTGTATGTACACGTACATCCTGAGTATATTCACAACAAACGACATTTTTATCATGTGCTTTATAGATCTACTGACTTCAGAGACTTTTAATGGTTCAGCCATAAAAGGTGAAATAAGTTATATAAAGTTTACACCTAATTTGGTGTCTGGAGACTGTACTGATATCTATACTGATGGTGATAGGTCTATACCAGGAAGTAACGTATAGGTATACTGCAGGTAAGATAAATACCTATTGTTTCACCTATTGTTTCTCTATCGTGAAACACCTATCTACTTCCTTATTTAGCCGATCAGGTTTATATTGTCCTGTATTGTGTGGTCCTTTAGTTCATGCAGCACTAGTTCAGACAATCTGTCCTTTTTGTGACTTGCAAGGATTGGATTATGTTTTTCCATGTGTATGCAGTAATTTTTAATATTTTAAACTTCATTTTTTTGTTATTTTCAACTTTATTCCTGTATCTTTTGAAATAGTGATGTTATACATGTTTTTCCTAGATAACCATACATGTACAAGTCACGTCATTTTGACTAGAGTTATCGCCCTTTGTTTGTCTCAACTTTTGGTGGATTTCAACATTCATAAATTAATATTTGACCGATGTGTTATATGTAATGCCTGAGATATTTTGTGTTTCTAAAAATACTGATTAGTCATGTTAATTTTTACATATATAAATATACATGCATGTTTTCAAAGAAGACATTCTGGTTGCCATGGTTAAATGTATATAAGTTTGGACTGAGAGATGTTATTAGTACTGTCTATAAGGCTACACCAAATAAATCAGTTTTTTGTCGAGAATCTCGCTCTTTAAATATTCAAGTCAAGAAAAAATTAACGCTCGCATTGGCAGTCTCTTAAAAATCTAAAAAAATAAATGGATATTTTCTTGAAAATAAAATTTTTTCGCTTGCTTGCTCCCCGCTATTTTCCTCAGTTCCTGAAGAACAACTGATTTGATAGGTTTGGCCTAATGTAGTTTTAATTTGAGGATATAAACACTATAATTTGATAATGTACAACTTTAAGAAATATGAATTTTGAAGAGTTATCTTATTTTGATTGCATTAATTCTGCAAGGTTAGCACTTTATTATATTAATTCTGTAACCAGGTGCATTGCTTGCCTTGAAATTCATTTAGGATTTTGTGATCCTTCAGTCCTGAGACAAGTTAATACTGGATTCCAGTTATAATTTGTTTCAGTGAAAGTTTTTTACTTTTCACTACTATGACAATTATTATGTTCTTCAGATATTATTTTCATTTTGCGCACATTTCATTTTTCTAGCATTTCTGCTATTTTATTAGCTTATTTCAATTGATGACAGTGACCATTTTGATTCACTGTATGCATTACCATAGTGTGCTAAGTGTATTCATGCTCTGGTGAATGCAAGTGCATTTATGAACGTAATTTATGTGATGCTAGATGCAGCAGTCTACATGTATTTGGTGGTTGGCTGGTTTCACTGTAGCCAGTATGACTTATAATTACATGTTGTTTGTATTTACATGATAATTATACACCTGGTAATGAGGATCAAATGAAAATCATTAGTACTAATGTTTTACCAGGATTCAACCACCTTCCAGATCTGGAAATATACATATAGTTAAGAAGTTTTGTCACGATTCTCTCGACTCCTAGATAGTCTTACTGTTAAACAAAGGTTTATTTTACCAGGATTACCATTGTTACCCTAACAAACTCCCTCTGATTACCCTAATAAGCTCCTCAGATCCATATAAAATCCCTCGGTTACCCTAGTAAACTCCCTCGGATTACCCTAATAAACTCCTTTGGATTACCATTGTTACCCTAATAAACTCCTCCAGATTACCATTGTTACCCTAATAAACTCCCTCGGATTACCCTAATAAACTCCTTTGGATTACCATTGTTACCCTGGTAAACTCCCTCGGATTACCCTAATAAACTCCTTTGGATTACCATTGTTACCCTGGTAAACTCCCTCGGATTACCCTAATAAACTCCTTTGGATTACCATGGTTATCCTAATAAACTCCTTCGGATTACCATTGTGACCCTAATAAACTCCCTCGGATTACCCTAATAAACTCCTTCGGCTTACCATTGTTACCCTAATAAACTCCCTCGGATTACCCTAATAAACTCCTCCAGATTACCTTTGTTACCCTAATAAACTCTTTGGATTACCATTGTTATCCTAATAAAATCCCTCAGATTACCCTAATAAACTCTTCGGATTACCATTGTTACCCTAATAAACTCCCTTGGATTACCCTAATAAACTCCTTCGGATTACCTTTGTTACCCTAATAAACTCCTTTGGATTACCATGGTTATCCTTATAAACTCTTTCGGATTACCTTTTGCTACCCTAATAAACACCCTCGGATTACCATTGCTACCCTAATAAACTCCATCGGATTACCATTGTTACCATAATTAACTCCCTCAGATTACCATAATAAACTCTCTCCCTCTTATTATACATTTGTTACTTTTATGATCCTAATGCACTCTGTCATTTTCCTTGAACCTTTGTTATCCTTGAAGTGACTTCAAACTATCTGTCACCCTAAAGATTTATCATACATTATGTACATGTAAAGCTAAAGTACATGTATCCTTAAAGTTACCTACGCTTTGTGAAACTCCATGGGAGTGCCTTTGTTATCTTCATAAACTCAGAGTGACTTAAAAGTTCGTGTTGGCTTATGTGGTGAGATTCCTCAGAGATCAGGTATCCTGGTTCTAGGCTTTTATTTCTGCCATGTTTTTGATGTGGAATGAAATTCCACCTACAAGTCACCTTGGACATACCACATTGTGGTTTTGATTGTTGCCTGTTGGCCAGGAATTAGGGACTTAACTGCTCTTCTGGCATCAGCTGTTTACACAGAGCTCTGGGTAGTAGTGCTATTACTGCCAGGCTTGGTGGCTCGCTTGACCGATTTCTGGAGTCTGGAAATTGTCAAGTTGCCTTTGGTGTGGGGGTGCATGCTCCTGCACCGACTATAAATTGTATTTGATATGCTTGACTGAACAAACATTGGCAGTCAAGATGTGTGTAATGCTTTTAGGAAATTGGAAGACCAAATTATGTGGAAATGGAAGGAACCATTTTGGAGTGATGTAAATGGGGCAAGGTTCAAATGAAAGGGGACACTACTCTAGATTGATAATTCTAATGAAAGGGCCAGTACTTTGGATAGGCACATTTCAATTAAAAAGGGGCAGTACTTTGAAGGGACAGTTGAAATGAAAGTGTGCACTGCTCCTGAAAGTAGGTTCAAGCAAATGAAAGCTAGGGAGCATTGCTCTGGAGAGATTATTCCAATGAAACGGTCACTACATTGGATGGTTCAACAAAAGGTTTTTTTAATTTGAGTTGACTTGAAATGTCATGAGGTCACCATGACCTTGATCTTGGTTATAAGATTACTTTTCCAGTAAGTTCTGAGTGACAATTGTCAAACTGTGTGAGACATAATGATTTAACCAAAGATCATCTTTTATATAAAGTAATTGTTCAGATTTTTTTCGGCCTTGATGTCTATTACAAAAACACAAAAGGTATTGAAACTGGGAAGATTAATTCATCAGCTTCTAAAGCATTAAAGAAGAGATATAAGTGTTTTGTTCACAGTTTTTATGCTTATTTGAAACCTACGGTTGGCCAAAAAATTTGCGACAATTCCTTTAATAATTTTGAACCTTAGCAAAAATCAATTTTCATTGAGAAAGTAGCTTGATAAGGCTATATTAAGGAATGGTATTAATGGCCCAAGTTTTTACCAGCTGTGTTCACTTAGCTTAATTGAAATGAAGCATTGTGCAAGAGTCATGGAAGGACTTCAAAGTGAATTTGGTAGGATAATGTTGTTGAGTTCTGTAAATGTCGATAAGTTTTGAAATCATAATATTGCAATATGATTTAATCATGATTTGGCAAAATTCAGACACAAAATTGTCATAAAACAATCACAGCAGTACAATTAAACATGAAAAAAAAATACAACAAGGCAACAAAATTAGTTGGAAATAATGCTGATGGTGTAAGACCACAGGAACTCTGTAGACATCAATACGATTACTAATTACTAATTTTTATCATCCTATTACAGCCAGGGTTATTTAAGGACATACCAGATTTAGGAGATGAAGTTAAGCTGGAGTACTCAAAGAATACCACTGACTTGCAGTCAGTACTTATTAATGCCCCAGATGGGTTTGAAAACCATGACCACAAGATGGAGAGCTTGTGTAAGTTGGGACATCCTCACTGCTTGGTTCAGCCCCGTCAACTTTCACCTGATAAAGTATATGTTAGCAAAACTAGTGTTTTAGAGCATTTAGCAGAATGTCTACATTACATGTATAAGTATACAGTCAATTACTTCCTATATGGGTTATAGACAGAAGTGAAGTAATTATAAACGCTTCCTCCTCCCTGATTTGTAAATTGAACTTGTTCCTTCCTTTCATGTGGACCTCTCCATCTAGTTACTGAGGTATGTTAAGGATAGGTACTTTTGGACAGCTGGCTTGTTTTTAGCTGTTGGTTAAATGTAATGTTCAAAATTAAACTTCAGATCTTTAGACTACACAAATGTGGACAGAAATAAGCTTATACCATCAACGATCTAGAATACACTGAACCTGAATGTGCCATAGAAGGAAAAAGAATGTTACATATATATACATGTATACATAATTTAGTCGAAATTAATTAACTTTCAGCAGTAATTTTGTTAAATTAATACAGCAGATATGATTTAATGCACATTATATTCTGTATGCATTATTACTGTAAAAACTGATTTGTATACATGTGTATAGTTATGATCTGATACCAATTCATAATTATTTATTTATTAAGAGCTCAAAATGAATTATTTAACTGGTAAATAAGAATTAAGATATTTTTTTGACATTAGAAATATTTCAGACCTATTTTAGTTATGTATTGTAAATGTGTGATATTGTTGATGCCTTATTCATTTAAACATCTTTACCTGCTTTTAATTCCGACTCTATCACTTTGATAACTATATATATATATATACCTGCCAATACTACTGGAACACATCTGAAATTTCATGACCTTTGAAAGCAATTTTTTTTGCAGGCTTGTTGCTGTGTTGTAGATTAATAGGATTTTTATAATGCCACATCACCATTATGGAACATGGAGTCAGGTTTCTGATGTAACACACTTTAATGCTCATTTCTAATATAAACTGTCCTTATTTAGGGAAAATGTATCCATAAAGCAATCAGGTATACATTTATATAGGTATAGCAGTGCTAAATATGTCTTGTCAATTCTACCTCAGTGATTTAAAAGCCATGTCATGATATCATTCCACTACCAACACCAAGGTGCAAATACTGAACTTCAGTATAGCATATCAGATATAAAGCCATGATCAATTGTTTAATATAACAAAATAGTATCTTAATATAGACTATACTTCCTATTTATGCTGTTTGTTCTATAAACTTGTTATCTAACAGAAATTTTATATTCTCTTCATAATTATTTGTAGACTCGCCATGTCCTGAATATTCTGGAGAATCAGATGAAATGCGTATATTTTGTTGCAGGAATTCATTTTAGTCATATCCCAGTTACAATGAATGTTTGCTGATCTAAGACACATTTCCATGGAGACTGATTATACAAATATTGAAATTCTTGTTCAGTCATATGACTTTGGTGAAAGAATACATTTACTAAATGAGCAGTTTTCTGCTACATTGACCGAGAAATCTCCAATGCAGAGGATACACTGTACGAGATTGTACATTGCCCTGTCAGATGTTGGGTTGACACCATCAGTGATGTTCTAGGGGGTACACTGTACGACGTTGTACATTGCCCTGTCAGATGTTGGGTTGACACCATCAGTGATGTTCTAGGGGGTACACTGTACGACGTTGTACATTGCCCTGTCAGATGTTGGGTTGACACCATCAGTGATGTTCTAGGGGGTACACTGTATGAGGTTGTACATTGCCCTGTCAGATGTTGGGTTGACACCATCAGTGATGTTCTAGGGGGTACACTGTATGACGATGTACATTGCCCTGTCAGATGTTGGGTTGACACCATCAGTGATGTTCTAGGGGGTACACTGTATGAGGTTGTACATTGCCCTGTCAGATGTTGGGTTTGACACCATCAGTGATGTTCTAGGGGGTACACTGTATGAGGTTGTACATTGCCCTGTCAGATGTTGGGTTGACACCATCAGTGATGTTCTAGGGGGTACACTGTATGACGATGTACATTGCCCTGTCAGATGTTGGGTTGACACCATCAGTGATGTTCTAGGGGGTATACTGTATTACATTTTACATTGCCCTGTCAGATGTAGGGTTGACACCATCAGTAATGTTCTAGGGGGTACACTGTATGAGGTTGTACATTGCCCTGTCAGATGTTGGGTTGACACCATCAGTGATGTTCTAGGGGGTACACTGTATGACATTGTACATTGCCCTGTCAGATGTTGGGTTGACACCATCAGTAATGTTCTAGGGGGTACACTGTATGACGTTGTACATTGCCCTGTCAGATGTTGGGTTGACACCATCAGTGATGTTCTAGGGGGTACACTGTACAATGTTGTACATTGCCCTGTCAGATATTGGGTTGACACCATCAGTAATGTTCTAGGGGGTACACTGTACGACGTTGTACATTGCCCTGTCAGATGTTGGGTTGACACCATCAGTGATGTTCTAGGGGGTACACTGTATGACATTGTACATTGCCCTGTCAGATGTTGGGTTGACACCATCAGTGATGTTCTAGGGGGTACACTGTACAAGGTTGTACATTGCTCTGTTAGATATGGGGTTTACACCATCAGTAATATTCAAGGGGAATATTGTCATGGCCTACAGTATTTTAGTTATTTTAGGGTGCATTATACACAATGGATGGCCAAGGTTGTCAGACAAATGAAGAAATATTAGAAGTTTTAATTTAGTTTAGTGTTTTGGTGTGTTCTGTTATATCTAGGATATATAAAGAAATAAGCCTGTACGTGTCTTGGCCATCGGAAGTGATTTCACAGATAAGTTCTACCATTGTTGCTTGTTTCACAATTGATTTAGATAAATAACGTTTGTAGTTTTTTTGAGCAGAGAGGAGTTGACCACACTTTTTACACTGACTGAACCAGTGACCCTATGTTAATGTAGTAATTAGTATATGTGTAGGAGGACCTTTTGGTGCCTATGTATCGTGTTTATGATCTATATAGTATGAACTTTATTATATGAAACATATTCTCGAATGACCATTCATTTTTAAATGTCATTCTCTCAATGTAAAGCAATTTTATGATGATTGGATATCCTGCGTTTAGACGAATTAATTACGATATGGTTTTTTGTTGCTGTCAATTACAGACATGAAATATGTATGCACCGAGTATAACTTGGTAAAAGGTTGATAGTGTGGTACATGCTGACACGTACAATAATGTATTCCCTTATAGTGGAGACCAAGAGATATAATGTCAGCAGATCTGTGTGTTGGTTTCTGTTTTGTAAGGGCGTAATGACTCCTGGGATTAATTCAAGTGTCCAATGAGGACATTTTCTAACACTCCACTTTACAGGATATTTGCCCTTTACTAACAGCTTTCACTTTATTGACAGCCTATTTGCTGCGTTATAGGCCACATACAACAATTTAAGTTTGTCGTGAAGGTGACACACTCCTCTTTTCACTTTATTGACAGCCTATCTGCTGCGTTATAGGCTACATACAACAATTTTAGGGTGATCGTGAAGGCGACACACTCCTCCTTTCACTTTATTGACAGCCTATCTGCTGTGTTATAGGCTAAATACAACAATTTTAAGGTGATTGTGAAGGTGACACATTCCTCCTTTCACTTTATCGACAGCCTATTTGCTGCGTTATAGGCCACATACAACAATTTAAGTTTGTCGTGAAGGTGACACACTCCTCCTTTCACTTTATTGACAGCCTATCTGCTGCGTTATAGGCCACATACAACAATTTTAGGGTGATCGTGAAGGCGACACACTCCTCCTTTCACTTTATTGACAGCCTATCTGCTGCGTTATAGGCTACATACAACAATTTTAGGGTGATCGTGAAGGCGACACACTCCTCCTTTCACTTTATTGACAGCCTATCTGCTGTGTTATAGGCTACATACAACAATTTTAAGGTGATTGTGAAGGTGACACACTCCTCCTTTCACTTTATTGACAGCCTATCTGCTGCGTTATAGGCTACATACAACAATTTTAGGGTGATCGTGAAGGCGACACACTCCTCCTTTCACTTTATTGACAGCCTATCTGCTGCGTTATAGGCTACATACAACAATTTTAGGGTGATCGTGAAGGCGACACACTCCTCCTTTCACTTTATTGACAGCCTATCTGCTGTGTTATAGGCTACATACAACAATTTTAAGGTGATTGTGAAGGTGACACACTCCTCCTTTCACTTTATTGACAGCCTATTTGCTGCGTTATAGGCCACATACAACAATTTAAGTTTGTCGTGAAGGTGACACACTCCTCCTTTCACTTTATTGACAGCCTATCTGCTGCATTATAGGCTACATACAACAATTTTAGGGTGATCGTGAAGGCGACACACTCCTCCTTTCACTTTATTGACAGCCTATCTGCTGTGTTATAGGCTACATACAACAATTTTAAGGTGATTGTGAAGGTGACACACTCCTCCTTTCACTTTATTGACAGCCTATTTGCTGCGTTATAGGCCACATACAACAATTTAAGTTTGTCGTGAAGGTGACACACTCCTCCTTTCACTTTATTGACAGCCTATCTGCTGCGTTATAGGCTACATACAACAATTTAAGGGTGATCGTGAAGGCGACACACTCCTCCTTTCACTTTATTGACAGCCTATCTGCTGCGTTATAGGCTACATACAACAATTTTAAGGTGATTGTGAAGGCGGCACACTCCTCCTTTCACTTTATTGACAGCCTTTCTGCTGCGTTATAGGCTACATACAACAATTTTAAGGTGATTGTGAAGGCGGCACACTCCTCCTTTCACTTTATTGACAGCCTATCTGCTGCGTTATAGACTACATACAACAATTTTAGGGTGATTGTGAAAGCGACACACTCCTCCTTTCACTTTATTGACAGCCTATCTGCTGTGTTATAGGCTACATACAACAATTTTAGGGTGATTGTGAAAGCGACACACTCCTCCTTTCACTTTATTGACAGCCTATCTGCTGTGTTGTAGGCTACATACAACAATTTTAGGGTGATTGTGAAAGCGACACACTCCTCCTTTCACTTTATTGACAGCCTATCTGCTGTGTTATAGGCTACATACAACAATTTTAAGGTGGCCGTGAAGGTGACACACTCCTCCTTTCACTTTTTCTGTTTACCATATTACCAATGACTACCAAAGGTTGGTTAGGTAACACCTTTGCTTGTAAAATTCTTCTTTCAAATTTGTCTTGTTTACCACGTTTCAACAACTATCAAAGAGTGGTTGGCCACCATGGCAATACATTTGCATCTCCTTTCAAATTTCTCTGTGCACCATTTGGTTTTTTTAGGTGACTATATACTAAGACAGGGTTGGTTGGTACTGTGATAATATACTTGCTTCTTTTTCCACTCTTTCTGCTTATTGTATGTTACCATGAACAACAAAACCGTGGTTGGTTGTCATCTTGTTGACCCCTTTGCTTCCTTTTCAAATAAAGGACAACTCCCAAAGGATAGTTGTCGGTAGCAGAACGGTAATGACATGGTGTATGTGTGGGAGGATGACTTTTGGTAGCAGTATGGTAATGACATGGTGTATGTGTGGGAGGGTGACTTTTGGTAGCAGTATGGTAATGACATGGTGTATGTGTGGGAGGGTGACTTTTGGTAGCAGTATGGTAATGACATGGTGTATGTGTGGGAGGGTGACTTTTGGTAGCAGTATGGTAATGACAAGGTGTATGTGTGGGAGGGTGACTTTTTGTACCGGTATGGTAATGACATGGTGTATGTGTGGGAGGGTGACTTTTGGTAGCAGTACGGTAATGACATGGTGTATGTGTTGGAGAGTGACTTTCGGTAGCAGTATGGTAATGGCATAGTGTTTGTGTGGGAGGGTGACTTTTGGTAGCAGTATGGTAATGACATGGTGTATGTGTGGGAGGGTGACTTTTGGTAGCAGTATGGTAATGACATGGTGTATGTGTGGTAGGGTGTTTTTGGTAGCAGTATGGTAATGACATAGTGTATGTGTGGGAGGGTGACTTTTGGTAGCAGTATGGTAATGACATAGTGTATGAGTGGGAGGGTGACTTTTGGTAGCAGTATGGTAATGACATGGTGTATATGTGGGAGGGTGTTTTTGGTAACATATGGTAATGACATGGTGTATATGTGGGAGGGTGACTTTTGGTACCGGTATAGTAATGACATGGTGTATGTGTGGAAGGGTGACTTTTGGTAGCAGTACGGTAATGACATGGTGTATATGTGGGAGGGTGACTTTTGGTAGCAGTACGGTAATGACATAGTGTATGTGTTGGAGGGTGACTTTTGGTAGCAGTACGGTAATGACATGGTGTATATGTGGGAGGGTGACTTTTGGTAGCAGTACGGTAATGACATAGTGTAATGTGTTGGAGGGTGACTTTTGGTACCGGTATGGTAATGACATGGTGTATGTGTGGAAGGGTGACTTTTGGTAGCAGTATGGTAATGACATGGTGTATGTGTGGTATTGTGTTTTTTGTAGCAGTACGGTAATGACATAGTGTATGTGTGGGAGGGTGACTTTTGGTACCGGTATGGTAATGACATGGTGTACGAGTGGCGTGCTTTTGATCGACCGTAGCCATCTATAATTGTGTCTCTGCTACAGTGCAGATGAAAGATACTCACTCCTACCCATATACCACTCCAGAAATATATATGTCTATACATACATATGTTTCCATATATAGCGTGTGTGTTTTTTCAGCATCGTGCTGCCATGGTGACTGATATAATGGCTATATTGATTTTAGACGGATGCCTACTTTTGGTAGTGCTGAGGACGGCTGTGATCTGTCTCACTGTGTAAACATGGTATGCCTGTGCAAGTTCCATCTTGGTGCTAATGCTGCCAAAAGACTTTGAAATCTGCCACCAAACGCTGTTGTCAGGTCACATGTAGCGACCACATGATGTTTCTGATGTCACATTTCCAAGACTCTGTGAAGAAGAAATAATTACTGATTCTATGTATTCAGAAATCCTATTGCTTCCTTTAGTGTTTACAGGTAGCAAGAGTGAGTGACAGCTAAGGTTTCAATGTTTTTCTCTGACGCTTTTAAAAAGAGCAGATTCTTCTAAATATGATAACAATGATGATGATGATGATAAATATGATATCAATGCCAAATATTATACAATAATAATGATGATGATGAAGATGAAAATGGTGATGAAAAAGACCATTCAGATTGTGACAATTATGGTGATGACTATAATGTTTATGATGATTATAATGATGATGATGATGGTGGTGGTGATGATGGTGGTGTTGATGAGGATATGATGATGTCTATAATGCTTAATTATGATTATAATGATGATGATTATGGAGATGATGCAATGATGATAATGACTATAATGCTTAATTATGATGATTATAATATCAATGATGCTAATGATGATTATAATTATTATTATAATGCTGGTGATGATGATGGTGGTGATGATGGAGATGATGCAATGATGATGACTTCAATGCTTAATTATGATTATTATAATGATGATGATGATGGTGATGCAATGATGATTATGGCTATAATGCTTATGATGATTATAATTATATTGTGGCCCTTTCCAGTGGGATTTATTGTATTGTGATTAATTGATGATTATGATGATGATGGTGATAATGATGGCTGAATGTTTTGCTATGTATGAAAATCAAAGGGGACCTTTTTATTCAGGTTAAAAAGTTGTAGCTACTTCAATGTAAAAACCTGTCTAATTCTGATCCTTACACTCATCATGCTTATGTAAGTCCCAATATAGGTCTAAATCTGAATACTGTAGTAATAAGGATATCTGACAGGAATACTGAAGTAGTAAGGATATCTTACAGGAATACTGTAGTAGTTAGGATATCTGACAGGCATACTGTAGTAGTTAGGATATCTGACAGGAATACTGAAGTAGTTAGGATATCTGACAGAAAGATTGTATTTGTTAGGATATCTGACAGGAATGCTTATAATTAGGATATCTGACAGGAATACTGTAGTAGTTAGGACATCTGACAGAAAGATAATATTTGACAGGAATACTATAGTAGTTAGGGTACCTGACAGGAATACTAGCTAGTAGTTAGGATATTTGACAGGAATTCTGTAGTTGTTAGGGTACCTGACAGGAATACTAGCTAGTAGTTAGGATATTTGACAGGAATACTGTAGTAGTTAGGATATCTGACAGGAATACTGTAGTAGTAAGGATATCTGACAGGAATACTGTAGTAGTTAGGATATCTGACAGGAATGCTTATAATTATGATATTTGACAGGAATACTGTAGTAGTTAGGATATCTGACAGGCATACTGTAGTAGTTAGGATATCTGACAGGAATACTGAAGTAGTTAGGATATCTGACAGAAAGATTGTATTTGTTAGGATATCTGACAGGAATGCTTATAATTAGGATATCTGACAGGAATACTGTAGTAGTTAGGATATCTGACAGAAAGATTATATTTGACAGGAATACTATAGTAGTTAGGGTACCTGACAGGAATACTAGCTAGTAGTTAGGATATTTGACAGGAATTCTGTAGTTGTTAGGGTACCTGACAGGAATACTAGCTAGTAGTTAGGATATTTGACAGGAATACTGTAGTAGTTAGGATATCTGACAGGAATACTGTAGTAGTAAGGATATCTGACAGGAATACTGTAGTAGTTAGGATATCTGACAGGAATGCTTATAATTATGATATTTGACAGGAATACTGTAGTAGTTAGGGTACCTGACAGGAATACTAGCTAGTAGTTAGGATATTTGACAGGAATACTGTAGTAGTAAGGATATCTGACAGGAATACTGTAGTAGTTAGGATATCTGACAGGAATACTGTAGTATTTAGGATATGTGACAGGAATACTGTAGTAGTTAGGATATCTGACAGGAATACTGTAGTAGTTAGGATATCTGACAGGAATACTGTAGTAGTTAGGATATTTGACAGGAATACTGTAGTAGTAAGGATATCTGACAGGAATACTGTAGTAGTTAGGATATCTGACAGGAATACTGTAGTAGTAAGGATATCTGACAGGAATACTGTAGTAGTTAGGATATCTGACAGTAATACTGTAGTAGTTAGGATATCTGACAGGAATACTGTAGTAGTTAGGATATCTGACAGGAATACTGTAGTAGTTAGGATATCTGAATGGAATACTAATAGTTAGGATATCTGACAGGAATACTGTAGTAGTTAGGATATCTGACAGGAATACTGTAGTAGTTAGGATATGTGACAGGAATACTGTAGTAGTAAGTAAGGGAATCTGACAGGAATACTAATAGTTAGGATATCTGACTGGAATACTGTAGTATTTAGTATATGTGACAGGAATACTGTAGTAGTTAGGATATCTGACAGGAATACTGTAGTAGTTAGGATATCTGACAGTAATACTGTAGTAGTTAGGATATCTGACAGGAATACTGTAGTAGTTAGGATATCTGACAGGAATACTGCAGTAGTTAGGATATATGACAGGAATACTGTAGTAGTTAGGATATCTGACAGGAATACTAGCTAGTAGTTAGGATATCTGACAGGAAAACTGTAGAAGTTAGGATATCTGACATGAATACTAGTAGTTAGGATATCTGACAGGAATACTAGTAGTTAGGATATCTGACAGGAATACTGTAGTAGTTAGGATATCTGACAGGAATACTAGCTAGTAGTTAGGATATCTGACAGGAAAACTGTAGAAGTTAGGATATCTGACATGAATACTAGTAGTTAGGATATCTGACAGGAATACTAATAGTTAGGATATCTGACAGGAATACTAGCTAATAGTTTGGATATCTGACAGGAATACTGTAGTAGTTAGGATATCTGACATGAATACTGTAGTAGTTAGGATATCTGACAGGAATACTGTAGTAGTTAGGATATACTAATAGGTAGGATATCTGACAGGAATACTAGTAGAAATGGGTTGGACTACAGTTGCATCATTACTTATTTTAAATCCTTCCTATCTGTCATTATCATTACTTATTGCAAGTGTTTACACCTCCAAAATTTAATATTTTGTGGTATATTTAGTGATATTGAACAAAAATTCTGTTGATGTATATAGTCGTGATACATCAAAACAGAACGAGATATCTTGTCAAGCTGTGACCATTTTATTGTCCGAATTTTCACCCATTCACCCCTGAAATTTCATAATGGACTGTTCTAGTCCTTGATTTAGGAGAGTCTAATGTGTCTTCATGGGTGTATGTGTTAATAGTATTAATCATTAAATCTTACGACAGACATATTAATAACTTTACCTGGCTGGAGATTTTTCAATCAAAGCTGTTACTGTTTGTTATAGAAGTGTGTTGTAATTTCCTGAATACATCAGTAGCACAGCTGATGTAGATTTGCTATGATTGATATATATTGATTATAAATGATTCCTACTAATGTTTTCTAATTACAGAATCTGCTGGATGGAGGTTTCATAGATTGAGTCTTTTACACCTGAACTCTCATTATCATCTCACCTGGTGAAAATTGATGGGACCAACAGGTAAAAAAACATCTCTCTACAGTGTTTATTTAAACTGCTGTTTTCCGATCCCTCTTTTATTGCAAGCTCTTTGTAAAATACATGCAGTCAATCAAATTTGATGCAAAGTTTGAAAAATAGACTAATAACCTGTATGTATCAGACGGGGGTGGATAGGTGTGGAGGCGGGTTATAGTTGAGTTGCCGTTTTCTGATGGGACCAAATTATCATCAGAATCTCTACGAGACCAATGTCATCGAAATACGCTAAACCCATGGGGTCATTAGCCATGCAAGGAACCCACAACTCCCCATTCACAAGCTCCATAACAAGAGATTTGGTGCAATCTTCTAATGCGGTCATTTTTCGCTGCCATGGCGTTTGTTTGACCGAGCTCTGTTACCTGAAGCTGCCATATTGTAACCATCATCCGGGCGTTACAATATTCAACAATATATGATCAGTATAGTGTTTTAAAACTAAAATCTGAATACAGAGAGAGTCAAACAACGTGTAATCTTCAGTGTAATGTTAATCATAAAATACCAAAATTAATTTTAAATCTCCATTGTAGTCGTATATTATGATATATGTAGTTACCTGGTAGAGAAGGATTCGCTTTAGATGGGTACATTTGTACATTATCATATACAGTAAGTACAGACACATTATACTTTTCTATCAGGTATAACAACACACATATATATATAAGTTTTGTTTTTATGTAGATTTGAATTTTAATAAATATTTAGATCAATCCTTTTATAATAAATATTTAGATCAATCCTTTTGTTCAGAAAAAAAATCATCATCATTCCTACTTTAACGCTATAGACTATAGTTAGGAAGTTCATAATGATTCTGTTTTGAAAGTATAAAATGTACATTCATAGTGTATATATTATGTAATGAAAAAAAAATTCAGTTATAAAAATTTATTTCCAGTTTTACTGTAATTGTATATAGATCCTGGAAGCTGAGTTGGATTACAAATGAAATTTATACGTAATAGTATCTATGTTTATCTATGTCTTTAATATCTATCTTATCTTACTCAGTAAGCACACGGATAGAATTTGGAAATTAACATCATGTGTTATACTTCTTAGTCAAATAATACTATGATATCATTATTGTTAGAGACTTATCTATTCCAATGGAATGGATTGTAAACTCACATGGGCAATATCAAAATTAAGGGGAGAGAAGAAGTTAATGGGAAGTGGGCATTAATTTGGTGAAATGTGATATTGTACAATCATTATCCTGTAGGGAGGTCATTACCAGGGGTTACAGACCCCCTCCCAAGTAAGAACATATTATCCCTGCCAGGCAGGGTGTGACTGCTATCATGCAACATTGACATGCAAATCTCCACTCGGTTAGCATGCTATGTATTTACATATCAAATCTTCTCCTAACAATTCACTGTACTTTAAGGATACGTAAAAATCTGTTTAGAAATCACGGATTTTGGGTGGATTTTTATGGAATTTTGTTGAGGTTTTTCTTTTGAAGGTAAGGCTGTTATAATTTCAATATTTTTATAACTTAAATTTCTTAATTCAAGCTTATTTATTGGTAGGTATTATCCATTTAGAAATCATGCATATTCCATCAAGATGCAATACCATTCTGTTTACCATTTAGGTTTGTTTTGATACTATAAATTTAATATACCAATACTCTGATCAGAGGGATTAAGGTATTTCTTCATTAATGTTAATTACTAGTTAAATTAATGTATTTTCTTGTCTTAGACAAAGAAGTTATCCTAACCGTGTAGACAACGTAGATTGTCAAATTTTCAAGGCAGTCTGCCCCTTTATTTTTCCTTTTGTCTTCTTGTATTTCTATTGTTATTTCTGTATCAAGTATTTGGTTTATATGTGTCTTGATATAAGGACG
This sequence comes from Argopecten irradians, assembly GCF_041381155.1. NCBI lineage: Eukaryota > Metazoa > Mollusca > Bivalvia > Pectinida > Pectinidae > Argopecten > Argopecten irradians. Next base: position 14,707,761 of record NC_091137.1, on the reverse strand, counting down.
GAGTGCCTTGTATATTTGACAATTTGGCATGGTTAAGGTTAAACTTCTTTGCCCCATATACTATTTGAAGTAATTCTATCGTCCACACATACGTTTGTAAGATCCCATGTTACCCAGAACATACTATTGATATGACGTCTTTGACCCAACACATATTTCTTTGTATTTATACTAATATCTCAAAACAAGAAAAAAAAATGAACAGTTGTGATGACATCATGACTTGATCTCTCTTCAAATGATGCGTTGTTTAATATCAACACAACACATTAATATCATTACAGTCGAGTTTCTAGAAGGACACCAAAACCACCTAGGAAAATATTGTGATTGGACAGGTGTCCTTTATACACAGGCCAATTATATACATAAATCAGGTTGATTGTGCTTGTAGACAAGTATATTGTTGAGGTCCCGTATAGCATCAGGTTTGGTCTTTCCAGAGTAAGAAAATGGACAAAAACGGCAACAACAATGTTTAATAGTGAATCGTAGCATATATATTGTTGATATATCATTGTTCTATCAGTTAACCAGCGATAATTCTTTCGTGTAAATGATATTGAAAGCTGAAACCCCAAAAGAAAATACAAGTAATTCCTTTTAAACATTGAAACAGAATTGTTCTCGTTAACAGCTAAAGCTAATTTGTTTCAATATGGAATTGTCAATTGATTTACCATAAATACATTTTATGTTGTTTGTAACAATATAGACAACTTGACAAGTGTAAATCTGGATGATCAACTTAAGCTTAAAATCTAAAGATTCCTGGAAAGATTTGCTTTGTTATTGGTAGGTAGGAGTGTAATATACAACATGTGTTGATCTGGATTTGGGTCGGTGGGTCATCTGTATGTATACATGTAGGCCCTGGGATATAATGTGGGGGCGGAATATAGATCCTAAAGTAAGGCTATATCAATATAATTTTCTGTTTTATATGCTGATTCAAAAATTAGTTTTAGAATAAATTCAATTTAGGTCATTTTTGCCAAAGGTAACTCCTGCTGGTCTAATGGCATGTTGACCTAGTCCTTCACTTTTAAACGCTAATTGATCATTTTCTAAACTAAAGGAAAAACCAGTTTTAGACAAGGTCATAGCTCAATCAAAGAACATCAAGGGGGACCACTCTCCCAGCCTCTGTCATTTGACATGTTATATTTGCCTTATTATGCACACCTGTGCTTTGATCAGCTGGTTTCTTCAAAGATCTCTTAAGTGTAAATACAATTAGATTCTATTGACCAGTAGTATTTAAACCCTGCCTTATGTATTATTTACTAAGATCAAATAAGTACACAAATGTGTAATATTGCTCTTAAAGATTTTGTTAATACCTATGTACATAAGTGTAATTTTCACCTGTTTAAACTCTTACCTGTAATGGTCTAGACTAAAGTCTTTTAACTAAAGGATCATAAAACTGGAGAGCCATGACATACACTTGTACTATAAGCCTGGAGATTTTCGTGTGTAGAGATTTTCGTGTGTGTTTTCGTGTGTGGAGAATTTTCACTGAGACAGCTAGCTTTCAAACGATCTGTGGTGAGAATGTTCATGCTGTGAATCTTTACATGTCAAAAATTGTACTCATATTCAGGGGTACATATATCTGCAGAGATTTTATTTAATGAAAGCAAAATGATCGAAAAATTTCACACCATCCATAAATCTGAATTTCCAGTAAGGAAAAGAGACAAAAATCAGGGCCAGTGTTGGCACGTTCAGCATGAATATTAATACTCGGTTGTATTAAGTGATAAAACATTTCATTTGTATTTCAATAAAACAAATGATCATGTTACTTCTGTGTATAGAAGTGATAGATGAGTGTGAGGTTTGGGGCACTATAAACGTTTAATAAGGTGGGTGTGAAAACATGACTGATGCAACACTACAAATATGATTGACTCAGCCCAAAACAGGCAAAAGATTGAGTTATAGCTATCAATCTATGGAAACAAAGGAGGGCATGTTCTATATTTACACCACTATATATACCATATGGTTTCTTAAAGTACACCAGTACTTCTGTATCAATGTAAGGCGACAAAGATCTGTCTAGGCTGGTAGTACTATCATTTATACATGCATCATCATAGAAATGCTTTAGTTACAATAACTTTGACTCATCAGAGTGCTTATTCCAATGAAACATTGAAAAAAGAATCTTAACATGTCTTTGTCAGTCTGAAATGATGATTAATAGCTAGACACTGTAAGTTGACAAGGCTTTCCATACTTAGTTGGATGACCTTTGAGCATACAGGAAGTGTTGATGACTGACCACATCTGTCAAGCAGTCCCATCAATTTGTACTGGTCAATATTTGGTCAATGGTGATAGACAGTGTATAAAATAGGAAGTTTGGTTACCTGTCTCCTAACATGCCAACATTAATACTTAATTACAGCTTCCTTTAATAGCCTGAATAAAATTTATCGATTTTATTATCTCCCCTTTAACTAATACAACTGCATCTTTGAATTGCTGATTATCTCCCCTTAGAAATGGTATTACACTATTAACTCCATTATTTTACCAAAGAATCATATACCTGCACGCTATATCCTTGATTTTTTTTCCTTAAAGTCATAAAATAATACAACTGCCCATACATTTATGATCTCCCATTGGAATTCTACAAATGTAAGCTAATAACCAAGATTATATCTTGCTTAACACATTTAAATTGTTTGTTTTATTAAGATAAAATGATGGCTTTTCTGTATTACAGCTAAATGGAGATGGCTTAGAAAATATGAGTTTAATGATAACAGAGAGTAGTGAATAACATCTCTCATATCTCTTACAGACCCAGGTACACATTATACCAGACAGGGTAAACAGCATCCCTCATCTCTCACAGACCCAGGTACACATTATACCAGACAGGATAAACAGCATCCCTCATCTCTCACAGACCCAGGTACACATTATACCAGACAGGGTAAACAGCATCCCTCATCCCTCACAGAGCCAGGTACACATTGTACCAGACAGGATAGTAAACAGCATCCCTCATCTCTCTCTCACAGACCCAGGTACACATTGTACCCGACAGGATAGTGAACAGCATCCTTCATCCCTCACAGACCTAGGTACATGTTGTACCAGACAGGATAGTGAACAGGATCCTTCATCTCTCACAGACCTAGGTACATGTTGTACCAGAAAGGGTAAACAGCATCCCTCATCTCTCTCTCACAGACCCAGGTACACATTGTACCAGACAGGTTAAACAGCATCCCTCATCTCTCTCTCACAGACCCAGGTACACATTGTACCAGACAGGGTAAACAGCATCCCTCATCTCTCACAGACCCAGGTACACATTATACCAGACAGGGTAAACAGCATCCCTCATCTCTCACAGACCCAGGTACACATTATACCAGACAGGGTAAACAGCATTCCTCATCTCTCACAGACCCAGGTACACATTGTACCAGACAGGGTATTCTCCCATACCTGATAGGGTTATCCCGCAGTTGCTAGGGAAAAGATAACTCTGTCTTTTACCAGGGTAGGGAAAAGACAGCTCACATGCGCTTGACAAGGATGTCATTGATTCATGCGGAGATTATTGAAGAACACAATTAATTGTCATCACTATAAAAATAATTACTAATCTGATTTTTTTTTAAATATGGGAGAAAAATAATCTTAATGGGTCCGTCAAGAGGACAGAGATAGCTCAACCCTCGTGAAAGATTTTGACCGTCAACCCTTGGCAAGCCTCGGGTTGACCAGCCAAAAACTTTCACTCGGGTTGAGATATCCCTGTCTACTTGACAGACCTATGTGGAATTTTATTAATAAACATCAACCCTCATCTCTCTCTCACAGACCCAGGCACACATTGTACCAGACAGGGTAAACAGCATCCCTCATCTCTCTCTCACAGACCCAGGTACACATTGTACCAGACAGGGTAAACAGCATCCCTCATCTCTCTCTCACAGACCCAGGTACACATTGTACCAGACAGGTTAAACAGCATCCCTCAGGATAAACAGCATCCCTCATCTCTCTCTCACAGACCCAGGTACACATTGTACCAGACAGGTTAAACAGCATCCCTCATCTCTCTCTCACAGCCCAGGTACACTTTGTACCAGACAGGATAGTGAACAGCATCCCTCATCTCTCTCTCACAGACCCAGGTACACATTGTACCCGACAGGGTAAACAACATCCCTCATCTCTCTCTCACAGCCCAGGTACACATTGTACCAGACAGGGTAAACAACATCCCTCATCTCTCTCTCACAGACCCAGGTACACATTGTACCAGACAGGATAGTGAACAGCATCCCTCATCTCTCTCACAGACCCAGGTACACATTGTACCAGACAGGTTAAACAGCATCCCTCATCTCTCTCTCACAGACCCAGGTACACATTGTACCAGACAGGTTAAACAGCATCCCTCATCTCTCTCTCACAGACCCAGGTACACATTGTACCAGACAGGGTAAACAACATCCCTCATCTCTCTCTCACAGACCTAGGTACACATTGTACCAGACAGGATAGTGAACAGCATCCCTCATCTCTCACATACCCAGGTACACATTATACTAGATAGAGTAAACAGCATCCCTCATCTCTCACATACCCAGGCACACATTATACCAGATAGGGTAAACAACATCCCTCATCTCTCTCTCACAGACCTAGGTACATGTTGTACCAGACAGGATAGTGAACAGCATCCCTCATCTCTCACAGACCCAGGCTCACATTATACCAGATAGGGTAAACAACATCCCTCATCTCTCACATACCCAGGCACACATTATACCAGATAGGGTAAACAGCATCCCTCATCTCTCACAGACCCAGGCTCACATTATACCAGATAGGGTAAACAGCATCCCTCATCTCTCACAGACCCAGGCACACATTATACCAGATAGGGTAAACAGCATCACTCATCTCTCACAGACCCAGGCACACATTATACCAGATAGGGTAAACAGCATCACTCATCTCTCACAGACCCAGGTACACATTATACCAGATAGGGTAAACAGCATCACTCATCTCTCATAGACTCAGTTACACATTGTACCAAGTGCACCATGGCTATATGCAGCATTTACAACCTGGGAAATCTTAATTGGTCTCAATATAGAATTCTAATTGTCTCCACAAATAAATTCACCTGCTGCTAAGTAGAAATTTTAAGAGGTGCACTGTTCTAAATATTCCATATTGATTTAGGAATCCTTGATGATTTAGATGAAGCAGTGTGAGGATATTGCTTTAATATGGAGTTGATGATATAAAGTGTCTATATAGTAATAGATCATGAAGAGAATGAAATATAAAATATCATCTCCCCTTTATATTCATTTTAGCCAATAGCTTTTACTTTAAATGTTTGATATTTTAATCCAAATTTCAACCAGTTTTCTGATACTTACTCTTTCTTGTGTTTGATATCAAAATATTTTATTGTCAATACATATATTATTTATATCATAATTATATACACAGAGAAGAAGTTATCAACAAATAGATTAGCCAACACAGCTGTGTATAAATGCGTAATGACTGCTGACATCAAATAATAAGTATGCAATGGACTTGATAAAATGTTGGTAATTTCCAAAACACCAGATTAAACATCCTAGAAAAAGAAATGACAATTTCTTTATACACATTTTTTTCACCTGTACCCTGTGCCCCATAGTGTAATAAATAAACAGCCTTTCTGAGGCTAACAACAGGAAGAAGTCAAAAGTACATATATGGATTATAATCTTTATTTACCTATCAGGTTGTACTTCACTCTGTTATTTATACCTTAAAGCTATACCCTATACAGGTACTCGTCCCAGGGTCTGACTTAGGGTATAGACATACTGTAATTAGAGTCTCTGGAACCCCTGGAGCTATAGACACTTAACTCAAGGATATCATTGATAGAGTATGGTAAGCTGGGGAATTCACCCTAATAACCAGGTCAGTTATAATCTGTGTGATTATCATGTAATTAGTCTGCTCTAGGTCTCTCTTCTAACATGTTGTTACAGTTAGGTTATATCATAACAGTGATATCTATAGGGCGTATCACAGTACTGTTATGTAACACAAAGGGGGATAACTCTTGTTTATTGGAATGTATTTCATGAATTGATTTCGCTGTGATTAAGGCAGAGTATCTTATTGTAACATACACAATATAGTGGGTCATTGTGGTGTAGGGGATATTATATTTACTATTCCATAGGGCTTTGGTTTGGTTGAGAAATAAGAGAATTAATTTTCCCCATTCAATTAATGCTTGACTTTGTTTATCTTATGTGAGTACATGCAGTGTATATAACTTGTCTAAACCAGATATCACATAGGGTCAGCCTGTTTGGCTGACATAGCCAGGGTTCTGGATTATACAGTTGGCTGGCATAGCCAGGGTTCTGGATTATACAGTTGGCTGACATAGCCAGGGTTCTGGATTATACAGTTGGCTGGCATAGCCAGGGTTCTGGATTATACAGTTGGCTGACATAGCCAGGGTTCTGGATTATACAGTTGGCTGACATAGCCAGGGTTCTGGACTATACAGTTGGCTGACATAGCCAGGGTTCTGGATTATACAGTTGGCTGGCATAGCCAGGGTTCTGGATTATACAGTTGGCTGGCATAGCCAGGGTTCTGGATTATACAGTTGGCTGGCATAGCCAGGGTTCTGGATTATACAGTTGGCTGACATAGCCAGGGTTCTGGATTATACAGTTGGCTGGCATAGCCAGGGTTCTGGATTATACAGTTGGCTGACATAGCCAGGGTTCTGGATTATACAGTTGGCTGGCATAGCCAGGGTTCTGGATTATACAGTTGGCTGACATAGCCAGGGTTCTGGATTATACAGTTGGCTGGCATAGCCAGGGTTCTGGACTATACAGTTGGCTGACATAGCCAGGGTTCTGGATTATACAGTTGGCTGACATAGCCAGGGTTCTGGACTATACAGTTGGCTGACATAGCCAGGGTTCTGGAATATACAGTTGGCTGACATAGCCAGGGTTCTGGATTATACAGTTGGCTGACATAGCCAGGGTTCTGGAATATACAGTTGGCTGACATAGCCAGGGTTCTGGATTATACAGTTGGCTGACATAGCCAGGGTTCTGGACTATACAGTTGGCTGGCATAGCCAGGGTTCTGGACTATACAGTTGGCTGACATAGCCAGGGTTCTGGATTATACAGTTGACTGACATAGCCAGGGTTCTGGACTATACAGTTTGCTGGCATAGCCAGGGTTCTGGATTATACAGTTGACTGACATAGCCAGGGTTCTGGATTATACAGTTGGCTGGCATAGCCAGGGTTCTGGATTATACAGTTGGCTGGCATAGCCAGGGTTCTGGATTATACAGTTGGCTGGCATAACCAGGGTTCTGGATTATACAGTTGGCTGACATAGCCAGGGTTCTGGATTATACAGTTGGCTGGCATAGCCAGGGTTCTGGATTATACAGTTGGCTGACATAGCCAGGGTTCTGGATTATACAGTTGACTGACATAGCCAGGGTTCTGGATTATACATTTGGCTGACATAGCCAGGGTTCTGGATTATACAGGTTTTATTACTCTTCAAATTTAGAAGGAAAATGTCATACAATAACACCAAAATACACATGGATCTGGTGATTAGACAGGAGCTGCTTTGTCAAGTCATATTGTAAACAGTACACGGCATACCATATTGTAAACAGTACATGGCGTACCATATTGTATACAGTACATGGCGTACCATATTGTATACAGTACATGGCATACCATATTGTATACAGTACATGGCGTACCATATTGTATACAGTACATGGCGTACCATATTGTATACAGTACATGGCATACCATATTGTATACAGTACATGGCATACCATATTGTATACAGTACATGGCGTACCATATTGTATAGAGTACATGGCGTACCATATCGTATACAGTACATGGCGTACCAGATTGTATACAGTACATGGCATACCATATTGTATAGAGTACATGGCGTACCATATTGTATACATACATGGTGTATACAGTACATGGCGTACCATATTGTATACAGTACATGGCATACCATATTGTATACAGTACATGGCATACCATATTGTATACAGTACATGGCGTACCATATTGTATACAGTACATGGCATACCATATTGTATACAGTACATGGCATACCATATTGTATACAGTACATGGCGTACCATATTGTATACAGTACATGGTGTACAATATTGTATACAGTACATGGCGTACCATATTGTATACAGTACATGGCGGTACTTATGTGATACTTTTAAATGTTCTTACAGTTTCATTATGTTGTGTTTACATTGAGTTGGTATAAGTGTACAAATAGTATGTAATGTTTCCTCCCACGTGTAATGAAACAACACATAAATACACAAGAGAAGTGTGTGTATAAGGTATACAGATATATCCTTAGGGATGTAGCTCTGATAAAAATTACAGAAAGGCTGAGAAAGCTTATATCCCTGGGTCTATAATTTTTGGGTAAATGAACAACATGATCGTGTTGCCAGCTGAATCCAATCTGACTGTATGGCTGATACAGGTGAAAAGGTACAGGGTTGGTGTGTGGGCGGGTAGAGCAACCACTATTGTCAATACAGTGTCGATTCAGAACACTAGGCCTTTAAAATATACACCACAGCATATGTCAAGTCTCTTGTACACATGTGTATACACAAAACATCAACATAAGAACACGTTTTGGATTTACATGTTTGGATGTGAAGGTTTGTGTAACGTTTGCTGTTCAACTGTCCCTATTAGAGGGTTCACACTTCCTCTACATATTACAGTTGTACTTGATTAACAACATACGGTAGGTTATATGTTATTATTTGTTTAACATTAGAATCAATATTCAGGTGTATATCATTTAGAAATCCTGTTTGTATATACTGTCAGGCATTGTTAATGAAATGTTGTTTTGTCACGAAACACAACTGAAACTGTATTTAAATTGTCAAAATTTGGCTATATGATATTTATCTACCTATGTACATGAATTGGTCGAATTCAATTTCAGGATTGGTTTCTCATGTATTACTTTACTGCAGTGTCTTTAAACCTGATCATGAAGGTTTATGAGGACTGTGGTCACTACCATCATGTAAGGGTGTGGATAAGGACATTATCCTGTTTTATATAATACCCTGGAAATGTAACCTTGGAAACAATGTCCATTGATACAACTATGGACATATCATCCGTGTTATCATGTGAGACAAACCCTCCACCCTCAGGGTTTTGAGTTGGAATCCCCTGTGAGGAAGCCATCACAATTTAGCCCTCCATCTTAGGGTCATGAATTCAAATATTCCTATGAGCGACTGTTACTTGCCACAAGCTCTCAACCTCTGGGTTGCAAGTTAAAATCCTATGTGGGACGGTTGCAAGGTACTGACTGCTGGTCGGTGGTTTTTTCAACGGATACACTGTCTTCCATCATCTAAACTTGACACATCCTTAAATGACCATGGCTGTTAATAGGACATTAATCTAATCACACCACCAAATTATTCTGAGTATGACATAAGAAACATTATAGAAATGATAGCGGCTCTTTTTGGACCTGAAATGAAAATTATATAGATTAATTCCAAATTATCATTTACAAAATTCATTTTAGTTTGAAGTGCCTCTTACTTACAACAAGAATGTAATTTGTGTCTTTTATGCCATAAAAATTAAAGATACACACACTATGCTAAACTTATTTATTACACCGGACTGTGACTAAAGGTGCTCTTTACCGACTCTTAAGAATTACTTTCATTAAGTTATAAAATGCTTAATCCCTACACCATATATGATGTACCAGGCGTTATATGTCACAGGAGGAGATTCAGAGTGCTCATTTCCTGATAGATGACAACAGTAGGGAAGTTCACAGAGATTTCCAGGTACGCAATAGTGAGGCTGAAGCCTTCATGGAAGCAGAGTGAACTGATTCATTTTGAATGAGTGAAAGGTTTTGTGGGATCATAGTGAGCTTAAGGATGTACTCCTCTGAGAAGTCAAAATTTTCTTGTATTAAACTTTTTTCTCATATAGATTTTTGGAAATAGGAGTTCATGCCATAAAATAAAAATAGAAGAAAAAACATATGTCTTGTGCTCTTTTTTGAGCTATTGTCATCCAAAGATACCTAATTGACAAAATATTAGATTTTATGGGAATTTTGCCGTTTTGACCATATACACAATAGATTAAAGCCATAATTTCCGAATGAGGTGTTTGATATGTATAGATGTTTGTAGAATTTATTTTCTAGTAGTCTTCTTTAAAAATATACCAGTTTTGATCAATAAGACTTACATTTTTTCTCAGAATAACAACATATGCTACCCCTACCCCTTAATTTTGAGCTTCAAAATGCACCATCTTCAGTAATTTTTGCCAAATTTAGCCCTTTATAGAAAAAGTTCTGGTATTAAACTTTTGTTAATATTTTGCATATCAACAGGGAAAGGGTTGTTCTTTCCAAATCAGGCAGAAAAATGGGGGGTCCGTGTGCTATTTATTTGCCCCATTTGAATATTTGTTATTTTTCAGTATTTTCGAGTAAAAAATAATTGTGCTCAAATTACCATTAAATGTAAAAATAAAGAGACAAAAGTGTATCATATCACACATTAATGCTCAATATTTTAATTACCATGAACCCAGTAAAGATTTACAGCAAAAATTACCTTGATACAGCTAAAAATACTGGCGCAGTGATGATTTAAGTAAAAACAATTTTTGTAAAAAGTGGTAAAACTGTGGCTCAAAGCAAAAAAAGACACAATTTCAAAATGGCCGCCAAATGGGCCATTTCTTAAAATCCCCATATAAAATTTTTTGACAAAATTTGCAACTGGTAACTTCCTACAGATATTGATAGATTTTATTTGAAAATCTCATAACTTCTTTGATCTATGTCGAAACGAGACTTCAACGGGACTGAAACCTCAGAAGAATACAACCTTAATGTTGAATGAGAATGAACCTATTTGTTGACACTGTTGAATGAGAGTGAACTTATTTGTTGACACTGTTGAATGAGAGTGAACCTATTTGTTGACACTGTTGAATGAGAGTGAACCTATTTGTTGACACTGTTGAATGAGAGTGAACTTATTTGTTGACACTGTTGAATGAGAGTGAACCTATTTGTTGACACTGTTGAATGAGATGAACCTATTTGTTGACACTGTTGAATGAGAGTGAACTTATTTGTTGACACTGTTGAATGAGAGTGAACTTATTTGTTGACACTGTTGAATGAGAGTGAACTTATTTGTTGACACTGTTGAATGAGAGTGAACCTATTTGTTGACACTGTTGAATGAGAGTGAACTTATTTGTTGACACTGTTGAATGAGAGTGAACCTATTTGTTGACACTGATGAATGAGATGAACCTATTTGTTGACACTGTTGAATGAGAGTGAACTTATTTCTTGACACTGTTGAATGAAAGTGAACTTATTTCTTGACACTGTTGAATGAGAGTGAACCTATTTGTTGACACTGTTGAATAAAAATGAACTTATTTCTTGACACTGTTGAATGAAAGTGAACTTATTTCTTGACACTGTTGAATGAGAGTGAACTTATTTCTTGACACTGTTGAATGAAAGTGAACTTATTTCTTGACACTGTTGAATGAGAGTGAACCTATTTCTTGACACTGTTGAATAAAAGTGAACTTATTTCTTGACACTGTTGAATGAGAGTGAACTTATTTCTTGACACTATTGAAGGAATGTGAACTAATATGGTGCCATTGTTGAATCATACTGAACTTATGTACCCAAAATTTTTCCAATCAATGAAGGTTTAGCAGCGTTTATTATTTGTTTTTATTGGACAGCTATGATGTGTAAGAAATCAGATGAAAGTTTAATTTGCCTGACAGGGGTGATGTTGACAACAATATTTATATGAGGTAGATGGAGTTTAGACATCAACTCACCCACTCCGTTGTGACGGTCATTAGATTTTAATATGGATACTGACATCCTGAGGAAGGCGGCTCATTGTGTTGACCTTGTGATGTATATCTATAAATTAATAATGTATTTTGTAACGGAAGTGTACAGTTTTGTTATGTTGGTGATTCAGTGCGGTATTGTGACCACTTGTCAGTCTGTGCATACTTTAGTACAAGCGATCACATAGATCTCAGTTCTTTGTTATTAGGAGATATCAGATATAAGACCAGATAAATGACATACGATATGCACTCTGGAGTGGAGGACATGACGCAGACCAGTTGTCTTTTGACCTCTCGTGCATTTGATCGTCGATATCAGCTCCTGCATTGAAGTGGCATTGTATTTGCATTTTAGGTCAGCTGAGACAATGTCTCGAGAGACGTCTGTACATCATGTATCATGCGTCAGCTTCATTTGTACGTTGGGTTTTCATTGGCATTCATATTCTGACTTCTAGGAACTAATTACATTGAAAATAAAACATTATGTCTAAGTAGCACCCATAACTATATCTACAACAGGGTCTCAAGGTCTTTATGATTGTGGGATCCTACATTCGTTCCATTGTAAGAAGAAGGTAAAGTTTATAAATGGTTTATATGAACTTAATTTGTTTAATTACCATAAGGAAATGATTTGATAAGAAATATTGGTAGAAATAACAGTTTGTTACAATATTTAAACTCTGACATATCAGCACTCTACAGATAGCCATTGGAACTGAAGAATGTTGGATAAAAAGTCGAATTGAATGGACCTGAACATATTGAGATCAAGAATTTTCTTTCAAAGATGAGTAATACAAGGCTTTAAATAATTTGTTTAAACAATTTAAGTCAATATCCCAAATCTTTCTGTCCAGCTCTGGTTTCACAAGTTACAAATGGATAGTGGTTATTTTGCTTAGATTCAGCAGATTCTTCCCGTCAATCACCAGGGAAATATGTTATGTACCTGATATCCAAGGTCGATCACTAGAGTTGTGTGCCACTTTCTGAGATGGTCATATTGTAAATAGAATCATTGTATAATGCATCTCTGAGATTTTATGAAGAAAATAAGGTTCATTCCTTTCACATACCAGAGCAATTAAAATCATTATTAATGGTTTTATGTAATGGCTTGGAAACAATATACTGATAATCATTTGATGAATACAAGATGTATAGCGAAATAAACAAACAATACTGTCAGCGAGTGTGCTACTGACTGAAGGTTATAACAGGACTAGGAGACGTAGGCGGTGTTTGATTCCATTGATGATTTGACAGGTATCAAAACAGAACTGGACTATTTATGTCAAGTGTTCTGACGTTTTCACGCCTCAGCGAATGATTGCCGTGTCCAGCAGATTAATCTGTTTTTGATGTATATATATTTGTTATAGTCTAAAAGAGAACACCACAGGTTTACTGACCATATGGTCCACAAATGGGAATTTCAACAAGGTCACATGATGAATATTTATGATATAAGGTACCAGATATTAAAATTTTATTTGCAGTAGGCCTAATTTAGAATTATTCTTGAATATTAGGATAATAATCTTTAATTATTGGATCTTAGATTTTGGATTTTATGCCTCCATCTCCTAAGGAAAATGTACCATCTGGGGAAGCCATGTTCGAAAGTACACCAGAGAATTCCCAACTCACTAATTCTCAAGGATCAATGAGATAGAAAATATAATCCTAACAACATTGACTCCTATAAGGCTTACCTTGGTACTATGTAAATTATTCATGATATAAGTATGTAAATATTTACTAAAGATATCATAATGTCATCCTAATTGGCTGATCTATGAGTTGATATGTACTTGAGAAGGAACCTGATCTGGTCTGAGTATTGGTCAGTGGCAGTGTGTAGTAGGCTAATATCACATCGGTGTGAAATTCTAGTACGTATACTTGTAGGCAAATCCTCATGTGGTTCAAGTAGGTTTGAAGTAGAGTAAGCTGAAATATTTGCCTGTTTTATCAACAAATATTGTATGAACAGTAATATATATGTAACAGGGAGCAAGATTTTATATTAAATTTAATCACTGCCTCTGCCAGAGATCCAACTCTGGACCTGTGGATCATACTGGTCTTACACTCAACTGATCAAAGCTGAAGAGAAGTTCTCATATTATGGGTAGTATTGACCATGCAGTTCTTCCAAATAATCTACCAAAAATCTTTACTATGTTTTGGTGGTATTTGTAATACATTCATACCAAATAATCTACCACAAATCTCTTATATGTTTTGGTGGTATTTGTAATACATTCATACGAAATAATTACCACAAATCTCTAATATTTTGGGTGGTATTTGTAATACATTCATATCAAATGATCTACCACAAATCTCTACTATGTTTTGGTGGTATTTGTAATACATTCATACCAAATAATCTACCACAAATCTCTAATTTGTTTTGGTAGTATTTGTAATACATTCATACGAAATAATCTACCACAAATCTCTAATATTTTGGGTGGTATTTGTAATACGTTCATATCAAATGATCTACCACAAATCTCTACTATGTTTTGGTGGTATTTGTAATACATTCATACCAAATAATCTACCACAAATCTCTAATTTGTTTTGGTAGTATTTGTAATACATTCATACGAAATAATTACCACAAATCTCTAATTTGTTTTGGTAGTATTTGTAATACATTCATACGAAATAATCTACCAAAAATCTCTACTATGTTTTAGTGGTATTTGTAATACATTCATACAAAATAATCTACCAAAATTTCTACTATGTTTTGGTGGTATTTGTTATACATTCATACCAAATGATCTAACACAAATCCTTAAAGCCATACTCTACGGTAACTATCAACAAAAAGTCGAGTTAGATTTGACCCTGATATTGTCAGTATTTGTAGATGTAGTTGAAATTAAGTTATATCAAAGAATATTTATAATGATTTCTTAATAACTTTGGTACAGCAGTTGTTGAAAGTCGATACTTGTAAACATGCTTTCATTTTAAACTGGTCGCCATAGAAGTTATGATTATTGCCAAACAGAAGTCAGAAAGTTCATGACTCGTTCTTGGAAGAGTTCGGACATACATTACATATTTACGATATTAACATCTCGGCAACAATGTAACAATGTCTGTTAACTTCAGTATGTTTGACTAAATGGGACCCACCTAGCGATGTTCAATATTTATTTGGTTTTTATTAAAAGTTTGTGAATCATTACCGCTCATCTTGACTTTGATTTAATCCTGTCTCTGCATTCTGCTTTGACAATATAATTTTGTTATCTTTGAGAACAAAAAAAAATCTATATATAGCACAGTTGTGTTTTGTTGTTAAAACATGTATAGAGTACGTGCTAATTCCTGCATAGACCTGATCATGATTGCCGTATTTTCTATTTGCACAATTTTAACTGTTTACAGATAGATATGTCTCTGATCTGTCATTTACTGATTTATTTGTGAGGGTTTCGGAGATTTTTATCAGATTATGTCGTGTAAAAAGTTTATCAGTGAAATATAATGATTAGGTGTGTGTCCTAGTGATTTCTTACCATTATAAAGTCGCCCTGGACTGGGCGCATATGTCAGCTGTATCTACAGTTGAGTGATGCGGCCTTTTTAAGTAATTTGTCACTTAGACACTGGCTTGTATTCACTTCACATGTAAAACTAAAAAAGTTTAGCCTCTTAACCACAAACATGGCATTCACAACTAGCAAAACATTTGCCACTGGCATTCATATCACTAGAACGGCAGTTGCTTGATGAATTTAACAGTTGGTATGAAATGTAGGACATCAAACATGAAATAAGGTAAAAATTGTAAAATTAGATATTTTGGTGTTGTTAATCAGTGTTCAAGATATGGAATTACAGTTTGGTATGGTGTTTCTGAATTTCTTGTTTTCTATCTTATCTTATTCATGACAAGATTTGGTGACTTAGATGTTTTTCTCGGTGTTGATTTCAACATAAAAGTTCACACCCAGTATAGTATTACATCAATATCACAGTCCTAAATAAATGATTACAATTACAAAATAATATCAAAATCAATCTTTTTTTTAATTGTGTAATTTTATTTAGGAATGGCAAATGCAACATACTGATAGTGGCATTGGTACGTGTTATAGCAAGGGGAATAACTCCACTATGAGAAAGAATTGTGATTTAGATATATCAGGTGTAGTAAGACTAAGAAGCATGTCATATAAGAAATGTGTAAATATAAGCTTCTGATATGGTAGACTATTGAAAAAGTACAGAGAAACACATGTAGTCTTATTAGTTTGAATTTAAAAAATTAAAGGAAGACAGCCATATATTATATCAGTTAGTAATCTGAATCTCTTAATCCTAACTTCCTGTTTTGGGATTTGTTTGCATGTTATTGAAGTAAAGGGACATCCAAATACATGACTTGTTGAATATCCATAAAACCACACATGTTTATAAGGTTAGACCGGATCTAGGTGTAATATTTGATGTGATATTTTACTGGTTGTTGTAAAACCAGTTTGTCACTATACACAGCTATACATGTTACCACTTTCAGAAATGTTATATCCATTATGTTACTTGGGTGTTCTGTAAGATAATACCAGTAAATATTTGATGTAAAATGAATATAAAAAATCAACGCCTACCTAGATTACAAAAAGTTTCTTTGGACCGGGGCCGCCCAATATTTCAATTACGGATAAAAACCACCTTCGCTAGCAAGGGGTTATAATATAATTACTATACTAATAAAAAAGGTCGGTACTATGGGATCGTAACTCTTGGCTAGCAAAGATGGCAAAAACCATACTTATAACCAAACATCATTGAAATATAGGTATATACACAGACACCAAAAATCCCTATGTTTGTCTATTCTATTTAAAGTAGTTTTAAAGTATGTGTATTAAGACTGTCCATATACAGGTTAACGATGTGTCCTGTTTCTTCTTATGTTTCAGGTTGTGATGCTGAAGATGAATAGATAAAGGAAACTGTGTGCGAGCTTTAGTTTCAGGGAGCTACCATCCTACCAGGTATATTAACCATATATCTGACACTTATGCTCTGGGTATATATATATATATACAGCTGAAAACAATAGATACATAATGATGAAATCATAAATGAAACTTCAGTTGATAAAAAGACATAAATAAATAAAAAGTTATGCAAAGACTCCTGAAAACGTGCAAGGAGAATAGAACCTGGAGCTCAGCAATAGTAAGTGTCCTGTGTCCATGACACACAGCACACAAATCTATGTCAAAAATGGTATAACTGATTGCTGTTCACAAAACAGCAATTTCTGCTCAAAAATGGTTTAACTTGATCAATATACAGATCTGGATAAAAAAAACCCAGCAAATCTGAGTCCAAGATGATAAAACTCAGAACATAAATCTAGGTAAAAAATGATGTCGTTTTAAACCCTCATGGCTATGTTAACCAAATTAACTAGTTTTCTACCTAGAAACCAAATAAGAGAGAGTCAGCTAACAATTGGACAAAAGGATATATGTTTGATAACAGCATAATAAGATAATTGACCTTTATTGTATATTACTGGTAACTATCAACGATTTCTGTTGAAGTTACAAAAGAATGCTGTGATTAATTGTGATGAAAAATTAAATGAAAGCACATTGAAAATAATACAATATTGATGGTTAGAGATTGTGAAACATTTCAGTGACCAGGATCCTATATGTCTATACAAAGCTTATTGCCATAATAGAACTATAGCTATATAGTATATATTGAAAATAAGAAGTTGTAGGAGTATTGACACAGACTATGTGGGTGACCTGTTTTAAATAAAGCCTGCTGTTGTGAATATGAGTTGTTACATGGCTGTTCTTGTTGTTAGTCATACATTATGAAATGTCTCCTTCCCACATATTGTAGATATAACCATTGTTTGCTATTGCAAGTTAGATATATAAAATTTGGTATTGATCTGTTGGAAGTGCTAACTTTCCCTGAGTATATGTTTTCATTGTTGACCAGTAGCAGCGGATATTCTCAGTGCATTTAAAGCCTTGGTTTATCAGGCTCTACCTTCGGGCTCTACCTTCGATGCTGCCGCTGTAAAGTGCTTTCTTTAGTTAGAAGAATTTAAATATCTATAGAACCACAACATCTTTGTTAATTTACATATTTTAGTTCATGATAGCAAAGAATTGTAAAAGTAGACTTAATATGATTCACAGTTCTACATTAGTCTCTTATACATTACAATACATAGCCTCACATTACTTCATTCACCCCTGAAACTTCATAACGGACTGGGCTAGTCTTTTGTTTAGAAGAGTCTAAATGCGTTCATGAGTGAATGAATTAAAGCATTGCTGTTAGAGCTGACTCTAGATCCATCTATAAAGGAATCATTATCTTCTGCGAAATTGGGAGAATTTGTGAATTCATAGAAATTACACACATGCACCACTCCACTCCCCCTTTTGATGACATATGATAAATAATTGTCTTATTCTTGTCAAATGCATTGTTAACATACCTCAACTTGTTACACATATGTACTATAGATATTTGACTTATATGTGAAAGAATTCCCAGACATACTGCAGCCTCCCAAAACACTGCTGATAGGCAATAAATGTTCACTAATATAGCCGACGTCATAGAAAATCAAATTGCCTGCTTACCTTTTTACACCAGATTGTATATTATTTTGAAGGTAAAGTCAACCACTAAAACTTTACACTTATTTTAACAGCTAAGCATGGATAATCTCCCTTTGACTTGAAATAATGAGAAACAGTCAACAGATGTTGGTATGGCGTATCAGTGGCAAAAACTAAGTCCAGCTCAATTCCACCAGCTTCAGGAGTATACCTCATGTGAGTACCATTCTGATCTACTTCCGGTCAAAACAAATAAGATGTGAAGTACAGGCATGAACAAATTTTTTTAATAGTTCATTTGTGAGTTACATGTATAGTCCATTGGTAAAATGTTTGTGTCAGGAAGTCACAATGAGAAAAAAAGTGTCAGGAAGTCACAATAAGAAAAAAAAGAAACATTAATCTGTAATATCTGGAATTTATTTTCTAATAAATTGTTGTTTGGAAAGCAAGTTTATAAGTTCACATATTCATGATAGATATTTTTGTGATCACAAAATGATAAACAGTATCTATGTGATCATTGCCTGAATATTACTTTTGAAATAGATGTTTATCACCGAGTCTTGTCATCATGATAGAGGTTACAGTCTAGACTTATAGTAGTAATGATATGGACTTGGCTTATTCTTTTGTCACAAGAATTGTTTTAAGTTTACTGGAAGATAACATTAATCAGTTTAAAATAATTTAGAATTTAGCTGCTAGATGCTAGTGATAGTTTTGTGACTATTACAAAGGGAGATAAATGTAGGCTAGAGTGAAAGTTGTCTTATTATACAAAGGGAGATAATTTTGATGAAGTGATTTTTATCCTGCTAAACCAAGGGAAATAATGGAGATTGGTTGATAGTTATCTTATATACTGAAGAAGATTATCGATAGTTAACTTGCTGTACAAGGAGAATACAACTGGTACCAAGTTATGGTGGATAACTGTATTGGGTCAAAATGATATTCTTAGCTAGCTTTACTAAGGGAGATAAACTAGTATGCTTACAAATAGTGCAATAGATTGATAGCTGCTAGCTGTACCTCTAAAGTGGGGAATATAGTTACTTTCTTCTGTAACAAGGGGAGATAAGTGGGATATATTGATAGCTGTTTTACTATAGGGGAGATAACTTTGAATAATTTGATAATTGATTTATTCACCAAAAGGAGATCATTCTTATTGAGTGATAATTATTAATAATCAACTGTACCGTGAAGAAAGTAATAAAAAATTGTTATATAAACATTGAATGGTGTAATTGCGCATGTTGAGTTAGAAATAGATGTAATTCTTAGCATGCATTTTGGTAGGTGTCGGATGTTGCATGATGGTGTAGGGGCAGATAACTTATATTGTATAGGTTTCTTCAATCTGTTTGAATGTGAACCTTTCCTTATCAATGTTGTTGCCTTATTCATTTTTAATGTCCTTTTGTATTTTTTCTTTATTTTTTTTTATTTTTTTGACCTATGTTTGAACTCTAGCTAAGACAAGGACAGGTATTTGTGTTATCCTGTGTATGACATATATGTGTTTAGTGTTGTTTGTTAACCACCCTTGATCTCAATATACTAAACTCAATTGGAATATTTATTTATCAGGGTACAATTTATAATACTGGTGAGTCTATAAATTCAAATTTTTCCATTCTGACAATTTTGTCTTTTTCAAAATTATTTATAAATTTTCACGTATGATTTATTTCGCCACATTTCTTTATTTTGGGACATGATATGAAGTTGAAGATGAAGCATGTGATATTGCTATCTGTAATATTAGGCTTTGTTAAGTTCACCAGGTCAAAGTTGGCCAGGGTCACAATATCAATTCCTTAGAATTGATCATTTTATTGAAAAATACATCAGTAAATAACATAATTATAGTTTGTTTTACAGCTGTGCATATCTAGGTCAGGTCAGGGTTGAGACAGTATAGTACAGTCAAATTATGTCAAATTTTATTTCACAGTTTTACAAAAATAATGTTTGGAATTCCAGGTTGAATGACTCATGAATTTTCTCAATTCTAAGTTGCAATGATATTTATTGCTTGAGTTTTGAAATGCCCCTGCACATTCATTGTGAAGTTCAAATTTACTAATAAAGAATTTATCGTCAGCTCTGTAGTAAATGGGCTAGAGTTATCATCATTTGTCTAACTTAAGGTCTTTTTAGTTTATTGCTAATTTATAATCTAGCTTGCTTCTGATGTAACAAAAATATACCAAATTGGTCAAAAGTCTTTTTATTTTTCATTTTACATCTGGTAATGAAAAACAATTATTGATAGTTCTAAGATAATTAATGAAAGTGTGAGGAATTTGAATTGTGACCTCTGCCTAGCTAACAGGGTATAACTTACATATGTTGAAGGGTGCAATGATCATATCACTTGAACATGTAACCATTCACGGCATGTTATGATGTCACAAAATTACTAAAACCAGCACTTTGCTCAAAATCTTTAATTGATAGAGATTGAAAAAGAGTTTTACAAGATCATCAATTTTGTAAAAATAAATGATAATAGTCTTGTCCGTTATTCTGTGTCATCAAGGCTAAATATACTTAATTCATAAAAGAACAGCTCTTTTCAATATTGCTAATGTATTTTCATTTCAAAATATTTTATTGTAATAAGCAAAGGCATCAGACAAAGCCAACTTCACACAAATGTATGTATAGATCAGTAGATTGTAGATAAGCGATGCAGGTCCTATGGACCTTTGTTTCAGGCTGTTGTCATTATGAAACAGGAATGAATAGGAGTAATGTTTTGTATTTTTTGTAGAATTTCTATTGGTGATTACGTGGCCCATTCCCATTCTTTAGGTCTCATCTATTGGTCACTAGATAATGAAAGCGAGGTATTGTTGTAAACTTTATTTGTAAATGTTGAACAGGTAAGGAGAGTGGCGGAGGTAAGACGCGTACCACTATTTATAACCTACGACTCACACCACTTTTAACATCATTGGTTTAATCACTTTGGATTTTCAGTCTCTGATATCCTCTGACTGTCTCCCAGTTCTGCTGTAAGGACATAGGACAATACAACATGGTAGTGATTACTGGTCTGAAATCCTAGGGCAGCACAACATGGTAGTGGTTACTGGTCTGAAATCCTAGGGTAACACAACATGGTAGTGGTTACTGGTCTGAAATCCTAGGGCAGCACAACATGGTAGTGGTTACTGGTCTGAAATCCTAGAGCAGCACACATGTACAATAGGTAACAACAGGTAGTGGTTACTGGTCTGAAATCCTAGGGTAACACAACATGGTAGTGGTTACTGGTCTGAAATCCTAGGGTAACACAACATGGTAGTGGTTACTGGTCTGAAATCCTAGGGTAACACAACATGGTAGTGCTTACTGGTCTGAAATCCTAGGGTAACACAACATGGTAGTGGTTACTGGTCTGAAATCCTAGGGTAACACAACATGGTATTGCTTACTGGTCTGAAATCCTAGGGTAACACAACATGGTAGTGGTTACTGGTCTGAAATCCTAGGGTAACACAACATGGTAGTGGTTACTGGTCTGAAATCCTAGGGTAACACAACATGGTAGTGGTTACTGGTCTGAAATCCTAGGGTAACACAACATGGTAGTGGTTACTGGTCTGAAATCCTAGGGTAACACAACATGGTAGTGGTTACTGGTCTGAAATCCTAGGGTAACACAACATGGTAGTGCTTACTGGTCTGAAATCCTAGGGTAACACAACATGGTAGTGGTTACTGGTCTGAAATCCTAGGGTAACACAACATGGTAGTGCTTACTGGTCTGAAATCCTAGGGTAACACAACATGGTAGTGGTTACTGGTCTGAAATCCTAGGGTAACACAACATGGTAGTGCTTACTGGTCTGAAATCCTAGGGTAACACAACATGGTAGTGCTTACTGGTCTGAAATCCTAGGGTAACACAACACATGGTATTGCTTACTGGTCTGAAATCCTAGGGTAACACAACATGGTAGTGGTTACTGGTCTGAAATCCTAGGGTAACACAACATGGTAGTAGTTACTGGATGTTGCAATATTGACTTTTAGTTCATACAATTTATATATTGCTTATTATTTTTTGGGATAACATATTTGCGGCTGGATTACTGAGAATACGATGTCTGTATAGTGTAGGAAGGAAGTAAGGCAGTATGGAATCAATCTTAATTTGTTGTAGCTGCTAGATTTAGTCCTCAAAGATATCAAAAATGTTTTCATGTACTTCTATTAAACTCAACTTGGAGTTACTTTTTTACTCTGTGAATTTATATTAAGTATTTTCAAGACTTATTTCATAACAAAGTATCCAAAATAATTCACATTTGATCCTTTAGTCAAACTTATGACCTTATTATAGCTCATAAGTGGAGAAATCCATGATAACATTAGGTAGTGGTAATTCAGTACTTCTCATGTCCTAGTTGTAATATCCGGTGTTTGACTTTGAAGTAGGCAGTACATTATGTTACATATGGTGTGATAGTACGGGGATCACATCCACATTACATAAGCAACACGACAACACTATCTTACAAGTTAATGATACATGTATAACGATCAGGATTTACTGATAATGGCTGGTAGCATTTCTCACATATCTAGGTGAATCAATACCAGGTGTGGTTAGTTACACAGGTGAGAATTACTGATAAAGGTACAGCAGCTGGATCATCATTACAATGGTCATTTCTACGATAATCCCATCTATAAATAGAAAAAGTAGAATTTACCAAAATAATTGCACATGAAAAAAGGTCAGCTACTAGTATTACAGAGCGATTTATCTGTAAAATTGTGAAATTAAATCGCTGTGAAAATGTAGATGGGAATGAAAAAACGAATTTAAGTGACCACAAGAATTTCTTGGTTTACAATACTCTGTCTTTTCATATTGTTAGCTCCCTTGTAGTTAGGTATCAGGTCATTTTTTTAGTGCAATTTATGTTGTTTTCTCCGAAAAGTATGATGTAATGCTGGCAAACACATGATGTCACAATTATCAATACCTACCTGCAAGGGCAGATAACTCTGTAATATGCAAATACAGAATAGTGTTGTAGTGCTCTCCGGAGAAGTATATGACCCTATCATAAATTTCTATTCATGCATTTTCTTCTTACTTAATTGTAGTAGAGTAGTTTTCATTCACAATGACATTCAAAAATTCAATATATATTATATCCAGATCCATAAAAAATAAGTCTTTTGCTTTTGGGCTTCCTTGATGATAAAACAAAGGATCCAGATTGACCAGAAACTTTCGGTGTGTACCCAACTATTGTCCTCAGCAGAACTGTTAGATAGACAGGTGTGTGTCGGGCTGGAATCCTGTTTTCTTTGATCTGTATAGCTTTGCAGCAGTGACATGCCATTTGTCTTCTGTTACACAGAACACACATCCTCAGTACTGGTCCAGCTACAAGACAATCTCCTTCAACTTTTTAACATTGTACTTCTAATTTCCAGTTTTCTTCTTTTGTTAATTAATGTAAATAATTGGTGACCTGGTCAAAATTTGTGCTTACTTATAATTGATATAAATTAGCAGTTGATTTAAGTTATTGGATGTAAGACAATTATTCAATCCTGTACAAATTAATGTTGAAAATGCTTTAGCTTTACTCCCAGAGACCTTTATGGATCAATTCATGAAGCCCCTGTGTTGCTTGGTCACAAGTCATGAATATTCAAGACGTCTATGTGTTTTTAGGTGATTCTCATGAATATTCATGATTCTGTTACCAACTGAAACTCATGAATTATTCATGATGTTTCAGTGTCGCTAGCTGACCATCAAGATGCTTCAAATATTGTTCCTAACTGATTTACTCTCCAAATTATTGAAAATAGCTCTCTGTTAATTGAGATCTGGCCCTTATGAATATTCAAGGCACGTGCTTCAGAGTTGCTAACTATATATAATAAACTCATATGACTATTCATGAAGCTGACACTTTCTTAACCTTTATTAGATATTTTCTTTCTTGTTTTTCAAATGACAGACCATCTTGATCTGTTTTACTAACTGATTTGTGCTAGAGAACTCACTGAGTAGTTTGTGTGACAAAGATTGTAGTTTTAGACACAGAATGATCTCCTCACACAGAACTATAACTTTCTGATATCACTCGATATCATTTAAAACATAGTCTACCAATAAATATTTTATCAGTAGAATTAGAGTGAAATATGAAAACACATCTGTTTATTAGAATTACATTGAAAAATGTATACAAAGCCCATGGCAGTAATTTCTTTTATTTGAAATTATTTCTTCACTGGGTCTCCAAATGAAAATGTTTGAAAACTTTAGGAAATACAATTTTGCTGTAAGAAGAAATTAGTATTACACTAGTGTCTGATAAGGTTTTATGTTGAAGAAGATGTAATGTTGATGACTTTATATTTCCTGATTCTTAAATCTACATGAGGATCGATATGTTAGAGATATGGAAATTAATTACAGTATATGGTAAAACAGGAAAATTTGAGTTTATCTGCTTCCCAGATGCAATATTTGTAAAAAAAAAAGTACAGTACGGAATATTGACATTAATAAATGTTTATAATGAGGAACTATCAGATTTTCTGTTATGTATAACGCGTGTTTCAGCTGAGATTGCTAGTCTAGATGTTATTTTTGTGAGCTCTAGAGTGACTAGTGTATCTCCTATATCACTCTGCCTATTGCAATGTTTCCCAAGACAACATTATATATAGTCATAGTCAATGTTCTTTTGCAATAAGAGTATATAATTAGCTGATATTTAATATCCATTGAAATCAAATATATTGATAGAATTTAAAATTTTAGTCATTTAGATTGCTGTAATTTTTTAATCATGCATTTTCTTATCTTTATCCACTTAACTTAAGGTTATGATTTGTAAAAACAGGAACATTTTCATATCCTCTATTACGACATTGCAATTATTCATTTTGTTTTGATTTCTTCTTTAATTTTGAGCAAAGTATTTCACTTAGCACACTAGATTTGGTTTGTGACCATGGCTATATATTGCACTGAATTTTCCCTGATCAGATGTCGGTTTTATACTGAATTTTACACGTATATATATTCACTGCATATTAATAAATGCACATGATAATCCTGCTCAAATTCATTTAACTAATTACTAAAGCCTTTAATTGTTAATTTTACATCTTCGTTACAACAAGTGTTCCTGTTAACACTCAATCATTCACTCGATAGACACGTTGGCTGGTAGCTGATGTAGTAGGCTGGTAACTGATGCAGTAGATTAGATTTAGTTGGCATGTAACGAAGGTGCTGATTGGCTGAAGCATCAGCAGCCTGACTGATTGGGGGGGGGGGGGGGGGGACAAGATCGCCGACAACGTTGAGAAGTAGGCGGAGTTAGTGGATCTTTGATAATCAAACTCGACTCCGTTGTACAATGTGTTTGATCACCTTTTGTACTATTTTATTATGTTTACAATGTATACAATCAATCTCTGTATTAAAAAATTGTAATAGTTTTGTTTCACTTACTAAGCGATTTTTTGAGGGTTTGTTGTTCATAAATTATTGGCCATCTCTCTCAACTTCGGGGAAATATTCTTACTGTAGCTTAATCTATCAACGTTCCAATGGATCAAATTTTGCATCGTGTTTATAAATATGTGAGGTTTATATCTATTTATTCTTCTATCCATTGTAATGTTACATGTAATGTCAAAGCCGAATCTAGCTACGTTGTAGCGGAAAAGGAATTACCTTCTGCCCAACTTTTCCGCTGTAAGGGTTTGGTGTGGAAACCAAATCAAGTACAGCTAACAATAGATTATGTCTTGTCAAAATATATTCCGATCAAACACAGTTTTAACACATATCTGGGTGTTAGTAGGGGATGTTATTCTAGTTGTAGACTCCGAGTTTGAATGCATCGCCTAAATACTTATAATTCAATTTGATTCATATTTGCGCGACCCTCACAGGTAATGTTCTCAGAGGTTGGCGCATGCGCGGCAGTAGTTTACAAAATGTTGGTTGAAATTTAGCCGAGAAATTGTCAACACTAGATTCAAATGCATCTATCTGATTAAATACTGGCGACAAAGTTAAAAAATCTACACCTACAGCTGGAATAGCATCCCCTACTAACATCCAGGTATGTGCCAAAGGTTTTATTGGAATATATTTTGACAAGACACGGTGGTCGTGTGTTCCCAATTTAGTTTCCTACACCTTGCGGTAAAGTTATAATTAGTAAGAAGCAGGTGATATCTTTTCCGTACAACTTCTGACTGACTTTACCACTATAACAGTAGCTCTTTCCATACATACTTCACTGAGTAGCGCTGATTCAGAGTCTATACATGAGGTAATTAAAATGTTTTTGTGTAATCTTTTTACATTAAGAAGCTTACAATGCCGATTTTATGTACATTGTATATACTGCCTACTGGTACAGTACACGTTTCTGATCTTGGTAATCGCCGACAGACGTTTATGACTGTTTAGCTCCGCCCCTACATTGAAGCGACAGCCAATGAGAGCTACTCTTACACAGCTCATTGAATGTGGCTGGCAAACTGACTAGCTACCTTGCAAACTGACTAGCTACCAATCAACGGAACCTCCTATTAGACTGGCCGTCACACGTACGCTTATTGTAATGCCGCTGTATAACATACAGAACAAATGGCTACCACCACTATTTGTTTTAGGTCAAATATTTTTCAAGCATTTAATATCATTTACTAACTAGTTGATCGGACATGAAATAATCTAATAAAAAAAATAAGGAAACAATATTGAAATTTCAATTCGTGAAAAATATGTTTGCATGAATTAATGATTAATATGTATAAGACGCATTTCCATGCTTGCATTATAAACAAAATAAAAAGTAAAAATAATGAGTTTACTTGAAGGAACCACTCGTGTTAGACTCAATATTTGTACATCATAGTGAAAAAGTCACCAGTATTTGTAATGAGCATTGTTGATAGAACTCTTCTGTTGAAGATAAAATCCTGTGTCATTAGATTGTCAATGGGGAATTAAAAAATATCTAACATTTATTTATAGGTTTGTATTGGATTGTCAATGGGAATTTAAATTTCTAACATTTATTTATAGATTTATATAAGATTGTTGATGGGAAATTAAATTCTAACATTTATTTATAGGTTTATATTGAGTATAGTGCTCTCCCGTTTCCAGTATACATTAATTGCCATGATACCCCTATATTTCTGATAATGGTATGATCCTTCAAAAGAATCTACCCCTTGTTACTGATAATGGTATGATCATTAAAGGAATCGGCCCTTATATTTCTGATAATGGTATGGTCCATAAAGGAATCAGTATCAGG
Source organism: Argopecten irradians (assembly GCF_041381155.1). Taxonomy (NCBI): domain Eukaryota; kingdom Metazoa; phylum Mollusca; class Bivalvia; order Pectinida; family Pectinidae; genus Argopecten; species Argopecten irradians. The sequence goes on along the minus strand of NC_091137.1, from coordinate 14,679,729 downwards.
ATATGTGTTAAATAAAACTCATCAATGGCCTCTCTGGATTTTATCAAGAAACAAGTGACTGCTGTGTTACCAATAGCTAGTCCTTCACAACGATCGGCCAATCACCAGTCGGTATTTCAAGACATGCCGAGACTGTATTGGTATAGGTTCATGTCCAAGCAAATGTTGAGCAAGAATTAACAAAATGCATAGTTACATATGGTTTTGGAGAACTCAATATATGTAGCAGATCAGTATCTCCTCTGGTGCCCTTTTTCTATCTAGATTTAACTGTAATCATGGAAGCAAAAGTGATCAGACCATTCTCTCTGTTTAGTTAAAAGGTTAAACTATTTACGAAAAGCCCTAGATACCATGCTGTTGTTGTGATTAAAAGGATGAAATTATACCTACCATGTATATATATAGCTAGAGTGAACACATATAATGGTCTGACAAAGAAATAACTATTTATAGCTGAAATAACCCTACAGAACCACTTTAAGCTTGTTTGTATATTCAGAAACCCTCTTATCTCAGAATACCACATACCCCTTAACACGCATTCCCTAAATTTCCACTTGAATCTATATAATCCACTGTACCTCCCCTCCATCCTACACAAGTTGATGGGGCAGGCCAACCTTATTCTCTGTCTATATAATCACCACTCATCAAGCTTACAGGCCTAATCCTTAACAAAAATAAACAGTTTTGTTTTCTGAGATTAAACCAAATTGTATTTCATGTAGACCTCGTGTCAAAGAGAAGGTCAAGGTCTAAATGGGTAGAATATTTCTTTGTTTTAACACTTCACTGTTGCACCTATACATAGAGCTTCAGAGGAACACTATGATTAAGATAAATTTTTGTGCTAAAATTACGGTTATTGAATAGAATTGAATGCTTATAAGTTAATATTTTGGTAGATTATGGAATTCCATTTAAATGTTGTGTGCAAAATTTACGTGTATTAAATGTGTATTTTTGTCCAATTATAATTTCAGAATGTTAATTACGTCTAATAATAGCATAAATTTTCTATTGGTCATTATGGTTATTGCATGACTTTTTAATTACCTATAAGTTAGTTTTGGATTACTGAAATGCTTGCAAAGTAGAAAAAGTCATGTCTCCATTTGATTTTTTGAAATATCCAAAGTTTGATATTTATCTTTGAACAATATGGAGTTACATCCACATCAATTTTATGAAAATTGAAGCATACATTGTGAGGTTAAATTTCTCAGGTGCGTGTTTTATTTCTCAATATTTACAGTTTCACTAAAATCTGTGAATTCTAAATACCAGCGAAATATTAAAAAATCATTGACATACCTTATATTAATAGTTCAAAGACTTATAGAAATGGATGAACAACAAAGTTTAATCTCCAGGCTTATAATAATATTTCGTATAGGAAACTAAAAATGATTGACCTCACGAATCGCTATACAGTATCGTATTATTCTCTACAGTGTACCGGTAGTTGGATTGTGGTTGAATAAGAATCTTGATCTGAACAATTTTATCTAAATCACAAATATAAATGGATAATTCTGAAGTGTACAATTCATTTCGGTTTAATTTTCCAAGCATGAGCATTTTATTAATCCAAAACTGACTTTAAGCATGGAATATGGTTTACTAAGAATGTTTCTGAATTTTTTATCTGGCATTTTGGTATTTAATTTTGATTTGTACATAAAAAAAAACAAATAATTTTGTTTTTGTATTAATTGTTATTTTTTTTTTCAGATTCGTCCCGTAAACTTAAAGATGTGCTTGAAGAATTTAACGGGGATGGTGTACTATCCAAATACAACTCTGAAGGGGTGAGATTTAGACCCACCAAGTGGCAGTCGATTATTCAATACATTATTTTCCCATCTGTGCTTTTTTCCATTACCTGTAAACTATCCATATATCCAACATGTAATATGGGGACATATTGTAATACCCTGTGTCTGTCCTGTCTGACACATTCCACATAATTAATAAGGCCACATATTTTGTGTCACCAAATGCCAATTTCAACAGAATTGTATAAAGACCACATGACCATTAAGGCCATGTTGTCTTTGTCCTTCATGATCGGGTTGTCTTAATAGACAGACTTAATATGTTGATTTCAAGACACCATGATGAAGATGGTAAAAGTACCATTTATTGTCAATTACTACAATCACCAGAAGGTACTAATCGACAGTAAATCATACATTACATCGTTTTGGTATATCAAAATTGATGTATTATACATGTGCATGAGAAAAATGAAATGGCAGCACTCTTAGGACATTGTCTGAACACTTCTATCAAATCAAAAATTTTAACAACAGCTCCTGGGTTTCCAAGCCTTTGAGTGTGGTTTTGTTGGCGTGGCTATGACAGTGGAGACTTGGGTTTGATTCCAATCCTGTGAGGGCATTCAACAGGAATATTTTCTTGTTTTTTGTTTGTATCTTATTCCTTGTTTCTCCGTCCAATCAGATATATGCTGTATCTTTTCACTGTTATGCATTTCTAAGTTATGAGATTTGTATGACTTTTCTCGCTGTATTTTTAGCCAATCGGATATGAGGGATTCAGTCTGTTTATGGAGACGTACCTTGACGCAGAGGTGCCAGAGGAACTATGCAAGCATCTGTTTCTGTCGTTTATGAAGAAACCGTCGCCACAAACAGGAACTGTGGGTAAGGAATTTCACGTTAAGGATGTGGCTGCAGTCACTGCGTCCCAAACCCTGTGTGCCCCTATCAATACCCATATCGGCCCCGAATTTCACTTGGAACGGGCCGAAAAACATCACGGATTTGCTGAAAAACTTCATGGGCTCACAGAGAAGCTACAACTACACAGTCTGACGGGACACAGTCGTCATGACAGTGGAGATTCGGGGCGACGTAGCGGAGCAGGTAGAGGTGTACTAACTCATGCGTGTTGTTGTCATGGTGACAGTTGTTAGGTGATGCGTGCTATTGTCAGTGTTTGTCTTATTTAGCAGGAATCTGTTAGCTTAGAACTTGTATCTATATATACAGTACTGTGGTGTACATATTTCTATATCTACTGCCAACATATTATTGATGCCATATGCATTATATCTATACTTTTTTCCCATACTAAAATGTACATATGTGTACTCTATTTTTTACGATTTCATGTATTTTTGATATATCACTTTAATTTTGCTTTTGTATAATTGCAGTTAGACCAATCATTTTGATTTAAACAGCTAAATGTGAATAAGAAAACGGATAATTTTTAAGAGATTTTCCAGATAATGATAATTAATCTACTAGTGTATTGTTTTGTTTAGGAAGGAAGATTTCTAGTCTGATGCAAAATAGTTGGACTCATCAGCCATTAATCACCAAGGTTACAGTGCCTACTATACCACTGTTATTGTTCACACATTGTTGGTGTGGTTGTGGAATTTGTTATTATGAGTTAAAGATTACTCTCCACCTTATACTCTAGAAATGACAATGAAGGTGATCAATGTTTTTAGGTCATCTGACCCGAAGGGTCAGGATGACCTATAGTCATCATGTTTCGTCCGTCGTCGTCCGCCGTCCGCCGCCCGTCCGCCGTCCGCCGTGCGCCGTCCGCCGTGCGTTAACTTTTCACATTTTGAACTTCATCTCAAGTTCTACCAGTGCAATTTGGCTGAAACTTGCATGAAATAATCCTGACATGGTCCCGACAAAGTGTTGTTATTTTTCGGGTCGATCCCAAATCAAAGATGGCCGCCACAGCCGCCATCTTGAAAACACATTTTGAACTTCTTCTCAAGTTCTACCGGTGCGATTTGACTGAAACTTGCATGAAATGATCCTGACATGGTCCCGACAAAGTGTTGTTATTTTTTGGGTCGATCCGAAATCCAAGATGGCCGCCACAGCCGCCATCTTGAAAACACATTTTGAACTTCTTCTCAAGTTCTACTGGTGCGATTTGGCTGAAACTTGCATGAAATGATCCTGACTATGACAGTGGAGACTTGGGTTTGATTCCAATCCTGTGAGGGCATTCAACAGGAATATTTTCTTGTTATTTGTTTGTATCTTATTCCTTGTTTCTCCGTCCAATCAGATATATGCTGTATCTTTTCACTGTTATGCATTTCTAAGTTATGAGATTTGTATGACTTTTCTCGCTGTATTTTTAGCCAATCGGATATGAGGGATTCAGTCTGTTTATGGAGACGTACCTTGACGCAGAGGTGCCAGAGGAACTATGCAAGCATCTGTTTCTGTCGTTTATGAAGAAACCGTCGCCACAAACAGGAACTGTGGGTAAGGAATTTCACGTTAAGGATGTGGCTGCAGTCACTGCGTCCCAAACCCTGTGTGCCCCTATCAATACCCATATCGGCCCCGAATTTCACTTGGAACGGGCCGAAAAACATCATGGATTTGCTGAAAAACTTCATGGGCTCACAGAGAAGCTACAACTACACAGTCTGACGGGACACAGTCGTCATGACAGTGGAGATTCGGGGCGACGTAGCGGAGCAGGTAGAGGTGTACTAACTCATGCGTGTTGTTGTCATGGTGACAGTTGTTAGGTGATGCGTGCTATTGTCAGTGTTTGTCTTATTTAGCAGGAATCTGTTAGCTTAGAACTTGTATCTATATATACAGTACTGTGGTGTACATATTTCTATATCTACTGCCAACATATTATTGATGCCATATGCATTATATCTATACTTTTTTCCCATACTAAAATGTACATATGTGTACTCTATTTTTTACGATTTCATGTATTTTTGATATATCACTTTAATTTTGCTTTTGTATAATTGCAGTTAGACCAATCATTTTGATTTAAACAGCTAAATGTGAATAAGAAAACGGATAATTTTTAAGAGATTTTCCAGATAATGATAATTAATCTACTAGTGTATTGTTTTGTTTAGGAAGGAAGATTTCTAGTCTGATGCGAAATAGTTGGACTCATCAGCCATTAATCACCAAGGTTACAGTGCCTACTATACCACTGTTATTGTTCACACATTGTTGGTGTGGTTGTGGAATTTGTTATTATGAGTTAAAGATTACTCTCCACCTTATACTCTAGAAATGACAATGAAGGTGATCAATGTTTTTATTAGATTCTATCTACCTGTAAAGATGTCTATATGTTTAATGAAAAGGGCTTGTAAAGTTAGGAATGTTATCAAATTCCTTTAATTACATCATTGACCTTAATTGAGGTTAATATGATTTATCAGCCTGTGGGTTCTGTGGTTTCCACTGACATGTTTTTCCTACAACTGGCCAATTCTAGTATTTTTTACAGTTTTACTGTTATATATAATATATCTACCCGGTAAGATGTCCTGCTTGTGTTTCAGCCTCTTATTATCAGTCTTAGATTAAGTCTTATCAACTCTATATGGCTTGTTATGGTATGTACCAATCAATTTTTTACTTGGATAAAATTACTTCATAATGATGACACATTTCTTTTTGTTATGCTCAACTCACAAATATGTCAGAAAATCAAAATATTTTTTTGCCTTTACTTATCTTATTTGTCAAAAATTAAGAAGACATACATTTTGGCATTGCTGAACAGATATTTCTTCCACATTTCTGTTAGGATTTACATATAGCATCAGGGAATGAAAAGAAGTTATTTTTTTGCCCTAACTTATTTTCTTTGTCATAAATTGATAAATCATCCTTGTCTTTTATTTTGGCATTGCTATCTCAAATCATGTGTCACTACGGAAATCTAGTACACTTTCACCTTTGTTCATTGACTCTCTTGCACACATTCACTCCCTCTTTAGATGCCCATGTCATGAAGCCATATGGCGTATGTCCTTCCCTGTCCCACACCATCTCACTGTATATACTGAGGCAGGGATAACAGACATTTCCAGTTTTTAATCAATTCGGATGTCTCTCCTACACTTTCTCATTTTTCCTTTATCAACCCATTAGATCCCTACACATGCATTCACTTTTACTTTCCCTCATTCACAACAATGCTCTGATCTGATCAATTAGATTTACAAGCATTTTTTGATAGAAGTCCTTTGAATGTTTCATATGCACATTTACTTAGGTGTCAGCTTGTGTATGTATAGAAAAATTATAAACACATTTAAAAAAAACATTCAGAATAGTTTTATGCACCTATAATTTGTAAAATGAAAGGAATCATAGCACTTGAAAACTAAAAGTGATTAATTTATCAGTTTTGACTTCATTTTGCATATTTGAATTTTGTGAAAACCTGCATGTTTTTATTTCATTAGTTATGTAAAATTGCATTATTCTGTATGGAGGTGAATGATCTCTGATTTGAATGATTTTGAAACTTTTCTTTTGGTTACATTGAATGCATGAAGTTATTGTCAGCATGTCATCATTCCAAACTAAGGTAATTCCTTACAGGGGCTTCATATTATCTTTTGCATAACATATTTATTGGGAAGTCATTATACAATGTTTATCTACATCAATTTTGTCATTACTTTGCAATAATATATCTGATGTCATGTGCATATGTGTATTACCATATAAATATTTGATTGTAATTACTTGTGGTCATATACCTTTAAAAGTTTTTTTTTTAGGAATTATTTGCAAAATAAATACAGATAAATTTTATTGGGTAGCAGTAAACACCTCCTCAACTTTTAACAATTGTTTATTCTCTGTAAAATTATCCTTATTTTTGAGCTTCTATAAATTGTATGATGATCAAACTGGAATAATGACCACAGGGACAGGTGTTGTATACGTACACAGTAGTAAGGTCTTAAAAGTGTGGAGGACGGAGGAATAGAAGAGGTAATTAATTAAGGCATGTTTAATTTAAGCTCCGGGGAGATGAAATATGTATTGCAATTGGTGAATAGAGATGATAGTTTAGGCATTTGTTATGAGACAATATTCAGGGTTTCTTGGTCAAGGAAATTAGTCTTGGGGAGATAATATAGGAGTTGCTACTCAAAGGAAATAATTCAAGGGAGTGGAAAAGGGGAGATAATTCAGGAATAGCAACCCAGGGAAGATAATCCAGGGATGGTTCCCAAGGGGAGATAATTCAGTGATAGTGACTAGCGGAGATAATTCAGGAATAGCAGAACAGGGGAGATAATCCAGGGATGGTAGACGAAGGGAGATAATTCACAGATGATATAACAGTGGAGATAATCAAGGGATGGTAAATCAGGAGAATAATTCTTTATAGCGATTTTGTTAGAAAATGTATTAGATTGATATTCATCAGTATTTTATAATTAGACAATGCAGAAGATATTCATTTATTTTTTTTATGACATCTAAAGTAATAGAATTTTAATGAATGAAATTACAGGTGTAGTATAGTAAAGTGTTAATTATGCATGTTACATGAACTTAAAAGCATTTCTACTTACAATGGTATCTCACCACGTTATATACTAATTACATGAAATAATGTAGTTATGTATAAATTGCTTAAAATCTTAATCCAAACAATTTTTGTTTTTAATTGAAGGCATACTATTCATTTGTTATACCAGTCTCTATATTATACTAGCATTTTTGGTTTTTTATCATGATCATTGAGGATCCCTAGTTTGAGTATAAATGTCCATATCACCAACTGTTGATATACTGTATACTTATGTATGTTTGAGATGAGAAAGTATGTGTGTGTACTAACAGTTACAATATCAGGTAAGTGAGTTTACCTGCTCAGCTACGGAAGTCTACCCTCTGTCTCCATATACCAAATAAGGGCCGGCATCCGATATATACATGATGCCTTACCCTGTATTTCTAGACCCTATTAATTATGTTAAAGATATAAGCCCTGCACCTTTGACATGTTCACTTGACATATTCGAGGTGAAGGAGATAAATCTTTATTCAGAAACATATATCTGCTTTAAAATAATGCCCAATTTAAAGTCCATTTTTTCTATAAATGTCATAGAGCCTGCACACCTTTATTGCAAATGATAACACCTTTATATCTAAAGATCTAGCGCGGAGGGCCTTAGTTTTTTGGTTGTAAATAAAGATATATATTCTCCAAGGAATATTTTGATGATTTAAAGTCTAGACACTTGGGTAAATTATTTCTAGATGTTAATGATGTTTTATTATTGTTAAGAGATGCTTTTTATTATCAAATCATTGTTAATTGTTACTATTACTTCTATGAACCATTTTCTTTATTTTAATTTTGTAGGGACCGCATCAACATCCAGCCATCCCTCAACAAATAACCCTGGGTCAGATAAGGCCCCGGGGGAGTCCGACCCCACCTCCGAGGGCATCAACCATTCACGCTCATCCTCAAAGAAATCCAACCACAGTGTGCAGACACAGCACAATGGTAACTTATAGGATAGCCTTTTAAATGTACCATGGAAACTTATAGGATACCCTTTTAATGTACCATGGTAACATATATATATAGGATAGGCTTTTAATGTACCATGGTAACTTATAGGATAGGCTTTTAATGTACCATGATAACTTATAGGATAGGCTTTTAATGTACGTACCATGGTAACTTATAGGATAGGCTTTTAATGTACCATGGTAACTTATAGGATAGGCTTTTAATGTACCATGGTAACTTATAGGATAGGCTTTTAATGTACCATGGTAACTTATAGGATAGGCTTTTAATGTACCATGGTAACTTATAGGATAGGCTTTTAATGTACGTACCATGGTAACTTATAGGATAGGCTTTTAATGTACCATGGTAACTTATAGGATAGGCTTTTAATGTACGTACCATGGTAACTTATAGGATAGGCTTTTAATGTACCATGGTAACTTATAGGATAGGCTTTTAATGTACGTACCATGGTAACTTATAGGATAGGCTTTTAATGTACCATGGTAACTTATAGGATAGGCTTTTAATGTACGTACCATGGTAACTTATAGGATAGGCTTTTAATGTACCATGGTAACTTATAGGATAGGCTTTTAATGTACGTACCATGGTAACTTATAGGATAGGCTTTTAATGTACCATGGTAACTTATAGGATAGGCTTTTAATGTACCATGGTAACTTATAGGATAGCCTTTTAATGTATCATGGTAACTTATAGGATAGCCTTTTAAATGTACCATGGGAACTTATAGGATAGGCTTTTAATGTATCATATGGTAACTTATAGGATAGGCTTTTAATGTATCATCGTAACTTATAGGCTAGCCTTTTAATGTCTCATGGTAATATATAGGCTAGCCTTTTAATGTATCATGGTAGCTTATAGGCTAGCCTTTTAATGTTTCATGGTAACTAATAGGATAGGCTTTTAATGTATCATGGCAATATATAGGATAGCATTTTAATTTCATTTTAACAAATCCAACTTGTTCAAATCTAAATAATATGTTTAACTAAGATTAGGCATGATTCAATGATTCTAAACAAGCAGGTTATATGCAGATAGAGGAAGAGGCTCTTACATACCATATATAAGATTCTATTTATCATGTAACTATTATTTATGGAAATATGGCAAAACTGTCAATTTTGTTTCTGTATAAGAGAGGCAAAATCATGTTTTGAGTCGAAGTTTCCAACCATCAAGACAATGATCATGACTCAAGCTAATATCATGTAGTCTTGTACATGATGTCTATCAACTGAACAACTAAATACAGTTTGAGGAAATTTAATCTGAAGTATAAAAGACCAAAATAGAAACCAATATGGTAAGATAGATTTTGTGAATGTGGTGTGAGAGCCAATCTGGGTGTCTTGTGCGAGTTTATAAATGACAATTGTAACTCTGTGGATGACATATATCAGGTGTGTGTATGACAGGTCACTCCATGGACTCGATTGACCCCTGGGTGCGCCAGTCCAATTCCAGCCTACTGCGGGCCAGTACTGCTGTGGAACTCAAGTCTGTACGTAATAGGTCGACTAGTGCTGACATCAAGTCGGGCCACATTTATCTCAAGGACCTGGTGTGCTATCTGTCTCTGCTGGAAGCAGGCCGGCCTGAGGACAAGCTGGAGTGTAAGTTGTATACACCTTACTAAAAGGGAGGCCACTCTCAGTAATTTGTATGCTTTTCTGGCTTTGATCAGATATATAACCTCCTCAAGGAAGTTGTGATGTATCATATTGATATAAGCTTATTTCTTTATTGACATCAACATTTTTACTGTAACACATATTTATTTGATCTGCAGCTCTAAAATAGCCTAGGTTCTCCAGGGTATCTATGATACTGTAAAATATGAAAAAAAATGTCAAACTGCTGGATACCGCACGTGATTTTGCATTTTGTATTGTGTATGCTATATATATATATATATGACATTTGCTGTGACATTGAATAGGTGATACATACATTGGTGGTTTGCGAGTACAAAGCATGACTACATACTGTCTGATGATTAATTGATTTGTCTTGCAATAGAATTTCCCGGGCGTTAAATTCTTTAAAAATTAGACTGACATGAAAATGTCATTAGGTAGGAAAATACAAAAATATGATTTTGATATGAAAGAATTTTGATATTGAAGGAATTAAGGCATATCATATATCACAGTTAAAATACATACTTTATTGTACTTAAGGTAGCAAGTGATGATAATTTATAGATCACTGTATTAATGATTTGGTGTTGATTGTTACAGTCATGTTCCGTCTGTATGATGCTGATGGTAATGGCCTGCTGGACTCAAGTGTAAGTCTAACTAGAGTTATCTCCCTTCCCTACATAGGATCACAAAAAAGAAATCGTTTTATTCTGCCATCAGGAATCAGTGATGTAAAGTTATAGAATGTGTTTTAGATCTTAGATTCTCCAGTGAAACATTCCCCTGCATACAGAACATTAATAAGTTTCATCTAAGGGTACACTGCCCAATCAATTTATTTCATAGATTACATGTATTGAAAAGTACATTTTTGTGCAATTATTGTCAATATCAATGGAAAATGGACAACAGTAGCATGTTTCTGATGTTTGTTTGTTAGATAGAGTAATCCTGTTACAAAGATACAAATGTACAAAAATTTTACAGTAAAACCTGCTTATAACGAACATCCAGGGACAAATGAAATCATTTCATATTAGCAGACATCTTCATACATATATTACAAACAACTTATGGAGGATGAAAAATACTATGTTATAATCATGAATTTATTGTGATTATTATAAACATGTTTTGATATATATAAGATGGATGTGCAAGTCCTGCAGTCAAATGTATGAGAACAATAGAGAAGCTATACCTTTATTTAACGATGGCCACGTATAGCTCATATTTATTGTACTAGTATATAAAACCTACCTGTATATGTTGTAGGAGCTGGATGCCATCGTTAACCAGATGATGTCAGTGGCTGAATACCTGGGCTGGGATGTTTCCGAGCTCAAACCTGTAAGTCAGGGCTAGTTAAGGATTTCATCATAGCCCCAGTAAAGGGTGGAATATATTATAGCCTAGAGCATTGATAGAGCGGCAAACATTGTATAGGAATTTTGTTACTTTATATGTTGTATCAAATTATTAAGATACTCCACCATTGACAAATGGTATTTTTTCACTATCAAAAACAGGATCAGACGATTTGGTATTTTTTCAGTTACAAAGGTTATTTACTTTACGCCATTACCAACATTTGAAAGTTTGAGCTTTTTGTTTTACTTCAAGATAAAATATTAGAAATAATTAATTGCATCCTGGAAAAATTCTGTGTCACTATGTTCTATATTAAATGAAGTTCTGACTGCGCATGTACCAAAAGCAAAATAAAGTATTTCATATCATTGTAACCCTGGTGAATACTAGCCGCAAAATACCGCTCGGCTAGAGAGAACTTCTCTTTAGCTCGATCGCTTGAGCGTCAGACTAGTAACCCAGAGGTCCCGAGTTTGAATCATGGCAGAGGCAGGAAATGCTCAGTCATGCCCCACAGGTATCGCTGTTAACCCCTGGAAACTTGAGGATGAGTTCTGTCCTTGAGGGGGGAGTATGTAACCCTGGTGAATACTAGCCACAAAATACCGCTCACCTAGAGAGAACTTCTCTTTAGCTCGATCGGTTGAGCGTCAGACTAGTAACCCAGAAGTCCCGAGTTCGAATCCTGGCAGAGGCAGTGATTATGTTTGTATCAAATCATGTGCTCTGTTACATCATTTTTTGTGCTAATTAGACATATATATATACACAATTAAACACCAATTGTTGTTCAAATGACGAGTATCGTTCATGGTCTGTCAGCGATGGAGCATCTTAAGCATTACTGAGCCAAATACACATATCAAATGCAATGTTTTAAAGATAGAATATGATACAAAAATTCTGCAATTTTAATGGTAGATTTAAGAACATTTCACATCAACTCAAGTTTGTATTTGCAATAACTGAACGTTCTTTATTGGTAGGTTGAAGAATTGTTTTATTTCAACTAATGATTATGATTTGATTTATGAAATCAAAGAAAAGTTATCAAATACTGATATTTTAATCCTTTGTAATGAATCTTGATTTGATAATGATCACCTGGTGGGTTTGGAGATGACGCTTATATGTACAGTGGAACTTGCTTGATACGAACTTGGATAATTCGATAACCCGGCTTAATACAAAGTACTTTGCTGGTCCCGGCCAAATTCCTTCTTTATCTTTGTTTAACAAACTTGGAAAATTCAAATTCGGAAAACTTGAAAAACTTGAATAACACGAAGTAATTTTTTGGTCTGAAGGACAAAAATCATACATAAAATGTTCGTATAACTCGAATTGAGATTTTTTGGACACCACGATCGCCGAAAATGCCGATTTCTTTTTCAAAAGCTGCTTACAACTACAAAAACATGGAAAAACTGTTTAATGTTTAGCAATGAACCTAAGTTATATTGTATCAACAATCAGCAGCGATAATCAATTGTAAAACTGCAATACATGTTCGTTACTTACATAAACATTACCCCGCCTGAAATGGCGACATAATAAAAGACAGGTCGCCTGTCACATGTATGGTGTGATCACTCAAGTGGGATTAATCTCTAGCCGCCTGGCACTGATGCAATCACAACTTGGAGCGGTACACGATCACTGTTTTTATAGAGTGATTCTACAATTATTTAGGTGTGAATAATGTTATTGCTAGAGTTCTCCATAGATTATAACCAAATTTGGTCATAAACATCTTTGTGGAAAGGGGAACAGAACTTGTATAAATTTTGGCTCTGACCCCAGAGGGGCAGCAGGGGCGGGGGCCCAATAGGGGAAATAGAGGTAAATCCTTTAAATTGACTTGTCCTACAGTACTGCATGGATTGTAACCAAATTTGGCCACAAACATCCTTAGGGGAAGGGGAACAGTACTTGTATAAATTTTGGCTCTGACCCCCCCGCGGGCAGGAGGGGCGTGGCTCAATATTGGAAATGGAGGTAAATCCTATAAATTGCTACTTGTGCTAGAGTTCTGCATGGATTGTAACCAAATTTGGCCACAAACATCCTTGGGGAAAGGGAACAGAACTTGTATAAATTTTGGCTCTGACCCACTGGGGCAGGAGGGGCGGCGCCCGATAGGGGAAATAGAGGTAAATTCTATAAATCGCTACTTGTCCTAGAGTAGAGGAATTAGTGGTAAATATTCAAATTCCTTCTGAAAAGATACAATGAACCTGTATTCACAACAGTACTTGGCATTACTAACCAGGTGAGCGATACAGGCCCTCTGGGCCTCTTGTTGTTATAATTTTGCAACTACCATCGATGATATTGATACCTCTCTTGCTCGCATCATTTTACGACACGGAACAAGTAGATCTATTACCATGTAAAGAGATCTTGAGTAGACTTAATTGAGAACTCGCTTAATTCGAACTCTCGGTTAACTTGAAGTTTTATCTCCTCGGTCCCTTCAAGTTCCTATTAACCGAGTTCCACTGTATTTTGTGTCACCAGATTTTACAGGACATGATGGTTGAGATAGACTACGACTCAGATGGCACTGTCACGCTAGAGGAATGGAAAAGAGGGGGAATGACTACGATACCTCTCCTCGTTCTGTTAGGTCTAGACTCAGTAAGTATTCATGTATACCTGGCAGGTATTCTCCCATTCGTTGTACATTTGTCCTAAGATTGCGAGAGAAAGAACTCTTTCTCACATACTCCTACACATGGTAAGGGAAAGACAACTCTAGGCAGGGGATGTAAGCCAGTTCAATATTGCATTAAATAATTTTGTGACCGTCATCACAACATGATTCAATTTAGATTCACCAATTTTGATGCATACCAAGGACCCTGTGATAATGGGGCAAAGTTTGTTAGACCCTGTTCTATATTATCACTCTCTAATTAATTAACTTAACATTTGTAAGATTTAATTATTCCTGGCTTTATATGATTATATTTGTGTCACATTTTATTTAGTTTTATTACAACACATCACATTTATTCAGTTCCAGCAGCCCTGATAAAAGCCTATTGAGATTGAAATGGATTATATGGACATGAGCTGGATTAAACTTTTATTGCTTGACCACAATTTTGTTTTTGTGCACAGAATGTTAAAGATGATGGCAACCACACATGGAGACTGAAACATTTCAATAAGCCTGCCTACTGCAATCTTTGTCTCAACCTACTGGTGGGGCTGGGCAAGCAGGGATTATGTTGTACATGTAAGTTATTACAACTGGTGGGGCTGGGCAAGCAGGGATTATGTTGTACCTGTAAGTTTTTACAACTGTTTGGGCTGGGCAAGCAGGGATTATGTTGTACATGTAAGTTTTTACAACTGTTTGGGCTGGGCAAGCAGGGATTATGTTGTACATGTAAGTTATTACAACTGGTGGGGGCCGGGCAAGCAGGGATTATGTTGTACATGTAAGTTTTTACAACTGTTTGGGCTGGGCAAGCAGGGATTATGTTGTACATGTAAGTTATTACAACTGGTGGGGGCGGGGCAAGCAGGGATTATGTTGTACATGTAAGTTATTACAACTGTTTGGGCTGGGCAAGCAGGGATTATGTTGTACATGTAAGTTATTACAACTGTTTGGGCTGGGCAAGCAGGGATTATGTTGTACATGTAAGTTATTACAACTGGTGGGATGGAGCAAGCAGGGATTATGTTGTACATGTAAGTTATTACGGGCGGGGCTAGCAAGGATTAGGTTGTAAATGTAAGTTATTACAACTGTTGGGCTGGGCAAGCAGGGATTATGTTGTACATGTAAGTTATTACAACTGGTGGGGCTGGGCAAGCAGGGATTATGTTGTACATGTAAGTTATTACAACTGTTGGGCTGGGCAAGCAGGGATTATGTTGTACATGTAAGTTATTACAACTGGTGGGCTGGGCAAGCAGGGATTATGTTGTACATGTAAGTTATTACAACTGTTGGGCTGGGCAAGCAGGGATTATGTTGTACATGTAAGTTATTACAACTGGTGGGGCTGGGCAAGCAGGGATTATGTTGTACATGTAAGTTATTACAGCTGGTGGGGGCGGGGCAAGCAGGGATTATGTTGTACATGTAAGTTATTACAGCTGGTGGGGGCTGGGCAAGCAGGGATTATGTTGTACATGTAAGTTATTACAACTGTTGGGCTGGGCAAGCAGGGATTATGTTGTACATGTAAGTTATTACAACTGGTGGGGGCGGGGCAAGCAGGGATTATGTTGTACATGTAAGTTATTACAACTGTTTGGGCTGGGCAAACAGGGATAATGTTGTACATGTAAGTTATTACAACTGGTGGGGGCTTGGCAAGCAGGGATTATGTTGTACATGTAAGTTATTACAACTGGTGGGGGCGGGGCAAGCAGGGATTATGTTGTACATGTAAGTTATTACAACTGGTGGGGGCAGGGCAAGCAGGGATTATGTTGTACATGTAAGTTATTACAACTGGTGGGGGCTGGGCAAGCAGGGATTATGTTGTACATGTAAGTTATTACAACTGTTGGGCTGGGCAAGCAGGGATTATGTTGTACATGTAAGTTATTACAACTGGTGGGGGCGGGGCAAGCAGGGATTATGTTGTACATGTAAGTTATTACAACTGTTGGGCTGGGCAAGCAGGGATTATGTTGTACATGTAAGTTATTACAACTGGTGGGGGCGGGGCAAGCAGGGATTATGTTGTACATGTAAGTTATTACAACTGTTGGGCTGGGCAAACAGGGATTATGTTGTACATGTAAGTTATTACAACTGCTTGGGCTGGGCAAGCAGGGATAATGTTGTACATGTAAGTTATTACAACTGGTGGGGGTGGGGCAAGCAGGGATTTTGTGATATTACGTAAATATATATCTATCTATTACATTTCATCAGTATCTGGGCTTATTTCCTTTATATACTTATCCTTGTAACTTGTTACTAGGTCCCAATGACCTAGATTAGGTGGTGTGTGATATACCTAGTCTAGGAGTTAGTCAGAGACTGCAAAAAAATCATCCAGACACAAAGTCGATCACTTCACCCATCGGTTCCCAGAATGTATACCACTTTCTCCATATGTCTTTAGTCACCTTAGCCGTTTGATTTGTATCATGATTAAAAATCTTAATACCTTTCATTTTACACTTTTGTTGTTTTTCAGTTTGTAAATACACTGTACATGAGAGATGTGTTCATCGGGCACCTGCTTCCTGTATAACGACCTACGTCAAGTCCAAGAAAACGTCACAGGTAAAAAGTTGCCATCATGGCTGACAAGCTGACAACTTCTATACCACCTAATTCACATCTTTTTATCCTTCTTTCTATCAATCTGCTGTGTTATTCTATCTGTCTATCTCCAGCTGTTACTTTTGATCAGCTAAATGGTAAAAGCTAATTAATTTAAGACCTACTCTAATTCATTAATGATTGTAATGTATAAAGTTAGGAGTTATGAGTAAGGAATCATGATGTAACTTGGTCTACTGATGTAACCTGTGAATCTGTACACTGTGCAACTTTATACAACTCCAGCATGAAGTTGCTTTATATACTTACAATCTGTAACACTGACCTGGCTTTTACTGACCATATACATTTACAGCTTTAGACGTCGTGTCGATGGCGTATCAAATAACTTATCAAAAATCACTGCTTATATCCCTCACAATTCTAACTTAACAATTTCCTACAACTTTTTTGCTTGATTTATTCTATAACATCTACAGAGCTTTGTTAAGTAACTAGTACTTTCATGATGCATTCAATTATTCAGTCCTCATTACCAAATTTAGGTATTGAATTCAAGGAATAGAAAGGGTCAAGATGAATTTCTCAATCGGGCTATTTTTGAAGGGCAACTACATTTACCTTATTTCAGGGTTATAAAGATAAATTGATTATACTTCTATGTCCAAATTCTTAAAAACCCAAGGAATTGACATTACAATAATATAGGAGCAGGATTTGATTGACTCTCTCTTATAAGGCATGTCACTGCCATACTGGGATTATGAAGTTCTATGGAGTTTATTTAATACCCAGAACTACTTCTACAAAGATGATATATCTCGGTTCTAATCTGACACTTGAGTGACGATAAAGCCAATGGTCAGTTTGTTTATAATCTATTTTTAAAATTACTCCAGATGGCATTGTATTTTGTAGTTGACTTTATTTTACTTTCATGAAATGCAGGGTGAACCAGAGGTATGAAGATTTGACCATCGTAGATTTTTGTGTTAATGCCAATTTTATCTTCCTCCTTTTGATAGCATGTTGTTGTGATTCACAGTATCCACTGTACAACACTATATATAACACCAACAGCTGTAGCTGTACAGGCTTGGGGAGCACACTATTATTACACTATGGGAGAAAAGGTTACAAATATAACACTCAAACTTTGATGGTTTAATAACTACATTTAGTGGTAATAAAGTCTCTAATTCAGATACAGATTTAGGGAACACATTGGTATAACACTGGATTAACGAGAACTGGTTACAAGTATGACCACAATCTTAAACCTAGAAACCAAGTAGATTAGTAAATAGTGACAACGTAACCTCCAACCCAGATACAGGTTTAATAGAGGAATTATAGTAACTACTGTATTCACCGTATTAGCGCCCCTCCCCCTATAATGGCCCCTCCCCTTTTCTGGAGAAGAGTTGAAGTTGTGTGAATGTTTTACAACATGTGATGCCACTAGCATCAGCATTGCATCCCATATTACATGAACTTGTGAGTCTTTTACATGTGAATCACAACATAATAATGTGTCTCACAGGATAAAAGGAATATGCACATTTACTGTAAATGATTCATGTACCAGGAGTACAGAAAGATTTAGAATATGGCTGACTTTATTTCGTCCACAATTTACATTTTGGTGCACAAATATGTGTCCCCCTTTGTAACAATTATTTAAGCGCCCTGGGCGCTAATTACGGAGAATACAATAGTAGTTATATCATAAAAATAAACTTTCTTATACACGTGTATTAAAATGGGGATGGTGGGATTGAGTCAATACAAAACAGTATATTATAACCCTACTATATGTAACATATTGATTTAGTATCTAACCTTAGTTAATTGATTAGCTGTATTACAGATTATAACATTTAATGGGACCTTTGATGGTGTAACACATAGTCTATATAATGCTGTAGTAGTAATGAAATTCTTTGATAATATACTACTTTTACTTTCACCTTTTCTTCTACTGTTATTTACGGTAAAAAGAATGCCATTGTTTTTAAGAACAGTGATTTGTCATTGTTTTTAAGAACAGTGATTTTATTTTCTCTTCTAATTTTTTGAAAAATCTTCTATGAAAAGTAACTGTAGTTTGTCCAGTAAGGAGTTGCTAATCTAAGCGAATCTTTTTACATATTTTGTCTGAACTTCATACTCTTCACATCCTGTCTTATATTTTTCAATTACATATATGGTTACCGCACATTTATTTCTATTTGAAATGTCTTCATTTATTTTTTTATTAGTGTTTTTCTAAGTTTTTCTGTAGATTAAATGTTTATTTATGTATAGATAACTGGTAGTAGTTGATATTGTTTCATATGTTTATATAGTTTGAATCTTAATTTAAAATAAATCAGTTGAAAAATTTTCAAACATAAATACTTTAGTGTCAAACATAAAACCACAAAGTAAATTCAATATCAAAGGGAGGTAATTCTTCAAACAAAATTAGAACAAGCTCCTTGTTTTTACTGTAAACATCAAAATTATTTTCATTAGTGAAGGAATGTGATCATTTTGTGACAAAACCATGATTTATATATTTCATTTTTCTATATTTTTGTTACATATTTCTCTTCTATCATAACTTATAATAATCCATTTCAACAGACATTTTTTCCACTTAGTTCAAATGTCAAGGTCAATAGATAAAAAACTTGAAATTGAAAATCATGTTGATACCAACTATATATTTATGAAGATTTTATGAAATAGCTCTTTTTTTTGCTTTTGTTGAATGCCTGTGACAGCTGCTGGGTATATAACATTAATACATTGCTGTGTTTGTCATTTTTAATTCTTCGAATACAACAATGCATGTGTATCTTCTTTTTTCATTTCACATATGCTTTGACCATTCATATTTTATTATGTTTTTGGGGAGTTCTGTTATTACATTATACATTGAAATAAATTAACATACATAAATATCGCAATGAAAATAAGTTGTTTTCTTTATCAAATATATTACTTGTCTATAAGATATAATGATTTTTTTTTGGTTTCTTGATATTTTGTTGTACTAAATGATGCATAGATATTTGTGAATATTAGGAAAATGTAAACTACTTGTGAGCTTTATACAACAGTAAAAAATTTTGTAATATAAACTTTTGATGCTGGAATTTTTTATCATTTGAGTTACATTACTAGAAATCAGTATTAGTTAATGATTCATTTGAAATTTTAAAAAGAACAAACAAGAAAAAAAAAGTTTCTTAATTTTCTTTTTCTTACATTCTCTCTATTTTCTGCAATTTTAATTCTGAGATTCTTTCCTTCATTCTTTTTTATTCTGAAGAAAATTTCCTGTTTAAACATCCTTTGGTTCGACATTCTTACCTTTCTTTTAGTATTTCCATATCTTTGATTTCTTCTTACCTTCACATTGTAATACAATAATTTTAATGTGCTTGATATTTACTTGTTTTCTGATCAATTTGTATATTTATCACGTACAGTATCAGAATAAGTACATGACCATATTTTATATTTACATTACTAGAAAATAAGAAATGAACCCAGGGAATTGTTGTCTTTGTAAAACTTTGTATGCATATGACAATGACTTAATTTTATTCCTTCTTCTTTTTTTGTTTATTCTCACACTAAGGTCTTGAGTTTATGTCTTCAAGTAATTTGGTTTCTTATCTCAAAAAAACTTATATCTTGTTTTTGGTCCTACACCTGATGTCTGGTTTCTGGTCCTACACCTTATGACTGGTATCTGGTCCTACACCTGATGTCTGGTTTCTGGTCCTACATCTGATGTTTGGTATCTGGTCCTACATCTGATGTCTGGTATCTGGTCATACACCAGATGTCCGGTTTCTTGTCCTACACCTGATGTCAGGTTTCTGGTCCTACACCCTATGTCTGGTATCTGGTCCTACACCTGATAACTGGTTTCTGGTCCTACATCTGATGTCAGTGTTCTGGTCCTACACCTGATGTCTGGTGTCAAGTCCTACACCTGTATTTGGTTTATGTTCCTACACCTGATGTCTGGTGTCTGGTCCTACACCTGATGTCTGGTTTCTGGTCCTACACCTGATGTCTGGTTTCTGGTCCTACACCTGATGTCTGGTTTCTGATCCTACACCTGATGTCTGGTCCTACACCTGATGTCTGGTTTCCGGTCCTCCACCTGATGTCTGATGTCTGGTCCTACTACTTTTTCTGGTGTCTGGTCCTACACCTGATGTCTGGTGTCTGGTCCTACACCTGATGTCTGGTGTCTGGTCCTACACCTGATGTCTGGTGTCTGGTCCTACACCTGATGTCTGGTGTCTGGTCCTACACCTGATGTCTTGTGTCTGGTCCTACACCTGATGTCTGGTTTCTGGTCCTACTACTTTTTTCTTGTGTCTGGTCCTACACCTGATGTCTGGTGTCTGGTCCTACACCTGATGTCCGGTTTCTGGTCCTTCACCTGATGTCTGGTGTCTAGTTCTATACATGATGTCTGGTCCTACACCTGATGTCTGATGTCTGTTTCTACACATTTTATCTGGTATCTGGTCCTACACCTTTTGTCTGGTGTCTGGTCCTACACCTTTTGTCTGGTGTCTGGTCCTACACCTGATGTATGGTTTCTGGTCCTACACCTGATGTCTGGTTTCTGGTCCTACACCTTATGTCTGGTATCTGGTCCTACACCTGTTGTCTGGTTTCTGGTCCTACATCTGATGCCTGGTGTCTGGTCTACACCGGATGTCTGGTTTCTGGTCCTACACCTGATGTCTGGTTTCTGGTCCTACACCTGATGTCTGGTTTCTGATCCTACACCTGATGTCTGGTCCTACACCTGATGTCTGGTTTCCGGTCCTCCACCTGATGTCTAGTGTCTGGTCCTACTACTTTTTCTGGTGTCTGGTCCTACACCTGATGTCTGGTGTCTGGTCCTACACCTGATGTCTGGTGTCTGGTCCTACACCTGATGTCTGGTGTCTGGTCCTACACCTGATGTCTGGTGTCTGGTCCTACACCTGATGTCTTGTGTCTGGTCCTACACCTGATGTCTGGTTTCTGGTCCTACTACTTTTTTCTTGTGTCTGGTCCTACACCTGATATCTGGTGTCTGGTCCTACACCTGATGTCCGGTTTCTGGTCCTTCACCTGATGTCTGGTGTCTAGTTCTATACATGATGTCTGGTGTCTGGTCCTACACCTGATGTCTGATGTCTGGTTCTACACATTTTATCTGGTATCTGGTCCTACACCTTTTGTCTGGTGTCTGGTCCTACACCTTTTGTCTGGTGTCTGGTCCTACACCTGATGTCTGGTTTCTGGTCCTACACCTGATGTCTGGTTTCTGGTCCTACACCTGATGTCTGGTGTCTGATCCTACACCTGTTGTCTGGTGTCTGGTCCTACTCCTGATGTCTGGTGTCTGGCCCTGCACCTGACATCTATTTTGGAGTTTCTTGTCCTTATTCTTTGGTTTTTTTTCTGATATTTCATCTGAATTTCTAGTTTTCAGATTTCCAGTGTTTGTTGCCTTAAGGCACTTGTCTAGAGTTGCCTTGATTATAAAAGTTACCATACTTGTCTTGATTACCTATATGCTTAAGAACCCTCATTACAATTAAGTTGTACTGTTAATGTAATTAATCATTGATGATATGCTGTGTTTGTTTCCAGGCTATGACCCATCATTGGGTGGAGGGCAACTGTTCTGGCAAATGTGATAAGTGTCGCAAATCTGTCAAAAATGGTGTCACAGGTCTTCACTGTCGCTGGTGTCATACAACGGTAAGTGAACACTGTTTACTGAGTTCTAGATTTGTATTTGAGATTTCGTTCACATTGTTTTCTGTGAGAGGGGTTATGAAGGGTTTATAAAATTAATGAAACAAGTGGACCAGTAGCACTGCATAGAAGAGTTAACAAGTATAATCAAATCACCTTTTCTGGAAGGCGACAGGGTTACGATAGATATTTATACTGACAAAAACCCACATACCTGATCATATGCATTCATGGGTGATGAACTATAAAGTTTGTTAAAATAAATAACCTTGACATTCATTAATCTAAAGGTTACAGTAATGAAGTTTATTCAGTTATCATTTAAAGCTAGAGGATATGATATTTGGTGTTTAGACGAACTCCACCAGATACATGTATTACCTTGATAGCTAAAAAAGTTTTAAAACTGTTTTATCTTTTTGTATCATTTTCAGTTACACAACAAATGTGCATCACAAGTAAAGCCCGAATGTGACCTTGGGATTATGAGAGACCACATCCTACCGCCCACTTCTATATGTCCTGCTGTTTTGGTAAGCTGTCATATGCTCTGTCTGTGAATCTTGATAGGGAAATCTGGACCCTGTAGGAAGCTTTATGGCAGCCTGACTAAGACTACCGTATTTTCCCTATTAAGAGCGCCTCCTCTAATAAGGGCGCCCCCACATTTTTTGCTGAAAAAATCAACTAATTTCATACAATTTTTGTGCCAGATTGTGACGATGTGTCTTTGCAGACGCTAATGAAATAGTTTCACATCAATCTGATGCTTAACAGATATCCAATCAGCTTGTATAAACACTAAATTTATTGCATTGTATTTACATATAGAAACAGGGGAAAACGCCATGTTCAAAATAAAACGTGTCACTTGAATGCCCCACACACGTGTATGGATGAAGACTAACTGGCAACAACATTTTAGCGATGTCTATATAGGTTTTATGAATACTTACTGTATATCTATGATAAAGGTTCCTAAATAACAGGAATATTATCATTTCTAAGCATTTTTATTTTTTATTGTGTGCTCTTGTCGATATTTCCCATCTGCCACAAAACGAAAGTAGCGATTGCACCGTCCGCCATTTTGTTTACGCATTGTAAACAAACAGGCTAGCATGAAATGCAAAAATTCTGTGAAACAAACATATTAACCAATGTTTAATACTTCTGGTGCATACATTTCTTCATTATTATATAATTTCAATACTTACTTGACTTCAAAACTAAGTTTGTTATAGTAAGTCTCAGAAAAATACGAAACTAAAAGCAAGCTGACTATAGTCTGTCTGAAATAACCGTGCCCCCTCAGCTATTTACCCGCGCCCGGCGTCCTCATTAGAGAAAATACTGTATATCTCAGTGCACCCTTCTTCCTAATCTCATGGCCAACATATATAAATATACATATAGCAGGATTGGGCTGGGTTGATCATTAGTAACCAGGTTGTTCAGTGGTAGAGCATTCGGTTAGTCTTCAGAAGTCTGGGTTCAAATCCTGGTTTTACCACTACATTTTATCCTCTCCTGTTACATACATATTCTTAGATAATTGTTTTGATGCTGCCAGCAAAAAGGGCTCTGATTAGAAATTTGTTTCAATTTTTATCACTTAATTGATTCATATGATACTTGTTTTTGTACCCGTCAGCTAATTATTTATCATCAATAAGTTTATAATTATATAGAAGTGGATATAGAATTTGAACACCTGATAAATATAGTGATGGTTATAGAATTTGAACACCTGAGAAAATCATCTTGGCAGTCATTATTGTCATACTTCATTATCATAGGAGAGACAAAGGACTGGGTCAGCAGGCGGGAAAAGTGAGAAGAAAGGAGTGACACGTACCAACTCCACCACATTCGACGTATCTGGCAGCACGCCGGTAAGAACAGCGTTTCTTCAATAAGAACATAGATTTATCTGATTTATCCCTTGTGAATATTAAGCACCTGTTGCTAAGATATTGTAACCTCAGAAATAATCTTTGATTTGAAGTATTATTGTTGAAGCTATATGAGGTTTTCATCGCGCAATTTGTACAGTTACTGTCTTTTTGTGTGTTCATTCCTTATGACATTCACAAGTTGGATTTGTTCACTAAGGCTCTGTAAAATACAAATTAGAGTCAAAACCTCTATTATTTTCATAAAATATCATAGGATTGGATGCTCAGTTAATATGTCTAATAGTTTAATTCACAATTTTATTATCTATATTTCAGGGTCAAAACTCATTTCAAGTCACCCCAGTCCCTGGTAGTCATCCTCTTCTTGTGTTCATTAATCCCAAAAGTGGGGGCAAGCAGGGTACCAAGTAAGTATCAAGTGGGGGTAGGCTGCAGACAAGCAAATTGAATGGAATAAAGCCAAATTATAACACTAGAAAAGTGACAAAGAAAATAGAACCAGGGGTTCCAGTAAAGCATGCAACTTCTACTGCAGACCTCTCTAACACAAATCACTTTAAAACAAAGAGAAAATAAGTTCATGGAGGCTCATTAGATTTATACATTCACTCATCTTTTGGATTTCTTTCTTGATGACATTGTTGTTTATTAGATCGTTTTTTCTGTCTCAACCAAGTATATATCTTAAGTATCATCATTAATGCAGGCAATTGAAAGTGAGATTTAGAAGGATTAAACAGCTGCTTGTTTTAATATGATGTATTTAATGTGTTCATCGTGTGTTTGTAGGATCTTAAGAAAGATGCAGTACCTTTTGAATCCTCGCCAAGTATATGACATGATAAAACAAGGCCCCATGCCAGGGTAGGTATCACTAGTGTTGTTTCCTGTTCAAATTTGAAATTGCAAATTGTAATTTTGGCAATATCATAAGTGAAATAGAAGGTTTTAAAGGATTTGTGCAGTCAAAAATGATAATTTCTATTTATGCTGGAAATGACTTAATTAGCACGTGTAGAAACCTCTCCGTGCCGCGTGCGACCGGAATAACCTGTAAGCCGTCGATATCGGGGTCAAATTTTCTGACTACCCGATTATGCATATTTTCTAACTCTAAACCATGTGACGTCATAATAGTCAGTGGCTTATAGCTGTACTATAACTGATGTGCTATCACTTATATCGACGGTCACAGGAAAAGCTGATCAGCGATTAAATATATTACCGATTTTCTTCAATCTTGGTAACAAGGTTGAATGCCTTAAGTGCCTGGCCAGGGTCAATCAACTCTTTCAGCGGATGTAATTTATTAGAGTTATGGCCCTTTAATATACTACAAATGTCATTTTTCTGCAGTTTCTGTGTAATAACTAACAAATGTTAAAACTTATATTGTTAAAACTTGGTAACAAAGTTAAATGTCTTAAGGGCTCGGCCAAGTTCGATCACCACTTGCTACGGACCTTATTTAGCAGAGTTATGGCCCTTTGATTTAAAAAAAGAAAAATAATTTTCTGCCATTTCCCTGCAATAACTCTAATAAATATTAACCAATTTTCTTCAAACGTGGTAACAAGGTCAAATGCCTTAAGGGCTTGGCAAAGTTCGATTGCCACTTTTTGCCGACATTATGTAGTTGAGTTATGGCCCTTTGATGTATCTTACTTCCGAATAAGACTTCAGTTTATTTTCTCATGTTTTAACCAAGGTTAAACCTAACCTCAATAATGTTTACCTACAATATGTCCTGAAAGCAGGGGATGGAAATTCCACGAATTTGCTTGTATCAAATTCATTTTGAAGATAAATTACTTGCTTTTGAAAAAGAAGTATCTTAATATCTGAGGTGTAAGCGACTTACAAAACAACAGACATTGCATGAATCTACCTGTTTAATTACTATAGATGACTGATATTGAAGTTTACATTCTACATTAGGTTACAGTTCTTTAAGGACGTGCCTGGTGTGCGGGTTTTAGTGTGTGGGGGAGATGGCTCTGTAGGGTGGCTTATAGAGGCTATGGGTAAGTATTACAAAATCTTCATCTTTTACATAAACAGGGACTGACTTCAGGCCTCAAGATCAAGAAGCAGTCTAAAACAGTTGCCTTTACAAAAAGTTCCGTCATTCTTGATTGGCTAAGCAAAAACATAAGTCTAAGACTGTTGCCTGATCCTGGGGCCTGAACTTGTAACAGTTGAGGTACCGTTGTTAGCCAAACAATGCGATGATATGCCATTATACCAATGCTCTTTCAAAACATTTTAATTCTAAGACTGAAACGGTTCATTGTGGAATTTTAGTTGTGAATGTATTAAATCAGTTGATGTCAAATTTGATTTTTTAAAGGCGCCCGAGAGTTTCTATGAGAATTTAGACTAATTGTCTTTTAGATATCATCAAATCTGTAATGTCTGATTAGTTAGAGTTGCCTCCCTTTCTACTAGATCTTGTAAGCTAAAAGCCTTTTATCATATTCATGATTCAAGGAATGGCATGTTATTATTAAGAGTTGTTTCCCTTCACACACCATTCTGTGTTTGACAGATAAGCTGAACTATAAGGAGCGACCCCCTGTAGCTGTGTTACCCCTGGGGACGGGGAATGACCTTGCTCGCTGTCTACGCTGGGGAGGAGGTGAGTCCATCAATTATAAGAATCTCTTTCTGAGATTGGCCTTTACTTTGAGTGATCTCCTCATATTTGAAACATAGGACCAGACATACACTTTGAGTGCTTGCTTGTTGATGATATTGTTTGGTCATTACACGGCGGGTTTGTCACTTATATATAACTGATATTGTTCAGCTATTATTAGGCTAGGAAGAGTTTGTTACTTGGGGGTTGTTGCCAAATTATACATCTATGACTGATTATGATAATGTTTGGCTATAGCTGAGTTTGCTGCTAAGTTACATAACTCATATTTTGCTGTTGCTAGGCTATGAGGGTGAGAGCCTGATCAAAGTCCTCAAGAGGATTGAACACGGTACTTCAGTGATGATGGATCGCTGGCAGATCGAGTTCAGTAAACCTGAGGAGGGGGAGGAAGAAGAGGGAGACCCCATTCCATACAACATAATCAACAATTACTTTTCCATAGGTGTAGTAAGTATCTCATTGCCATTGTTCTAATTACACCTACACCACCATTACCACCACCATCATTACCTTCACTGGGTCTTGAATTATCAATAACGATATTGATTCTATTCTTTTCAGGATGCATCCATTTGTCATAGATTCCATGTAATGCGTGAAAGACATCCTGAAAAATTTAATAGCAGGTAAGCAATAGGACTAAAATTTGATCTATTCCGATTGATTTATTCGGATCATACATATTGTTTGAATGTCTCATAAAATTGAGGTATGTTTCAAGTAGTTATAAGAAAAAGAATAAAAGGAAATGTTTGACTGATTTTTGTCAGATAAGTTGAAAGTGTCTTGTGTAAGAGTTACCTCCCCTTCACCTTCTACTGTCTCTGTTTCCAGGATGAAAAATAAACTGTGGTACTTTGAATTTGGAACGTCCGAAACATTTGCAGCAACCTGCAAGCATCTTCATGAAGATATAGATATTATGGTAAGTTATCGTAGTATTTATTTGTGTTATGTCCTTCATTATCAATTGACTTATCGGTATGGGGTTTTATTAGTCTTATTGCTAAACTTTTAGACTTTTTCAATGTTTTTGTAAATTGTTACAATTTGATCACTGAAAATTGAAGAAGACTAAGATTGATATATCTTTTTGTCAATAAAATATTGGGAAATTGAATGGTTTGATTAAGACCCATGTCAGAGATAGATTGATTGTGTTGATAGGGTTTTGTTTGAATGAGTGTTATCATTAAACATGGTTACAGTGTGATGGTTACTCCTTGGACCTGGCTAACGGGCCGCGGCTGGAGGGTATCGCTCTACTCAATATTCCTAGTATATATGGTGGCACCAATTTATGGGGAGATAACCCTAGCCAGAAAAAACGACGGAAAGCACAGAAAGCAGCAAAAAAAGAAAAAGAGAAAGAATTTTCCACAAGTAGCATGTCATCAGCAGAGCTAGCTATTTCTGTCCAAGGTAAGGTTGTCCACTATAAATAATGATCATGCAGAAACATCTTTTATGTCTAATAAGTTGATACATTAGTAAAGTAAATCTCTTTTAGAGGATTTTAGACAAGTTTTTACCTTGCAATCAAAATAAGTGTCACAAGATGTTGCAAGATTTTACCATATGGCCAGTTATTTTTGTGGGTCAAACAAATCACAATTTTGATTTTAGATGGAAAAATAGATATTGGTGAAATAAAATTTTGCGATATTGGTATAATATTGATTATGATTTATTAATTACTTATTATATTGTGGATGAAATATTTGTGAAAACACATCAACATTTCAAAATATCTTTTTGTTGAAAAATTTACCATCTATATGTAATTCAGTTTTCTTCCTTTCTTGCCTGTTTTGTTTTCTGTCTGACACCTTTCACCATATGACCTTGACTGTTAGTGTCTCCTTGATACTTGTCATCAAATGACTTTGACTTTTAGTGACTTAATGCCTGTCACCATGATCAATTATGACCTTGACTGTTGGTGTCTCCTGTCCACATATTATCCCAGCTGTTGGTGTTCCATAGTGCTCAGCAGTCCTCATTTGACCATTTTGTGTCTTTGATACTTGATTATTTCAATATCACTTAGAAACACAAAAGTACACATAAAAAATATGAGGAGGCCATTATTCATACTTTGTTTGTATCAAATCAATTTAATTATATGGAGTTTCTTGTATTTCATATAAATATGGATATTATCTTATTCCTAAAAAGGTTGATTTTTGAAGTAATTTATATTCACAAAGAGTATAACAAGCAGTATTATTATTGACCAAATTCTACAGCTGTTATTCATCTATCGACATATGGACAAATACCTCCATCCCATGCTGTTAATTTGTGTGATTGATATCTGTACTTTGGGCTAACTGCCTACATGTACTTTAAACCATTCATCAAGACCAAGAAGAAACCAAAGCTGATAATGAGACATTAGAGAAAAGACATTTACCAGTGTTATTATTATCTGTTAATTAAATGATGCATCCGTAGCGCTTATCATGTGGACAAGTATGGAAATGTACTGTTAACTGTCAAACAACATGGAGAAGGGGACTAGACAAGGAGTCGTAACCCTGATGGAGTTGTGAGGACGGCACGGTAGAGGCCGTTAAATGGAGGACTTGATGATGGCGGTTATGATGGCAGTAATATCTGCTATAAGGTAGTTATGGTGAGGGATGGACAGGGGTGATCAGACCCATGTTACAGCACTATCAATCCTGTTGACGTGGCAGTTCCTGAATTTGTCAACAAAATGCCGTGTTTTTCTGGTAATGGTTGCAGGCCCAGCGACAAGATAGATGATAGCACCATCAAAGCTTGTGAGTTGTGAGAAGACGGTACATGTCGGCCCTCTCCGAGTCATCCATCTTCCAGACGCATACAGCAATCACATATGTTATATTACCAAACATCGGGTTAGATCTCCAGTCTTACTAGGGGACATTTAACATATTATCCTCCATAGAAAGAGGTGATCAGCTGTAGTCTTTCACTGTGGTAGATGTTCTGAAATCATGATTGTATAAATATGATAAGGTACACTACTGACTTACACTAATGAATGTGGTAGATGTTCTGACATCATGCTCATTGTTTAAACCTATGCCAATTTTGACGATGCATGGTTTACGTTGTTTTGGATGTTCCTTGATTGTTGTAATCATTGAAGTGAATTTGTAGTCACTTATGATATATTAATTCAAATGCTAGAAATACTCAAAAATCATAGTCAGTGTGGTGTTTATCTGACTACTTTATAGAAAGGGCAATCAAATAATATTCATGCTGATATTGTGCATGCTTTTGAATTCTAACCAACTGTTTAAACACCTATTTGGCTATTCCTTGAATATTTGGTTAAAAGGCAACATTTATGAGGTAGATGTCCTTGGACTTAGATATGAATGACCATAAAAGATATTTTTTTATATTTGAATCAAGATAAGTGACTCATTTATTGTGTTATGAAGTCAGGTTTGATTTCAAAGACCATGCACTCTCTGTCCCGGAGTTGTATGTCTTCATTATCATGTTTTCTCGGGTTTCAGTTTCATTTGAAGAATTTGCAGTTGAATTTATGGTTTTAGTTGTTTTAACATCACTGCTTGATATATGAAAATACGATATAAACTTTTGGTTTCCATAAAAAGTCACATTTCATTGATAAGTTTTCAAAAATCTCAACAAAAAAATCTGTGTGCTTCAGTACATTTTTGTTTATATAACGACTCAGCATAACATTTGTGGACAACATTTTATACCACTTAAGGGTTGTAATTTGGTCATTTACATTTATCTAAATATTATTATAATGTTTTGTCTTAGGCTGTTCAGAAGATTTAAAAATAAAGTATTCAAGCCATAGGACTTACCATCAGGAAGCATTTACTAATCTCATCCACCATTTATTTGTACTAAAAACCAAAATGTTCAAACTGATATGAAAAGTTTTACTTCTTGTAAGTCCATATAAACAGACAAACATGTTTATAAATATGACGACACCAAATATGGCCACGAAGTCGATAAAAAATGTCATGTGAAATACATGGTTGTGTCTATACAGACCTGTATCTCTTAAACTTACGTATGGAGGCTGACACTGTCGTCTCGACCGTGATTTGCAGACTTGCAGCGTGTTTAGAGAAATATTTCTCCAGCTTAGTTCTCTGTCCTAAAATCAATATCCACGGACAGCTACAGGTAGGCTATGCACTATTCTGAAATAGAATTTTATTATCGAGCATAATAGCCTGCATGTCAAAATGACAGAGTGTTTATTATAGAGTCTGTCATATTGTCATCGCCACAGAAAGACTTGTTCAATTAAAAACAGTCGCCATGGCAACTAGATGGTTATTAAAGAATCGGGGCAGAATTATTTTTGACGAACAGCTTTGTAGTGGTAAAGGATTGAAGACATTCCTGACAAAACGTTTCCTTTCTTAAATGTTTCATGATTTTGTAAATCAGTTACGCCAAGGAATGAATATGGCTGATTTTTTTCTGTTCATGCGCAGAGCTCCAATCAGTGACATGCTTGTTTTGTGTAGATCAAAAGAATTCTAGTAATCACGACATTGCGTTGTTATATCAGGCTCGCCCTAATAATCTATAACCTGCCATTTGCATCAATTCTATAACATCAGCACTTACAAAATTTCTACTTTGTTAATACAGATATTAGATATTAGTGTGTATTTGTTGTTTTATCTAGATATGTATGGGTATGAATGGTGGTACAGCTCTACTGAATGTTTTAAAATTGTATTGACATCAATTAATTTTAAATAATGCTCTAAATTTATTCATCAAAACGTTAATACCGATATTCAGTCCTATGGTATATGATTTTATTATATAATTTTTTGAAATCTTTTGTTACTTTTTTTTAATTAAGATTAAGATTAAGATGTGGTATATTTTTCCATACGATCATTGGAAAAATCATACAATTTGAAATTAAATATTTCTGTACATGTGTATCTAAATGATTGGAAAATAAAGAGTTTATACTGTTCAGATTCACGATCTGTAAGAAAAGAAACAAAAAGCGCCAATCAAATATACCCAAAGTTACGTTTGATTTGATTTTAGGCGAAGACTTTTCAGTGTTATATCTTTATTGGAACTCTTGTTTTATGGGAACATAATATTGAAATGTGTCCATTTCAATTCAAGTTAAATTGTCAGGTTGAATAGCTGAATAAATGCTTCTGAAAACATATAACAATAATCATAAATATACTATAATATTTGGACATTGAATTATGATAAGATAATATTGACAACCGGTTCCAAA
This sequence comes from Argopecten irradians, assembly GCF_041381155.1. NCBI lineage: Eukaryota > Metazoa > Mollusca > Bivalvia > Pectinida > Pectinidae > Argopecten > Argopecten irradians. Next base: position 14,647,457 of record NC_091137.1, on the reverse strand, counting down.
TCTTGAATGATAATAAGAATTGACAACTGATTCCGAATCTTGAATAATAATAAGAATTGACAGCTGATTCCAAATATTGAATAATAATAAGAATTGAAAACTGATTCTAAATCTTGAATAATATATATAATAATAAAACAATATTGACAACTGATTCCAAATATTGAATGATAATAAGATAATATTGACATCTGATTCTTAATCTTAATGATCATTATCCAAGATATGTCAGATTTAGAAACATAGCTGACGCACAAATCGGGTGCAATGTAGATATTTTAAGCCAATGACGTTTAAGAAACAAATGAAAAGGGTAATCATACAAACTTGGTTAGTCACTTGTCGATTTATGATGAGAATTTAAATTCTGACGGTTCTGTTCAATTAGTATTGTAGCTTCTATAATCATGGATCCACTAAAGAAAGACTGTTCGTTATCTTCTGTATAGATGTCATTAAATTGACAGGTCTACAATCTATGACTTATGAATAGACTTATAAATAAATCCCTTTTTATTCTTATAACTTCATCCTGCTGTTTTACGGGCATATCTTTATGTTCTTTTTCTACTACTTTTACATTTGCCCCAGTATGACGTTTGGAGACCCAAAAAATCAAACAAAAATAATAGCCAAGTTTTTCGTTCATAAATACTTAATATTTTGATATAGATATTTTTCCTGTTATATCTAAAGTATGAGAAGCTTTTTACTTGACTGCGTATTGGGGATTAGGACACCTAATGAAGTGTATAGATATTGCCGATGGTTATCCTGGTAGAAATTCTTACCTTGGTGTTCATTGTCCTACAACTAATCAAAGAGAGCAATCGGTCTGGCGTATTTGCTTTTAAGTATTTCAGTGAATACCTGCATGGCCAAAACAACAAAACCCGCAATAACCGGTGCGATGGTTGTGGGTCAATGGTACAGTCAATATCTTGTAACAATTTTATTGTCTTTCATGTTTTCTCCGTGTCTAAGTAAGCAGAGAAGACACGGCTACGTTTATTGCTCAGACCTAATCTAGTAGAAAGGCTGTATTGGTGTTGATTTTCCTGATAAAGCCCACTGTCATCAGCGTCTTGCCTGCCTTTTACACATAAAACAAGACCTGTGTATTGATATGACAATGGAGTCGACCAATGACAGTCTAATCCAAGCTGATGAGCGCACTGTATTAATGACGATCAATACTACAGTGCATTAACTTTTTTGAAATTGATTATCAGCTCTAATAAAAAGTTTTCTTCTGAAAGTCATCATCACCTATTGCTTCATTTAATTTATTTAGATCTATCGATTGACAAGAAGAAAATTTTTCTAAAGACTTGATACAGAAATTGCTTTGCTGAATTTATTCTGATCTATTTATCGATTATCACGAGATTTTTCTAAAGTAATCACCGACTATGCCTATACTTAAGATATTTCGATATATTGATTAGTAATTTTTATCATTCTTTCGTTTTATTTTTCTCGTGTCGTAAATGAGACAGAAATATGTTAACTTTGATTTTAATGTTTTAATCCATTTCTTACTGGGAAGGCCCAATAAATTGACAATGGAGAAGAAAGGCTATTGACCAGTGGCACATTAGGCGGTGACGCGGTCATATTTACATAGAAGGTTAGATAAAGGGTCCTTGTTAGTCTTTAATGGAACTCGGCAATAGCATCACGGGGGACTTCAGTGGATACGGGCCATCCCGAAGTGAATCCATCTAATTATCTCTAATGTTTAGGAAGAATTTTTAGATATCAGTATCTTGCAAAATCAGTATCTTGCCAAGTCGGTAAATGAACATATAAAAGTTTATGGTCTAAAAAGGTTTAAGACTCTATTTCCGAAATATTTTACAAACTGTACACTATCATCTGCCCAAGGCTTGGACTTCGATCGAGTATAACATGACTATGTAGGTAACTATCTTTAACTTGATCTATTTTTTGTCGAAGTTCAGACGATGGTATCCACCAACACTTAGTCCTGGGACCTCTATATTGAATTATTTTCGTCCAAGTTCGGACGATGTTCCCCATCAAGATTCTACACCTTTCTAGTTTTTTTGACCACCATCCCTTGACTTTGTAGACCTTTGGTATAACTGACGAGTTATATTTAGAAAAAATGGTATTCTGTTTACTCCAAACAATCAAGTTTTTACTTTCAATTAAAAGTTTTATAACTTTTGTGACTTTTTTTAAAGCTCTGTTTGAATCTATGCTATGACCAATTTTTCATTTGTTTGTGCCGAACACAACATACATACCATGTAATGCTCAATAAGATTATTCGTTATCCCTCTTCCTTGCTGTTCTGTAGATGTGGGTGACAGCATGATTGAAGTCGTAGGACTGGAGAACAGTATGCATATGGGCCAGGTATATGCTGGACTTAGAGCGTCTGGTCGACGGCTAGCGCAATGTGGCCAGGTTGTGATCAGGTAGGTGCAGAATACTCCACTGCCATTAGGATGAAAGTATATATAGTTTTAAATGCTCATGGAATAAAGTGCTTGAACCATTCCCTTAGAACGATTTTTGGAATAACAAGAAACACAATTTGGAAATATCGAAAGAGGAAAAAAAGTTATAAACATGTATATTAATACATCAGTTAAAAGGTTGCGAAGTATTAATTATGATTAACCAAAATAATTTTGACCTGAGCACCTTGGACTTGTGTGCAGGTGTCTCTGTTGGTTTGACTATCCTCCTGATGGTCTTCATGAGTCCTGTTAAAACATTATTAATAAAACATATACTAATATATGTCATAAAAATTCATAATCGCTCGACTTCGGTTTGTACGTTCAATAAAGATGTTTTAAACCCTTTATCTATTCGAAAGGCAATATATAAGCAGTAGGTATTGAAAAGTTATAAAAAAGGTAAAGAAAGTGAAATATGATTCCGTCCACAGAACGAGGAAACGATTCCCCATGCAAATAGATGGTGAACCTTGGCTCCAACCTCCCTGTACGGTAAGCTACTATTTCTTTTTGTATGATCTTAGGATGTTTATACTTGACAAACACCTGATTTTATCTTGGATTGTGCCGATCGGAATTCACAGAACAAACTGTTTTGAAATTTAGGTCGAAATTGCTTTATGAATGAGGATGAATAAGATATCGAAATGTTATAAGTAAGCGACGCTTTGTTCTTAAGAGCGCTAGTCACATTTCTTAGTATTTATCTTATTCTTATTTCTGAATCTTTCGTATCACTAAAACTTGATCATTGAAGGCTCATGTCGTTTTGCAGATAAGCTTTACTTACTAAAATTTATGTCGTTTTGTAGATAAACATTACTCATAAAAACCAAGTCCCAATGATGATGGGTCCCGCTTCCAACAAAAAGTCTTCACTTTTCAAAATGTTCAAGAAATAAAGGTAAGTAATCTGTTTTATTTATCTGTTGACCAAACTCTTTGTAGTACAATTGCTATATTTAAGATTCAATATGAATTGTTGCAGGTGAAACACGAGATATCCATTTGAGACTTACTGTTAGCGATATATATATATATATATAAAAGATACACAGAAAACGTATTCCTGGAGCGAAAAGCTTTAAAATATGATGACTGCTAAAATATATACGTTAACAGTGTACGCTCCCTAGATGCAGTTATATATTCTCGTTTTAGATATATTACTTGATATGGCCATACATAACTGATATTTAATATGTTGTATATATACTCTGTTTCAGATATCTTACTTAATATGGCCTTACATAACGGATATCTAATACGTTGTATATATACTCTGTTTCAGATATCTTACACTATATAGCCGTACAGAACGGATCACACCAATAAAACTATGGCAGCAGTAGATATTTTGTTTACCGTCATCAGCGTCGTATCCTGATGTTTCTCCAGTGTCCAGCGTGTGACTACGTTCATACTTCATCGTCCGGCAAGTGGTCACTCTACCGAACCGTCAAGGTCACTACCCCAGTGACCTACCATGACCCAATCGTCCAGTGGATGGTCACTGTACCTCAGGTGACCATTCCAGTAAATATCGCGTCAGGCAGATGTGTCCGAACTCAACTGTATACCGTTCCAGTGTTTGGTCATTCAGTCGTCAGTTGATCTGACCTGAGTGTTGACCATTCTTCCATTATGTTCATTTACCTCAGTGGTCACTGCTCCCTCAGTGACCGTAGCACCACTCCATCCTACCGGTAATGGTCAACTCTTGAAATGACCATATCATCTTGACTATGTTTCCTTCAGAAAATAAACGTCAGTAGGTTTGTTCAACATACTTTCTGATAGTGGAGATCTCTGCTAGCTGAAGACTTGATGTAGTAACATACATGCATACCATGTGCGTTGCAAGGCCTAGTCGAAGCCAGGTCTTGCATTGCCTACGGGCTGTCTTGCCGCCTGGCTAGGCATGCTGCTGGAATATCTTTAGTCTGATCATGAACGACGTTGTAATAGACCGGACTACCAGAGTAGACACTTGCTCCACACCTTAAATGATAAACATTTCCAAGTTTACACCTAAGCTGAAGATGTTATAACCCTGAAGTCCTTACTCTTTAACACCTATTCCTAAACTAACCTATAAGTTTCATCCGAAGTAATCAACCTTTCCAAAGTGGCCATATTTTCGTTGTGAATGACTACGAATATGAAATATAATTTCCGAAAACAACAACTTACACGAATGTCCTCATACATGGAAATTCTTATTTAGGATTAAATCGAAGCACTACACATTGTCTATGTATTTGAATTTGATTAAGTCAAAACAGGCTGGCAATATAACATAAAACACCGAAAACGAATATTTTCTTTCTTCGCCTCAAATGATGGACCAATCGAACTTTTGATCACATGTGATACATATACTGTACTATAAACCACATTAAATTCATACATTTTCTTCCGTTTTTATTAGTTTTGGTTGGCCTTGACTGGTATCTGCTCGATATTTTGACTAATGCGGAGGTTTATAAATATATTTCTATTGTTCCTTACTTCACATTATAAGAACAACCCCATAAGCTGTTGAAGTGTTTAATTATCAATGGCCACGATATAGGAGGTATAATTTCATCAAATTTCTTTTGCTTATTTGAAAATTGCATTATACGCAAGTATGAACAAAAATTCTATAATTTAGCTATTTTGAAATAATATTTTTTACATATATAGATGGCCTTTCCTGTCTTTCCTCAACCGGGTTCGATGTCGCAATTCCTTTCTGATGCTTCATCTCGCACTTATTTTCCCACCGACTTTGGGCCATCGTCTTCTTATTTCCGACTACTTCTATTATATACATGAGTTTTAATACCAGACCTAGTCCTATGATCCTAGGATTAAACGACGAGTCTTTGTGGATTCTACTTAAAATGCGTGGTACCAGCTACACAAGACAAACTAGCGATTACTGTAATGTTGCTGTAATACTGCTTCCACCCAAGTAAAGTACGTGGAAATATATTTTCGTAGACCTATTGAAGCATTTACATTTTTCACAAGACCACATCAACCTATTTCTGCTGTGGGCCGATACAATACCAAAGATATTGCTCAAGTCAACCCTATGGCCCCTATGTTCAGTGAATGGAATTAACCGTCCGTCGTCATGGATACTACAAGTGGTCTTTAGGGGTGAAAGGGATTTTAGTGTAGTGACAATTAAACACAACAAAGCCTTTGTGTTTCATGCTCATATTGCTTTAAATTTGTGATGACCATTCACTAAATATTTAGATGTGTTTAGAGTAGTGTTATGTTGGGATCATAACGCCAGGGTTAGTGTAAAATGTAGATTAGAATACATTGGGTGAATGGCTAAGGCAAAGGGGAATCACAAGTTTTAATATGTATTTTTAAAAAAAGTTTTCTTAATTAATCTACTTGAAAATGTTCTCAAAGGCGTTATTTTTCCGCTCGATTTTTTCTTTCCTTATAATATGCATTTAAATTATTTTTCTGGAAAAATTCCCTGTTAAATTGAAAAGGGATTACTCATTTAAAGATGAGATAGAAAACGTTTGTTTTTAGTTTGTAGCTAACAAAAAAGCATTACTAAATCTGGTGCGAGAGATCCGGCATTGCGTCGCTGGATCGCTCTTTTTATACTTTTTATATTACCATGCCTCATACACATTGTAGTACATCTAAGTTATGCTGTCTACAGAGAGTGGAAACGTTGACGCTATACATGGTGTCCTGTGAGTGTACTACAGGCGCTGTATACTGACCAATCTGTCATTGCATTAAACGTTTTTGAATTTCACAGTACACGATCTTAAATACACTCGGTTGTCCTACAATTATGTCTTATCTCATTATCTCTTGATTAATTACTACTGCACAATTATGGTTGAATGAATGTTTATAGTTTACTGTGGAAATGGAATTCAAGAACGTTTACTGAACTCATGTTTCATTTCTAAGAGTATTGTGCTTTGGGTTTGTGTGAATAAGTGTTATATATTATAAATATATATGAATTGTTGTATTATCTATATACATATATAAAGTATATAATCTATATATATTATATATATCTACCAATGTATATATTACATCTTTGTTTTCTAAATGTCAAATGGTTGCTCTATTATACTTTTATCTTTAGATGTTATCGTGAAAAAAATCATCCAGTATTTAATTAGATATTTTACCGAAAAACTCCCGTGATATTTAACTATCGTGGTGTTTTGTCAGCACAATCCCAAATGTTTTTGTTTACAAATACCCTGGTACGTTAGCAAACGTCCCCATTTTTGTGTTCGAAAAGGAAACGATGTTACATATTAAAGCTGTGTCAAATTAACTGTCTAACCCCATTGTCGGAGATCCAAGGTTGAGTGCACGACGGTGATGATAGTGCAATGTATGCAATCAAGCGTGGGTCGCCGGCGATTGTGATACAAATAAAACGATACCACAAATAAATATGGAGCAGTTAAATCCTGGATAAAACGTATGGCCGCGAGATTCAGCTAAATTTCAAGAATTGTCGCAAATCGATTATTTCTATCGTTTAAATTGAAATTTTCATTGGAATTTAAAATGGATCTAATCTGTAAGAATTGCTGGTAAAGACAAATACAGGAATACTTCACTTTCGAAACACTTCATTCATATACTTTTAGATTGATTACAAGATATAACTTTCACAAAAACTTTAGGATAACATATTTGACAAAATTTTGTAAACATGCAATTGATTGACACACTCGTATGCCGGCATAAATACTTCCAGCATTCTGAAAATAAATGTACCCAACGCGGATTATCCTGGGATTTATGGTAATTAACAACACGTTTACACATAGCATTGCAGACAAAATTGGACGGGAGTTAATGAAAACTTGGTCCAGATACAATTAAGAGGAACACTAAATATAACAATACATTGACGATACAATTCATGCATTGCTCAGCGTTTTGGTGGATTGTTGTGTATCTTTATTCTCAAGCACCTGTTACGTAAGATAACTTTTAAAAGTTCTTTATACAGAACTGATAGAAAATTAACAGTTTATTAGATATATATCCATTTCAAGTTAATTCAATATCCATTGAAAAAAGAGAAAGCTGGTTTAAAGAAAATGTGCCATTTCATTAAGAGGATCTTAATAATCTCAATATAATGTTCTTTGTTTTCACAAAGAGAAATCATTGAGTGATTTTCTTTTTGTTTTCTCTATTTAAAACTAAATCAAATTTAATATGACCTTGTGTATAGTTGAGGATAACGTTAAGTACCATTTCAAGTGACTTCATAAGTCCTGGAAAGAAAAGACACTCGTTGTATTGTCAGAATGCGAGGGTCCTGTAGGTATGCTATTGCAGTATATCATGGCATATGACATTGTCCATGTGATGAAACAGTAAAACACCTTAGTTCTGTACCGATGTCGCCATGGTAAAATTTATAGGATAGGTTTGAAATCCGTTGTTCAGTATTTGCTTGTTTGATAGCCAAATGGTTTTATTAGTGTTGTTCTCTGTAATCATAATTTAAGCTGTAGATATTACAATGAATGCACCTGGAAAGATAATTTCCATAGTTCCTAAAGCATTAAGACAAATTGGGACGCCTGGTCCTTACCTCAACACACAGCCAAAATTGTAAATGATAATACGGCCATCATAGGCAGAACTGGGACTTAAGCGTTTTGTGAATTAATTAAGATAACTTAGTGTGGTCTTCATAAATCATTAAATGTGTATTTAAATTTCCTAACCTGATAACAGTAAATTTGTTAAAATCTTTCTTAGACTTTTTCCATCAATTTCTTATGAAAATAAAAAGGAAAACTTTGTTGTCATATAAATAATGTAAAGAGAATTTGAATTAAATTGAATAAAAACTTAATTACACTGTTCTTCCATTTGTAAGACACGGGTTTGGTTTGATAAGCATTTGTCTTTTTTCCTGTTACCATGTTTTTGTTGTAGATCAAGAATACTGTATATCGTGTATCAGCGAAACTTCAGAGAGAAGGCAATGTCCATCACCTTATATAAACGTTTCCTTTGTCGATTTATATGGTTTTCATTATACCAGATATATGACGTCCTCAATTTATGTGTACACATTTAAATGACGTCATCATTGTACACCATAAAATTTTGTTTCCCTTTTTCATATTGACAAATTATATATATGTTCATTAATTATTCTGTAATATCGTTACAACTTCTTTGTTGACTAATAAAAATTTTGGAGTATAATAACACGCATTGTCGTTTTTGTCTTGGTGTTATATTTGCACTTAAGCTAGTTTAATTTGCTTAATGTTAAAAGTATCCAAATAAACCATTGGTTTGCAGATGATATTACATACACGAAAACAGACGGCATATCAAAGCGTAAACAAAGGCAACTGTATAGAAGAGAAGATGACTGAACAACACAAAAGACATATAATAAACACACAATAGTTTAGTATTTGTCCACTATGTTAATACGAATGACATAGAAAAGGACCGACGGGGGGAACTGAAATGCATACATTGGTAAAAGGAAGGGAAATGTAAGATACAGACCTGCTATCTATTATCCATGAAATACTTTTAGACAGATAATGACGTCATCTTTGATATACCGTTGTAGGCCGGATACATAAACACATAGTCGTTGATACCTAAAGCAGAAATAGGTTAGCAACATTTACGATATTCCCATTTACGGTTAGCGAAATAATTACATGTACCGTTATATAATATTAATGTTAATAATTTCATGATTTTTTTTCAAGCAATGAATTTAAAAAAAAAACGAATTTCGAAACCACGTTCCAATGGGTGTTATATCAATAGCTTAGAGCTCTATTTCTTTCAAACAGGGTACAGGGTAGGATGTTCTATAACTATCATCAATTATATCCCTTCCTACTTCTCAATTTATTGGTAAATTCAAGTTGAAAAAACCATTTTATATGCTATTTATCAATGTATAGTTATATATAATTAAAGTTGTGTTTTAATCATATCTTTAACTACTGAAGTAATAATCTCCTGAAGATATTTCACCAGCCTTAGCTATAATGGATACTTCGATTTCCCAACCTGTCTTACTGTCACGAAGTACCCATCATGCCTCTGTAGCCAGGTCGCCCATCGCTCGCGATACCGTATGTCGTCACATTCCACACCACGCCCTCTCTAGCTATTTATAGACGCACATGAAAGGGGGTCTAAAATTCGTGTTTGGCACGCGAATAATGTTTGGTTATGATAAAGAGATCAAGCAACAAATCAAACACGGATTTAGGGGGATATAAGTCGGTAAGTTAGACTAGCGACAGATTGTCAAAGGGTCATGTGACACGCTTATAATAGGATCCACTTTTCTGTCTTGTCCTTCCCCTAATAAAGCGTGTTTAGGGATCCACGGCGATTCAGATTGTTGTACAGAAATAAGGGAGAAGGCGGATCATAACTTCATAGTTTGTTTCTAATGCAAATAACAATTAATTAAGTCTTCTTACGATGATGCAAATATTTCTGTAGTGAGTGGTAAGAACACTAAACATATGAAAAAAAAACACTTCTCAGTCCCTAGTGACTTTGGAGCTCAAAACGTTGTCTTCGTAAATTAACGCAATGGTTTTGTAATTTTCTGTTGCTAGACATTACACTGAATGTTTTTTGATTTGTATGGACTTTCCTATATTGATGTACATTATTATAGACTCCCAACTACAGACGAAGCTAATGTTTTAAGGTAGAAGATATTTATCCTAGATAGGAGACGGCTTCGATTACCAGGTCGCGCTATTACTATCATAATTTGCAAATGCAAGTATATGAAAAAAGCACTGAAATTTTGCAATGGAGGAAACCAATGTATTGTGTAGTCATTGCTCAGATATTGCCCTTCGCCGTGTGCGAAAAAGTGTCACATTGACTAACATTTATTTGAGTTTCAGTGGGAATTTTTCAATCATTTCCAATACCATTTATGGAAAAAACGATAAATTGCATAAATTGTTAACCGTACCATTTGAAAGCATTCAAGCATCACTTAACACTCAGGTCACCACAAAAATGAGAAATGTGCCAAAATCATCGGCAGTGTCTAGCATCAATAATACCATAACAAACTTTACTTAGAAACTGGGGAAACATTAGTAATATTAAGTCTACTACCTTAATTATCTGCAGTCTGTACTCAAAAACTGGGACAGTATCATCTGCAGTACCAATCACCAATAATATCAAAACAGTCTACACTCGTGAACTGAAAGAAAATAATCTGCAGCATCAACCAACGACAATCACAAGAAGTCTGCTACTTGTGATCTTAGTTCTACTGTGACGAAGAAGAGATGATACATTTTATCGCCTATCAGTTTAATACTATTAACGTATTTATTCAAGAGCAATCAATTTTGAGTTCAAACTTGATTTTGAATAAGTTAGCACAATAAGTTTACAATAAGTTAGCACAATTATGAATTCGCACATATACAATTACATTTGTTATTGCTTTATCAAAGATATGTTGAAAACCGCAACATACAAACCACGAAAAGATATGGTTACCTACTAATACTCGATATACATATATTACAGATCACTCTAAAAACATAACCACGTTTAAATCTAATATAAATGGAAGATTTAAAGGTTTACAACTAAAACAGTTACGTAATACGATAGAGCGGTAGAGTAAAGCTGGAAAGAACCAGAAAACGCTGCGATTTGTAAGGTACAACTGGAAAAGCATATCTGCTACTATAAACCATATCAGGAATTCTGTGGCGCGTAAAAACAAATATGATGAACTGATCTAACATTTCCGATTCTTTTCCTTTGAAGTCATCCTTGTTTCCGCCTGTTACTCTACTCACTAATGGATCTCGTCAGCGTCTCATATAGTCATTCGAAATCTCCAAAGAGCGCACTTGTATTTTTTTATGACAAAGTTGGGTATGGAATGGATGGGTATTTATCTGTTGAGAAGTCATGCGCTAACTATATATGGCTACAAAGCTGTCAGCAACGCGAATGTCGTATCATGCTTTGGAACTGAAAGAGTAAATAAATAACCATTTATTCAAGGCGAATGACAATTTTGAAAATAAATTATGATAAAAATTATTTTAAAACGATGTCTTTGATCCTTTATTCCAGTGATTATTTACGTTTTATGGATAAAATCCGTACTTGTACCAGAACAAATCAGAAGCCATTTCATATTTCTGGGTATTGGCAATATGCATAACAGTAAATTCACGTAATTTTAGTTTGGGCTTTTGACTAACGTAAGAAATTACCACTGTTCATGATGAAACAGAATATGGTAGCGTTTCTTGGAACATGTGATCTTGTTCAAGTTGAGCTTTCCGTTATCTGCTCATAATTTCATCAATATGAATATAGTTTGTTTGTTTATTAAATGTTAAATTGAGTAGGTTTTTGTTAGCATATTTGATTTTTTCCATCTTTTTACTATCACCATGCATAAATACATATTTCAATATTTAAAGAAAATTATCATATTTCTATCAGTAAACAAAATTGAAATATTGTAAAGAAACAAATAATGTTTCGTTTGGGCTAGAAATTGATATATCTATTATACTTATTTGAAACCAGTAAAATATTCTGTGTTAAGTTTATCTATTTTTAAAATTTGAATTTATAGTAATCAGCAAATGCTGACCTTTCAGATCCTGATCTCTGTCTCCCAAATTTAAAACACTTAGAGACTTGGACAAAACACCCTGCTGATCCTGATCATTCCTCCATGTTCCCGCCATGGAAGCACGCGAGCCACCATTTATTCCAATTAAGTCTGCTACTACATTCAGTCTAATTGGAGCCATTGATAAATTGCCTGACCATTAAAAAAAACTTTAAACCTTAATCCATTACACCACACAAAGACGAAAAGACTACGTTTGTATGCTCAGCAGCCGTGGGTCACGTGTTTTCCCGCGGGCAGTTGTACTAGTACCTTTCACATCATTGGAAATTGTGCAATTCTACAATAATATATATCCTGCAGTGCGCGAGAGCTTATATTGAACACTGGTACTGATTTATATACCTGTATAACCTTACGATCGTGTATTAATGACTTTTTCATTTTAATATGTTTTATAAGCATACAAAACTTGACTCATGACCGTTACCATACTTTCAAAAATCGCTGTCTTTGAACAAGTCTTTAGAATAGAAGTACAAGAGTAGTTCGTTTTAAGTCTCGTCTCTGCTTGGTTTGACGACTTCGTTTGAAAAACTTTTTGTCCACCATTGGTTGGTTTTGTTCTGTTTGCTTGTTATGTAGTAGTTTGCAATAAACTTTTTAGTTTTTTCCTTTCATGATTTATTTTTTCATTTTTGTTTTTGTCTGTCAATGATTCAGATAGTTTGGTATCGCTGTGAGCATCTTTGTAAGACTTAACTGTCATTTTTCACCCGTTTACGATAACCGATGTTTATTTATTTATTTATTCTATTGCGTTACTGATTTATTGATTTTATTGAGAATACAACTTGACCATTTGTTCATCTCTCTGCTCTCCTAGTCAAACTACTTGCTTGTGTCCCTGTCACCTGCTAGGTATTACAGGTAACGGGTCCTTATCAATCTCACGCCTGTGTAATCCTTTCCGCTGCACGCGCCAAACCCCGGACAAACTTATATACCCGTATTTATGTAATGTATCCGCACGCGGCATCAGCTAACGATGTTATGGTTACTGAACGACCCAACATCAAGGGCTCCGAAAAACAAACTTCAATGAATAATTCGGATTGTCCACACAGAGCACTAGACTCAAGGCCGGATGGTCGGCACACAAATCGTAACTTTTGACTGAGTGCAACCTGCAATTACCTCCATATACATATACATAGGATGTCGCGAGTTTGTTCAAAGGTCGGAAAACTCATCGATATAAAATTATGCAGCCTTTTAATTTTGGTCCAATTTCGGAGAAAATATATCGTTGCCTTTAAAAGGGACCTTGTATCTTTCACATGATTATTCAAGGCTTTCTCATCAATATAAGGTATCAAAAGTAGTTGTTAATGATAACTAAATCAGATTGTGATGATGCTCTTTATTTAGGCTTGGAGACATTGAATCAGTATACATGAAGCGGGTTACGACCGTAGTGATGTAGTTGTAGTGATAAGGATGATGTGAAGTTAATGCGGCTAAGTGATCTTATTTTTTAAATCCGTGAAAGCAAATAAATAAGAGTACTCAGACGTAAACTAAGGCACTTTTATTGTGTGTTATATAAGAGTTACACGTGGATATATATTTGATGAGAAACGCCAGTTTTTACCAGTAAATTGTGCTTTCTATTAAAACTCTCCTAAAGGAACACCCACTGTATGAGCGTCGCACAGAGCTAGGTCTCATTAGAGTTTTAAAGGTAGATATACATCACCATTAAACACACGTGAAACATTCCATTTCTTTGTTTCAATAAATTTTGTCAAGTTTCTAGACTTAAATATGGCTAGCCAAACATCCGAGGTCGGTCTCTGACAGGTCGTTATGTTGTAGTTAATAATTTCTACTTCCTCGTGAGTTGCTCGTGAGTCCCTCGTGGACTTGTTCCTGAATCTAACATTTCCGATAAATCAGGTGATCGAACATACAAAAATGTACTTGTGTACAGTTGTTATTACCATACCACTGTTCGTGCTATTAATATTTACTTGATACATATGGTGTAAAATCAACCATAAGATCAAAGATACATGGGCGTCATTTAAAGCTCTTGCTAATACGAGGACTTAGAATTTCTGATTGACTCGCAAATTAAAACATTTCAGATCTATAAAAACCATTGAATTTGAGCCATAGATGCTATGTGAGTTTAAAGTGTTATTATACTACGAAATCGTGGCATGATTTTGATGATTTTTTTCATTTGTTTTTCATTGGAACAAATAACAAATGATTGTATATATATGTTATCAACTCATGCAGTGCTTTCCTTAATGATAAAAAAATGATATAATATACAGGCACCACTCAGATAAAAAATAAATAAATATAGCTTAATATAATAAGATAATAAATTATTCTTAAAGACGCTCCACCGCTGACAAATAGTATTTTTTCACGATCAAAAACAGGAACAGAAACTTTAGTATTTTCTTCAGTTACAAAAGTTACTTACTTTACACCATTACCATCATTGAAAAGTTTGAGCTTTTAATTTTACTTCAAGTTAAAAATATGAACAATAGTTAATTGCATCCCGAAAAAAAATTCGTGGCACTATATCCTCTATGGAATAAAGTACTGATTGCGCATGCACCAAAGGCGAAATAAATTATTTTATATTATTTTTTGTGTTAATTAGACATAAACATACACAATTAAACACCAATCATTGTTCAAATGATGAATATCATTTATGCTCTGTCGGCGGTGGAGCATCTTTAAAATGCTATAAAACATTGCCACCTCATATTGCTTAAGCTACATAAGGAAAACAAAATTCAATAATTACATCAAATGCCTATTGTAACTTATTCTTCTGATATACTTGTATCTCCAAGTCATTATGTAGCATATGAATACTTACATTTCCGTTGAAAATAATCCGTACCAGTAATTTGGAATGCTATTGTTTATCCTAGTATGGCTGTATAGTTATTGGACACCGTTCTGTAGGATAGCCTTCAATATTCGCCAGCAGGTTCATGCATAAGTGTCAATCTTTCATGCACTAAATCATATTGTGTAAAGAAGATATTCAAAAGACGCTACAATATTTCAATTTTTGCATATTGGAAAGAAGAAACACTGTTTGGAACATCCTAACTTCAACGTTTTTGAGACCCAAATATAGGTTCTATTCATTAGTGTTCTCATTATTTCTTCACTTAGTTTCGTTGCATGTATACTAGACCAATGAACACCAATGTGTATTTTGTCCATACCAACTACATGTCCAACAACAGAATCAGTCATTCAATGCATGAATACTACAATATGAACATTGGTACGGAGAGAGAGACACCAAACATCGCATGCAACCATTGGAATTCTTGAGATTTATTTCTGAATATTTTCTTCTGTAGATTTCATACATAGTTTCTCTCATATATTGCACACTCTACATAACAATTCAGTCACCTTTTCTCAGATGGAATTAAATGTTAGAAGTCAACAAATATATTTGGCTTAAGTGTTAGTTTGGGATCATTTTTATAAGGTTTAAAGGAGAAGAAGACGATAAAATAGGATTTCTTTCTTGAAGTTTAAATTCTATGTTTAGATTTACGCTTAATAGTAGATAAGTGTTCTCTATCACTACCCTATATTATTTTCCACCTAGAATATATTAAAATGTATTTAGTGATTTTTTCTCTCTTCATGTTAAAGTTACTACAACTTGGCAGCGTATCTGTCTCCCTCTGTCGGCCGTTAATGGCTGTATTTAAGGGCCCACAACCCCGACTGACAGCAACACCCGACCGACCTGTGATTTTCGCCACTTTAGGGGTGAACACGTTTTTAGAACAACCGGTAACTATCACTTGGTTTTACGTGGAGAAGATCTAATTGACGACAAGTTACCACCTCCATTAGCAGTATCTGTGTAAATGGGCTCCATGCCCCTCCAAACGCCATTTAGCGGCTCTTGTTGGCTCGCCAGATCGCCGTGTTTGTTCAAGCCAAGTGCACCCAATAAAGACTCGTGCCTAACACCACATCTATGTAAATGTATGACGCGAGTAGTGAACACAGACGATCACGTCTTATAATGTTGTTTTATGGAAATGATACCCTTTAATGTGTTATCAAGGTTACAATTAAGACTGGTCTCGAGGCTCTCCCCTTTTTTCAAAGAAGACAGTTTGTCATAACGATAATAATTAAAGTCCTTCCATCTCATGCATCTTCCCTAGCCAGTGAGTTAATAGCGGGAAGACAGGAATATTTATTACACTTATAAGTTATAGTAAGGGGATTTTTATATTCGCTTGCAGTTTACATTTAAAATAATAGGTAAATTTTACTCGTTTACTCGTTATTTTTTTATTCACTCGATTAATTTTATTCTTTCTCTTTCCTTTGCTTTTCTTATTCTTTTTTTTCATATGACTTCGATTGAGATAATTTTGCAGAGGATTTAAAATTTACCTAAAATAATGTCCCTTATACAATGTTATTGATTTTCTATTAACCTAATTTTAATCTACACACATGTTATCAATTTTATGTAGTTCTAAGAAATATACGACGAATGACACGATACCGCAATCCTTGTATCAAACCCATGATCTAACGGGGTCTCATAACACAAGCTATATATTTGAACAGTTGTATTCTTCAACCTGAAAGATAATCCAGGCAGCCAACTTTGGCTCCCAAATATCGCTAAGTTCTCGCGTGGTGTGGTTTCATATAGCTGTCACGTGATCAAAGAGGCTGCAATGCATGTTTGAGGGAGCGATAAGAGCTCCTATAGCCCTCCCATGGCAAACAAAGTTCCTGTTTCTCCTCGCTAGGGGTCGCTGTCGTCAGACAGGGAGAGAGATAACTCTTGGTTGCGGACCAGCCCTTAAGTTGCTTTGACTCCTCTCACAAAAATTTGATTGTTTATCATTTAAGTTTCATCACTTTGGCAAAACATCTTTTAATTCTGACGAGACCAAAGCGTCCGTCAAGTCCACTGGACGCTAAGCACAGTTTGATAAGTTGTGTGAGAGTGAAATTCTCCGTCTTCTATAATTGAAGTCGATTTAGAATCGTTTAATCCTTACTCTGTATACAAACTAGATTCCTTTTAATCCTGAACAAACAAAACTGCGGCGTGATGCGTGTGTCTCCAGTGTACCTATACTGGTCAGCGATGATGGACTGTCCATCAAGGGGGGTCTCGAGGGGTGGTCAGTTTAACCAATACGTCTTAATATTTATTTATTTTTAATTATGAATTCAAATTCAAATATGAATGACTCAAAATGAGACAGTGTAATGATTTTAGCGATCAATTTAATAACATCTACTTCATGGAGTACAGTATATATATTACTAACTCGATAAAAGATCAAAATATGTTTATAATAAGTAACAAACATATAGATTTGAACCATTTTCAGAATGTGACATTTGTTTTGTTTTAATAAAGTTAAAGTTAACTAAGAAGTAGATGGAGAAGAATTACTCTCTTAAAATTGCATTAATAAAATTGCACAAATTATGTTTTACCCGAGATAAACAAATGGTATTATTATTTATGATAATTGTAAATGTCACATGTGATAAAATTTGAAATAACAAAATTGAAGAGAAACTTGAAGCATGGAAAACAACCATAAAGGAAAGTTTTGTTTAGATGATATCCTGAGAAGAATTTTGATTGTGGCCCCGTACCTAGCCCCGGTCTATCACTATGGCCGTAGACGTGTCTCTGTAGATGGGAACATGATAGACCAACTTCTCAAAACAAGACTTAAAAACTTCAAGGAATGTGTTTAAGTTTCTCGTCTTTAAAGTCGATGTTTCGGGTATCCAGCCACATTTAAATCTTATAATTACTGTATATTGACACATTAATAAAGGATTCTGATGGACAGTTACTCCAAACAATTAATCTCTTGTAGTTCACGGTCTTCTACTCCCACGTCCAGTCAGTGTCTGTACTCAGAGGTAGCAGACTGGATGGTAGTCACCAAATAGTGCATTATAGTTGTATTGGGCACATTGTAAATATAATATTTAACATTGACGTATCATTTGGTTCTAAATTAGACAATATGTTTATATCTAAAATAATTGTTGAAAATATTGTAAATCTTATTGCCGAACGTCAACCAGGGAAGAAACTCTTTTGACCTTTTAATGCATTGTCAAGGAGTAGAACCACTATCAATTAACAACAGGTAATGCTAGTGTATCGTACTATCTTAATTTCATCGGAAATAGGTTTGTTTTCACATGTGGTTCAATTCCATAGTTATACCTTGTGCTCCTTTAGACATCAGCCGATCACCATTGAGACTCGGATTTTGTATGGCAGCTTCAGTCGACAATGCAGAGACGCTTACCTTTCCGGAACATACATATATGCAACCATTTTTCTGTTTACTACTCGCGGGTTTTTGTGCAAAGCATTACGTTTGGTTTTATTAAATAAATTATGTTAGTTTTAATTTTATTTAACTCTTAGTATTTTGTCAGTGTTTTCGTCGTGGATCATTTTTATATAGCCGCTGATATTTTTGATTTTGAAAATGTTTTCGAATACTATGTTACTGTTAATCATATACGTCATGATTCAAAATAATGAATGGGATACCCATCAGAGACATTTAACTGACGACGACAATAAATCGAGTTTCAGAGCTGCGAAGGATCGTTTAGACTGGAAATATTCATCATTGTTTACAGATGTTTCCCATACAGCAACCGCCCTTATCGGCGGAATGATAAATACATCGCGCTTGATGCTAAACGGTCGCCTGTTGACTTCTCAATGATTCCGAGATAAAAAGTAATCCTCAGTCACCTTGTTGTAGTTTAAGATACCACAGTGAATTTGTTTTGTCCTGGAGAGGAAGGAATCTTCTATCTTATCACTGCATTCAATCGTGACAAATCATCTTCCCACTGAACGCGGGACTGACAAAAAATACATCATAGAGCCGTCTACAGAAATCCGACGCCTATATCGTACGAGAACATATATATCCATGTCATATACCTACCCAAACGTACGCCAGGGGGATTACACACACATTTTTGTAATTTTTCCAAAGTCACGATGACCATTTTGGGTATGCTTTCCTCATGAGCGCGTGATGAAGTAAAGGCTACCCTTTGTGGGAACAATTTTAAATGGTAATTTCTCTTTTATTTCTTTTCCTTTAGCATTTTTACAGCTGTTCTAAGATTCTTTTCTCAGCATATTCCCTCAAGTGTTATGCCAGTTTTCTGATGATTGCAACTTCCTCTGTTGATTAGATACTTGTTTCCCGAGCGTCTGTCCTTTTCTCTGCTTTCTATGTCACCCATATCTCTATGGTAATTGTCACCCATCTTCTTTTCCTTCCTCAGTTGCTTTGTAGTTGTCTGCCCTTATTTTTACCTCTGTTGCTATGACAGTTGTCTCATCATTTTCTTTCTTTCCTTGTTATCCTCCCAATAGCAGCAACACAATGCACCACACTCGTGGACTTCCAGACACATATTCCATACGCAGCCCTTGAAATCCCCATGCATTAGTTTTGTACACATCTTTTATCTTATACTTAAAGAAATCACAAACTAAATCCTGTCGCATCCTTGTAACCCTACAGATCACCATGACATGATAATCGTCTTCATTAAGGATGTATTCTTCTGAGGTTTCAGTCCTGTTGAAGTCTCGTTTCGACAATGATCAAAGAAGTTATGAGATTTTCAAATACAATTTATCAACATCTGTAGCAAATTGTCAGTTGCAGATTTTGTCAAAAAATTACATTTCTATTTCTAGTAGATTCTTTTATACGAGGATTTTAAAAAATGGTCCATTTGGCGGCCATTTTAAAATTATGTCTTTTTTCGCTTTGAATAGCGCTAAAATTGTACCATTTTTTACTGAAATTGTTTTTACTTAAACCATCACTGTGCAAGCATTTTTAGCTGTATCGAGCTAATTTTTGCTGTAAATGTTTACTAGGTTCGTGGTAACTAAGAAAGTGAGCATTAATTTATGAAATGATACACTTTTGTCACATTATTTTTACATTTAATGGTAATATGAGCACTTTTAGTTTTTACTCTAAAATACTGAAAAATAAAAAATATTTAAACGGGGGAAAAAGTAAGCACACGTACCCCCCATTTTGCTGCCTGATTTAAAAAGAACAACCCTTTCCCTATTGATATTCAAAATATTAGCAAAAGTTTAATACCACAACTTTTTCTATTTAGTGTTAAATTTGACGAAATGCCTGAAAATGGTGCATTTTGTACCTCAAAATTAAGGGGTAGGGGCAGCATATGTTATTACTCTGAGAAAAAAATATTAGTCTTATTAATCAAAACTGTATATTTTTAAAGAAGATAACTGGCAAATAAATTCCACAAACATCCATATATATCAAACACCTCGTTAGGAAATTATTGCTTTAATCTCTTGTGTATATGGACAAAACGGAAAATTTCCCATAAAATCCAATTAAGGAATAAACTTTTATTTTGTTGAGGTTATGAGGGTATAATGATAATGGAGCACGTGTAAATTATGTAACCCCGGCGAACCTATTCCTTGTATTTACAGTTTTTCACGTAAATGAATATTATTTTTTTATGAAAATAACCATATTTTGTTCTCTCCCGTCATCGTCAACGAATTCGATTGAACAGCTGATTGGAATCGAGTCACTTATATGTTCCCACCAAAAGTGGGATCATGACCCTTCGTTGCTACGCCATTGACTATTCACGTAACAATAGAATCGCCGCACGTGTTGTACTATCATTATGCACTGATAATGATAATACTAGAAAGCATGGTTATTGAGTCCATGTCAGTGCACACTGTAAATATTATTTTACTAGGTATCTTTGAGTGACAATAGCTTAAAACGAACACACGGACATATGCTTTTTCTTTGAATTTCTTTTATGGTATGAACTCCTATTTCCAAAACAAGAAAATGTTGACTTATCAGAGGAGTATATCCTTAATGGCGTCGTGTAGTAGTAGTAGTAGAAGAAGAAGGTTCAAGGTTCTACGACAAATGTAGCGTATTATAATTAATCAACCGTGAATATCCGATGATGCTCTCAATTAGGTCATAAGAACAACTATATATATTGTTGTCTTAAAGTTACTTTTACCAGGTCTGAATAACAACATATGTGCAGCATTGTTTTTGGTTTCGATACATTAAAAAGCATGACTTTTATCATATTGAATGTTTTAAATTTACAAACCAATATTATCTCAAAATTTTACACTTTTAAAATTATTGCACATAATAAAATAATAGTCGTTCAACTAGGCGCTATCTATCTGTAGGAAAACAGGTTAATATTAATGAAAATTGATAAAAAAAATATTTTATAAATCGCGCCATAGCATTTCATGATCATGAGTGATTCATCCGTTTTACGTTTATAACCAACGTTGACCTTGGACGTTACCTTGACCTAGGAGCACGTTGAAGTTTGTGCTATAATAGATGTACAGCCTCCACGTGAATGAAATATGAGAGTGAGTAACGATGCTCTATTTTCAATTTTAGATATAAATTGACCAAAAAGGCACTTCACGCACTCGAATCTCGTAAACTCTTGCATCATAAATGAATTTAAAGCTTAGATGTGACCAAGAATAGCTGTCAAAACATTTGGTTTGGTGGTACTTGTTAGGATCTGTTTTCCATTAAAGACTCGTTAACCGCGGGGGAGAAAAAGAGGTTACGAAAACTTTGTCGCAGGAGGTCACTAGCTTTTAATTGAGAGTTTGCTTAAATAAACAGCTGAGGCGCGCGCGCGTCGCGCATGTGCCAAGCAATGGTGTAACGTTTAACGAAAAACATTGCATAATGGTATACCACGTGATGTAAACACTTTGTAAACTAACATGGTTAGTGTTATTGATGTTGATGTAAATTTTGATTACCTTCAAAGAGAATGCTTCCCGCCAGATCTGTAAATATTTGTCCTATTGGAAAGCGACGCTATGGCCATCCTGTTAATAGCTCTCTGGGTCAAAGTGTTTTTGGTTATACAAGTATTGGAATCTTAAAACATAATAAAAAATAAGGATGATTTCATGCAATATTTTCATCTTAAACCTTACCTTATGATATATTTACTCCTGTGTGCCAGAATTTTCTTCTTATTGGTGGTAAAATGCGCAAAACATTATAACAAAAACGTTTTACTGAAGATACAGTAAATCATAGACTTGTAAATGATGTTTAATACATCACATATCAAATTAATATATTATAATTGCTTTTAAAGTTCTGTTTAAAACAGAAGGATGAGCATGTTG
Source organism: Argopecten irradians (assembly GCF_041381155.1). Taxonomy (NCBI): domain Eukaryota; kingdom Metazoa; phylum Mollusca; class Bivalvia; order Pectinida; family Pectinidae; genus Argopecten; species Argopecten irradians. The sequence continues at coordinate 14,624,974 of NC_091137.1, read as the reverse complement.
GGAATACCGACTACTTACATAAGATACGATCTTCACTTGATATTTTATGTCCATTATATGCATAAATGAAGGAGTAAGTAAATATCCATAAGGTTTCAATTTTCATTGACATATGTTCAAAACTTAGCTTTGTTTATTCTATATTGTAGAGCAAAACGGCATTTTTATATGACATCGCCTAATACTAATCGGTTGTTTCGTTAATAATAAGATTCATATTTCCATATTTCCCTTACATTCTGAAACAAAGAAGGTCTTTCAATATTACTTTCCATTCCCAAGTTTTAAATTTCTAGTAGTTCATACCAACTGAGACAATACCAGGAAATATGGCCATGTGCATCATGTTAAAGGAAATACTAGGAAGCTATATCTGTTTTGCATGGTTCCAATCTGCTATGAGAATTTTAGTTTTCTTTATATTGTATGATTTTTATCATTTTATGATTTGATCTTATCAATATATGGTATCACTTTATCAATATTTGATTTGATTTGACCAATGTATCATTTGCTTCTACCATTACTTGCTTTTCATTTGCCATGGCATTATTTTCTTTTATTGTTATATCAACCGATTTTGTCATTTTTTTTTTATTTTGTTACATATATATGTATGATTTACATCATTTTCATTATCGTTATATTATTTGAGTTCATCATTATTTGACTTGATTTCATCATTATTTGATTTTATTTTATCGTTATTTTATTCTCTTTTACCAATGTATGATTCTACTTTATATTACCCACAAACACCATAAGTTTATTGCATACATACTTTATGTGGTTATACTTTTCCATTATATGATTGCACTTTTTCATTATACGGATGTGCCTTTTACATACATTTTGTCGACGTCATATTTTAATTCACTGATTGCTTGATGGTAACATATGGTATTTCATTTGGACATGGCGTAGAGTTACGTCACGTACAGTATGTCTGTGAAGCAATTCTTCCAGAACACTTTATATCACGATTTTATTTTTAATGTATATAAAATGCTTACGATTTCAACGAAACATGTGATTTATGATATAGTGAAATCAACAGCTATTCCCTGATATTGACGGAGTCACAGACCTCACACGATTATAGAACAATTGTTTCCCTTTGAACTGTAAATATTGGTATGATATTCCATTGAACGTGACTGTAATAGACCGAGATTAACTAACTGGTCACCAGAGAGAGGATAAACAAAGTAAACATTTATTTAGTCAGTTCTCTATATGTTAGTGTTACACCCCTTACGTGGCACGAGCTGTGCGGTACGGAAGCCAGTACATGACAAAGCTGTGAATACGTCAGTCAACAAATGTGTATTGTATCTAATAAAGGGATAAAAACTCCAAATTCATCTTGTTATTTTCCAAATTACATGGTTTGTACAGTATTGATTCAGGAAAGTTCCTCACTACGCTAGAAGAAACCAAAATGTATCAGAACATATGAATTCAGAAAACAATTTTCCACTATTGTATGACAATACCATAAACTTTTTTATAATAAATTACAGAGATGTTCATTTTTTTTTCAAAATATGTTATTGTTTGTAATGTAACTATAGATAAATTCTGAAAATAAAAAAGTAAAGAAATAAAGAGATCATCATAATCATCATCATCATATTTTATTGCTATTGTTTTATTGCCATAAAGCTGCTGTAATTTTAATCATACGATAACACGGGATTTTAAAAAGGGTTGAAAAGGCATGAAAAGGAAGAAAGAAAATGTAAGGAAGAAAATGCAAGAAAGAAAGAAAGAAAAAGAAAGAAAGAAAGAAATTGTGTCCAAGTCAGAGCTCCGTACATTGCAGAATGTTAATAATATTGATGAGATCACAGCCAGAAGTTGCATGTGTTACCAGTCTAAATTAAAACATCTGATGGCATTTTAACCATTTAGGATGGAAAATAAACACCAGTTATGTCAAGTGCTGCATACGTTACATCGTGGCGGTGGTCTGGACAAGTGTATGATATTGTCAGCACGTGAGGGCGGCATTCACGCGCGTGTTTACACTGGACTTAATTAACAAAAGAATAAACACCCTAAACGATACATATTCGATGTAGACAGTTTAAAGAGATTACTGCATTGTGTTGAATGAATGAATGAATGAATGAATGAATGAATGAATGAATGAATGAATGAATGAATGAAAAACAAATATTCTTAATGATTGATTTCTTTAATATTTCCGTAGCTTCAGGCTATGTTAGAAAGAAATAAAGTAAGAAAAAAGACAGTTTTTATTTCATTTTTGTATCATTTACTGTGAGCAAAGTTATTTTTTTTTGGTTGAACTCTTGCATCGTCCTAAAATTCTGTCGTTACGTCATTTTTCTTGACGTCACTTTATTGGCTTTGTCATGACGTCACATCGGATTTCCAGTCTGGTACAGCCAATGAAAAGTGTTCCAGGTCATATTACACAAGTGATATATGCAAATATTACAAGGAGGAAGTCACTGGTCACAGGCGGGTTACGTGATTTGAAATATCTCATTAATCAGTATTAAAACGAAATTTAACTCTTGTTTTCGCTGACTAGTCAAAAGCCTGAAAACACCCATAAAAGAAACACACTTGTTTCCCGGACTAACACAAACCATGAAAACAAAAGAAACATAAAAGTGGAGTTTCCTCGCTAAAACACAAACCACGAAAGCAGTAAGCACTGACGAAACACGCTGTACAGTTACTAGACTCTCGGTTTATGCGGACGAACACCTAGATGTTGACTTATTATACGAGATCTGTGTTTGCCGCTGATCGGACAACTTCAACAACAGTCAAACAATGCTCTCTCCTTCAAAGCCAGGCGCGTAATTTATGTTGCTAATTTCTATCATCAAGGTGGCTGTTTGGCCTAAACTTGGCCACAAACAGATAAGGACTACTTAGCATGTACATCTATAGCGCTATGTGAGATTCAGACACACTTTGTCAGTGTACAACAGGGTTATATACACTGCACAGGCCAGATGATAAGTACCAAATTTACATGTCAACCAATTTTTCTCTCATAGGCGCTCTCACTAGTCCTCAAACGGATCATGAAATTGCAAATTTGGAAAGGCAATCCTCTCCATGATACCGGTATTATAGATATACATTTTGAAGATTTTCTATTCGTTATATTTGCAAATTTATTAGTTCTTAATAAATTCAAATGCAATAGGCGCATATCATAGATCTGACGTTATCCTGGCATTGCTGAAGGTCACAGCGTCATGGAACCAAAACTTTGAGATTTAGATGGTAACAGAAGTACTCTTTTTGTTAGACTGTGTTTAGCATTGGTACTGGAATTTGAACCTTATAGAGACTTGTAAAGGCTTGTGATTTATATCACGCCTAGGAACTTTAATTTCACAGTGATCCTGTCCTTTCCATGACCCAGAAACCCAATCGGCCCTCCGAGAGATAGAAGATATCTTTTTCAAGAGTAACCATTTTCTCGATATTGCGTAAGAGGCGTTTAAATCAACGGATAAAAACCCTAGGGTGCAGTGTTAGTTATTTTCGTTCTTCTTTAAGTCAACCATCTCCTTTAATTGTGGGGCGTCCATTACAGTATGTAGACTAAAATAAAAGCAATAAATTAAATTCAATGTTTCTTTTTATCAGTGTGACAGCCGAAACTGTATCATTGGACCTTTACATCGCTATTGTTTATATACATATAAGTCGCACTAATTTTTTAGTTATCATGTAAATTATACCCAAACATATATCTTTAAATACTTAATGATAACATATTGATAGTACCGCCTGATTTGCTATGGACCAGTCAAATTATTATGAGTGAAAACTAACCATGTCAGAGGATCGTAGTTATTGCCTCTATTTATTTCGTTATATTTTTGTGATGCATTATAACTGTAAGCCAACTTTGCAAGCGATTAATGTTCACTGATTTCTAGGACGATTAGAAATGGGGACATAAGTCGACGAGAAAAGTGCTCAAACATATTTACATTGGAACCCAATACGGCAAAAATATATAATATAATGAAAAAGAAGAAATATTTCACATATATGAAATTATGAAATTTGAAGGAAACAACAATTTTGAATCTTGTTAAATGTAAAAGAACGTATCTTTTCGGATCGGTAAACGCCTTCTGTAAATGTAAAATTATTATTATCAGCGAACATTACTCTGAATCAATTACCATTCGTGTGTGGACAAAGTGTTCTGATTTTTTTTTGTTTTTTTTTGTGCATAATATTTGGCGTTTGTTGCACTGTCATGGGAAAATATTAAAAACATCAATTTTAATGATAATTACTTTATCATTTCTAAAACTAGATTTACATAGTATATATCTTATCCCCAACTGGCACCAAATGATGTTATGTGGTCTCAATCGCCGGAAATTAATATTTTCAAATCAGTCATTTATATATAGCAAACGGCCATTTCAAATCATAACAATTCTCTGCCTTGTTTTGCATGTATTTGGTTCAACAAGCTCGCCCTCACGACGGTCATGTATAAATACATATTCTAAATTTTATGCAATAAATTTAGTGTTCGGATCTTAATTATTTTTAAAGCCGATTTAGGGAAAAATATTCAAATATCCTGAGACAATACGGAAAGATTCCTGACCTAATCCAACAGAACAAGAGTGGAAGAGAATGATAAATAGATATGTTCAGAACGTTTCGGTTGTAGGAATGCGTGAATATTTACATTCTAGTGTGAGACGCCATTGTCAAGCAACTAAATCACGCTTCAGATATAGTACTACTCTTAATCTTCTTCTTAAATTAATGACAAAACCATTGATTTAAAGTTTTCTTAATTCTACTTATGTTAGAGAGCATTCTGAATAGTCATAACTTAGCTAAATGCACGGATTAAATGCTATTAACTTCAGGGTTTCGAAATATTTGAAGTAATCTTCCCTTTTTAATGGTAAACTATTTTATATTTCATCAACAGATATCGTCATTACAATAAGAACTCTATGATTAGGCAAGACTTGGAAACAAATCATAATTAAAGATTTTTTGGTAAACACAATGGGACTTTTAGAGACATAAGACATGTTCTATATAAGTATCTTAATACTTTTTTAAATGTACTCCTTATTACGATTCGTCATACAATTATTTCGATCCTCTAGGACTTGTTGATGGTATCAAAGGTGTTGATTAGGTGAGAGGCAAAAACAGAGTATTCAATATACGTCAAACGTAACGAAATTCTATATCAAAAATGGAATTAAGCATATTTTTATTTCTATTTTTTTTATAAAAGAAATACAAACTCCATAATTCAACAAAATGTCTTAAAATGGTTTACAGGGATAAAATATATCATTTACAGAGACAAGTAGTTGTAGAGAGTCGTATGAGGTATTAGTTATGTCTGCTCCTTATACAACTCAAAGTCATGGCTATATCGAAATAGAGCGTTTTACGCAGAATAACAACTTATTAATATAACATCAGTTTTATTTTCATACAATTTCATGAAAACTATAATATCAGATCATGAGATTAAAAAAACATAAAAAAATAACATCAAAATGAAATAAATCCTTATGTGGCTATTCCCAAATTCACTGATATGATTACATAAATACATTGCATACAGTTCACAATCGAAGATGGGGAAACAAGGTTGGTAAGATACTAAAGGACAAAGCGTAATAGGTGTACATGGATATAGTAATTCTTTATGCGATGTGAATTGAATAAATAACCCTGTTTATTTAATTCCAATCAACGAAAATCAATTTTCTATCAAATATGCTTTAAATAATATTATAAAGTGCATCATCATTGCGTGTTTCTTTATAAATTTCATCTTTACAAAATTATTAATCATATCACGGAATAGATACATGTAAACAGTGAGAAAAAAATCAGGTATTTACAGTCAAATATTTGTAAAGCTAATATATAACAATACATCGTTCTGGTTTTTAATGAATATGTTTAATGATTAATATAAACAATAAGGACAGTGTTTGCTTGTGACTGTGAACACTATAATTATCTCGATCTTAACTATCGTCTCGAATCTTGTTGTTTGTGTGTTCCAGATATAATTGCCTGGCCAGACAATACATCATACAAATAGGATAGCATTGTTTCTATAGCAATGGCGCATTCATTAAAGATTCAGATGAGGCTATCGGCTGGTCGTTACTTCTGTAATAAAAAGCGCACCTTTTTGTGTTAACGCTCGCCTCACTCGCAGTAGGATAGACCCCGACGTCTGTACATGGTTACTACTTCATGATAACATCAGTACGAAATACAGTAAAAGTTACATTTAATATATATATAAACATTCATTATCATATCACATGGAAAATATTTAAAGACGTGAAGATTATTTATTAAAATTATTGATGCCTGAATTGTAGAATTAAATAGTTGCTGCTACTGATGAATTTGTCACCAAGCACACTATGCGTGACAATGTGGACCCTGTGCAGTAAGGGGTCGTGGTGGTAGAGATTGTCTGTAGCCCTATTGATTGGGACTAACTCCCTGCCCCTTAATGATTACATTCACATCGATCTCAAGTAAATGAGCATGTCCAGCTCCGGAGGGTTGATTATCATGCTCATGTGACGTCAGATGATGGGCGGACCATTCCTAAGACACCGTACTATTTGTATGATAGCAGTTTATCTTCTCAACAGAGAAATATGCGAATTTTCTTAACGATGTTGAAACAGTGACTCGCTCCTATTACGGCAGGTGATTAAACGAATGTTGATTTTAAACAGATCTCTCCTGCTGCCCACGTGGTAAACACGCTCCACGTGCAGAAACTTATATTTCACCAATCAGTAATCGTCTTTCATAACTTGAAAGGATGATACTGTACCTTAACCTCTCAACCAGTGAAATTTTATGTTTCATACTATCGGTAGCAACATAACTAACTGATATATCGACCAATTGACACCGGTATTTTGGACCAAAGAAGAGAGTATACGTGAATAATGTATTGACCAATCAGCGGTGTGCTTTCAGACTGACATCTGTGATTGAAAGCTGAAGGTATAGTGGCTGGTTGATGTGAAGGAATCATTCAGGGTTTACCTGTATTAGGGATTACTCGTTATCACAGAGTATCATCAACATAGGCCTAATTTTGGATATCTCACACAACACAAGGTAAGCATCTCAGCTTATTATGTAACGCAGACTTCAATATCATAAATTTGTAGATATCATATAATTTTAATTATTATATTTAATGCATTGATTACCAGTTATTGCATTATATTCCTATTATCATTTAATATTTAATAATTCATAGGCACTATAGCTGATTAAAAGCAAATGATATTTCATTAATCTAATATTAGTTTCATGAGAAGATATAGAACAAAAAGTCAGTTTTCATTTCCATTTAATGAACTTTATACTTATTGATCAGTAGAAAGATTTTTACTCATATTCATTCAATATAATATATATAAAATCTACAGGTAATTGTAATTATCGATTTTGTTAACTTACAATAAGGAGAAAATACTTTATCAAAACTAGAACTGTACCTAAAACATGCGATTGATCCACCATATAATACACTACAAATATCTTGTTACGGTTTGGGTTTCGGAAATATGAATCCCGTATGGTTGATTATTTGAGTATTTCTCTACATGTAGCCAGATTCCGTGGATGACAACTCCGAGACTCTAATTGTATTGATTTAAATAGCTGTCTAATTGGCACCATCTATCATTTAGGAAACACGTGCATGTCTTTGTGATCTTGGCAGTCTTTCTGGATTAGTTTGTTTCATTCATTCTTAAATAGATTAATGGCAACAATTACAAAGTCTATTGAAACTAGATATTCTTATTATACATTACTATGCTGGCATAAATGTGATAATTTTCTTCTTCCAAGCATAATACAAATTCAAGAAATTTGCTAATACCGCGAAATGTTCCAATTCAATTTTCAAAATTAATAAAGGATAACATTTTCCTTTTAGTCGATTTTATTTAATGAATATATAGTATAGTTTTTCTGTAGAGTCCAGAGTCCATGATAAAACAAAGGTTATTTTAATTGACATTAATAGTATAAGTAGTCTATAAGTAAGTCAGCTAAAAATACATTGTTATATTTAAAACCAGACACGTGTCATATGTTGGTAGGTATCTTTATTGTGGTTTATAATCCTTAAGAAAACTTACAACCATAAACGATTCCCATCTTGGAATTAAGATAATCGCAATCAAAGTGTACATCAATTCTCAAAATGAAAGCTAGTTATCAAATCCAGATATTACTGGGTTATCTTACATTTACGGAGTTTAATATTTTATACTAGACCGCCAAATTAAAATCCGAAGATAACAACGCACGGGACTGGAAGACAACCTGGAAATGAGGAGAATTTAGCCCTCTTTTAACCAATGTATTCGTTTTACCTGGCTTAGAAGTTTGATATCGTTTCTTTAGAACATGACCTTCGTGGGAGTTTAAAACAATTCTAATCAGGATTAATATGCAGGACATTACTTAGGTTAAGTGTCCGGAAAAGATATGATGTGATGAAAAAACATCAGAGTTTGATCAGTAGTTATAACAATAAGGCTATCGAATGTTATTGACAAAATATATCTGATATGCTCTCGAATACGGATTGAGATTTGAGTAATTATTGATATCCTAAATCACATGCACAGTCTGTGGTTCTCTTGATATTTTACACCATATATCCTACTATTTATTAGTATGGAATTTCAGGACTCTTTTAGATGATAAGCTTAATTATACATTAATTGGGGATGTTAAAAGGAAGTTAGTGAAATAGTGTTAATTTTGAAAGTTGGTTTTATAAGAAGTTATATTATTGGGATTTTAATATTGAATATCATAATTGTAACAATCCCAATACACTTTTGAATAACAGGTCACAGTTTTTTTTTTCTTTCAAAAATACAAAACTATCATGTCATAATTATTATAAATGAAATGGATAGCGTATGTATGTATCATTTTAAATTTGCATATTCATGATACATTTAATTCAGAAAGGAATAAAGCTTTCATTTTGAAATTTTGAATTTATTCTACTGTTCTATACCGAATAATTTGACAAAAGATTAGTCAAATAGATATTAAAGGAAAACAAAGGTAGACGTTCATATTAATCATGGTTGGAATAAATAATTTGATACATTATTTTACTAGACTAGATATAGACCCGTATAATGAAAACAAAATCGACAAAAATATCAATAGGCTTGCTACAAACCTGATCTATTATACATTCCTTTCATTTGATTCCATTCATTTTTCGATTGATAATCGTACAAAAAATAAAACAAGATTCCTCAATATGCATGTTTATTTACTTTCATTAATACAGATCCTCATTTATGTATTTACAATTAACATTCTTAAGAATCAATGGTACGGTTGTATTTTGACTAAAAACAAGCCGATTGGTTTTGACTCTCATGTTAGTATCCGAGCCAGATAAGGTAGATACATAAGTAATGTTCAGAACACAACTTTCATTCTCGAAATTCAGTCTGTACTTGAATGTTGTTAGTATGTATCTGGTGAATATCAACACGACCATCTTCTTTATCCATCGCTATAAACAATGTACTTTTTATTCGGGCTGCCAAAACATCAAAGATACTAGACTTTACATTTAGGTTACCTTAACAGTGTTACTCTAGGATACTGTACCTATGTAAACATATACTCACAACGAAACACAGTTTTCTGGTCAAATAAAAAAATGCGACTTTGATAACGCTTGCATAACGTGTATAGAAAAGAATGTTAAATTCAAAATTTTAAATCAAATCAATTTTATAAAAATGGATGATAATTACATTTGTTCTAGTTAATTACTACTTGAAATTATGAAATTATGGTGTTTAGCTTGGTTCAAATTGAAATCCTGATATACGACATTGTTAGTATATATCGGATGTCTAGCAGCTAAAATAATATGTATCCAATACGGATACATATTATATTTTCATATACGGTAAAAAATATGTATGTTTGCAAATGTATATTTGAAATATTCATTCTCTTTTTGGCCATAGTAGTGTTGTGTATGGAATGTTCCATATTACATTCTAACATTAACTTAGATTCTTGTTAATACATTAACTTTTTTTACCATACAAAATGTTCTTACAGTTCTAAATTAATACGATTTCATATCTGAGAATAATGCTGTGTTAATAATTCTGAAAACTACCCGACAAAAATATAACAGTTGATACGAATAACTATATTTATGTATTATAACAAACAAAATTTATCTTATCAATAGAAATTATTTATAAACAATGGCACGGATTTATTCACTCCTTTTTCTACACTGATAACACCTATTTGGATCTGTCAGCCATGCGGTTTATTATTAGTGAGTATGTCATGCTATTATCGGACCGTAATCTGGCGTGGTTACTCTACAAAACAGGTCTGTGAGATAGAAATAATTAATTAACTGGTCTATAAACACTAATCCCCTATCAATCATTAATGAGAAATACATCACACCACCAATGATAAACAGGTGTATCTCGTTAGAACCAGTCACGTTAGGTAACATTCCTGAATCGTGATTTCGGGGGATGTTGTAACTATCAGCTACTCCAGGGTAGTGAAGTTATTTTACGATATTTGGACAGAAGGATGTTCTTTGAACCTGAGGTAATACTTCAACTAATGTATATGGTTATCATTTGGCACCGTATACAGGCCCTTTATACTTAAAAACGAAAATCAACATAAGATGAGATGACACATTTTAATTGTCATATCACAGCTAATCAAGTAATCGGAACACACCACAATATTTTGAAATATACTATATTTACTATTATCAAACACTATGGTATTACACACTGCAGAATAAAACAAACGTAGTTTGTAGAATTTATTTCACATAACATATTTTAGTCGTGAAAGCATTTACTATTTCATATTTGGTCTTGAAACGACTAAATTTATATGAATTTATTTGACATTAAAACCAATATGTAGCTATATATATATCCATAATATATATGATTATCCATAAAAGAATTCATGATCAAAACGTTATGAATGAGAAATTATATAAGAAAATAGGTAATAATCTTAATAAAATATCCAGACGTGGAAAGTTTAAACATTAACTGCAAATAAAATTTGTAATTAGGTTTTTAAAGTCATGTATAGCATGTTACAGAATGGATATCTACACCTTCGCAATTATCAATAATAGAAAAACAGAAATAATAATGTATGTTGAAATGCTACAAACATTACTCACCTTACACAACAGAAAAGACAGATGCACTTGGTCATAAAGATAGGAAATATAGGAATATACATTTATAGCATCACATAAAACCAGCCATCTATACAATATACCAAAATCGGAACTCAGATTGTACTCGTCCAGAAAACATGTAACAATTAAGACTTGCCATATTCTATTTAACAGAATATTAATTTCCATGAAGGTTATCACATAAATACGTGACGTTTCTAAACACGTACTCCGGGTAATTTAAGGCTTGGTATGTCTTTACGTAAGCTTAAAATAAATGAAAAATTTGTCTTTTATTGCCAATTAGGATAAGGCTACATATAGAGTATATCAAAAGTGAATTATGCTTATTGTTTACAATTCTGAAATAGTCTATACCATACAGTGTTTTATCCTTCAATGCTTTATCTTGGGTGTAAGGGACATCATGCAGCTGTTTCGTCCTTCTATGACTATTTAAGGAATATGTGGACACCACAACTGTTTTGATCTTAACTGACATGCCAAGAACTTTCAAACATGAACAAATGATGAAAATAAAATAGGATCATACCACATAATGTATTGCGTGAAAATTCAAATTCCTATCAATATTTGATGCAAGATGGTCGATAGCATGTTTCTCGAAGTTACTGTGATTTTTTATAGTTCACATAATGGCAATTAGAAATTGATATTGAAGAGAAATGGTTCAGTGATTTACATTGAGAATTTGTTGAAAGAAGCCAAAAGAAATTCATAAGTGTAGATGTCATAGTTTTCTTTGTTATTTACATGTATATCACGAACAAGGTGATATTCTTTAGATGAGCCCCTGTGTAACACTGTAATCAGTACAACAATTAATGAAGACCGAGGTAAATTACTACTCGACCTCCTGATCAGATCGGGGATGCTCCCCTATATATTGGGGGAGATGACGTATAAGATCCCTGTTAATGTTGATAGTGGCTCAACATTGTTATGGGATTGTTGTAATAGGGTCTCGGTAATAAAGTAGAATATCTCTTCAAAATATACGGTCCTAATGTCATGGAATTGGTGTGAGACCCCCAGTTCATATGTATACATCATAGGTTGTTTTCGTTTAGTTTAAGTTTAGATTGTTGCTCATATGACTATGAAAGTAAAGAACTATTTTTTCGATATTTTAGAATTATTATTTTAGATTTCATTCAAGTCCTGTGTTGAAATTTAACCATTTAATATGAATGCCTTGCCATTTAACTTATTCCATTGTTTTATACACACTGTTTTGGTTAAGTACTTTACTATTTCAATCCCCTCTGTTCTTGATGTTGCTGGACCAATCTTCTTAGACGTCAGTGTAAACGTCTCTCAAATTATGTTTGATGATTTTAGGATGGCATTACACTCTTCTCCCGAATATAATACTAGCTTTTCGTGATTATAATATCCGAAGTTAAGATTACTTGCTGATTTATTTTAGAGAGATAAACATAATATAAACATAATACAGAGTGAATTAAACTCTACAGAATGTGTTTAATGTACTCTGTAGAACTAAAGATCATTCTGAAGTATTGTTTATTTCTAAATCGAGCTTCTCCTTTTCATTCATTATATTGTTAATGACGCCATCAGTGTTTATGTTTCATGCATGGTAAGGTTATATCAGGATGCTGACGTAAAATACTTTTTCTATACCATATTAAACCCGCTGGAACCAGAGTATAGCAGCACAAAAAGTACTGTATCTGAAATTTGAAAACAAATCTTATAATAAAGATCTTTATGGAATAAGGAAAAATCTACAAATTTTCTTGGGAATTCCATTTCCATAAAAGTATTATCTGGATTTATATGGATGCTTCTACATAGATTGCATTAGAAAGCATACGATTATGGTATTGATAAATCTCATAAGGTTATATACAGTTGTCTCACCTTCCGGATTACACATACGAAGTAAATCTCTGATTTCTCTCATTCAGATAAGGGTAGCAAATGGAAAAACAAATATGCGTATTTAGTCAATCCTCGCGAATAACTGCTTCCAATTTAGAATATTAGAGTTACTATGAAGTAAATGCCTTTTAATTTCCACTCACCTTATAACAGGATTAGAGGGCCATGGTTTGTAATTTACAAAATGTCAATTTGATCATGAGTGAGGACTGATGCGCTGAAAACCGCAAACTGGCTGTAAAGGGAGTGTATTTGTTTACATAATCCCGAGGTTTACTATTTATAGTTAATACGAAATGGCCGAAGGCTATGTATTTTACCTATAATACCTATATAATTTAAATCTCATTATTAAAGCAAAGAAGCTACCCATGCGATGGAAAATAAAACTTTTGACTTGAACAATTTCAAAGTATTCAATTCAGGCACTCACTCTTTGGTTATGTTCGCTTTAGTGGAGTGAAGGGTAGATGATATGGCCAACATAGTGGTGTAACGATACAGACTTTATTGATTAAGATTAATAATAAACATTCTAGTAACCCATAATGGCTACGATACATTTATAATATGCATATGAAATTTCGCTGAAGTTACAGAAAACTCCCACTAAAATCTATTGACTTAAGCTTTTCTCTCAACGTTTTAAAAAACACTTCTTTTAATAACAATATTTTCATAAACAACTATTATGAATTTACTAACAGCATTGTATCAACTTATCTGTACAAGTTTGACGCAGGGATAATGACATCAAGATAAATGTACATTTCACTTGGGAGAGTAAGTACATTGTATACCAGTATAAAAACGTCAATCAAATGGACTTCAATAAAAATAGTTCTTCAGGTATTCAAAATATTTGCATACAACATCTTACTTGTGGAATACGCAGAATATTATTCAACAGTTATGATGATAATTTGCTACCCATGCAGTTCATCAGACACATTATCCATCAGCGTTGATACCATTGCCCTCTGTGCAATTTGGTACCTTGAACAAGAATATCATATAAGGAAGCATTACATTGAAGCAATGCATTTAAAATTATTATTATTCACGGGTAGCTTTCAATAGTTATGAAAATGTAAAATGTCAAGAACGGGTCGCTTTAATACTTGTGAGGTACAAAACACATGTATTATTATGTTCAAATAGCACGTTATGCAGTCGTGGGGTTTTACGATCTCGTCTTGATAGCTCCCAGGTGGTTAAGGCACGTGCTTCTGTTCCTCTAGGAGCAGTTGTGGTATGTATAAAAACAAACATGGACTACGTATACGGCGGTATAGAACTTTATATAGTAGGTACGATTTATATGGGATACCTATACACATAACAACATTGGTATCCTTTCGTGTAAAACAGGCTTTTTGGGAATGACATTTTGAAATATTGTAGAATCCACAAGCTATTGAAAACCGACTTCAAACATTAAGTTGTGGTCAATAAATAGGAACATGTAAATATACACAATCGAAATACTTAGCTACTAGTAAGGCATGATCATGGTCATGGAATGTGTCCTTCGGTTCAACATCAATGATGTATTACTCAAATAAACCGAAATAACACTATAGAAAATAACAAAGCTACAATTTTCAGCTTGCCTGTTCATACCAGTAAGGAACGGATATTGTACACTCTTTTCGCATTGGTCTCTTTCCATTCTTATGTTCAATGTTTCATAGCTAATGTCAAAAACTTTTACTTTCCTCATCGACTGATATATATTTAAACTCTGAGAAGAAATATCTCCTTCAACCGCTAGGATATGTTGCAAAGTCCTGATAACTGAATTAAACCCTAGATTATTTCATGTAGAGGACACGGGGTTTTACTATTAAGCAACGGAATAGCAACAACTTCTGAAGCGATGGAATCATAACGGCTGTCCTATATAGTGATCATGAGTCGATATAGTGGTGTTATAGAAATACCTAATGGTAAAATAAGTGACTATTAATGAACAGTCGATGTTGTCCTAGATACATTGTTTCCTTACTGTACGCTAAGTGTACATAAGGAAATAGGATATATGCTCCTTTTAATTCTTCTTTTTATCATCTTAATGAAAGCACGAGCGTCATAATTGATGATCTGATTAATTTCTTTAATTATAATCAGTAACATATCGGTAAAATACGTGGCTAGGATGAAAGTGATGTGTTTTTCTGATAAGATATGTTGTTGAACACTAAACAACTGACACTAAAGACCATGTACATAATACTACCGAACAGTTTTTTACATACAATTTATGTATGAGTACCAATGGTAGCTTACAATGGCAAGCTTCCCAGCACACAGCGACCATGATCTTAGGTCTGCGGGGGCAGTCTGGATATCACGTGGAAAGTTTCGACGAGAAAGTAATGAAGCTGTCCCGTATAGTCAGAGATACTTGGCTAGTTGTATTATCTCGGCTAAACTGGGTAAAATGTGTGTAATCTTCCGCATGTATCACACCATACCTGGCCATACCTGGGACACCTGGACACGCAGGTGATTACAGGTGATTACACACTAACTGATGACGACATACCTGGGTTGTGTAAATAGCTACAATGGGAGGGAGACGGGGCGGGATCGGTAAAGGAAGAATTGACCATTATAAAACATATCTCATTGTGTCATATATAACTCAAATTGCATACATATATCCAATAGGTTTATGATTTTGCAGCTTGCAGCAGTGTTACCGATAGAAACAATAATTTCGAGTATATTGTATTTCTATTTAAATATTGGTCTTTTGCTCTCACCAATTGTCTACTGCATAAAGTTTGTATAAACAAGTTGCTTGTCCAGTAATTCACTCCAAAACGACATAGTCTAAGACACGGTTACTTTGTACTAGACAATAGCTTTGTTATCTCTTATCTACTGATACCATATACTAGTTTGAGATTTGTTACTGTATCTTGGTTCCATCAGTGGTAAATACATTGTGTATGTCATTAGTGCCATTATTCCTATACCATATTGCTAGCACATTGTCCTGTTTGGGCCGTATAAAGTATCGTGACTGAAAATACGTTGAAATGGACGACGTATCCTTCTACCAAGCACCATACTAGATCACGTCAGTTTTCGTGTTACCTTGAAATCACTATATTGTTAACAATATCTATTTACACATCTTACAGTCTCTATTAGGTTGTGTGACCAAGCACCAGCCAGAAACCTGAAATATTTGTTGTTCAATCGAGACCATGCGTGCCTCCTCTGAAGACCTGATTCTGGTTGATTTCCATATTTAGGTCCTGTAAACATTAAAAAGAACAAGATATTTTTAATATCGATGATGAGTGAACAGCTGTATGGTTTTCCAAACATCGCTGAACGAATAACCAAATGGCTATATGTATGGGGCTTTGTATTCTTTTTTTTTGTGTTTATCTATATGTGACCTTAATTCGTTCAAGTCTAAATAACATTGACCCAGATTTGCCAGAACGATGACAGCAATGAAGTCCGTTCTTCTTCTGCCACATCTGGTTTCTTTTCTCCATTTACTTTTTGTACTCGTTGTAGAAGAGACCTGAAAATGATTCTAGATATTTGGTTGTATTACTAAAAAGATAGATACCGATCTTCATTCCAATAGTAAAAACAATAAGACACCGTACTAAACCTGGTGTCCAGACTTAAGGTTGGTGAGACCTGTTATGACGCTAAAACGAGCCTCTGATGGTGACATTGGTAAACAACGCTCATAGGATGGTGCCATCGATCGAATATGATAATGATAAAGTATTCATCTTGAAAAATCTGAACTGAAAATGACAAATGCAGATTCCAACATCGACGATTTTTTTATATGGATGTGTTGCTTTTGTCCATATTCGTGGCTGTTACAGATTTATGATATCTATTGAAGTATTGAAGATTGAACAAATAAAATGGACCTTAAATTTGTTGGATGCGAAAATCTGACTACATTTGATGTTTACACATAGAATTATGATGTAGAATCAACATACTCTAACAGTGATACCCATTTTAGTGCAACTCTCAAATCATTTAGAATGAATTTTTCAATGACTAGGCGAAGACAAGATAGGCTGGAATTAAAGGGCGTAGGTAGGAAGCTCAGTGTTGGGGCATGGCAAGAAGAAGGCAGACATTTTCACTTGCAGTTTCGATTTGGCTTCTTAACATTGAATGTTTCATATAAAATATAACTTTAACAAAAATGAAATATTCTATGTAGGTTATTTTTATATATTTCTAACCGTGCTTGTACATAAATCAATAATGAAGTCTTTAAGATACACATGTCTTTTCGGAGTTAGTCATGGCACTTTTCCTACCGACACAATTAGTACAAATATGAAAAGTTAAAAATTATTGAAAAGAAACTACGATACTTAGCAAAAGTTTTATGCTAAAAATTTAAAAGTTATAATAATAAAAACACGTGTATGTTTCAAACTGTGTCGCGACCATTGTGTTCTTATCAACGCATTCGTTTAAAGACCCCAGTTACCTTATAATTCATTAACTAAGAAACTAATTAATCTTAAATAGTCCATTTGAGATCTTTATTAAATTTGCGGAAGATTACTTAATCTTTTATCTCCCTTGACTTCAATGAAGCTTTTCCAATGTGAATTGTGTGTTAAGGCAATGTGCTTACACTGTTTCCAACATTGACTAATTACACTTTACCACTTTATTTGAATAACATAGAAATTTTTTTACAAAATGCTAAGTTTCCAGGTACATTCAGTATTTTATATAATCTGTCCATGCATACGTAATATTTAGGGATGGTTTAGGAGGTCCGGATTGATTGTGTAATTAGTAGGAGAAAAGACGGGCCATTGTCGAGTTGGAGGCTATCTAATGACAGTTGATAATCCAAACATATGAAATAGGTTTTTTCTAAGATTATGAAGGACCTCTCCAAAAGTGCTGGCAAAACCACATAATTGCCGGAAGTAGACATTTCTCATCTTTCATTAAGGTTCGGACGAACTATAAGGGGATTGCCATAAGTAGTAACAATTTATAGATATGATATAAGCTGACAGGTGACTACCCATAGTCATAGTTATGAATCATTTCATTGTGGTAGATAAAATACAACATATTTACCGTGCCCAAGCTTAATAGAGCCGCCCCACTGAATGCCACACCTTCGCTCAATAGACTGACTTTAATATTCAACTCTTGCCGAAATGACGTAATGATCTATGAGGACAAAGTCTAAATTTCTGCTAACTGAGATACCACAATAAATCCTACAACTTATCTGATATTTATAAGTCAGTTTCGTACAGAATTAAGTATAAATGGCTACTAAGATAGTTTTTAAGTGTGTTCATTAATTATAAACGCTAGTAAGTTAATACCAAATAGACGGTCAAATAGGCAATATATCTAAAGCCTTATCAATTATGCATTAAACAAAATCAGTTTTCGATATTTATTTCTGATAGTTATAAATTTCTTGCGTAGCTACAGTAAGTATAAGGACAAGAAACCGAGAGAATAAAAGGTATAGAAATTATAATTATTTTATGGAATTGATTGCATATACAATCCTATTTACGAGTAGACGTTTAACGAGCATTGAAAGATACATATTTTTATAGAGCTAAATCTCCATTGCCTGTTAGTCTGTGTGTTCCTGTTTCGCTCTAAATGTTTGTTCTGGTTTACCGTAATCAGTGTATACCATTTAGGTTTTTTTCAATTCGTTGACATCCTGCTTTCAGGTTAGAACAAAATCTTTGATTAGTAGAAATACCATTTTAAACTGTTTTTGTATAATCGCGGTTCCACTTGGGATTCAAACTGATTTCATATTTTCATTCGGTGATGCAACGTTGACGCGTGCGATGAGCTTGCAGCTTGATAAACACTAGAACTATCCATTTCCAAATATAATTGCATTTCATATTAAATCATTCGCCTTAATTGTTGGAACATATTAGTGAATATAATGAGTTACTTATACATTAATAAGATTAAATTATATCGATATAGATCAGTTGAATGTTTCCGTTTGAGCAGTCCTGTTCTGCTGTCAGGCTTTACAATGCTACTCTCCGTTATAACACTGAAACCTTATTGTCCAAAATTTGTATTTTATATAAAAAGAACTGTAAGATATTTAATAATATTTAATTTAACATTTGTCAAAAGTAAAATAAAATTGACTGCCGATAAGTGGAATCGTACAAATTGTTACACGTGTAGGCGTGTTCGTGTAGAACTAATAACTCCAATAGTCTGTTCAACAATGTTTTGTAGTTTCAACCTAAAATTACCGTTCTTAACACACTAGCGAACACAATGGCTTGTCAGACCGACCGAGAATGGTATTGGCATATTCTGTCATTAGTCCTCGTGCCAGTCGCGTGAGCGCGCGAATTGGAAATGATGGAAGTATCCTGCTGTTTCATCGATAAAGGCATATTAATTTTTTATAAAACGAAATCATTTTGTTTTGTGACCAAGCAAATGATGGAAAGACATCTGAATCAGGTGGCTTGATATAGGACCATTTAGGTCATTATTCATGAGAGAACCTTTGAAATGCTAAACCGGAGAAAGACGGTCAGAGTTCTGGGGGACACTTTGTTGATAGGCGAGGAGAGGACGTAAGACTGGAGTAGGAGAATACATAACGATATATAGGAACAACGGAATACAGAGTAGGATAGAACCATAAGATGTGATACCATTAGAATCTGGTAAGCGTGTACGGAAAATATTCACTATTCAGACTATAGCTTAACTATATGGGAGTCAGGTTTTATTGTAAGAATGATAATGTATTTATAATTTTGATAATAAATAGGAATTTGACAACTAAAAGTCATATACAAAAAAGAACGACACGATTTCAACAGTTACCGCAAGGGGAAGCGATTACAAAACAAAAACCTGCAAAGCAAATTGCATAAAAAGAAAATAAAAACCAGCAGTGTGCAGGTTAACGTTTCAGGTAGGGCGTTAAAATTATACCTGCTCCCCATATAGTATTAAGGCATTCAGTTAAAAGGTTTCCCTTGTAAAGAAAGTTCTGGTCCTGGTCGAGACACCCATGGTCTATAAGCGCTCGGTTTTGAATATCCTGTTGGATGTCTTCGACGGTATGCTTCAATGAGATATCACTATAAAATGGGCAATCTTTACTCTATTACAAGGGGACATAAAATGAATACCGCAGCCAGTGTGAGATATTACTAGAGAATGGGCGAGTTTTCGTGTATTACAAGGGGACACAAGACGAATTTACGGCAGCCACTGTGAGATAGTACTAGAGAATTGGCAAACTTTCCTCTATTACAAGGGGACACAGGACGAATATACCACAGCCACTGTGAGATAGTACTAGAGAATAGGCGAACCCTCCTCTATTACAAGGGGACACAGAACGAATATACCGCAGCCACTGTGAGATAGTACTAGAGAATGGGCGAACTTTCTTCTATTATAAGGGGACACAAGATGAATATACCGCAGCCAGTGTGAGATAGTACGAGAGAATGGGCGAACTTTCCTCTATTACAAGGGGACACAAGACCAATATACGGCAGCCACTCTGTGATAGTACTAGAGAATAGGCGAACCCTCCTCTATTACAAGGGGACACAGAACGAATATACCGCAGCAACTGTGAGATAGTACTAGAGAACGGGCGAACTTTCTTCTATTAAAAGGGGACACAGAACGAATATACCACAGCCAGTGTGAGATAGTACTAGAGAATTGGCAAACTTTTCTCTATTATAAGGGGACATAAGATGAATATACCGCAGCCAGTGTGAGATAGAACTAGAGAATTGGCAAACTTTCCTCTATTACAAGGGGACACAAGACGAATATACCACAGCCAGTGTGAGATAGTACTAGAGAATAGGCGAGTTTTCATGTATTACAAGTGGACACAAGACGAATTTACCTCAGCCAGTGTGAGATAGTACTAGAGAATGTACAAATATTCCTCTTATAAAAAGGGTCACAAGACGAATATACCGCAGCCAGTGTGAGATAGTAGAAGAGAATGGGCAAACTTTCCTCTATTACAAGGGGACACAAGACGAATATACCGCAGCCACTGTGAGATAGTACTAGAGAATGGGCGAAATCTAGCGTGAGATAGCACTAGAGAATGTACAAATATTCCTCTTACAAAAATGGGCAAACTTTCCTCTATTACAAGGGGACACAAGACGAATATACCGCAGCCACTGTGAGATAGTACTAGAGAATTGGCAAACTTCCCTCTATTACAAGGGGACACAAGACGAATATATCGCAGCCACTGTGAGATAGTACTAGATAATTGGCAAACTTTCCTCTATTACAAGGGGACATAAAATGAATACCGCAGCCAGTGTGAGATATTACTAGAGAATGGGCGAGTTTTCGTGTATTACAAGGGGACACAAGACGAATTTACGGCAGCCACTGTGAGATAGTACTAGAGAATTGGCAAACTTTCCTCTATTACAAGGGGACACAAGACGAATATACCACAGCCACTGTGAGATAGTACTAGAGAATGGGCGAACTTTCTCTATTACAAGGGGACACAAGACGAATATACCGCAGCCAGTGTGAGATAGTACTAGAGAATGGGCAAACTTTCCTCTTTTACAAGGGGACACAAGATGAATATATCGCAGCCAGTGTGAGATAGTAGAAGAGAATGGGCAAACTTTCCTCTTTTACAAGGGGACACAAGACCAATATACGGCAGCCACTCTGTGATAGTACTAGAGAATAGGCGAACCCTCCTCTATTACAAGGGGACACAGAACGAATATACCGCAGCAACTGTGAGATAGTACTAGAGAACGGGCGAACTTTCTTCTATTAAAAGGGGACACAGAACGAATATATCGCAGCCAGTGTGAGATAGTACTAGAGAATTGGCAAACTTTCCTCTATTACAAGGGGACACAAGATGAATATACCGCAGCCAGTGTGAGATAGAACTAGAGAATTTGCAAACTTTCCTCTATTACAAGGGGACACAAGACGAATATACCACAGCCAGTGTAAGATAGTACTAGAGAATGGGCGAACTTTCATCTATTACAAGTGGACACAAGACGAATATACCGCAGCCAGTGTGAGATAGTACTAGAGAATGGGCAAACTTTCCTCTTTTACAAGGGGACACAAGACGAATATACCGCAGCCAGTGTGAGATAGTAGAAGAGAATGGGCAAACTTTCCTCTATTACAAGGGGACACAAGACGAATATACCGCAGCCACTGTGAGATAGTACTAGAGAATGGGCGAAATCTAGCGTGAGATAGCACTAGAGAATGTACAAATATTCCTCTTACAAAAATGGGCAAACTTTCCTCTATTACAAGGGGACACAAGACGAATATACCGCAGCCACTGTGAGATAGTACTAGAGAATTGGCAAACTTTCCTCTATTACAAGGGGACACAAGACGAATATATCGCAGCCACTGTGAGATAGTACTAGAGAATTGGCAAACTTTCCTCTATTACAAGGGGACACAAGACGAATATACCGCAGCCACTGTGAGATAGTACTAGAGAATGGGCGAGTTTTCGTGTATTACAAGGGGACACAAGACGAATTTATCGCAGCCA
Organism: Argopecten irradians; assembly: GCF_041381155.1. Classification (NCBI taxonomy): domain Eukaryota; kingdom Metazoa; phylum Mollusca; class Bivalvia; order Pectinida; family Pectinidae; genus Argopecten; species Argopecten irradians. Next base: position 14,602,145 of record NC_091137.1, on the reverse strand, counting down.
CTGTGAGATAGTACTAGAGAATTGGCAAACTTTCCTCTATTACAAGGGGACACAAGACGAATATACCGCAGCCACTGTGAGATAGTACTAGAGAATTGGCAAACTTTCCTCTATTACAAGGGGACACAAGATGAATATACCGCAGCCACTGTGAGATAGTAAGGGGAGAGATTACAAGGGGACACAAGATGAATATACCGCAGCCACTGTGAGATAGTACGAGAGAATGGGCAAACTTTCCTCTATTATAAGGGGACACAGAACGAATATACCGCAGCCACTGTGAGATAGTACTAGAGAATGGGCGAACTTTCCTCTATTACAAGGGGACACAAGACGAATATACCGCAGCCACTGTGAGATAGTACGAGAGAATGGGCAAACTTTCCTCTATTATAAGGGGACACAGAACGAATATACCGCAGCCACTGTGAGATAGAACTACTTTCCTCTATTACAAGGGGACACAAGACGAATATACCGCAGCCACTGTGAGATAGTACTAGAGAATGGGCAAACTTTCCTCTATTACAAGGGGACACAAGACGAATATACCGCAGCCACTGTGAGATAGTACGAGAGAATGGGCAAACTTTCCTCTATTATAAGGGGACACAGAACGAATATACCGCAGCCACTGTGAGATAGAACTAGAGAATGGGCGAACTTTCCTCTATTACAAGAGGACACAAGACGAATATACCGCAGCCTCCGAAAACATACAGAGTACACAGAGAACACACCGAATACAGGGGAGCCGTCCTTAAATGTCCTTAGCTGTAGATATGTCGTTCAGCTTGTTGAACCAAAAAATTGAACATGTTAATCAGAATATGAGGTCAGGGCGAAGGTATTGAGGTTCAACAGGTACAAAGCTTGCAGAATTGTCCATCCATACAGATATGTTTATTTCGTCTTTTATTTTATCTCTTTACATGAACTATATTAGCATCTTTACTTCTCCTCAACACACGCTCTCTTGGATAAAACCTGTGAAGGTAAAAAAAGGCACAGAAATGAGCTATTTTGTAATTTATGATATTTCTTTAAAACCGTAAATGAAATGCTAGGCGAACATGTCATAATTTATAACATTATCGCCAGGACAACTCGGCCAATCGCCCCTCTTAAATCTGTGCACAATGACCGGAATAAGTCTATACATTGGTCAATTTGAGACAGACAGACGGACATGTATTCACTTCATTGAGGACTCGTCACTTCACCAAGGCTTTTCCCGGCCGACAAGGTCTTCAGCAGGTGTTCTAACGGAACATGTTGTAATTAATAATTCTCGTGAAATATTAATAAGTTTATAATAGCATTGTCCTTGGACAGCTGTTCTTACGGGGCAAAGAGACACGTCTCGTTAGTATGTGGGCTAATGTCCCCCAAGGTTAGCGGGCCAGCTTGTCATATCAGAAATAACGGCAATTATCAGGCCAAATATGTGCTAATATCAGTATGCTTATTTGTTCCGATATCAGACATGTCAGTTTAATTGTGACAAAATAGCCATAAAGATCAGCTCAAGATGTATATCAGGCAAACATAATGATGATATAACAGTGTTTTAAATCATTCACTTTATGAATCTTTCAGTAAAGGTTTAGAAATCCCCAAGTGTTTTTCAATATTAGAATATTTGATGCTTGAGACAATATAAATCGGCTGATCAACTATACCAATCTATACGGATCAATTCGTAATCTTAACTTAACTTCATCAATAATTACATAATTATTCAAAACAAACAATGCTTGTGCTAGTATACGGTTACTAATTAGGAGTTGAACTTCCTCATTCCTTAGCCTAAACGTCAACTTTTTTTATAATATATATAATATATAATATAATGTTTTTACTTTAAAAGAACTATTTACCAAATGAATATTATATTCCTGTTAAGTTTTCACCATGATTAACTTTTGATTATAGGCAAAATAGCTGAAAATATGAACTGGTGTACGAGAACTTAAAAGCGTGTGTAAAACTTCGTACATCTCTAATTTTTAACATTTTTTGTTCATGGCTGTGAACAATTTTCTTTACGGGAGGTTCATACCGTATTGGAGGAAACATTGAATCTTTTCGCATACAACTTTTGTGGCCAAATATCATTTAATATTGTTTACAATTTTGTTTTGACCAATAGTGGACAACACGTGCTAATGAAGAGGAAGGTATCCGGTCGCGTGCCATGACCACGACCACTGGTTCTGATCAAGAGGTTCCTTACATCGAAACAGCGCCACCTACAGAGGTAAGAAACATCATATACACAAATAAAATAATGACATAACATAATTGACAAAGGAAAGAAACAGCGCCATCTACAGAGGTAAGAAACAGCGCCACCTACAGAGGTAAAAAACAACGCCACCTACAGAGGTAAAAAAACAGCTCCACCTACAGAGGAAAGAAAGAGCGCCACCTACAAAGGTAAGAAAGAGCGCAACTTTTAGAGGTAAGAAACAGTGCCACCTACAGACACAAGAAACATCGTCACCTACAGACACAAGAAACAGTGCCACATACAGACACAAGTAACAGCGCCACCTACAGACACAAGAAACATCGCCACCTACAGACACAAGAAACATCGCCACCTACAGACACAAGAAACAGCGCCACCTGCAGACACAAGAAACAGCGTCACCTACAGAGACAAGAAACAGCGCCACGTACAGACACAAGAAACAGCGCCACCTACAGACACAAGAAACAGCGCAACCAACAGACACAAGAAACAGCGCCACCTACAGACACAAGAAATAGCGCCACCTACAGACACAAGAAACAGCGCTACCTGTAAACACAAGAAACAGCGTCACCTACAGAGGTAAGAAACAGGGCAACCTATAGAGACAAGAAACAGTGCCACCTATAGAGGTAGAGACAGCATCACATACAGTCACAAGAAACATCGCCAGATTTACTGAAATAAAAACAAACTTGGAAACAACGTCGTTTACAGAGGAAATACAGGGGTTAAGCCAACATTGAAACTGTGCCACCTACGGAGGCAAAACAAATATTAAACAACGCAATCTACAAAGATAATAAACAACGCCATCTACGAAAATAATTAACAGCGCCAACTACAAAATTAATAAACAATGCCACCTACAAAGATTATATACAGCGCCACCTACAAAGGTAAAAAAAAACAGCGCAACCTAGAAAAGTAAGAAACAGTGTAAACTACAGAGAACTAGTAAAACATTGTTTTTATCTCTGATGTAATATATGTGTCTTACGTTATAAATATTTTTGTGTGTAGCCTATAGCTGTAAAATATCTGGGTCATAAATTATATCTATAACCCTTCTTTCTGTCAGTTACGACTCGAAAATAAATGACATGTTACAAATCGATGATTCCCCATTTTCCTGTTAATAAAGTAAGCCCATAAACCTCCCGTTCTGCAATTGGGAATGTTCACACGATAGCGCTGTATGACAGTTTTGTTATAGTTTAAGTTCAAATTGCAATATCTGAGCTCATCCGAGGTGGAAAATATTAATATGTGTATAGTACGGTAAACAATTACCCTGCCTATCCATACATGTTCTCCGATATCGTCTACCCGTCAATCATAGAGACAAAAACTTCACAATCATTACAAAATAATACACATGTTTATGTTCACCGTGCTGGGCTAGCACGAGAGGCCTTCCTAGTAGTAATGGGAACGTCATGAACGCCATAGTGATGACGTCATGCGCACAGGCGCAGTACTAAGCAAAGGTTAGCGACAAAAATGACTTGCGCAATACAAACCTCCGGACGGTTTAGGATAAGTTTTTATGGCGAGGAATATTTTCAGACGCCTAGGTTCTTACCTGGTTCCTTAGGTAACAATTTATTGCACACTTCTTCCACGCACTGTATAGCCTTTTTAAGGAATAAAGGGTGTTTTGCTTAATCTACGCACACTTAACTATTTAATTACTGAATTATTTGTTTATAATTATTTCGTGTATGTACTGCGCAACTTTCGTAAATGAAGCATAACTTTCTTAAATAGACTACGTATTCGTTATGCGATCCGGGCTATCAAGAATAAATGAAAATACTGAATGTAGTTGAATGGATCCATAGCTATTACCGTCAATGTTTACTTCTTTACAAGGTACTAAGTCTGAATAACGTGACCCGAGTATCAACTGCATTAGAATATACTACTATATTACAACGTAGATTGTCAACCTCCAGCCTAGAATGATTTGAACTTTTTGTAATAGTTTTGATAAATTCTGTAAAAACCTTACTTTTATCAGATCATCGGGTACTTATAAGCTGTTGCCTCCGTAGTTCTAGAATGCATGATACACTATGTGACCTATCACTCTTCCATTGTATATCATTACCTATCGACTGTTTGACTAACTTTGACTCTTTCGTGTGTAATAAAATGAACATAAGAAGAACATTATAAAGAAATATTCAGGAGATTCTAAGGACAACAAGTACGGATCATTAATGATAAAGTATGTGATGCGGGTCATTCGTTCAATATGGGAGGTCTCAGCGGGTGACTGCACGTGCACTATTGAATAATGGGTAGGGGACGTATTTCACATGCGCAGATATTTCTGCAGGTCTGGTGTTTTGGAATCGATTCCACTTATTCACTGACTGTGGCCCATTTTTATTTCTGAAGTTTATCGATATTACATTAAGCTTGGTCGGAAAAAGGTTATGATTTTATCGAGAGGATATAAATAGATTTATGTTAATTCGAAAATGGGTAGAATAAAATGGTATCGATCACTCACTTCCGGTAATAAATGTCTTGGCTACGTATGGTGCTAGATGTTTTGAAATATCAGACGAAGATCAGCCATAGTAACGTGATATTAAATAAACATCGTCACTAAATGTTTTTGTGAAGTAACATCAGTATTTAGACTTAAATTAAGACAATATCTATAAAGATACGTGATGTTCGTGGAAACACATCCATTGTTTGTACAGAAAAGCTGAAGAGTGTTAAAAGAACATTTCATTAATAAGCATCTACATTGTATATACATTAATGTATTAAAATGAAACAGCAACAAAAATGAAACAATATAATAATTACATGACAAGCAATATTTTACGTAATTCAATGAGGCTACAATTAACGAATTTTATGCCCCCCCCCCCTCCCTGTGCCATTGGGTTATTTATACGGAGGTAATTCTTCAATGAGATCCATATTGTCCCTTATGGTTATAAAACAAAGTATGATTAAGGATAATGAAAAACAATTGTTTTAATGTAATGAAACTTATCACTGTGATATTGCGTATCGTAGCGGAAGAAGCCCAGTTTTAATCAAATTGTTTCCTCTGAGTGTGCATAGACAAGATTATCTAACAGTTATTATCAAACATGTTCTGAAATGAACAAAATTACTTGCAATATATCAAATATTATAATGTTGTTTGTCTTGAAATGGCCAAAAGTGTTTAATATATCAAATATATTATATACACCGCTTTGAAAGGACGAAACTATTCACATATTTCCTTCGAACTCATTCAGATTCTGGCAGATAAGCAATATCGTTTTTATTGTTGTTCATTGTTTCATTTTTTAATGTAAAAATGTAATCAACAATTATTCAGGTATACATCACTTTTGATTTTTATAAAAATTATAAACAGAATAGAAGCTGGTGGAAAATATATTACATACTTAACATTCTAGATGAATCTCTGCCTGGCCTCGCCACTCACTAGACGAGACCAAATCGATCAATACTGTATACAGATATGATTGGACGATATTTCCTGTGTCAGACAAAAATCACATTTTATAGAAAAAATATTGTTATATTTACTATTGTTATCTTTCTTTGGAATGAATTGGCGAAATTGAAAATCAACCGTTCAGCTAATATAATTTATTATATTTTTATTTACCGTCTTCAAAATAAACACAATACCACTATTAATTAAAATACGTTATAGAATATAGTTTCAAATTTGTCAAGTTGCGTTCTGAATGTTTCAAAGTTTATCGACCTTGTGCGATACAAATCGTGTGATAGAAGATGGAAAAGGACTTCATTTGAAACTCAAACTGTCAAAAACTAGATATAAAGGAATATGCATAGGGATCTTTGGTAACTCATCAATTTATTAATTTTAAAACAGTTTCCAATGATTTACATGATTATATGATCTTGTTTTTATATATGAACTATTATATTCCGATCCATTTTACAACAGAATGTAGAACTAAGGACTACATTAGTTAACACACACAAACAGTTCCCTGTTAATAAGAAAATCAAATTTTGTTAGTAAGAAAGTCTAACTATGAATAAATATTGTAATGCGGTATGATAGATTTCGGACTGAAGAAGGCCCTATAGTGGCTGAATATATATTCCATAGACATGATTTTGATTTTACTTTGAATGTATTTTGGCCTTTTATTTCGGATTATTAATATACTAGCTTTATACCGTTTTTACCTCATTACGGTATGATATCGTCCTCATGAAATCGTAATAGTGCCTCCATATGAATAATTTTGGGTTGTTTTGGTTTTTTTTTTGTTTTTTTTTTTTTTTTTTTTTTTTTTTGCAATATTATTACACTTTGACATTTAATGCCGTTCAAGCATATTGGTTTTGAATGCGTAGTTCACCTTCACTATATGCTTTGTATATATAACTTAGATACAAAATGTGTAGAACAAAAACATATTATCAACATGCCACTTACCTTTAACAAGAGAGCAAGATACAAAGAAAATATCAGGAATATTTACATAGGCTTCCACATGGATACACGCGGTTTCAAATAAGTTCTATTAATCGAATTTTTTTTGCAACGATTTACGAATCTCGGATTTCGTTGGAGATATTTTCATTGTTCTACATTATGAAAAATATACGCCACTTTTAAATTAATATTTTTGGTATGCAGAAAGATATTTGAATATTTGAAAAAAGGCGGTATCCATCAATTGACCTATTTAGAACATATTTGCCTGGTCTGTTTATAATTTAAATTTCATGTAAATTATCAAACTGTCAGATCAAGACTTTCTGATTTTAACCAAATTTTTGTTCTACATCCGATGTAAAAGCTTAATGATCCGCAGAGAAGGCGGGGCTAGTGATATTCCACGTTTGATTGACATCCCGTTTCTTGGCATACAACCGGATTACGTCATGGAAAGTAGAATACGTCACTGCGGGGAATATTACTCATTCCAAAAAAGTTTCTTTGTCTTTGCCACCGCGGGATTCGCAGAGAAAGCGCGCTATAGACGCCGACCAACTTACCGAGAGCGTATGTATGCTTATAATGCAATGAAATTTTCATGCAGTTTTTAAAAGTTTCCAATATCTGAACTGTTTACAAAACTTTCCATAAAATCTAATACTATTCAGCTTTTCAAATTTTGTAAACAATTAAGCAAAGAAAAAAAAATACGAATTGAATGAGTAAATTCGCGTAATGAAGTTCTTTGTTTGGAGATGTCAAGTTTTAGTTTATATTAGAATTATGTGTTTTAAATAAGGTCCAAATCCACTACCATTGTGTACTTGTTGGAGGGAAATTGATTCCATTATATTGAAATTGATACTAGCAAGTCTGTTTTCAAATTAATCATTAGCGTTAAATGAAAATGCGTTTCTTTGAAATCAATGTTCAATTTTTAAAAGTAGCCATTTTTGGTATCGAAAAAAAGGACACAATGAAAGATCTTGCCACTTGCAAGATTGAGCAGAATTTCAAGATTGAGCAGAATTTGTTCCGTCAAACTGTAAGAAAACTAAAATTGTAATGATAAAGTTACAAAAAATTATCATGAAAACTTGACTAATTTAGGAAAATTTCTTCCACATATTTGATACTTCATAATATATAGATTGTGTTGAGTCTAACAAGTATGTTGGGCTTAGTCATTTGTGTAAAAGAATTGTCGTTTACAGACAAAATCGAATATGAAAATGTTTTTTAATGGGGAAAATATTGCTTGGTCAATAATATGGCTCTATTGCAAAGTCATCACTGATTTGAAGCTATTATCATACAAATCTGTGTCATTTTTATATGTCAAAGAAATATTGGGTGTGACTGACTTTAAGGAGGAGTTAATAGATTACTAATAGATATCGGACCTTTATATGACTTATACCTATATTAATGTGACATCAAAAGTTAAGAAGTGGAAGAACCAAGTGTAATAAAAGGTTACATACAAATTATGATAGTAAACAATTTAGTATTGTTTTGTTTTTAGCAAGAGGGACACCAGAAAATAGACCAAGCGGAGTACATACAAAGTGGAAAACTAAAAGTGAAGACCACGGAACTGGTCCAGGTGTCCGAAGGTTAGTATATCGATTATTATCTCAGATAACAAACACAAAATGTCCGAATGTTTCGAAAATTATAAATTAGAACCAAAAAGATATAACGTGGACACAAAACAAAAATGGCATTTTTTATATTGGATTCTAGAAGTCTTACAATTTTATCAAAAGACTGGAAGCTGAATTACAACCAAGTCTAATTCGTCGATTTTGGCGCAAACAAAACAAGCATCCCATTATATACGAGTTTTTTTCTACCAATAATATCTATAAACATACATATTGATATTGTTCGTACAGTCGAAATACCCGCTATACTTTCATACTTATAGTGTCATGTTATTAGATATAAAATTAGAAACAGTTCTAAATGTATTATTCCAAATCCGAAGAAGACACCACTCTACAAGACCTTAATGGTGAATGATGTCGACTGCTAAATGTAAAGGAAGTTTTCATTACTGAGAATTATAAATATAACTTCAAGGATCATTCACATATATGCTTAACGTTATTTATCGTTTTATATATTTAAAAAGGCGATTCTATATAGGCAAGATGCATTAAGATAGATATATCGATCACCTTTACATCCAAAATCTAAACCAATATTCTTTTATTTTCTAGTAAAACATATGAAGCGGCATTTGCGATCACCCTTACAAAAGCTTAAGTGTACATCGTGCATGTTAATTATTTTTTGAATGTTAAATCTGATGACCTCGTTTTACTTCGTAAGTGCAATTTGTATACATAGTTTTAAGTAATTTAATGGTCTTAAATTTTGAATTTAAATATTAAAATTTTATAAATTTTAAAATATTAAATATGTTTTTGTTTTAATGTTTTTTTAATTGCTTAGAGAGATTATAAATATCGTGCTATAAGCATTTAGATTTTTGATGCAAGCAATACGTCTAATGATATTTTACATTCTTTTGTTTTGCCAGGATTGAACAATGATACATCTCTTATAAATTGTATATCATAATTACCAATGCGTATGAAATCAATATTCATTTTCTATATAATGAAACAATTGACTTTACTACTGGAAGAAACACTATGAAAAGTTACTTGATTTCACAAAATGTTTCTCCTTAACAAATAACACGTGATTACACGAGATGAACCTTTTTGGATATCGTAACCTTAATATCAACCATATGTATCGAAAGTTCCAATTGCCTAATACAATTGTATTCTCGAAGTCTGAAATAACCAAATCTGATTCACACAAATACTATTGAAAACTAAAAACAAATCGCATTATACTCCAACCCCTGTTCTCATCAGTTAGTTTTCTCTCTCAAAATCATTTGCCAGTTACCCTATATTTTTTGTGCAAATACCATCATCACTGAGAAAGCTGTCGTTATGCGATATTTGGTTGTAGAATTGAAATATGTACGATCTGAAAAGTACATCCTGAGTTACACATGTAGTAACTTTATTCTGATGCGATTCCCTTTGCCCTGGGGTGACAATCTTGACAGTATATATTCCATGTGACAGTCCCCTACTGCGGGGCAAGGCCAGTCGCCCGCAGAAGTATGGTAATCTTGTACATGTTTTGATGCATGTCTGGGACTTTGGAACTCGCGCTGCATAACAAACACAAAAACCAGTAACGGGTCGATATCAGCAGTTACAAAGAATGTAAGGCAAACTATACAGGGTATTAGACAACTATACAATATTAAACAATATTAATGACACATTTATGATAAAAATATAAAGATGGGAGCAATTCAAATAATATCTTATGGTTATGAGGATATCGGAAATACAAAGAATACCAATAATGATTTTCTTTTTCTTTTTTTCTCGTTAGAAATTGTAACATTATTCATTTATTTTGTATGTTGAATAAAAAAAACTTTGATGGAAATCACTTTTCGAATGTTGCACGGAGAGTCCAAAACTTGCTTAGCTTACAAAAACAAAATAAAGCGTAATAAACTGATATTTGTTTCAACTTTTTGTTTGATAAAAATCGAATTATGTCTAAAATAATTTTCTGAAGTTTTGATTTGTTGCTATTTTCAGAACTGTTCCAAGACTTAAGCCAGATGCAAGAAGCGTGGTTAGCGGAGGGTAAGTAAAGAATTATTTATAGACAACTTTTTATCATTATGACATATACATTGATGTGATGATACTTTCATCTATTTTTGGAGTTTTTTTCCGGTATGACAAGGAAGAAGCATTGACTCACATTTTACACATATCACAAAAATGTTTATTTTTGTAACCCCTAAATATACCATCCGCTTCTTTCTTGTGGAAAAATTCATAATTGCTATCTCGAGATGGTCTAGTCATATATGATAAATTGTTCCCCTTAATTGGATTAAATAGAAATAAAGTGTTGCATTTAGTTGAAAGGTATTTTTTAAATACAATTATATCTTATTTTTTATATTTATATGTATCAAAGTCTAAATCTATTTGTATGCTTGATCATAATGTTATTTATTTACGAAAGGTTCTATCTTTATTATCATAGCCAACAATGTGGAATTAAAATGAAACCTACTATGCCCTGATCAATTATGATGAATTACAACAAATTTACTCTTCCCACTAAATCATTAATTGAAGTTAAGCGTAAATCATCTTTAATCATCTTCACAGCCAATCATTAGCATGTTCTATAGACACTGACGTCACCTGAACTAAGCTATTGTGTGACCCCGTAACTGTCACATGACCGTAACGTTTGTGTGACCCCGCAACTGTCACATGACCTAAACTATTGTGTGACCACGCCACTGTCACATGACCTAGGTATTGTGTAGCTACATCGTTTGCAATGACAATGTCATTGTCCTACGTTTGCAGATTTTGGCTTCACACGACTTACGATGTGTGTCCCAATCATCTATATATTATACACTGGTTTGTGATATGCTTCTTTAATCAAATGATATAACTTTTATGATATAAGGGAAGACATATGTAATATCAAAGTCGACCTGTCACGCTACCACGAAACAAAGAATTTAAAAGGCACCAATCAATATAATACTTTATCTTCGACATTTATCCCCATTATAGTAAAACAAGAATAACACTTTACGGAGACAAATAAACTTTTTCCTGTCATTAAATTTATTTAAAGGAAAATCAAAACAAACGACGAAGAGACTTAATTGAAATTGAAGATAGTCTACATCAAAAACATTGCCAATGAGTCTGAGCATGCTAGACAGTGGAAGGGAATATCTTTGATACAGAGAGAATACTATCTCACAATAGACCTGCTCCGTGAGGCGTTTAGTCTTCATTACGGTGCATCATGGGAGTCTAATCCAGGGAGACTGGGGTCCAGTGCTGGGGTCATCACTTTCTCTTAGGACTGTGGCGCGGGCAACTGGTTTGACCTGTAGTTAGCCCGGCGTGTCTTTATACTGGCCTGAAATGTCAAGTGTACAAAGACTATTCAATTGTATAAAAGTATAAAAATGAAAACAAAAATATGGTACAAAAGAATAGTCTAACATCCCATATGCATTTTAGATTCAATGGTGTACAAGGTTTTAATGTAGTCATGATCAACTTATTATTTCCCAGTCAAAGTTCATAATTAGACTGATTTGAATTTTAAATTGTTTACTACAATAAGATCTTTGAAGGAAAGCAAAGAAAAATCTGATTGCATTGTAATATGGCGTGTTTTGGTAAGGTGTATTTATTCTAACATATATGTCACAATACTCCGTGATTAAGTAAAAAATGAAAATCTACATATGTGTTACGAAAGAGTCTATACTGAAACCAATACAAAATACGGAAAAGTAGTAAAATATAAAGGATTACAAAGGAATATTGACGGCCTCTGGTATTGTTCTACCGACCTGACCATATCCTTAACTTTGCAGTTTTTATGTGTTTAAATGATAAATAATACCAGAGTACGGTATTACCAATGTTATGTGGAACCATTCTCCAGCTGGCATTGTTTGTGCTTTGTGGTCATGGTAACACCGGCCCTTTTTCATTATAGATTCAGCCATTTTCTCTGTCGCTCGGCTGATTCAGGGCTAATGACAATGTCTAACTGACGCTGTAGTTTCAGCATGCCTCGTTTCACTGAATTGATGGTTGGTTGCCGGGGGAACAATTGTTGTGTAAATGTGACGACCACCAACAAATAGATCACAACCCTATTACTCAGGTTCAAATAATAATAAAGTGAACAAATGGTCAAGTGAGAGAATCAATTTGATTAGCATCATAGTTGGCCATTGAACCAAATAAAGGTGAAGATGAATTGGAATTATCAACATTTAGGTTAAAAGTTTAATAGTTAGCAGTAACTTGTATATTCAGGTAAATCAATATCAAGATATGGTCTGTACAAATTATTATCTATTCAATGTTTCAACCTTTTGTAGTGTGGAATTAAAAGGATGGAATGATGGTCTTAAGTGCAATGTTGCCTTTGCTTGATAAATGATAGGAATGTATTATTGTCATGAAATGTACAATCAAGTTTAATTGATAAAGCAAATATATATTAGTTATATATATCACCAATTTAAGATCAAAATCTGCAAATAAGTTTTTACTTTGGAAATTAAACATGCATTTGTTGAAGTTGAACAATGGATGTTGATAAAATTTCTGCAGTGTAACTAAAATTTAACATGATTGCGATTTTTCATTTTGTATGTCGACATGTAATGCAATGATGAAGTATTTATAAATATTAATGCTAAAATAAAATATGGAAAGGTTGAAATTGAAGTTGATGTGGAAGTTTGTGGGATGGACAGTGTATGACTAAATTTGATTGAAATGAATCTGAAGTAGTTGAATGAAACATTCAACACAGAAATGTTGGTGTTGTAAATTTGTTTCTACAGTGCATGTTACACGTGATAGCTAATTTAGCCTTATCGTTACAGCTAGTCACTCGGACCAAGAGCGAGAACAGTTTGTGCCCGGCTACACGACAACAGCCAAATCTTCCTTAAATGGGGGTAAGTTTTTTTTTTACACGTTCCCAATGTTTTTTAACTGCTCTCGTCTCTTTTCGTCTTCCTTTTGGATGACCACATATTCTCCGTCTGCCACTTAATAACAACATACGTTTTAGATGAAAAGTTACTTCTCCCTGAACTATTAAAGGGTATATTATTTATCAGAATCAAACTAGAAAAAAGAACCCAGGCCCAATATGTATAGAGCCTTTTTAGATTTTGCTAGATTTTGACAATATGTTACAAAGAGTTTGATTGGCTGAGCAAAAATTGAAGTCTAAGCGTGTTTCTTGATCTACGGAACAGTGTCCTAGCTCTGACTACAACTGTTGAATTATTCATATTATCAAGGTTTCTTAAAACCACGTATAAACAATAACATCTGTAAATCAAAATGTTCGGCCTTTTTAGGAAACAATTTTGAACAGTTTTTGGTATATTTAATTATACACTGTATATTGATTTTGTTTCATAAAATACATATTATCCAGCCATTTTGAGTCACGTCATAGTGGTCCTTAAATGAGTTTTTGTAACGTATGACAAAATTACATTAAAAAAATCATTCCATGTTCACGTTCTTTTGGAAAATGACGTTACATTATGCATATGAGCCGAATATGCGGCAATGTAAATGCTATATTTTTTATGATAACCCTAACATTCGCATACTTGATTCTATACTCGGTAACTAGTCATTGTCTATTGTATAAATCATCCATGTGCCTACAGTCTGTCCCATAAAATCTGCTATAGGAGATGTTGAGCATCTTTGGTAGTAATTCCACTCTTTTAAATACAGCAGACCTGAAAATGTGGGCGTACCATAATAAGATGGTCATATGTCTATATATTTACTACTTTGGCGATAGATATTTTCTACAAAAGTTATAATTGAATGGAATGTTTTTTTGCTGAACTTAAATGTCTTTGTTTATAGAATAACATAATAAGGTCAAATTCTAAAAGATCAAGGATCTTTTTATCAAATTTCAGTCTAAAGGGTCTATGGAAATATTTTAGATATGAAATCGCTACAATATATAAGCGATATTATAATGCTATAAGTTGGACCGCATTAGGTCATTTTACACCAAGCCAAGAAATACTGAATAGCCAATATCTATTTTTTCATTGATTTCATATGAAAAGTTAAAGATTATGTGGGAATTAGTAGAAATCAGTGCGTATAATGGGGATTGAGAACATTCAACAGATTAAGATTTTTCAGATTTCTGCAAATAAAATAGAACGCAGTTTAAATATCGTTTACTTTGTTTATAAATATATTAAAATCAATTAATTACGACCCGAATTAAAAAGTCCATGGCACATTGCCCTTTATGGAATGATATACTGCTTGCGCATCCACCAAAACGAAAATTATTTTCATATTATATTGTGTTGATCAGACATACATGAGTAAACACCGATTTTAGTTCAAATGTATACCAATATGCTCTGTCGGCGATGAAGCATTTTTAAAGATTCTACAAGTATATAAGTTCCTATATTTTTCTTATTTTTTTTATTCTGTATACCATTTTAACTACATTGTTGTATCAAATTGATTTCTTGACCTCATTCATTATTCTGATTTTTAGTTACCAATTGAACTATTAAGAATGAATGGTGGGTTTTTCCATCATAAAGTTCATGATACAAAAATGTTGGCACTATTTTGATATATAAAGTATTAATATTGATAAAAAGAAGACATCCATATTGTAGCTTTATTTATATATTGAGACGTTACACCCCCATTATAGACCGGAGATAATTGTTCTTTATTGGAACTTAACGGGATAAAATCATCTTATGAATGTTTGAAGACTTGTTCCCATGACTCGATTCAAGTGTTCTCCCCTAAACACCTGTGCCCTGCCTCGGGTTTTCCTCGTTAGTATAAAATATAATATACAGACTTCCATACACCGCTTGTAATTCACAACTTTGCACACAAGTTTGTGGATGATTTGATAAAAACAGTTGTGGAAAATTTCCTTTCCTTTTGTCTAAAACGCTGTGACATGGTTGGCTAAAATTGTGAGCATGTGATGTAGGAATGTTCTGCATTGCGAACAGATGACACGGTACATGATGTTCAGAAACAATCTGTGGGAGGGGGTGTATTTTGGAAATTTACTTAATAGCAAGTCACAGACGCACTATTCCAACAGACCTGTATGCTGCATCTGGCTTTATAAATAAATACTTAGGGCTGAAAATAAACTAAATTTTCCACGAATTACGTAATTTGTCTTTGTAAGACTGTGCTAGGTTTTGATGGGAGTTATTAGAATTTACAACAGTGAGCTGCCTGTGTTATGATACGGCGCTCATAATGATATAAATGACCCAGTTGGCATTAGTTTTGGCTACTACTGCGTCATCTCTACATATGGACAGTGTGTTCGTCTACTCTGAAGAGACACAAAGCCGCGTCGATACGCCACCATCCCATAATACTCACACACCCTCTCTTTATAGTGAACTTCTTTAAAAGAAAAGAGATTCCAATTTTCAAGGAAATTTCCTAAGGTTGAATTATTTATGTCTGTGTGTACGTGTGTGGCGTTACAAACAAACAAACAATTCCGGAGATAAGGATTATTACGTGTCATGTGTTTCTCTGTTCACCTTAACGCCCACCGCCTTGTCGTGGCTTTTATCTTATCATGCCTGAAATATGTCTTTTATAGTCAGTAGTGCAAATGAAACAGCAGAAAAAAACAATCATAAAGTACTTTGTATCATTGTAAGATTGCATTTGTTAAAAACCAAGAATTACTGCCTTAATGTACCACGATTTCAATAGGTGAACAAATGATAATTAAATTTGTTAAATTGGTAGAATTAATGACACATTGAATGAGTATTGTATCGAGACATCAAAGTTATATGTGGCGTAACTGGGCGATAATTTTTTCATCATTAATTTATTAAAAACCATAAGGTTTGATGAATAAAACTGTAAAAACCATTCAAATGGCTTCAGATGACTTATAAACGTTAGTTATAACACAGAAATTTTGTACGGAAAATTGTTGTTTTTATGCCTTAAATATGTTTAAATGAAAACATACCTGCAAAGGTAACTTTATAATTACTAAAAAAACATTGTGAAAATGTGAAATTGTAGACCACAATTTGGCTTCATGGTCTCACCGTATGTACTCATTTCACTTCACTATTGATGTAAATAAATGATTTTTGGCAGTACTGCCAAAAATCATTTTCAGCTCTTATTTGTACATGCAAAATTAAAACCTATGCATTGAAAGCACTGTAATTTTCAAAAAGTTGGTAATTTTTGGTGATGAATAACATATTAAAAGCTTATCTTGATTCGTGAGTATGAAAAAAATACGGCACATATAACTTTAATTGATAATTATGTAGACTAAGTTAAAGAAAAGATACTTATCGCTTGATCTCATTTTTGGGATCTGAGAAATCAAATTTAAATATAATTAATACATGCCCATTTTATGGCTGATCAGGTTAAATAGTAAAAAATATATAATGTTATTGCTGTAAGCATATATACTTAAGATATAATCAATATCGGTAGGTTAATGAAATACAATGTATGCATAGTAAAATAGATCGTACATCCTGGAATGGAACTAAGATTGAATAAGGGGATAAATCATAGATATAAATGCAATATGTGGAATATGGTAAAATCGTTTTAAGAAAATAATTAAGGCTTTCGGGGTGCTCTTTTTTGTTAATAAGCCTGCTGCTTTAGTTGTACTGTTTACATATCGTGATGAATTAACAGATGATTTAATTTCACTAGTGATAACAAACTATTGTTTTATTACTCCCGACTGTGTTAGTAATAGAACATACCTGTGACGAGCACCTGCTACAGCAGTAACCTTTAACCTCTGTAAGTACCATAACATCATATACCTCCCCCCAACCTAACAGGTTCCCTTAATTAGGCCATCTGGGTTGTGAATGAAATACCACCAGCCCGGTCTGGGACTAGAACGGTACAACATAAGGCCTGTATTACTTACTGGGGGTCGGGAGGAGAGTAGGACGAGGGGGCAGGGCACCTGTCAGTAGGGCCCTTACATACACAATATATAGGTTGTAGATTCCTGTGTGACATATCTATCATAGGTGTGGTGCCAGTGTAGTAAAGTATACCTAATAATGTGCAACTCTGCTGGTCATACCACAAATGGAATATCTCTTCATTCTGTTTGATATGCATTGCTTTTATATCTAACTTACACAAAAGAAACGTTTCATCAAGAAAAAAACAATTTTGCTTATTCATTTTTCTATTTATTTTATCTATTTCTTTTTTTTTTGTACATTTACTTAATCGAACTTCTCTTTTATCAATGTAATAACATCAGGTTTTTATAATACAAAAATAAAAACCTTGATGAATTAAAATGAAATGATGATATAAAATGATAAACGGATGCTGGTTTTTTTGTGAGAGGGTATTTTTAAGTTTTTTTATTTTCCAAGATGTTGATATTTGATAACATGTTTATCTTCGATTCCTAAATAACCTAACAATTCTTCACTCTGATACTGGATAGGTAGATAAATTGAGTTTTTATTGTAAGGCGATGTTACATGACAATCTGTAAAAACACTAGAACTAAGCTGGATTTGTTAAAGGCATCCCCCTTCAACAGTAAGAGCTAAATCTTATTACATCCATCCTTCAACATTAAAGGTTTATAGGACCCCCTTCAACAGTAAGAGCTAAATCTTATCACATCCATCCTTCAACATTAAAGGTTTATAGGACCCCCTTCAACAGTAAGAGCTAAATCTTATCACATCCATCCTTCAACATTAAAGGTTTATAGGACCCCCTTCAACAGTAAGAGCTAAATCTTATCACATCCATCCTTCAACATTAAAGGTTTATAGGACCCCTTCAACAGTAAGAGCTAAATCTTATCACATCCATCCTTCAACGTTAAAGGTTTATAGGACCCCCTTCAACAGTAAGAGCTAAATCTTATTACATCCATCCTTCAACATTAAAGGTTTATAGGACCCCTTCAACAGTAAGAGCTAAATCTTATCACATCCATCCTTCAACGTTAAAGGTTTATAGGACCCCCTTCAACAGTAAGAGCTAAATCTTATTACATCCATCCTTCAACATTAAAGGTTTATAGGACCCCTTCAACAGTAAGAACTAAATCTTATCTTATCACATCCATCCTTTAACGTTAAAGGTTTATAGGACTCCCTTCAACAGTAAGAGCTAAATTTTATTACATCCATCCTTCAACATTAAAGGTTTATAGGACCCCTTCAACAGCAAAGGATGAATACATCCTTTCTTTCAAAATCAAAGGCTTATGCCACCACCCCTTCAACAGTAAAGGTTTATGACACCCCCCTTCAAAAGTAAAGGCTTATGACATCCCCTTCAACATTGAAGGCTTTTGACATCCTCCAGTAAAGGCTGAAAGCGTCCTCCCTTCAACTGTGAAGCCACGTCCATTGATATAAATATTCACCATTAATTATTTCTGTAAAGACGAATGGGAATGCAACTGGCATGACTTCGTCACTCCAGCTTGTACATGGGAAACATAATAGAACTAACACATGTGAAGGTAAAATCTAACTTAATGACTTTGTGAACAGGTGAGACAAAATGTTATGACTAACCTAGAATGTAAAAGACCAGCGACCTATTGACAGCTAGTGATTGGAGAAAGATAAGGTATACCTGTTCTTTGATCCATCGGCCTTCCAAACCTGGGTGTAAGGTGTCTCGATTTGCATTCATCGATAAAATCAGAATCAAAGACCCAGCATTTTTATAGTTTCCGGAAAAGTTCAGAGAAAAGATGACTGATATTTCTTAACACTAGCATTAGACAGAAGTTTGAATAAAATGTACATTTATCATGTTTGTGTTTGATCTATTTCTGGGTTGTGTCGAGATATCTGTATGAATCATGTAACTAAATATAAAAATATACCACTACGTCCATTTATCAACCAACGCCATTGTTGAGCGGTAAACATATATATAATTCTGTGTAATTACTACTGTACGCGTAGCTGAGTATTCGACGATTCTAAATGGAATTGTACATCGTTTATCTAAATATCAAATATTGAATCAAATATTTAAAGCTATTTAGCCTTTGAATTATCGTGGCTCTATGATTTGGACAGATTATCTATAGCGTTAGATATCATATTATATTTTTATTGGATGAATTATACCATCGTTTAATATGATTTCATCTTCAATATCTTTTAGAATCATTTGTTTTATTTTTGCTATCTATACCTTTATTATTTAACTGTTACTTAGAATAGATAGTATAGGCCGCTACTTCAGTTTTTTTTTGTTTAAACAATGATTACCCCATTGTGTTTAGTAAATAAATTTTCTAATCAGAATCTGTTATACATTACGAACCTCAATACAACTACTGACGTTGTTACCATGTAGATAACCCTGTCGGGGCATCGTCGCAGCTTTTACAGAAGGGCAAAGAGAATCCACCAACACTTGACAGACTGATAATTCTTCTCTTTTCCACCCAACAGTGTAATAAGCTCTTGTCCTTGTCAAAGACAACCCACTTTGTGGATAAAAAATCTAGAGTCGACGACTACTCTAATGACTAGATTCGGATTGGAACGTCAGCTAGAGCTTCTAGCCGTTGACGCATAAGTGTTCCTATAGTAACAATGCAATGACGATCTTTGGTACAAGCGGCACGGCATTGAAATGCCACGATGATTCTCTCGTGGTGTGTGCCGTACGTTTGACTTGTGTTAAACCCAAGACTATTCTATCATCAATTATAGTTGGAATCAGCATCATCAACATGACAATTCTTAGCTAACATAAATCCACCTGCCTCAAGCTCTGTGATCATCACTGGGACGAAACTAGCATCTTGTCTCTCCCAGGGGGTGCCATACTAATTGAACAATAAGACTCGCAAACTCGTCTTGGTCGCCATCGGCTGTAGGATCAGATGTAGTGCTAGGCATCGTTCTCTCTGATTTGTCCACTGATTTACATGTTATCAACACGGCCGCTGAATTATTTATAGCGAAGTCAGATCTGTGCATTTCACGACAGCGCCTTTCTACCATGGTTTAGTCGAAAAACGGCACCACACACAACGCCTCTCATATTCTCTCAGCGCTATCATCGAGGATGATGCGGCTATGCCATAAGACAATAGTGTCATTAAATACAGAAGATTGGAGAAAAAGTGATATTGGTTTCCGTGAGTCTGCTAGGCAAGCGTGGACCAATTATATATTGTAATTGAATATGTTATACTGTTGTGCATCATTGTCGCCTACCAGTCATTAGCCTCGCATTTACATTCCACACCTTTGTAACTTCAATATCAGAACTGAATTCTCAAGGCAATATTTTACTGGTGACCAGTCACCCAAAATACTGACATTTTAAAGCTTGTATTCGTTATTGAATTTTTATGATTCGTCAAATTGTTCTTAAATGACTATGGTACGACACCTAGCCTGTATTTACAAAATATTGCTGTACTATGGAAACAGTGATATTGATATTTGTATTGTCCGGATTTCGTTACCAGACGATAACTTAAGAAAAAAATCAACAGATTTTGATGAAACTTCACACAATCGTAGCATATGAGAAAATACAGCTTGGGATTAAATTGAGGTCAAAAGGTCAACTATAAAGGTCACTGTTACTAAAAATAGATTGTTTCACAAATTTTAGTTTCCGAATGATAACTTGAGAAAATATCAATAGAATTGTTTAAACTTCAAACAATGGTAAAGAAGAGAAGGAGGAAACATAGCTTGAAATTGAATTTGGGGTCAAAAGGTCACTGATACTAAAAATATTTTGTTTTGTAAAGTTTCGTTTCCGGACGATAATTGGAGACAGAATTTGTTCAAACTGCATATAACGATAGCACAACTAAGCAATAATAACTTATATTTTATTAGAAAAATATTATTGACGGCAGGGGACGTGTGTTGCTTGCAACACTTACTGTAAGCTTGTTGAAATGGTCGGGATTTTGACTATTATGATTATGTTACTAGAATTGGAATGAATTTTTCGAGAGCTACCCGTTTATTTTGGTTATGAGTTTTCCGAGACCTTTCGATCTATTGTGGACAGAAGTTGGCCGAGACCTTTCGATCTATGGATGGCAGAAGTTGTCCGAGAACTTTCTGTCTATTGTGGGCAGAAGTTGTCCGAGACCTTTCGATCTATGGATCGCAGAAGTAGTCCGAGAACTTTCTGTCTATTGTTGGCATAAGTTGTCCAAGACCTTCAACCTGTTGTTGACATGAGTTGTCCGAGAACTTTCCGTCTATTGTGGGCAGAAGTTGTCCGAGACCTTTCGATTTATTTTAGGCAGAAGTTCTCGGAGACCTTTCGATCTATTGTGGGCAGAAGTTGTCCGAGACTTTCGGTCTATTGTGGACATGAGTTGTCCGAAACCTTTCGATCTATTGTGGAAAGAAGTTGTCCGAGACCTACGGTCTATTGTAGATATAAGTTATCTGAGACCTTTCGGTCTATTTTGGACATGATTTGTCTGAGGCATTTCGATCTATTGTGCACATAAATTGTACAAAGCCTTTCAGTCTATTATGAGCATAAGTTTTCCGAGACCTTTCGATCCATTGTGGACAGAAGTTGTCCGAGACTTTCGGTCTATTGTGGACATGAGTTGTCCGAAACCTTTCGATCTATTGTGGAAAGAAGTTGTCCGAGACCTACGGTCTATTGTAGATATAAGTTATCTGAGACCTTTCGGTCTATTTTGGACATGATTTGTCTGAGGCATTTCGATCTATTGTGCACATAAATTGTACAAAGCCTTTCAGTCTATTATGAGCATAAGTTTTCCGAGACCTTTCGATCCATTGTGGACAGAAGTTGTCTGAGACCTTCGGTCTATTGTGGAAATGAGCTGTCCGAGACCTTTGGATCTAATGTGCGCATCATTTTTCCAAGACATTTCGATCTATTGTGCGCATAAGTTTTCCAAGACCTTTGGGTTTATTGTGAACATTAGTTTTCCGAGACCTTTCGGTCTATTGTGAACATAAGTTGTCCGAGACCAAAAAAGCCTCGTCCTTGATTTGCAAATTAGGAGATTCACCCCTTCTGAGACCCAACATTCCCTTACCATAATTTTATAAATCCTGTGAGAATTAGAGCTGTGACTGTGATCCCTTGGGGTTACGATATCTGGTCGCATCAAGTGATATTTTATGACAATCATGAGATGCCATCTTCAGTAAATACCCTGAAAACATAGACAGGAGCGGTTTGTACATCCACGTTAGCGTGTCTCTAATGCTAGTAATTGTAAATAATAGCCAGCCAGAGCAAGTATCGGTATAAAGAGGAAAAAATCACGCATATTAAATGCATGAGATAGGGATTTTAATTGAATTAATTACTGACAATGAGGACAAATTGGCCATCTTCAGGTGGTAATTGGAGTTGTTATGTGTCATTGATTAGTAAATCGAAGTAATGATCTGAAGGTTGTTCAATATTAACGGCTGTGTATGCAGCGTTTTATCTTTTACAAATCATCGATACTTTTCAAGACAAAATAGTCACTATTTCGTGGTTACATTTATAAAGCAAAAGTAATGTTCTGAACATACAACCATTAAGGATCTTGATCTAGTGATAATGATCTATACTGATTTGTAATAGAGTATATGATAAAGTCATCCCTGCCTAAAGGCTTTTAGAATGGCTCAGATGATAGGGACTTAGATATGAACCTTCCTACAATTATTAACAACTGGTTTCTTGTAAAACCATACGTTTTGATACACAAGTCACAACAAAAAGTTAGTTATTTCATTCATTACCGTTCTAATTTTATGTCCCAGACTCGGTTATAGCTGGAACAAAGACGTTAAGCACCTCAGTCAATCGTTCTTATTTTGCAATCGAAATGTATCAGAAACGTTTTGTTTTACCTCATCTGCTTTATATCAGGAAGCCTAAAGGAAAGAAAATAAAGAATAGTCTGTTGTTATATCAGAACAGAATGACACTTAAACAATACGCAGAAATAAAAACATATTACATACAGATGGCCACCTGTTAAGTGATTTAGAAGACTTAACATTTCAGATGAAACTTTGGCAGAAAGAGAGCAAGATTTGTACCATGTAAACATAGTAGTGCGCCAGGTTGCTCTAGTAATTACAAGCTTCGTATTGGTCCTGATTTGTAAATATGATACTGTGTCAGGGCTATCAGAAGTACAAACTTTGCAGTGACCATTATTTTTAAACATATTAGTGTACGCGCAGGAATAATAAAATCTTTTAGTGACCATGGCAATGCACCTAACATATGCGCATGTGCGGTCATGTGAAAGTATGGTTGTGATTGGTTGTTTTTGGGCAGCTTATAATCTTAAATGATATAGCTTATATCTAACAATTCCTTATTTTACTCCTGAGCGATCCCCTTCATTTTTGCAATCGTCCTACTAGTATGAATTCATTTAACAATAATAATGACATGTGATGTTAATTAACAAATTTAAAAAAAAATACCAAACTAAGAAAAAGTGTCTGACTTAGATTTTAAACTTGTTTTATTCTAAATCTGCACTTACCTTATTTTGAAAGATAGATTTTAACGGTTTAAATCTTTAGCAAAAATAACGAAGCTCAAAGCCCATTTAGTTCTTCATCATAGTCATTTTTCTGATCCTTCCATCACAGTCTGCCTGTGATGAGCCCGATTTTGTGGTTAAGGACTTTTGTTTAATCCCCATCAGTCATACGTGACAACTCATTATAAGAAATTGCTGTATTTGGTGACATGGTGTAAAAACTGAAATTGTCCTGATCATGCAATGAAGGTTCTTTAATACCATTATCCAGTGACCAGAATTAAAGACGCAATGTTAACGTCATTAATTTCTAAATTAATATTTCTTATTAACGAGGTTTGTATTATAGTTTAGTATGACAGCGCTGGTGATAAAAAGTGCTGAAAACTTAATTGAAAAGCTTGGTTACATTACATAGGAACAATGTTTGAAAATCTATCTGAGCATAAGCCTAGTTTTATTTGCATATTAAAATCCTGTAATATTGGAAAAATAATAGATTCGTCACAGACATCTACAGCGGTTTTGTATCTTTAACCCCGCTATGATTTGTTGATGTCGGGGATTGTATAATTTATGGATGGCATACTGAAGATGTAAAGCACAGTCGTGATTATCTGTGTCAGTGCGGACACTCCGAGCGGGATTA
Source organism: Argopecten irradians (assembly GCF_041381155.1). Taxonomy (NCBI): domain Eukaryota; kingdom Metazoa; phylum Mollusca; class Bivalvia; order Pectinida; family Pectinidae; genus Argopecten; species Argopecten irradians. The sequence continues at coordinate 14,577,539 of NC_091137.1, read as the reverse complement.
ACTGAGATAATATGATATCCATTTGCGGCCGTATGCAGCTCCAATACGTCATGAATGTTGACAAATTTGACATTTTAAATATTGGAGCGTATGATGGACGGTTGTTATAGTGATCCAAGTTCTCGCTAATTGCGGTGATTTATGATCTTATATGCAGAGGGGCGAACTACCTAAGTTAGAGCCTTATATCTATACAAGGATTTTTATCAGGAGAATTATATTGGTTTCCATCAGGAGAAATATCTAAGTTAGAGACTTATATCTATACATAGATTTCCATCAGGAGAAATATCTAAGTTAGAGCCTTATATCTATACATAGATTTCCATCAGGAGAAATATTTAAGTTAGAGCCTTATATCTATACATGGATTTTCATCAGGAGAAATATCTAGATTTTCATCGGGAGAAATATCTAGATTTCCATCGGGAAAAATATAGATTTCCATCGGGAGAAATATCTACGTTAGAGCCTTATATCTATACATGGATTTCCACAAACATCTTATATAAATTATGATTTTGTCAAATTTTACGCCATGCATTTTATTTTACGTTAGCACTTATCTAGTATCTACAAGTATCTATCTGATATGATGCCATAATCCATTTCAAAATGTAGGTCAATCACTGCAAAACAATTTGTTAACATTAGTGTATGATACAATTAACATTTGTGTATGATACAAAATATGACCGAGCCAGACAAATTGGTTTATTTTGTGACTAGATTGATTAAAATCTACACTCCATTATAAGTGCGTGATATTTGTTGTTTCAGTGAGTGGATGCCTTAAAGTGAAACCAGAGAGCAAGTCGGGCAACACAAGCTGTTGCAAGTCCTCTAATACACAATGTTGTCACAAACCTTCCCTGTCAAAGTTCGAGTTCGGGGAGCGCAGTTTTGTCAATGGATCATACGAACAGACCCCATCACCCACCGAGTCGGTGTGTTCTTCCACCTCAGGGAAAGAGTCCGGTTCGACCTTGTCCTCATCAGGCTCGTGTAGTAAAGAATCCTTGTGTTTTTCACCACCCACAGATACAAGTTGTACCTATTTTAGTCACTCCTCCAGGTAAAACATTGTTCTACTATATTGTTCTCCTAAATACAGCCATTTGCTTAATGAAATTTTGACATGTTTCAACTAAAAATTAAATGTATGCGACAGTAAACATCCTGTGTCATACTCCAATGAATTCTCAAATTCTCATTGCTTCTATCAGTAATAATTTAGAGAAGAGTTGAACGTCAAAGTGGATAATTTGAGAGATATCTGTATCATAGATGTAGAGTTTCAATTAATTAAAGGTATCACATGCTATTACTATTAGACTGATTCTTCCACTCCTTATTTTCAGTTACATTCATACCTATAATTAACATATAAATATTGTGTTGTTTTCCTCACTGTCTTTTTATCCAACTGTATCACAAAAATGTATTTTGTTATATTTGTTGCCTACAATTAGTTTATGAACATCATAAAACAAAATTCAGACAAAGTTTTACGACTGAATCAAATTAATGTTTCAGGTTACACCGATCAGATCCAGAACGAGGCTACATTTCTTCGGAGCCTCAATCTGGTTACTCACACCTCGTGTCTTCATCTTATGCCCACCATTTTTTTAAACAAGAACATCATGATCGCAGCTATGACATGGCCTCCATAACAAGGAATCATGGGTACCCACAAACCCCCTGTGTGCCGCCACCTCCCATGCATATAAAACAAGAGCCAAGGGAACTGTCATTTGACAATGGTGAGTGTCTTTTGATTATCAATACACAACTCCAAATCAAATATTTGTTTAATGGAAGTTACAGCAATTTAGGATTTGAATGACTAGCGAGATCGAACGACAGTCTGGAATATGTCACGGTGTTATATTTTTATGAATAAAATGCATAATGGACTTCAAAAGTTTTTAGTCAAATTTTTTTTTTTTTTTTTTTGTATTTTTTTATTTTTTTTTTAGTCAAATTGATATGGTTGCTTTTTTTCTTAATGAAGTCAATGGAAAAATGTTGTCTAAAGTACAGATCAGCAGCAGATGTTTTAAAATATTTTAAGATTTTTGTAAATTTGGGATTCATTTTTATTCTTGTTTGCAGTAACATTTACATTTATTTACAACACTGTGCGATCATCTCATAGCATAATAACGACGTCGTCTTTTGTAACGTTGCCTCTGATTGGCTGATGTAGGGTAATAGATTTCTACATGTATGTTATGGAGCTAAAACAAAAACAAAGTGTACTCTTATCATAATCCACTTCAATTTGGCGTGCATTCTATGCAATAGCTCCATTGCATACACTATTCAAGTTTGATATTCAGATTCTATAGTAATAAAATAAACAAACTTTATTATATTTTTAGAGATTACGCTACATTATCTCCTAATAAAGGAATTCATATTGTAATATTCAATGTTATGATAAATGTAACTTGTTTCAGTATGTTCACGTATGTAGCTATATCTGATATTATTTCTGTCGGCAATCTGTTTTTAAATGATAATGCCACATTTATTGTTTTAGAAGTACGCCTTTTTGTTCTCTCCCTATTCTTTGCAGTGTCTTCACCTTGACATCTTCAGGTGCTTATGCACTTTGGATATTTATTTAATTTAACCGCCTTAATTAGTTCCATTGTGTCCATGTGCATTTAAAAAAATAATTCATTAAGCTCATACCATTTTGTAAATATTAGATTTTACAAATATGCATGTAAATCGAGTAGCCGCCTCGTTAACTTGTATTCCGGTTTTTGTTTGATGCTAGGACATACGCTATTGTATGATTTAACCGTAAGACAAAGGAGGTTATTGTACCCGGTCATTATATGTGTTACGACATCATTAAATCGGCTATATTTGAACTTACCTCTCAGGTGATATACATAATAACCCGTTATATAACACTGAAACTCAGAGACAAACCACTATCATTAGTTAAACGGCAGTGTGTCAATCATTGTGTGTGCGCACATAGGTATTTGATCTTTACAGCCTTATCGTTAAAGTATCATATACCACTGTATCATTACAATAGGCCTTGATCACACAGTAACAACAGGATTATATACTCATTAATGCCTGGGTTCTTTGTCATCTTCTCGTCACATTTACAATCTGCAAAAAATGTCAGGCTATTTTTTTTATCAAAAAGGAAAATAAATACATATAGTGTCGTTGATTCATTGAATAACAGCCAATTAAATCTAGTGAATTCTAAAATACCGGGGAGTATTAATTCTATATCTTACTAATTGTGTAGATGATTGCAGACTTCCCAATACCAGGAAGTGTACTTTTTGACCGTCTGGTTGTCTATGACATGGGCAGTATGTCTTTGGACGTAGGCTTCAGAGAAATATATGTATTGAAATGACATATCACAATAACAAAACATAGCCTCTAATACTCAAACTAGCATTTCAAAGCAAACTCTAATATATAGCCTCTAAAACACACTTTAAGATAACCTTCGAAACCAAAAACATGTATAACCTTCGAAATAAAAAAGAACACACTGCCTCCATACATATCAACGAATGTTGAAAGATAGGATGAAATACATGTACATAATGAATTTACCATTTTGTAATTTGTGATTATTTATCAAAATGTTGGAAGAACAGAAAAAATATACACCATCCTTTCCAGTTCCTCTGCCGATGACGTAGCTCTGAACGACAGGCGGAGGGTTTAAGACAGATGGTCGTCGTCAGAGCTATGATTCTGTCCCATTGACCGTAGTGTTGCAAAACATCCAGTGGTGAAAATGTTAGAGTTCACGTGTGTCATGTAAAATTGTAATTAACTTCAACAATATCAAATATTTTTAACATAAAATAATTATTCATAAAACCACCTTCATGTCTTAATTATGCACTTTTGAATAGCTCACATCTTCGACACGGCTCACTCCTGCTCCGAATATGCCAACTAGTACCATATTTGGAATGACCTACAAAATTTTACTACAAAACAAAAATAATGTCACATAGTTTTTAACGTGAATTTTAGAAATTCTTTGTCGCTAAATTCCAAATAATAATTACATTTGTTCATTTTCACAAGGTTTATTCTTCGTTTTTTTTTAAATTCTAAACATTTTACCTGTTGATTGCTTCATTTCGTCACGGTTGCCGGAAAATCAAACATGGCAGCGTATTTGAACATAATTATATGTGTTATGTTTGCCTTGGATATTACCACTAATAGTTCATGAAACATTATAATCGAGAGGCTTGCGGATTTAATATTGATCATCGTTGTTAGAACAATACAGTTACATATGGAAATTATCCGAAAAAGATTTTTTACCAGCCTCAAAGTGTCCGATGTGGATCACATCGGGGCTTGCAACACTACCGGCAACGGAATACCGGGAACGGAGTGGAGGCAGGGTATGATTATTCGTTCTATTTAACACAATGTACAGACAAAACGACCCGCTCCTTTTACAAAATGATATAATGTTAAATATAATTTAACGATGTATATATTTTAGGGTTCCCGTGTCCTTACGACAACAGTATGCGTTTCTTCTGTCATGAGGCCCCAGATTCTGCCTATTTTGAAAGAATACGAGAGAAACATCGGGAAAGATTTGAAGGTCAGTAAACGAATTGTACATGCATTAATATATGTTAAAAGAATGCATGAGAAACATCGGGAAAAGATTTGAAGGCTAGTAAACGTATTGTATATGTATATGCATTAATAAATGTTAAAAGAATGCATGATAATCATCGGGAAAATGTTTTAAGGTCAGTAAACGTATTGTACATGCATTAATAAATGGTAAAAGAATGCATATTAAAAAACATCGGGAAAAGATTTTTAAGGTCGATGGATACCTTTTATGTATTAATAACTTTAAAATAATACCATACTCAAATTGAATGTACTTGTGATAATGATGCTACCAATTTTAAAACAATACGAAAGAAGCATCGTTAAATATTTGATTGCCTTTGAAGGTTAGTAGAACTCGCTATATAATGTGTTAATAGGGTCCTCTTTTGTTGAGTGAAGTGTACGTGGAACAAGGAGGATAAATAATGTTAATACTTTTATATGGAGCATATAAACGTGCAAATTCATAAGAAAATATAGGATGCATGGACGTTCCATTGCTTTATAAGGAGTGGAAACAATTGTGATTCTGCATGCTTCTAAAACGGTTTCACAAACCGGTTTCCTAATTGGCTTTGATATGCTAATCACTTATGTCTTACATATGGGTACATTTTTCTTATACTAGCTTATGTCACATAATTTGTAAAATCGTATAGAATTTAAAACTAATGATATTTTGGCTTTAACAACAAACGTCTTAATAGCAGAATAAATCCTATTTAAGTAAACCCTCGAGAGCCTGCTAGCGATTAAATGCTCACGATGACCCCCAGGAAAGGTCAGAAGTTTGAAATGCCAAAAGAACAGCTAGATATTGGTAAGGGCAAAGAAAACTGACCAACGCTAGCAAGGTCATTTGAAAGAGGTACCTACAACGACTGTAGAAAGCAGAGAAAGTCGAGGAGAAGCTTTCAAACCAAGACGAGCTGGATGAATTTATACAAAAGCTCGGACCGATGTTTAATAGAAAGGTCAATAGATACCCCTGGAACAGACTGAAGGAAAAACAATCTGAAATCCAGCACTGCCTAGATCTGACAAGAAGGTGAAGTATACTCCTGAGTTACCTATGGAGGATATGTCTGCTGTTTAGAGCTGGCAACATCAAGAGAATCAAAAGGAAAAGTGAGAACTTCATTCACAGCGGCGGCTCTGTAAGCCAATTCACAATTTACACATTCTCGGGATGTTTGTGAAGTCACTCAAAAAGTAGATAAAAATCCGTATCCAAATCAAATTGAACTGTTTAAAACATGCATTTTCTGTTATGTCAGTGTGCGAAATACAACGACACATTTTCAACAAAAATCAAATTATTACGACAACGTTACATCGATTACATCAATGTACATATTTTCTAAATACTTTTATTAGTTATTGTATGAACTGTTGAACTGCGGTAGCCTTATTTTATTGTTAAAATGTAGTTTAACTTTGATTAAAATAAAAAAAATAATGTTTTAGTGCCAATGTTAAAGATTGTGAAATCAACTAGTGCCTTTTAAAATCAAAGAGCAAAATAAAGAAACAGAAAAATAAAAATTAGGATATTTAGAAAAAAAAATCAAATCAAAATTAAGAAACAGAGAAAAAAATAGTGGAAAAAACGTAATTTCTCTTTGACTTTCTATTGCTGAAAATTGAAACTTGCTCCCTGGCTCTGAGTATTATCACTATCGGCGTTGATTTGAGTTGTGAAGTCAACATGAATTAACTTCGAATCAGCCCTAATCAACGTTGTTTTACAAATAGTTTCAAGATGCTATTGTGTGATTGTATTCTTAAATCGAGTTGTCCCTCGTGTAGTTGCAAAGCTAATCAAGGTGCCCCTTGTGTTTGCGAAAAGCTAATCAAATTCAATTACTTCAATCATCTTTGCCATCTAGGGGGATCAGAAACTCTTCGAGGATACCAAGACCAAATCCAATTTATTATGAAGGTGGTCGAATTCAGTTTATCAGTTCTGCTGAGCACTTAATCCTGCTGTATAAGACCCCGAGATGAAACGTCGCACAAAATGCCACGTATGCTAGTTGGATCGGAGAATTGAGTGAGGAATGATGAAGCAGAGCGATTTGAACCTGTCTCTAAATGAAGGAATTGAGGCCGAGTTGCACAGCCATGAGATTTCTAAATGAAGGCGTTGGATTTGTGGGTTTTTTATGTGGACGGTATCGAATGACGAAAAATCAAAAGAACACATTGTCACGAGGGATCAATGAAGCGGAGCTCTTCTGTAATGAAGGTCAGAAGTTGCAGACACCGGAGGAGTACCAGCTATTTACCCTGGTTTATTTGCACTCATACATAATTCATGACTGTCAGATGACAAACCGGTGGGATCTGACACTCTGGTGAGACAAGTCAGACAGAATCAGCTGTCAGTACAACACATCTTCACAGGATTCAGGCACTACACAAGCGCCAAATGATATAGACTCAAAATACTACACAGGCGCCAAATTATATAGACTCCAAATACTAACCAGTCGCCAAATGATATAGACTCCAAATACAACACAAGCGCCAAATGATATAGACTCCAAATACTACACAGTCGCCAAATGATATAGACTTCAAATACTACACAAGCGCCAAATGATATAGAATCTAAATACTACACAGGCGCTAAATGATATAGACTTCAAATACTACACAGTCACCAAATGATATAGACTTCAAATACTACACAGTCAACAAATGATATAGACTCCAAATACTACACAGGCGCCGAATGAAATAGACCCCAAATATTACATGTGCGCCAAATGATATAGACTCCAAAAACTACACAGGCGCCAAATGACTTTTAATTTATAGGCTTGAAAAACCATGTTTTACATTGGTCTTATTGCGCCAAAGTCTTCACACCGTAAACAATAATTACATGTACCAAAAACACGTAGACCTTGATATTGCATATCTATTGGTTCAATACAAGCAGTATATGGTCTATATTCCATATGCTGCATCGCAAATAGGTCAAAAGCTTCACCATCATAGGGTTCAAGTACCACAATGACCTGATCAATCATTAAAAGGTAAATAGAAAACCTAAATGGCCAAAGAACCAATACACTATATGCATTAAATATAAAATTGCCATTTGCTACTTATTGGTTATCATCTAATATTTTTTTAAATGAGATGGCATAAATATAACGCAAAACAATATAATAGATAGAGACATGATCTAAAGATAATGTGTGTATTGTAATTATACTAGAGACTTGTAACAAGTACACGTTATGATCTCTCTAGTTACCATTCTGTGTGACCAGTCTATAATATCTGACGCCATCATTAATCTGATCAGCGTGGTAAAATATTGCCGACGATGTGATATTTTAAGCCTTTCATCCTCGCCGTGATGACAAGGCACTTAGGAACATCTCTCCGCCATTGTTATCTATGAAGAGCTTCTAATTGTTGCCGGCACAGTCAGGTTTTTTTCTCTGTGGTCACCAACCATCATTAAAAGTCTGGTATGATGATAGCAAATTGTTGGAGATCGTTAACAAGGATCTCCTTAAAGATGGTATCCCTACTCGCTTTGTAGATGATTTTATTTCATATTTTTGTTGGTGAAAATTTCTCCATAAATTATGGATATTAACGTTTCAACATTCACCCTTTGTGATGCTGCATACTCACAAAGTTGTATTTTAACGATGAAGATGTTTTGCTTTTAATTCGGGTTGTTTATTGTCAAAATTTATGATAATAAAAACAATGGTCCAGAGATATATATTCAAGTATTTTATCGTGAATGATATACAGTCAGTGTTATGTAATTAATACTTATGTCAGTGAATTTTCTTATTTTCTACAAATAACTTTACACGTATATATGCAAGAAACATGTGTTAAAGACATTGGAAAACTTCATTATCTTTGTTGACGGTTTATAACCACTTTGTCTTACTTTGAAGTATATTACATGTAGTTTTAACATACTGTTGTTGCATAAATATTAAGTTCAAACATTTTATTATGGTTTTCTATTACCAGTATTCCTCATTAAGATATTTTGATGTGATTTTGCCACCATGCAAATAAGTAATTTTGACCTAGTTTTAATGAATTTGAAACAGGATTTGCATTTTCTTTTGTTAATATATCAACCAAACATTATTATGTTTTCCTAACATTGTGCCCACATTGTCTCATAATTGTTGACAATTTATTACATATTAAGTTCTCCCTCCTTTGTGTTATGAGGAGAACATGGAGATTGTATAGAAACAAGCCAGGGCCCTCTGTCAGTCATAAAAATAACTAAATAAATTGCCAGTCTCTCTTAAAAATGCTTCTGATATAGCACAACTGTTTTACTTTCATTCGGCATTTGTACACTTTTTTGAAATTTTAACATCAAGCAAATAAATATATTTTGTTTCTATAATGACGTTCTTTAACGTTAGATTGATAGCCTTTACCCTTATCATAGTTAAAGAACTAAAATAATACCATTGCAGTTGATGTGTTGAAATTGTGGTGATATTAAGGTACTTTAATCGCCAATTTTACAGTTAACAACTGCGTTAACGTCTGTTTATTCATTTCTTTTTAGTTGGCCATTTTTTCTTTATAATGGTAGGGTGACATTTTATATTATTGATATGAACTCTATCAGAACTATTCATAACCTTAACACGGATAACTTAAGTATGCTTTAAATTGACCATGTTCCTAGCTAATTAGGCACATTACTTAATTAAATGTAATTACCATTATTACATTCTAACATAAAACATGTCTGAGATTAATGTAGAGATCACAATCAATACCTTGACTCCGTTATCGCCACACACTACCAGATTTTAAGGTCATTGACAGCATTGTAGGAGTGCCACGTGTACTGTCGCCAGAATTCGTATGCAGCAAGATAAAAAAAATAAACAAATTATTTACTATTTTTCAAAAAACACAATCATAAAAATTTTGTCAGAAAAATATCACTATTTAACTGCGACAAAGTATTACCATTGATACATAAACTTTATTTTATTTCGCCAAAAACAATTAAACACAGCGAAGATTCATAATCAGGTAGGTAGCATACTGTCAAGTGTGGAGAAAAAGGATTGTCGGTGTAAGGAGGGACTGTCGGCGGGGTAATAGGGAACAATCAGAATGGCCTCGTACATGTGTAATATAGATGTTTCGTGTGATTGCCCTGCGATGAATGTTTCATAATGTACCTTTAAATATAATTTTCTTTTTAAATCAAATTTCAAATGAATTTTACATGAACATTTCATAATCATATAATATATCTATAACGCAAGGAACAATCATCTCGAATATAAATCTGAATGATTGTGCTTGTACACTCCGTAATTTATGGTTTAAACGGTTATATAATGTAGAGAAGATCAAATGTATTCTATTTTTTATTGCTTTTATTTAGCATTGACTGTCTCAGCAGATATAGACGTTTATGAAGCGGCGCGAAGCAAGCATGCATCAAAATTGTATATACGTCGTTTTTATTTTCTGATTTAATGTTGTTTATCAATATTCGTAAGGATGAAATATTATAGGGAGTGATGTTTTCGTAAAATTCGGCTGTAAATAATGCGAAACTAATGCAAAAGAATTGACATAAAAATTGTAGAAATACCCTAGAGGCCATGTATCAAAGTATGGAGAGGAATCCTCGCCACGCATTGTTAATACAGGGGCTAGCATCTGTTTGGGCCCTTTTTCACCAATTAAGGTCCAATCTTACCAGCTGAGGGGAGCCTAGGGATTCACATAAAGGAGCAACGTTGTTGTTATACTCAAGATTTATTGAATTTTGTCTGCCATTTTTTCGGTCTGACTGAAGGTTTTCGGTCAGCCGTTGCAACAAGTTTAATTTTATCTTAAAATGCAAAGTATGATTCCATTTATGCTATTGTAACTTCAAGAGTCAAAGACAACACGCTATTGTAAAAATAATATGATACCTGTTTTGTAATAGAAAACACACTGTGGAAGCTCAAGGAAATATTTTATTAGCACACTCTTCGTCTTCAGTGGGAGTTTTTTCCCGAGACAGTTTCAATTTTGTCCCATCAACATTAACGTAAGGCATCTATTAATGAAAGTTTATTTATGGCCATCTTTTGTTGTTGCATATGATCGGCATCGATGTCGAGAGAATAAAAACGAAGAGGACTGGATAGTCAACACGCGGCAGGAATTATGTTGGCTTCTTAAGTATAGCGCTGTCTAGTGCTGGTACGTCTCCTGTGTTGTTGACCAGTGGGCCAATCAAATGAAGCCTTAGAAACTTGCAAATTAGGTGGTCGTACTGGAGATCCAGTTATCACTTCTGATGTCATGTGATCAATTGATATGATATCAGTAGCGATGTTGGACAGTTCATCACGATTGATGATACTCGACTTCACAAGCGCACAATCTGTTCATCATTTGTGTCCTATTTGTTTTTTATGTTCCATATATTTCATTTACCTAGGTGAACTCTTGATATGTCTATATGTGGCAAAAATGCATATCATTATTCATTAATCATTACTCATTCAACCACACCTCCCTACATATCTAAACATCTAAATCTTAATATTCTCATATCACAAAACACAATCAATACCTTTTTCTGAACATTTTTTTTTCCATTTTATTTTGTTTGGATTTTTATCATGCTCTCAAATAGGAATAAGGTGAAAGAATACCTTAATTTGATCATTTAATTTCGAATCACAGCAATATAGTCTATATTAATAGCCCCGATCGTTTGTTTTCTGAGGCGGACCCTTCACGTTGTCCTTACATCAGTGTTACATCAATATTGATGGAGATTAACCAAGTACTGGTGCCTTTACTATAGGCCAGTGTCGAAAGATCAAGTGCTGTCATTGATTAAATGTATCAGGTGATGCCGGCAGATAACGCTATTAATTGGCAAGGTTAATTTGTAGCCAGTCAACATTACCGCTAATCATCGGCGACATTCGAATACAGGCCCACTTACCTTTGTAACTGTAGCCCCTAACATTAACACAGCTTTATAAGGACCACCGCAATAGGACGGTGTCGCTTACACTCATTTTAGTAGGCTTTGTTCGGTGATAAAAAATCGAGCCTATCATCGTGATGGCCCGTAATGATTATACCTTGTTTGTATCCCGAGTACCTACCTGTATCGCTGGAATTGGTAATGTTAGAGGGGAAATATGTCAGAATTTTATAATCATCTAGAATAACAACGACTAAATATCATGATTTGGCACCAACTATCGCAGATTCAACTAAAAAGAAAAAAATACATTGCTTAAGCTTATTGTTTAGGATAGGAATAGCAGATAGATTTCTACTTTTAACATTGTTTTGTATGTGAAAAATGATAAACAGGTTCAGGCATCATTTTGCCCGATGACACATTTATTTTAAACTGAACTAATCATCAAGCATGCTTATTGTTGGTTTATCGTTTGTATTGGTATCTATAAAGGCAACTTTTATTTTTCTGTGTTAGAAAATAATTCCTCCAAACCATAAATTAAATCCACATCAGAAAAAAACAGTGGCTAACAATTAATAAGAAACTATAAAAATTGTATAGAATTTTGTAATTTTGTCCAAAAAACAAGTGAAAAAAAATGTCTCATTTTTTGTGTTGTGTTTTTGAAAAATCAATAAAGATTTTTTTTTAAGCTGGTATGACGGTATTTGTTCTCTCATCAGTAGTAAAAACTACTGGTATTTCATCTTATTTAATACACCTGTTAAATATCCATTAAAATATCAAGGATGACATGAAAAGTATTAAAATTTCAAATTAAAGGAATTTGAACTTATTTTGATGACCTAAATAATTTGATTTTCTTCGTAACATCTACTCATCACGGAGACATCACATTCATCAAACATTGAGATATTTTGATGTCTAAGAGGGGAAAACAGTTTGAACTAGTTCTGATAAATATTCCAGAATGAGCCTGGCTTGACTATTTTATGTATGTATTTCAGGAATGGAAATGAAAGCAGAATTCTATCGAGATTTTTATCTTGACCGTTACCATAGAGACGGTCCCCATCCGACCTATCAACGAAGAGGATCCCTCCAACTCTGGCAGTTTCTTGTTGTTCTATTGGACGATCCGTCTAACTCCACTTTCATCTCTTGGACTGGGCGGGGCTTAGAATTCAAATTAATTGACCCAGAAGAGGTAAATTGTGTCTGATCTTTTACATGTATGAACATTTTCAATAAATTTATAATGATATCAGATAATATTCATACGTAATTTTATATCGTTTGAATGTATACTAATGCCCGGTTAGATTCAAAGTAAGTTTGTCATTTTGTTAGCTTGCTGTTCATTGGACGTCTATGTTCTTTTTGATAAAAAAAAACAATAATGGAAAAAAACAACAGTAAAGCACATCTATATATCCATGGCTTAAAATATCGACAAAAGAGTGTCCAGTACAGGACAACTGTATGTTTCACACTAATTCCATAATTAACATAAGAATGTTTTATAAGAATCAAAAAGACATTTATAAATCCTAAAACGAATTAACAGACGTACTCTATTGTTAAATATTTTGACAGGTTGCTAGGCGTTGGGGATTGCAAAAGAATCGACCTGCCATGAACTACGACAAGCTGAGTCGGTCACTGCGTTACTACTACGAGAAAGGCATCATGCAGAAAGTAGCGGGGGAGAGGTACGTCTACAAGTTTGTGTGTGACCCAGAAGCCCTGTTTTCAATGGCGTTTCCCGACAACCATCGCCCAATACTTAAAACAGACTGCTCACGAGAAGAGTTTTTCCGTGACCCTGGAAACCAGCCGCTAGATGGACAGCCCTTGGCGATCGCTGCCTCAAACGGACCAACAAGTCACATGACCAATATGACACCTAGTCACATGAACCCTGGACACTTTTCGTCGGGTCACATGACCCCGGCACATAGTTTGACAATGGTATCCCCTACAGGACACTCTCCGAGTGTTCAATCGCCAGAGCAACACAGATTCCTACAGGAAATGCAACGCATGTACAGTTCTGGGCCGTACATGGATAATTGTGTCTATTAAACCCATTCTTGTCACTATCGACAATTTTGTATCATAAAGTATATTAAATCTGTATATAGGTGTATAGTATATTCTGATGTAAACTTGAATATTTCATTTGTAAGCAATTTGAGCGGGACTCAATCGTCATTATGATATCCAAAATCAAGAAATATTTTTTCATAAAACCAAGCGACTTGTTACGCCAGCCATATGGTGATGAAAAGTTTTGTGCCATAACGTATATTTTAGTGCTTTTAGTTAATATACTAATTGCATTTATTTTCTACTTAGGAATCTGTATTCAGAAAGCGTTGATTGTTTTGTTTTAATTTTTTCTGATTGTATATTTTAATTCTCATTCATTATTCAATTAATTACTGTTTTAATTCATTACGGCAAATGGAGGGCAAACAGTTCCATTAATTAATTAAAACGACAAAGTTTTCACTTAATGAAAAAACCTGATTGAATATGTATGATTTTTAAAATTGAAATAGCCAAGGAAATTATATCCATAAGAGTGTTGCCATAGGTATTACTGTAATATAGCATGTTGCTTTGTTATTAAGATTGCCATAGTAACGATCACGTGATTTATATATATGTCTTGGTCGGATCCGTGATACAGTTACCATACACAATTAAATCAAGTCTTATTGTAGAACTTTTCATTCCAAATAGGTTACGGTAAAAGATCATTTCACCATAACATTCTGTTAATATCTTTAATACAGTAATACCTGAAGAAAAAAAAAACACAAATTCATCATTCCGCATCACTAATACAAAATTTTACTATAAAATACCGTAAATCGTGTGAATATTATATTTTAATCTTTGCTCGAAGGTCGTCTTTGTATGTGAGGCCCTTTTGCATTTTATGTCCTGCTTTGATTATTTCATTTCATTCAAAGGATTACTGACCCAAAAAATGCCCGTGTATGTCAGGGAACTATAAGTAATAATTGTGTAAATTGTATCGGGGTATAATCCATTAATATGCCATCCATTAACGTAACTTCTACAGGTGTGTGATGAGTAAATCTGTAGTATTCTAAGGCATCATTTACAAGTTACATATAAATATGTCAATGAAAAAATCTTTGTTTTGTAAATTTACAACGCCATATATTTAATGATGAATTGATGACGATAAATGGATATATCATAAATTATTCTGTTGATATTAATTTGTACTGTATATAGATATTTATTTATTTTAGAACAGGTTGTGTACTTCTTTGTCCATCTTGTGACTAAGCAAAAAAAATCTCACACATACTTTACTTCGTATTCATTATTAAAAACTTCGCATGAACTATTAAAATGCAGCTTTTAAAATATTCAACGAGAAAGCTATCATTCGGTTATAACGCTAGTGAGGCATTTCTGTCAGAAAAAATACAATGTTCTTGGCATTGATAAATAGAAATGTAATACTTTAATATTGGTCCATATATTAGACTACTTGATATAGCTTATTTTAAAAACCATCCATGCGTCTCGTGAACCCATTGCAAATCCAGTTTGGAAATATCCATTATGTTCTGAATTTCGAAATTTCCAAATAGGCTTAAGTTTTAATTGAAATATCAAATTTAGATTTGGCTTATGTTGTTCGGGTACCGTTGTTTGAGAACCAGTCATTGCTTACGTAACTTGTTATGTCATATGACTCTCAAGGTAACAGTTCACACTGTCCTCCACGGTTGATTGCATTTTACAGTTGATGGCACTTAGGTGATTTGATTTCTGATTAAACCATATAAATTGTTGAAATAACAAATAACAAAAGATTAAGCACAAGTTATTACAACCTATCAACGCATTATGTTTTCAATGAGTGACGTACGTTTTACACACCTGTTCAGGAACCCTGTTCTTTCTTTGTTTTAAGATTAAATGATGTTGTTTACATATGTCAAATTAAAAAAGAAGTGCTTTCCTGAAAGTTGTATTCGCAAAAAAATATTCTTATTCTCCAAAATGTAATCGATTTTAAGAAATTTAGTTTCAGATTCAGTACCGTTAACAGACCGTTTTCACACATGAATTTTTTATGATAAAAATCAAACTTTTTTTTTCTTGATACATATCTGTGAAAAGACTATAGCATCGTGGCAAATTTAAAATTATTATTTGAATCATGTTTAATCAAATAATATTTCACATATATGGGAATATCAACAAAAGTGAAAAATGAGTGATCATGATTTCATGGTATCATTGACTTCATTTCAAAACTGGATACTAATATCGCTCGTGTTGGCTTCTAAACGTTTGACCAAAGCGAGGCAACTCCTCCACGATCTAAAGTGACATACGTTATATTGCGTTCCTTTATAAGAATAATATATGATGTTAATGAAAATGCATTATAGCTGTTCATAATTTTATTACCATGCATAGCAACTGTCAAATATTTTGTGTAACTTTTAAACGATTAAGGTATGCTTATCTTACAAATATATTTATTTTTCTGAAAATGTTAAGAACTAATACAATATATTTTCACACTAATAAAATTATTTTTATTTTATGCTTGACACTATTGATATCTAAAAGCGTTGGTGATTTCATTTGAGATGTCATGAAATATATATCAAAAGTCTAAACATCGTAATTACCTAATCTTACTTATCTCACTTTACCCAATTTATGTTTCAATTATTTGATTAATATTCTCTGTAAGAAAAAATAAAACAAATACGCAAACACGAATGCATTTAATATGAATGAATTGTTATTTACTTAAATAATATGTTTGTTATGATTTCATATGTATGTATGATTCGTATGAAAGGAAATATTCTGGTGTATTTAGATAAACTTGGGTAGTAAATTATTTTGTTTGAGACATTGCAATACTTGTATGAAAGAATTATGTGCATAGTGTAACAATTACATAAATACAAGATGAGAAATATATTATTGACACACTTGTATTGATAAAGTCAAATGATTTCGTTAAAGATATTGATCAAATTCCTATTTACATTATCTAAATAAATTACTGTCTTAAGATTTTAATTTGGCTTTTTAAAAGAAATCTATCATTTTTCTTTCAAATTTTAATTTTATTTTATATCCATTTTTTTTCATTTCAAAGTTTTTATTTGTTTTATGGTATATATCATGTTTTGTAAAGAGACTGTTATTTTTCTTTTGAATTTGCTAATTTAATTGAAAATATTCAGAGAACCCGTAAACCCAAAACTTGTACATATGACACAAAGTCGTTTACAAAACAATGAAAGTACAATCTTTCCCATTTCGTGAGAATGTTATTTACTCCACTGAAGTGGTAGTGGAAATTGGGAAACTACTATAATACAACAAAAAGACATATTTAAACTGTTTTTCTTGTATAATGTATACATATTTATTGTCATTTCAAGAAATGTAGACTAATTTATAGATTAAACTATTTATAAGAAAGTATGTCTCATTGTATTTTTTTCATACAAAAGTTTACCTGGACGGCTGTAATACGATTAGAGATGTAACAAATTCATAACATTACATAAAAGAAACAGATACGAATATACCAACAAATTACATATCAGCCTTCCAAAACATGTAATCAGTTTATAGGACACTATTTTTATCTCTGTCTCCAAATAAACAAAAGTCTCCAAAAATAGTGTGCATGTTGGCGTCCTATATTGGAATTTGAATTTTGAATTATTTTTCACTTGAAAACAATAGTCAAGATGAAAACTTAAAGTCGGTATAGATATAACACACATTAAATCAGCTTGTTGAAGTAGAAATATACATTGACCCTTGAACACAACGACCATAACCTTCCATCTTTCTAATAAAAAGATTAACAGTAGGAATTTTTGCCTGGATTAGGTGTGATTTGCAAGATTTGTCGAAGACTCCGAACAGATAACAGTTTAAACGACGAATTGCTTTGTAATATCATCACATGAGCACGTCTGATGTCTTACAATTGTTCACGCGTCGGTCATCAATGTCAAGACAGAAATGTCAATTCATGTTATGCATATGGAACTATTCTGAATGGCATTAACTTCCAATTGGTGGCTCAATTTTATACGACTTCGAGCATATGGTTCGGATTTCGGAGGTCTATTTTCAAAGTTATAATTAAAGACATTGGACAAATAAAGGCACGACATGTATTTTTAATTAGAGGGGTAGTGGAGATAAAAAATATGAATTCGTGATTTGTCTTCAACCCCGCTATTCAGATTAAATCATTATTTTTATGTGCCATTATTTTCTGAAGAGCGAAATATTCTCATAAAATCAATGTTGAAAGTACATTAATATATCATGCTGAATTGATTGAAATTATCAGGTCCTACAAAAAAACTTTACAGTTGCCCCCCTTTAATCACCAGGGGTAACAAAACACATTTTTACTATATGTCATGCGGAATTCACGATTATTATATTACAACGTTCAATAATTCGTTTATCAAAGATAATAAATGTTTACGTTCCTGTGCCGAACAGCTTAGATTCGTTATCAGGATAATAAACTTATCACTAAAATCATTATTTAAATACAGATTTTTAGACGTAAATGGTTGTCTACTGGTTGAAACCAATATTATAGGCAGATTCAGCGGACTATTGCAGAATAAACGTGCTTGTCAAACTGGTAGCAAACACGAATCCACTAGCTAAATAAAGAACAAACAGCATTACAAGTTTTAAACGCTTTATTCCATTGTCATTGACTTAAATAGGGCGTTGTTGGAAGCTTATTTAATTTCTTCCCCGAAGACATTTAATCTGGCAGAATATGATAATTACAATATTCAATATTTTTTGCGTTTGACTGATAATGCCACTAAAGAAATTAATATTTCAGTGGAAATTGTTAAGACACCTGTTATTTACATGTACATGTATTTTAAGATAATAATTGCTTGCCCTATTTAGATAAATAAGCATTACAATGAATACTAGTTATGTCTTGATAAAAGTGTAAGTGGTGCAACCATATTCATTTAGATTGATTATCATGCCATTGGAAACGGTATGCAATGTACATAATTGGAGGCTTGCCAAGTCATCAGTTAATATCAGTGGCAATGAATATATGGAACAACTGTCCTAATATAAATATATTGATAGGTTGATATGTTGATAAATATTCAATAAAAAATCGTGTATCATTATGATAAATAAACGCAATACAGTGAAGAATCATTCATTCCTACGGTAGATTCATTGAGGATATTCCTTGTTTCTTGATGCATACCAGTATTATTTCATCGAGTGAGGTGGAAACTTTGATATTTTTTGTGCACAAACTAATGACGTTACAAACAAAATGATATGTTCACTGTCAAGGCTGCATTATGATTGGTCAAAACTTTTCAAAAAGGATTGAAATTATCTCATATATTTTCACTATAAAACCTTATATTTCACTGCGAAAAATGTAAAAAAAAATATATCATAAGTGAGGTGATCCTCTTGCCAGATGTTGTATAATTGCATATATAAAAAAAAATTACATTATATTCAATTCCTTGCCCCAAATACATACATGTCACGTACATACTAAACATACTTAAAAATAGATAACATATTATTAAAAAATGAAACATGCATGGAACAAATCAATATTACATTCATGAAATCTGTTATTGGTGAAGCCCAGAATATATCGAACATATATCTATGATACTTAGAACAGGAAAAAAGGAAGGAAAAAGAAAGGGAAATTAAAGAAAAACATCAGAGCTCATACAAATATATGACACATATGGATAAACTATGGGTTTATTTTCTGGGACACAAGAATGAGCTTTGTATTATCTAATCACATATTGTTCCATACGTACACTTACCCGAGTCACACTTGGGTCGCAGTAGTTCTCCGATCAAGCAACATTGAATGTATATTAAACAGTTTGACAATCGTATCTCTAATCAGTTTCTTTCCCTTTTCACTGAACATAGCGAAATCTACACTAAAACATAAATAATCCTCGTTTTTGTCATTTCACTTAACCAGCATTTTGAATTTGGATTATACAGGTAAGAGATATAATGCTGACTTGGGATGTATACAGGTAAATGATATAAGCTGAGTTGGGATGTATACAGGTAAAAGGTATTTTATCAGCCAGGTGTTGTAACATTCTGATCCTCCCGAAACCCAAGCGAGTCCCTGCAAAAGCATGAATGTCAGAGTACTTAATTTAGTCTTCTTTTTATAAGTAGTCCAATGCAAAAATATGGATTAAGGAACGATTTCCCTTGGCGTTTCGATTTCAGTTTTTCATTCACGTATATTAATCATTACATTCGTATAGTTGTTTCCCATTGACCATACCATTGCAATGAACTTGCTTTGATAGATAGAGGTATATCATTCCAGCACCTGATCATTATGTTAGCGAGTGTGTGTCACTGTAGGGCGTATTGTAATGATCTTTTAAAAACAACCATAGTGTAGTGTAGAGCATGTAAACGTCATTTGAATGATATATTTGAAATTCAATTGCAAAGTTTCTTCACTTTGGATATTCTTTGATTACATATATGATTTTCCAGCTAGTTTACGTGTGTATGCGGAATAGAACTGTATGATTTCAATGCATATGAGAATGTTATGCATGTGTATAGTATATTTCTTAATGATACTGCATTACATAGGTTTTGTCGGCAAGACAGTGGCACTTTAATAAAACTCCAGATCTAATCATTTATAGGGAGTCTCTTTTTGTTTCACAGATATCACCCACATTTGGCTATTTATCACGATTCTGGGATTTCTGTCAACTGTATCATGTTGTTCAAGGTCAGATATCATCAAGATTTAACACCAATGTAAATACAAAGAATACTGGTGGAATATCATGGTTATGTGTTTTTCTTAAGCTGATTCAATAACAATAAATCAACGCCATTTTCACTGACCTTCATAATATATCCGGCCAAGGTCATTGCGCTCTGTCCCAGTTTTCGTACCAATGGATCAAATTATCACACCAAAATGAGGTTTTAAATTGTCTAAACTATCTCTTGATCATTTTGAACTTGGGATCGGCTATATCTATACACTTTAAGTTTGTATCGAAAATCGAAAATATATGTACAGGGCCTCAATCGCGAGACATCTACAAATGTCATATATGACGTAATGCATGACGTAACATATGACATAACTCGCCAGACATCCAAAGAGAAAGTATAAGGCATGAAAGACCAAACGAGACAGATCATACATTTATCTAACCGTCCACATTCACATAGACTGGGAGCCGACACGACCTTCCTCTCGGCTATATGGTAACCTAGAACCCTTATCTGACATAGTTCAATAACTGCAAGTAATATCAAAGATTTATGCAGTAAATGCCAGTTCAATAAATATATAAATAGAACAAATTTAAACAAATTAACACAAACCACGTGGGTATTATTAAGTGATAACAAGCCTCTGTTTGCCACCATAAAACGCACAGAATATGTAATGACTAATAAAGGTATGGAGCATATAAAGATATCTCGTATCGTGATAACAAATCTAATCGAGAGTTCGAAATAGAGTGTTAAAACCACGATTAAACAAAAGAAAAATATTTCTTCAATAAATGATAAATCTGATTGTATTCGTCCTTTGTTTGGACTTAGATGAACCCAAACATTTTTCCCAGAACACTGCCGACATTTTGCTATTTTCCTATCACACATCCATTCCTGTACCCTGTGGCTTACATGCATCTGAAAATACTCGATTATGGAAATGAAAACCAGAACGTAATACAGTTCTAACTGTAAGGTGAGAATGTATCTTAGATAAAATGCAAATTTTAACATTACAGTACAATAGAGTATAAAATCAATACACGGTTTTTCAATAAATAATACAAAATTGGAAAAAAATATCATGGTGACAAATATGATGCATGGGATATTTGCAAGTAAAAAATACAATTTATATGGGGCAAATATATACAATAAAACTAGAAAAATAAAAACAAACTTGATCTGTATTGCGTCTCGTTTAAGAAAATTTCCTATAATCCCACAACTTGCTGTAGCTGTATGGGTATTTTGTATTGTTCGAGTCCGAGGTAGCGAAGCTTTTTCGAACTGATAATCCACATGTATTTCACGTGTATTCTTATTTGTACGAATTCCATCATATATGGTGAGCTGGAGTAGTTCTATGAAGGTCAAGGCCATCAGTGTGTAGTGCCAATTGTACCAGGTCTTAGTAAACACCAACCTGAGACAGACTGTCTTCAGGGACATCCAGCAGTAAGCAGCTACCCCAAACGACGACCCAGGGAACGATTCCCTGTGTGAATACACCGACATAAACAAGAAAAACACATAGTGCATCAAGATAAAAGTGTCGTCGTAAATTCCAGAGTAAAACGCAGCATTGGCTAAAGACCACATCACAATGATTTCTATAATTCCTTTCCATTTTCGTTTCACGTGGCCGTTTTCCTTTGTTTCCGTCGGATGAATGTTTGTGTCTGGTGCCATAATCAGCTGAAAAAGAAGGATAAAATCAATTTTATGGTATTCACTGAAAAAATCATAAAAATTAGTCACAAAACATGTATTTGCCCAACACGGCTTTTGAAACCAAAGTTAGTTTGTAATACAGTATTGACGCACAAATAACGTACTAGAACACTCTAAAACAAACAAGATTGGAATTGTCTAGTCATACCTTGTGACGTAAAACTGTAAATCCTAAACCCAATTTTGCAACATTGCTCTATTGATTAACTTTAATTCTAACGATCAATATGTGTATCATGTGTTTATAGTCAATGCCTCGACCAACGTTTTAGGTTCCGCACAAAAATAGGAAATTTATGTAAAATCACCTACAGATATATAAAACAATAAAGTCACGTTTATTATTGTATAATCAATTGTATCCATAGCTAACATTGAATATGAAAGTAAATGAATTACCGTAATTACCACAATTAAACAATACAAAGGAGAGCAGGAAGTTTGAAATTATGTTTTACAAGGTTCGTTGATAAAATTGTTTAATAGAGTATTGTTAATATTTTATAGTTTATTATTTTCATTTTTTCTTTCACCACAAACGATAAAAAGCATAAATTCAGCCTTTTAACATGGCTATCATGAACAGATCCATATCTACAATCAATACCGTGTGAGCCAACCCCTGGTTTCTGTTTTTAGAATGTTAACACAATATGTTTGTTGTGATTCGAGGGATAAGATGTTATATGGAACGTGGACGCTATCCTGTCTATCTCGTCACCACAAGCATTTGATTAAATATGGACTCTGTTTTGTGAGCTTTCAAGCACTGGGACGCTATGTAGAACCAGAAAGTCAAAGCAGCCATTGCACGTGACATTGACATCGATTTTAAGTAAGTCGTGCACCAACATTGACACGTCGTGATCTTCAAAAATCATTCCTTACCGATCTCGGGACCACTGGGTGACTACGTCTGCTGTAGACAGACAGCGTCTCAAGGGCCACAGTTTGTCAAACTCTTATCTGAAGACCATTTTCCAAAATGTTTGGAGGTAACTCAGCGTCAATCAGTATTTTGTGGATGTCTCGAATACTTTCAATATATTTCAAATGGTAACCAATTCATTTCTAGTTTCAGCACTTCATCAAGCGACGAGAAAGTGACGATCTCACGGTATCACTTGATACCTGAAAATATAAATAAATTAAAATAATCCAACTGAAATTTCTTTTCAGACATATGCATTTATATGCATTACTAGAGTATAGAAATGAGCATTCACAATTCAAACATTTAAAGGTGATAAAAACCAAAGGGACATGGATAATGACATTAAACGCTAGAAAAATTTGATCATTCATTGCGAAATATAAATGTTTGTCTTTTCATTTTTCTGTTCAAGATTTAAAAAAAGAAAACATGCATACGTCATGACTAAATCTTTGCAGATTGAAATTTCAACTGACTTCAATAATACCGGAGATATGGTTAGGTAGGTGTTTCCATTCTGGCTATGAATTAAAATGCCAAAAATGTCGGTAATTATTTAATAACTTAAATAAAGTAAATTAAGTAAATAGTTAGTGTAATAACTTGTTAACATAAGTGCTATCTACATATAAAGTTTTATTAAAGTATAGTATAGTAAAGTTACTAGAGTATCAAATAATCTGTCATATTTTAAACATATATGCCAACATTTATGCACAGAATTAAACTACAGCCACGAAATCTCATCAAACAATTTTAGAAAATCAGCAACTGCAATATTTAAGGTAAGGATACGTGACTAAAGTGGGTATAGGGATCTTTTTGCCTGTGCCCATTGTTGTACAATAAGTTTAATAAACTATCAATTGTCTAAACAACGAGTTAACTTTAGTTACTGTTTCTGAATCGCTAACCAAAGGTGAGCAAGTGTTTTTATTTCTCAATAAGGTGAGTGTAAATGCGGCCCCTTAAATATACCTCGTGTCTCAATCAATCTATAATCTATTAATGCATTTTGAAAACTGTTTGCATTCATAGAAAGGGATTGATGGATTACCTTACATGCACACATTGTACAACCCTTTTGATACTACCAAGTACAATTCGCATTTCGCAATACGTTTAGTGGGTTACGTTAAATCGATTTCGGACGAGAAACGCGAGGCTTATGAAAATATTAGATTGTGAATTCCACTGTTGATATAACATAGACGGACTCCCTAGTAACGTGTCAGCCTTGACTTCGGTACTCCCGCACTCACAATCTACTTATTGGTAAATGGATAGGGATTTTAAAAGGATCAAATGATTTTTTATGCCTTCGAATGTTAATTTAACTATTGAGAATATCTTCTAGCGGATATTATATATTTTTTGTTCTGAACATTTACATTGTATATCAATGGTATAGATGTTACACATGCCATTAACCTATCAATCGCCTTGTTGAATTATATACCTGGTATTCATGTATTTATATATTAGTGATATACTGCAGTACAGTAGTCGTGTGGTATAACACAGTGAGGAGTGTCCATAGTTCTATATCAGTATAATGTGTACAATGTTTAGGTACGTTTGGCTGTATGCTTCAGTGAGGTAGCACTATAAACCGAGATCATTCAATCCTCAGCGGATACAACACGAACATGCCACTGGCTCCCAAAACACACTTAAATGACATTAGACGTTGTTAGGACGATAAAACAATATAAGATTAAACTTAGTAAAAATTGACGATTATTTATATTGATTACAATTTTCATCGCAAATCTTTTCGACAAAAAATATTTATTCGACAAAACGAACTGTAGCCCGAGATACTCTCACCCGGATACCAGACTAAGACATTATGATAGATAAATCATTAAGACATTATGATCGATAAATCTAGAGTACAGATAGACAAGAGAATCGCGAGCTAACCGAACTGTTCCTACATGATCCGAGTGAACAATCAAATATACTAAATCCTCGGAATATCACTTTAGCTGGATAGATCAATACCGTCTACCGGCTAACACTGTTTGTTAATATTAACACGTACATATCAGTTTATATACCAAAAATAGGGTTTAGAGTATAAATAAAGTTATCAAACAAAGGTATTCAGAAATATATAACTTGCGGCTAATAATAAGAACAGAACAATATATTATGGTATCGGCTTCATACCTGACTGCGCACGTGACATTTAGTCTCCACAATAGAAGTACATTGAGTGAATATTGATTTTCTTAAAATATTGAATTTTAAGTTATATCTCTAAAGAAATCAAACTGAGAGTAAATAGTATCTGTATGGCGGTGATCTATTATCAAAATTGATAACCAATCAATCAGTGATAATGTATACTAGTGTTCCTTACCTGCTGATAGTAGATGTGGATTGAAGACATGTCTTGTCGGCTTTAATCGCGATTCCTTAGTGCGCGTCTATAAATTAACACAATACACATGTTAGAGCTTGCTTCAGGGTACCACTGTTGGGTTATCATCATATGACTACCGCGAGTAAACAGAACGTCCTAGATCAAAATCAATCTGTCTGTGTATGAAATTTAACAATTCGTCATGACTACCGGACGGTTTTGCCTGCCAATCGTATGTGTATATTTATGCTGTTCATTGTCGATGACTGCATACAAAATTGATAACGGAGGTTAAGAATTTAGCATACCGCATATTGCCTACCAGCCTCTCAAGCTATCCAGATCCGCGTAGACTATTTAGTGAATGAATTAAATGGGAAAAAAGGAAACGAAAACTTGCTTAATATATTTTCATATCTCGATAGACTGACAAAATGATATTCGAGCAGATGGAGAGGATTGTTGTAATGCAACCCATGTATTAATAAACATAGCACAACTGACCATCAATACCTTACCTTCTATCCATCAAACCTGATACATTATAATGACTGTTATTCCACTGCCCTAAACACGTGTCAAACCTGATACATTATAATGACTGTTATTTCACTGCCCAAAACACGTGTCAAACCTGATACATTATAATGACTGTTATTTCACTGCCCAAAACACGTGTCAAACCTGATACATTATAATGACTGTTATTCCACTGCCCAAAACACGTGTCAAACCTGATACATTATAATGACTGTTATTTCACTGCCCAAAACACGTGTCAAACCTGATACATTATAATGACTGTTATTTCACTGCCCAAAACACGTGTCAAACCTGATACATTATAATGACTGTTATTCCACTGCCCAAAACACGTGTCAAACCTGATACATTATAAAATGACTGTTATTCCACTGCCCAAAACACGTGTCAAACCTGATACATTATAATGACTGTTATTTCACTGCCCAAAACACGTGTCAAACCTGATACATTATAATGACTGTTATTTCACTGCCCAAAACACGTGTCAAACCTGATACATTATAATGACTGTTATTTCACTGCCCAAAACACGTGTCAAACCTGATACATTATAATGACTGTTATTTCACTGCCCAAAACACGTATCAAAGCTGAACGCTTTGTTCTACATTGACTTTCGTTTATTCCGTCCTTGCATATTAAGTAGTTACATCTCTTGCATTGTGATGTCATCATTCTATGATCGTTTTCTATGCAGAGTACGGGACGTTAAGCTCGCAAACACATGACGTAACAATAAAAACCCACCCGCATTACATCTTAGAGGTGAACAACATATTATGGACGACAATTAATGAATCGCATTTTCATTGAGCAAAAAAGTTAATTGATAATATTTATAAAGCATGTTACATTGAGCAAAGCAAACCTAGACATGGATGGTAAAAACACACATCATTGAGAAAAGATTTTTACCCACCTATCAGGCTATTCGTTTACGCAATGCAACTTTACTATGATAATTTTATTTTCTACTGTGATTTAAATTATATGTATGTATTCTAACCTACCTTATAAAACCCAGACATGTGGTCCATGTTACACTCAGTGCTTTTTGCCCTAAAGTCAATATTAAAGTGTTGTTGAGTTTATATGCGTTTATAAGGAAGTCGCCGTACATTGCCCTACGTTTAATGAGATACGTGACCTTTGTGTAAATATAAAACGCGTATTTTATATATGCAGTGATATTTTTGAAAATGAAAGTTGATATATAAAACGTGTATATTTGAGTAATGGTCTATTCACCATTTTTTTGTTTTATTTTCATAACAAACATTTACACAGTTACGAGCACATCTAGATCTTTACACACTATTTTGACTTGCCTGAATTATAATAATGTTTTTTTATTATCCATTTATTCATAACAATATCGAGGTATCTTATATCGATGTGGCTCTATATTTCACCACATATTTTTGCGTTGTCTATCATATAGCAGTGGGATTTATTCATCTTTATTCAATTTGAATGGGTAAGTGGGGTGTGTTCAGTGTGGAGCTTTACAGGTTTTTTATATGATATTTAAATGTCTCTTTGAGACGTTGTGTTATACACTGTAATACACTATTATCGAACTAGGAATGAACACGTCGGGGACCTGCTGAGATAACAAATGGCCACAAAATGTAAGATATACCTTTTAATTGTAAATTATCAATTACATGGTGCATATTTTAGGCAGTCGTCTGTAACTAATCGTGGTAATATATATTTTGTCCTGACTTAACCAAAGCTCATCACTTTGCAAATATTTTCATTATTCAACAACACTATGAAATGGCCTTGTATTTTCTTATGAACATTCGATATTATTCTCTGTGTCGCAATATATATTAGCACAGTATGACCAGTTAAGCCCAGACATGGACGTCAACAGAGATTCATTACAGCGCTGGCCCACTGAAATATCATAATGGAAGGACATCCCTGCTATGATTGACCTGTTACCATATTTGGTTGACATTCATACCATATATGACGCACTTTCTACTATAAGGATTTCATCAAATGTGGGGTCATGAAAGAGAACTATCTCAGGGTATCTTGCAGAACATTACTCGTCTAGAGAGAATGATTAAGCAATAAAATTACGAGTATTATAAGTTCATGTACAGAAAAAAATCAGCTAGGTCCATCTTGAATTTCTTGGTATAAGAGATTAATATGGTTATAGAGTGTATAAAATTTGTTTACAAGTAAAACATTTACTGAGACAACTCTTCTGTCGATATAAATGGACAATAAAGTGGGGCATTAATTGGAGTTCATCGGGTGGGTTCAAGCTGGTATATCAACAGAATTGTTAATTATACCGACATATAACGAGAGTCATGCACGGCTATTGTACTGCCATGTCTGGTCTCGTATCGGTAACATATTTAGAAATGAAGTGTTTGACTATTTCATCCCCATAACAACAAAGGTCTTGTGAGGACAGGAGAGAGTAAGATGATCGGTGAATGATCCAATGACGTTTCTTATATCATGTACGTATGTGGTGTTTTTAATTCGTATTAAAGATAATGGTATGACTACTATTAAATGTTTTTCGGCCTTTAATTACGTTTGCTTGCCACTACAGACTTAACTGAGTTATGCTTCACATGCCAAGGTATCTTTACTATGGGTAAGCACTGTTTATTTTCAAATCATTTTACAACATAAAGCTAACCAAACTTAATTATTCAGAACGGGTGTATGTCAGAAGGTATATACTGTTTACTGTACTTATAAAAAATCTATATATAGATAACGTCCTAACTACTGATTAAACAGTCCATTATACCAGTATATTTTACTTACACTTCAACACAAAGTGTCAACACATCTTGTCCTACTTAATTCGGATTGATGAGGGTAACATTTAGTTTTTCAGTGCCCATGGGGTCAAAAACCGAAAATTCTGTCACGAGTTTTTTGTTTGTTTGTTTTTATGGATTGTTTTGTATCATAATTATAACAAAACTCGTTTGATTTCCTTTTTTTCTTGGTTGTATTCTATGCAACCTCTAGCCGTGTTTTAAAATGGGAAGCTAACAATAGAAAACTTTGTACAAAGATATGTTTAAATTTACAATTCCGCGAATATCACTAACGAACACGTGTGCCATTTTATACAATTGCTCTTCGTTAACACTGAATCATGTAGCTCGAAGATCCTAATTCTTTCGAACTATATTTGTTAATTTGTGGTTTGCTTTTCAAACCCAATGCCAGAGAACGGATAGCGATTAAAAATACGTGTACATAAAACAACCTATTGTAGCCAAAAGAAACGTAGAAAAGAGAACAAAAGTATTTAAAAATTTCTGGCGTTTTCTGAAATGTTCCGTCAATGACAAAAAAAAAACATTTTTCATGATTCCAATGTCTGTTTAAGCTGTCTAAACTTTTCGGAGACCTCAATCCACCCCTCTTAACTCATTCCCTCTCTCGTCCTACCTACACCAGAACTGCATGGAGAGAGCCTAATAAAAAGGAAAATTTCTAGTAGATCAAGAAAGGACTCCTTTTGAATTATAAGCATGTCATGGTATGTATTTTTATGTTATCATGATACGCGTTGATCATAAACTACTTGGAAGTTTATTTATCCCATAACTATGGGGGAAAATGTGATAATTTCCATTTTTAGTTGGTTATTGTTTATGTTTACACACTCCAGTGTGTAAATTGGTGCCTCTGATTGGTCAATTCCAAGATTTCTTGATGACGATTGGCTCTTAACTTCAGGCTACTTTTCATAGCGCTTTTTCTTTTAAATAGCATTGTATTTACTGTTCAACAGGTAGTTGCTTATTTAAAGTATCAAACAAAAGAATAATGACTCTCTATTTATGAACTATATTTTTGGCGGAAAGATATCACTACACATTGTATGGTGGTAAGTTTCCCTGAGTGAAGGCGAGAAAATGGTCACCACGGTATTACTATAGGGCTAAAGTTATGGGATAAATAAGTTCCCCAACGCGTGACTGTTGTTTATCATGTTTATCTAAACCCTCGTTAGTTAATTTTCAAATATTTAAAAGACAATCGCTAAAGCTCGTGTCTTTTCAAAATTTGAAAATTAACTAACTTGAACTTGATAAATATGTTAAACAACAGTGACATGTAAATTTTACGTTGATGTTTTGTGTTACATCTCCATAACATAAAATCTGTTTCAATTCAACCTTTAAATGTAATGGAATACTTCGACCATGGTAAATAATCGAGAGAAAAAAATTCAAACTTTGGACATTTAAATTAGATCTCTTTTTGTGTCACAAATTCCCAACAGTAAGGTGATATGTAGTTATTAGAAATACTTATCAAAGTAAATAGACTACAGTTGTGTCAATGGGTGATCGTCTGTGCAGGCGTTGGTAAAGACTGTCACCACGTAACACGAACACTTTACGTTTTACTCCTGTTATGGTTTCTCTATGTAAACAACACGTGTGGTAAAATATAACACCATGCCTTCAATGCAACATGTTCTGCAAGTTCAAACCTGGTCTTATTCAATACAAAAGTGTCATATTACAATGTATCTTACCTTTCATTTCATTCGTGTAGGTCTAACTAGTGTACGGTATCTATATCAGTGGAGGATCGCTAAAGCGACGGCACAATCATTTCAACAATGATGTTATATGTTTTGATATGCATATAGCTATTTAAAAATAAAGGAATTAAAGTGACGCATGGTTGGTTTTTCATTGGATGGTGACATTAAAATACCATAGACTTACCATACCAGTTTTGTGAGGATAAAAATAGTAGACTGAAGATATGTGGAACATATATTGTTGTGGCATATGTTTACATACTGCTTGATCGTGCGCATTTTAATGTAAGTGTTTGGTTCTGCGTCGTATCGTGCGCATTTTAATGTAAGTGTCTGGTTCTGCGTCGTATCGTGCGCATTTTAAATGTTTTACTTGTTCCTGTTAGGATATAGATTTCATGTGCATGAAAGTGACAACGCATTTTCTTTAGTGTTTAGGTAAATAATTTTTTTAAACTATTTTCAAAAGTGTCATGTGATTTCGGTCATCATTTAAAAGAAGTGACAGCGAATTATGTTAAAGGCCACCATAGGTTTGATAATCAGTCGGTACAAAAGAAGCCTTACTTGTCGAACCTGTCTTCATTTCAGTACAAAACAATGCTAGAAAGCTGTTATGTCATTTTTTAAATTTCTATTCCATACTGTTCAACTCTGAAATGGATGATGCTATCTAATTATGAAAGTCAGGATGATCTAGATATTTCGAAGTAGTACGTAATCAAACGCTAGTCCAGCAAATACTGGCATTATCCCAAGGAACTACTTGGTAAAGATCAGAAGACTTGGTTGTTCAAAAGGTGATTAGCTGAAATATTTGACTAGTTAGGTTTCATTTTTCATTTGTTGAAAAACCTCTTGATTGTGTATCCTCTTAAATTGACAAGAAAGTAAAGAAGGAAATACATTGTACTCTAAACGTATGACCTCTTGTAACACACGTAGGTAAACTTAATGGCAAACCGGTTTTCTGCCACTAGAGACCTCTCGAGCTCTTACATCCGGATCATCGCAAGAAATTGATATAAATTTATATAACTTGTTTCACAATAGATGTAAAATGAATAAAGATTATATTATAAGAATCTTGAAATGACCACGGAATGATTACGTTGGCTGAAAAACTTACGTTATGGATATTTTGGAAAACCATATAGAAACAATTTCTTCATGTCTTGCTGAGAGAAAACAGACCTATCCTATTATTCAATTGCATAACTAATAGACCTTAACAACCATGAATTCAGGATTAAGATTGGAAGATCTACTGTAAATCCAACTTTTATAGCGTTCAATTTAATTTTGCGAATTTCACAATCCAAGCATATTCGTGAAAGCTTATCTCCGGAATTTCATATCTAAGCATTTCGGAAGCTTAAATTGATATCTAAACCATTTTAATTTTAAATCCGCAAGTTGTAACTTTCGCGAACTTGTTTCAAAATGGAAATTGAAAACAGCTTTAGCAGGCGCGAAAGAAAAATTGGATCACAGTTAACTAACTGGAGACATTTTCTCAGCAAAAATATGGTTCTGAAATGTACAACAGCAAAACAATGTGCCAATGATATTACAATGTGTCTTTAGTTTCTGTTTGTTTGTTGTTTACTGTTGTATTTAAGTGTTGAAGTAGTACTTCCACAAATTGACAGATTTTGATTTCAAATGTAATAAAAATTGAATAAAGATTTGAATAGCTCAAGGGAAATAAATCGTACCGTAAAACTGTTATTTAGACAACCCTACCCTACTAAATATTATATATAGTAGTTACAATCATTACGTCTATGATACCAGACAACGATAAGGAAAAATAACAAAGTTTTATAATTTACTAGCGAGGTATATAATGAACCGTTTTGACTTTTCCACAGATCTCATCGTAAATAAAATTTTATTAAATCTACTTCCATCAATAACTCCCTTCAAAGTACACGTAGTCAAAGTGGCCGTAACATATTCAAGTGTTGTTCGCAGTTCAAACTTTTATAGTTTTGTGTAGTTCAATCTAGAATGTAGTTATTTTCATTTATTTGAAATTTTATTTATTAGGATTTAAAAATAAACCAAAAATTAAAAAATAAAATAAAACTTAAATCATGTTGTCAATAGCATTAAATTAAAGTATAAAATTGCTCGACACTGATGTGTCTTTACCTGAAGACATCCTTAAAGTAAATCATTAAAACTAATAATCAATTTTAAAATCTACTCGTATATTGGAATGTAGTATTGGTAAAAATAAGTAAAACGAGACATGAAACAATTGGTTATACATTCATATTTGTTTCTAATATCAAAATGTACTTTCATTGTAGATAAATAATAACATCTCGATGCTTCAGTAGCCTCCGATTATCAAGATATGCTTTGGTATAACATAAAGGCTACAGTCCGAACAGTTTATGTTCCTTTTAAGAACTAAGTACAATTAGGCCAACTTGGCACCGTTTCAAACAATGTCATTGTTTTAAGATTTATAAACATTTGACATAATGACCTGGTTGTTATATGTAGGGCATACGTCCTTAATAATAACAGGCTGGCATTTCTTCAATACCTAGTCTGTAAGTCCAAGGTTCGGTTTGTAATGGAAATCAATAATGGCGAGCTATAATATTAAGTTCACACTTAATATGTTGTTGGCGTCCTTTGTTATTTCTGGTTACGATTTAGTCGTCATAGGAACCTCAGTTTCACTTTTTATCATACTGTTGTTCGATCTATCCTTGTTATTTCTTCTTCTGAAGAAAGTGAAAAGAAAACCCCAAGGTTGTGAAACAGTTATCTATTTTGGCCATGAAATTTCGTCGAGGACCAGGGTCGGACTTCTGTTTATGGAGCTTTCTGAAATTTTTCGAAATGCCTTCGAAGCCATGACAACATATATGATCCGTCTACCTTGTCACAATTAATTTAAAACTCTTCGTTGTGAGCTGACTAGCGTGCATATGCACCACGTTTCTAATAATGCTGGGACTTTACAGAACATTATTTTGGAGTTTGGTGTCATTGTGTTTGAGCTTGTTCAGAAGGAAGTATTCCTCCGCAGAAATATTCAGGAAGTCAACCTCAGATGAGACGTGGCTGGTGTGCGTGGAGATTCAGACTGAAGAACAATGCAATATATGTGTTAATTGTTCCTGTATCTGTTGTTCACCCATCGTCACAGTATGTAACGCCGCTATAGGCCGTGATAATGTGATTGTTGGACAGGAAACGTTATCATCGAATGCTGTACATTTAACCCAGTAAACAGTTGACATATTTCATGTCCAAACTCCAAAAAGGAGGGAAAACTAGTATTGTAACGTCAATGCACTCCAAAGACAGTCCAAAGAACGATAGGAACTGACTTTGACAGATGTTTACCGCGATCACATTAAAACTTCAGATTATTGAAGGTTGTGTACTATAAAACGCATAGGAAAATGTGTTGAAAAGAAACAGCTACTGGCCCCCACAACTACTCAATAGCAAACTGGATGAAAGGAACTCTTTTAAAATTTTCTGCGATATCAGCCTATCTCATGATATCTGCCTGGTATCCAGAAATTTCTCACGTGTAATATCTTTGCATAATTATGACTTGTATAACATAACCTGGATTGAATTATTTTGCCTGTACCGTGCAGGAAATCCACTGTGATGTCACGACAGAAACAATACTGTGACGTGGCATGAGGATTTCGAGGACGTCGGAACAAAATGGCTGCCACTGCTGGATTTTTGCTGCACATTTTGGCGTTGGTATTTTTTAAAAATCATGTTGTTATGGATATGTGATGAAATGTATCTTAAATTTGTGATAATTTCATGTGAGATTTTATGGAAGCTTTGCAAAACAAATCTCACACGAAATGAACATTCGTTTAAGATATAAACATATCTATATATGACATCATTGACTGTAAAATATAACTAGATTATAGTGCCGCGATGACCAATACAAGGACATTAGTTACGTAGTGATATAGATACATATGTAGGTCATCAGCTGTTATATTTCAGGTGTTTTATTTATACATGATTACGTCACTAGAATTATGTATACCAACCTTTTGTATTTCACAACCAATAATAGACAATGGCTTTTATTGATTGGCGATTAACAATGATGCATTGATTAAAAGTCTTTGTTATATTTGATCTATGTTTTGGTAACTTTAACTTCGGGGTAGAAGATCAAAGACTTCAGAATTTTGTTTTTATTTCAGATTTTTTGTATCGTCTGTCTTGCTTTTAAAACCATTTGACAGGTGACAAAGATGACAAATATCTAAAAATTGGTCCAATATACGTAATGGTTGATAAATACGATAGCAAGAACTTGATCAGCTTACAATAAAATCAAATTTAGAAAAAGTACGACTTTAACATCAATTCTAAAAATTCATCTAAAAGTAGTATTTAAAATGCTATTGAAGCTTAATGAATAAATATTTTCATACTCTTCGAGGTTGACATTATTTAGTTATTCGTTTATATATTTCAACTGTATTTGTGTGCAGAATGATATTAACTCCCTTCAAAGTACACGTAGTCAAAGTGGCCGTAACATATTCAAGTGTTGTTCGCAGTTCAAACTTTTATAGTTTTGTGTAGTTAAATCTAGAATGTAGTTATTTTCATTTATTTGAAATTTTATATATTAGGATTTAAAAATAAGCCCAACATAAAAAGCTTAAATCATGTTGTCAATGGCTAAATACTACACATTAAAGTATAAAATTGCTCGACACTGATGTGTCTTTACCTGAAGGCATCCTTAAAGTAAATCATTAAAATTATTGAAGCTTAATGAATAAACATTTTCATACTCTTCGAGGTTGACTTTATTTATTCATTCTTTTATATATTTCAACTGTATTTGTGTGCAGAATAATAGTAACTTTTTTGCACGATATATTGTTAATTTATAGACCGAAAGATACCATTTGCATACCTTTGAGTACACATGTACACACGTTAAAAACTATCATAATTACAGTAGAACTTTAGACCATTCTTGGCATTGATTCAAATGTTCATATATCTAAATAAAGCAAAGTAGGAAGTTCCGTTTTTTGGTTAATACTAAAATGATGGCGACTTGTTTCGTTTTAGAGGTAACGTTGAATGTTGTTTGGGCGTCGTTGGGCACTTTCGTCTACAGTATCATCATAATGGCCAATTCTATATCACTTCTGATGATACTTCTGTTCGATCCATGCCTGATGTTCCTTATTTTTAAGAAGGTGAAGAGAAAACTACAGCGCTTTGAAAATGTGATAGATTTGGGCAGTGAAATTTCCTCTTCATCACGGATCAGTACTTTGTTTATGGAACTGTCCGAAAATAACCGGGTGGCGTTTAAAGCCACAAAAATATGCTCGATATGCCTGCCTTGTAGCAGACGTGCACGTTTCTTGTTTGTTGCTGTCCTGGTGTTTTTGTTTATCCGACTTTTGATTGCGTTAGGATTATACAGGACACTGTTTCTAAGCCCCGTGTTGTCGTTGTGCTTTAGCGCTTACAGGAGGAATTACAGGTCCTTCATAGACACAGTCAAACGTTTACAGAATGCTCACCAAATGTCTCTGTTATACGAGTGGTTTATGAAGTGCTTTTCGTTACTTCAGTCACGAAAAAGATGCAATGTTTGCTTTGAAATTTACTGCGTGTGCTGTCCTGTTACTGTTAACGTATCTAACTCCGTCGTCGGAGGTGTAGGCAATAGTCTGATGGTGACAGAAGAACGGAGGGCAGATATTACATAGTAACATTAGTAACATTCCCATGGGACGAACGGAAATGGAAATACGAATTCGAACATTCATTCAACGGGATTATTGTGTATGCAAACACTTTTAAGCAGCAATTAATTAAATTTATTATCATATGATATGGGATGCATGGTAGCAAAATATGTAATACAGTCATTGGTTTCTTGAACTATATTCGATTCTCATTGACCACATTGGACACCCATCGACTACCATTGACTTTGATTCACAGGCGAAGTTGAATTATTATATTTGACTTTCCTGGACATACATCTGTAGACGATATTGGACTTCGGAAGGCTTCCGTGATGTTATCGTTACGTTTACACTTGTTATTCGGTAGTTGATGGCCGAACTGTATGAAGAATAGATAATCGATTTGATTGAAAATTCCACTTAATGTTATTATGCATATGTAAAATGTTCTTAAATCAATACATTCTTTGTTGTATATAAAATTGTGTTTAAATTATATGTTAGAGAGTGCCTTGCCAGTCGTCCACATATATGTGCTGATGGCACGTTATCTTCATTCATACTGCCTCTCAGTCAATTGGCTAGTGTAGCCATTACAATAAGGTTGTATGATCCCTGTCTATGTATATCTTTATAATTATACTTCTATATATAGGTACAGAGTATTAGTATTAGACTACGTAAGTCGCCACAAATTGCTTCTCTAACCTACATTTCAACCATTTGATACCCTTTATCTGCCTGTTATGAATAATATACCATTTCCGTGTCGTTGAATACTTCAACTTATGTTTTAAAAATTGGTCCTGACCAAAGCTTGTAGAACGAAACTTACAAAACTATGTTGCTAATGTAAAGAAATGGATATTTTAGCGATGTCTCTGGACAAGGCGTGAAACATCATTCCATACTCCATTTAATATATTCATATGTCAAAGCACAGTTGCATCAATATTCCGTAACTTTTTGGAATTCTCTGACTTAAAGTTCTCCATAGGAATGCACAACAAATGTTAAGAAAAGCTCCTTATCGTAAGATTTTCCCTTAACCTGTGTAGTGCTTACCTATGGAGTATTTTAAGCTAAGGGATTCCTTAAAGTTAAGGTAATAGACACTTGGCCCAGGTACATTTTATGAACGTTCTCGCCAATCAGTCGAAACAATCTTAATACGTCTTAACCAGAAACTGTAGAATGGTCGTGCTTAACAACTCATACAGCTAATAGTATAGAATATGTAGAATAAACATTTCCCATTAATACATATATGTAACTACCTGTGCCGGAAATAATCTGCGATTAATGGTAGATGCATGACTTAATAAACATGCCAGAAAGTTTCCATATAAATAATTCATTGAATTTTAGTGTTCGCTTAGAAGTATCATCTTGCTTTACATATTTAATATATTTGAGAAGAGTTTTACATTTGTCTATAATAGGCCTGTATTACATCAAAACGTTTCCATGACCATTCTCCGTGACGTCGTTTTGTTGTCTTTGTTACTAGTGTCACGAGACACAGCAATCCGTTTTTGCGAGAATCTCATTTTACACTGTATGGTAACAGTCACAAAAATCACCACCAACAGAAAAGCCGCTAAAATTCCTGTAAAGATGGCCGTAATGTGTGCCCCATGTGATGCCCCTATCCCAGTGGCGCTCGACGACGGAGTCATCTACAACAATACAAGTAAATAACGTCAATATACGACTAATAGAAAATATATACTTGGACGGGGCCACTATTGCGAGTTGTATTTTTGGCAGGTTGGTGGAAAGACTAATAGAATCTTTCCCTACCTAGAGGGTGTGACAACAAAATCACAACCCGAGGGGTAATTCACGAACGTCCAACCCGATGCTTGCCGAGGATTGGACATTCAGGAATTCCTCAGAGGGTTGTGATTTTGTTGTCACACTCTCATAGGTAGGGAATGATTCTTTTTCTCCCATTTACAAAAGAAAAAGAATAGAAAATAGACTAAAAAGAAGCATTTTCATCGCGACATGAACATGGTTCCATTGTCAGCAAGTCAATATTGATGACGTCATCGACAATGCACACCACGGTCACATCGCATGAAGCCATGACTTCACATAATTGTCTTCAGGTTCAAAAGGTTAGCGCGCGCAATCTGTGATACCCTGGGGTTGACAGAGAAATCTCCCACGGCTAAAACCGGTGACAAATCAGTGAATGTTTGGAGAAAGGTATTGTGCAAGTATATGTACTTTGATTAGTTATATGATCATGTGATTATGTAACCATTGTTATTGTGATGAGGTGGAACGTGGTTCGTAAGATTCGTATCTATTTAAATTAACATTTCTAATGTAGCTCTAAGTACATATGCAAGTTATAATATAGTGATATTAGATATGGAAATAACACAGACATAAACACCAAGGATAGATAGGCTAATAATCCATCAGAGGTGATATCCTTGTGACGATGCAAACATTTTTAATTGATCCTTACCAAAGTTTTGTTATTACTTTACCCGAATAAAATTCTAAAAAGATATGATAAAAGAATGACCAGGTAAGGTAGAAATATCACCTGATGACGGACGTGTGTGACTAGATAGCGTCCCTCATTGCCCTCCACGTCATCCACAATCACCGTCACCTGCTGTCTGGAGCACTGTATACTGAGACACAGAAACAGGGTATTTACACTTTATTATATAGAAAAGTTTCATTAAATAAATGCTTTTGGAGAACAAGTTATACACCAACTAATAATTTATTAATCAAAATTACTCTTGTTTAAATGACGAATCTTAAAGTGAAAGCAAGAAATCCGCGTGATTGGGTAAAGTACACAGATATCATTTTTTATTTCCTATAATATTTGGACCACTTTTGACATATAAAAGATGGAAGTTGATCTGTTCTGATATTTAAAGCTATTCTTGTTGTTAAGAGATTCTGTTGTAACTATCCAATCCTCGTATGGTGACCTAGCGTTGTTTTGTGGATGTCATCAATGTTCAAAGCAGAACATCAGGCTATTTCTATTTTTAAAATGATATGATGTTAATCTATTTGTTAGGAAATTTCTTAAAATCTATACCTTAAGTGTCCGTTGACTGGCTTGTTGGCTTGGCCATCATCAAACGTTTCCATGGTGATGGTGGAAACTGTGTGGTCATCAACATCAACCTTGCGGATACCGGATTCGTCATCCTGGACTTGAAATATCACCTCCCAAGTACTGGACTGTAAAAGTTCAGTGTAAGAAAACACATGCACCAGATCACCTGTTATTACGATCAACTTAAACATGTCCCTTGGCATCATTTTCATTTCATTTGAATTGTCAAGGTTAATATGATCGTTCCCTACCTTGAGGGTAGGACAGATAAATTTCAACCCGAGTAGGAGATCCATGACTGTCCAACTCGAGGTTTGCCTAGGGTTAAACTGTCGTGAATCTCATCCAATGGTTTCCCTGTCTTTCTCTCTAGGTAGGGAATGAGCCTTATTCTGCCCTTATAATTTCCAAAGGGAAAATGTTTAAAACTAGTAATAGTCTACTTAATTTCAAAAAGCGAACACAGTATTTA
This sequence comes from Argopecten irradians, assembly GCF_041381155.1. Classification (NCBI taxonomy): domain Eukaryota; kingdom Metazoa; phylum Mollusca; class Bivalvia; order Pectinida; family Pectinidae; genus Argopecten; species Argopecten irradians. The sequence continues at coordinate 14,537,583 of NC_091137.1, read as the reverse complement.
TTTACTAATTCTATTATTTTACTTTGGCACAAACTTTGTCAAACTCGTTGCATTGTAACATACAAGAATATATACCACGTTGAATTATTCAAAGTCAAAGAATTATAAACATATATATTTATTTTATATCACCGCGTAAACATCAACGAAATATGTGAAGGCAAACGGACTTCCGATTGTGATGATCATTAGATCAAAGTTCAGCACGGTGCGCAAAGCACGAGCTTGGGGTCAAAGGTGATATGAATTGTCCAATTGGACTGCACAAATTAATGTTTATTTGCATATGACGTTTTACAACTTCCTGTTTATCACGCGAATATGTTCTACGTGTGCAGGCTGTCTAGCCTTGGTTAATTAAGACACAGAAATCTTATCCGGAAGTGCAGGTATCTCTGTGCGGTAGGGTAGAAATAAGAATATCCATCCTTATGTATATGGAAATGAAACGAATTTAAAATAAATTCCAAAATAAATTATTTTTATTTTGAAAGGGGAATTTTCGTATTTCATAGTGTACTCCAATATTTCTAAATACCTGAGCGGAGTCGCAGTTATCAATAATATTTGTAGTGGAAAAATCAGGCGCATGCGTATCGGCACCAGTAGGAGGTTCAACAATAGAGAGTTCTCGGCTGGAGAACTGGAAGTCCCCGGATGTATTTGTTGCTCGAACGATGACATCACTGTTAACAAATAATATGTATAATGAACATTTTGAATAGCATCATAGTCATCATGTCGACACAGTGCATCCGTTTTATATATAGTGAGGACAACAGTAAAATGCAAATGCTATTTATGAATATTTACATTGCCACTGCACAGTATCCATATGTTGCTACTAGGCCCAATGTGTGTTATTTTCCAATATAAACATTTTCAGTTAGGCTCTGGCGTAATAATACCATAATCAGAGTTCAAGAGGTCATGAAAACACTAGGTTTAAGTGAGTGTTAGAATTCATTGCAAAAAAAAGTTAAAATATTCCTAAAGATGCTCCACCGCCGACAGAGCATATATGATATTCATCATTTGAACAATAATTGGTGTTTAATCGTGTATATATATGCCTAATTAACACAAAAAATAACATTAAATAATTTATTTAGCCTTTGGTGCATGCGCAATAATCACTTCATTCCATATAAGATATAGTACCACTGATTTTTTTCGGGATGCAATTAATTCTTTTTCATATTTTTAACTTGAAGTAAAATTAGAAGCTCAAACTTTTCAATGGTGGTAATTGTGTAAAGTAAGTAACTTTTGTAACTGTAGAAAAATACTAAATCGTCTGCTCCTGTTTTTGATAGTGAAAGATTACCATTTGTCAGCGGTGGAGCATCTTTAAAATTGATCAATATGAAAATATATTTTTATTCAGATATTTGATATGGATTGAAGTGTTTTATTTGTATTTGAATATCTGGTTTATCGATAAGACTATTTCATCTACTGCTATTGTTTAGTCGGTTATCTTAGATCTAGTTTAAGGTTCATTGATTATACATATACATTGAGTATAGTTTTACCTTTTTGTACCAGGAACAGCGTATTCTGAGACGTCAACAGTGACGTTACCATATGTGTGTTGTCCAGCTCTGACGTATACACAATCTGGTATGACGGTAAACGTAAGGTACTGAAAGGAATTGAACATCGTCAAATAAAAGTCCAGTTTTAAATATAAATAATTTTAAAGTGAATTTCTGTATTACAAATTTCAACTTCAACCAGTTACTAGTTACTAACTTGGCCTTTGAAAAGTTCATAGATTCTAACCTTTATCATTTGAAGTTCAAATATTTTGTTGTAAGTTATATTCTTGTGCCATTAATTGAACCGATTATGAACACGGGATATATTTCTGCAATGTATAAAACGACCAACTGAATAAAGATGAAGGACGCAGAGCAAATACGTTATAACATCTACAATAGATAAGTTAGCGGAGAAATATCCCAGCGGTTAACAATACTATGAGGCGAAACTTTTCATCTGAACAACAGCAGATGCTTTCACACTAAAATAACAACACTAGTAAATAATTGAAATTATTAATATTGTTTGAAGTTCTTACGGGTGTGTCGGAGACTGCTGTTACTGTGAAGTTACCTCCTCCTGTGCCATCGTTAGTAATTCTGTACTGGAGGAGATACCACCCGCCCGTCTGCACGGTACCTGTGGTATATATAGAAAACAGTGGTCGAACAAAGATACAGTCGCGACTTTGATATATAAACTACAATGTAGATCGAACAGGCAGACATACGCGTCGATTTTTATAGAATATCTTGCATGTGTATAATGAGGAAAGAACCATATGTTCCGGGAGTGTAATCATCTACTTCGTTGACGACACCAGCCACACAAATTTAGGTAAAGTACTGTCAAACAACTATGTCAAATTAGCATATTCGGAGGCGATAACCGAACCTTATAGCAGGAACAAAGTCGCATTAAACAATATTTATAACGTTATATATAATTGCTAAAGTAAGCAAAAGGGAAACGTTTTGTCTACTCGCTGAATAACTCCAGGTGATCGCCTACACCATGAGAGGGTATTGTGCAACAGAAAGAAGAAGCACTACATTCATTTGTTTCGGAGTGTTGTCCCACAGAGGGTTGGAATTTATCTGTACAGGTTTGTGGTGATATCCGTCGTTGTCTAGACTGACCAACAGATCCTAAGTTGTTGATCAGATATCCTCAGTTCTTCACTAGATCCCCCCCTAGTTTGAAACTTTCTAGAATTAGACAAATAGTAGAGACAAAAATAATCAAACCAAATATTAATTATCTTTTCAATATTCTATAGACCGGTGGCCAGTCCTGTTCGTTAAGTTCCCTGTCGCTCTCTATACCTGTACCTCTAGAATAAGTCAATTACAGCTATATATGTTATCATTCGAGGGCAGCATTAGCATTGGTATTTGTCTGCATCCAGATACGGATATAAAATCCACACTATTACTGCGCTGAGGTGTTTCGCACCGACACCGAGCGAATCAAAGACACGCATACAAAAGGCCAATAACTAAGAGTATCAATCATCTTTGGAAATATATTCGATTGATTTTTCTTTTATTGTTATGGTTTTCCCTTCCTTTTTTTTTTTTTTTTTATTAATATTGGTGTTTGGTTTGGAGATAAAGTGAGCTCGTAGGGCCCTTTATCATCTCATTTAGAGTGTTGATTTTTTGTAAATGTAAGCTTTAGCCTATTGTCTGTACAGGTTTTTAATTTCAAAGACATGTGAATTTGAAAATGGCGGAAAATATAGACCTCCGAATATGGCGTTTCGTTCATTTTTTAACGTAAATTTTAGGGTAATTCATGAAAATTCAAAGGTGAAATGTTTTTGAATCGGATGTGAAAGATCATGCTTTCAGACACATAAAATGACCAAGTTCAAGGTCATAAGATTCAAATTGGCGGAGATATAGGACATCGAAAATCGAATTTTTAGTTTTTATTTGTCCTTGCACGAGACGTTTCAGCGCCTTTAAACCTGTATGTACAGTGTTGATTTTTCATACCTGTGTTGTATGAACTTTTGTCTTCAAAAGTTATTTATTTTTAAGGGGTTATATAGAAAAATGGCGAATATATAGCTCTCCAAATATGGCAATTTGTTTCATTTTCTTATTTTGTCCGTTATTTGTGAGCTCGTAGGGCCTTTATCGTCTCATATAGGGTGTTGATTTTTTGTAAATGTTAGCTTTAGCCTATTGTCTGTACAGGTTTTTAATTTCAAAGACATGAATTTGAAAATGGCGGAAAATACAGACCTCCGAATATGGCGTTTCGTTCATTTTTTAACGTAAATTTTAGGGTAATTCATGAAAATTCAAAGGTGAAATGTTTTGAATTGGATGTGAAAGATCATGCTTTCAGACACATAAAATGACCAAGTTCAAAGGTCATAAGATTCAAAATGGCGGAGATATAGGACATCGAAAATCGAAATTTTAGTTTTTATTTGTCCTTGCACGAGACGTTTCAGCGCCTTTAAACCTGTATGTACAGTGTTGATTTTTCATACCTGTGTTGTATGAACTTTTGTCTTCAAAAGTTATTTATTTTTAAGGGGTTATATAGAAAAAAATGGCGGAAATATAGCTCTCCAAATATGGCACATTTGTTTCAAATTTTCTTATTTTTTCGTTATTTGTGAGCTCGTAGGGCCTTTATCATCTCATGTTGAGTGTTGAATTTTTGTAAATGTAAAGCTTTAGCCTATTGTCTGTACAGGTTTTTAATTTCAAAGACATGAATTTGAAAATGGCGGAAATATAGACCTCCGAATCATGGCGTTTCGTTCATTTTTTAACGTAAATTTTAGGGTAATTCATGAAAATTCAAAGGTGAAATGTTTTGAATTGGATGTGAAAGATCATGCTTTCAGACACTTAAAATGACCAATTTCAATGTCATATGATTCAAAATGGCGGAGGTATAGAACTTTCAGCGATTTTGAGTTGTGATTACATGATGATGTGGCCAAAGGGAGATAATCGGTATCTAATACTAAAACTCTAATCGTACGTGTTTATTGCGCATTGGTCCAAGATCTTCATCAGAAAAGGAGAATTTTTGCACTTTTAAAAAACCTCAAATTCTAATGTGTTTACCTATTCATTATCAAAATTGATATTTTGAACCTAAATCTCAATCTGAATTTCCAAATTTATATCACGGTTATCAAGGAATAATTACCTGTCAGAAAACATTTTTAATTTTGAAATTCATAGTAAGCCAGCCAATCAGCGGCCGGGTTAAAATTCTGTCCTGGGCTCATACACACGGGCCGTTTCGAAGGTCTTTCTTCATTTAGTTTTGAATACTTTTCGAGATGTTTTAAGTTCTACATTGTACACGTATATATGAACAATGTACACATGTTTGCGTAAAATAACACGTACATGTGTAGCTACACCGCATACCATGGGAGGCCGTCCTTACGTGGACCCTAGCTGTTAATAGGACGTACATTTGAACAAACAAACAACAAAAGTAATGGCACAAACCCAATAACTGACAGGTTTAAAAAACCTTTTATGTGTGTGGCAGAGCTGTCACCTGTGACACCGGATGTTCAAATAACACAACCGGTTCAATTTGAGAAACTACCCGGCCGTTTTGAGATCACAGAACCTATAGAGGACCAGTGTTAACGTTTGCTACTATTCAGGTTAAATGAAGTTATCAAAATTCTTTATAAATTTTACATCTACATGTATTTGTCCGACCCACACATAAACCATTAACTGGTGTACCCTGAATATATCCAATCAGCAGGCTCCTATATATTCACCTCTCTATGAAATCTTGTGCCCAAAGGGGGATTCCCCCTAAATCTGTTTTTTTTCGGTTGAACCAGACTACTTTCGTAAGAAACGCTTTCTGATTAATATTGAGTGAGATCGCCCGTTCGTTCAAGCAATCGTCTGTTCGCTAACATTACTTATATCATTACATAGGTGGAAATCCCGTGTTTTGATCGCGATCAAATCTAGTTTCTTCTTATTCTTATTTTTCTTTTTTTTTCTTATTTCCACAAATCTTGTTAGCAGGATATCTCAGGACGGAATAAGGTACGACGCTCAAACTTTGGACATGTTATGAATGTACATAAGATCTGGAAATGTACGTTCGATTTTTTTACAAAAATGTTCAAGGTCAAGGTCACAGACGTAAAAAACAATTTTTTGGAACGAAGTTTAAACGCTCATAACTTCATTACTGTACGCTGTACATCGTTCACGTTTTGTTATTCAGACAGATCGTGACATTGCGCGTGCTTTTCCCATGCATGTTATCAGAGATTATGTCAAGGTCAAGAGTTCGCTACGGGGTCAAACAAAGGTCAAAAACGAAATTTACCACAGAAAAATTTTGAAAGTTGAATATGAAAGGTCATGCCCTCAGATTATATATAATGACAAGTTTTAAGGTCATGAGATCCAAAATGGCGGAGATATAGGCCTTTGAAAAAAACGGCTATTTTGGCGTTTTCCCGCCAAAAATTTTAAAGGTTTCAGCGCCTTTAATACTTAACATACATGCTTGAATTTTTGTATAGATATAGCATGGACGAATGTCTACAGAACTTATTCCTTTTATTGACCTTGACATTCATTCAAGGTCACAGGATTCAAAAAGCTTTAAATCTTTAAACGACTTCTTCTTTATAAATAAAAGGTGTAGAGCGCTGAAATTTGGACACGTTATGTACGTACATGAGTGCTTGAAATGTGCGCTCGACTTTGGAGGATAACGTTCAAGGTCAAGGTCACAGACGTAAAAAAACTGCTTTTTTCGAACGAACTTTAAACGCTCATAATTTCATAACCGTACGCTACACAACATGTGCGTTTCATTCTCCATGTAGATCACGATAATTCACGTTTTTTTTCTCATTACTTGTTATCAGAAATTATGTCAAGGTCACGAGTTCACTAGGGGGTCAAATGAGGTCCAAACAAAGGTCAAAAATGAACTTTACCATAGAAATGTTTCGAAGTGCGCATATGAAAGAGCATGTTCTCAGGTACATAAAATGACTAATTTCAAGGTCATATGATCAAAAAATGGCGGAGATATAGGACATCAAAAATCAAATTTTTAGTTTATATTTGTCCTTGCCCGAGACGTTTCAGCGCCTTTAAACCTGTTGTACAGTGTTGATTTTTCATACCTATGTTGTATGAACTTTTGTCTTCAAAAGTTATTTATTTTTAAGGGGTTATATAGAAAAATGGCGGAAATATAGCTCTCCAAATATGGCAATTTGTTTCATTTTTCTTATTTTTTTTCCGTTATTTGTGAGCTCGTAGGGCCTTTATCATCTCATGTAGAGTGTTGAATTTTTGTAAATGTTAGCTTTAGCCTATTGTCTGTACTGGTTTTTAATTTCAAAGACATGAATTTGAAAATGGCGGAAATATAGACCTCCGAATATGGCGTTTCGTTCATTTTTAACGTAGATTTTAGCGTAATTCATGAAAATTCAAAGGTGAAATGTTTTGAATTGGATGTGAAAGATCATGCTTTCAGACACATAAAATGACCAAGTTCAAGGTCATAAGATTCAAAATGGCGGAGATATAGGACATCAAAAATCGAAATTTTAGTTTATATTTGTCCTTGCACGAGACGTTTCAGCGCCTTTAAACCTGTATGTACAGTGTTGATTTTTCATACCTGTGTTGTATGAACTTTTGTCTTCAAAAGTTATTTATTTTTTAAGGGGTTATATAGAAAAAATGGCGGAAACATAGCTCTCCAAATATGGCAATTTGTTTCATTTTCTTATTTTTTTTTTCCGTTATTTGTGAGCTCGTAGGGCCTTTATCATCTCATGTAGAGTGTTGAATTTTTGTAAATGTTAGCTTTAGCCTATTGTCTGTACTGGTTTTTAATTTCAAAGACATGAATTTGAAAATGGCGGAAATATAGACCTCTGAATATGGCGTTTCGTTCATTTTTAACGTAGATTTTAGTGTAATTCATGAAAATTCAAAGGTGAAATGTTTTGAATTGGATGTGAAAGATCATGCTTTCAGACACATAAAATGACCAAGTTCAAGGTCATAAGATTCAAAATGGCGGAGATATAGGACATCAAAAATCGAAATTTTAGTTTATATTTGTCCTTGCACGAGACGTTTCAGCGCCTTTAAACCTGTATGTACAGTGTTGATTTTTCATACCTGTGTTGTATGAACTTTTGTCTTCAAAAGTTATTTATTTTTAAGGGGTTATATAGAAAAATGGCGGAAATATAGCTCTCCAAATATGGCTGTTTGTTTTATTTTCTTATTTTTTTCCGTTACGTAGGGCCTTTATCATCTCATGTAGAGTGTTGAATTTTTGTAATTGTAAGCTTTAGCCTATTGTCTGTACAGGTTTTTAATTTCAAAGACATGAATTTGAAAATGGCGGAAATATAGACCTCCGAATATGGCGTTTCGTTCATTTTTAACGTAGATTTTAGCGTAATTCATGAAAATTCAAAGGTGAAATGTTTTGAATTGGATGTGAAAGATCATGCTTTCAGACACATAAAATGACCAAGTTCAAGGTCATAAGATTCAAAATGGCGGAGATATAGGACATCAAAAATCGAAATTTTAGTTTATATTTGTCCTTGCACGAGACGTTTCAGCGCCTTTAAACCTGTATGTACAGTGTTGATTTTTCATACCTGTGTTGTATGAACTTTTGTCTTCAAAATTTATTTATTTTTAAGGGGTTATATAGAAAAATGGCGGAAATATAGCTCTCCAAATATGGCTGTTTGTTTTATTTTCTTATTTTTTTTCCGTTACGTAGGGCCTTTATCATCTCATGTAGAGTGTTGAATTTTTGTAATTGTAAGCTTTAGCCTATTGTCTGTTCTGGTTTTTAATTTCAAAGACATGAATTTGAAAATGGCGGAAATATAGACCTCCGAATATGGCGTTTCGTTCATTTTTTAACGTAAATTTTAGCGTAATTCATGAAAATTCAAAGGTGAAATGTTTTGAATTGGATGTGAAAGATCATGCTTCAAGGTCATAAGATTCAAAATGGCGGAGATATAGGACATCGAAAATCGAAATTTTAGTTTATATTTGTCCTTGCGCGTTTCAGCGCCTCTAAACCTGTATGTTTTCTTTTTTTTTCCGTAATTTGTGAGCTCGTAGGGCCTTTATGATTTAATTTAGGGTGTTGATTTTATGTAAATGTAGACATTGATATATTGTCTGTACAGAGTTATAATTTCAAAATCAGGAATTTGAAAATGGTGGAAATACACCCCTCCGAATATGGCGTTTCGTTCATTTTTTAACGTAAATTTTAGCGTAATTCATGAAAATTCAAAGGTGAAATGTTTTGAATTGGATGTGAAAGATCATGCTTTCAGACACATAAAATGACCAATTTCAATGTCATATGATTCAAAATGGCGGAGGTATAGAACTTTCAGCGATTTTGAGTTGTGATTACATGATGTGGCATGTGGCCAAAGGGAGATAATCCATATCTAATACTAAAACTCTAATCGTACGTGTTATTCCGCATTGGTCCAAGATCTTCATAAGAAAAGGAGAATTTTTGCACTTTTAAAAAACCTGAAATTCTAATGTTTTCACCTATTCATTAACAAAATTGATATTTTGAACCTAAATCTCAATCTGAATTTCCAAATTCATATGGTTATCAAGGAATAATTACCTGTCAGAAAACATTTTTACTTTTGAAATTCAAGATTAGCCAGCCAATCAGCGGCCGGGTTAAAATTCTGTCCTGGGCTCAACCTTCGTTACACACGGGCCGTTTCGAAGGTCTTTTGTTTTTCATTTGGCTGGTTGTTACCTATACCCAACTTGAATACTTTAATTTCGAGATGTTTTAAGTTCTACATGAACAATGTACACAATCGCCATGTTTGCGTTAATACACGTAAAATTACATGCGTAGCTACACCTCATGTATGGGAAACCGTCCTTACGTGAACCTAGCTATTGATAGGACGTACATTTAATCAAAGAAAGGTAATGCACAAACCCAATAACTGACAGGTTCAAAACCTTTTATGTTTGTGGCAGAGCTGTCACCTGTGACACCGAATGTTTAAGCAAAACCGGTGCTATGTTGGGGAAAATACCCGGGAGTTTTGAAACCACAGAACCAAACAAATTCACATCAAAATTCTTTACAATGATGTACCCTGAATATATCCAATCAGCAGGTTCCGATATATTCACCTCTCTATGACTCTAGTGTCCAAAAGGGGATTCCCCTAAATCTGTTTTTCGGTTGGACCAGACTACTTTCGTAAGAAACGCTTTCTGATTAATATTGAGTGAGATCGTTCGTTCGTTCAAGCAATCGTCTGTTCGCTAACATTACTTATATCATTACATAGGTGGAAATCCCGTGTTTTGATCGCGATCAAATCTAGTTAATATTGGTGTTTGGTTTGGAGACAACAAATGTAAACAATGGACACAAGCGAATTACACCAATGGCTGCCATGTCGTTCAGGTGATGTACGTCAAAAGACCAAACTAGCATATTTATACACGAATGTCAAGGACTCGAACTGCAACACAGTTTCCCATCAGTTTCTTATGAGTCCAGTGGCTTCATTTGGCGTATGGTGATATTTACAGTAATAAAAAGTGGACTTAATTCATTATCGACAAAGAAAATAAAATAGTAATGAGAAAGAGTGAATATTATTTTATCGACTTCAACAACCTGGATCATCTATAGAAGACGGATGTTGTATGATCTAATCTGCTTCGCACCAAATTCATTTGAAACGAATGATGTTAGTCATAGGAATACAGAAATATCAAAAAGTCATACCATGATTATCTTTTGTAGAGCATAACGCGTGCTTTACCTTTGGTGGAGCGAGATGTTTCAGTGAGATTGCATTATAAGGTTTCTAATGGTGACATGTTGTTGCAATGGGAATAACAAAAATACAAATGTAATAATGTAGCTTCACTTGAAATACATACAACAAAATAACAGGTTCATCTCCCATATCTAGCCCATCCTATAATGACAGCAGAGGTTGATATGGTGTGTAGTAAAACAGTGATATGGTGTGTAGTAAAACAGTGATATGGTGTGTAGTAAAACAGTGATATGGTGTGTAGTAAAACAGTGATATGGTGTGTAGTAAAACCGTGATATGGTGTGTAGTAAAACAAACCCTACCTGGCATTAGAGCCTTCAGTGATATGGTGTGTAGTAAAACAAACCCTACCTGGCGTTAGAGACTTCAGTGATATGGTGTGTAGTAAAACAAACCCTACCTGGTGTTAGAGACTTCAGTGATATGGTGTGTAGTAAAACAACCCCTACCTGGCGTTAGAGCCTTCAGTGATATGGTGTGTAGTAAAACAAACCCTACCTGGCGTTAGAGACTTCAGTGATATGGTGTTTAGTAAAATAAACCCTACCTGGCGTTAGAGACTTCAGTGATATGGTGAGTAGTAAAACAAACCTTACTTGGCGTTAGAGCCTTCAGTGATATGGTGTGTAGTAAAAAAAAACCTACCTGGCTTTAGAGCTTTCAGTGATATGGTGTATAGTAAAACAAACCCTACCTGGCGTTAGAGCCTTCAGTGATATGGTGTGTAGTAAAACAAACCCTACCTGGCGTTAGAGCCTTCAGTGATATGGTGAGTAGTAAAACAAACCCTACCTGGCGTTAGAGACTTCAGTGATATGGTGTTTAGTAAAACAAACCCTACCTGGCGTTAGAGCCTTCAGTGATATGGTGTGTAGTAAAACAAACCCTACCTGGCGTTAGAGACTTCAGTGATATGGTGTTTAGTAAAAAAACCCTACCTGGCGTTAGAGCCTTCAGTGATATGGTGTGTAGTAAACCAAACCCTACTTGGCGTTAGAGCCTTCAGTGATATGGTGTGTAGTAAAACAAACCCTACTGGCGTTAGAGCCTTCAGTGATATGGTGTGTTGTAAAACAAACCCTACCTGGCGTTAGAGCCTTCAGTGATATGGTGTTTAGTAAAACAAACCCTACCTGGCGTTAGAGACTTCAGTGATATGGTGTGTAGTAAAACAACCCCTACCTGGCGTTAGAGACTTCAGTGATATGGTGTGTTGTAAAACAAACCCTACCTGGCGTTAGAGCCTTCAGTGATATGGTGTGTAGTAAAACAAACCCTACCTGGCATTAGAGCTTTCAGTGATATGGTGTGTAGTAAAACAAACCCTACCTGGCGTTAGAGACTTCAGTGATATGGTGTGTAGTAAAACAAACCCTACCTGGTGTTAGAGACTTCAGTGATATGGTGTGTAGTAAAACAACCCCTACCTGGCGTTAGAGCCTTCAGTGATATGGTGTGTAGTAAAACAAACCCTACCTGGCGTTAGAGACTTCAGTGATATGGTGTTTAGTAAAATAAACCCTACCTGGCGTTAGAGACTTCAGTGATATGGTGAGTAGTAAAACAAACCTTACTTGGCGTTAGAGCCTTCAGTGATATGGTGTGTAGTAAAAAAAAACCTACCTGGCTTTAGAGCTTTCAGTGATATGGTGTATAGTAAAACAAACCCTACCTGGCGTTAGAGCCTTCAGTGATATGGTGTGTAGTAAAACAAACCCTACCTGGCGTTAGAGCCTTCAGTGATATGGTGAGTAGTAAAACAAACCCTACCTGGCGTTAGAGACTTCAGTGATATGGTGTTTAGTAAAACAAACCCTACCTGGCGTTAGAGCCTTCAGTGATATGGTGTGTAGTAAAACAAACCCTACCTGGCGTTAGAGACTTCAGTGATATGGTGTTTAGTAAAATAAACCCTACCTGGCGTTAGAGCCTTCAGTGATATGGTGTGTAGTAAACCAAACCCTACTTGGCGTTAGAGCCTTCAGTGATATGGTGTGTAGTAAAACAAACCCTACTTGGCGTTAGAGCCTTCAGTGATATGGTGTGTTGTAAAACAAACCCTACCTGGCGTTAGAGCCTTCAGTGATATGGTGTTTAGTAAAACAAACCCTACCTGGCGTTAGAGACTTCAGTGATATGGTGTGTAGTAAAACAACCCCTACCTGGCGTTAGAGACTTCAGTGATATGGTGTGTTGTAAAACAAACCCTACCTGGCGTTAGAGCCTTCAGTGATATGGTGTGTAGTAAAACAAACCCTACCTGGCGTTAGAGCTTTCAGTGATATGGTGTGTAGTTAAACAAACCCTACCTGGCGTTAGAGTCTTCAGTGATATGGTGTTTTAGTAAAACAAACCCTACCTGGCGTTAGAGCCTTCAGTAATATGGTGAGTAGTAAAATAAACCCTACCTGGTGTTAGAGACTTCAGTGATATGGTGAGTAGTAAAACAAACCCTACCTGGCGTTAGAGCCTTCAGTGATATGGTGAGTAGTAAAACAAACCCTACCTGGCGTTAGAGACTTCAGTGATATGGTGTTAAGTAAAACAAACACTACCTGGCGTTAGAGCCTTCAGTGATATGGTGTGTAGTAAAACAAACCCTACCTGGCGTTAGAGCCTTCAGTGATATGGTGTGTAGTAAAACAAACCCTACCTGGCGTTAGAGACTTCAGTGATATGGTGTGTAGTAAACCAAACCCTACTTGGCGTTAGAGCCTTCGGTGATATGGTGTGTAGTAAAACAAACCCTACTTGGCGTTAGAGCCTTCAGTGATATGGTGTGTTGTAAAACAAACCCTACCTGGCGTTAGAGCCTTCAGTGATATGGTGTTTAGTAAAACAAACCCTACCTGGCGTTAGAGTCTTCAGTGATATGGTGTTTAGTAAAACAAACCCTACCTGGCGTTAGAGACTTCAGTGATATGGTGTGTAGTAAAACAACCCCTACCTGGCGTTAGAGCCTTCAGTGATATGGTGTGTTGTAAAACAAACCCTACCTGGCGTTAGAGCCTTCAGTGATATGGTGTGTAGTAAAACAAACCCTACCTGGCGTTAGAGCTTTCAGTGATATGGTGTGTAGTTAAACAAACCCTACCTGGCGTTAGAGTCTTCAGTGATATGGTGTTTAGTAAAACAAACCCTACCTGGCGTTAGAGCCTTCAGTAATATGGTGAGTAGTAAAACAAACCCTACCTGGCGTTAGAGCCTTCAGTGATATGGTGTGTAGTAAGATAAACCCTACCTGGTGTTAGAGACTTCAGTGATATGGTGAGTAGTAAAACAAACCCTACCTGGCGTTAGAGCCTTCAGTGATATGGTGAGTAGTAAAACAAACCCTACCTGGCGTTAGAGACTTCAGTGATATGGTGTGTAGTAAAACAACCCCTACCTGGCGTTAGAGACTTCAGTGATATGGTGTGTTGTAAAACAAACCCTACCTGGCGTTAGAGCCTTCAGTGATATGGTGTGTAGTAAAACAAACCCTACCTGGCGTTAGAGCTTTCAGTGATATGGTGTGTAGTTAAACAAACCCTACCTGGCGTTAGAGTCTTCAGTGATATGGTGTTTAGTAAAACAAACCCTACCTGGCGTTAGAGCCTTCAGTAATATGGTGAGTAGTAAAATAAACCCTACCTGGTGTTAGAGACTTCAGTGATATGGTGAGTAGTAAAACAAACCCTACCTGGCGTTAGAGCCTTCAGTGATATGGTGTGTAGTAAAACAAACCCTACCTGGCGTTAGAGACTTCAGTGATATGGTGTTAAGTAAAACAAACACTACCTGGCGTTAGAGCCTTCAGTGATATGGTGTGTAGTAAAACAAACCCTACCTGGCGTTAGAGCCTTCAGTGATATGGTGTGTAGTAAAACAAACCCTACCTGGCGTTAGAGACTTCAGTGATATGGTGTGTAGTAAACCAAACCCTACTTGGCGTTAGAGCCTTCAGTGATATGGTGTGTAGTAAAACAAACCCTACTTGGCGTTAGAGCCTTCAGTGATATGGTGTGTTGTAAAACAAACCCTACCTGGCGTTAGAGCCTTCAGTGATATGGTGTTTAGTAAAACAAACCCTACCTGGCGTTAGAGTCTTCAGTGATATGGTGTTTAGTAAAACAAACCCTACCTGGCGTTAGAGACTTCAGTGATATGGTGTGTAGTAAAACAACCCCTACCTGGCGTTAGAGCCTTCAGTGATATGGTGTGTTGTAAAACAAACCCTACCTGGCGTTAGAGCCTTCAGTGATATGGTGTGTAGTAAAACAAACCCTACCTGGCGTTAGAGCTTTCAGTGATATGGTGTGTAGTTAAACAAACCCTACCTGGCGTTAGAGTCTTCAGTGATATGGTGTTTAGTAAAACAAACCCTACCTGGCGTTAGAGCCTTCAGTAATATGGTGAGTAGTAAAACAAACCCTACCTGGCGTTAGAGCCTTCAGTGATATGGTGTGTAGTAAGATAAACCCTACCTGGTGTTAGAGACTTCAGTGATATGGTGAGTAGTAAAACAAACCCTACCTGGCGTTAGAGCCTTCAGTGATATGGTGAGTATTAAAACAAACCCTACCTGGCGTTAGAGACTTTAGTGATATGGTGTTAAGTAAAACAAACCCTACCTGGCGTTAGAGCCTTCAGTGATATGGTGTGTAGTAAAACAAACCCTACTTGGCGTTAGAGCCTTCAGTGATATGGTGTGTTGTAAAACAAACCCTACCTGGCGTTAGAGCCTTCAGTGATATGGTGTTTAGTAAAACAAACCCTACCTGGCGTTAGAGTCTTCAGTGATATGGTGTTTAGTAAAACAAACCCTACCTGGTGTTAGAGACTTCAGTGATATGGTGAGTAGTAAAACAAACCCTACCTGGCGTTAGAGCCTTCAGTGATATGGTGAGTAGTAAAACAAACCCTACCTGGCGTTAGAGACTTTAGTGATATGGTGTTAAGTAAAACAAACCCTACCTGGCGTTAGAGCCTTCAGTGATATGGTGTGTAGTAAAACAAACCCTACCTGGCGTTAGAGCCTTCAGTGATATGGTGTGTAGTAAAACAAACCCTACCTGGTGTTAGAGACTTCAGTGATATGGTGTGTAGTAAAATAAACCCTACCTGGTGTTAGAGACTTCAGTGATATGGTGAGTAGTAAAACAAACCCTACCTGGCGTTAGAGCCTTCAGTGATATGGTGTGTAGTAAAACAAACCCTACCTGGCGTTAGAGCCTTCAGTGATATGGTGTGTAGTAAAACAAACCCTACCTGGCGTTAGAGCCTTCAGTGATATGGTGTGTAGTAAAATAAACCCTACCTGGTGTTAGAGACTTCAGTGATATGGTGAGTAGTAAAACAAACCCTACCTGGCGTTAGAGCCTTCAGTGATATGGTGAGTAGTAAAACAAACCCTACCTGGCGTTAGAGACTTCAGTGATATGGTGTGTAGTAAAACAAACCCTACCTGGCGTTAGAGACTTCAGTGATATGGTGTGTAGTAAAACAAACCCTACTTGGCGTTAGAGCCTTCAGTGATATGGTGTGTAGTAAAACAAACCCTACTTGGCGTTAGAGACTTCAGTGATATGGTGTTAAGTAAAACAAACCCTACCTGGCGTTAGAGCCTTCAGTGATATGGTGTGTAGTAAAACAACCCCTACCTGGCGTTAGAGTCTTCAGTGATATGGTGTTTAGTAAAACAAACCCTACCTGGCGTTAGAGACTTCAGTGATATGGTGTGTAGTAAAACAACCCCTACCTGGCGTTAGAGCCTTCAGTGATATGGTGTGTTGTAAAACAAACCCTACCTGGCGTTAGAGCCTTCAGTGATATGGTGTGTAGTAAAACAAACCCTACCTGGCGTTAGAGCTTTCAGTGATATGGTGTGTAGTTAAACAAACCCTACCTGGCGTTAGAGTCTTCAGTGATATGGTGTTTAGTAAAACAAACCCTACCTGGCGTTAGAGCCTTCAGTAATATGGTGAGTAGTAAAACAAACCCTACCTGGCGTTAGAGTCTTCAGTGATATGGTGTGTAGTAAGATAAACCCTACCTGGTGTTAGAGACTTCAGTGATATGGTGAGTAGTAAAACAAACCCTACCTGGCGTTAGAGCCTTCAGTGATATGGTGAGTAGTAAAACAAACCCTACCTGGCGTTAGAGACTTCAGTGATATGGTGTTAAGTAAAACAAACCCTACCTGGCGTTAGAGCCTTCAGTGATATGGTGTGTAGTAAAACAAACCCTACCTGGCGTTAGAGCCTTCAGTGATATGGTGTGTAGTAAAACAAACCCTACCTGGTGTTAGAGACTTCAGTGATATGGTGTGTAGTAAAATAAACCCTACCTGGTGTTAGAGACTTCAGTGATATGGTGAGTAGTAAAACAAACCCTACCTGGCGTTAGAGCCTTCAGTGATATGGTGTGTAGTAAAACAAACCCTACCTGGCGTTAGAGCCTTCAGTGATATGGTGTGTAGTAAAACAAACCCTACCTGGCGTTAGAGACTTCAGTGATATGGTGTGTAGTAAAATAAACCCTACCTGGTGTTAGAGACTTCAGTGATATGGTGAGTAGTAAAACAAACCCTACCTGGCGTTAGAGCCTTCAGTGATATGGTGAGTAGTAAAACAAACCCTACCTGGCGTTAGAGACTTCAGTGATATGGTGTTAAGTAAAACAAACCCTACCTGGCGTTAGAGCCTTCAGTGATATGGTGTTAAGTAAAACAAACACTACCTGGCGTTAGAGCCTTCAGTGATATGGTGTGTAGTAAAACAAACCCTACCTGGTGTTAGAGACTTCAGTGATATGGTGTGTAGTAAAATAAACCCTACCTGGTGTTAGAGACTTCAGTGATATGGGGAGTAGTAAAACAAACCCTACCTGGCGTTAGAGCCTTCAGTGATATGGTGTGTAGTAAAACAAACCCCTACCTGGCGTTAGAGCCTTCAGTGATATGGTGTGTAGTAAAAGAAACCCTACCTGGCGTTAGAGCCTTCAGTGATATGGTGTGTAGTAAAACAAACCCTACCTGGTGTTAGAGACTTCAGTGATATGGTGTGTAGTAAAACAAATCCTACCTGGCGTTAGAGCCTTCAGTGATATGGTGTGTAGTAAAACAAACCCTACCTGGTGTTAGAGCCTTCAGTGATATGGTGTGTAGTAAAACAAACCCTACCTGGCGTTAGAGACTTCAGTAATATGGTGTGTAGTAAAACAAACCCTACCTGGTGTTAGAGACTTCAGTGATATGGTGAGTAGTAAAACAAACCCTACCTGGCGTTAGAGCCTTCAGTGATATGGTGTGTAGTAAAACAAACCCTACCTGGTGTTAGAGCCTTCAGTGATATGGTGAGTAGTAAAACAAACCTTACTTGGCGTTAGAGCCTTCAGTGATATGGTGTGTAGTAAAAAAAAAAACCTACCTGGTGTTAGAGACTTCAGTGATATGGTGTGTAGTAAAACAAACCCTACCTGGCGTTAGAGCCTTCAGTGATATGGTGAGTAGTAAAACAAACCCTACCTGGCGTTAGAGACTTCAGTGATATGGTGTTTAGTAAAACAAACCCTACCTGGCGTTAGAGCCTTCAGTGATATGGTGTGTAGTAAAACAAACCCTACCTGGCGTTAGAGCCTTCAGTGATATGGTGTGTAGTAAAACAAACCCTACCTGGCGTTAGAGCCTTCAGTGATATGGTGTGTAGTAAAATAAACCCTACCTGGCGTTAGAGCCTTCAGTGATATGGTGTGTAGTAAACCAAACCCTACTTGGCGTTAGAGCCTTCAGTGATATGGTGTGTAGTAAAACAAACCCTACTTGGCGTTAGAGCCTTCAGTGATATGGTGTGTTGTAAAACAAACCCTACCTGGCGTTAGAGCCTTCAGTGATATGGTGTTTAGTAAAACAAACCCTACCTGGCGTTAGAGACTTCAGTGATATGGTGTGTAGTAAAACAAACCCTACCTGGCGTTAGAGACTTCAGTGATATGGTGTGTAGTAAAACAACCCCTACCTGGCGTTAGAGACTTCAGTGATATGGTGTGTTGTAAAACAAACCCTACCTGGCGTTAGAGCCTTCAGTGATATGGTGTGTAGTAAAACAAACCCTACCTGGCGTTAGAGCTTTCAGTGATATGGTGTGTAGTAAAACAAACCCTACCTGGCGTTAGAGACTTCAGTGATATGGTGTTTAGTAAAACAAACCCTACCTGGCGTTAGAGCCTTCAGTGATATGGTGTGTAGTAAAACAAACCCTACCTGGCGTTAGAGACTTCAGTGATATGGTGTGTAGTAAAAACAAACCCTACCTGGCGTTAGAGACTTCAGTGATATGGTGTTTAGTAAAACAAACCCTACCTGGCGTTAGAGCCTTCAGTGATATGGTGTGTAGTAAAACAAACCCTACCTGGCGTTAGAGCCTTCAGTGATATGGTGTGTAGTAAAACAAACCCTACCTGGCGTTAGAGCCTTCAGTGATATGGTGTGTTAGTAAAAACAAACCCTACCTGGCGTTAGAGTCTTCAGTGATATGGTGTTTAGTAAAACAAACCCTACCTGGCGTTAGAGACTTCAGTGATATGGTGTGTAGTAAAACAAACCCTACCTGGCGTTAGAGCCTTCAGTGATATGGTGTGTTGTAAAACAAACCCTACCTGGCGTTAGAGCCTTCAGTGATATGGTGTGTAGTTAAACAAACCCTACCTGGCGTTAGAGTCTTCAGTGATATGGTGTTTAGTAAAACAAACCCTACCTGGCGTTAGAGCCTTCAGTAATATGGTGAGTAGTAAAACAAACCCTACCTGGCGTTAGAGCCTTCAGTGATATGGTGTGTAGTAAAACAAACCCTACCTGGCGTTAGAGACTTCAGTGATATGGTGTGTAGTAAAACAAACCCTACCTGGCGTTAGAGACTTCAGTGATATGGTGTGTAGTAAAACAAACCCTACCTGGCGTTAGAGACTTCAGTGATATGGTGTGTAGTAAAACAAACCCTACCTGGCGTTAGAGCCTTCAGTGATATGGTGAGTAGTAAAACAAACCCTACCTGGCGCTAGAGCCTTCAGTAATATGGTGTTTAGTAAAACAAACCCTACCTGGCGTTAGAGACTTCAGTGATAACTTGATGCCGTCTGGCAAAATAGGGTTAATTAGTGTCCGTTCGATGACGTTGGACCGCATATCAACTCCACGGATACCGACTCGAAAGTCCTATGAAAAGTAAAAGAGGATACATATTAGACCTGTAAGCAATGGAATAAAATATAATTTTGTATTAGGTAAGTGTTCACGACGAAAATCTGGCATTGTTTCAAAATGTTATTGAATACATATTTTTTCCATATTACCTCCCCTGGAATCCTTATATTATGGGCAATGTATGTCATGTGACGACGACCCTTGGCCTCCCCAAGTTGTCTCGACAAAATGGTCGTTCCCGCCACCGTCATCAACGACACTTCCGTTAAGGTCTGTACATCCTTTTCTCCTAGTAGTTGTATCCGGAGAGTGACGTTAGAACCTAGACGTAAGCCGTATAAAGGTAGATAAGTCATGGTTCAACATCACTTTCTTTGTTAGATGACTGTCGGAATTGCAGACAAAATGTTTTTGAACCAAAAGCAAAAGCAAATACTAATGGGCCATCGCCAGATTCCAAAGCTCGATTGAGGACATCTATATTTGTTGAAACAGGGGCGCTATCGTCTTAGTTGCAGCACTCCGTAGAGTAATTCGGCATATTTTTGAGAAGAAAATTGTTAAGTATGAACATAAGTAAGAAAACTTACCGACAACTGGTCGGCCGGACAGAGGAATCCCCCATCCATCCATAAACCTATATTTAAACTGGATCATTGAACTACCTCTGATGGTGACGTTGTATTCGTGTTGTTTCGATAGAAACAGTATCACCCATTCTCCTTCAATAGAACCATAACATCGAAACTTAGGATATGTGTTTATGATGACGCTTTAAATTGAGTTATGTTGTAATGGTTCTCGAAACTGTGGGAATATTTCATGGAAATAATGGCGAACCTTGTAAAAATATATTTCAGATAATGAAATGAAGATTGATGTCTGTTTACTAGTTGTTAGTAGAGACCACATTTCATAGTGTTTCTGATCGGTAGTATATACAGGTAAGTGTTGTAATACCTTGCATTGGGTGTTTAATCTTCATTATCTTCAGACGGTTACTGTCCACTTCCATCGTCACGTTTCTATCGTCCGTAGGGTTTACAACAGCACCTGCAACCAACATAAATACAGTCCAAACATCTAAGTTTTACTGGGGGGATCTCTGATTCAGTATGATAACACTATGATTCTGGAACGAACTTCACTCTAAACTTAAAAGGTCAATAATTCAAGGAAGCGTAAACTGCCAAACCTTGAATGGAGGTCTAACTTCTGAAGGGCTGTTTTTATGTGACCTCTTACCTACCTGTAGGGTCGTGAACCTGGAATCGAGGGCTGACCCCTTTACTGTGAACCTCCACCAACAAAGTGACCACTGTGCTGTCCACGGACACTGTCCGTCGGTCAGTCGGTGGAGGATTGACTCGCCATGACCTTAATACCACTGGGTTGTTCTGTGTGGGATAGAAAGAATGGAAATGTCAACCAATAAAAAAGTAAACTGAAGTGAAAATTCGTTTGTATATTTTTTACATGTGAAAGTGAAAAGGGACAATGAACACTCTTGAAGTACTTGGTGAAAAGAGAAAAATCGTCAATATCATTAGAACAAGTGAAAGTGGCTATTAGACAATGTAATGGTAGTACTTGGTGGTAAGGGACAATGCTGAACCGTCTAGATACATAAGTAGCATTACCTGATATCCGAGTCTTGCTTTAGTACGGTATCTTAATTTGAAAAATCTCTAAGGGTTTTCGTCGAAAAAGAATTGGGAATTACTATCGCCTGTCATCAAAACTAGTCTAACCTGTTGTTTTTTCTGCTTTACATACAAATCATAAAAAAAATATTTCAAGATGTTTAAAATATAACCCCCACCACTAGGCCTTACCAAAGCTTTCACACTGCCATCACATAGTAAAAACTGTATAATTGTGTATTGAAGTCTCACCAGTTCTGCTTCTTTAATGACTCCAGCGACGATGTCGTCAATGTTGTTTCTCTTTCTGTCCTCGTCTTCAGAGTAAGAAGGCTTTTGAAACGTCCTGCCCATCTCATTTGATTTGCGAGGAAAGGTATCTGGAACAGACACTGATTCGGTACATAAATTATAAAATAAAATATTAAAAATGTAGATAAATTTTAGACCTCTCTTATTGACTAATTAAATAATGAAGGACATGTTTTACACACTCTTATTGAAAATTGAATAAATGCTAATACGTATTTAACAGAATTGCTATAGACAACTAATTCTCAACTGAGTCTTACCGTCTAATAAGGTATGTTCCTCCGACGTTAATGATGTAGAGTCGCCCGGCGACGTCAACACTGTGGACTCGTCTGCCGCCGCCAAAACATCAGCTGACGTAATCGATATGAGTCCATTCTCTGATGTTAACACCACGGACGAACAGACATACGGATGAAGAAGGAGGAGAAACACAAAACGAGCAAGACATTTTACAATTGTCATTGTTAAATGTTATGGTTGTCGTGACGTTGTCGCCATTGTATTTTATCTGACACAATAGAGATATACGTATACATGTAGGTACAGGAGTTGATATCATATAAAAATAGCCGCAAATTTTATCGATGCGTTATTAAGATAAGTAGATATACCCAGATCACGTGACTGATGTTGTGACTTTGGTGTTTACATAGTCGTGATAAATCCTGGCCAGGTATTTCAAATGAAGTCTATTTTTTCTGCTCTATTTATAATGAAAATATAAATTACAAGTGCACATAAATAAAAGAAAAAAACAAACATTAATTTGTTAATTTTTGTTGTGCTGTGAAATATGTGTGATTCCACCAACCTGCCAATTACTTTGTCTTGTGACTTTGGATTTCTTTTTCTCTCTCTTCAATTTGTTTTGATAAATTTATTTATTTACGTATCGATCAATTAATTTTGATTTTTCTCCAACATGAAGTCCAATCTCTTGGTTTTTATCATTTTTCTGGTGCATTGTTTGTTTGTTTGATTAATCAACGTCCTATTAACAGCTATGGTCATGTAAGGACGGCCTCCCATGTATGCAGTAAAATGCGTGTATATTCATGTTGTGTCTAGTCTTGTATAGTGAAACTGTTGCCCTTTTTATAGTGCTATATCACTGAAGCATGCCGCCGCAGACACCAAGCAACACACCCCACCCGGTCAGGCATTTAATTAATAGTGGATATTATTGAAATTAATCTACAACTGTGAGTCTCTTTGTTGGATTGATAGAGAATTAAACTGATGTGATCCAGATTGACAAGTGAGTGGAGAGAAGGGATGTAAAGGGACATATTAGAATTCGTTACTGTCATATGCATGCATTTTCATATGTTTTCATTAAGTATTCTCGGATTTATTTTCTTAGTTATAGTAACGATAATAATCCACGTGGATAATGACCCGTTGTTTACTCTGATCAAGCTTGGTATGAATAACGATTCTTCTTTTCATGCGAC
Source organism: Argopecten irradians (assembly GCF_041381155.1). Lineage (NCBI taxonomy): Eukaryota > Metazoa > Mollusca > Bivalvia > Pectinida > Pectinidae > Argopecten > Argopecten irradians. The sequence goes on along the minus strand of NC_091137.1, from coordinate 14,514,564 downwards.
TATTTTCTATGTGGGCAAATAGGTAATAGCTCAGTTGTTTCACAACATACGGTAACTGGAAATGATACATTATATCAAGGACGTATACGAGAAGGATAAGTAATACTGGGTTTTGGGGAAGTACAAGGCAGGGGCTTTTGTTTGTGCGACGACTGATTTTCTTTGATATCCGCCGGCGCAGCCTTTGATGTAGCTTGCGGGTGCGAGGGTTACCGTCTTACTTTCTGAAGCGGGCCGTCATTTCATGAGCTGTCGTATTTTTTAACGCAAATTTAAGACATATCCGCTAAATATTCCGTACTTAAAGCAGTAATGAAAGTTGTGAAATTTAATAAACTTTACATTGGTGTTTCGTTTGACTCGATAAGACAAATATTTGTTAAGAAAAATGGTTTTTATTCCCGGTTCATAGGCGTCTCGCATGGTGCATAGTAATGTAAAGGGACAGTCACGAATCCTTCTCACTTATAAATTCTTTATTTTTGATTTAAACATATTTCATTGTGTAATTTTATATACAATGGGATTGGACATAAGTTTTCCAACTTATATGAAGCCCTCTCCCTACAGAATTATATAACTGAGAATACAAAAATGGCAAAAATATACAGATTTACAAGATTTTAGAGAGAGAGAGAGAGAGAGAGAGAGAGAGAGAGAGAGAGAAAGAGAGAGAGAGAGAGAGTTTATTTTAATAAATGTAAATAATTACTTAATTTATTGAAGTGTATGTATTTGTAATCACTCCCGATGCTGACGACTGAAGTTGTACTGATCGCTGTTCTTGTCTCGCTGCTTTACTTAGAGTTCATCACATCCCGTGCCTTGGTATCTTTCTCCTGTCAATCTGTTGCTTTCTTAATTACGTTTCTCTTCGTTAGCCAGCATCGGAAGGATATTAAGAAACATATTTTATTACATGTAGTTCATATTATAAATAGGAAACGTAAGAGGAGGAGGGAGGGGGTTAAAACCTATTACAGTCAGTTATTATTATTTCCTTTATTTCCTCCAATATTGAAGAGTTTACAGAAAACAATACATAAATAAAGAAAGAAACATTCTAACATACACACGTTACACACATATATACATATCTATCAATACAAGAAAATACTATTAGATATTCGACTACATTTGCCATTATCTAATAGCGGAGAATGCTTATAATAATTAGCTACAAACATATGTAGACGAGACATCACAAATGATACATACTGTTTGTAATAACAGATATATACGTATCAAGAGTCTATATATAAGGCTAGCACAAAAACATACATAATACAAATACTCTGGAGTTCACAAGATTTAGCATACATATAACTTCAGTTGAAGTTAATACAATCAAATATTTGCCTAAAAAAAGAAAAGAAAAAAGGTCAGTTATGAATACCACTTTGTACGAACATTTTGTTAACAATAATAATTGAATTTAGTCTAAAGTCTTCCAGTTCATTTTGAGATAAATGGTAGTTAAATAGTCCACCAAGAAGAACATGCAGTAGATGATATTTTGACATTGAATTGAGATAAAAAACAAAATCTATATCTTTCACAGTACTGATAATACACCACAGTTGGTCTCGCAAGGAATGAAGTTGTTTAATGTTCGCAATAATTGAATTCTCTGGTCAGCGTAATTATTACAGAAGAAGTGATGGGCATCTTCAATGGGAAGCCCACATTGGCATTGCTGGTAATCTATTAAATTAGAGCGGAATAAATCATTTTTAGGGTACTGCATCTATTTCTTAATCTGGCATGCAATATATTTGCGGTTCTATTTCCAATAGAATAATAAATAGGTACTTTCGTAAGATTATTTGGAGACTTTTTTAAAATGCTATATGAAACACTATTTCTAATATTTATATCTAGCTGGTTCCAAAGTCGGATAGTGGATGGAAAATACGATACGTTTGAAAGCCGGAGACGGAAATAAGGTAAATTAAAGTTGTTAGCATTTCGAAGATTATAGGAAGAATTTTCTTAGACTAATGGGGGTAATAATGTATAGAGGTAGTTGGGTGTAATTTTGTTATTTATTTTGTGAAATAGTTGTAGTTTTCTACGGGAACGACGGGAAGTAAGTGGTTCTAGACCGCTTTCCAAATACAGTGAATTTGTGCTAGCATAAGACGGTAGACCAGTAATTATTCTAGAAGATTCAAGCTGAAGTTTTTCTAATTTTTCTGCGTCACTAAGAGAACACCTGTCCCATCCCAAACCTCACAACAGTATTCAAACAGTGGCCGAATATGTGACTATATTATTTTTTATAAAGTGACTTTTTTTCTAATTTTTTGCGTTCACTATAGAGCACTCGCCACCCAAACCTCACAACAGTATTCAAACAGTGGCGAATATGTGACTTTTTATATTATTTTTTTTTATTAAAGTCTGTTTATTAAGAGGTTATTTAAGTTTTCGAAGAACACTTACCTGTTTTGATACCTGTTTACATATATTATCAATGTGGATATTCCATTTACAATTAGCTTCCAAAGTTACTCCTAAGTGCTTATGGTTATCTACAAAATCTACACTTACATTATTGAATTTGATATCGATTAGGTGATCATGTTCCGTATTAGAAATAAGTAAAGCTTCGTCTTTTGGGGGTTAAAAGTTACTAACTATTTATTTGCCCAATTTTGAATTTTCATAAGGTCTTCGCTAATGTTAGTTTCTATTTCTAAAATTGATGGCTCAGAGCATAGCAAAGAAGTATCATCAGCAAATAATTTAGACAGACTTTCGAGGTTGTCAGAAATATCGTTAATATACAATATAAAAAGGAACGGACCTAATACTGAGCCTTGGAGGACTCCAGAATTTGTAGATTTGACGGGAGATTTAGTATTTCCTACAAAAACTTGCTGTTTCCGATTACTGATGTAATTTTTAAACAATTTAGCAATTTTCCGCCTATACCATAATTTGCTAGTTTAGCATTCAGTCCCTTGTGCCACACACGATCGAATGCTTTCGAAATATCACAGAAAACTAAGCATGTTGAGTGCATTTTTTTTCAATATTTTCACATAAGGAATGGTAGATTTCAATAAATTGGTGAGATGAAGAATGTCCTAGTTGAAAACCTGACTATCATTTATATATGAGCGAATTATCAAGTAAGTAGTTGTTTAGATATTTGACTACCAATCTTTCAAAAACTTTTCCTATTGTACTTCAGAGAGATGTAGGTCTATAGTTAGTAGAATTATGCTTATCTCCTTTTTTAAAGGATGGCATGACTAAAGCTGATTTCCACTGTTTTGGGAAGATACTAATATCCAAGGAAGGTCTGAATATTAGAAATAAGGGTAATGCAATAGAAGATGCTGTGTGTTTTAGCATATTATGGCTGATTCCGTCGTGTCCTACTACTTTATTGATAGGTAAGGATTTAAGAATGTCTATAACGTCGGTGGGTTGAAATTGTATGTCAGTTATATTAGCGTCAGTCCTAATCTCTACCTCTGGAACGTCAATTTGTGAATCGTCAATAGTTGATATGGAAACAAAGTAATCATTTAATAAATTGGCTTTACCTACATCCGTCATATCAGGTTGCCCTGCATCGTTTAATAGAGGAGGAATAGAGTTGGTAGAGTCCGAGGTTTTTAATAGTCTCCGAATAATTTTCCAGTAGTTTCTAGGGTTCGAATCCGAGTGACGATCAAAAATGCCATTAATATCCGAATAAAAATTTTCTTTGATCTGCTTTTTATAATTGTTTACATGATTACGTTGTTTCCGAAAGTTAGCAAGAGTTAATGTTGTTCGATGTCGTTTCAAAATCTTTAAAAGTTTGTCTCGTTTTCTTAAATCTCGTCTAACCACGGCTTGTCATTAGGCCGAATAGTAATGGTTTTAGTTGGTATGCACTCCCCAGCTTTTTCTAGAAATTTGTCAAGTTCTTAATTAAATATATAAATATATTTACAATAAGGAAATTATATCAAACGGCACAAAAATAAATGAGAAAATTGCAACGCTTTAATCAAGAATTGTATTTAAAGCAGTTCAAATTCCTTGTGACGTCACAAATTCCTATCCAGTATTACTCATCTTGTACCTGTGTGGAATTACTGAAGCATGACGAATCAAGCTTACAGCGGACCAAGATTCCCATGTGTACAGTTACCTAAGACAAGCGTTTATGAGACTCGGTCAAGGTGTAGCGTTTTTACCTGTACTGTAATGGCGCACCTGGTAGTTTTGAAGATGACCTACTTTGGATAATTTTCACCTGATTACGGCTATAGAAACGAATATATATAACAAACAAGTATATTTAATGCCAAAGAGGGTAAGTTATTTGCAAATCGTTTACTTACCTGTACACAAAAACATCGTTATCCACCTGAGTCTAAAAAGTAGGAAGTAAACAATCGATTCAAAACAGGAGACATTGTCACCATGAGTCTGAAAGGTGTTGATTCCTTGGATGAAATTCCGTGGATTTTCCGAGTGGGCTTCATTCTATTACTTGTGTCCTGCCTTTTCCATGTGATTGGACTCGGAAGTGCCCATTGGGCCCTGACCGCCACAGATGAGTACGGCACAGTGGAGTTTGCTGGACTCTGGGAGAAATGTGCAGATTTGAATCTGGGAGGAGATGAGGCCGACTTCCAATGCCAAGGATTCGTCTGGGAAGATGTCCAGGTCTCTCGTAAGTCTCAATTCAAAAGTATACAAGGGTATATTGGCCTCGGCTGATATTGTTAAACCTTTATATGTTGTCTAAAAATAACTAAAGCATATCAGAAGTACTAAACAATAACAATTCCTATATATGCTTATGCAAAATAATGAAAAGTAACATTAGGCCTGCCCTATCTGTATCGCTAGTTTGAGAAACAGTACTAATAAGTACCGGGCTAGTTTTAATTTCTAAAATTTCACATTGCACATTTTACATATTGAATAAAAAATAATGCCTTTTTAATACATTCAATCCTTGTTCTTTTCAAATCCTTTTTAGTGTTAATGTCACAGGAGAGTAAATTTTAGGCAAGAAATAGAACTAACCTGGATTTTTTTGGTATTGAATTAAACAACTATTAAATTTAAAACATGTTTACTCATCCATTTGATGACATGCAGAATTTTATTAATTTACAAATTCTGTACTGAAGTGGAAAAAAAAAAAGAGATTATGAACCTCTACTTTATTTTTTACACAGACTGGTTCCGGACCATACAAACGATGCAGTCAATGAGTTTTATCGGAATGCTTGTGGTTGCTGCACTTGCTGCTATGTACATGTTTGTACCTGACCTGAGAGGGTATTCCACACTCCGATACATCTCCATCTTCCTCCTCTTCCTGGCAGGTGAGTTAAAAAGCGTACAGATAAACAGCACTATATCTGGTGGGCTCTAATATAACATCTTAGTGGGCTATACCGAATTTTACAAACTGTACAGGGTAAATCTCATTTTGGGTCATACTCAGGCAATATTTAAACAATAAGTCACCTCTATCAAGACTATTTTAATGTCATTTTGGTTTTCATCATCAACTAAAGAAGTTATACTGAACCTAAGAAGGTTAAATACTCTTAATTGTTTTACAAATTTGATTCTCAATATTAAAAAAGGAAGCAAGGAGATTATGATACAGCATGTTGGGTGAATATCTATAAAAATTGTTTAAGTCAATGACCTTGACCTTAGTTCATAATAAAGGGGTCAAAGAGTTTATACTAAGTACAGCTCAGTATTGGGACAATAGTATGTTGGAGGTCTATCAAGATTGTATTGCTAAAGCATTAACTTAAACAAAATCAATGTCCGACTTGACATTCAAAACTACCAAGGTAGTCCATCTATTGGCTATTAAAATCTCAGACAAGGTAGTTACTTAACAGTAACACTGATTGTAGGTCTGTGGTTTTCCACTGGGTAATCTGGTCTCAACAATAGAATAAATTTGGCATATTTTTATGTGCTTATCTATCAACCATCTATGTTAGATATAATTTTGTTAGTATTTGGTATCTAATGATTTGTCCTTCACTTGACAGGAATCTTTATTGTGACAACATGTATTGTGTTTGGATCACTGAAAGACGTCCAGAAAGCGAGAACCATGCCTAACTCGTACGTCAAACTGTCCTGGAGTTTTGTACTGGCATTATTGGCTGGCATCCTTGACTTTGTCGTTGCTGTTATCTTCATCATTGGAGGGGAGAGGAACGATTAGATAATTTAATATTTGTAGAACTTGGAGGAGAGAGGAATGATTAGATAATTTAATATTTGTAGAACTACTACTAGCTAGTGTGTTTTGGAGAAAAGATGATAGGGGAAAAAGAGACCAAAAAATCTGTTAAATATATATCAAAGTTTTTTTTGCATAAATAAAATCCAGACATGAAAAACATATTTGTGTAGATAATTTCAAAAACCTTTTTAATGATTATTTTGAGTGCTTAATATATAAACTCACAACAGCCAGGGGTTACAGTCACCATACCCCTTAGCTTGCTCGGATGGAACCTTACAACAATAACATGTTTTTCTCCAAAGTACATTTGATTCAATATACATACCCCCCGGTAATCAAGTTTCATACATGGAAAAAGATAACCTTTTCAAGTATTATATTGACATTTCCCATCACTACTTCTTAGATATAGACACAATTCTTTATGTCAACACTTACATATTTTCTAGTCAAAGGTCATCCAAAAAAAGAAATCTTTTCTGGTATTGCATATTTTTCTTCAAACCATTATAACCAACTAGCATTGAGAGAAAGTTAAGCCAATTACCATCTGTATTGAAAATTTAAAAAATGCTGATTTTTTTAGACAGCATACTATATCTTTGCAGACGATTGACCTAAAGCATCCAAATATTTTGTGTAGATAAAAATTTGGATCATTAATTTTTGGTGCATACTTTTGATTGGCTGTGTTGTTCTACAAAAAAGTGTCAATAATTTTTTATCAATCTGAATAATTCATTATGTCTTTCATTTTTAATTTGACTGGCATTGATCCATTTAAATATCATTTCTTTATCCATGACGTTTTCTAAGGAATTATATAAATGTATCAGATATCAATATTGTCTTTAAAGAATTCATTGAATGAAATGATTAAACAATAGCATTCAAAACATTATTTCATCCTTTATTATTTTTTTTTTATTTCTCTCCAAAGATCACATGTTCAAATCTCATTGTTATCTACCGTATCTATTTTGATTAATATATTTTCTCAATTATTCAGAAAAAGGACCTTGCCATACACTACTTGTATCAAACCTTCATTAATCTTGATCATCCTATTGTGTAGATTTTCAAATTACTATCAGAGGGAAAAATATCTCATCATTTGAATTATAATTACCCATCATCTTTGTTAATTAATTCTATTGCAATTATTTTTTGTAATTTTGATAATAAGATTGTGAATCATAAGTTTTATTCATGATTGTGTATAGTGTACATATATAATTAACATTCAATTTGTATATATATCAATATATTCACAACAGAATTTATTTTTGTACTGAAACAAAATTTTTCATTACTTAGATTTACCAATTCATCAAAACTTTTATATTTTATTTTCTTTTTCTGTTGCCAGTATTGTATAATTTAAAAATATACAAAGATAAAAAAATTACGTTTTAAATTAGACTGATGGAGATGAATCATTGTTTCCACAGTGGAATAGATAATTATTAACTTCCCAACGTTAAATAAAAAAGAATATGTGATAATTTATTTAAGTTTGCTAATTTTCTTGAGAAAAAATAACAGGTATATTATGGTACTAAAATTAAGCTGGCTATTCAATTTCTTATTAAAAATATACAATATTAATAACGAAGAAAAGCGATTCTGCAGATTTCATTTGTACATTTCATTATCAATATCATAAGTCTATTATTAATATTATACACCAGCAGCAAAGAGATACTTTAAACTACAGTTGCTATTTGTAACATGCATTATAATGAAAAGGAAATGTAATCTAGATGTATTAAAATGTTGGTAATTAGAAATGGACTCGAGGATCAAAGATGCAGGAGGTTGTAGTTTTGTTTCATACCTTTCAATAATAAATCACCTTGTTACTAAGATTTTTTGTTCGTAACAATTTGATTTATTCATTCTCCATGTGATTAAAATCAGCTTTTATTACAAGTGTACAGATAACTTTTAATACCAGAATCCTTAGTGATATCTCTTTCAGTACTAAGTTTTTGACATAAGTACATAAGGGCATTGGTTGTTCCTATCAATATCATTGTATGATATTGTTGACCAAATGATATTACAGGTTTTTATCTTCGAACTTCTTCTTTTCCATACAAAATAGACACGTGCAGATCATGAGCCTTAGGTCTATTCACTTTAATCAAAGTGGTGTGATTTTAATACTGTAAATTCAACTTGTTCATGGTTAACTGATTTTATTTTTTTTAGTGAAAATGTTTGATAATTGAAGGTACGTTTAAAAATAACTTTTCAAAAGTTTTGTAATATTATTACCGCAGATAATTTACCATAACAAATTAAATAATTATTATATCATTGGTTTTTTTTTCATGAAAGAAAAGTTTTAGCAGCCAATCAGTTATTCTTTATCTTAGAATTGAAAATAATGTACAAATTCTACTAATACTTGCTGATTCTGCCATACAGGCATTTAGTTAACTGCTGAAGTACATTATAGATGTGAAGAAGAATATATACATGTATATCTATATACTCCGACAACTATGCATCGTAATCCTAGGAAATAGATTGTCTTGTTTGAATTATCTCCCTTTGTGTAGATTTTGTACATAGTTTTTTCATTGATTTACCATATGTATTTTATGTAAAATTGTTATGTAACAAACAATAAAGAAAAGATTTAAGATAAAGTGTCAAGTTTTGGTTGTCATTGATAGAATTTATTTATCCATTATAATTACTACCTTGTTCTAGTGTCTTGAAAAATAGACATGAAGTATTGTAATTACAATATTAGAATATTTTCTTAAGTTTGTATTAGTGATAACCATTAACAAAATTCTTTCATTCTATATGATCCTTCAACTTGAGAATTTTAAGAATTCCATGTTCTTGTAATAATTAGATGAAACAAAATTTTAATGATATCATCACATTTATTGCACTTTAATATATACAGTCAGTATGTACAAGTGTGTATGTAACAAAATGAAAACAATACTTTCTCCACTTGACATGATTAAGTGTTATCATAGCACCCATAAGCTAACAATAATTCATTCTTATCTATCTAGTGATGAACCGAACAGACCCTAAAATGTACATCAGTCTAAGTAAGCACTATTAACAATAAGAAATGATGAAATGTCGATGTTTCTTCACAAATATATATCCCCTTTTCTTTTCATGTTTTTTTTTTTTTTTTAAGATTTAGGGAGATAAAATTCTCCATTTCGTTGACCAGGATTAAATAACATGTTTTATTATACATTCTAACACTTGTGGAAGATGTTTGTTTTGGTTCATGCATTATTGTTCTCCTAAGAATTGGAATGAATTCCAATAGTATGTTATAACATGTCACCAATGTATGAATAAAGTATTACTAGTCCGTTCTCTCCGGAAAGTCAGCACTATAATACTATCAATTGTATAATCCAAGACAGCTGCTTACCACCATTTTGGTCCCAATGTGGTCTATGCACAACTACCAAGGTACCACAGATATGGTACATAATTATCAAGCCTATAAAAAGATATGGGATATTTGTTTTGATAGACACATAGATATCTATATTTGATAGGAAGACAGGTACAAAACAATAGTATATAAAACACTGTTCTGATTTGGCAAGCATTCATGTTGATATTTCTTTATATCACCTCAATTACCATTTGTTGTTGGAGTAATTGTCTACAGGTAAAACGAAAGTAGATTTTTGTTTTTCTTCTCATGGGCATGCATGAGATTCTAGAAATGAAAAATTGGGACTATACTGTTGTATGTAAACTGGTTACATCGGTTCATAATGACACATTTTATTTTCCCACATTTTCATCATTCTTGCTGCCAGAATCCTCCTCCATATCCTGTTCCTCTTCATCCTAAAATATATCATACACATTATTTAATAGATATTTTATAATGAAAATATCTACATTAATCAAGAAAGCAAGTTACCTCCCCTTATTACTAGACCATCTTTATATATCAAAATGAAAGCAAATTAAAATTGTAGTAAGTTATTTCCCTCATTAATGGCATATCCACACAAGCGATAAAGAAAGTATTATCCCCTTAAAACAAAAATAATGTTGTCCAAATTAAGAAAGAAAGTTATTGACACAACAGAGCAAACCATCCACGCCAATTTCATATTGGGAGCTTAACAAAAATTATCTCCCCTTATAACAACGTATTGGTGCACATATCTTTGAATCCATCTCCAAATGTATATTCGAACTAAGTATTATAATGGTTTGATAGAAGCGTTAGATGTACCGAGTTATCTGTAGGGTCACAGGCCTCACAATGCCAGGAGTATCCACGCTGTTTGGGTGATTTTTTAGCTGGTGGATCCAAACATCCAAAGTGGTAGCTCAGCTTGCACTCATCACAACTGTCAAATATTTACATATGAAATTAACATTTTCTTCTCTTTCTAGCTGACATATAACTAACAGCAAAATAACACATGAATGTAATATTTAAAAAAATTCTACAAAAATGTGTTTAAATACTTAAATACATGTTATACATGCATTTGATCAGACATTTGGGAAGAATGAAAGAAAGCTTGAGAAACCATCATATAAGAACTGTACACACCATCTCCAAAGGTTTCTTTAATTAAAATATCATAGACCGTTACACACATTCCCGGGAGCCTATTGTACCCTATATCGCATTACACTGTGTACCTGACAGTGTTGCTATAGTCCCCCAGACCGTTGCACATGTCACACATTCCTGGGGACCTATCTGTACCCTATATCACACTACACTGTGTACCTGACAGTGTTGGTATAGTCCCCCAGACCGTTACACACGACACACATTCCCGGGAGCCTATCTGTACCCTATATCACACTACACTGTGTACCTGACAGTGTTGGTATAGTCCCCCAGACCGTTACACACGACACACATTCCCGGGAGTCTATCTGTACCCTATATCACACTACACTGTGTACCTGACAGTGTTGCTATAGTCCCCCAGACCGTTACACACACGACACACATTCCTGGGGGCCTATCTGTACCCTATATCACACTACACTGTGTACCTGACAGTGTTGGTATAGTCCCCCAGACTGTTACACACACACACATTCCGGGGAGCCTATCTGTACCCTATATCACACTACACTGTGTACCTGACAGTGTTGGTATAGTCCCCCAGACTGTTACACACACACACATTCCCGGGAGTCTATCTGTACCCTATATCACACTACACTGTGTACCTGACAGTGTTGGTATAGTCCCCCAGACCGTTACACACGACACACATTCCCGGGAGCCTATCTGTACCCTATATCACACTACACTGTGTACCTGACAGTGTTGGTATAGTCCCCCAGACCGTTACACACGACACACATTCCTGGGAGCCTATCTGTACCCTATATCACACTACACTGTGTACCTGACAGTGTTGGTATAGTCCCCCAGACTGTTACACACGACACACATTCCTGGGAGCCTATCTGTACCCTATATCACACTACACTGTGTACCTGACAGTGTTGGTATAGTCCCCCAGACCGTTACACACAGACACACATTCCTGGGAGCCTATCTGTACCCTATATCACACTACACTGTGTACCTGACAGTGTTGGTATAGTCCCCCAGACCGTTACACACGACACACATTCCTGGGAGTCTATCTGTACCCTATATCACACTACACTGTGTACCTGACAGTGTTGGTATAGTCCCCCAGACCGTTACACACGACACACATTCCTGGGAGCCTATCTGTACCCTATATCACACTACACTGTGTACCTGACAGTGTTGGTATAGTCCCCCAGACCGTTACACACGACACACATTCCTGGGAGTCTATCTGTACCCTATATCACACTACACTGTGTACCTGACAGTGTTGGTATAGTCCCCCAGACTGTTACACACGACACACATTCCCGGGAGCCTATCTGTACCCTATATCACACTACACTGTGTACCTGACAGTGTTGGTATAGTCCCCCAGACCGTTACACACGACACACATTCCTGGGAGTCTATCTGTACCCTACATCACACTACACTGTGTACCTGACAGTGTTGGTATAGTCCCCCAGACCGTTACACACGACACACATTCCTGGGAGCCTATCTGTACCCTATATCACACTACACTGTGTACCTGACAGTGTTGGTATAGTCCCCCAGACCGTTACACACGACACACATTCCCGGGAGTCTATCTGTACCCTACATCACACTACACTGTGTACCTGACAGTGTTGGTATAGTCCCCCAGACCATTACACACGACACACATTCCCGGGAGTCTATCTGTACCCTATATCACACTACACTGTATACCTGACAGTGTTGGTATAGTCCCCCAGACCGTTACACACGACACACATTCCCGGGAGTCTATCTGTACCTATATCACACTCCACTAACACTGTGTACCTGACAGTGTTGTATAGTCCCCCAGACCGTTACACACGACACACACATTCCCGGGAGTCTATCTGTACCCTATATCACACTACACTGTGTACCTGACAGTGTTGGTATAGTCCCCCAGACCGTTACACACGACACACATTCCCGGGAGCCTATCTGTACCCTATATCACACTACACTGTGTACCTGACAGTGTTGGTATAGTCCAGAGTCCCCCAGACCGTTACCACACGACACACATTCCCGGGAGCCTATCTGTACCCTATATCACACTACACTGTGTACCTGACAGTGTTGGTATAGTCCCCCAGACCGTTACACACGACACACATTCCCGGGAGTCTATCTGTACCCTATATCACACTACACTGTGTACCTGACAGTGTTGGTATAGTCCCCCAGACCGTTACACACGACACACATTCCTGGGAGCTATCTGTACCCTATATCACACTACACTGTGTACCTGACAGTGTTGGTATAGTCCCCCAGACTGTTACACACGACACACATTCCCGGGAGCCTATCTGTACCCTATATCACACTACACTGTGTACCTGACAGTGTTGGTATAGTCCCCCAGACCGTTACACACGACACACATTCCCGGGAGTCTATCTGTACCCTATATCACACTACACTGTATACCTGACAGTGTTGGTATAGTCCCCCAGACCATTACACACGACACACATTCCCGGGAGTCTATCTGTACCCTATATCACACTACACTGTGTACCTGACAGTGTTGGTATAGTCCCCCAGACCGTTACACACGACACACATTCCCGGGAGTCTATCTGTACCCTATATCACACTACACTGTGTACCTGACAGTGTTGGTATAGTCCCCCAGACCGTTACACACACGACACACATTCCCGGGAGTCTATCTGTACCCTATATCACACTACACTGTGTACCTGACAGTGTTGGTATAGTCCCCCAGACCATTACACACGACACACATTCCCGGGAGTCTATCTGTACCCTATATCACACTACACTGTGTACCTGACAGTGTTGGTATAGTCCCCCAGACCGTTACACACGACACACATTCCCGGGAGCCTATCTGTACCCTATATCACACTACACTGTGTACCTGACAGTGTTGGTATAGTCCCCCAGACCGTTACACACGACACACATTCCCGGGAGTCTATCTGTACCCTACATCACACTACACTGTGTACCTGACAGTGTTGGTATAGTCCCCCAGACCGTTACACACGACACACATTCCTGGGGAGTCTATCTGTACCCTATATCACACTACACTGTGTACCTGACAGTGTTGGTATAGTCCCCCAGACCGTTACACACGGACACATTCCTGGGAGTTATCTGTACCCTACATCACACTACACTGTACACTGTACCTGACAGTGTTGGTATAGTCCCCCAGACCGTTACACACGACACACATTCCCGGGAGTCTATCTGTACCCTATATCACACTACACTGTGTACCTGACAGTGTTGGTATAGTCCCCCAGACCGTTACACACGACACACATTCCTGGGAGTCTATCTGTACCCTATATCACACTACACTGTGTACCTGACAGTGTTGGTATAGTCCCCCAGACCGTTACACACGACACACATTCCCGGGAGTCTATCTGTACCCTATATCACACTACACTGTGTACCTGACAGTGTTGGTATAGTCCCCCAGACTGTTACACACGACACACATTCCCGGGAGTCTATCTGTACCCTACATCACACTACACTGTGTGTACCTGACAGTGTTGGTATAGTCCCCCAGACCGTTACACACGACACACATTCCCGGGAGCCTATCTGTACCCTATATCACACTACACTGTGTACCTGACAGTGTTGGTATAGTCCCCCAGACTGTTACACACGACACACATTCCCGGGAGTCTATCTGTACCCTATATCACACTACACTGTGTACCTGACAGTGTTGGTATAGTCCCCCAGACCGTTACACACGCACACATTCCTGGGGAGCCTATCTGTACCCTATATCACACTACACTGTGTACCTGACAGTGTTGGTATAGTCCCCCAGACCGTTACACACGACACACATTCCCGGGAGTCTATCTGTACCCTATATCACACTACACTGTGTACCTGACAGTGTTGGTATAGTCCCCCAGACCGTTACACACGACACACATTCCTGGGAGCCTATCTGTACCCTATATCACACTACACTGTGTACCTGACAGTGTTGTATAGTCCCCCAGACCGTTACACACGACACACATTCCCGGGAGTCTATCTGTACCCTATATCACACTACACTGTGTACCTGACAGTGTTGGTATAGTCCCCCAGACCGTTACACACGACACACATTCCTGGGAGTCTATCTGTACCCTATATCACACTACACTGTGTACCTGACAGTGTTGGTATAGTCCCCCAGACCGTTACACACGACACACATTCCTGGGAGTCTATCTGTACCCTATATCACACTACACTGTGTACCTGACAGTGTTGGTATAGTCCCCCAGACCGTTACACACGACACACATTCCCGGGAGTCTATCTGTACCCTATATCACACTACACTGTGTACCTGACAGTGTTGGTATAGTCCCCCAGACCATTACACACGACACACATTCCCGGGAGTCTATCTGTACCCTATATCACACTACACTGTGTACCTGACAGTGTTGGTATAGTCCCCCAGACCGTTACACACGACACACATTCCTGGGAGCCTATCTGTACCCTATATCACACTACATTGTGTACCTGACAGTGTTGGTAAAGTCCCCCAGACTGTTACACACGACACACATTCCTGGGAGCCTATCTTTATCCTATATCACACTACACTATGTACCTGACAGTGTTGGTAAAGTCCCCCAGACCGTTACATACGGCACACATTAACTCCTCGCGGGACTGTTCCTCTTTCCCTCCCCGCTGTTTCTTGGATGGAGGTGGCTGGCCCAGTTTGATTAATGTGTCAGGTGTTGGTTCAGTCTACAGCATTCAAATGAAAAAATAGATAATTACAAATCAATACTTTTTTATGTTGAGGTATTCAATGTACAAGGTATATTTAATTTGAGTCAATTTTAATTCATTTCATAATTTGCAGCCCATCAGTACAAATGAGTGTAGATAGGATACATAAACATTTACATATAGATAGATAACTCAACAATTTTTTATGGTAAAGAGATTTTCATTAATACTTTAGTAGTATCATAAAGAAGTAGATATGATAGGACCAGTCTTTGGCCTTAATTTTTCAGGCTGAAAAATATTAACTCTGATCCACATCAATTTCACTTCAATAAATACACTCATACTTGCCATTCATCAAAACATAACTTTGTATAACCATGTACACGATGTGCTCCACCTATGACGTCATCAAATTGATGATTTTCCTCTTTTCGCCAAATTTTGTTAAAAATTCATTATCTTTAGGTTAGAAAAGGCTTGAAATGGATTTGGCCGCCACATTCGAGCAACTTTATATTTTGCATGGATATGCGTAAATACATGATACACAACGTGTGAAAATATCTTTCTGCTCCACGAAGGCGGCCACATTCATTTTTAGAGAAAACCACTCAAAAAGTATGATTTTTCAAGGGTTTTTGTGAAAAATGGCAGGAAACTGCATGTTGATGACGTCATAGTGAACATAATTGGCACATGTGGGATATTTTCAGGATGTAATGTGTTAACAAATGTATTCAACTGTTATATGGCAAAGTATGTTGTTCTTTACTGGAGAATTAATTTTGGGGCCATATTCGAGTCTTAACGTACCTTCTCCTTTATCTTAAAATTTACTCAACATTGTAAATCTTTTAAATTGGTTGAGTTTACTGTTGACTGTTTTACTGTATCGCTCACCTGGTTTGTAATGCCAAGTAATGTAATTAAAACAAGAGGCCCAGAGGGCCTGTATCGCTCACCTGGTTTGTAATGCCTAGGAATGTTCTGAATTCAAGTTCATTGTTTCTTTTCTGAATTCCCTTATTAGGCCCCATCTTTCTGCTCCAGGGGGTCAAAGCCAAAATTTATACAAATTCTGTTAACCCCAAGGATGTTTCTGGGCCAAATTTGGTTAAAATCCAAGCAGAACTATATGACTATTAGCGATTTACAGTATTTACCTCTATTTCCCCTATTGGGCCCCGCCCCTCCTGCCCCCAGGGGGTCAGAGCCAAAATTTATACAATTTCCTGTTCTCTTTCCCCCAAGGATGTTTCTGGTCAAATTTAGTTACAATCCATGCAGAAATCTAGGACCAAATTTGGCCACAAACATCCTTGGCGAAAGGGGAACAGAACTTGTATAAAATTTGCTCGACCTGGGGCAGGAGGGGCGGGCCAAATAGGGAAATAAGATAACCTCTATTTCCCCTATTGGGCCCCGCCCCTCCTGCCCCCGGGGGGTCAGAGCATAAATTTATACAAGTTCTGTTCCCCTTCTGCCAAGGATGTTTGTGGCCAAATTTGGTTACAATCCATGCAGAACTCTAGGAAAAGTAGCGATTTAAAGGATTTACCTCTATTTCCCCTATTGGGCCCCACCCCTCTTGCCCCCAGGGGATCAGAGCCAAAATTCATACAAGTTCTGTTCCCCTTCCTCCAAGGATGTTTCTGGTCAAATTTGGTTACAATCCATGCAGAACTCTAGGACAAGTAGCAATTTATAAGATTACCTCTATTTCCCCTATTGGGCCCCGCCCCTCCTGCCCCCAGGGGTCAGAGCCAAAATTTATACAAGTTCTGTTCCCCTTTCGCCAAGGATGTTTGTGGCCAAATTTGGTTACAATCCATGCAGAACTCTAGGACAAGTAGCGATTTATAGGATTTACCTCTATTTCCCCTATTGTGCCCCGCCCCTCCTGCCCCCGGGGGGTCAGAGCCAAAATTTTTACAAGTTCTGTCCCCCTTCCCCCAAGGATGTTTGTGGCAAAATTTGGTTACAATCCATGCAGAACTCTAGAACAAGTAGCGTTTTATAGGATTTACCTCTATTTCCCTTATTGGGCTCTGCCCCTCCTGCCCCCAGGGGGTCAGAGCCAAAATTTACATAAGTTCTGTTCCCCTTCCACTAAGGATGTTTGTGGCCAAATTTGGTTACAATCCATGCAGAACTCTAGGACAAGTAGCGATTTATAGGATTTACCTTTATTTTCCCTATTGGGCCCCGCCCCTCCTGCCCCGGGGAGTCAGAGCCAAAATTTATACAAGTTCTGTTCCCCTTCTCTCAAGGATGTTTGTGGCCAAATTTGGTTACAATCCATGCAGAACTCTATGACTAGTAGCGATTTAAAGGAAATGTTGACGGATGGACGACGGACGGACGGATGACGGACGCCGCGCCATGACATAAGCTCACCGGCCCGTCGGGCCAGGTGAGCTAAAAAACATGTGTAGGAATGAAATATAACAAAGTTAGGAACAAAATTTCTACCACAATAGGCGGTGTTATTCAACTCTCAGGACATGGAATAAACACTGCCGCTGTTGATTAACAATTTGTTTATACCACACGTGGTATAAACTCTGTACGCACTCTGATTGGCTGACATGGTGAACTTTAACCGAACTACTTCTTTCCCTGTGTCACGTCATCATTGTCAACGTCATCAATAATCAAATGACGTCATTCTATGTTTTGATGGCTGCTTGACGTCCAAAACTGCTGTTGGAAAGCGTATGCGCCATGGTCATTGTGTCAAAATATGTGACGTTTTCATACATGTTAAATTGACCTTTAGTACTAATTATATATCTTGCCGGACAAGGATTTTACTGTTGAGTTTCATAGTTTTAACGTGTATTAAACAAACTTGATCTTGACGGTAATGGCTTGATGATTATCTGGCGGGAAATAGACGATGCCGTGTCATGCGAATGCTTTTACATGTATACATGTAGTATGACATTGAGTTTTATTTTCTGGAAGCAATTTTGAAGATTTGAACTCAATAAGACGTTAAATGAGTATTATTTGACCCTAAAGATGTTCCCAACAAGGACATAGTCATTCAGATCCCCTGCCAATGGAGAGCTAAATCAATTAATGCATTAATTTTATATGCTAGTAAGAGTATAGGGAAAGTATTTTAAAACCCAACTGCAATTGAAGAATATATACAAAACATATTTATGGTTTTTTTAACAAAGTGAAACCAACTTTGAAAACATTTGCTTCTTTGAAAAATACCAGAACTGATCTTAGCTTTAACAAAGTTCAGCAGCTAACAGTGCGATTTTTTATTTGTTTTAAACAGCGACGAGTTACATAGGAATTAAGTGAATGTTCATAGTAATTGAGTTTGATATATCTGAGTTTTACTGCATGCATATTAAATAAAAAGTAAAGCATAATACAAAATTAGAAGTCCTACATCAAATGTGTCTATGAAGTTTCATGGAAATACCTCTGCTGGTTTTAGAGTTGTGCTCCGGAAACCATTCTTACACAAAAATCTGCCATTTTCAGCAATGTTTCCATGGTTACAGAAAAAAGAACAAAAAGTGAAAACCTTAAAATAGCAAAAGGCACTACTAGACCATAAGAACAATGTGTCTATGAAGTTTCATGGAAATATCTCTGCTGGTTTTAGAGTTGTACTCCGGAAACGATTCTTACACAAAAATCTGCTATTTTCAGCAATGTTTCCATGGTTACAGAAAAAAGTACAAAAAGTGAAAACCTAAAAATAGCAAAAGGCACTACTAGACCATAAGAACAATGTGTCTATGAAGTTTCATGGAAATATCTCTTCTGGTTTTAGAGTTGTGCTCCGGAAACGATTCTTACACAAAAATCTGCCATTTTCAGCAATGTTTCCATGGTTACAGAAAAAAGAACAAAAAGTGAAAAACCTTAAAATAGCAAAAGGCACTACTAGACCATAAGAACAATGTGTCTATGAAGTTTCATGGAAATATCTCTGCTGGTTTTAGAGTTGTGCTCCGGAAACGATTCTTACACAAAAATCTGCCATTTTCAGCAATGTTTCCATGGTTACAGAAAAAAGTACAAAAAGTGAAAACCTTAAAATAGCAAAAGGCACTACTAGACCATAAGAACAATGTGTCTATGAAGTTTCATGGAAATATCTCTTCTGGTTTTAGAGTTGTGCTCCGGAAACGATTCTTACACAAAAATCTGCTATTTTCAGCAATGTTTCATGATTACGGAAAAAATGGAAAAAATGAAAACCTAAAAATAGCAAAAGGCACTACAAGACCATAAGACCAATGTGTCTATGAAGTTTCGTGGAAATATCTCTTCTGGTTTTAGAGTTATGCTTCAGAAACGAACCTGGTACAAAAATATGATATTTTCAGCAATGTTTCCATGGTTACAGAAAAAATGGAAAAAATGAAAACCTAAAAATAGCAAAAGGCACTACTAGACCATAAGACCAATGTGTGTATGAAGTTTCGTGGAAATATCTCTACTGGTTTTAGAGTTATGCTCCGGAAACCATTCGTACGGACGGACAGACGGAACCCATTTGTATATCCCCCGCCAACTTTGTTGGGCGGGGGATAAATATTACTACACCTTATTTGCATATTTCGGTAAATACATGTTACCGTATCCCTGCCGTATTTCTATCGGCTAAAACCGAATATTATTGTGTTAGAAACAGGTTACACTATTCATGGTTGTTGAATATTGAATTTATTCCACACTCGTAAGTTATTTTTTAAAAGTTACAAAAGACACTCGCTAAAGCTCATGTCTTTTGTAACTTTTAAAAAATAACACACTCATTTGGAATAAATTCAATATTCAACAACCACTTTCAATATTCAACAACCACTCATTGTGTAACCTCTATATAACAAAGGACTAATCGATAACTAGATTTTCTGTGGTTTAAATAATTACGGACGTCAATGTAGATTTTAGGCCTGGATCACAAACGGTGCTGTTTGGGGCCTGCATGCATGACTTCTGCTACATGTACATACTGAAATATCTTTCAGGTAAATCAGCAAAATGTGTGCTTTTCCTAGAAATTTTCTACTTTATGTCACTTATGTCAGATATGTATCGGTACTGAAACTGATTTTTACCGATTTGAACTCAAATAATTCGAATGCACGTTTTTTCTGAAGCTTATTTTTGGGGAAATGGGCGTGTTTATAGAAATGGGTCAACCAATAAAAACAAGCGCTGCATTCCCAGAATAAACCTACAGTCGTGTGTATAGATGCACAGGTAACTAGTCCATCCACATAAGGAAGTAATGCAGCCATGCCTTTCAAATCCCGAGCCGACAGTAATAATTGAATTAAGTTGAGTCAGTTATTTAAGTTTCTCACAAATTGAGCCCCTTAGACACAGTGGTTTTCGACTTATTACCAATAGGTACCTTTACATTAGATCCCCCTGTATCTGCTTGGTCCACACTAGGTTTACTGGTAGTAGGACTGTTTACTGATGATAAATCATCCTTGTTCACTTTCTTCTTCTGTCTCCCTTTCTTGGCACCGCCTTTCACGTACTTTGGTAACTAAACATGTGTAATGAAAAATGATATAAAGTAAACCACAAAATTATTGATAAGAATTAATAGATTTTAGCATTCTGAACACAAAGTAAAAGCATAATATTTTTAACAAACTTAGTAGAACTCATGCCAGCATGCTACAGACAAATTGTTGTGTGTCTAAGCCTTTCATTATCAAATTTATCTTGTTCAAAGATTTCCTCATATTTGATACCTTTCACCTTGAATAAAGGTCAAAGTCATTCATTTGCCATATGAACAAACTTGATAGTGCTTCATACCAGTATGCTATTGTTTATTGAGAAGGTTTTTGCCTTTTTGACTCATGTAACCTTGAATGAAAGTTAAGGTCATTTGTTTGAATAAACATGGTCTCTTAGACTCATACATAAGTTCTTTAAGAACTCTGCATTAGCATAATTATTTGACTCCAGTGATGGGTAATTTGTTTGAACAAATTTTGTAGCATTTCATACCAGCACAACTACAGACCAAATATGGTTCTATGGGGTATTTAGAACAAGATGAAAATGTGAACATGTAACATTATCTTACAACAATGGTCACCGCTAGTCAAAAGGATATCTCAATAAGTGAACTGGGATCGGAAAATCCAGTCAAAGACATACATATATTTCACTAAACATGAATTTATATCTTCACTACAGACAGCACCTTTCTTCTGTCAGTTTTTCATACCTTTTCAAATTCGTATTTAAGGTCAGGTGACCACTTGAAGGGCTCTTTGATTTTCTCTCTGAGTCTGCGTGGAGCATTCATGTCCTCTTTACTGCCCTCCTCTGGGCCACTACTCGAGTGATCACACTCTGAACATTGCCTGGGGAAATGGTAATGTAACAAATCAATATGGACACAAAAGAATACTCTTTACTATGCATACATGGCAAGCATAAAGTAGATCATAGAATGCACATGATGTTATCCAAATAGAATTATCATTGATTCAGAAATGACACCATTTCCTAATTAATAATAACAAGCAATGTGTGATCCAATTTGTCCCATTCTACCACTCACACTAGGCCTTAGTTTACTTTATGAACTATGTTGTTATCTGCTAAGTTGAAAACTCCATACAAACTAATAGACCACTTACCAGCCCATGAGCTTGGTTTTCTTCGGCATGCGAGTGAGTGGGGGATCCAGACAGCCAAGGTGATAGTACTTTTTACACAGGTCACACCGGACCAGCAGGTGTGGGTTACATGACTTTTTACATATAGCACACCTGTCAGGTAAGGAAGCTCATTAACAACACTAATCTTACATAGTAAACTTACATCAGCACACCTGTCAGGTAAGGAAGCTAATTAACAACACTAATCTTACATAGTAAACTTACATACAGCACACCTGTCAGGTAAGGAAGCTAATTAACAACACTAATCTTACATAGTAAACTTACAAACATACATCAGCACACCTGTCAGGTAAGGAAGCTCATTAACAACACTAATCTTACATAGTAAACTTACATACAGCACACCTGTCAGGTAAGGAAGCTAATTAACAACACTAATCTTACATAGTAAACTTACATACAGCACACCTGTCAGGTAAGGAAGCTAATTAACAACAATCTTACATAGTAAACTTAATACAGCACACCTGTCAGGTAAGGAAAACAAATTAACAACACTAATCTTACATAGTAAACTTACAAACAGCACACCTGTCAGGTAAGGAAGCTAATTAACAACACTAATCTTACATAGTAAACTTACATACAGCACACCTGTCAGGTAAGGAAGCTAATTAACAACACTAATCTTACATAGTAAACTTACATACAGCACACCTGTCAGGTAAGGAAGCTAATTAACAACACTAATCTTACATAGTAAACTTACATACAGCACACCTGTCAGGTAAGGAAGCTCATTAACAACACTAATCTTACATAGTAAACTTACATACAGCACACCTGTCAGGTAAGGAAGCTAATTAACAACACTAATCTTACATAGTAAACTTACATACAGCACACCTGTCAGGTAAGGAAGCTCATTAACAACACTAATCTTACATAGTAAACTTACATACAGCACACCTGTCAGGTAAGGAAGCTAATTAACAACACTAATCTTACATAGTAAACTACACAGCACACTTACATAACAGCACATACACTGTCAGGTAAGGAAGCTCAATTAACAACACTAATCTTACATAGTAAACTTACATACAGCACACCTGTCAGGTAAGGAAGCTAATTAACAACACTAATCTTACATAGTAAACTTACATACAGCACACCTGTCAGGTAAGGAAGCTAATTAACAACACTAATCTTACATAGTAAACTAACATACAACACACCTGTCAGGTAAGGAAGCTAATAAACAACTGCTATACATGCCATCTACTGTCATACCATGATGATTTCTAAAAAGGATGTTCCAAGTTCAGCAAGAAAATGGCCATTTTGTTGATATCATCACATCCTACAGCACCAGTATATTGTATTAGATATACCAATACTACTTCTTTTATAGTTATACAACATACACTCTAAGCCTCTATAAGATAACTACCATGTTATCCTGAACTCTCCCCAAAGGAAGGTTAATAATTTTTACTCACTGGTTAATGATAGCTGGTGGTGACACACATGGCACACTATCTTGCCTTGTAGGAGGTTTGACTGGGGTGCGCTTGGTGCTGAACATCTCGGGCATGGTCAGCGGCTGGAGGCAGGATATCAATATTTCAACATGTTTAGATCATCGCCTTTATCAGATGAAACATACTTTTCAATTATTAATACCTTATCTCATTTTACAAAGGCAACAAAAAATGCAGCGAATTTCATACAAATCAGTGGATCCAGAAAGAATTCATACAAATCTGTTTCCTTATCACACATTTAAATATATGCAAAGAAGACCACTCTACCCAATGCTGATTTCTCACCTTGACAGTCATATCTGTAAGTGTACTATAAATGTTGGTTCCCTCCAGTTTCAGTTGCTGTGAATGGTCCTTCAACTGGTCAATATCAGCAAGCAGCTGAAGCAACAGAAGCAGAAGAAAGATCATCAAATTATACAAATCTTTTTCCTGGAAATATATTGAATTTCTAGGAAAGGTCCTTCAAATGGTATTAGCAAACAGATATTTTCAATATGTTTATGCTTTTTATGGTATATCACACGGAAGCATACCGCCAACACTGTCCAACAGACAAACCCTTTGTCCCACTCCCTTTATGCTGAGCGATGAGCAGGAGCAGAAACTACCACTTTAATAGACTTTTATAATCTTTCCCTAACTCAAGGATAGGACAGAAAAATCTCTACCCAAGGAGGAGATTCACAACTATCTAACCTGAGGCTTGCTGAGGGTTAGACTGTCCTGAATCATCTCTGAGGGTAGAGATTTCCCTGTCCTACTCTCTATATAGGTGATCCTTTTTCTGCCCCTGTAATTACCCAAAGTTGTTAAAAGCTACTACATTAAAACCCCGTTATATTGCCACCTTCTGTTTCCCTAGAATTTGACGATATATCAAGTTTGGGGGTATATCAGATTTGTAACCCATGATTAACTAATCATGCTGTGACCTACTAAAGTCGGTTCTATGGTGTTGTGCTGAAACAGATCTTCTAGTCAGTCTGTGTACTGTAGGGCCACTATGTATTTTGCAATATAAAAAGTTCCAAAATTAAACTGATATCAAAGTTAATTTCAATAGTAGTCATTCAATAGATATGTCAGCTTTATGTGAGTAAAACATGAAAACTGAACTCGTTTGTGTTACCAAGTATCGTGCCGTAACAGGCGATTTGTCATTTCTCAATGACGTAAGCGAATTTCTTTGCAAACACCTAAGCGGCAACTGGAACAACCGGACAAGTTACCGAAGCGGCTATATTATAAAAAGTGCTTACTTCTATGAAATACCATTTGTTTTTACTTTAATAATGAGATATGCCATTTCATTTCTTGAATTATCAACGTTTCAAATACAACACAAATCATTAATTATTTGAAAATTAAAGGAATGGGGTGATGTATTTAAAACTAACACATGAAACTAAACCGGCAAATCATGGCTAACGTAGCTAGTCTTCAGTACATGAGCACTAAGAATAAAAACTATTGAATAGCAGATAAAAACACGGCTCCTATATGCATATTTGGAAGTTTAAGTATATACGACCTACATACAGGAAATCAAAAAGATAAGAATACAAACATTGTTAATTATAAAGAGGCATGGTTCCACTCGTGATATCGGCCCGTTTCGCCTTAGTATAAGGCTTAGAGGTGACAATTTTCAAACAAATGTTAGACTGAAAATATATGTCAAATATGCGCGGTTTATACTTTCCATCTAATATAAATGATCTAAAATGTATTTGGGAAAAAGCAGTCTGTGCATGTGCACTGAAACATGTGTCCCTATTAACAGAATTTGGAGATATGAACGAGGTCATTATAGTGTTATTTTAATCATTTGTTCCACGAATGTGATAGCGGATGGCGGTAGGCGGGTTTGGCGGTATAACAGGTGTATTTGTATGGAGGGAATTCCGTTCTGAATAAATTCAAGGCAATAAGCGGGTTTGTCGGTAAAACAGGTAGCGATATTACAGGTTTTTACTTTATACGCAATTAAAAAAAGACCCAAGAATAATAATAATTCAACTTGAAAATTTCTATTACCGGTATACTGTGTCAAAAACTTGTTGCACTGTGACAAACAAAAATCTAAATCATTTTGAAATATTCAGAGTCACAGAAATACAATTATATTTATGAAAACCAGTTAAATTTTTACAGAGTGGAATTCTGATTGCCATGATCATTAAGTCAAAGTTCAGCACGCAAGTGAAGCACAAGCTGGAGTACGCATATGATATTGATTGTCCAATTGGACTGTACAGGTTAATTTATATTTTCATATGACGTTTTACAACTTCCGGTTTATCATTGTGTATATGTTCTACCCATGCAAGCTTTCTTGCCCTGGGTAAGACAGAGAAATCTTACCCTCACCGAGAGTGCAGATATCTCAGTCCGATGTGGTAGAATATGATATGTTTCAACCAGCCTACCTCACAGGGGCAAGCACTCAACCAAAGGCCAAAGTGAGTCTGTGTCAAGAGACACAAAGGGGAAACAGAAAGTTAGTTAGGAAGAAGAAAAGATAAGATCCAAATCTGAGTCACCTTTTACGATTATGCAATAAATTTAGCAGTTACAATTCTAACTCCTACCCACAGGGCAGGTTCATGAAAAGAAATGGAAAGTATACCGTATGTTGGTTTAAAGTATATAACATTTCAGTAATAAAAGGGACTATGAGCCTTGATATATTATATTACCAGTGTTCATGCACAGATACCACACAACATGATAATCATCCACAGGACACAACCCCCCCAATAATCCCTGACATATTCAAACACATGTTTAATACCAGGTCATACTATTGTCATAGGACGTCCTCCTGCCACCCTCTCCCCTTAGATTTATTTATATCTACCTGGTCATACAATTGTCATAGGACGTCATCCTGCCACCCTCCCCCCCAGATTTATATATATCTACCTGTTCATACTATTGTCATAGGACGTCCTCCTGCCACCCTCTCCCCCAGATTTATATATATCTACCTGGTCATACTATTGTCATAGGACGTCCTCCTGCCACCCTCTCCCCCAGATTTATATATATCTACCTGGTCATACTATTGTCATAGGACATCCTCCTGCCACCCTCTCCCCCAGATTTATATATATCTACCTGGTCATACTATTGTCATAGGACATCCTCCTGCCACCCTCTCCCCCAGATTTATATATATCTACCTGGTCATACTATTGTCATAGGACGTCCTCCTGCCACCCTCTCCCCCAGATTTATATATATCTACCTGGTCATACTATTGTCATAGGACATCCTCCTGCCACCTCTCCCCCAGATTTATATATATCTACCTGGTCATACTATTGTCATAGGACGTCCTCCTGCCACCCTCTCCCCAGATTTATATATAAAGACCTCCTCCCACCTCTCCCCAAGATTTATATATATATCTACCTGGTCATACTATTGTCATAGGACATCCTCCTGCCACCCTCTCCCCCAGATTTATATATATCTACCTGGTCATACTATTGTCATAGGACGTCCTCCTGCCACCCTCTCCCCCAGATTTATATATATCTACCTGGTCATACTATTGTCATAGGACGTCCTCCTGCCACCCTCTCCCCCAGATTTATATATATCTACCTGGTCATACTATTGTCATAGGACGTCCTCCTGCCACCCTCTCCCCCAGATTTATATATATCTACCTGGTCATACTATTGTCATAGGACATCCTCCTGCCACCCTCTCCCCCAGATTTATATATATCTACCTGGTCATACTATTGTCATAGGACATCCTCCTGCCACCCTCTCCCCCAGATTTATATATATCTACCTGGTCATACTATTGTCATAGGACGTCCTCCTGCCACCCTCTCCCCCAGATTTATATATATCTACCTGGTCATACTATTGTCATAGGACGTCCTCCTGCCACCCTCTCCCCCAGATTTATATATATCTACCTGGTCATACTATTGTCATAGGACATCCTCCTGCCACCCTCTCCCCCAGATTTATATATATCTACCTGGTCATACTATTGTCATAGGACGTCCTCCTGCCACCCTCTCTCCCCAAGATTTATATATATCTACCTGGTCATACTATTGTCATAGGACGTCCTCCTGCCACCCTCTCCCCCAGATTTATATATATCTACCTGGTCATACTATTGTCATAGGACATCCTCCTGCCACCCTCTCCCCCAGATTTATATATATCTACCTGGTCATACTATTGTCATAGGACGTCCTCCTGCCACCCCCTCCCCCAGATTTATATATATCTACCTGGTCATACTATTGTCATAGGACGTCCTCCTGCCACCCTCTCCCCCAGATTTATATATATCTACCTGGTCATACTATTGTCATAGGACGTCCTCCTGCCACCCTCTCCCCCAGATTTATATATATCTACCTGGTCATACTATTGTCATAGGACGTCCTCCTGCCACCCTCTCCCCCAGATTTATATATATCTACCTGGTCATACTATTGTCATAGGACGTCCTCCTGCCACCCTCTCCCCCAGATTTATATATATCTACCAGGTCATACTATTGTCATAGGACATCCTCCTGCCACCCTCCCCCCCAGATTTATATATATCTACCTGGTCATACTATTGTCATAGGACGTCCTCCTGCCACCCTCCTCCTCAGATTTAATATATATCTAACTTGTCATACTAGGTCAACTATTGTCATAGGACATCCTCCTGCCACCCTCCCCCCAGATTGATATATATATCTACCCCTCTATACTATTGTCATAGACATCCTCGTTGCCACCTCTCCCCCAGATTTATATAGTATCTACCTGGTCATACTATTGTCATAGGACATCCTCCAGCCACCTCTCCACCAGATTTTGATATATATTACCTGGTCATAAGATCGACCATAGGACGTCCTCCTGCCACCCACTCCCCCAGATTTTTAATTATATATCTACCTGGTCATACTATTGTCATAGGAATGTCCTCCTGCCACCCTCTCCCCAGATTTATATATATCCTACCTGGTCATATATTGTCATAGGAATGTCCTCCTGCCACCCTCTATCCTCCAGATTTATATATATCTACCTGGTCATACTAATTGTCATAGAATCCTCCATCGCCACCCACTCCCCCACCCCTCATTTATTTGCCATATCTACCTACCTGGTCATACTATTGTCATAGGACAGTCCTCCTGCCACCCTCTCCCCCAGATTTATATATATCTACCTGGTCATACTATTGTCATAGGACGTCCTCCTGCCACCTCTCCCCCAGATTTATATATATCTACCTGGTCATACTAGGGTATAGGACGTCCTCCTGCCACCTGATTATATATATCTACCTGGTCATACTATTGTCATAGGACATCATCCTGCCACCTCCCCCAGATTTATATTATATCTTACCTGTGACATACTATTGTCCAGGACCCCTCCTGCCACCCCCTCCCCCAGATTTATATATATCTACCTGGTCATACTATTGTCATAGGACGTCCTCCTGCCACCCTCTCCCCCAGATTTATATATATCTACCTGGTCATACTATTGTCATAGGACATCCTCCTGCCACCTCTCCCCCAGATTTATATATATCTACCTGGTCATACTATTGTCATAGGACGTCCTCCTGCCACCCTCTCCCCCAGATTTATATATATCTACCTGGTCATACTATTGTCATAGGACTGTCCTCCTGCCACCCCCTCTCCCCAGATTTATATATATCTACCTGGTCATACTATTGTCATAGGACGTCCTCCTGCCACCCTCTCCCCCAGATTTATATATATCTACCTTGTCATACAATTGTCATAGGACGTCCTCCTGCCACCCCTCTCCCCCAGATTGATATATAAATCTACCTGGTCATACTATTGTCATAGGACATCCTCCTGCCACCTCTCTCCCCAGATTTATATATATATCTACCTGGTCATACTATTGTCATAGGAACGTCCTCCTGCCACCCTCTCCCCCAGATTTATATATATCTACCTGTCATACTATTGTCATAGGACATCCTCCTGCACCCTCTCCCCCAAGATTTAACTCTACTGACAAAGCTGGAGATATATGGGTCTTCTTCTGATAAAGTTAGTACATACGGAGGAAGTAACTGATAAAGGTAGGACATACCAGTTTATTAACTGATGAAGTTAGTACATACCGGAGGTAGTGACTGATGAAGATAGTACATACTGAGATAGTAAACTGATGAAGTTAGTACTACCCGATGTAGTGACTGATGAAGTAAGTAACATACCGAGGGATAAGTAACATGTTCGAAGTTAGTACATACCGAGGTAGTGACTGAGTGAATTTAGTACATCTACTGAGGTAGTAACTGAGATTGAAGTGAGTACTTACTGAGATATTAACTGATGTTAGTTAGTACATACCTGGATGTAGTGACTGTATGAAAGTTATTACATCTGAGGTAGTAACTGATGAAGTTGTACAGTACTGAGATATTAACTGATGAAGTTAGTACATACCGAGGTATGTAAAGCTGATGAAGTTAGTACATACAGAGATATTAACTGATATTTGTAATACTGAGAGAGTAGTAACTGATTGAAAGTTAGTTACATACCGAGGTAGAAACTGATGAAGATAACTACATACTGTGAGGGTAGTAACTGATTGAAGTTATGTAACATACTAGGTAGTAACGAATGAAGGTTAGAACATACCGATGTAGTGACTGAATGAAGTTAGTACATACATGAATAGTTTAGACTGAATTAAAGTTAGTGACATACTTAGGTAGTCACTGATGAAGTTTAGTACATACTGCAGATATTAACTGATGAAAGTTAGTACATTAACCTGAGGTATTAGACTGATGAAGTTTAGTACATGACAAGAGATAGTGGACTGATGAAGTTAGTACAAACAGAGATAGTGACTGAATGAAGTTTAGTACAATACTGAGTAGTAAATGATAAGTTTAGTAGTTACAGAAAATTAACTGATGAAGTTAAGTACAAACCGAGGTAAGTAACTGATAAAGGTAGGACATACTGAGATATTAACTGATGAAGTTAACTGATGAAGTTTTTAGTACATACCGGAGTGGTAGTGGCATATGAGGTTGTGACTGATGAAGTTAAGTACATACTCTAGGTAGTAGTAACTGATGAAGTTAGTACATACGATGTTAGTAACGGGATGAAGTAGTA
Source organism: Argopecten irradians (assembly GCF_041381155.1). Taxonomy (NCBI): domain Eukaryota; kingdom Metazoa; phylum Mollusca; class Bivalvia; order Pectinida; family Pectinidae; genus Argopecten; species Argopecten irradians. The sequence goes on along the minus strand of NC_091137.1, from coordinate 14,483,598 downwards.
CATAGTGGTAGTAAAACTGATGAAGTTGTACACACTGAGGTATCGGTGTCTGATGAAACCCCCATGATTTAGTATTTATAAGTTAGTACATACTAGGTATACTATTGATAGAAGTTCCTGTACATACTGAGATAGTAACTGATGAAGTATATACATACTGAGGTAGTAATATATTTGTCATAGGTAGTACATACCCTCCCCAAGACATACTGATATAGTAACTGATGAAGTTAGTACATACACAGGAGTAGTAACTGATGATAGTTAGTACATACCGAGATAGTAGTGACTGATTTAATTAGTACATACTGAGGTCTACTGATGAAGTTAGTACATACTTAGAGTATACTGATGAAGTTAGGACATCCTCCTGATGCCATCCCTCTAGTAGATGATGAATATTAGTATACTAGATATTGAGGTCATAGTACATACCTACCCTATGAAGTTAGTACATATAGATATACCTGGTTATACATACTATTGTTAGTACATACCTGAGATAGTTGATAAGTAGTACATACCGAGGTAGTACTGATGAAGTTAGTACTGAGGTAGTAACTGATGAAGTTAGTACATACTGATGTAGTGATGATGAAGTTAGTACATACCGAGGTAGTTGATATATATCTACTGAGTACATACTGAGTAGTGACTGATGAAGTTAGTACCTACTGAAGTTAGTACATACTGAGGTAGTAACTGATGAAGTTTGAGTACATACCATCATATAAGTAGTCCATACTATTGTCATAGGACGTGATTATAATTAAGTTAGTACATACTGAGGTAGTGATTGATGAAGTTAGTACATCCTCCTGCCCCCTCCCCCCCAGAATATATACTAATACTGTGGTAGTACATGAAGTTAAGTCATATACCGACGTCCTCCTGACCCTTATAGTACAGATTTAGTATATATACTGCTTTAGACATACTAGGTAGTAACTATTGATATAGGTAGTGACTGATGAAGATTATATATATCTAACCATGTACAATTATACAATTGTCATAGAGAGAGTCCTCCTGCCACCCATTAGTCCCCCAGATTATATATATAATTTAGTATACCTGGTAGTGACTGATGAAGTTATTAATTATAGTATATGATGATACATAGGACATATACTCCTGCCACCATGATGAATCTCCCCCAGTACGTTTCAGTTTACATACCTGAGGTCATACAATTGTCACATAGAGACTGATCCTCCTACACCTTAATAGTCACTGATAGAGATACATATATACGTATACCTGGTATACTATTAGTTCGTACATAGTAAACTGAGGTTAATGATGAGTTTTACATGACGCAGATTTAATATATATACATACTGGTCATAAGTGATGAAGTTAGTACACGAGTTTTTTCTGCCAGGTAGTACACTGATAAAAAGTTATATGATATTACTCGGGATTCTGACAAACAACTTCGCCGTATTTTCAATGAAATAATCTGCAATACAGTTTATACACGTAAATTACAGGTATTATAGGACAGTTATTTTTTTAATGAACCGAACCGAAACTTAGAATTATCGTACCGAACCGAACCGTACGGTTGAATTTTTCGGTTAACCGTATTTTCGGTTAACCGTGACACTCCTAATACCGAGGAAGTAACTGATGAAGTTAGTACATACCGAGGTAGTAACTGATGAACTCTAAACTGACAAAGCTGGAGATATATGGGTCTTCTTTCTCATCTCCTGTTTCTCCTCGGTGACGTGCTGTACCTGAGTGATAATGCCCATCAGCTCTGCCTTTCTCAGCATCTTCTTCACACAGGAAGGACTGGATGTCAGGTATCTCACCAGTTTCTGTGTAGGTACTGTACACACACAATTACAATTATAATGTCTAAATGAAGGTGTGAATGATGGAGGACAGATAATATTTCACATTACTAAAAGTATGTGTGATGGAAATCTTTAGCTTTAATATAACCATTCTACCATATGTTTGATATAATGTGTTAAATTCTAATGTGTTAAATTCTCCGTATTATTTCTAGCATCATTTTGGAATATTGTGAAGTATGAGACAAAGAAAAACATACAAAAACTATTTCAAATTCTCAATTAATCCATCAAATGAGACTATTATTGTTTGTTAAAGAACTCATGAAAATTATTTTTAACCTACCCCATGATGGCGGACGCTTGAATTTTGAAATTCTGTACTTTTGCCGATGTCGGTTAAGTTTTCTGTCAAATCGTGTCTAGAAATAAAACACAATTAATTGAAACCTAACTTCAAAACATTTCAATCAAAACGGCAAATAGATTTTAGATAAGTTTACATTTTTTCATTGATAAGTGAGTGTCTTCTGATATTATCCAATTAAAAGTCGGGAATTTGATCTCAGACTCCGGTTCAGGCAATTATTTCAGAGTGAAAGACACTATAAAAAAAAAAAAAAAAAAAACAACCAAAAAACACACACTTCCTAACAACCCTATTTTTTATGCCAATGTAACCCTAAAAAGACATATTTTTTTGGCCTAAGGAATAAAAGTAACTAAACATTACTAGATAGAAATCTGGCGTCGGATGTTCCGTCATTTGGGTCTACCTATATTAATCAGTAGGACATTACATATTGTTGTTTTCATAAAATATCATTTCTATAATAAATTACTCGACCAACAATCAAATAACAAATTTAAATACCTTTTCTTTCTCATCCTCTATCACTTTTTCTGTGTGTTTTTTTATATGTGACTGTATAGCCAACCAATTTCTCCGTTTAGCTCTGGCCATCATTTTATCAGCATGCATCTTACAGTAGGCAAAGAAAGGATCCGCAATGTCCTACAGTGGAAAAACAACCAATAATAATAAAAGTATTCAGCAATACGTTCTTTGCCAACTTGATTTTTTTTTCATTTGCATAGAAATTTATGAAGGCTAAATGCAATAAAGCAATTCTCAAATTTCAAGCAAAAAAAAAAATCACCTTATACATTAATGACAGTTATGAAAAGCATTAGAGTAGAAACAGTAAAGATCAAGCTCAATATTCTACCAATGCAGTTATATAATTCTTCATTAATTGATCTTTCTGTGATATAACTTCACTATTAAGATACATTTAAGGAGAAAACATTATTTAGTATCTGATACGATACACTTGCTTCGCTGTTCAAATAGTCGTTCGCTAGAACACCGTCCAGTCTCTGTGCAAGTGGTGACTTACCTGTGTTATGCTTGAACACCTTTCTGGGGTACATTAGATCTAGAGCTCAGACTGGTATTTTATAATGTGTTTTTTTATTCTGCTTCTCTTACGCAAACCTGTGTTATTTTATATTTATAAAAATTAGAACTGCAGCAAATGCGGTCTATGGTCACAGGGTTTAGTAAGTGATAGTGCAACATACACCTAGGACCTAGGATGATGTGGAATAAATTAAATATGTGGCCGGTACTAAAAGTTATCCGTTTTGTCACTTTCTTTTGTTGACTAAATAAACCTGAAATGCATTGTATTGTTCCAGAAGTTTCCAAAGTCTATCAGATGCTTAGAATAGAATGACCGATGCAAGAGTTTGTATGATTAGCCGCTTGAAGTTTACACAAAACAAATGTGTTTAGCACTGTGTAATGTCACTGTTGTTAACTTACAGTAGATTATCGCTGACAAGTATATCTTTAAAGGTTTTTGAAAGTTTGGTGTCACTAAATCATGGCGAAATATATAAACGCTATAAGACACTGACTTCCGGTATTGCATGCGCAGTTGGAATTTGCGCATAGCGGAATTTACACAGACTCATCCGACAAGGAAAATAAAAGTATGAGTACACTTGCACTATAACAAATCATTGGCATCTTCATGTGGCAACTTCTTCAAAATGAAATAAAAACATTGCAGTATAAATTATACTTGAGCGGAGAGAATCTACCGTAATTTTTTTTATAAACTTATTGGAATATAAGAATTCAATATGGGACTGCAAAAACTGTACAACATACCATACATTCCTCTGGGGCAGCTTCAGACAGCAAGCCTTCTTTCTGAGCACTGAAACAAGACAACAGATAGCATCTGTCATTCCATCCAACAGTACATCACCACTGACCAGACTAAATATTGTTCAAATCTATACATGTGTATTTTCAATGGTAAAATGTCACATTTAGAAAATATAAATATTTCGCAATTAATTGTGACCTTGACCACTGTCATCATTAATTCAGTAGACAAACATGACGCTACCTTTCATTCTTGCCTAGCATAAGCTAAACAGTGTTCTCCCAGGCCCTTTCCGCATAACGGTCCCGTTATGTGGAAATTTTGAGCCGTTGCACTGGAATTTCTTCCGTTGCGCACTTTCGGCCTCCCGTTGTACATCAATAAATCAGACCCCCATTTTCTCTAAGAAGGTCTACTGAATATAAACCTCATAATAAATCCCTCCTGCTACCTGACAAGTAGTATTCTTATGAATTTACGGTGTCTGTCATGCCACTATGCCATGTGGTTGGGTCCATTTTTACGACCGTGACAGTGTTGATTACATGTGATCCGCAGGGGTGCCCTGCCAGATTGTACTGTCTAAAGTTTGTTTTAAATATTTTAAATACACAAACAGTGATGGGTGCATAATCCTATAATAATCTAGAATTGTGAAACACATTAAAATAATTCTAATTTAAAAATTTAAATAATTCTAATAATTTTTAAATGCAATTAATCTGGATTCAGTAAATGTGACAGTGAGATCAAAATGTTATTATTTTTTGTTATTTTTATTTTAATTATAACACTAGGTCATTATAATTAAATTGTGGTACAAAAAAGATTATTCGCGCTGCGCCGCGCAGTTTGCAACGGGAAAAAAATTACCATTGCGCAGTGAAAAAATCCTGGGGAGAACACTGCTAAATATTAAATACTGAATAACCGGTTATCTTAGCGAGTCAAAATTTTCACAATTTGGACCTTAAACTAGAAAATTTTATTATATCATTATTCATTGTTCTTTATAAACAATTGAACACATTGTTAATTTTTCATCGATCAAAATTTTGCGGCCATGCGATGACCTGCGAGATGTCAAAAATAGCATCCTCACAAAAATAACAGTTATACTGTAGGTATCTTATTAGCAAGATGAAAATATTATTTTTTGAAAATGTGCAATACATGGGAGAAAAGGAATGCCCAATACATGACAAAAAGTGTTCTAGGATGTGCTACCTACCATGTGACATGGAAGTAGGTCCTACACATGCCAGCATCACAGCTGATACACACACCGGTCCTGCTGAAGCGTGCATCCTCACACAGCGAACATTCCTGTTACAGTTAAAACCAAACAGGAGTAGAAAAGATTGTTCTGACATTAAAATATATCCTTTTACATGTTCTTACAACTTAAAACACACTTTTACCCTTTCTGTACAGAGAAGCATTAAATGACCAAGAGAAAAGGTTCAGAAAGAAGAATCCACATTGTATGTGCCTACATGTTGAGCTACAAATCTTGTTTAAGATATCTAAAGTAGTTATTAATTTGCCCTTTTATCATCTTTTAATATGGGCCTTGATGAAGTTTTGATTTCATAAACATCTGCTCAAGGCCTATATAAAGGCGATAGAACAGAAAAACTTGGACAAAAGTGGAGTATTATTATCCTTTCCAGCTCCATAGCCTTGTGTTAGGTATCTTAAATATTTTATTATGTATTCTGTACAACATGATAACAGAGTCTGTGCCTATACAAGCCTCTAACTTTATCGTGCCATTTAAACTGGGTAATTCACATTCTTTCCATTTCTGAGTTCATTCCTTCGTGTAAGGAACATATATTCTATACTTACCCGAGCTCCCCACCTCGTATAAGGCATTTCAAACAGTGTAACAGGACTAAGTTTGTCCACATCTCCGAATGCCACACCAGGAGTGTACAGGGCGCAGACTAAGTGTACCCATCTGTTGGCAAAGAAGACAATTTAATAAGTAAATATCCCATTGTTTGTGTGAGGTAGGTACAGGTTCATCAAAGACTGTTGTACATTTACATCAATTTATATTTAATGTAATACTGTATCTATTTTCATCATATTATTTTCTTAGATATACATACATGTATATACATTTACAAAGTTATTGTTGCAAACATGTCATTGTGTGATGTTGTTGTTTTTACCATACAAAAAAAATATTGGTGTTTCCGGTAACCTGACCGACCCTATAAAATCAGTGCCTCCTCAAAAACTTTTGATCAGTTTTTTCCTCTGTAGGATATTTATACTCACTTTCCAGCATCTGTTTCTTTGAATATTCCACCAGGATTTGGACACAGCTCACATGTCTGAATCAAGACCACAAATTATTGAAATCAAGAGTAGTATTTTTTCATTCTGTCGTTTATACAAGAAAAGAAATGTGACTATAAAAAAATTCCTTTACAAAATAGAAACAAAGATTTACTTCTTTCAAAGTTCAAGTGACAGAACTTCCTTTGACTTTAGAAGGTTTTTCACCAAAAGTTCCACTGAAATGTCAATTTTTTTTGTCTGCAGTGATGTCAAATACAACACTTCTTATGTAGCAAAATTTGATATAAAATTTAAATCTCCAAAGTGAAATCATATCTAATATGTTTAGATTTTTGATCGTGATTTGGTATTTACCGGTTTACAGTCCGCCTTACAGGCATCACAGAACCACGGCTCTGTACTGGCTGACGATTCAGTACTGGCATTGGATTGGTTCTCACTAATGCCATAGCAACCTGAAACACATAATAATGACATCAGAAATAGGACATACTATATTTCATCACAAATAAGACACACACACCCTGACCCAGAGAAGACATAAAGATATTTCAATCCTGTTTGTTGAATTTTCATAAGCATGACCCCACAGGATCTGCACTGCTCAGTCTGTCCATTATAATATACCGGTATTGATTGTCAAGTCTTATATATCAAACCAATGAATCCTGTGTCTTTCATAGAGGTTAAGGTCATTTATTTGCACAAACTCCATAGTTCTATCACACTGACACAGTGTAGATTAAATGGCAGAAAATGTTGTTTAATTGAAGTTCAATATTGACCAAATGACAAGACGATTTTCTAAGGGGCATTTGTCTTCATCAAAATTGTCTTTCCATTAAGTAAATAATTTCCATGTTTTTTAACTTGTTGGTAGTTTACCTTCGTGAACAGAAACTCCACAGTTATCACACTCCACAATCTCGTCATCTTCTTCACTGTTAATCAGAAATACTAGATGTTAATCACTTCATCTCATAAAGGGCTTAACACTGAATTTAGACAGTAGGAGATTGTTTTGGTCTAAAAGTATCAACAATATTTTTATTGTTTTTTGCTCAATTTAGGATATGACAGTGAAGTTGTTTCAATCATAGAAAGCCTTTAAGAATTGCAATCAAAATATTAAACACAAAATAAGCTTGAAAAACTCTGATATCATTGGTTCATTTCTACATCCAGTAAAACAAGCTTTAACTGCAAATTCTACTCAGATTACTGTTGTTAGATGAACCTAAATAGAGAACAAATATCGCTCCCCCTTTTACTCAAAAAGAATCTGAATATAGAAAAAAAGAAAATATTGGAATGAAGACCATTTTAATGCAAGATTAATGTAGACAAGAGGCCCAAGGGCCTTAATGGTCATCTGACTACCTTGGCAATAGCTGTATAGGAAATTAATTAGATATGGTGTCATGGTTAAAAAATAAAAACACTTGGTCATGACCATGCAGGGATCAATCTAGCTCTAATTTATTACCGTTTATGGGTAAATTTCCCCTCAAGGAATGAATTCCCCTCTGGCCTAAAATTCCCCTGAATATTAAAAAAATTCCCCATTTGAAGCGAAAAAATGACTGTTTTTGTAACACAATTTCCCCTGTGACTTATTTTTCTTCTTTTTTTTTTTTAGACTTTTGTTGGAGATTTCTTCATATATATCATACAGCTACTGCATATTTTATGATAAACTCAAATTTTACATTATTGAGCTTAAAGATGCTCCACCGCTGACAAATGGTATTTTTTCACTATTAAAAACAGGAGAAGACAATTAAGTATTTTTCTTCAGTTACAAAAGTTACTTACTTTACACCATTACCACCATTGAAAAGTTTGAGCATCTAATTTTACTTCAAGTTAAAAATATGAAAAACAATTAATTGCATCCCGAAAAAATTCCGTACCACTATATCCTATATGGAATGAACTACTGAATGCGCATGCACCAAAGGCAAAATAAATTAGTTTATATTATTTTTTGTGTTAATTATACTATTATATACACGATTAAACACCAATTATTGTTCAAATGATGAACATAATTTATGCTCTGCCGGCCGTGGAGCATCTTTAAAATCTTGCTTTACTAAATCTAAAAATAAAATTAGTTGGTTTACAGTACTTTTTCATCAAAATGAAGATAATTTCGGACTAAAATAAGAAGATTAAAATTCCCCTATATTTTGCCAAACTTTTCCCCTATTTAGAAAAAGGGTAGTTTCCCCCAAAACCTAGATTGATCCCTGCCATGTAAGGATCATTTAATGCAAGTTTTAGTCAAACTGCATGGGTAGAACTTCAAGAAGTTCAAAATGTGTTTTCAAGATGGCAGCTTTGGTGGTCATCTTGGTTTTCGGGTCAACCCGACAAATAACTACACTTTGTTGGGACAATGTCTGTATCCTTAAAATTATTCAGACAAGTTCCAGCAAAAGCCCACTGGTAGACCTTGAGAATAAATTCAAACTATATTTTCAAGATGGCGGGAGTGGTGTCCATCTTGGATTTCAGATCAACATAAGATAAGATATAAAAACAGTTGGTCACGACCATGACAAGGATCATTTCATGCAAGTATCAGCTAAATCACACTGGCAGAATTTGAGAAGAAGTTCAAAATTCAAGATTTTAGAATATTTGACCCCCCTGACCTTGATAGTTGGTCAAGGTCATTCATTTCAATAACTTTGGTAACCCTTCATCCCAGCATGGCACAGGCCAAATATGAGTACCCTGGACCTTTTGGTTAGTTAGAAGAAGTCATTCAAAGATTTTAGCCTATTTGACCCCTGTGACCTTGAAAGTAGGTCAAGGTCATTAATTTTCACAACTTTGGTAGCCCTTCATCCCAGCATGCTACAGGCCAAATATGAGTACTCTGGGCCTTATGGTTATTGAGAAGAAGTCGTTGAAAGATTTTAGCTTATTTGTCCCCTGTGACCATGAAAGTAGGTCAAGGTCATTAATTTTCACAACTTTGGTAGCCCTTCATCCCAGCATGACTACAGGCCAAATATAGTGCATGATGACTATAGGTCAAACTGACCCTTCGGGTCAGATGACCTAAAAAAAAGAAATCTTAGAATGGAGACATTTTAAATATGAATACCTGATATCTCCTAGACAAACACAACAGATGGTGACTCGGATCTGTTTGTGTCTGTAGAGAGGATACAAACTGCTGGCCGGTATACTGTTCATCTGTAAAGTAATACAATAGCTGGTATAGAGATCTAAACTTATTAGCTCACCTGATCATGCGTTTGTAATGCCAAGTAATGTTTCTGAATACAGGTTCATCTTGTTTCTTTTCTGAAGGAATTTTTTAATATTAACTCTAAATCCCCTATTGGGCCCAACCCCTCCCGCCCCCAGGGGGTCAGAGCCAAAATTTATACAAGTTCTGTTCCCCTTCTTCCAAGGATGTTTATGGCCATATTTGGTCACAATCCAAACAAAAACTCTAGGACAAGAAGTGATTTAAAGGATTTACCTCTATTTCCCCTATTGGCCCCGCCCCTCCTGCCCCTGGGGGATCAGAGCCAAAATTTATACAAGTTTCTGTTCCCCTTCCCCCAAAGAATGTTTGTTGCCAAAATTTGGTTACAATTCATGTAGAGCTCTATGACTAGTAGCGATTTAAAGGATTTACCTCTATTACTCCTATTGGGCCCCGCCCCTCGTGCCCCCGGGGGACCAGAGCCAAAATTTATACAAGTTCTGTTCCCTTCCCCAAAGGATGTTTGTGGCCAAATTTGGTTACATTCCATTCAGAACTCTATGACCAGTAGCGATTTAAAGGATTTACCTCTATTACTCCTTATGGGCCCCGCCCCTCGTGTCCCCGGGGGACCAGAGCCAATATTTATACAAGTTCTGTTCCCCTTCCCCAAAAGGATGTTTGTGGCCAAATTTGGTTACATTCCTTTCAGAACTCTATGACAAGTAGTGATTTAAAGGATTTACCTCTATTTTCCCCTATTGGGCCCCGCCCCTCCTGCCCCTGGGGGATCAGAGCCAAAATTTATACAAGTTCTGTTCCCCTTCCCCAAAGAATGTTTGTGGCCAAATTTGATTACAATTCATGTAGAGCTCTAGGACAAGTAGAGATCTAAAGGATTTTACCTCTATTTCCCCTATTGGGCCCCGCCCCTCCTGCCCCCCAGGGGTTCAGAGCCAAAATTTATACAAGTTTCTGTTCCCCTTCTTCCAAGGATGTTTATGGCCAAATTTGGTCACAATCCAAACAAAACTCTAGGACAAGAAGTGATTTAAAGGATTTACCTCTATTTCCCCTATTGGGTCCCGCCCCCTCCTGCCCCTGGGGGTGATCAGAGCCAAAATTTATACAAGTTCTGTTCCCCTTCCCCAAAGAATGTTTGTTGCCAAATTTGGTTACAATTCATGTAGAGCTCTATGACTAGTAGCGATTTAAAGGATTTACCTCTATTTCCCCTATTGGGCCCCGCCCCTCGTGCCCCCGGGGGGTCAGAGCCAAAATTTATACAAGTTCTGTTCCCCTTCCCCAAAGGATGTCTGTGGCCAAATTTGGTTACATTCCATTCAGAACTCTATGACTAGTAGCGATTTAAAGGATTTACCTCTATTACTCCTATTGGGCCCCGCCCCTCGTGCCCCCGGGGGACCAGAGCCAAAATTTATACAAGTTCTGTTCCCCTTCCCCAAAGGATGTTTGTGGCCAAATTTGGTTACATTCCATTCAGAACTCTATGACCAGTAGCGATTTAAAGGATTTACCTCTATTTCTCCTATTGGGCCCCGCCCCTCGTGCCCCCGGGGGACCAGAGCCAAAAATTTATACAAGTTCTGTTCCCCTTCCCCAAAGGATGTTTGTGGCCAAATTTGGTTACATTCCATTCAGAACTCTATGACAAGTAGTGATTTAAAGGATTTACCTCTATTTCCCCTATTGGGCCCGCCCCCTCCTGCCCCTGGGGGATCAGAGCCAAAATCTATACAAGTTCTGTTCCCTTTCCCCAAAGAATGTTTGTGGCCAAATTTGGTTACAATTCATGTAGAGCTCTAGGACAAGTAGAGATCTAAAGGATTTACCTCTATTTCCCCTATTGGGCCCCGCCCCTCCTGCCCCCAGGGGTTCAGAGCCAAAATTTATACAAGTTCTGTTCCCCTTCTTCCAAGGATGTTTATGGCCAAATTTGGTCACAATCCAAACAAAACTCTAGAACAAGAAGTGATTTAAAGGATTTACCTCTATTTCCCCTATTGGGCCCCGCCCCTCCTGCCCCGGGGGGGACCAGAGCCAAAATTTATACAAGTTCTGTTCCCCTTCCCCCAAGGATGTTTGTGGCCAAATTTGGTTACAATCCATGCAGAACTCTTATGACTAGTAGCGATTTAAAGGATTTACCTCTATTTCCCCTATTGGGCCCCGCCCCTCCTGCCCCCAGGGGGTCCAGAGCCAAAATTTATATAAGTTCTGTTCCCCTTCCCCAAAGGATGTTTGTGGCCAAATTTGGTTACATTCCATTCAGAACTCTATGACTAGTAGCGATTTAAAGGATTTACCTCTATTACCCCTATTGGGCCCCGCCCCTCCTGCCCCCGGGGGACCAGAGCCAAAATTTATACAAGTTCTGTTCCCCTTCCCCCAAGGATGTTTGTGGCCAAATTTGGTTACATTCCATTCAGAACTCTATGACTATTTGCGATTTAAAGGATTTACCTCTATTTCCCCTATTGGGCCCCGCCCCTCCTGCCCCCCTGGGGGACCAGAGTCAAAATTTACACAAGTTCTGTTCCCCTTCCCCCAAGGATGTTTGTGGCAGAATTTGGTTACAATTCATGTAGAACTTTATTACAAGTAGCGATTTAAAGGATTTACCTCTATTTCCCCTATTGGGCCCCGCCCCTCCTGCCCCCGGGAGACCAGAGCCAAAATTTATGCAAGTTCTGTTCCCCTTCCCCAAAGGATGTTTGTGGCCAAATTTGGTTACATTCCATTCAGAGCTCTATGACAAGAAGTGATTTAAAGGATTTACCTCTATTACCCCTATTGGGCCCCGCCCCTCCTGCCCCCGGGGGTCAGAGCCAAAATTTATACAAGTTCTGTTCCCCTTCCCCCAAGGATGTTTGTGGCTAATTTTGGTTACAATCCATGCAGAACTCTACGACAAGTAGCGATTTAAAGGATTTACCTTTATTTCCCCTATTGGGCCCCGCCCCTCCTGCCCCTGGGGGACCAGAGCCAAAATTTATACAAGTTCTGTTCCCCCTCCCCCAAGGATGTTTGTGGCTAATTTGGTTACAATCCATGCAGAACTCTACGACAAGTAGCGATTTAAAGGATTTACCTTTATTTCCCCTATTGGGCCCCGCCCCTCCTGCCCCCGGGGGACCAGAGCCAAAATTTATACAAGTTCTGTTCCCCTTCCCCCAAGGATGTTTGTGGCCAAATTTGGTTACATTCCATTCAGAACTCTATGACTAGTAGCGATTTAAAGGATTTACCTCTATTTCCCCTATTGGGCCCCGCCCCTCCTGCCCCCTGGGAACCAGAGTCAAAATTTACACAAGTTCTGTTCCCCTTCTCCCAAGGATGTTTGTGGTAGAATTTGGTTACAATTCATGTAGAACTCTATTACAAGTAGCGATTTAAAGGATTTACCTCTATTTCCCCTATTGGGCCCGCCCCTCCTGCCCCCGGGAGACCAGAGCCAAAATTTATGCAAGTTCTGTTCCCCTTCCCCAAAGGATGTTTGTGGCCAAATTTGGTTACATTCCATTCAGAGCTCTATGACAAGAAGTGATTTAAAGGATTTACCTCTATTACCCCTATTGGGCCCCGCCCCTCCTGCCCCCGGGGGGTCAGAGCCAAAATTTATACAAGTTCTGTTCCCCTTCCCCCAAGGATGTTTGTGGCTAATTTTGGTTACAATCCATGCAGAACTCTACGACAAGTAGCGATTTAAAGGATTTACCTCTATTTCCCCTATTGGGCCCTGCCCCTCCTGCCCCTGGGGGACCAGAGCCAAAATTTATACAAGTTCTGTTTCCCCCTCCCCCAAGGATGTTTGTGGTCAAATTTGGTTACAATCCATGCAGAAGTCTAGGACAAGTAGCGATTTATAGGATTTACCTCTATTTCCCTATTGGGCCCCGCCCCTCCTGCCCCGGGGCGGACAGAGCCAAAATTTATACAAGTTCTGTTTCCCCTCCCCCAAGGATGTTTGTGGCCAAATTTGGTTACAATCCATGCAGAACTCTATGACTAGTAGCGATTTAAAGGAAATGTTGACGGACGGACGGACGGAAGGACGGACGGACGGACGACGGACGCCGTGCCATGACATAAGCTCACCGGCCCTTCGGGCCAGGTGAGCTAAAAATGTCATATTACAATCAATGGTATGTTATGCTCTCACTTATGATCTTGAACATTAGGCATTCTATTGGTTGGTTGATAACGCTCAAGTCCTATTACAGCGCCGTTACAATAAGCGTACGTGTGACGGCCAGTCTAGTAGGTGGTTGGCTTGATTGGTAGACAATCAGGTTGCATGGTAGTTAGTCAGTTTGCCAACGACATTCAATAAGCTGTCTAAGCATGGCCCTCATTGGCTGTCGCTTCAATGTAGGGGCGGAGCTAATACAGTTGGAAATGTCTGTCGTCGATTACCACATAAAATGATCGGCATCGTAAGCTTCATAATGTAAAAAGGTTACACAAATACATTTTAATTACCTCATGTATAGACTCTAAATCAGCGCTAATCAGTGAAGTACCTATGGAAAGAGCCACTGTTGTAGCGGAAAAGTCAGTCAGAAATTGTACGGAAAAGAAATCACCTGCTTCTGACTAATTATAAAACTTTACCACAAGGTGTGTGAAAACCAAATCGGGTACAATGTACAACCCGGAACCGACCATCGTGTCTTGTCAAAATATATTCCGATAAAACACGGCTATGACACATACCTGGATGTTAGGGGATGCTTTTCCAGCTGTAGGCGTAGATTTTTTTAACTTTGTCACCAGTATTTAATCAGAGAGATGCATTTGAAACTAGTGTTGACAATTTTTCGGCTAAAATCAACCTACATTTTGTAAACTACCGCCGCGCATGCGCCAACGTCCGAGAACATTACCTGGAATATAAATAAAATAAAATTATAAATATTTAGGCAATGCATTCAAACTCAAAGTCTACAACTTGAATAACATCCCCTACTACATGTAACATCCAGGTATGTATCAAAACCGTGTTTGATCGGAATATATTCTGATAAGACATAATCTATTGTCAGCCGTACCTGATTTGTTTTTCCACACCAAACGGACCTTGCAGCGGAAAAGTCAGTCAGAAGGTACAACAGTAACTAACGTTAGATTCGGCTGTTACATTACATGTAACATTAGAATGGATACAATAGATCTAAACCCAACATATTAATCAACACGATGAAAAGTTTGATCCATTGGAACGTTGGTAGATACGTAGATAGGGTTTGAACATCAAAGATCCGCTGGCTCCGCCTACTTAATGTTGTCGGCGATCTTGTCAGGGGGCAATCAGTCGGGCTGCCGATGCTTCAGCCAATCAGTGCCTTCGTTACATGCCACCTAAAATCTAATCTACTGCATCAGTTACCAGCCTACTAGATCAGCTACCAGCCAACGTGTCTATCGAGTGAATGAATGTAAACAGGAACACTTGTTGTAACGGCGCTGTAACAACTAGGGTCATTAAAGGGTGGCTGGCCTCCCATATGTGCAATGTGTCTTTATGTTTTGCGAGGATGTGGTGAGATATAAGGAATAAGAAAGTAAATAATGTAGAAGACAAAAGATAAGATCCCAGATTTAGTCATTTATATAACAATCATGCAATGGAGGCATTAGTTAAAATTCTAACACCCTATCTGGTTTTTTTAATTTCTTTTTTTTAATTTACCTTAATTAAAGGAAGACAATACAAGTAGATTAGATAAAATTAACTATACATCTAGCTTCTGCTAATAGTAGATGCCAATTTTTGTCCAATTCAGTTCTGTCCTGAAGCAACAGGAAACTTTTTCTGATTCACTACCTGTAGGAACATTTAGGAAAGAAACAAGGGGACAGGAATCAATACAGGAATCAATATGATAACATTACCAAAATGACATAGTGATTTATTCATACCTCTACCACCCCGTTTCCACTGGAGATAGGGATTTCTTGTTTGACATCACTACCAGACGGGACATTTAGACCAATTGTCTCTATCTTGAGTCCTTCAGTGACATGTTTTTCTGGTTTATGATAGTCATCTTCTTCTTCACTAGAAGAATCACTGGAGTCATCGTCCTCATCACTGTCATCTTCTTCATCATCATTATTGTCATCTTTTTCACTTAGCTCTGCAGCATCTGAGTCATCTGATCCTACAAGACAATGAAATGTTCTATCTATACACAAGTCTTTGAATTTAAAAGAATAGTGTGAAAACAAAATAAAACTCTTTGATGCTTTGCAAGCTTAATTTCCTATAAATGATTATTGAAAAACAATATTAGAATTGATCAATTACTAATATTTCTAAAACTGATCATTATGCACATGATTATAAATACAACCACACAAACAAGTTCATGTGCTAAATATAAAACCTTTGTGATGTTTTTCTACATCAAAGTCGCTATCGTCATCGCTGTCATCTCCCCCTCCGAAGTCCACCTGGATGAGATGACGCTGTACTGGTTTAACTCTGCGTTTCTTTGGATCTCTTTGTACTGAAAATGTCAAATAATGACCTTGTAAGTGCGCAGCACAAAGGGCACATAATGAGAAGCACTTCTTAGGTAACAGATACACGAAAATATAAGAAAAACACAATCTTCAAAATTCAATCCTACACACTGACAGCTTCAGTTTGTGGCCGCCTTTTTTTCATACATATGGGGAGGTTATGCATTGCTCCAGTACTGCTCTCCCAAGTAAATATATATTTAATTAATGCAAAAGCAGAACTGGGGTAATTAAACATCTATTTATTATTTTTTTAATAATAATTATAACACTTTGAAAATTAAAAGCTATAGAATGCAGTCAAAATATCTACCAAGGCAAAGATGAGCACAAGGAATCATGACGTCACATAATGTCAACAAATGGAATTCATAGAATTCACATACGTGGCGCTCCAGGCCTTGAATGGACACAGAGAAATCCTAATCTTTGAGTTCATTTCTTTGAGTTTATACTAGACAATGATTAAGAGCGCAGCTCTCTGCGCGGCCGAAGGCCGCATAGACAGAAGCTCTACTAACCATAACATGTGCGTAAGCATAAAGATCCAATACATCCCAGTACCCCTTGGACTTTGAAATTGTGTCCCGCGGGAAAAGTCTCGCGTCTCCATGCAGGCAGCCATGTTTTAATTCTCGTTATCAGCACGACAAGATTTGCAATTTTTTCTAAAGAGAAAATGTATCACCAGGATACACTTTGAAATTACTGTAAGTAGTTTAAGATAACTACACAAAGATACGAACGATGCAATAAATGTACTGGTCAAATAATATACTGTCTGTGTGTTGTCAAGCTCACCGTCAGCCGTGATGTTAGGAAGCTTGGTGCCAAAGATGACGGCACATATTCCCGTGCTTTTTTGATACAGTACATGGCATGTTGCCAAGTTTTCTGCCTTACAGAGAAACAAGATGGAAAGGAAATTGAACTATTCCAGTTGAATGTGTCTTTCTGGCCTGTATATGACGACTGTCAATATATTGCTAGACACAAAACATTAATCTATAGTATTGAAGAATAGCACTTAATAAAAATCAATGATCGGACTACAAGTTTAAACAGTTTTAATCTCGTTCTGAGGTTACAATCCTAACTATATTTACATTTTACATGTAGCTGCGCTCTTATGAGGCTTTGCCTTAAATTCATATTACATCATATACTTCTATAGTTTAAAGTGTGTCCTTTTATTTCTTAATTATGTCTTCATAGTCTTCTTCATGAAATAGAAAATAAAACAAACAAGTAGGGCTTTGCCCTTCCTTTGCCATGCATGATTCATATTAAAACATCTCACATTAAGGCCTTGGCTTCAGTCATATTAATAGGCACTATATTCTTTTCTTAATGATGTTTTCCAGCACAGGCTCCTTATAGATCTTCTTTGCTGGACTCACAATATTATTTAGTTACATATTATGATTATAGTCACTTCCTAGCTGATATTCTCTTTATAGTTATTGTATTTGATTTCCTGCTCGTTACAGTGATTGTCCAATCTGTTTTTGAAAATATCCAATTTCTTAGATGTAACGACATATTCAGGTAGATTATTCCATGAAGCAATCCTAACAGTCCGAATAGAAAAGAGCTCGAGGAGGTTCTTAGAGCTAACGACAACTAGCTTAATGGCCAGATTAATCTTTTGTATACAACTTTATCTGATAACTTACACATTGTCTTGTATAAAAATTCAACACTTGGGTCAACCTCTTCTAATGCTAAGTTGTTTTCTGCCATGGTGAGAGATGCTGCAGCTAGACTGGATTGCCTGCCGTAGTTTTTCTACTCTCCCACCGGTCTAACGTGAAACCTCACAACGGCGCTTGAATCTGCATCTTTGGCACGCTTGAAAATTTAATCTCTAATCAAAATTATCAGTATACCAAATTATGTCAAATCTAAAGCATATTTTTGCTATAAATGTTAATAATCTAATTAAAATATCAGCATAGATTAAATAAATCGAGCTGGTATATTTCCTTTATTTATGT
The DNA here is from genome assembly GCF_041381155.1 of Argopecten irradians. Lineage (NCBI taxonomy): Eukaryota > Metazoa > Mollusca > Bivalvia > Pectinida > Pectinidae > Argopecten > Argopecten irradians. Next base: position 14,465,525 of record NC_091137.1, on the reverse strand, counting down.
ATATGTCATTTACACCTGACTTACTTCAAGTGGAGAGTGTACGCCGCCATTTTCGTTTAACTCTGCAACCTCTGAAATGGTGCACTTAACGAAACTTTTACGCCATGGTGGCCCTACGCCATACCACACCAACCCTAGACTTATGGTTGGGGCCGGTAAAGAGGTTTTAAACACAAAAAATCATTATAGCAGTGTAAGTATTGAGATCTTAACTGAATAGTAACGCTTTGTTGTTAACCTCTGACTTATGCCCAATGTCACCAACTCGCCACACCGTGACTGTATCACGCACACGTTTAACTGTCAATGGCATTTCTCATTTTCGGCAATGAAAGTTCCTTTTCACACGAAATAATAGTATATCTGCGGTCAACGGTGATTCTCATGAAAATTTAGGAGTAGGCCTAATTGAAATTCAATTTTAGGAGATGACCTTCAACACCATAGTATAGCCGAATCTTTCAATAAAAATAAAACACTGTACACGAGGATATCAAACAGTTAACGGTCAAGGGATTGGGACCATGCCATTCAAATTTGGAGAAGCAAAATGAAGAACCAATATTTAATTATTATTGTTAATGGACAATGTACGATACATGTATGTAACTTGTACCTTTCTAAAAATAAATGCCATTAACTATTGAAAGGATTCCCCAAGTGCCATATAACCATTGAAATTACTAAATGAAGGTAGCATTTATCAGAATACGGCGGTAAGATGTCCAGACATTTTACCACAATCCTTCCACTTCAAGGTTGTGAGTTCAAATTCCATGCAGGGCAGTTGCCAGGTACTGACTGCTTGTTGGTTTTTCAACTGATATTCCTGCTTTCCCTCACCAAAAAACCCGGCACCTATTACAGCTGAAACGATTAGTAATTTTTGTAATCGATTATTCGGTCACATTTTAATTGATTTCAAATCAATTAATCACTTGAATTGAAGGCAACACTAACATCGCTTAAATCCAGCCTGCTAACCTGCTGTTTTGACGTGACCTTCACATGTACGACTAATCAAGCAAATCTGGATCGCCATGGAGTGAAATGACCAAACTTTAGTCAATGAACTTTTTCATTTCTGTGATAGAAAATTAAAATAAATCAACAACTCTTGTGTAACATCGTATTATCCAGTCTCTGCTAACCCACTGTTTTGACGTGACTGTAACATGTATGACTAATAAACCAAATCTGAATCACTGTGACCAAACTTTAGTCAGTGAACTTTTTCATTTCCGTGATCAAAAATAAATTGAAATAAATCAACAATTCTTATAATCTTCAATAATAATATGAACAAAAACATTTTTTTTATATGATAAACACATGCAATAGTAAAATTAAAATGATAAAGACTACTGCTCCTTCCGCTCCTTAGCTTCTCAGCGGCGATTAGGCCTTCCTGACATAACAACGTGATATAGACACAACAAATAATTATGTGTAATTCTTGTTTGTTTATTTATTGTTTTGTTGTGATTTTCAGCTGCTGCCAATCCATCTGGTAACTCTTGGAGGATGTGTTGTGTGTGTATGGTACATGGCTAGGTCCTTGTTCTTCAGTTCTGATGTCATGTAAGTATATCTCTGCGCTAAACTTTATTCTGTACCTATTTCTGTTTTAGGCTTAGTGCATTAAATTCATTTTTGACTTAAGTCGTACTTTGTATGGTTTCAGTCTAAGGATTGCATCCAGTAACATTTCAACTCTGGAATTTAAATACCATCTGAGACGGATAAAGTACACTGTTCATGCCGTTATAATACAGCAAATTCTGTCCCGCTATTAATTGATATGAGCTATTAACTGATATGAATAAATGCTATATATTTTTGGGTATAATTATGCATCTCTTGACTCCAATAAACATACAAAACAATCACATTTTTTAGCCTAATGTTCGAAATGAAACATGTTGTTTGTATCTCGCTAACTTAACAAATACGCTACTTCGGGCTTCTCACTCAGATCATGAATTCCGTAAATACATGTGCAGGCATGATCATTTTTGGTTAATGTTTATAATGGCCTTGAAATCTTCTTTTGTGTCTTTTTCCTCAAATACATATGAACAATCATATACAAATGAAACAACAGAAGTGTTATTTTCAGCACTTAAGAATGAAATCACTGAGTACACTGAAATTAAACTGAACCGGAATCTTCCTGTTTCATCTCCTAACTTTAGCATGACTCGTAACATTATCATCAATTAAACATCATCTTCATTAAATTAAATTTCAATATCTGCATTAGAGATGATATTTGACACCTGTGCCTTTCTTCCTATGGACGAACATTTAGACAACTGATGCAAATATCTCAATATTTAGAATTAGGAGATGCATACAATATACATGTATGTATTTTAACTGTATGGTGTATATAAAGTCAGTGAATCTAGCATGATTGTGTATTTGGTTTTGAAAGATTTGCGGAAATCTTACAATTTCGAATTGATTATTTGCAGGCTGAAAAAGGACACTCGTAGCCACCCATGGTTGATGAAGCCCATCACACACCAGTATAAGGCAAGTCCAATTAAAATGATAATTCTATGTAGTGAGCTGTAGTAGAATGATTTGAGACAGTTTTTTTCTGCTTTTAAATAACAGCATTTCTTAAGGAAATTCTTTGACTTCTTTATTTGAAAGCGTTGTAAACTGGGCTCATGCTACCTATTTTCATTATTAACAAATCAATCTGGCTAGTTGCTAGAATAAATTCATCCAAAATCGCAAAAAATGCCTAAGTTTTTCTTCACACTCCCAATATCCAATTAAGCGGACACGTGCTTCAAATATTGTTTTTTTTTCAGTCACATTACTTTCATAGCAAGTCTAAAACAGTTGAATTAATCATTACTGTACCATTTATGTTTTAATGTTGAAGGGATGTAAAGCAACAATATGCACGGCGGAGTATGGTTTAATGAATGATCGGGAGCTTTTGTATGTGTGTACTTTTCAATTGATGTATAAAATACAATATTAGATGCTTATATGTAATTTAATGTTTTTCATAATGAAATGTTGTGAATGCACAATTTGCAAAATGAAATTTTTATTTGCTAAAGAGAAAAAAAATCACTTTCGCAACTTTTGCTAAGCAAACTGGAAAGTTAGTGTGAGCCCAGGTAGAAATTAAGGAAATATTCTTCAATTTGAACTGTAAGAAAGTTTATGTACTAGTAGTGTTTTTCTTTGGGGAATTTTAAGTTAAGGGAATTTCTAAAAGTTGAGGAATGTTCAGTGGAAAATGTGAAAGGCTAAGTCTGACCATGCCAGTGAATGTTGTTTTGAAATTGACATAGATAGCTATACACAATGGTATGGATAACAAATCTTAAAATCTAGATGAATATGTTTAAACACTTCAAACTAATTGCTAGTTCTTAAATGCATTGAAATGCATGAAGGATACAAATTTAAAGTATCTTGGATGTAACTTAGATTAACATTAAGGATACATGTTATCCTGGAGTTCATATGGACTCAAAAATAGAGTGTTGAGTTTCAAACAAAGATTATAATGTGAATTTCATGGTATTAACAGGTGCTCTCTTCTTGAACTGTAATTTTAAATAGGTGTTTTGTTCTATTACAGCTGTTCTCATTTAGCTTGGACTACAAAAAGCTAGAGCCTCACCCTAATCACCCTGAGGGATACCACGGCAAGGTCCTCCTCAGCAGCAAGGACTACAAGAAATTGGTCCACCATGGCGAGGGAGAGCACTAAACATCAGATGTGTTAAGGACATTATCCTGATTTAACATCAATTTATCAGCCAGGATTTTAAACATGTTCTGTGTGAGGCGGAGTTGGATTGTACATCTTGTGGTGTATAGTGGTCCTCACATGGTTATTTATATAGTGACTTGGATGTACTAGAGGTGTATGTGTCTGTTTCTACTGGCCTTGATTTTGATTTAATTCCATCAAGTTTCGAAATAAGGCTTAGAATTTGAATAAAAGTTTTGTTTGTACAGATATTTTGCTTTGTAGTTTTGTCTACATAACCAATGTAATGTAATCTAACGTCTGTTTGGAGAAGCATCTTGGACTCTGTCTTAAGCTTCTATTCATCCCCAATTTCTGACTTGTTTCGCATGCTCAGAAACATTTATAACACATAGAGTATAACCTGTCCAAACTGACATGATCATGAGTTCAAGAGTGTCTATTCCAGAGTAGTCATGTGGCATTTGCCTTCTTAATTTACAATATAAATAAAAAATTAAAACACATATTTTAATATCCTGAGCCTGTCTATATCAACCAAATACGGTGGTCCCAGCGACATCCTGTTTAAACAAGTTCTACTGTATATGTTTAAGAGGAGAAAACAAGAAGCCTTGACTCATCTATGTATTAAACTTAATCAGCACCTACGGCACTAAATACAAAAGAAAATTAGTGTTACATTACCTCGTGATCCGTGCTATAGACCTGATGCCTAGGTCTTCAGGTCGTATGAAGTTCTTTTGGGTAATGAAAGTGATCTCTTTTCGATTTAGATAAAGGTCAAAGCATGCCTCGGGTAAAACAACATGGTTTAGGACATCTTGGTTATTGCGAAGAAGTTCAATACTAGTAAAAGGGTCCTGATGAATAGTCATGTTCCATCCATAACCTTTTCATTCGATCGACTTCTCAATTAACCAAAAGGTCAAGGGTACTCATATTAGGCTTGTAGCATGCTAGGATGAATGGCTACTATGTTTGTTTAATGAATGATCTTGACATTCATTCAAGGTCACAGGGGTTAAAAAGGTTAACATCTTGAAAATGACTTCTTGTCCGAAAATTGAAACCTGTGACATGCTGTAATAAAAGGGTTACCCTATTTGGCTAAGAGGCCTATACCCGATATTTGACCTGTACCTTGCTAGGATGAAGGCCTACCAAGTTTGTTGGATCGAATTATCTTGACTTTCATTCAAAGTCATTGGTCAAAAAGGCTTAAATCTTTAATAAAAAAAAATGTCAATATCTAAATAGACCCGATATTGACACTTATATGTTAGGATGAAGTGTTACCAAGTTCAAGGTCATAAGCTTAAGGAAAAAATTGGCTAAAATCATTTAAACAACTTAATCATTTTGTCAATAACTGAAACACATAGAGACCTGATATTGGGCATATGAAGTGCTACAAAGTTTAGATGTTCAAATGAATGACCATGACCCTTATTTAGGGTCACAGATGGCAGAAGGATAAACTCTTTGAAACAACTTTTTGTCAATAACTATAAAAGGTCTAGAAATGCAATATTGGGCCTGTAAAATGAATGACCTTCATTCAAGTTCAAAAGCGCCAAAAAGGCTAAAAACTTTTAAAACAACTTCTTCTGAATAACCAAGAGACCCGATATTGGGACTGTTGCATGCTGGGATGAAGGGCTACCAAGTTTGTTGGGATAAATGACATTGACTTTTATTCGAGGTCGTTTGGTGTTTAGTTGTTATCAAGTGGTCGATTGGACCTCTTGTCATAATTAATATTTACGTGTGTAAGACTGTTCATATAGCGAATGTCGGTAAAGGTGGGATATTGCTATGTGCCTTTGATACATAAAGTGTAGTAGCAACTGCGTACAAAATGTAGGAAATGGAAGTTCAGATCAAGAAGATTGATACGCAGTTGTCAATACTGAAACAATTGAGGACGCGATAAAATGAGTTATGAGCCCTTGACACCCAAGTCCGGCGTAACAAGTACGTGAATGTACAGTGAAACTGAAGATTCGGCTAGATGGATTCTAGCTACAGCTGGACATCCAAAAGCTGCATAATATGAAGGATCGATCGTTTGCTGACATCGGAGGCAAAATGCCTTGTATCAAACAGCATAGATGCGATACTAAAGGAAACAAAGTGTTTAAAATGCACACTTGTCTGATTTGTGGGTGCTAGAGCCAACGGTGCTTCACATGGGATAGAGATGGTACATATGAAGAGGTAATTTCTATAATTGCGGAGCATTGATGATGAAAAAGCAGAAGGAAAAGGCGAACAGACAGGCGCAGTGACAGTGTCCATGTCAAAACTCGCTTTGGTTCTGGCTTCTGGAAGGATTTCAAGTTGCATTTTTGGAGTAGAGTAGAAATTTGCACGTATCTTGGAAGTTTATATGTGTGGTCAGGCGCACAATTTTCCTTCGTGATTATACAAGAAAGCGTTACAGCGTGCTAATGGAATCATTGGAATAAATGTTTGCGCCACTGAGCCAGGTTGAATTGCATGTACAGAGTTCAGCCGCCAGAGAAGTCAAAGACTACAGCCCCTCAGAAATAGGCAAGGCGAGCCAGACATATCATACAACTTCTAGAGAGATTAAAGACATACTGACTAAAGAACAATTAATTCATCGATTCGCATAAGAACAAAGCAGTCGCTATTCGCCTCACAGTAGGGCTGGGGTATTCTGCAAAGTATAGCAATGGTGTAAAGAAACGTGGTCATTTGAAAGCAGCGAATGCAACGAAAACCTCTAAGATGACACAGATATGCGTTAGACGAATAAAGCTATGCGGGAGATATGCGAAAAGTTAAATCAGTTGCAAAAGGATATGACCCAAATGAAGGTAAACACCGGCTTAGTGAGACTACTAAAAGCACTATGACATGGAAGATAAAGACATCACAAAGAAAACGAGTCATGTGAAAAGGCGGTGTACAACATTGAAGAGGAAAATATCTTTAAGCAGGAACTGTGATAGAAGTTTAGACAATACCAAGCCGATAGCAAATTGTTTGCAAACGTGCGAAGATATGAGAACGCATGTTGCGCCTTCAATTAGTGTAAGCTCGGCTAAGTAGCCAAGGAACCGGGTTGTATGTTAAAGAGAATGTGTTTGAAACTTGCGCGACTTTCCTGATCTACACAGTAGCCTCTTGATCCAAACCTCTCGAGTACATTTATACAAACGCCTACCGTTGGGTAAAAGGCCAGATCTCTCTAAAATCACATACCTGGCGTCAGCAGTCGGAGGTAGTGACATGGTACTTTCGAGAAAAGAACTCTTGCTGTTGCACTCGACGACCAACAGTTCAGATTGGGCATGTTTCACGGGCATATGGTACTGCTATTGATGTAAATTGAGAAATAATAAATAATAGGCCAAACAACACTGCACTTGTCTTCCATGGAGTTGCTTCTGGGCATCATTTGGATGCTTTAGTCTTACTCCTCTTGAGAAAGTTACCGTTTCACCCCGATCAGAATTTATATGTCCTGGACCAGTGTTGGAAACTGAGGGGATAAGGTATCGTTGAACTACCTAGTAAAGAGATTGCACAGGTTAATCGGTTCTTGAATTTGTGCCGCCGGAGTATAATTTGAACAGAGGCTGCAGCACACAACCCTTGACCAGGACTCAGGATGTTTGAAAGTGGAGGTGGATTAGAGCGATAGAAAAAAGACTGTGTTTGCGATAAGAAAAAGAATGTTTCAATTCCGATTGATGCCATTTGGTTTGTGTATCCACAACTTTCTAAAGGCCAATGGAGATGGTCCATGTAGGATAGAAAATGGCAAAGGCTTGTATACGTCGAGCATGTTATCATAATTGGGAAAAACGTTTGAGAATATGACGACGCAACGGTCTTCGACAGACAGCAAGCAGCTGGCTTGAAACTCACAGCGAAAAAGTAATGGCTGTTTGCAAAGCTTGTATACTTCCTGGGTCACATTGTTACCTAAGAAGAAATAGCCACTGACCCGAAAAGGTGAATCATCAACACATAGGCTACAAATGTAAGATCATTCTTTGGACTCTGTAGATATTACAGAAGATCTATCTGTTAGTTTTTGCCATAGCTAAATGCTTTCATTGCATAACTGAAAAGGGTAAGGAATTCATCTAGACAGACGAATATGTTCCCATTCTCACTAACTCAGACTTTACAAAAAATGTCTTGTATAACCTTTCAGGAGATTGACAATAAGGGAAGAATGATATTATATTCTATATGCAAGTTGCACATTGTCTAGAGCGGAGCTATACTGTGCCGTACGGAAAGAACTTTTAGTCATTGTAACTTTCGTGGAGATATTACTCCATAATCTCTACAGGGAAAGTAAAAGGAACATTCCATGGGTTTCTTTCGTTCAAGATTCCAGAAGGAAAATTTGCTAGGAGGAAAGAGATACGAAAAATGATACAAAGCATAGACCCGGGGGATGTTACAGATTTACAACCACCATAACTATTTATCAAAGATGAAGTCAATATTTGTAATTCATTAAATACCTGTAACAGGTTTGAAGGATTTGAGACCAGAATTGGGTTGAAATAACCTACTAGTTAAGATATTGAGAATTGAATATTACATCAATGATTGTGCTTTTAACTCCAGGACAGGATGCCGTGTAGGTTAAGAAACATATTGGACTCTTTTCCACTGCACGTCATCGTCCGGGACTCTAATCCTCTCTTCCGATTGGGTAGCTGTAGTGGTTAAGGTGGACATCCTTCCATGAGGTCTTACACATCAGGTCACTTTGATGGAGTTGTTACATGTAAGGTGGACATCCTTCCACAAGCTCTACATATCAGATCACTTTGGTGGATATCCTTCCACTAGCTCTACACATCAGGTCACTAAGGTGGACTGGTTAAGGTGGACATCCCACCACTAGCTCTACATATCAGGTCACTTTGGTGTAGTGGTTAAGGTGGACATCCCACCACTAGCTCTAGATATCAGGTCACTTTGGTGGAGTGGTTTAGGTGGACATCCTTCCACTAGCTCTACATATCAGGTCACTTTGGTGTAGTGGTTAAGGTGGACATCCCACCACTAGCTCTAGATATCAGGTCACTTTGGTGGAGTGGTTTAGGTGGACATCCTTCCACTAGCTCTACATATCGGCTCACTTTGGTAGAGTGGTTAAGGTGGAAATCTTTACATTCGCTCTACATATCAGGTCACTTTGGTAGAGTGATTATGGTGGACATCCTTCCACTAGATCTACATATCAGGTCACTTTGGTGTAGTGGTTAAGGTGGACATCCCACCACTAGCTCTACATATCAGATCACTTTGGTGTAGTGGTTAAGGTGGATATCCTTCCACTAGCTCTACACATCAGGTCAATTTTCGTAGAGTGATTATGGTGGACATCCTTCCACTAGCTCTACAGATCAGGTCACTTTGGTGGACTGGTTAAGGTGGACATCCCACCACTAGCTCTACATATCAGATCACTTTGGTGGAGTGATTATGGTGGACATCCTTCCACTAGCTCTACATATCAGGTCACTTTGGTGGAGTGGTTTAGGTGGACATCCCACCACTATCTCTACATATCAGATCACTTTGGTGTAGTGGTTAAGGTGGATATCCTTCCACTAGCTCTACACATCAGGTCACTTTGGTGGACTGGTTAAGGTGGACATCCCACCACTAGCTCTACAGATCAGGTCACTTTGGTGGACTGGTTAAGGTGGACATCCCACCACTAGCTCTACATATCAGATCACTTTGGTGGAGTGATTATGGTGGACATCCTTCCACTAGCTCTAGATATCAGGTCACTTTGGTGGAGTGGTTTAGGTGGACATCCCACCACTATCTCTACATATCAGGTCACTTTGGTGGACTGGTTAAGGTGGACATCCCACCACTAGCTCTACATATCAGATCACTTTGGTGGAGTGGTTAAGGTGGACATCCTTACACTAGATCTAAATATCAGGTCACTTTGGTGGACATCCTTCCACTAGCTCTACATATCGGCTCACTTTGGTGGAGTGGTTAAGGTGGAGATCTTTACACTCGCTCTAGATATCAGGTCACTTTGGTTAACTGGTTAAGGTGGACATCCTTCCACTAGCTCTACATATCAGGTCACTTTGGTAGAGTGGTTAAGGTGGAGATCTTTACACTAGCTCTACATATCAGGTCACTTTGGTAGAGTGATTATGGTGGACATCCCACCACTAGCTCTACACATCAGGTCACTTTGGTAGAGTGATTATGGTGGACATCCTTCCACTAGCTCTACAGATCAGGTCACTAAGGTGGACTGGTTAAGGTGGACATCCCACCACTATCTCTACATATCAGGTCACTTTGGTGAAGTGTTTAAGGTGGACATCCTTCCACTAGCTCTACAGATCAGGTCACTTTGGTGGAGTGGTTAAGGTGGACATCCTTTCAATGGCTCTACATATCAGGCCACTTCATTCAGTAATGGAAAAAAATTTGTTTTGAAGTTAAGATAAAAGTTTGATCACAATGACCTGTTTCATACACACTATCTCACCTACATCACGCATCAAGTTCATTATTCAAATAAGAACCAGATTCTTTCCATCCTACAGAAGGATTTGCAATCTATTCCCTGATTATGCCCCACCAATCTGGCCGTTCGACTCCTGGAGGCCCATGGTAAACATATTTCAGACAAAATTAGTTCCCCATTCTCCAAGGATGCTTCAGGTCTTTGGTAACAATCTTCTTCATTATCCATGACTACACACATGAAAGTAGGAAATATGGATGAACAGTGTTCCATGGCATTGCTAGGTGAATTAAAATGTTTTTGAATTTAAAGGACCAACATGTTTTGATAGACACATACTCATATTAATCAAAGAAAACAAAGACTATAGTATTTCTATTGGTTAAAACATTTATTGAAATTAGTGTATAAGCATGATTTGGCTTAACATCATTCATTGATATTCAGAGGTAGAAAAATCTCTTTTTTTTTCAAACTGTTTGAAAATGAATGGACAGAGGTATGTAATAGAATAGAGAGGACAGACTAAACCGTTCATGTGCGGTATCGCCCTCTATAGTGTTATAGACACACTGTCCACATCAGCTAGTTATCTTCATCAAATGATCAACTTAAAACCTACTGGATTTGGATACATGACATGTATAGTACAAACTGTTTTACCCTTGTACCAACTTCTAAATTTTCAAGAGTGGTCAATGATTGGAACTAAATAATGCACACAATTTTCTTAAATAATTTTAAGAAAATTATAAAGTGGAGATCCACAGTTGCTTCCACTGAGCTCAACTCTACACTTGGTAAGTGTAGCATAGTGTAGAGCAACCAACCATGGATCTCCTGTGATGGAGATATTTATGCAAAGGTACACTCCTTTGAAGGTCAAACATGTGGTAAAAGATAATGATTATAGTAGAAGCTAGTTTGTGGACAATGTGACTATACTGTGTACAATTGGATATCCAAGGAATTCCTGACTGTATAACGGACTAAGGTTCTGATCAATGTAAAACCCTGTCTGATGCGAGACAACCAATAAAACTCATGCTAATAAAAATATGTAAAAAAAAAAAAGATGTTAAAATACTAATGGATAATTAATCGTGCAAGATACAGAAATTAATTAAGAAACATTTCAAAAATTTGAAACAAGTTATAAAATCCTCTATAGTACAGCATGCATGTATGCTTTACATTTAGTTTATGGCAAAGGGGAACCAACTATACATTTTAATTAGCAACTTTTCATTTCAAATAGGGAAAACAAAGAGAAAAGAACCATGATTAAAGGTGCACTTTTATCACATGAAAATAAAGGCATTTATGTATATAAAGATAGTATAGTACAATCATATTTCAGGAATGTTTTTTATTTGAGTCAAATCAGTTCTTTACACCATTGTTGATACTTTTTAGGATCCATGATTAGTCAATAGCTAATCAACACTTGCTATTTCTTTTCTTTAAATCTGTTATTTCATTTTTGTACATCTCCTTATACAACAATGGTGTAAAGAATGACATAAGTACTAATAGTTATTCATCACTAGAATATAATATATATACACAGTTCTAACGTACAAATGACCTTTATAAATCTGTATATGTAAACAGGTCACTGACGTCATCCTATTTAGATGTCACAATAAATGTAGAATTATGCTGTCTCTGTACTTAGTAGTGAAGTAGATCTGCAGCAACAAACCAACTAAGGAATTTAGTAAAAACAAGAAGAAAACCAAAATCTATGAAGATCATCATTTCAATTTACCCTCAATAAAAACAATCATGGACTCTTTGCTCAAAAAAGATAGAATTGAAAACCTGGTGTATTTGGTTGTAATCTTTTGTTAGTGTGGTTAATGTTGAAGTGATATAGAAAATGAAATTTCATTGGCGATGATGATGAATTTGATATGATACATACAAACTGTAATCTTCTCAAAATAAACATTCATATTCAATAATATCTTTATATTACAAAATATCATTTTGGAAATGTTTTCTCTTATACCCATTTCAAAACCACATGTACTCAAACTTGTAATAACAGATCATTCCAATGAGAGGACGTCATCCTGCTCCTTTCCAGAACAAAATTCATAATTAATAACTTTGTATTACCTTGCAAATTAATTATAAAGTGAAAACAAAAAATTGATGGACTCAACTATGACAGAACTTAATATTTTTATCACAGCACAACTTCATCATTCAACAGTTTTGTTTATTTACAAAGACCAAATACTAAAACAGTAAGTCTTTGCATCAAAATTCAGCATATGTAATGATTGGTTCAAGATCATAAGAAAAACAAATTAATGTGTTAATAAGTTTTCTGTGCTTTGATTTTTTTATCAAATAATTTCAAATGTTTTCCATTTACACATGCTTCCAAAACATGCTACTGGGTAAGTTCCTGAATCACAGTACAAGAAGGGATCAGAGCTTTCCTGAGAGGTGTCAAGTCTGACTTCATGGTTGAATTGTTTCTGTATATAAACATCTTCTGAAGATTAAACACAACTACACTGTCCTAGTACTATGTAGATATAATACAATAATTTACAGAATAAAACTCAACAATAAAACCTGATAATTACTGAATATTAACTTTTCCATACTATACATACCAATAGTATTAACACAATCTCTTATCTGAACAATACCCGATTAAATACATTCCTTTAGTCACTGTAACCGCAATACTAAGTCCATGGAGGAAGAGAGAGATCCACAGTTTTGCTGGTAACCTTGAACTCTCATTTAACAATTTATTAAGTTTCTTGACAAAAAGTGGAATGGCCTAATTCAACTATCTGTCTACAACCAACTATTCCCTTGGTTCTGTAATATAAATCACTACCCATAACAGTGTTAATCTATTTACAATTATAGACTATATAAACATAACTTGTACAACATGATTTTTTATAACAATATTTGATATACAATTTTTCCCATAACAGCTCTTCATACTTTAATATGTAAAAAGGGCCAATTCATGATCAATTAATTTTGTTCCCTATAGAGAAAATTGGATTGGTTTATTTTGTTTAACATCCTGCTAACAACAATAATCGTCAGTAAGGTTTATTGGGTATTAGAGGCAAAGGAAAGATAGCTAACATTTTTCTTCTCTGTATAATGTATTTTTTTATCAACATTCTTTCAAGTAATTTTTTTATCTCTTACAATGCTTACTTTCTACTGAAGTTTAAGTAATAAACCCTGGAAACTATATATTACTACAATCAATAGAAGTTTATCAAATTTAAATTGGAACTATGGTACAATGTATTTCAATTTCAAAATCCTTATTATCAAATGGCTTATTGTGGCTGCATACAGCTAGAGATTTCTATTATTGTGAAAATGCATTTTTAGAATTTTTAGTTGATTTGCTATTTTGATACAGTCAAACATAAACAAATTCCCAAACTGTGAAAGAGTATCTAAAGTCTAACTACTTGCAATATTTTCAGTCTTAGAAGATACATTTATACATATTCATCAATCACAACTAAATTTAACTACTTTTATGTACAGAAATATACAATTGATTTCATTATCAGGCGTTTTAGCAGTGATGATTATATTCTTTCTCAAAAAAAAAATTAAAAAAAAAATTAACAAAACAAGTTGGTACAACATGATTAATATAGGTATATAAAGAATTTATTGAGAACTACACTAAATCAACGTATTGTATATAGATATATATTGACAGGAATAAACAAAATACAGTTGTGAATGTTTACTCTTTCACAGGAATTACAAACCAACAATTAACAGACATCACATAATCTACATAAACTCTGTGGATAATAAAACAATTCATATAATTCATAATAACACGAGCTGAACGACACAAAAACATTGTTCCCCACCGCATGGTGTGCGAGGTTCATGTCAACAGAAAGGAATAAACTGTAGTGTATTTAATGATTCCCAAATCAAGACTATGGAACCCTTTCATAAACTGGCCTCTTAATTCATAATCTATAATTTATCCCAATATTTCCATCGATTTCTATGAATGCAATATATACATTTCAAATTCTTTGATTCACCAAATATTTCATATGAACATTTTAATTCAGAGTGTTGGAGATTGCTTCCGTTACACAGACAATGTGCTGCAGGCTTCCATACAAAAAATGGATGCTCACTTTCAGGTAATACTATTATTTAGTCTATATTAAATCAGTAATTTAATGTAAGAAATATAATAACTTGACTGCTTTCTCACAAAACACATATTAACAGATATTCAAACAAATGGAATGCTCAAATTACACGAGTTTAAAAAATGGTTCTATGCCAACTCAACGTCTCCTTTCCCCAAATCAGCCTTGGTTCAACAGTGTAAACAATTAACACACAATTAATATAAACAGGAGACAGCCATTTGGAACTGTCATTAGATTTTTCAAAAACTACTGCTAATAACAAAGTAATAAATCAACAAATTTGTAACAAAACTTGGTCCTTCTTTTCACCAATATAGAAATAGTAAGATGGTCCCAGAAAAATTGAAATCACAATGCCCTCAACAAATAATTGTCTTTGAAATAACCAACATCTTTCACAGGAGGAAAAAAAACCAATACAACAACAATGCTGTAATCATACTTATTTTAGTGGTAGTTTTTTAAGCGCTGTGTCTTAAATTTTGTAAAAAGGGCATTTCCAGTATTAACCACCGAATTTCGCTATACTGATATCTGCGCTAATAAACCATAGTCAACATATTTAGCATTTGTGCTAAAATTTGAGCAAGGTAAAATAAGTACCGGTATGCTTTCAGTATTTGGTCCTGTTGATAACTATGTCAGTTTTCTCTTTATATCAGCTATTTCAATAAGGAGAAATTTAATTCATAACTTCAACAAATATTGCAATCAGAATGAATAGCTTTTGGAATATTGTTTTTGACATCTATCAAAGAGGAATGGTGAACATTGGTCCCTCAGGAATAAAAATGAAAATGTTTATCATCTACACAATTGGAGTTTTAAAATTGCATTATATTATCTCCACTGTATTCTTGTGGAAGGTAATGGATGAGTGGGTAAGAAAAAGGGGATACAGAATGACTGAAAAAGTTTAATACAAAGTTTGAAGAAAATTATTTATACAGAATTGATGTGATAGATTTTATGCAGAACATCTAAAAGACTTCAAAAGTTGAAATATCTGTATTTCAATTATTTTTCGTGTAATTAGTTGGGAGAAAAATATAAAATCTACAGAAATCAATTGTTCTACAAAAGGCCCTTGTCTGGAAGAGAGTGATTTTACTGGACAAACAGTTAGGCATATTCCATTGTTTAACATAAAGTACTGCACTTGTCATAATCGTATGTAGCCATAATATTTATGTACATATATATCTTGATATCATCAATTTGTATTTACAAAATATCTGTATAGTATTTAAAAGAATAAATGGTCCACATCATCATATAAAACAATAATATGTCAACAAAAACATAGCAAATTCACAAAATTAAATTGAGCATGCTTTTTTCACATAATATTGGACCCACAATTTTAACCATTGGTCCCAATGAAACAATGCCTCAGTTAAAATATCCCACCGCAGCAACATGCATTGGACAAAAGTCACTCTCTCCACTTCAGTAGCATACATCAGACATTTCAAATAAACATGTCCAATAGTGGTAAAAAATTAATAAAACCTCTTCCAATTCCTCACCTCTGTTAACAAAGCTGTCAATGTTTTATTCAAGAGTCTCTATTCCTCATATTTGGAGTAGTCTTGATTGTATAATATGTTAATCAATCTCATACTCATATGGTTCCGTTTTCAGCAAAAGACATCAACTAAGGAATAGCAAACAATTTTCCGTTATTCCATATCACCAGTTTGTGTGATAGTAATCAGTAATCCATCAACTTTCTGATCCTTACAATGTTCTATTTCACCTTTGCGTATTACAAAGTTACCTCCCTTGTAGGTAACACTTTTGATATCATTATTTTGTTTTCTCTGAAAAGTATCATGTAACGCTAGCACAATCAATAACAACCCACAAGGGCGGATAACTCTGTAATATACAAATACAGACTTCTGCGGAGGTATTTTTGTAAGGATCTGACGGAGGTGAGTGTTTAGGCCTCCAAACCAACATTTTCTAGTTTGGAGGTAGCATAGAAGTCTGAAGTATCCTCTAACTTTGTAACTTTCACGATACAATTTCCATCGAGATGTTTCTCCAGGTTTTTCTGTGTGACAAAGCCCTCGCCACAGTGCCTACACTCATTGCGAGACTTGAGGATGTGAATTTGGGACTTCATGTGACGGTTCAGATCAGACTGGGTTACTCCCTTGTAGTTACATACCTTGCAGCAGAACTCACGTATACCTGTCAAATAGATTCAGTAAATCTGATCTTAAAAAAAAATATCAATGGTGTATATAATTTAATTTTTGATGTCTAAAGTTTTCTAAAAACATTTTTTTAGATTAAACCTTGACACTGAATTGTTCTAGATTGAAAAAAATGTTTTGAGAAATAAGTTACTTTTATCATAGTCATAGATATCATGGTAGATTGCTGTACAATTGTAATGTTGTAATAAGATTTACTGTACAGACAAAATGGTATCAACATGTACTGATCTAAACGCAGACATGAAAGCCTTGTTTGGAACAATCATATCTCAAAGAATTTTCCTGTGTCAGAAGGTTTGAAAGAACTTACATATTGATTACAGGTAAGAGTGTATAACAATTGTCTTATTAATGCAATAAAACCTGGATTCCAACCAAACCTACCTTGATGTCGCATCATATGGACCTTGAGTTGACTGTTGGTACGGGCAAAGTAGTCACAGTATTTACACTTGTATGGTCGGATATCTGTCAACAAAAATATACTTTAAATCAAAAATTAATCAAAACAACTACGTGTTATATATTACAATGTTAGACCCGGGACTAGTATTACTTGTACTTTTGGTAACAGTAAATCTTATTGTAGTCATTTATATCGATGACACTAAGGTTTAAGTCAAAGAAATCTAGGAATACTTTCCTTTCTACTGATTCAGATGAAGAAATTGTATAGAACTTAGTGTTGCTATTAATATTGATCCAATTAATGATTATGTCAGATGATAGAACTTCGCCGTGTTTCATGAACATTCCTTATCTTTAGGAATTCCTTAACTTAAAATTCCCTATAGGAAAGCAATACAGGGGTTAAGAAAAAAGTCTTAATTTAAGGAGCCTTCCTTAAAATCTGTAATGCTTTCCTTAGATTTAGTTAAGAAATTCCTTACATTAAGAAATGCTCATTAAACTGGGCCCTGAGTATCACTAGTATCACTTCTACTTTAACCAAGAAAACAAACTGCTGTTAATACATCAGTAGTGATCATACCTTCATGGAAGTCCATATGTCTGTTGATGTCAGAGTAGGAGAGAAAGTCTTTACTACAGAATGGACATCTATATACTACACGGCCATCTGTCAATGTCATTGGCTTACAAACTTTATCCCTGTTTACCGGTGCATTCACAATTGGCAGTCTAAAAGGAGGAAACCAATGTGTGATTGTAAACATAATTAAACAAGGGAAACCATCAAATGATATCCCTTTGAAGAACATAAAGAATTCAACTTTAAATTTAAAAAAGAAAAAAGAGAAAAAAAAAAGAAAAAAAAGAATTCAACTGATCAGCTGTATGTAAAACCAAATACTTCAGTTTTCTATATGAAGTCGATATTTTCTCTTAAATAACACCATAATCTTTTGTTCAGTGCATTTTTATTTGATTTCATTTATCTATCATTTAATGGGAAAATACATACTCACTAATATTTCTTTTATCTAAAAATGAACTAATTTTACTACATTAATGTCATATATGGTGTTCCATAAGATGAAATTGCAATCTGTTTGTGTATATTGATATTTTCTATATTTATGAAAACATACCTTGAGTGTGTTCGAGAAAGCGAGGTAACTTTACGTCCATCAGCAGATATCTGGCTCCAAGCGTAGCCCGGGACTGAGGTACACGAGGTAGGTGTTTCATTTGGAGACCACTGAACCCGAGGAAATCCAACGAGCGTATCTCTGTCACTACCCTCAGTGTTAGAAGGCGACGGTTCCGATGACATTGGAGTGGAGCTGTCCAAGGGAACAGAGTCCTTGGCTGGAATTTGATTGGGTGAGTTGGCAACTTGCACCATGCCAATAATATTGCCAGGAATTGGAGAAGGGAAGGCAGAGTTAGAGAGAAGCATCATAGGTTGAGGCTGACCGGTGGTAGCTCCACTAGCACTGGTCAGTATCATCTGCTGACCAGGGTTCATCACAAACTGTGCCACAGGGGTATTAGGATTGACAATGTTAGGTGCTGAATTAGTTGTAGGAGGCACATCAGGTTGAGGGGACAATGGTTCCTGTTTGATCTGTACACCACCCGGCAGTTCTACACTTCCAGGTAAGGCTGCTAGATTTGCTCCAGCTGCCTCACCGTTGATGAGGAGTCGGGTAGGAATTGGGATTGGAACATGTGCCACAGTTGATGCAGGGGGAGGAATGGATATTTGTAAAGGTGGTGGTGGTGGGATAGAAGCGTTTTGGAGTTTGACAGGCTGAGATGATTTGCGCTTGGACTTGCTTATTTCCTTTGCTAGTGACCGTTTGGATAATACTGGAGCAACAATTCCATCTTGGCTGTTGGCTTCACTACTCTCTTCTGAGTCTCGTTCGGACCAGACATCCAAAAGACGTGGACCAGCATCAACCTCAGGGTCATCATCTGGTCCACAAGGCATCACAACAGTAACATCTTCTTGTATACCTTCTTTGATGAGTAACTCTCGAGCTCTTTCCTCCTGTGACTGGCGTGGTGTGTTGTCAGCCTCAGGCTTTGAACTTGTCTTTTTACTGAGGAGGTTGGACAGCAGTGAATGTTTGGTAGAGGCTTTGATATGAGGTTTAACAGTATGGCTGTTGTCCTGGAGACCGTGAAACATGGATAAATGTTGACGCAGAGCTGTGAACTCCATAAAGCCCTTCCCACACTCCTGACAATAGCACTGTTTATGTCCACTGTGTATCTTGATATGTTTGAGTAGGGAAATCTCCCGGTGGAATGATTTACGACACACTAGGCATACATACGAACCATTGCTGTTTTTTCGATATTTCAATCCACGCCAGAAGCGACACAACATATCATTATCACGCTCTTCTGAATCTTTCTTGAATATATCCTCATCGTCTATCTTGCTTTCGATGGGCGATGAACTGCCTTCCCTCTCATCACTATTCTCATCATTCCCCTCTGACTTCACCTGAATTCCTGAATCCATGTCTGAGTTAGATGTATCATTGTCCGCATCATTATTCTTACACTGATTCTCTTGTCTCCTACTTGCATGGTCCACCTCTGAGGGATGCTTTTTTCTAATATGCTGCATCACTTGGTTCTTAAACCAAAATGAGGCCTTACATAACTGGCACTGAAAAATCACTATATCTTTTTCAAAATGCATTGACAAGTGGCACTGCACCTTACTCAGGTAGTTAAACACCTTACCACATAAGTAACACTTGTACAGACTCATGTCTTTCCCAGTGGTAAGGTTGACTCCATCCAGCCGCGTGATCAGCACTGTCTCGTTACGGATACTGATTCTATTTTTAGTGAAATGAGACCCGTGAATGATCTCCGCCCCAACCATACTGGATCCATCTTTGATCATCTGTGTAATGTCTGGCGGGTCCAAATTGTCAGTGTCAATAGGCTGGTCCTTACATTCATCCATCATGTCAGAATCACCCTGTTCCATCATCACTTGACTTCCGTTTGCTAACTTATGTTTGAACAATCCTGTTGATTCATCTAACTCTACTTCACCATCTTGGAATGAGTTTGAGTAACCACAACTGTAGAAGACTTTATTTCCGTTCTCTATCGGGTAATTGTCCAAAGTTGGAATGGAGGAGGTTTCATCAGAGTCATCATCTTCATCAGCTTCCACAGAGTTATTGGAACTCGAAGGCTTTGGAGTAACATTGTTGCTAACATTCTGATTAGCCATTTTTGTAGCAATAGTGTGTAGATTTGTTTGTTTTTTCAGACGAAGGAAGCGTTCCTCCAGCCCTGGACTGAGCTCTATGTCAAATCCGTGAGCAGATTTCTTATGGTAGAGCATACTGTTCTTGGCACGAAATGGTTTTCCACAGACCTATAACAAATACATTTTACATTATTTTTACGCTTCTAGTTATCTTAAAATTGGGTAAAAGAAAAATAAAATCAAATAATTTTCATAATTGATCTCCTGGACCTTCTTTATTGAAAAAGAGTAAATACTGAAATGGTGAAGATCTGGTTAATTAAAGCTTACCTTATTTTGTTAATATTGGGAATAATTACAGGTTATGTTAATACCCGGTATGTGAATTTTTTTTGTCTTTTTGTCAAAGTGTCCCACAATATCTTAATTACTTGTCTATTGGTCAAAGTTCTGTTGACCAGTTTTCACTATAAAATACTTATATAACTAATATATATTAATTACTTACATCACACTTGAAGGGTCGTTCCCCGGTGTGGCACATCATGTGTCGTTTAAGGTCGCTGGGCTTCAGACAGAGTTTTCCACATACATAGCAAGTGCGGTCACTCTGACTCTCCACATCAGCTCCACTCTCTGGACTTGTGCTGGAATCCTTCCCATCCTGTCTGGTCATACCATCCATTAGGGTAACATCTGGTGAGTCCTCCGACTTAAATCGCTTCGTTCCATCTGGAGAGATGAGCTCAGCTCGAAGCTGATCCATCTCCAGTTTCCGTTTCCTCATGAGTGAGTACTTTTGAGATATGTTACTGTTTTCACTCTTGATGCCATGATGCATAAACTGGTGGTATTGAAGGCTACGCTTTGCTTTAAACATACGACTGCACATCTGAAATTCAGAAAAACATTCATTACTTTTATAATATTACTTCAATTACTGTTTCTTTATCAAGAATGCTTCAAAATTAATGTTTTCTATAGTTCAAAATGGTTTTAAATTATTCCTAGTAACTTCTACAGTCATGGGTGAGGACGACCTCCCTTGTGTATTCCTTCTTTGCATATTAGAGTTAGCTCCCTTGCTGGTAGGTATCGATTGTTCCTTCATTATTTTATGAGAAAATTCACAAATTTTCTCCGAAAAGTACGACATTACACTCGCAAACACTTGACATCACAATCAATGCCTACCTGCAAGAGCAGATGACTCTGTAATATACAAATACAGAATAAGTTAGGTGAGCGATATTATGTTGGGGAGACATCATGAATCTTTTTGTTTGTGTTCCTATATATAGCACTGAAGATTTGTTGTCTATGTTATAATGCTATCACTGCTCAGCCATATAAGTCAATGTTAAAATGCTATCACTACTCAGCTATATAGTTCAAGCTGACAGAAATATACAGCCACAACATCCACACAGCGGACCTGTAAGAGGAGAGAAAAAAAAGACGGCCTGACATGGGTTTTAACTTGTGACCCTCGGAACAACAGTTGGTTGCTCTACTGATTGGGGTACCAGGTCGCTGGCGATCAACCCGTCCCAGAAAAACACTCCTAGTAAATCAAAGAATCCTGATTACAGGCTATATGATGAAACCACAAGGTTGGGTATAACTAAGACTTACCATGCATTTGAATGGACGTTCCCCAGTGTGTTTACGGATATGTCGCTGAAGATCTGCTGGACTTTTCTTGACCACTGAACAGAAGTTACATGTCCTGTCCTTCAGAGAGGAGCTATATCCTTTACTAAGAGTTTCCTCCCTTTGGCTGTCAACTTCCTTCTTGGTTTCTCCCTCGTCGCTTGCTTCATCAATACACAGTTGTCCTTCGTCCTCCTCTAATTCCATACCTTCACCATCCTCTTTTTCACTTTCATTGTTTTCTGATAGGTTATCATCTTGGTCAGCATGCTGTAGTTCTACACTGGAATCAGTTTTAATATCTTTTTCACTAGCATTGTCCTTCTCTTCCATATCTTCCTCTGTCCTTCTTTTGTCCATACTTTCGACATCTGACCGATCACCTTTACCACTTTCATTGACAGTCTCCTTACCTGAAGTATTTTTAGAACTGTCTATTTCCTTTTTAATTGTTTTGACAATATCTAACTGCTTAGATTCAGTTTCAGAATCCATCCTTTGTTCAGTCATTTGGTCCTCAGACTTCAAATCTTTAACTATGTTATCCGTGGAACCCTCACCATCAGGAATGTTTTCAGTACTATCTACATTTCCATCCTCGGACTCATTTTCATTTTCGTCTGACTCATCACTATCTCTCTCATTCCTTATATCCTCCTCTTCTTCCTTGTCTTCATCTACACTTCTCTCGCTGATTTCATCTTCCACAGAATTTTCTTTCTCTTTCTTTTGTTTCTCTTTCTCAGTCTTCTTTGGGGTGATGTAACCTGGAGTTTTACCCGAAGGAGGAGCACCTTTACTACGAGTTACTCTAGTTGTGCGCAATGGTGTTACAATGTTCCCATTGTCATCCGAAATAGCCTTTTTGTGAATTGAAGATTTTCTTGTAGATTTTGTGGGGCTTTCATCTTCTTCTTCACCTGAAAACCACAAATATAATGTCTTAATGACTTTTCAAACTTGAAAGTAGTATATGTAAAGCCATTTCAATAGCAGAATCAGCATACATTCTTATCATGCACATGTTGCCTCAGTAACACAACTTTGTATTAGTATAAATTTATATAATGCAGACCATGTGTAAACGAGCCAATGGACCAGGTGTTGTACTGCAGTGTACTAGAACAATAGAACAGATGATATTCATGCAAATGCCCACTACCTACAGGCCAAGATGTCCAAGTAGATCGCCATCATGATTTATTGATCAAAATTGGACTTTATAAACAAATCATGCCCACAGCAAGATTCACAACCAGTATAAAGTATTTATAAAATTCTACTATAACAATACTCTATTCAGAAGATTCACTCCCAATATTTAGCTGTGGGTCTTAATTGTGACAAACATCCTTATCTCAACATTAAGTTTTCACTCTAAGTGTCATAATAGTACTACTCTGCAGAACGGTCTAGGTGTCATCATAGCAATACTTTGCAGAACTGAGAAAACATCATACAACATATGTACATAATACTTATAATACTCATTAGGACACTTGTGAGGGTAAATTGTCTTTTATGGCATGTTTTGAAATTCAATTTAAGAAATGACTAGATTATAGAGTTAAAGCATAATACCTCTCTTCACCGATTAAGTTGTTAAAGCTTAATACCTCTCTTCACTGATTAAGTTGTTTAATAACAAATTATCTCTATTTATTGATCCTGATAATCACTTTACAGCTTATATACATTTATATTAGCTACTTATTTACTTGCATACTTCATAGTTTTATAACTTGCCAGTCTTTAGATAACAATAATGGTTTACTTAGTTTTTTATGTGTCATAAATATATCAAAGAATTTTAGCTATTTTATCAATGTTATCTCAAAAAAATAATTTTCTCTGAAAATCAAAGAATCATAATCAAGCCCTATGCCTATTTATATAACAAAGGAGTTAATATAACTTTTGCTTTACCTCCCTTAACCTTCACATAGTCAATTTAAAACAATTTAATCAGCTGACATGATTTTTCTCTATTTTGTTTACCCAAAGTTAGAAAATCATTGGAATTATGTGTCTCACAGTGTAGGTGACAATAATGTTAAAATAGCCAAGAGGCAGAAAGATCCATTAGATGCTTAATAAGCGAGTGTTAATTACTCATTATGTGACCTGCATAATTGATCTGCCCCATTTCCAGCCTCTTATCTCAATGTATTCGTCAATACCGTAACAGTATTATGGCAGTTATTTCCCCAGTAAATTAGCTCCCCCCCTCCCCCTCAACACCCTCCCTTCCAATGCATATATGCATACCAGATCAATTAATCACTGGACCAGGACCTGAACATGTCAGACACACTTGATTGAACACTTAAGTGGCAACTATAAACTCGTAATGAATCAATTAGGGGGAAAACAGTAAAAGGCTTTAACTTTTTTGCTGAAAATTGTGACTTAGTTGGTAAATAATGTTATTCTAGCTGGTATGTTTTTTTTTTTACTTTCTTTGCATAACTTTCATGACAGTATTATAGCATATTTTCATTACTTGTTTCAAAATTGAAAAAGGATAGTTGTATCTGCAAGGGAGCAAATTTGGTCATTAAAAAAAAATAAATAAAAGTACATTGTATATAATTATATATAATGTACCTGGTGGTTTGTCATTATAACCTTAATGAAGGAATATGGTGACAATTAAAATTCCAATATAATTCTTCTAAACTTACATATATAAATCAATTAATACTTAACATTTTAGCATGATAAAACCAATGGATAGTAATGTAATACGTAGTCCTCAGCTGGTACTGTATGTTTTTATTATGTACATACACCAGTACCATCAATTGTTTTACCTTTGATTTTTGAGGTTTGAAGCACATGTCCAAAAATTAGATCATGATTGAGTATTACGTAAAAGTATTACTATTTATAATGTAAAGTTCCATATTTAAACATTAATTCTGTGAGACAAAAACTACCATTAATATTTTTAGTGAGTTAATCCAACATGATCATTTATAAGGTTTCCCTCTACATGTCTCAAGATTGAATACATAAATAACTTGCATACTGCAGGTCATGTACACAGTTGAAAACAGCATTTCTGATACATGTAAAAAACACTTAACAGTATCTGTCACACAGGTAAACACAAGGGAAACACAGGTATTAGTGTACATGTGTATATATAATGTTACAGCTCATATATATAACATAGGTTTACCTGGAGTGGAGACCAGAGATGTGCCATTTTTTCTCCATTGGTCTGATGTAGGTGAAAAGGACATGTTTAGCTGTGGCCAAGTTGTACATACAGAAATGCCTCACGTGTCACATGAAATTCTATATATAACCCAGCATGAGAACAGGTTCTTTTCTGAATGTCTGACCACTGAATGACCAGCTATTGACCAGTCCTGGCTAACATTGTACGTGTAAAACGTTAGACTAGCCTCGGGTCACGCTGTGCGTCTCCACAATCACATGGCCGTGTATAAACACACATACCTGGTCGACCCAAGGCTTAGAATGCATACCTGGTATATACAATATAAACCAACACGTATACCTCGTGGCTAAACCAACTTGAGACTATCTAGGGGGTCATGTGACTTGCATTCCCTGTCAAATTCTCGGCCCCGCAGGCATGACTATAGAGCGCTAGCATGCAAAGACACGCATCATGCACACGGTCAATAGAGCTAGTCCTACCTGTACTGGCTGATCTGCCGTGTGTGTGCGTGTCACCAGGTATGCCTGACGAATACCTGAACCCCAATTACTTGGCCAAACCATGGGAATCCGGCCTGGTCACTCATTCTGATTTTCCACAGATCATGGGAGCTTGAATGGACTGTACTGGTCACTTAGTGGTCACTTAATGGAGAAAAAAGATATTCCCCATCCCTCCAGTATGAAGTATGATAAGTTCATGGATGTGAATAAAACATTTCATTTGACATCAACTTTTAGTAAAATTTGTGTTAGCACACTTCCTGCCTTTTCTTATATCTGAAATCTAACCTCTGCATGCATGCATGCATGTGTATTGTGTGGCGGGTTTATGGTTGTTAAACTATTCGTGTGTATGTGTGTTTACTGACCTTGTGCCCGATTTGAGGGTCGTTTATGTACCTATGGGTCGATTTTAATCTTGTCCTGCTAGCAGGGTACATTGTAAGCCAGTGACTAACTCATGTGTGTATACACGACCATTGTGCGATCAGAGTACAGGTATTTATACATGGGTGTGAGAATACCTATACGGCCCACCTGATTGAGCTAGATCTAGGTTATATACACCCGCCGTACACCACTATACCAGAGATACGGCTTTCAAAACCTGATCATGCATTTCCCATCCTAGAAGGACAGGTTTGCCTGATCAGACAAACATGTGATTTCAGAATTTCACAATATTGCTGTGTTTTAACAGCGGGAATAAAGTTAGCATAGAGGCACAAGAAATCATCATTCAAGTCAAGTTACAATGCACCAATACAAATTTCTCAATCTGATCAGCAGAACTATACTAGTTTAACATCATCATTCAACATTGGATTTAATAATTACAATAGGAACAATTTTTGGACTGATAAACTTCTTATTCAACTCTCGCGTCTTTTCAAACAAAACAGTCTTCAAGTTTGCTTTTTGAACTTATGTTCTTAACAATTTTTTTACTGCTATATGAATGCCAATCCAACATCATACAATTATTGTAATATACCTAAAATATGCGTTGAATACCCTTCCATATCTCATTCATTTGCATGAACTTTTTTTAAATGCAATATAAACTATTGCATCTTCTTAATATCTGTGCCCTTCACTTTGAACTTTAATCAAAATCAGTATCTTTTTAGGCAATATAATATCCACCAATACAAATTTTGTTTATCACAAACAACATACACAAATTAGCCGGTATGATGCCCATGACAAAATTCCCAATATGGGAACCCATTTCATTTCTGTCTCCAAGGACGCACTCTAGTACACTTCTTTTTATGAATGGGATTTGTAGTTTGAGGCCAGCGTTTATAATTAATGGGCGTAACTCTTCAGCCATTCAGCAAAGTTTAACAGTACAATTAACACCTTATTTGGAAGACTGTATGGAGACAGTAAATATTTTTGAAGTCTGAAGGTCAACCTTTCTAGGATAGTTATATAAAGTGTTTTCTAATACACAGTGGTCTCCTTGTAAAATCAATGTCTCTTTTGTGACCTCTTTCAAACATCTTTTGTTGATCTGATGACTATAGGTATCTCAATTTAAAATAAAATAATTTGTTCCTTTTCAAGCTGAAGTATCTTCATGGACCTCCTCAGTTTCATTAATAAATACCAGACATAATAAATAAGCCTAATTTCTACAGCATATATATATATATATATATATATATTCACATAGTCCTTGTACAAATCGCATCCGAAATTAAATATAAATCAATTAAAATAAGAAATGTATTTAAATATTTTTTGTAAACAATAACAGAATCTGACTTAGCAGAGGAAAAGGAAGGACTTTGCTTTATAGCAGTAGCTCACTTGATTGTATTTAGTGAGATACACAGCGGACAGTCATAATGGTCAGTCTTCCTGTTGGTTAGTCTGACCATTAGTACACAAGTTGCCTGTGGCCATCAAACACACACGTCCATTTCACAATCCAGGAAGAAACTGCTGATATGACTAACCATGCATAGCTATTTACTGTATGTAGATATATATATATTTCAACTGTGCTGTAGATATTTCAGACTTGCTGCCTATATTCTGTTATATGTATAAAAGCATTAATTTTCACAATAAATATTCATTTTCTCTCTCTCTATTTTTTATTGTAAATAATGCACTAAAACTAACCGAAGACTTTTTAACTTGATTGAGGCCAACTTTATCCTTATATTTTGACTATAAACAGTATTTTTAAAAAAAAATTAAAATCTCTGTAATACAAGGATTACATTAAAATAATTAAAACCTTGATCTGCTTATATATTCAGAATTCCTAGGAATAATTACTCTTTTTAGCATGCATTTCATTTAAGATAACAAGAATAATTATTGCATTAAATTCTCAAAATATTCCCCTTGCACTTATCATTAATTAAATGATTACATATACATAAATCATTTACAAAATCATAGGTTTATAAACTTACCAGACTTGACCTGCCAATTACTTTGACCACCTGTGTTGGTCATCTGTGGTGATCATCATATAAATAGCTTATTAATTTGTAGATAGGTAGCTCCAGTCCGTTAGTTTTACAGCCTATGTTACCTCCATGCCAAATGGACAGGTCTACATTTAATCTACTTAGGTCAGTGTGTGTGGACACTGGTCAAGCAGGTAGATATCATATTATGTAACATGAAAGGTGTACAGGTAAACCACACACATGTACAGGTGTGAGTATGCTATAGTTCAGGTATATCTACCAGCCAATCCCCAAGGCTATATATAGATCATTACATTTTCCAAGATTTCATCCACAGGACTGGAAAAGATTATCATCTCTACAAATAGATGAAGCCAGAAGGAAGTTTAAATTCGAAGAAAAATTGAACTGAACTAATTATGTCAAAATCATAAAATAACAGTGAAACTTTGTTTGGGAACCTTGTTGAACCTTAGTTGTAGTACATGTAATTTTTTATATTAGTTCTTTAAAATGACTTTTGTAAGTGTCAAAGGAACCAGTTGGGGAATAAGAGATGGTGCAAGGCACTAAATACCTTTAGTAGAATGTTTGAATATCACACTAGTGACATTATTATCTGTTAATTATAAAGTTAATGACCTTCATTATAGACCTTGATGCCCCATCACTTTCAGCTTTACAGGTAACACTGACCACTAACGGACAGGTAAAATTCTCTATGGGGGTGGTTATACACCTGAACACATGTATTGTTCTGCTCTCACGTGTCAACAAGCCTTCAACCTGACATCCCCATAATCCAAATCTGACTCATCCAAATCAAAAGGTAGTTGAGTCCATTGTATGGATGTGGGGGCTAAATGAGCTACACAACACTACTGACGCTGTTGACACATTTCACACAGAGAGAAGGTTCCAAATACTTGATGAAATGGAATGTTTTCAATGACCTAGGGAAACATTTCTTGCAAATTACCTGTTGGTGCCCCATTCTTGCTATGCATGATTGAGGATACCTGCATACCAGAGGGGTCTAAGTCACCTATACTGAACACTGTCAGGTCAACTTCCTATAATGTTGTCAAGAAATGTGTGGGCTTTAAGGACCCTAGATGTTAAGTCTCAAGACCTGTTAAAAGAAAAGGAAATTATTGTAAAATTCACCTAAAGTACTTTATTAATACTGGTGGATTTTAATATTGTTTATTTTTGCTTTAACTAAAAAATATAAATAAATACCGGTAGTTCAAAAATGTCACATATTGTACAAAATTTACTTGACAAGAAACACTGTACCGTTAAGTTTGCAAGAAAATTTAATTTCAATTTACACAAAAAAAAAAAAAAAAAATCTGGATCAAAACCTGTGTACTATTATAAGACTCTTTCATATGTGGATATGAAGGATAGGGATATTCTACCCGAGGGTCACAAAATGTAGTAAAACCCGAGGCTTGCCGAGGGTTTTGCAACATTTTGTGATCCCGAGGGTAGAATATCCCTATCCTTCATATCCACTTATGAAAGAGTATTTTTCTTTCATACCACGACGTTTTACTGCAATTTTACAACTATAATATCCCGCCATTTTGAAATAAATTCGAAGAAATCCACGACTGGAAGTCAATTTCCATACATGAAAAATTACGTGATATTTTCAACACAAATTCCGTTGCTTGCATCTTTTATAGTAAAACCAGTCAATTTTGTGGAAAAAAAGTTAAAATTTTACCGAGGAAATAGAGATTTTGTTGACGCCGTGACGTCACGAGGCTTTATTGCATGGGTAGCCATGCAATACAGCCTCAGGCGACATGAGTGTATTGCCCTAGACCAGCCAGTATTACACGTGTAGGTATGAAAGAAAATAGTTTCTAGTACAACGAAATATATGGAAACTTAAAGACATTCAGAACTATTATCCCTTTTTAATTAGATCTAACATTAATTCAATGCTTATTTTTGTAGTTAAACAAAAACAAAACAACAAACGTAATATAGTTTAAAAGAATGTGGCTTTTCATTTTGTTGTTATATATATCATTTAAATGACACGAAAAAATGTCTTTCAATATATTTTCCCTTGATCACTGAACACTAAAAGCACAAGTTATTATTTATTTCAATACAATTGAGCAGTAATATTGAAGCCAATTCAAGATTTGCACCAGAAATTGAAATGTCGAATCTTCCCTCTTTGTCCAATTTTCTTCCCCTTAAATCCAATAAAGAAACACAATTAAAATTTAACTGATGCATCTTTGCTACACTAAGATTTCACTATGACAGAGAGAACGCTACATAGGAGAAGTGATGTGATGCACTTTTACAGCTTAACCACAATTATGAATCAGTAATACTGGTTATTTCTGAACAAGTTGCCTGAATTTGACACATTATACTAGCTGATTATTTTTTTTCTAATCCTTGCAGTTAATGCACTTTTTTATTGAACAAATATCCTGGACTAGCAAAACATCAACCTAGCTGTCTTTCTTTTGTTGCTACATTTATACCATTCAACAAAATTTTCAAATTCAGTAACCTAGCTGACTTATGGACTCTGAAAATATTTTGCTTGCTGCATGTTCATTGAAGCATCTAAAAATATTTTTTAACCAATCGAGAGTAAAAGAACATGATTGTAAAGCTTATATGGCCACAAATTACACATTTTTGTTGTTTTATATCCTACTTTAAACTTGCTATCCAGAAGTGGAGGGGTAGAGATAGTGATTGATAATGTGAAGGGACACCCTAATCACTCAGACAACGCCTTAAATTACCCCTTTTTAAACAAGAGATCCCAGAGGGATCTTGGCCCCCACCAAAAGAATGATCTAGATTCTCACGCTACCCATTTGCATTTTCGTTATTAACAAATCTATCTTGGTAATTGCGAAAATAAGTTCATTTTTATTCGCAAAAAATGCTAAGTTTTCTTCATTCGCCCAATATCCAATCACACTGACACGAGCTCCAACATCGTTGACATTTGTATGCACAACTTAATTTCAATCCACTTTCCCTCCTGTTGTTTATCGACTACTTTTTCCTTACATGCTTTTGTTGTAGACCCTCTTTTTTCAGTCACGTTGCTTTCGTAGCAAGTCTAAAACAATCGATAAGTAAATCAGTTACGATAACATATATGTTTTAATGTTGAAGGAATGTCAAGTAACACATGATGGAGTGTGGTCTAACGAATAATCAGGATTTGTATGTAATGTGCTTTTTAATTGATGCATACAAGACATTCTTTAGCATTTCGAAGTGATTTAATATTTTTCATTAAGAAATGCTGCGAATGCACATTTTGCTAAAAGAAATTCTTATTTGCAACAGAGAACAAACTCGTTTTCGCAACTTTTGCTAAGCAAACCAGAAAGCAACCGCAAGCCCAGCACCATTATCTACATGTCTAAAAGTCTTTTAAGCTACAATACTGCAGCTAGTCTGACAAATGACAAGAGTGATCTTTTCTCTGCTTTTCAAGCTTCATCGTCGGAGACCCACGGGTGATCGCACTACACTACACTTATCACCCATGGGCAAACTCCAGGTAAAATCGTCGTAGGTAATTTATATGCATGAATAATTTGATTGGTTCCAGTACAGTTTTGCGATGGGAATTCATCCAATCAGAGTAAGGGTTATGTACAGTATACAGCAGCACAACAAAGTTGACCAACACTTGCACCTGGCGAATGTTTGGGTTCACGATACTGTGAGCGCAGGAGCGGTGTATACACGTGTGTGTATGGGCCAGGTAAACTATAAACAAAAGCGTAGTTAGCTTCTTTCATAACAGTTTAGGACTTTATTAGGTATTTCTGTAATAATATCATGCTTTATTTGGGCAGAAATAGGTATTTTCATTGGAGTGTTTTATACTAATAGTCTTATAATGTTATTAGGTATAATGTAATAATTAGGGCATACGTATGTTTTAGCTCAACGTCATGGAGCCAACACCGCCTTGACCTACATATTGTAACCAGATACAGCTGGTTATCACTCACCGTGGTCAACAACTCCATTCTACCCTTGATGTCATACCTCCACACTCACCATACTGCCATGACATATGTGGTCATAAGAGATAGTTTTGGAAGATAGAGATCTGTATGATTTGTCCTTGATCGTTTTTATACAAAACTCACATGTTATTTATGGGCGCCGCCATTTTTTGTTTATCTTTAAGCTAATAAAACAGCCTTCATTCTGAAGAGTTCCGAACTATATATCGAGTATTCTAACTGGTCAATTCTAGTGTGTGAATTAGCATATTTTACGACGATTTTACGAGGAGTTTGCCCACAGGTGATAAGTGTAGCGTAGTGTAGTGCGATCACTCGTGAGTCTGCGACAATGTTTAAG
This sequence comes from Argopecten irradians, assembly GCF_041381155.1. Taxonomy (NCBI): domain Eukaryota; kingdom Metazoa; phylum Mollusca; class Bivalvia; order Pectinida; family Pectinidae; genus Argopecten; species Argopecten irradians. The sequence continues at coordinate 14,433,029 of NC_091137.1, read as the reverse complement.
CTTATAAATATCAAAATCTAAGATGGCAGCCTTGTCGATAATATCATCTTGTTGACTAATCGGTCCCAAAATGCAATATGCAAAACTAGAGCCATAGGGGAACCTACATATGAAATTTGAGACAGATCCCTTCTGTACTTTTTGAGAAATAGTGGTAACAAACTTCATGCAACTATCTAAATCCAAGATGGTGGCCAATTGGCCATCTTGTTAACTGATCCATCCAAAAATGAAATATGCACAACTAGTGCCCTTGAGGAAATTTGAGATGGATCCCTTCAGTAATTTTTGAAAAATAACAGTACCAAACTTTTACAAACCATTACAGTATAACATCACTGATGTTGACATGATAACATCAACTAATCACCGTCAAAATGGCTGATATCTACCTTGTGGATTAGATTGTCATTGATAAATGGTTTTCCTGGTCTTACTAAAACAATGTTAATGCATAGACCCCAATGAGTTAATAATGTTAATATAAGAATTAAACTATCTTTGTTATGGAATCTATGGTCTACCAGGTATATTCTATATAGATGTCAGAGCTTTGCAATCATCTAATAAGGCGCTAGTACAAATCCTGAAGATTATCTGCAAAGCTCTTGCAATTATATATAATATATATATATATATACAGTGGACCCTTGATAATCCGGACACCTTCGTTCCCAGCCTAAACCGTCCGGATTACGAGTTCTGTGTTCTTCGTCAATTAAATTGACACGTACGAGTTACTCCCCTTGACCTTGTAATCGATGATAGGCTTTTATGTAATGTATGTGTATTACGATTAATACTTCGTTTGTTATGTTTTATAGGTATTTTTATATTATTACATTAAGAATATTAAATAAACGTATTTCTTTTTCAAAAGACAAAACCTAAAGCCATTGTTAATTGTGTACTATGTATGCATATAGCTAGGTAGCCCACCCTTGATCTGTCGTACGGCAAATTGCCTAACAAAGGATCAATATCATCTACGTTCTTGGCATAAACAAGAGATCCCAGAGGGATCTTGGCGCCCACCAAAGAATGATCTATGTCTGACAATGGAAAGAGGGATCTTTTCCCTGCTTTTCAAACTTTTTCAAACACACTACATATAAAATTTGAAACAGATCGCTATAGTACTTTCTAAGACATAGTGGTAACAAACTTCAACAATGAAATCTAAGATGGCGGCCAGTTGCCATCTTGTTTACTGATCAGTGCCGAAAGGCATTATGGATCAGTCCTTAAATGTACTATGCACAACTAGGGTACAAGGGGAAACTATGCATGGAATTTGAGAAAGATCCCTTCAGTACTTTTTGAGAAATATTGATAACAAACTTTAACTATCAAAATCCAAGATGGCCGTCAGTCGGTCATCTTGTTTCCGATCGGTCCCAAAATGCAATATGCACAATTAGGGTCCTAGGGGAACCTGTATATGAAATTTGAGAAAGATCCCTTAAGCACTTTTTGAGAAATAGTGGTAACAAACTTTAACCATTAAAATCCAAGATGGCCGCCTGTCGACCATCTTGTTGACCAGTCGGTCCCAAAATGCAATATGCACAACTAAGGTCCTAGGGGAACCTATATATGAAATTTGAGAAAGATCCCTTCAGTACTTTTTGAGAAATAGCGGTAACAAACTTTAACTATCAAAATCCAAGATGGCTGCCTGGCGGCCATCTTGTTCACCGATCGGTCCCAAAATGCAACATGCACAACTAGGGCCCTAGGGGAACCTATATATGAAATTTGAGAAAGATCCCTTCAGTACTTTTTGAGAAATAGCGGTAACAAACTTTAACTATCAAATTACAAGATGGCCGCCTGTCGGCCATCTTGTTCACCGATCGGTCCCAAAATGCAACATGCACAACTAGGGTCCTAGGGGAACCTATATATGAAATTTGAGAAAGATCCCTTCAGCACTTTTTGAGAAATAGCGGTAACAAACTTTAACTATCAAAATCAAAGATGGCCGCCTGTCGGCCATCTTGTTGACCGATCGGTCCCAAAATGCAATATGCACAACGAGGGTCCTAAGGGAACCGACATATGAAATTTGAGAAAGATCCCTTCAGTACTTTCTGAGAAATAGCGGTAACAAGAATTGTTAACGGACGGACGGACGGACGGACGGACGGACGGACCACGGACCACGGACGAAAGGCGATTTGAATAGCCCACCATCTGATGATGGTGGGCTAAAAACTATAACAACAAATAGTTGTGAACATTTTATGAACTCATATAATTGTTATTTTGTATATTTTAATGACCATTTCTACAAGTCTTCAATTGCTTTCTGATTTACAAACGTGTATAACAACCACGCGCCCGTTCACGCCTAACTTCATGCACAATGTCACACACGTGTAAATGGCATGTAGCCTTCATATCTTATACCACAGACGATGAATTCGAATATATTCACATACATTTAAAAATCTTATTAATTTTGTGAGTATAATCTCACTATATTGTATTCGATACTCATAGCGATATATTCTGCATGCGAAACAAATAAGGTATCTTTAGCATATGTACCTGTACTCAAGCTCAAAATGCATGTTTAAAAGCGTGTGGCTAAAAACATATTGCGTATCTCAATTATAACACTGAAGTTTGATCTCCTATAGAAAACCAATGAACCGTTACATGACTGCATGTACCCGTGTGAAAGGTGTTCAGGTAAACGCCCGTGGCTATGACCTGGCAGCCGTCGTTATGACAACCCACTCAGTGTCAAGTGATAGTGTGTATTGTACACATGACTGTAGCTGGCCTTGGATTTTTTCCGCATGTGTTGACAACAAATTGTCCGGATTATTGCGGGAATTTACTAACTAAAAATTAAATTCCGTTCCCAAAATGGAGTTCCGGAATCGGAATACGAATTTCCGGACTAGTGAGTATAAATAACGTTACGGAAATTCGTTCCCTGACATTTCGGTTCGGATTGTGAGTTTTCCGGACTATCGGCGTCCGGATTATCCAGCAACCGATACAATGATAAATACCGGTACAAACCACTACATATCCATTATCGGCATACCAATCCAGCCGCAGTGGCCCACATATTACCACAAGCCCTCCCCCTCTGGGATGCGGGTTCGTGGGATGCGGGTTTTAATCCCATGTGGGGCAGTTGCCAGATACTGACCGCTGGCCAGTGGTTTTTCTCCGGGTACTCTGGCTTTCCTCCACCAACAAACCTGGCACGTCCTTACATGACCCTGGCTGTTAATAGGACGTAAAAATAAACAAACCAAACCAAACAAACCCAGCCCTAGTCGTGGCAGCCACCATAAATTTGAGATTAAACCGAAAAAATAACAACACTTGGTTTGGACCACGTCAGTATTGTTTCAGGCAAGTTTATCTCACTGGTAGAATTTGAGTAGAAGAACTTTTGAAATGCGTTTTCAAGGTAGCTGTACAGCTATCATTGATTTCAGGTTAACTCGAAAAAACAACAATACTTAGTCTGGACCATGTCGCAGGCCAGTTTCTTTTGAAAAGATCTTATTAGGCAATATTCTGTGAGGCTGTTTGGATATAACCACTACAATCTGGAACTTGAAAAGAAACCTTGTTTTACAGAAACCATACCTTGCTGTAGTGATTTTTTGAATAAAATGTTGCAAAATAAAGCAACTAAATGGCACTAACTAATGAATGGCAGATATAATGTATAGTGTTGTATATCACCAGCAGGACCATACAAAGTTTTATCTCATCACCTTATCTTTGAGAGCACCTGCATTTCACCTGAGCCTTTCCCACGTGTACAATCTCCACAGATGATAAAACAGTACTATACTCTGTACCACATGCATGCATACGCATACAGCTGGTGCACTTAGCTCCGAAAAGCTAACAGACTTCTGCTTTCATTTTGTGAGATATATATATGTCTTTTGGTTTTTAAACTTGCAGTTTAATAGTTATTTGGAATTTTGAAATACTTTCATGATTATGATTATATTGAAATTGATTGAGCCAAAAATCATTCCTGCTATATATAAAGTGGTACTTCAATCTAATAGTAGCTCAGATAATATTAGTTCCATCAGTAACACTGTTGTTGTAATCATGGCCACGTTTGATGATTTTTTTATTCTATTTTACATCTTATTAACAGCAGCCAGAGGTATTTAAGGGAATAAAGAAAATGCAAGTAAGTCAGTACCTGAAAACTGCCCAATGTGCAATTCAAACTTTAAACTCTGATGTGGAGGGTTCTGGTAATATGTTTAAACTGCCTCTTGTTTGATGGATTCAGTTATAAATATATTTACAATGTACCGTATTTCACCGCAAATAAGACCCCCCTCCCAGAGAAGAAATAAAGGTCAAAAGTGGTGAGGGGTCTTATTTGCGGACAACCCGCCTGATAACATCGATCTATGAGGTCGCCATCTTGGATTTTTTAATGTCCTGTCATCGTTGTAACAGTCGTATGACAGATGGGTAATAGCAAGATGTTCAAGTATTTATAATAATAATGAAGACGCATGAGTAAAATTAAATCAAATGTTATGACAAATTAAAATATAACTTGTTAAACAATATTAGGGCAGTTGTAACGTAAGTCTGAAAGGAACGCACATTTTTGCAAGAGTCACGCGGACATTCACCAATGAATCAAAACGAAGAAACAGCATCATAAGCAATGTCATTTTAATCTAGAAGTTTTAATAATCGTATTGTTATTTTAAAATATTCAAATTAGGTTATTGTTTACGATCACAACTACATCTCCGTCTTAGTAAACAAGTGAATCAATCGCCGTGAATCGGAAGGACGATCGCCGTTCAGACTCAGGCCTAGGCCTATTTAAAATTCACTGCAAAAGTTTACATATCAAATTTGTTTATAGACAGAAGAATTTACGTACATTTGTCTCAGTCAAATGAGCAAACGATCGTGATTTAACTTCAACGTGCCGACATGCACTGATGCAGTTGTTTGTAACATCGTACACACATGTGTAGGAAAATGGCGCCGGGTTGAAGCCATACTTTCACATTTTCACACCGGGTCGTGTTTGGGAATTTGATCGGTATTGCTATTGATACGACGATAGTTTTTGATAATATTTCAGATATTAATCCAAGTATTAACTGCATTAAAACATCGTAGCAAGTATTTTTGTATCCAGAGTAAAAATACGAAACTTTGCGGCTAATCATATTATACTGACTGCGTAAACAAAACATGGCGGCCGAAAAGTAAAGCATGGTTTCTCCAACTGATCGTGAACTACAGGTACGTTACGTTCACAAATAAACATATTTGAAACTGTAAATGCCTTAAGTAGATGTTTTAGGTAATGATTGTATTAAGTTAGAATCCACGAGTGCAGAAACGATCTGCATCAATGACGAATATCTTTGCCGATGCATGTAAAAAATGACAAGCCGTACGAACACTAAAACGTGTTGAAGTGTTCATGGAAACAAATATCGGCGTATTTTGTTGAAAATAGCCTCCGATTAAATATAAGCACTGTTCACATTTCGTAGTTATTGATAATTAAATTAAATCACCCGTGAATTAACTTGAATTAAATGACAAAAATAACAAGCACACAAACAGTTCTTTACTACGTGATTTTTCTATGCCGATAAAATAAACAAAAAAAAAGTTCCGATACAAAGTCATTTTGGTGATATTTTTAATTACTCCATTGCTCAAATCCATCATCCAGTAAACTGAAAAATTGGTGGGGGGTCTTATTTGCAGACATCCCCCCTAAGTCTGAAAATGTGTCAAAATAGGTGGGGGGTCTTATTTGCGGGAGGGGAAAATCTTGTTCGGTCCGGCTTACTCACAGTCCGTGCCGGTCTGAATGTCCGACCATTTTTTTTCAACTTTCGCAATGTCTGCCGAGGGACAAAAAAAAAGGTCTTTATAGCCAGGTGGTGTTACAGCATATAAAATTGGAAGTGTGAACGATCAAACATATAAACATATGTACCGTCTGTTGAGTGAGCAGAATACCTGTATATAACATTTGACCCCGTCAACATCGACTAACAAGCAATCTGATTGGTTGGGGGCAGAGCTACGCTTGTACAGAGAATTCGGCAGTCAAGTTTACACAGAACTTTATAAATAAAGTTACCCATGTGGTATTTTTTTACATTAAAGTAGAACGATGTTCAATCAAATAAAACAATAAATTCTTTCATATTGGGTTGATTTCTTATTATCAATCCAGCATTTTATATTGACTTAAAAGAGTTCTTCTGTTATTCATCAGTTTGATCACAGCCAGTCAATTTCCACATTTAATTACACATATCCACACTGGCTGAAATACTGCGAGGTCTGACGGTTCGGAATGTCGGCAAGGGCATTAATGATGGCCAGTTCGGTGAACACAAGCTTGATATCCAATATGGCCCGTAACATCCTTTCACTCCTGTGGTGGTGAAATCCACAGTTATCAGTATTACAACATCACCTCAGACAAAAACAAGGTTTCCAAAATCATTTCGTTGGCGCAAGGCTTCGTCAAAAAAAAAGTCCACCATCACCAATGCATTAGATGCACCTGAGAGTGAGATAACGTCAAAGTAAATTATCCAAACCTAAATAGCCATTCACCGTAGATACTCATGTGCTCGCTTCCCAACTTCACTGTATCCACGTTCTCTGTTACCGGCTGTTGCCACAACTGACACCTCGTCAAAAATGTGCATTGTTCAGGGCGATAGTTCATTAAAGTTGCCAGAAAATGCATTTCAATATCTCCGTACTTAGGTCGTAATGTTTCTGTTGGAATTCGCGATAAAACTTTGTACGACATGCAGAGATTTTTACAAATTACCGAATTAATACTTGACATATCATACAGGGCACGTTGTCGTTGTTACACACGCCATTTTCGTGCAGTTTATCATGTATTTCACGGCAGTAAATACTTGGTCTCTTATATTTTTGTAATTCAATAAATTTTATGACTTCATCAGTCACTTTCAGCATGGTGGTCAGATCTGCTTGCCATTTTTGCAGCTAGAACATGTGCTCGTCTGTATCACATGCTGCAACTACTTCACACTAGGGCTGAAACGATTAGTCGAATAATCGGAAGCGATTAGATTATTGAAGCTAATCGCTGATAATCGATTAAAGAATTTATTAATCGTTAATCGTAACATGCATAGCCAGTGCATTGTAAGCTGACTAAGCACGTTGACAGATCATGGATTTCTGAGTAAGCCATGCCGACTGGAGTCTTTAGGTACATGTTTTGAACTCAACAAAGCATATATGATGTGAGAAATACTTGTTAAATTAAGTCTCTGTGGAAGTTAAAGTCATTAATCAATGAAAAAGTGGATATCATGAGAAAGCTTGCAACACGCTGTTCGCCAATTTTCACTAGCGATCGACTCCATGTTGTTACGTCACGGAGGCCTAATCGCCGCCGGGACACTCGGGAGTGGAAGGAGCAGTAATCTTGAACATTTTAATTTTACTATTGCATGTGTTTATCATATAAAAGAATGTTTTTGTTCATATTCTAATTGAAGATAAGAGTTGTTGATTTATTTTTTTGATCACGGAAATAAAAAGTTCATTGACGAAAATTTGGTCATGTCGCTCCGTGGCGATCCAGATTTGGTTGATTAGTCATACGTGTGAAGGTCACATCAAAACAGCGGGTTAGCAGACTTGATATAAACAATGTTACGGAAGACGATACAGGAATGGAATTCAGAGCTTATTTGGGATAAAATACGTTTGTTTTGTCAATAAATCTATTCTTATTTGTTGGTAGGCTTATATTATATAAGGCATGTCCTCTGTCATATTGTACAGTAGGTGTTATTATTAGTTGATAACAAAACATGGCGGACGTTTTCAGTAGTCATGCAGTAGCCTAGTTGCCTTCAATTCAAACGATTAATCGATTAGTAATCGATTACATGTGACCGAATAATCGAATACAAAAATTACTAATCGTTTCAGCCCTACTTCACACACATGTGTGATTTATGCAAATTTTTTTTGTCGGGGACCGTGTCAGCCTGTTTACCATCAGCCAATCAAAAAATGCGTATCAAATCAGCATAAGATTGTTTTAGCCGGCGATTGAGTGAAATGATGTGTGGTATACATGTATGATAGTTTGATCGTTCACACTCGAATTTTATTCGCTGTAATACACAGGTAAAATTGTGTTGAATTTGATAGTTGGGACCCCAAAAATATTTTTAACAGGTGGTCATTATACAGAAGTGGTCGCTTAGGCAGGTTTGACTGTAATTAGTATACCAAGGACAGGACAAGTTTTTTCTTTTTGTTTTGGTGATAGGCTTAGTAGATCGTAGAGCTATGAACTTCATTTTTTACAGAAGGTTATAAATTTCAGAAGAAACAAATTGAATATTAAAATAGATGTATAGTCGTGTGCCAAAAGTCTTCGTAATTTTTATTTTTTCCCTATATATTCTATGTATTTTCACATTTTTTCTTAGGTTTTTCCTGATCTCATCTAAGCGTGGATTTTAATCAAATTTGGCAGACTTGTAGAAAATTATCTACACTTTCAGCTAATAATATTTACATAATTTTTACTTTGTGCACTTTTTGAGAAAACCGTATTTCATTACCACGCAATACTTTTTCGTTGCCATTTTGGTAAAACAAAGAAGGAAATGATGTCATAAGTGTAAGTAGTGCACAAAAAAGATATATATTTTGAAAACAAAATATCGAAAAATTATACAAATATATTATGAGCTGAAAGTGTAGATAATTCTCTACAAGTATGCCAAAATTGAGTAAAATCTGCCAATAGACGAGATAAGGAAAAATCAAAGAAAAAATGTAAAAATACATAGAATATATAGGGAAAAATAAAAATTACGAAGACTTTTGGCACGTTACTGTGTCTGTAATATACTTGGAATTTTACCTACTATTAGTTCCCACATTGGTAAAACATCCCTCTTATCAAAAATGTTAAGAAACATGCTAATTACTGAATTAGTTATAATAACAAACTAACTATGTATTCATGCAATCGCTGCTCTTTCTTATTTGTGCATGCTTAGTATCAGGAATATGGAGTGGGACTTATGAAACTTAATTTATCCAATGTTTCACAAAATTATTGGCATATAACAAAGTAAATCAATGGTAAAGGTAATTACCAAAAGAATTGTTTCTAAAACTTTCAAGTTAATTACATTACTTTATTTAAAATTCAAAATTGTAAGAATTAAAAAAATAAACCAATGGGTTTTGCATTTGAAATGATTGCCAAGACATTTTATAGCATACGAAAAGCTATGAACACTTTAGCTAAAATGTTTACTCAAACTCGTTTAAAAATAGATTTGCTTCTGTGATAAAAATCCATAGTATTTAATTAGCATGCCGAGGCGTGCGTATGCACGTTTGTGCGGTTGTCACGTTGGTCTGGTACCATGAAACAGCTAAACACAAGCCTACAGGTAGGTATCACAGCTGACAACCACTGACCTAGCCTAGTGTGTCACCACTGACCTCGTTCACGACGGCGCACTACTAACATGCATGGAGCGGTCTGCGATCGCGCGCATTTAGCAACAATAAAGTGTCAAGCAATGGAAGAAAAATCGATTAAAAAATCAATCTGGAACTATTGAGAACATTTGTTTTGTTTCCAACCACCAGTTTCACCATCACGTCATGCGCGCACGCGTAATCTACATGCATGGCAAAGCAGATCACACCCAACACGAAGCAGACAACTTTAACCACTGACAGAGCGTAAATAGCAAATATCAATAAAAACACTTACTGCAAAGGTGTTGGGGCTTTGATTGTTTTCTTCTCGACGACTTCGGCATTTTGATTTGTTATGATGACAGATCTGAGGTACGGAGCAAGTGTTAAGTCAGGTAAACACACACACAGCTGAGTTGGCCTCGTCTCCCACCACCGTCGTCTTCTCCATGTTGTCAACTGCATGCTGGGATTGTGTTAGCACGTGTGCACGAGACCGGATATTTCACGTATTGTCAGGTGCTTGCGTGAGAGAGTCACGTTTACGGTATATAGTTAACTATCTACCTGTGCTAGGCCTATGTGCTATGTTAAACGCGTAAGCACTTGTCACACACATACACAGCCACATGGAGAATACAGAGGGAAACCAAGCCGGGTGAGCATTTATTCATTACACACGCAAATAGAGTCACGTGCATATCGACTGATCTGTCAGAAAACAAATGTTAAACAGTCGAATATAGCTGTGATAAATACTTAAAAGGTTCATTATCGAGTTGACCTGGTAAGGCCTATATTGAAATTGATGTAGGATGATGAAATAGTTCAACGTGGACAACTTGTTTTGTTTGGAGGAAAGGAGGGGGGGGGGGTGTTAGTTGTTTTGTTTGTTGTGTTATGGTCAGATTGAAATTGTACTAGCAGGACGGACTACCAAATGTGTTGGTTGGCGTGCAGGGTTGTGGGTCTGTAAGGGAAGGAGGTTAGGGGGTATTCCTCTGGTAAGTTTTTGTTAGAGGTGATGGTGGAACCAGAGGTGTAAGTTATGGATACTTACAGAATCTACATACTTATAAAAAAGTTTAGGCATTGTTTTGACTATAATATATATTGCGATCAACAGTATTGATCTGATAACAGAACCGTGATATCTAGATTATCAGTGATATATTGTGAAAATAAAATTAATTTAATTTGGTAGGGTCACTTGCTCAATCGCAAGCGGAAAATTAGTTAAGAATAGAATAGTATACCAGTAACCATATACAGTATGTTTTAACCTTAAACTTGTTGTTTTCTTCAAATAAAAGGAAGAAAAAGATAAACACATTTCAAAGTTCTGAATGTGGCTGTATGTTATTTTCTTTTTAAACAGGGACACTACACTATATTGCACAACTCACTTGTCTGTCAGTAATATATGTCACTAGATCCGATTATAATGACATATATTGACTAACGAGTATATATACCTATGCTTTTGGTTTTAAACATAAAATTTGAGAAATGCATTTAGATATTTGAAATTATCGTGATAATGAGGTAAAACAGTATAAAGATAATATATTAATAATCTGATATAAAAGGCCGAAATAAATTCAAAGTAAGATAAAAAATCATTTCTATGGAATATATATTCAGCCCCTATAGGGCCTTCTTCAGTCCAAAATAACACTTAACACAACGTGTTCGTCTACATGTTTGTTTACATCTATTTTGCGCAGGTATGAAATGTCTCGGCCCGTTTGATGTATATGGCAGGATATTTCGACCCAACATGCTATGTGCACTAAATCAACCCCAGTCTGTTTAAACAACAGTTATAACCACAAGATAATTTATCAGATTGACTCTTGTAGCCATATACATAACACTGACGCATCAAAAGGGATATTATATACAATCACATGCACGGTCATTACCGTCAAAACGTCGGATGTATCAGTTTTTTTGAGGTGGCAATCAAAATTGCAGTCGAAATGTCTGACAATCGACTAAGGGTATGTTATTGTTTTGAGACAACTCGTACCTCACACTTCGCTGTAAACATATTTTCTATCACATCAATCTAATAAAATACAGATTCCCATTATCATTACGTTTGATAAAAGGATCAGAGAAAATCCCACCAGGGTCCATGTGACCCTTGATAACGGCCAAATTAAACAAATTGCTGCCTGCTGAAATATTGACAGTGACAAAGTCATCTCGCCCCAAGAGCACAACATAGCTTACCATATATGTACACTGGGACGAAATGTCGTTTTCACTTGATGCAACAAGAAATAAGAAATATTCATGTAATGATTTGGTTCATTATGATAGTTTGTATCTAGCAACTTACCAGGTACTTGAAATACTAAGCCACAAAAATTACATCAAATTAAAATCAAACGTTAGTGTTTTCTTTTGGTGATGTATGTATATACATCTCATCTAAACAAAAACAAAAATTTAACAACATACAATGTAGATAAAAGTTTGGCATAAAATAACTTAAAATGTGTGATATAAAGTTACAGTAAAATATCAAATGTAATATCAAGTAAGAATCAAATATGTGTATTCTTGATTTTTATGTCTATTATTCTGAAATGGTTATAAGCCTCATTGAAAAATATTTAAACCATATGAACTTCATCATGTGGCTAATATCATAAAGAAAAAATATTTAACTATAAAGAAAAGATAGACTTTATTAAAGATGCTCCACCGCCGACAGAGCATAAATGATATTCATCATTTGAACAATAATAGGTGTTTAATCGTGTATATATATGTCTAATTAACACAAAAAATAATATAAAATAGCTTATTTTGCTTTTGGTGCATGCGCAATCAGTCCTTCATTCCATATAGGATATAGTTCTAAAAAGTCACAAGGAATTTTTTCGGGATGCAATTAATTATTTTTCATATTTTTAACTTAAAGTAAAATTAGAAGCTCAAACTTTTCAATGGTGGTAATGGTGTAAAGTAAGTAACTTTTGTAACTGAAGAAAAATACTAAATAGTCTGCTCCTGTTTTTGATAGTGAAAAAATACCATTTGTCAGCGGTGGAGCATCTTTAAGTTATTTATTTATCATTTAGCTTCTGAGTGAATTCATAATTTAGAGTACAATTCGGACTAAGAGTACATTAAAACTTGCACATATTTTGGAAACAAACCAGTTTTAATGGAAATTAGATTTGTTGGTACTTTTTACTGATATATATGTCAGAAAAGCCCACTGTAGTAAAATGTATGTGAAATGTTCAATCGCCATTACACATAGCCTTGTATGCCGAACCCTGACCCTTGCCTGTTGTGTAGTAAAGATTTTTTTAGTTAGAACTACTCAAATCACTCTTACAGTTGTGTTAACATTATATTATTAGATGCATATTCTTGTCTAAAAATAACTTCATCAACTCCTCAGTGGTTATGCATTGCATTTGTTTAACGTGCGTAACTTTGACTCGGGTAAAGGTACAGCATACATGTTGTACCTGCTTAATCATATTGATCAATGATTTGAAATTTCAATGGTATTAATCAAAATACTTAACAATGGTGTGGAATTTGTCACTATTTCTGGTCATTTGTTTCATAAGGAATGTAGAACAATACATTTATGTTATATTTTGCTTTGTGGTTACGTAATGAATTAGCCTCACTGAATTGTCCCTTTAAGAACTATGCATTTAATTTGAAAAGGCATTATCTGTTTGTAAAAGCAACAGAAAATTATGTCAACTGTCCTAGGACATTTAAAAAGTTACCTGATTAATCATTAAAGATATATTGCTATTTGTTATACATTTATATATCTTACAAGTAATTTTATAGTGATTTGTGTGCTAAAAATCTTATAGCACTTCAGCTTATGATGCCAGTATTCATTGCATACATCCTACGTACATACATGTAAATGTAAGCCAGTAAGGAGTGAAAATTAAACATTCATGTTCATGGATGAGTTGTTGTTGAGTCATACAGAACAGTTTTATAGACATCTTAAATATAGAGGGTCCTTGTGTACATTTGAAAATGAAATGGTTCCTAGGTTAGGGTAAAGAGTCTACACGCTTTTAGAGTGTTTTACACTGATCACAACTAACTCAACTGTAACACAATTTATGATTCTTCTCAGCATGTCTCACAAGGCTTAACATATTTGACCAAAAATGGGTGTCTTTAATAAGGGGGCCCCTGCCATTTTTTTAGGGTGCTCCCACCATAGGTCATAGTGACCTATTGCAATAAGCCTTTTGTCTGCCGTCGTCCATTGTGCGACGTCTGTCTGTAAACAATTAACATTTTTGACTTCTTGAAAACCGCTGAAGCAATTTCAAATAAAATTTTGCTCAAACCTTCTAAGGCATCAGCTTGATTTGATTGTAACTGACTGAGTTTTTGCTCTTTGCACAAATTATAATTATTGGACCTTGTGAACATGATAACTTCAGTAAATATGCACTCAGCTTCATGAAACTTTGTATTTAGACTAAAAGTAGAAAGATCTTGGACAAATTAGAAATTCGGCTTGATTCGATTGTAACTTAAAGAATTATTTCCCTTTGCAATAATAATTATTGAACCTTGTGAACGTGATAACTTGAGTAAATATTAACCAATTTACATTAAACTTTGTATGTAGACTATATATTTATGTAAAGATCTGAGAAAAGTTGGAAAATCATCTTGATTCGATTTTTAGCTGTTACAGAGTTATTGCCCTTTGCATTAATAATTATTATTGGACTTTGTGAACATGGTAACTTTAGTAAATATGTACCAAGCTGGATGAAATTTGGCATGAATAGACTATCATTGGAAATATCTCGGCCAATTTCAAAAATCAGTTTGCACAGAGTTATTACCTTTTGCACTAATAATTATTATTGGACCTTGTGAATACAATAACGTGAGTAAATATGCACCAAGCTTAATGAAACTTTGTATGTACCAAGATAGACTAACATTGGAAATATCTTGGACAAGTTTGAAAATCATCTTGATTTGTTTGTAACTTACAGAGTTATTGCCCTTTGCACTAATAATTATTGAACCTTATGAAATATGCTCTAAGCTTAATGACACTTTGTATGTAGACCTATTAGATCTATATTCCTATTTCCTGAAAATAGACATCAGTTGGCTAGTAAATAACATAACTAATTTGTATCAAATATCAGGTGACCGTTAAGGCCCATGGGCCTCTTGTTCCAATAAAATTTCTTGGTTGAGATTATGAAAAGATGTTCCTAGTTCATTAAGTTCATAAGACACCGTAAAACATGCTTCTGTATCTTTGACATCACATTGACATTTTGTGACTTTTTAGAACTATAAATATGATTCAGCTACTGCAGCATTCATATTACTTACCAGTTTGTCATTGTCATACATGAAAGATTGACTAGTTTTTAGCTCACCTGGTCCGAAGGACCGAGGTGAGCTTATGGGATACCGCAGCGTCCGGCGTCCGGCATCCAGCGTCCGGCGTCCGTCAACAATCGACTTCTTCTCCATAACCGCTGGTCGTATTTCAACAAAATTTGACTGGTAGCATCCTTATGGGCTACTTACTGAAAATTGTACAAATGATGGGGCTGATCCCCCGGGGGCCTGAGGGGCGGGGCCAAAAGGTGTCAATTTGGCTATTTCCGTATAAACGACTTCTTTTCTGAAACCAAGCATGGGATAGCACCCATAATGCAATGGTAGCATCCTTATAGGGTGGGGATTCAAAATTGTACAAATGATGGGGCTGACCCCCCAGGGGCCTGAGGGGCGGGGTCAAATGGGGTCAATTTGGCTATTTCCATAAAAACGACTTCTTTTCTGAAACTAAGCAAGAGATAGCACTCATAATGCAATGGTAGTAACGTTATAGGGTGGGGATTCAAAATTGTAAAAATGATGGGGCTGACCCCCGGGGGGCCTGATGGGCGGGGTCAAAAGGGGTCAATTTGGCTATTTCCATATAAACGACTTCTTCTCTGAAACCAAGCATGGTTTAGCACCCATAATGCAATGGTAGCATCCTTATAAGGTGGGGATTCAAAATTGTACAAATGATGGGGATGACCTCCCGGGGGCCTGAGGGGCGGGGCCAAAAGGGGTCAATTTGGCTATTTCCGTATAAACGACTTCTTCTCTGAAACCAAGCATGGGATAGCACCCATAATGCAATGGTAGCATCCTTATAGGGTGGGGATTCAAAATTGTACAAATGATGGGGCTGACCCCCGGGGGGCCTGAGGGGCGGGGCCAAAAGGGGTCAATTTGGCTAATTCCGTATAAACGACTTCTTCTCTGAAACCAAGCATAGGATAGCACTCATAATGCAATGGTAGTATCATTATAGGGTGGGGATTCAAAATTGTACAAATGATGGGGCTGACCCCCGGGGGGCCTGATGGGCGGGGTCAAAAGGGGTCAATTTGGCTATTTCCATATAAACGACTTCTTCTCTGAAACCAAGCGATGGGGCTGACCCCCCCGGGGGCTTGAGGGGCGGGGTCAAAAGGGGTCAATTTGGCTTTTTCCATATAAATGACTTCTTCTCTGCAACCAAGCATGGTATAGCACCCATAATGCAATGGTAGCATCCTTATAGGGTGGGGATTCAAAATTGTACAAATGATGGGGCTGACCCCCCAGGGGCCTGAGGGGCGGGGTCAAATGGGGTCAATTTGGCTATTTCCATAAAAACGACTTCTTTTCTGAAACTAAGCAAGAGATAGCACTCATAATGCAATGGTAGTAACGTTATAGGGTGGGGATTCAAAATTGTAAAAATGATGGGGCTGACCCCCGGGGGGCCTGATGGGCGGGGTCAAAAGGGGTCAATTTCGCTATTTCCATATAAACGACTTCTTCTCTGAAACCAAGCATGGTTTAGCACCCATAATGCAATGGTAGCATCCTTATAAGGTGGGGATTCAAAATTGTACAAATGATGGGGATGACCTCCCGGGGGCCTGAGGGGCGGGGCCAAAAGGGGTCAATTTGGCTATTTCCGTATAAACGACTTCTTCTCTGAAACCAAGCATGGGATAGCACCCATAATGCAATGGTAGCATCCTTATAGGGTGGGGATTCAAAATTGTACAAATGATGGGGCTGACCCCCGGGGGGCCTGAGGGGCGGGGCCAAAAGGGGTCAATTTGGCTATTTCCGTATAAACAACTTCTTCTCTGAAACCAAGCATAGGATAGCACTCATAATGCAATGGTAGTATCATTATAGGGTGGGGATTCAAAATTGTACAAATGATGGGGCTGACCCCCGGGGGGCCTGATGGGCGGGGTCAAAAGGGGTCAATTTGGCTATTTCCATATAAACGACTTCTTCTCTGAAACCAAGCGATGGGGCTGACCCCCCCGGGGGCTTGAGGGGCGGGGTCAAAAGGGGTCAATTTGGCTTTTTCCATATAAATGACTTCTTCTCTGCAACTAAGCATGGTATAGCACCCATAATGCAATGGTAGCATCCTTATAGGGTGGGTATTCCAAATTGTGCAAATGAAGGGGCTGACCCCCTGAGGGCCTGAGGGTCGGGGTCAAAAGGGGCCAATTTGGCTATTTCCATATAAACGTCTTCTTATCTGAAAATAAGCATGGTATAGCACCCATAATACAATGGTTGCTCCTTATAGTGTGGGGATTCAAAATTGTGCAAATGATAGGGCTGACCCCCCGGGGGCCTGAGGGGCGGGGTCAAAAGGGGTCAATTTGGCTATTTCCATATAAATGACTTCTTCTCTGCAACTAAGCATGGTATAGCACCCATAATGCAATGGTAGCATCCTTATAGGGTGGGGATTCCAAATTGTGCAAATGATAGGGCTGACCCCCG
The DNA here is from genome assembly GCF_041381155.1 of Argopecten irradians. Lineage (NCBI taxonomy): Eukaryota > Metazoa > Mollusca > Bivalvia > Pectinida > Pectinidae > Argopecten > Argopecten irradians. The sequence continues at coordinate 14,415,665 of NC_091137.1, read as the reverse complement.
GGGGCCTGAGGGGCGGGGTCAAAAGTGGTCAATTTCCATATAAATGACTTTTTCTCTGCAACTTAACATGGGATTACGCTCATAATGCAATGGTTACATCCTTATAGGGTTTGGATTCAAAATTTTGCAAATGATGGGGCTGACCCCCAGGGGCCTGAAGGGTGGGGTCAAAAGGGGCTAATTTAGCTATTTCCATATAAAAGACTTCTTCTCTGCAACTAAGAATGGAAGAGAACTTATAATGCAATGGTAGCATCCTTATAGGGTTGGGATTTGAAATTGTACAAATGATAGGGCTGACCCCCTGGGGCCTTAGACGGCAATAGATGCGAGGTCAAAAAGGTCAAATAGGCTACTACTTTCATATAAATTACTTTGTCTCTGAACCTATGTATTGGATAGCATATTTGTATGGTATCAATAGTATCATTGTATGGTTGTGATTCAAAATTAAACTTTGGGAGTCAATTTTGCTTATTTTTCTAATTGTCAGAGTCTTGTGATAATTACTAACAAAAAAACAGGTGAGCGATACAGGCCCTCTGGGCCTCTTGTTACATTTTCACTTCGCTCCGCATCAATGAAATGAGTAAACTCCATGCAAACACTTCATTTCCCATTGAAGATGCTTGGTCACACCCTGACCACCGATCGGTGTGAGAATACATTTCAACATTGTTAATATTGTGTCATAGTTTTATGCCGCTTCAGCTTTGTATGAACTTTTTGAGATGAGGCCTACAGTAATATCTATCATAACACATTTTATTCTCTGATTGCATCATGTCGTTGTCCAGGAAACGGTTTCCGTGCGATAACTTATTTATTTATGAAAAGATTTCAACCAAATTTAGTATATTGCTTTATATTAGCAAGATCTCGGATGAGCTCGATAATTGTCAAAATCTGTCGATATTTGCAAGAGATACAGGACTTTAAAATCGTGAAAACAGATATATCCATGGTTTCTGCTCGATGACTTAAAAACTTATCGTCCCATTTCAACCAAATTTGGTATATTGCTCTATATCAATGAGATCTTTAATGGGTTCAATACTGGTCGAAATCCGTCAATATTTGCAAAAGTTGCAGGACTTAAAAATTGTCAAAACATGGTGTCCGCTCGATAACTTTATTTTCCGATTTCAACGAAATTTTATAAATTGCTTTATATCGGTGGGATCTCAAATGCTTTCGATAATGGTCAAAATCTGTTAATATATGCAAGAGTTACGGGACTTTAAATCGTCAAAACCGATAAATCCATGGTTTCCACTTGATAACTTAATTGATTATTTATTGTCCAATTTCAACCAAATTTGGTGTTTTACTTTTATTCAATGAGATCTTAGATTGGTTTGATACTGGTCAAAATAAGTCAATATTTGCAAGAGTTATGAGACTTTAAAATCATTAAATCATGGTTTCCGCTCGATAACTTTGGTGTTTATTGTCCGATTTCAACCAAATTTGGTGTATTGCTTTAATTCAATGGGATCTTACAGCAGTGCTACCCCAACTGAGAACGAGGCTTGTATATAAACCCTTACCGCTCTACCGCTGACTTGTATCTATGTATTGAATGAGTGTTCTGTAGCCGTGTTATTTATAGACTCGAGTACTGTCGCCAAATCCACAGGTAAATTGGTACTGGATGCTACGCTCCGGCCTCTCATCCAGCTTAACGAAACTGAATGGCTAGTTAGCTTAACCGATTTATATATCATCAACAATGCGTCGGTATCTTCTTAAAAACAAAACAAATATTCTTCAAAATGCATCAACATTCACTTGACTAGTATTTCTTTAAATTAAATATTTTAACAAATATTCATATTTCTAGTAAAATTGCATATGAAACTCCTTATAGGTCTAGCAATGCTCATTATGTAGGGAACTGCCATAACATGTTCCGGCTGCATTCCGTGTGCAAAAAGTCAAAACACACGTGGGATTTATAAAATGAGTCCTAAACTGTCCTATATTTAGGATCTTCAATAAGTGGTTTGTAATATTATTACAGCAAAACTGACGGTGGCCAATAAAAGAAAACAAACACAGTGCAATTATACTATGTTATTTGAAATCAGAACAAAACTTTTTGTGCAAGTTGTCAAGCATTTATTGTGAATGTGTGGTTCCCCGTACATCGCTTTCCCCAAAATTTGAAAAGGCAAAATATACCGATACTGAGTAGATTTTTTTCAGCATTTCAAGCCCTAAGAAAAAATTATATGTGCAAAGTACACTGGTGTTTAAGTAACACAAGTTTAAATGGTATTTGTAGCAATTACGATTGTGTTTGGTACAGCTAATGTAGCAAGAGCTCGCGATTTACCTGTGGATTGGCGACAGTACTCGAGTCTATAAATAACTAACTTCACTCAATCAATACACCGATACAAGTCAGCGGTTAGAGCGGTAGGGGTTTATAAACACGCGTCGTTCTCAGCTGGGGTTTAGCACGGCTGTAAATGGGTTCGATACTGGTCAAAATCCATCAATATTTGCAAGAGTGATGTAACTTGATAACTTCATTTCATTATTAACAATATTTTCAACTGTAAATAACTATTTTTTGTGATGATGTGCAGGCGACACATCCACTTCCGTGGAATTCTTGTTTAGCTCACCTTGCTCGAAGTACTGATAAGCTTATGTAGTGGTGCGGCATCCGTTGTCCATCCCTCCATCAGTCAACATTTCCTTTTAATCGTTACTAGTCATAGAGTTCTTCATGGATTGTAACCAAATTTGGCCAGAAACATCCTTGTGGGAAGGAGAATAGAGTATGTATAAATTTTGGCCCTGACCCCTGGGGACTGGAGGGGTGGCTGGGCTCACACTAACTTTCCAGTTTGCTTAGCAAAAGTTGCGAAAGTGATTTTTTTCTCTTTAGCAAATAAGAATTTCATTTAGCAAATTGTGCATTCACAGCATTTCATAATGAAAAACATTAAATTACTAAGAACCATTAAATCATTATTTTATGCATCAGTTGAAAAATACATACATACAAAAGATTCTGACTTGGTTCTGACCCCCTGTGGCTGGAGGAGCAGAAACTAATAGGGATATAGAGGTAAATCCTTTAAATCGCTACAAGTCATATAGTTCTGCTTCAGGATTCAGTGTTCCTGGTCATTTTTTCAAATGGGGGTTTGTGTACCCCCATAGCTCGCAAAATGGGGGTACAGTGCCATATTTAAGGGGTACACTATATTTGCATATTTTCCCCAAGTGTATTCTTTTGTAGAAAATAAAGACAAAGTGTAATGTTTATTTGGCCAAAGGGGAAAAAAAACACAATTACCGTATTCAACCCAATAAGCACTCAGGGCACTTGAAAAATTGATAAAAATGAAAAGGTGCTAATAAGTCGAAATTATTGCAAATCTATACCGTTTTATGTAATTTTGGTCCTTATTTATGCATGGGCAATTGAAATTGAGGCCTCAAAAAGGGGGAGGGGCGCTTATAGGGACATGGGCGCTTATTGGGTCGAATACGATAAAAACAGTTTTAGATATATATGTATCTCTTTGTTTGATTTATTTTAAACAACATTGTCACTTCTTAAATTTGTCTGCAAGTTATTCAATCAGAATTAAAATATAAACAGACGTACGGTACATGTCAGCTGTGTTGTGTCAATTTCTTCACTTAAAAATCATGTTCTCAATATGCATAAAGTCCATCTTACAATGCAATCAATTTACAAATTCATTTTGAAAAGCAATTTTCAAAATATTTTGAACAGATCTTTACAGATTTTTCACCCTACCAATCCATGAATGTGCCAATCCTAAAAAAGCATGTAAAATGTATCGCTGTCTTATAGCCGATTTCTGTAATGATTGGTATCACAAACAATTTTCTTGCTCAGAGAACCATGTGGATTTGAAGATTGATTTCATACTCTATGATAGCGCTGGACAGACACAACTCTAGTTGTTATTGCACGATTAAAATTGCTTCCCGTAACACATGCTCTTTGAGCGATATAAGGATCAGTCCCTGGACTACCGATGGTCATGGGTATGGTCTCAGATTTTATCATAGGACAATGCAGATAAGTAGTTAACAACATCTGCTGCTTGGTGCGCTGCAGTTAATGTTTACTGAAAGGAATACTTCCGGTATGGCAAAAAAAACGTTTTAACACACTTATGATTTCTTCAATGAAAATGAGAGATAATAGAAACATTAATCACCAAATAATGGAAAATATTTAAGCAACAAAAACTTATTTCCCAAAATACCTTGAAAAATCGCTGAATTAATGCCTGCAATAACACAAATTGTACGTACGCGTGATTCATGCATGTTTCTGCGTGATCGGGAACACTGAGGATTGTAACCAAATTTGGCACAGAAACATCCTTGACTTGGAAGAGTAACAGAATTTGTACAAATTAAGGATTTGACCCCCTGGATCAGAAAAAGTGGGGTCCAATAGGGGAATTTGAGGTAACTATTCAAATTCCTGCAGAAATGAAACGATGAACCTGTATTCAGAACATTACTTGGCATTATAAACCAGGTGAGCAATACAGGCCCTCTGAGGCCTCTTGTTAATATAAGTTAATACCCACCAGTGTCAAGGTAGTTCTAGCATCCCAGAAGAGATTGCAGTGGCTGTCAAAGAAGTTTAGCATTACTTAGCATTAAAAACCAGTTCAGTGATACAGACCCTCTGGGCCTCTTATTCTTTGGGTACTCTGGGTTTCCTTTTCTTCTTCGTTTGATTGTAAGGCCTCTTGTTAATATGAGTTAATACCCACCAGTGTCAATGTAGTTCTAGCATCCCAGAACAGATTGCAGTGGCTGTCAAAGAAGTTTAGCATTACTTAGCATTAAAAACCAGTTCAGTGATACAGGCCCTCTGGGCCTCTTGTTCTTTGGGTACTCTGGGTTTCCTTTTCTTCTTCGTTTGAAGATCAGACCGTCAATTATGACGATTAGTGATCTTAATACAAGACCAAAATGATCCAGGATTCAAACCATTATTTCCACAAATATCAATCATATGAAATTCCAAGATGGCCTCCGTATTTTGAACTTCTCAATGTCTACCTGTACGATTTAGCTGAGACTGGCCTTATTAAATGATCCTGACATCGCCACACCAAGGGTTGTTATATTTTGGGTCAATCTAAAATCCAAGATGCCCATCATGATGGCTTCCTTGAAAGCACATTTAGAACTTCTGAGTTCTATTGGTGCGATTTACTGAAAGTTGCTTAAAATGATTCTCATATGGTCCTGACCAAGTGTTGTTATTTTTTGAGTTGATCCATCTTTAAAACTTTTTATGTTCTATCGGTGGAATTTGGCTTAAATGATCGTGACACAGTCCTGACCAAGTGTTATTAATTTTCGGGTCAATCTAAAATTCAAGATGGCCACCACAGTTGCAATCTTGAAAGCACATTTTGAACTTCTACTGAAATTTCACTTATGGGATTGAGCTAATGATACTGACAATGTGCCAACCTGATCGCTGTTATTTGTTGGGCCAATCTCATATCTGAAATCCAAGATGACTTGGGCTTCTTGGTTTCATACATGTTAATAACATAATAATGGGTATGTGGCTATCTTGAAAGTTTGCAGTCAATGCTTTATAGTGTAGCAGGTTTTGAATGTGAATATTAGAATACGGTTGCCTTTTAGTTTCATGGTAAGGGGAATTTTCCTTTTGCTCAGCCAGTAGAGTGGCAGAGCGTTAAGTCCAAAACAAACAAAACAACCATTCTTAATATCTACCATACCGCTCACAGGACATCAAGTTCACAATATGTAGCAGGTTTTGAATGTGAATATTAGGATACAGTTGCCTTTTAGTTTCACGGTAAGGAGAATTTCCCTTTTGCTCAGCCAGTGGAGTGGCAGAGTGTTAAGTCTAGAGTTGCAGCTGGTTCAAGCCCGGCTGGCAACACACTACTCTCACCCTGATATTATTAAAAAAGATCTTAGAGAGAAAAGCAGATAAAGGATCCATCTTTCTGTTGACTTGTATATAACATTCATTGATGGGCATTAAGATTCCTCTGGTATCCTTTAGTTTTGATTTTTGACCACTGTGACATTGAACGAAGGTCAAGGTCAACAAATTTAAACAGTGACTATTTTTGGGGCAATCATACATGTTTTAACCTTGTGGCAAAATTAAAGTGTGAATTTATATAGCAATAATAGAGCTAAATATTTGTACATTCATTTTCCTGGAATTTTGAATTTTGGTGGAAACACAGTCTTCAAAGGACTATGTCAGTAAACAGATCATCTAATATTTTACAATGAATAAAAATACCCATTTTTCACCTGAAACTGATTGTTATTTTGTATATTGTCAATATTCTGGGTAGCAAAGCTATGTTATAATAATGATTGATGATTTAAATTGTTAATTTATTTTCTCAGTTATCTGATATTTAGTTTGCATTATTACGGAGCCATAACCACACTGAGTGTATAGGTTCTGATGGATGAGTGAAAATATACCATGTGACAAGGAGACAGCACAGCTGAAATATATTATCATGATAATTATTGTAAATTTATTTTTATCTTAATCTTTTTATGATTTAAAGTCCACGTTTTTCTTGAACGTGCGTCGTCTTGTGAGAAGAAACATTCGATGATTTTTAACGACAGTGAAAAATTGGATTATAATCTTGTAGTGCCTGATGAGTATTAATATATAGCCAGTGCAGGTGATTTTCTCATTCAGTATGAGATCAGATTTTACACAAGGACGTGCTGCCGTTTATGTGCGTAGGACAAGGCAGAGTTTCGTATGTCAGACGGTAAACAACTGCACATACATTTCAGTACGTGGTATCTAGATAAGAGGTGAAAAAAGCGCGCCTCTGTGAACATCAGGCTGCTATTTAAAGTGTTTATAGCCACCTGGTAGAGACCTCCACATGGCTATGGTTGCAGGTGAGAAGCCCCCAGGTGGTATCCTACCTGTCGGGTAGACCATGAACAATAGCAGGTACATTGCATTTTGCATTTTTATAGTCGCACGGCCGGGTCCATGTGTTTTGATTGGTAGATTGGATGAACTGGTGTGACTTAATGATACATGTAACACAAGTTTTCGTCAGACGTGCTTTTGTCACGTGGGCTTCCTAAGATGTTTTTACGAATTTCCGCCATCTATGTACATACAATTTTCTTTTGAAAATGTCTCGCTGACTGGAGGCACGTTAGGTCATATATTTAATACCTGTTGCGGTGGGCCTGTTGAATGTTGTGTCCCTACACAGACTTTTAAACTTTAAAATGGTGTTTCATTGTCAAATCTAACTGGTTCCGGGTGGTTAGTGATACGGGTCTACATTCACTACTTGATAAATTCTCTCCATAGCTGGCTTCGTCAGGCTACCAGTCTGTATTACGGGGGTTTGTTATGTAGGACCATGATTTGGATCATTGTACGTAGTAACTAAGTACCCATACAGAAGTGATTAACAAACTAATGATACCAGGTGGGAATATGTTTCAGTACATCAAAGGCATGTACATAATGATAAACCAGTAGGCATAATTAATTCTTATAGAGTAAATTTTATATAAAGCACAGTGCTTGACTTATGGCGGGAAATGCCCAGGGTTGAGAAATCTCTTATTGTAAATTATCAAACTGAATCGTCATTATCAGACACATATTATCAGAAACATTTCAGCATTGTTATACTATAATAGATAAAGGATCTGAAGTTTATTAACATCATTTAATTTTTTTTTTTAAGTACCAAAATACACTGTTTTCCCTTTGAATAATCACCAGGCAAACAAATATTATTAAATCATTAAAAATACCAAATCAATACAAATTTCATGCACAGAATATACTACACTATTGTAGCGGGATTGGACTGGATCGAGGATCAGTGACCAGGTAGCTCGGTCAGCAGAGTATTCCAGTTGAGTGTTCAGAGGTCCCGTATTTGAATCGCGGTCTGGCCGCTTCATTTTCTCCTCTACTGTTACACTATTATTAGTCTAATATTAGTGTTGAAGTAATAAGTCCTTTATTTTGATCTTTGGTCCTCTCCCTCATATCCTGTTTCTTTCTATTGGCTGTTCTGATATACATGTACTGTAAACAACTTATTTTTGTGTGCGATTCAATTTAAAGAGCAATAAAAAAAGAAATAAGAAAAAAAATCTGATCAAAAATGGTTAAAGATATACGTTTATATTATAAAATAGCTCCAAAGAAGTCTTCATCGCGAAATTAAATTCTTGTGAAAAGTTGTTCAGTGTGAAAATGCAAAATTTAAATTTACCACCAAATTAAGTTGGTTTTATCGAATATGTAAACAGGTTTATAAGTGTAACTTATGAAACTGTCATTTAATGATTAATGGTAATATATTATAACAATTATCGACCTATTTTTCAGGCTGGATACGGTGAAGTTTAACAACACCCGAGTAAGTGATATATCCCGAGGCCGGGATGTCCGATGGTATATCATTTTCAGAAAGAGGGTTGATAACTCACCGTATCCACTTAAAATAGGTCTATAACTGTTTTATTATATGACCACTTGATATTTAAGCCGGGCTCTTCAAAAAGACATATTAAAACTAACAAAAAACAAGATGATATTTGCAAACTATCTGTTTACAAAAGCAATTACATGTAGTATATGGTAAATATCCAAATGCATTGTCTTGAACGGTTTAGACTGTAGTACTGTAATATTGTATCAACTCTGCAGCCCGTTCAGGCATTCTTGAACGTTTTCCATAAATTTGAATTTGCAGTGTCACCGTTGAACGCAGTTGAATCTTGCTGCCTTCCGCCATGTATGTTGCCGAACTATAATATTTGACGTACACAATAGATTATCCCGACGTCATTTAATGAGTGAAACTCCTGTTACGCTGTATTTGGGTACGACTTGACGTCAAAAGTGATTATGACGTCACATTTCAAGGGAGTTTTCCCTCGATCTATTTTTGTACCCATGTTACTGACTCAGCTAGAAGGTATCTGGACTGAGTCCAGTAACCCTCGCGTGCATTTTGCCGCCGATTTCGGGGTTGATATCGCAGTTGATGATACTTACTTCTGAGAAACTTATTGGCCAATCAAAATACAGCAAAAGCAGCAGTCATATAATAAGATATTTTATTGTATAACTCCCCTTTTTTCATCCCTCACATAACACACTTGCGGAGGATATTAAATAGAGCTCTATCCATTCATCTGTCTATCTGAGATGCTTTTCAGGCTTATAACTGTAAAAGTGTTCAACTTCACTCCTTGAAACTTTCTGTATATTGAAAACTTAATAAAAACTAAAATTACCTTTCTTTTCTGGGTTATAATTCCAAATTTATATGTGATAACTTGAGGCTTAAAATGTCCTAGTTGTGGAGGTAAATCCATTTCTTTCTAATAGATCTATTTATTGTGCATCACCATGTGTAGAGAAAAATAGATTTGGAAGTGCTTATATTCTTTACCATTAATATCAGAATTACAGTATATTATATACAAATATATATTTCTATAAAATCTTAGAAAAACATAATAATTTAACTCTATACATATGATATAGCTATCAATGACATGTTAAAGGTATAGAAGTGTTCTGTTGCTGAACTTGATGTACAACTGTAGGTCCAGTCAAGCGTAATAGACTGGTTGGTTGTGTCCAGCCATCCGTAACGGTAACAGGTCATTGTTGATATGGAAAAGCTACCGACTTAAGTGGATATAATGACTTCATTTAATTTAGAGACCATTTTCAAGTAATAGATATTTTTTCAATTTTACTGAAAAGAAAAATTAAATGTCAAATGGCACATTTGATTCTTGACGGATTTGATCCTTTAATCTTGATCTTGTTATCGTAGTGAAAACTGATATCATTGAATTGATTGGCTTTTAATTTGAAATCAGATGGTTAAAATTAATAACTAATGCAGACTGACATGTGTAAAAATGTTGCTATGGCTGTTAAATCTGTTAATAGATCGGTGATAACGAAGGCAGGCCTACAGCAGCTTGTACAGTTTGACTTATAGTGATTTAGGTGTAGTTGTTCTTTAATAAAATCAAACTATTTTGTAGTTTGTTACACAGCTGTAAGTGGGAGAAATTAAATTACAATGTCTATAAAGCTTAAGTGGAGATTATAGTCAACTGCACATGAACATTTCACAAAAAATACTATAACTTTATATTTCATATTAGAAATGTGGCGGGATTGGACTGGGTTGATCATGGTTGACCGGGTAATTCAGCGGTAGAGCAATCGGCTGGTGTTCAGAGGTCCAGGGTTCAAATCCCAGTCTGGCTGTTTGATTAATAAATATCTAGACATGACAAAAAATGTTTGTATCCATTTAAGGAAAGTTCAAATTGCTTTAAGTTTGTTTAAGTCACATTATCTGTGTAAAATATTCCATTCAAAAATAGTTTTTTCCTGTTTTGAAATATGAACCAGTATCTATGGTGTTTTTAGCGTTGTTGGGCAACTTTTTTTGTTTCCTGGAGTTTTTCATAGTTTCATTATTTTCAGGAAAGATAAAAACAAATTTAATATTGACACAGTTTAATATTATTCAGCACCTTATTTTTTGTTCTAAAGGACAGTTATTGTTAGTTTAGATTGTAAACTGAAAACCTTTTTAGGTCACCTGAGACGAAGTCTCAAGTGACCTATTCTAATCGCCTTTTGTCCGTCGTCGTCCGTCGTCCGTCGTGCGTCGTCGGTCGTGCGTCGTCCGTCGTGCGTCGTCCGTCGTGCGTCGTATGTCCGTAAACAATTTACATTTTCGACTTCTTCTCCAAAACTGCTGAAGCAATTTCAATGAAATTTTGCACAAACCTTCTAAGGCATAAGGCCAATCAAAATTGTGAATTATATGGTCCCCACCACCCAGGGGGCTGTGGGAGGGGCCAAAAGGGGTAAAATTGAGTAAAATTTCAAAAATCTTCTTCTCTACTCACAGATGTGGTAGAATCAAATACTCTTCATAGATAGAAAGGTCTTAAGGTTCTTTACAAAAATTGTGAATTATATGACCCTGGGGTCTCTAGTTTCCCCCTGGGGAGGGGGTTAAGTTTACTATACTTTATATTGAGAAAACACTTTTCTGCGCATTATTTGGTCATTTGTAATAGGAAATGAGTCAAATGTTGTCAGAATTATCAGTATGAGATGGCCATTTAATCCTATTAACAAATTTTCTATGACTGACCCCCCAGGGGCCTTAAGGGCGGGGTCAAAAGGGGTCAAATAGGCTAAAACTTCAAAAATCTTCTTCTGAAATTCTGGAAATGGTAGAATCAAATACTTTTCATAAATAGAAAGGTCTTAAGGTCCTTTACAAAAATTGTGAATTATATGACCCTGGGGTCTCACGTTTCCCCCTGGGGAGGGGGTCAAGTTTACTATAGTTTATATAGGGAAAACACATTTATGAGCATTTTTTGCTCAATTTTCATTGGAAACGAGTCAAACTTGGTTAAAATTATTAACCTGAGATAGCATTTTAATATCATATCCATATTGGTCCAGGCCGACCCCTGGGGGCAGAGGAGCGGGGCCAAAAAAAGGGCCAAATAGGCTAAAACTTCAAAAATATTCTTTTAAAATTCTGGAAATGGTAGAATCAAATACACTTTATAGATGAAAAGGTCTTAAAGTTTGTTTATAAAAATTGTGAATTATATGACCCTGGGATCTCCTGTTTCCCCTTAGGGAGGGGGTCAAGTTTACTGTAGTTTATATAGGAAAAACACATTAATGAGCATTTTTTGCTGAATTTTCATAGGAAATGAGTCAAACTTGGTTAGAATTATTAGCCTGAGATAGCATTTTAATATCATATCCACATTGGTCCTGGCCGACCCCCTGGGGGTAGAGGGGCGGGCTAAAAAAGGGTCAAATAGGCTAAAACTTCAAAAATCTTCTAAGATTCTGGATATAGTAGAATCAAATAATTATAGATGGAAAGGTCTTCAGGTGTTTTATAAAAACTGTGAATTATATGACCTTGGGGTCTTACGTTACCCCCATGGGGAGGGGTCAAGTTTGCTTTAGTTTATATAGGAAAAACATATTTGTGAACATTATTTGCCCAATTTTCGTAGGAAATTAGTCAAACTTGATTAGAATTATTAGCCTAAGATATAGCATTTTAACATCCATATCCGTCCTCGATGACCCCCTGGGGGACCAGAGGGGCAGGACCAAATAGGGTCAAATTGATTAAAATTTCAAAAAATACCTCTCCCTAAGTTCACAGGTTTGATGGAAGCAAATACTCTTCATAGTCTAAAAAGGTCAAATTTATAAATCACTGACCAACTTCAAGGCCCAGCAATAGAGCATATAGTGTTTTTATGTCTTTCATTTGTTTTATTATTTGTTTTATTATATATTCTAACTCAGGTGACCGTTAAGGCCCATGGGCCTCTTGTTATTGTAGGCCTTCTAAGAAGGCACTGAAGAAAGCCCAGAAGGAGGCTGAGAAGGCCGCCAAAAAGGCCGAGTTTAAACAACAGAAACAGCAACAGCAGCAACAACAGGATGAGGTAAGGCTGAACACATGTAAGGTGGCTTCATTGTATTCTTTAAGTTTGCTAACAAATAAAGTGATATTCTAAACTTAATTAAACCTCGGAAACGTGGTTGAGTAGCTGATTTTGTTGGAAAGTTCTTTTGATCACCGTAGTTACTGTTTTAGTGTTGTTTTGATCACCGTAGTAACTGTTTTGGTGTTGTTCTGGCATCATTATTTAGTCATTGGTTGAAATTGTAGAATCAAATACTTTTCATAGATGGAAAGTTCTTAAGGTCCTTTACAAAATTGTGAATTTTATGACTCTGGGGTTTTACGTTTCCTCCTTGGGAAGGGGTCAAGTTTACTATAGTTTATATAAGGAAAACAAATCTATGAGCATTTTTTGCTGAATTTTCATAGGAAATGAGTCAAACTTGATTAGAATTATTATCCTGAGATAGCATTTTAATGTCAAATTTATTTTGGTCCTGGCCGACCCCCTCGGGCAGAGGGGAGGAGCCAAAAAAGGTCAAATAGGCTAAAACTTCAAAAATCTTCTAAAATTCTTGAAATGGTAGAATCAAATACTTTTCATAGATCTATGGAAAGGTCTTAAGGTGTTTTATATAAATTGTGAATTATATGACCCTTAAGGGTGCCACGTTTCCACCTGGGAGGGCGTCAAGTTTACTTTAGTTTATATAGGGAAAACATATTCATGAGATTTTCTTGCTCAATTTTCATAGGAAATGAGTCAAACTTGATTAGAATTATTAACCTGAGATAGCATTTTAACATTCATATTGGTACTCACTGATTCCCTGGGGGACGAGAGGGTTGGCCTGAGTGACTAAAGGGTTGGGGCCGAACAGGGTCAAAATGACTAAAATTTTAAAACATCTTCTTCTGAGTTCACAGGTTTGATGGAAGCAAATACTCTTTATAGATAAAAAGTCAAATTTATAAAATCACTGACCAACTTCAAGGGCCAGTTTTATATGTCTTTGTTTCATTCTATATCCGAATTCAGGTGACCATTAAGGCCCAAGGGCCTCTTGTTTGAATAAAGAAAAATATGTAATTCATGTTGTTGTGGTTGCCAGGAAGAGGGAGAGGACATGTCTAAGGGCCAATATGGGGTGATGGAAATGATCCAGTCACAGAGTAAACCTGACCGCCGCATTGTCGACCTTAAAGAGCTGACCCCTGAACTTGGTGACCAGAAAGTGTGGGTCAGAGCTCGACTACAGACTAGTAGAAGTAAAGGTGAGGTGTCTTCCATGAGATTTCCTCAATTTGTTCCCATCGATATTTGTATGCTGAGTCATTATCATGTTTTAAATTGCTTTATATATTATGTTAAAAAATATTCTGTTGAAATCTTGCATATTGTTATCTAATTTCTTTTTGTAATATTTTGAATCTTCATTATTTTCAATATATTTGTGAATGTGTAAATTCGCGATCCAGGGATCTTATCCTGACTATTACAGACTTATCTCATTAAGGTGTCATTATTCTGTGAGAAAAACTCCTGAAAATGATGTTACGCTCGCAAACACATGATGTCATTATTAAGTCCTACCCACAAGGGCAGGTAACTCAGTATTATGCTAATATGGAATTGATAAATTTGTATTCATACATACATTTTATACAATTATCCGCAAAACACCTTCAAGCTCTCTCATAGAGATACGCGAAAATTTGCATCTTGTGAAAATGGTTTACAATATGATATGTAATCTTAGCATCTATGCATTATAATTAATGCTTCTTAATGTCAAAACATTTAGTACATGTTTTTAAGCTGGTTTATTTTTTGTGTTAGTTTGTTTTGAGACCATTCATACAATATAATATTTATTTACTTGGTTTCTATTATATTAGATTCTTATAGATCTATTTTGATACAATACTACAGGCAAACAGTGCTTCTTTGTGCTGAGACAGAGCAAATGGACAGTCCAGGCTCTTGTTTGTGTCGGGGACAAGGTCAGCAAGCAGATGGTCAAGTTCACTGCAGGGTAAGTTCACTAGATCTCTCTGGGTAAGTTCAAAGTTGATCAGTTCACTATAGGCAAAATTCACATCGTCAGTGCTGTTACACCATTTCTTTTTCAGATTGATAAGGACGTAGATGCAGTACAATTAATTTTGATCTGATTCATTTAGGGAGACAATTCACATTGCAATTTCATTTTCACTTTCACAAGAAAATAGATGGAGTACAATTAAATTTGAATTGAAGGGAGACAACTCAAATTGTGATCTCATTTTCACTTTCACAAGATAATATTAGGTAGATGGCCTACAGTTTAATTTAAATTAAGGGAGACCATTCAGATTATTCCGGCTAGAGTAGTCTTATGTTATGTTTCATTATGTTAACTATGATTATTTAAGCTATACCATGACAGAGCTCTGACTGGCGGCCCTAACAACCACAGGATTAATAGAGTCTTACATGGGCCTGTCAAATGGACAGGGATATCTCAACCCAAGTGAAAGATTTTGGCTAATCAACCCAAGGCCTACCGAAGGTTGATGGTCAAAATCTTTCATGAGGGTTGAGATATCCCAGTCCACCTGACAACCCATGTAAAATTTTTTTTCACCCATACTTTAACGAGAAATGGTGAAAATTCAGTCGACATGTACATTGCTGTGCGTAAAAATGGTTGCTGCATGTATTGATGACGTCACTGTCTACCTTAGTGCGTGCGAGCTCTCTTTTCCCTACCCTGGTAAAAGACAGATTTTTCTTTTCCTTACCAACTGCGGGATAATGCTGTAAAGTATGGCAGAAAACTGTGAGAAGTATGGGGGAAAGAATGTACTGTATCATTTGAAATCTATATAGTTTAGGATAAAAACAATTATGGTGTTGTTATTGTTTTGTAGAATAACAAAAGAGTCTATCATCGACGTGGAAGCATATGTACGGACTGTTTCTCAGAAAGTCACTTCCTGTTCCCAACAGGAAGTAGAATTGCACTGTGAACAGGTAAGCTGTAAATCTCTAATACATGCATCATATTGGAATTGTAAGTGGAGATTACATGAATCATTGAATGACTTTGATACAATAGTAATTTAATCAGGGCTTCTAGCTTAATTGGGAAGGGGCCTTTTTACTTTGTTTTTGATGGGGGGGGGGGGAGCTTTTTAATATGTTATGAATAGGGGGCGGGAGGTTAATTTACAGAAGCAAGTTATATTTTTTGGAATTTAGCTAAAATTAATGAGACCACTTGTAGGCAACATTAATTATTTTTTTAAATTTCGAGAATCAAGATGAACTCACTGATGAAAGTTGATAAGATAAAGATGATATGTTCTAATCACTAGGTAATCCCCTGTATGGTAGAATATATATTTGTGTTACAGGTATGGGTAGTGAGTGCTGCGTTACCACGACTTCCACTACTGGTAGAAGACGCCACGCGACAAGACAACCCAGATGACGTGAGTACATAATGGATCACTTTTAAATCTACCCAATACATCTTTAAATTAAATAATTTCTATGTAGATTTATTGTTAGTTTGGATACGTAAACTTCAACTATTGGTGTAATTTCTTTCTTAAATTTCCTTAAAAATGCTGCACCGTCGACAGAGCATTAATTGATACCCATCATTTAAACTATAACTGATGTATAATTGTGTTTATAAGTGTCAAATTAACACAAAAATGCATATGAAATATTCATATTGCTTTTGGTGTGTCCACAATCAGTACTTTTAATTCCATATATGACATAGTGCCATGGATTTTTTTCGTGTCACAATTAATTATTTCTAATATTTTATCTTGAATTATAATTAGAAGCTCAAACTTGTCAATGGTGGTATTGGTGTAAAGTAAGTAACTTTTGTAGCTGAAGAAAAACATTTACTTGTCTGCTGCTGCTTTTGATTGAGAAAAAATACCATGCTGCGGCAGTGGAGCATCTTTAAATATTAGTGACCAAAATAATTACCTTCAGCTATATACGTTTACCTTCACTTTTACACAATGTTTCTATGTTTATTATCATCAGCTGATATAGACACTAGTAAAATGCTTATGCAGCAAGTAACAAACAGAAAACAGTTTATTATAAAACCTACTGAAATGAAAGCTATGTCTGTATTAAATTACCAGTATAACAGGCAGATATTTTACAAAATAGGATTCAATTTCAAAACTTCCAGTTTTTGAACATTTCCTCTGAGCATGTTACAAATGTGTTCATTATGCGAACATTGTATTCATGTGTATTCAGATGGTTACGTTTTAAGACATAATGAACAATATCTGAATGGAATCATAATTGATTGTGTCATTGTGTAATACAGGAGTTAGCTACAGTAAAACAGGACACTCGCCTAGATAACGGTATAATTGATTGTGTCATTATGTAATACAGGAGTTAGCTACAGTAAAACAGGACACTCGCCTAGATAACCGTATAATTAATTGTGTCATTATGTAATACAGGAGTTAGCTACAGTAAAACAGGACACTCGCCTAGATAACCTTATAATTGATGTGTCATTGTGTAATACAGGAGTTAGCTACAGTAAAACAGGACACTCGCCTAGATAACCGTATAATTAATTGTGTCATTATGTAATACAGGAGTTAGCTACAGTAAAACAGGACACTCGCCTAGATAACGTATAATTGATTGTGTCATTGTGTAATACAGGAGTTAGCTACAGTAAAACAGGACACTCGCCAGGATAACCGTATAATTGATTGTGTCATTCTGTAATACAAGAGTTAGCTACAGTAAAACAGGACACTCGCCAGGATAACCGTATAATTGATTGTGTCATTCTGTAATACAGGAGTTAGCTACAGTAAAACAGGACACTTGCCTAGATAACCGTATAATTGATTGTGTCATTGTGTAATACAGGAGTTAGCTACAGTAAAACAGGACACTAGCCTAGATAACCGTATAATTGATTGTGTCATTGTGTAATACAGGAGTTAGCTACAGTAAAACAGGACACTCGCCAGGATAACCGTATAATTGATTGTGTCATTGTGTAATACAGGAGTTAGCTACAGTAAAACAGGACACTCGCCTAGATAACCGTATAATTGATTGTGTCATTGTGTAATACAGGAGTTAGCTACAGTAAAACAGGACACTCGCCTAGATAACCGTATAATTGATTGTGTCATTGTGTAATACAGGAGTTAGCTACAGTAAAACAGGACACTCGCCTAGATAACCGTATAATTGATTGTGTCATTGTGTAATACAGGAGTTAGCTACAGTAAAACAGGACACTCGCCTAGATAACCGTATAATTAATTGTGTCATTCTGTAATACAGGAGTTAGCTACAGTAAAACAGGACACTCGCCTAGATAACCGTATAATTGATTGTGTCATTCTGTAATACAGGAGTTAGCTACAGTAAAACAGGACACTCGCCAGGATAACCGTATACCGTATTTTTGCGCGTATAGTGCGCACTTTTTTTCATAAATTATCAATTGAAAAGTTGGGGTGCGCACTATACGCAAGCACAGGCATTGGGTCATGATGACCGACCGTCAGGTCCATAGGTACCTGTGGTCAGGTCCAAGCTAAAATGTGCAGTAGCCTAACATTTTGTACATGTTGAAAGTTATGATTAAATACATGATACTTTAAGTCAATATTCAATGCAATCTTTAATTTCTTGAAAGTCCGTTTTGGGAGCACATGTGTTCATGACCGGACACATGTTACGATCGTGAATCTTCAGTAAGGTATCTCCAAATCTAAATGGCTAAATGAATACAGTCTGGAGCTTGAAACGATGTATAAGTGTGTAATTGATTCGTCACATTAAACTGATTACCTTATAAATATGTTTCGCCAGTTAATTTTAATGAACAGAAGGTTGTTTTAGGCACAGATAAACAATAGGAAGAGTTTGATTTTGTTCGTTATGAGTGTTTAGAGCCTATCCAAACGTGTTGAATGAAGATGTAAAAATTATATAATTTTTTTTAAATTTTTTTTTTGTAAAAATAAAACTCAAAAACGTACCTGCGCACTATACGCGGGTGCGCACTATACGCGCAAAAATACGGTAATTGATTGTGTCATTCTGTAATACAGGAGTTAGCTACAGTAAAACAGGACACTCGCCTAGATAACCGTATAATTGATTGTGTCATTCTGTAATACAGGAGTTAGCTACAGTAAAACAGGACACTCGCCTAGATAACCGTATAATTGATTGTGTCATTCTGTAATACAGGAGTTAGCTACAGTAAAACAGGACACTCGCCAGGATAACCGTATAATTGATTGTGTCATTCTGTAATACCGGAGTTAGCTACAGTAAAACAGGACACTCGCCAGGATAACCGTATAATTAATTGTGTCATTGTGTAATACAGGAGTTAGCTACAGTAAAACAGGACACTCGCCTAGATAACGGTATAATTGATTGTGTCATTCTGTAATACAGGAGTTAGCTACAGTAAAACAGGACACTCGCCAGGATAACCGTATAATTAATTGTGTCATTGTGTAATACAGGAGTTAGCTACAGTAAAACAGGACACTCGCCTAGATAACCGTATAATTGATTGTGTCATTCTGTAATACAGGAGTTAGCTACAGTAAAACAGGACACTCGCCAGGATAACCTTATAATTGATTGTGTCATTGTGTAATACAGGAGTTAGCTACAGTAAAACAGGACACTCGCCTAGATAACCGTATGATTGATTGTGACAATCTGTAATACAGGAGTTAGCTACAATAAAACAGGACACTCGCCTAGATAACCGTATAATTGATTGTGTCATTCTGTAATACAGGAGTTAGCTACAGAAAAACAGGACACTCGCCAGGATAACCGTATAATTAATAGTGTCATTGTGTAATACAGGAGTTAGCTACAGTAAAACAGGACACTTGCCTAGATAACCGTATAATTGATTGTGTCATTCTGTAATACAAGAGTTAGCTACAGTAAAACAGGACACTCGCCTAGATAACCGTATAATTGATTGTGTCATTCTGTAATACAGGAGTTAGCTACAGTAAAACAGGACACTCGCCTGGATAACCGTATAATTGATTGTGTCATTGTGTAATACAGGAGTTAGCTACAGTAAAACAGGACACTCGCCTAGATAACCGTATAATTGATTGTGTCATTATGTAATACAGGAGTTAGCTACAGTAAAACAGGACACTCGCCTAGATAACCGTATAATTGATTGTGTCATTATGTAATACAGGAGTTAGCTACAGTAAAACAGGACACTCGCCTAGATAACCGTATAATTGATTGTGTCATTATGTAATACAGGAGTTAGCTACAGTAAAACAGGACACTCGCCTAGATAACCGTATAATTGATTGTGTCATTATGTAATACAGGAGTTAGCTACAGTAAAACAGGACACTCGCCTGGATAACCGTATAATTGATTGTGTCATTCTGTAATACAGGAGTTAGCTACAGTAAAACAGGACACTCGCCTAGATAACGTATAATTGATTGTGTCATTGTGTAATACAGGAGTTAGCTACAGTAAAACAGGACACTCGCCTAGATAACCGTATAATTGATTGTGTCATTGTGTAATACAGGAGTTAGCTACAGTAAAACAGGACACTCGCCAGGATAACCGTATAATTAATTGTGTCATTGTGTAATACAGGAGTTAGCTACAGTAAAACAGGACACTCGCCTAGATAACCGTATAATTGATTGTGTCATTATGTAATACAGGAGTTAGCTACAGTAAAACAGGACACTCGCCTAGATAACCGTATAATTGATTGTGTCATTATGTAATACAGGAGTTAGCTACAGTAAAACAGGACACTCGCCTAGGATAACCGTATAATTGATTGTGTCATTGTGTAATACAGGAGTTAGCTACAGTAAAACAGAACACTCGCCTAGATAACCGTATAATTGATTGTGTCATTGTGTAATACAGGAGTTAGCTACAGTAAAACAGTAGAAACGTATAATTGATTGTGTCATTGGTAATACAGGACTACAGTAAAACAGGACACTCGCCTAGATAACCGTATAATTGATTGTGTCATTCTGTAATACAGGAGTTAGCTACAGTAAAACAGGACACTCGCCAGGATAACCGTATAATTGATTGTGTCATTCTGTAATACAGGAGTTAGCTACAGTAAAACAGGACACTCGCCTAGATAACCGTATAATTAATTGTGTCATTGTGTAATACAGGAGTTAGCTACAGTAAAACAGGACACTCGCCTAGATAACCGTATAATTGATTGTGTCATTCTGTAATACAGGAGTTAGCTACAGTAAAACAGGACACTCGCCAGGATAACCGTATACCGTATTTTTGCGCGTATAGTGCGCACTTTTTTTCATAAATTATCAATTGAAAAGTTGGGGTGCGCACTATACGCAAGCACAGGCATTGGGTCATGATGACCGACCGTCAGGTCCATAGGTACCTGTGGTCAGGTCCAAGCTAAAATGTGCAGTAGCCTAACATTTTGTACATGTTGAAAGTTATGATTAAATACATGATACTTTAAGTCAATATTCAATGCAATCTTTAATTTCTTGAAAGTCCGTTTTGGGAGCACATGTGTTCATGACCGGACACATGTTACGATCGTGAATCTTCAGTAAGGTATCTCCAAATCTAAATGGCTAAATGAATACAGTCTGGAGCTTGAAACGATGTATAAGTGTGTAATTGATTCGTCACATTAAACTGATTACCTTATAAATATGTTTCGCCAGTTAATTTTAATGAACAGAAGGTTGTTTTAGGCACAGATAAACAATAGGAAGAGTTTGATTTTGTTCGTTATGAGTGTTTAGAGCCTATCCAAACGTGTTGAATGAAGATGTAAAAATTATATAATTTTTTTTTAATTTTTTTTTTGTAAAAATAAAACTCAAAAACGTACCTGCGCACTATACGCGGGTGCGCACTATACGCGCAAAAATACGGTAATTGATTGTGTCATTCTGTAATACAGGAGTTAGCTACAGTAAAACAGGACACTCGCCTAGATAACCGTATAATTGATTGTGTCATTCTGTAATACAGGAGTTAGCTACAGTAAAACAGGACACTCGCCTAGATAACCGTATAATTGATTGTGTCATTCTGTAATACAGGAGTTAGCTACAGTAAAACAGGACACTCGCCAGGATAACCGTATAATTGATTGTGTCATTCTGTAATACAGGAGTTAGCTACAGTAAAACAGGACACTCGTTAGGATAACCGTATAATTAATTGTGTCATTGTGTAATACAGGAGTTAGCTACAGTAAAACAGGACACTCGCCTAGATAACGGTATAATTGATTGTGTCATTCTGTAATACAGGAGTTAGCTACAGTAAAACAGGACACTCGCCAGGATAACCGTATAATTAATTGTGTCATTGTGTAATACAGGAGTTAGCTACAGTAAAACAGGACACTCGCCTAGATAACCGTATAATTGATTGTGTCATTCTGTAATACAGGAGTTAGCTACAGTAAAACAGGACACTCGCCAGGATAACCTTATAATTGATTGTGTCATTGTGTAATACAGGAGTTAGCTACAGTAAAACAGGACACTCGCCTAGATAACCGTATGATTGATTGTGTCAATCTGTAATACAGGAGTTAGCTACAATAAAACAGGACACTCGCCTAGATAACCGTATAATTGATTGTGTCATTCTGTAATACAGGAGTTAGCTACAGAAAAACAGGACACTCGCCAGGATAACCGTATAATAAATAGTGTCATTGTGTAATACAGGAGTTAGCTACAGTAAAACAGGACACTTGCCTAGATAACCGTATAATTGATTGTGTCATTCTGTAATACAAGAGTTAGCTACAGTAAAACAGGACACTCGCCTAGATAACCGTATAATTGATTGTGTCATTATGTAATACAGGAGTTAGCTACAGTAAAACAGGACACTCGCCTAGATAACCGTATAATTGATTGTGTCATTATGTAATACAGGAGTTAGCTACAGTAAAACAGGACACTCGCCTGGATAACCGTATAATTGATTGTGTCATTCTGTAATACAGGAGTTAGCTACAGTAAAACAGGACACTCGCCTAGATAACCGTATAATTGATTGTGTCATTCTGTAATACAGGAGTTAGCTACAGTAAAACAGGACACTCGCCTAGATAACCGTATAATTGATTGTGTCATTGTGTAATACAGGAGTTAGCTACAGTAAAACAGGACACTCGCCTAGATAACCGTATAATTGATTGTGTCATTGTGTAATACAGGAGTTAGCTACAGTAAAACAGGACACTCGCCTAGATAACCGTATAATTGATTGTGTCATTGTGTAATACAGGAGTTAGCTACAGTAAAACAGGACACTCGCCTAGATAACCGTATAATTGATTGTGTCATTCTGTAATACAGGAGTTAGCTACAGTAAAACAGGACACTCGCCTAGATAACCGTATAATTGATTGTGTCATTATGTAATACAGGAGTTAGCTACAGTAAAACAGGACACTCGCCTAGATAACCGTATAATTGATTGTGTCATTCTGTAATACAGGAGTTAGCTACAGTAAAACAGGACACTCGCCTAGATAACCGTATAATTGATTGTGTCATTATGTAATACAGGAGTTAGCTACAGTAAAACAGGACACTCGCCTGGATAATCGTATAATTGATTGTGTCATTGTGTAATACAGGAGTTAGCTACAGTAAAACAGGACACTCGCCTAGATAACCGTATAATTAATTGTGTCATTATGTAATACAGGAGTTAGCTACAGTAAAACAGGACACTCGCCTGGATAACCGTATAATTGATTGTGTCATTCTGTAATACAGGAGTTAGCTACAGTAAAACAGGACACTCGCCTGGATAACCGTATAATTGATTGTGTCATTCTGTAATACAGGAGTTAGCTACAGTAAAACAGGACACTCGCCTAGATAACCGTATAATTGATTGTGTCATTGTGTAATACAGGAGTTAGCTACAGTAAAACAGGACACTCGCCAGGATAACCGTATAATTGATTGTGTCATTGTGTAATACAGGAGTTAGCTACAGTAAAACAGGACACTCGCCTAGATAACCGTATAATTGATTGTGTCATTCTGTAATACAGGAGTTAGCTACAGTAAAACAGGACACTCGCCTAGATAACCGTATAATTGATTGTGTCATTCTGTAATACAGGAGTTAGCTACAGTAAAACAGGACACTCGCCTAGATAACCGTATAATTGATTGTGTCATTCTGTAATACAAGAGTTAGCTACAGTTAAACAGGACACTTGCCTAGATAACCATATAATTGATTGTGTCATTCTGTAATACAGGAGTTAGCTACAGTAAAACAGGACACTCGCCTGGATAACCGTATAATTGATTGTGTCATTCTGTAATACAGGAGTTAGCTACAGTAAAACAGGACACTCGCCTAGATAACCGTATAATTGATTGTGTCATTCTGTAATACAGGAGTTAGCTACAGTAAAACAGGACACTCGCCTAGATAACCGTATAATTGATTGTGTCATTCTGTAATACAGGAGTTAGCTACAGTAAAACAGGACACTCGCCTAGATAACCGTATAATTGATTGTGTCATTCTGTAATACAGGAGTTAGCTACAGTAAAACAGGACACTCGCCTAGATAACCGTATAATTGATTGTGTCATTCTGTAATACAGGAGTTAGCTACAGTAAAACAGGACACTCGCCTAGATAACCGTATAATTAATTGTGTCATTATGTAATACAGGAGTTAGCTACAGTAAAACAGGACACTCGCCTGGATAACCGTATAATTGATTGTGTCATTCTGTAATACAGGAGTTAGCTACAGTAAAACAGGACACTCGCCTAGATAACCGTATAATTGATTGTGTCATTGTGTAATACAGGAGTTAGCTACAGTAAAACAGGACACTTGCCTAGATAACCGTATAATTGATTGTGTCATTGTGTAATACAGGAGTTAGCTACAGTAAAACAGGACACTCGCCAGGATAACCGTATAATTGATTGTGTCATTCTGTAATACAGGAGTTAGCTACAGTTAAACAGGACACTCGCCTAGATAACCGTATAATTGACCTGCGTACCACAACCAACCAGGCCATCTTCAGGGTGGAGGCTGGAATCTGTAAATTCTTCAGGGACTCACTGACAAAGCAGGGCTTTGTGGAAATTCACACTCCTAAAATTATATCTGGTAAAATATCATGTTGTTTACAAACATTTCAAGTTTTATCAAATGACAATTTTTTACAATTAAGAATAATTAAATAGGTAGATAAGTATTGAATGTTGAATAAATGAACATTTTAAGGTACAGACATCATTGAATATCTTCATGCTCTATGAAATATAGATATTTGGTTATTTGGTAACTAGTAATTTGGTTACTATGTAATTTCTAACATTCCTTTGTCTTGTGTCTACAGCTGCATCAGAAGGTGGCGCCAATGTCTTCACCGTCTCGTACTTTAAGAACAATGCCTACCTTGCTCAGTCCCCACAGCTCTACAAAC
Organism: Argopecten irradians; assembly: GCF_041381155.1. Lineage (NCBI taxonomy): Eukaryota > Metazoa > Mollusca > Bivalvia > Pectinida > Pectinidae > Argopecten > Argopecten irradians. The sequence goes on along the minus strand of NC_091137.1, from coordinate 14,390,583 downwards.
AGATGGCGCTGTGTGCTGACTTTGACAGGGTCTTCACTGTAGGAGCAGGTAACTCTACATTCATCACATTGTTAGATATAACATTTCCTCATTGTTACTAAGGTAGTAGGGTGTCATAGTTATACATTCTAAACCTAGCTTTTACTACCTAGATAATGTATAATCCAAGGGGTAAAATAAATTGATCTGATCTAATTCATGTATTGACTTTAAAACACCTATTAAACATATTCGATACCTACTCCTAGGGGAGCTAACTCTGTAATATGCTAAGACAAAATAGTCAAGTTAGTATCAAGAAAAGTGAATTTTGTAAAGCAAATTAAGTTTGCTATCTGCTGATAATAATGTTAAAATTTGTTTTGCTGCAGTTTTCCGAGCAGAGGACTCCAACACCCACCGTCACTTGACTGAGTTTGTAGGTCTTGATATGGAGATGACCTTCAGATACCATTACCATGAAGTCCTTGATGTTCTAGGCAATGTGTTTGTCTCCATCTTCAAAGGTCTCCGTGACAAGTAAGTCTTCTACTGTATCAACATTATAGTGCTGTTTCATTGAACTGAAGAAAAAGCAAAATAAACAAGCATAAAAACTGTTGCACACCATAATATTTTCCTTTTGATTTTAGTTTTCAGGAAGAAATAGCAACAATTAACAAGCAGTTTCCGTCCGAACCATTTAAATTCCTTGAGCCAAGGTGTGTATTCCAGTTATGGTAGTACTTTATAGGGGAATTTTGATGGAAAGGTTGAAACTTATTTTGATGGAAAGACTTAAAACTTTTACTAGATTCTACTGGACTTCTATTTAAAAATGTGTTCTGTCTTATAATCTTGAGGATCAATATTTTTATAAAAACCTTTCAGTACAATAATAGAAGCATTATTAAAAACAAAATTTCCCTTTGGAAATCTCATTCAGTTTGATCTAGAAATCTGTATTTTGAATTTAAACAACATAGTAAAAAATGAATAACTGTGCTGTATTAATTTGATGACAAATTTGTTCACTTGTAGTCTGCGTCTTGAGTATGTGGAGGCAGTCCAGATGTTGAGAGATAATGGCGTGGAGATGGATGAAGAGGATGATCTTAGTACACCCAACGAAAAATTCCTGGGCCGACTCGTGAAAGCAAAAGTAATATTATACACCAGTACAAAGAAAATGATTTTTGGCAAAATCTTTCATATTTTTTTTCAAGCATTTTTTTTAAAGTAGAAAAACAATAAACAGAATAGTATGTAAATATAGGTTTTTACACTTTGATTTGGTTTTAGAAATAAAAATGATAACTGTGCATAGAAACCCTGCCGTCAATAGAAACCCTTCTGTCAATAGAAACCCTGCCGTCAATAGAAACCCTGCCGTCAATAGAAACCCTTCTGTCAATAGAAACCCTGCCGTCAATAGAAACCCTTCTGTCAATAGAAACCCTGTCGTCAATAGAAACCCTGCCGTCAATAAAAACCCTTCTGTCAATAGAAACCCTGCTGTCAATAGAAACCCTGCCGTCAATAGAAACCCTGCTGTCAATAGAAACCCTGCAGAAACCCTGCCGTCAATAGAAACCCTGCCATCAATAGAAACCCTGCCGTCAATAAAAACCCTTCTGTCAATAGAAACCCTGCCGTCAATAGAAACACTGCCGTCAATAGAAACCTTGCTGTCAATAGAAACCCTACCATCAATAGAAACCCTGTCGTCAATAAAAACCCTGCCGTCAATAGAAACCCTGCTGTCAATAAAAACCCTTCTGTCAATAGAAACCCTGCTGTCAATAAAAACCCTTCTGTGAATAGAAACCCTGCTGTCAATAAAAACCCTGCCGTCAATAGAAACCCTGCCATCAATAGAAACCCTGCCGCCAATAGAAACCCTGCAGAAACCCTTCTGTCAATAGAAACCCTGTTGTCAATAGAAACCCTACTGTCAATAGAAACCCTGCCGTCAATAGAAACCCTAACGTCAATAGAAACCCTGCTGTCAATAATTGTGAAACTGACTATTTACATATGTAACTTTCAGAGCATGTTCTGTGGTAGCTATCGGGCCATTAAAATCACCAAACTGGAGAACAAAGGTTCTGTCCAGTTACCTCTTGTAACAGAGTTTCTGTCATTTAATAGAACAAAGACTTGTGATATTTTTGCCAGCAAAACAATTCAGTTTAATGCAGGTATTGCTGTTCTTTTGTTGCAGTACGACACCGATTTCTACATCCTAGACAAGTTCCCACTGGCAGTACGACCATTCTACACAATGCCAGACCCCCATAGCAAGGTATAGTATGGAGCAGGAGTGAAAGTTCAAATATTGTTTAAATATATTTAAAACTTTGAAAGTCTGTCATAACAGGTCCCATTAAAAGTCCCGTCAATAAAAAGACAAGAATCTGTTTCACAAAGGATAATGCTAAAATTTCACAAAAATAGTGATATAAAAGTTGTTTTAACATAACTGGTCCTGTTTAGTTTATCACAACACAATCATAAATATCTACAATATCATCTTCTCCATTTATGGTACTACTTATAGGAACAAGGTCACTTTTTACACTGAATACCATTTCTACTGGTAATGAATATAAGTACTTTTTGGGTGTGATGTGTAAGTTTATTAATCATTAGCAATGTTTCCTAATACTATTCCGTATTTACCAGAAATGGTCCAACTCATACGACATGTTCATGCGAGGAGAGGAGATCCTGTCCGGAGCCCAGCGAGTTCATGATCCTAATTTCCTGATAGAGAGGGCGTCACATCATGGAATAGGTATGATTGAACTAACCGTGATACCCTAACTGAAAATGACGCGTGTATATAAACCCCTTCTGCTCTACCGCTGACTTTTATCGAAGTATTGAATGAGTGTAGCTAGTTATTTATAGACTCGAGTACTGTCGCCAATCCACAGGTAAATTGCTGGCGCTCTGGCTACATTAGCTGTACCAAACACAATCGTAATTGTTACAAATACTGTAAAAACTTCTGTAACTTACACACCAGTGTACTTTGCACATGTATTTTTCTTAGAGCTGAAAATGCTGAAAAAAATCTACTATCGGTTTATTTTGCACATTCAGAATTTTTTAGCTCGCCTATTCGAAGAATAGGGGGAGCTAATGTCACTCCGGTGTCGGCGTCAGCGTTGGCGTCCCATTTCACGTTAAAGTTTTTGAGCAAGTTTCTGTTTCGTCAATTGTTTAAGCATAAGTCATCATAAATGTTTATGATTTTATTTTCCTAATGTGTATGTATGCTAAACGTGATAATACAACCAATTTGGGGCCCTTTAGGGTTTTTTTTTGAGTCTGTTAATTTGTCATATTTCCATGTTAAAGTTTTTGAGCAAGTTTCTATTTTGTCTATTGTTTAAGCTTAAGTCATCATAAATATTTATGATTTTATTTTCCTAATGTGTATGGATGCTGAACGTGATAATACAACCAATTTGGGGCCCTTTAGGGGGTTTTTGAGTCTGTTAATTTGTCATATTTCCATGTTAAAGTTTTTGAGCAAGTTTCTATTTTGTCAATTGTTTAAGCATAAGTCATCATAAATGTTTATGATTTTATTTTCCTAATGTGTATGGATGCTGAACGTGATAACACAACCAATTTGGGGCCCTTTAGGTTTTTTTTGAGTCTGTTAATTTGTCATATTTCCATGTTTAAATAGTAAATACTTGAACATCAACTTCTTCTGAATAGGCGAGCTTTGCTGTTCTCCAACAGCTCTTGTTTGGGAAAACAATGTCCGGGGAACCACAAATTCAATGTTATAAAGGTTGTTAATTTCATTGCAAAACATTCACAGTAAATGCTTGACAACTTGCACAAAGAAGCGTTGTAATTAGAAGAAATAACATAATAAAATTGCATTGTGTTTGTTTTCTTTTATTGGCCACAGTTACTGAAAGAGCGACATATATCTTGCAGAACATGTCAAAAACATTGGCAGTCCGTCGTACTCCGTACACATGTCAATGTCTGGAGATATTACACAGGAATAGTTATCAGAACTATTTGAGAATATTATAATCTAGTTACTTAAAATTACCACAATAGGTTATAGTGTGTTTGAGATTATTAGCAAACTATATAGAACAATTGGATAGCAGATACGTTGGCTTGCAATAATCACATATTATTGTGAGTGAACTCACTACGGTACCAGATCCAAGCTGATGGCTAATTATATATAACAGTACGGTTAAAATGCCACTAACCTTCTAGCTTGTCAGTTTTGCTGTAATAATATTACAAACCACTTATTGAAAATCCTAAATATAGGACAGTTTAGGACTCGTCTTATAAATCCCATGTGTGTTTTGACTTTTTGCACACGGCCTGCAGTCGGGACACATGGCGGTTCCCTACGTAATGAGCATTACTAATATATAAGGAGTTTCATATGCAATTTTACTAGAAATATGAAGATTGTTAAAATATCTAAAGTAAAGACATATTAGTCAAGTAAATGTTGATGCAATTTGGAGAATATTTGTTTTGTTTTTAAGTAGATACAGACACGTTGTTGATAATATATAGATCGGTTGAGCTAACTAGCCATTCAGTTTAGTTAAGCTGGATGAGAGGCCGGAGCGTAGCATCCAGTATCAATTTACCTGTGGATTTGGCGACAGATTTATAGTCTATAAAGAACACAGCTACAGTACACTCATTCAATACATCGATAAAAGTCAGCGGTAGAGCGGTAGGGGTTTATATACCCGTGTCGTTCTCAGTTAGGGTAGCACGGCTAATGATCTACTCTCCTTCCTAACATATGATCAATGAAATCTCTGTATTTGTTTAGCTATGATTTAAATGATGTATAAATGAGACTTGATTCATACTTGACCTGTTTTAGACAAAGTTGACAATATTTGAATTCTGTTGATTAACCCAACTGTCAATTAAGTGTTAAGACTATTGATTCTGAGATGGTTCTTTAGCCCACCATCATCAGATGGTGGGCTATTCAAATAGCTTTTCGTCCGTGGTCCGTAGTTTGTCCTTCCGTCCGTCTGGCTGTCCTTCCGTCCGTCCTTCAGTCCGTTAACATTTCTTGTTACCGTTATTTCTCAGAATGGTCTGAAGTATCTTTCTCAAATTTCATATGTAGGTTCCCCTAGAGCCCTAGTTGTGCATATTGCATTTTGGGACCGATCGGTCAACAAGATGGCCGCCAGACCTCCATCTTGGATTTTGATAGTTAAAGTTTGTTACCGCTATTTCTCAGAAAGTACTGAAGGGATTTCTCTGAAATTTTATATGTAGGTTCCCTTGGGGCCTTAGTTGTGCATATTGCATTTTGGGACCGATCGGTCAACAAGATGGCTGTCAGGCCGCCATCTTGGATTTTGATAGTTGAAGTTTGTTACCGCTATTTCTCAGAAAGTACTGGAGGGGTAGCTCTCAAATTTCATATGTAGGTTCCCCTGGGGCCCTAGTTGTGCTTATTGCATTTTGCGACCGATTGGTCAACAAGATGGCCGCCAGGCAGCCACCTTTGATTTTGATAGTTAAAGTTTGTTACCGCCATTTCTCAGAAAGTACTGAAGGGATCTCTCTCAAATTTCATATGTAGGTTCCCCTGGGGCCTTAGTTGTGCATATTGCATTTTCATACTGATCAGACAGCAAGATTGCCGCCAGGCAGCCATCTTGGATTTTGACAGTTGAAGTTTGTTACAGCTATTTCTCAGAAAGTACTGGAGGGATCTCTCTGAAATTTCATATGTAGGTTCCCTTGTGGCCTTAGTTGTGCATATTGCATTTTGGGACAGATCGGTCAACAAGATGGCGGCCAGGCCACCATCTTGGATTTTGATAGTTAAAGTTTGTTACCGCTATTTCTCAGAAAGTACTGAAGGGATCTCTCTCAAATTTCATATGTAGGTTCCCCTGGGGCCTTAGTTGTGTATATTGCATTTTGGGACCGATCAGTCAACAAGATGGCCGCCAGGCAGCCATCTTGGATTTTGATAGTTAAAGTTTGTTAATGCTATTTCTCATAAAGTACTGGAGGGATCACTCTGAAATTTTATATGTAGGTTCCCCTGGGGCGTTAGTTGTGCATATTGCATTTTGGGACTGATCAGACAACAAGATTGCCGCCAGGCAGCCATCTTGGATTTTGATAGTTAAAGTTTGTTACCACTATTTCTCATAAAGTACTGAAGGGATCTCTCTCAAATTTCACATGTATGTTCCCCTAGGGCCTTTGTTGTTGATATTGCATTTTGGGATTGCTCAGTCAACAAGATTGCCCCAGGCAGCCATCTTGGATTTTGACAGTTAAAGTTTGTTACCACTATTTCTCATAAAGTACTGAAGGGATCTTTCTCAAATTTCACATGTAGGTTCCCCTAGGGCTTTTGTTGTGCTTATTGCATTTTGGGATTGCTCTGTCAACAAGATGGCCGCCAGGCCACTATCTTGGAGTTTGACAATTGAAGTTTGATACCGCTATTTCTCAGAATTAAAGTACTGAATAGATATATCTCAAATTTTATATGTAAGTTCCCCTAGGACCTTAGTTGTGCATATTGCATTTTTCGGCCTTATCTGTCAACAAGATGGCCGACAGGTGACCATCTTGGATTTTAATAATTGAAGTTTGTTATATATCTCAGAATATAGGATCTTTCTCAAATTTCATATGTAGTTATATGTAGTAAAAGTTTGAAAAGCAGAGAAAAGATCCCTCTTTCCATTGTCAGACGTAGTTCATTCTTTGGTGGGCGCCAAGATCCCTCTGGGATCTCTTGTTTATTACTGTAAACCAACTTTCATTTGTGGCTACTAAATTTCACTGAATTCTGCTTCAAAACAAGTTCGCGAAGATTAACTTTCGCGGATCAGACTAATGTATCGTTCTACTTTCATTACTTTTCCTGACATATCAAAGTATATATATAAGGTATTACAGGTCTGTTTTTTGTGAAACAGACTAGCCGTTTACCTGCGTTTGTATAAGGTATTCTCATTCGTAATAGGCCTAAGTGTTAATCCCTATACAAACACGTACAGTACGAGAGAATAGAACTCATGATCACACACAGATAAACAATGGAATCTGCCAGTAAAGGAGACAACCAGTATGCCTTGAGTTGTCTTTGGGTAAACATTATATAAACATCTATTAGATAGCTAAAAAGGATACCATAACTCAAAATTCTGAGACATGAGATCGAAATACTCCGGAACTGAAGTAACCCCTATTGTTCCCTCACTGAAACGAATTGAATGTGCCGATAATGATTGCCGCCTGGAATGTCATGGCGGCTGACATAAACACCATCTCCTGCAGATGGTAGCGTTCTGGGATTCGTTTTACTAAACTGTGAATTGTTTATTAGATCATCTGACCCGAAGGGTCTGGATGACCAATAGTCGTCATGTTTTGTCCGTCGTCGTCCGCCATGTGCCGTGCATTGACTTTTCACATTTTGAACTTCTTCTCAAGTTTTACCAGTGCGATTTGGCTGAAAATTGCATGAAATGATCCTGACATGGTCTCGAATAAATTGTTATTTTTTCTGTTGATCCAAAATCCAAGATGGCTGTCATAGCTGCCATCTTCAAAACACATTTTGAACTTCTTTTTCAAATTTTACCGGTACTATTTGGCTGAAACTTGCATGAAATGAAGCTGACATAGTCCCGACAAAGTGTTGTTACATCTCTGGTTGATCCCATCATCAGATGGTGGGCTATTCAAATCGCATTTCGTCCGTTGTCTGTCGTCCGTCCGTCCTTCCTTCCGTCAGTCCGTTAACAATTTTTGTAACCGCTCGTTCGTTAACAATTCTTGTTACCGCTATTTCTCAGAAAGGACTGAAGGGAACTTTTTCCAATTTCAAATGTAGGTTCCCCTATGCCCCTAGTTATGCATAGTGGATTTTGGGACAGATCGTTCAACAAGATGGTCGACCGGTGGCCATCTATGGATTTTGATAGTTAAAGTTTGTTACTGCTATTTCTCAGAAAGTATCGAAGGAATGTTTCTCAAATTCCATATGTAGGTTCAAATAGGACCCTAGTTGTGCATATTTCATTTTGGGACTGATCGGTGAACACAATTGGCAGCTATCTTGGATTTTGATAGTTAAAGTTTGTTATCGCTATTTCTCAGAAAGTACTAAAGGAATCTTTCTCAAATTTCATATTTAGGTTCCCCTTTGGCCCTAGTTGTGCATATTGCATTTTGGGACCGATCGGTCAGCTGCCATCTTGAATTTTCATAGTTATCGCTATTTATCAGAAATTACTGAAGGGATATCTCTTATATTCCATGCATAGGTTCCCCTTGAGATTTAGTTGTGCATAGTACCTTTGGGACTGATCAGTCAACAAGATGGCCAACCACCGGCCATCTTGGATTTCACAGCTGTTTCTCAGAAGGTAATGAAGCGATCTGTCTTAAATTCCATATGTTGTATGTTTGGGAAAGTTTGAAAAACAGGGAAAAGATCCCTCTTTCCATTGGCAGACATAGATCATTCTTTGGTGGGTGCTAAGATCCCTCTTGGATCTCTTGTTGAACAGATGTATGATAATAATTAGCGGAGATAAACTTTTGTGATTTTTTGTCAATCACGAAATTCGCGAAAGTAAATCGCACACGAATAAAAGTTGGTTTACAGTATATGTTCTTTTAACACTCTATAGTCCCGAGTTAAGGTGATAAAAACAATTCACTTGCACTGATTTATACTGTTATTATATTTTATTGCCTAAAATCTCCTTTTGTTTTTCAGATCTAGAGAAAATAAAGGCTTACATTGATTCGTTTAAATATGGAGCACCGCCCCACGCTGGAGGTGGAATAGGTATGTAGCAGTGTAGTAACCCCATACACATGTTTGATCCTTAACTTAAGTTTGTCATAACATTTTGATGGAAAAATCTGTAGATTTACATAACATTGGTTGAGAGGTTATTTTAAAGAATATGAGGTCTGTTATCTGACTGTTCTTTATATGCTGATGTTGGATTTCTGGTTGTCTGATGTCTGAAGTACAAACTGGCTTCTTTACATTGTCATATTTAATCTGTTCCTTATTTAAAAAATTGAAGACTCCTTTCAGAAAATTCAATACAATGTCAATTGAGAACGACAAGCTTAAAATCTTTTTAATAAAACCTAAATAAACTTAGACAAGGATCAAAACTGAAGATAAAACTTAAAGCCACACTATACGTAACTATCAACAAAAATTCAAGATAAATTTGACTCCGATATTGTTAGTATTTGTAGATGTAGTTAAAATTAAGATATATTAATATTCATAATGTTTTTTTAATAACTTTGGTACAGCAGTTGTTGAAAGTCGATACATGTAAACATGCCTTTATTTTAAACTGGTCGCCATAGAAGTTACGAGTATTGCCGAACGGAAATCGGAAAGTTCATGACCCGTTTTAGGAAGAGTTCGGACAGACGTTACGTAGTTACGGTAGTCACATGACGTTCTCGGCAAAGACGTTACATTGTCGGCTAACTTCGGCTTGTTTGACTAGGTGGGACCCACCTAGCGATAGTTAATATTTATTTGATTTTTTAAAAAATATTACGAATCATTATCGCTCATCTTGACTTCGATTTAGTCCTGTCTCTCTATGATTTACAACAGGATTTTTTTTTCAACATTCTTCTTAATCACGAAAAAAATAAGAAAGATACGGATATTGGGCCTTTAATCATATGTATGTAATTTTTAAATTGATACCCGATATTTATAACTTCAGGTATGGAGAGGGTATGTATGTTGTACCTTGGCCTTGACAACATCAGGAAGACATCCATGTTCCCCCGCGACCCCAAGAGACTCACCCCATAAGAAATACATCCTCAACCAATCATCAGCTGTTGTTGCTTCTTATGCTGTCAACCAATCAGCAACCGATAGTGACAATGGTCGACCAATCAGCAACTGTTACAGTTACTTTGTGACCAATGAGCAGCTGTTTTGCATTTAATGTCCTCGATCAGCTGCTGTTTTTTCAGTTAATGTTTTAGTTAACTACTTGTTTCTATTAAGTGCTAATATAAGAGAGAAATTACTGAACGAATATTTATTTATATAAAAAACAAAGTTTTAGGAATGGTTTACACCGAGGTTAGTATTTGAAAAAAATTTCTGGTTTCTTTAAACCTAGTTAACTTGATATGGGCTGTAAAATCCTTTAAATTGTGAAGATCTGCAGTGTGACTTGAAAGATAATGGTAGACTTCCACTCTGAAAATAAAAAAAAAATAGACATCGTGAGTTGCATCACAATAATCCAAATCTGCCCTAAGGCTGGTATCATATCTTTGTTGGTGATTGGGTAAAAGAGACTTTGGTGTCAGTGTGGTACTGTGTGAACCAAGTGGTGAATATCCCTTGTGCTAACTACCGTCATGTTTGTCGATACTTTGAATACCTATGTATGATTTGTTAACAGTCCTTCATGTTTCTTCATCAACCACTCATAAATGTCAGACAGATGTTTTGTTCATATTATCAAAACCTGTAAAAAAGATTATTGAACTAGGTGCTGTTTTCCATCTTTGTTTTTGCTCAATGACAGAAATTTTTGACTCGAACCATACGTGCAATCTATTTGTGTTGATGAGGGGACATTGTAGCTTTATAGGCATGTTTTTTACTGACATGAAGTAGGTTAATATAGATTTGTTTTTAGTTATATATTATATTATTATATTCTCAATTATACCTCACATTAAACCCACAAGGGGCCTAGCCCCAATAAGTTTTTTTCTGATTTTTGAAACACTTGACAATATTCATTTGAGTTTGTTTTTTTTTTCTTTAAAATATGTCTCCAAATGATCCATCACCAATGAAGCAAATTTTCTTATAGAAGTATATTTGAAATGTTGTAGATCCTTTTATGCTGATACTATGCAGAGTTCATCATACACAGTTGGTTGTAGGAGACACCTATATTTAGTTGATGATATATTTTCAATTGAATTCATAGTACACAGTTTGATCATGAAAGGAAATGTATCCATCATCAAAAACATGAAATAAAATTTTAATAATATATACTAACAGCTGTATTCTTTTTTAGTTACGATATATTTGAAATTCACAATGTTTCATGACCTGTGCAGTAACCATGTTTAAAGATGGTTTACAATGTTTTGGTTTTTTTTTTAAATTTTTGCTCGTAGTTATTTTATATTTGGTACTAAAACTTGAATTTTTCTCTATAACGCTGGATACCCTGACTGCGGTATGGACTGTGGTATGGCTGCTTCATATTCTACAACACGAAATTCAATGTGTTCAGCAGATTAATTGTAGATTCTACAAATAGATTTAAGATTTTCTGCAATCATGGAATGAAGAAAATAATGAACTATTAAAATTAAAAATTAGATGTTACAGATAGACCTCAGCTTACCAGAGTGAAAGATCTGGCATTTGGAATCTTAAGTTTTATAAATATTGATCTCCAAATATGTAGATTGCTTCTTTTGTTTGTATAATGAAGATATAGAGAGAAAACCTTACTACTATTTTATATAAAGCATTGTAAGATTACTCAGATGTTTTGTTGTCATTTCTACAGTTTTGTGTCATATTACATCATTAAACCATTTTGGTCCATTTCTTAACTTTATAAAGGAAATATTTCCCCATTCAGTATGGAATTCAATGTGGTCCTCGGAAAATATTTAAACTAGAAATATGTCTGTTAGACAATAGACATTAAGTGCTCGCTAACTACTTCTTAAATTTAATTTCCAGTATGAAATCATCCTCAGGTGTACGTAGCACTTTAGCTCATTATCCTTTGGACTATTGCAAGGAGATGGTTTACGCCCTTCGTGCATTGTAATAAATACTTTCCTTTACTTCATCAGAACTTTAAATGTGAAATTGCTTTGAACTTTGTTAAGTGTGTTCTTTGTTATATAGAAGTTTGTTTATTATCATATTGATAGTGATATGATAGACTTGTTTTGCTGTTCAAAATAGTGGTCCGCTAGAACACTGTCCAGTCTCTTTGCACATGGTGACTTACCTGAGCCTTTCTGTGGTACATTAGATCTAGAGCTCAGATACTTAGAATGATATTTTATAATGTTGTTTTTTTTATTCTGTTTCTCTTACGCAAGACTGTGTAATTTTATAAATATTTATAAGAACTGCAGCCAATATGGTCTGTGGTCACAGGGTGCAATGTACATCTAGGACCTAGGGTGATGTAATTTAAATATGTGACCAGTACTAAAAGTTATTCGTTTCGTCACTTCCTTTTATTGACTATATAAACCTGATTTGCATTGTATTTTTCCGAAAGTTTCCAAAGTCCATCAAATGCTTAGAATATCGTGACCGATGCAAGAATTTGTATGATACGCCGTTTGACGTTTACACAAAACAAATGCGTTAGCACTGTGTAAGGTCACTGTTGTTAATTTATAGTTATTTATCGCTGACAAGTATATCTTAGTATATGTTTTTGAAAGGTTGGTGTCACTAAATCACGGTGAAATCTATTAAACGGTATAAGACACTGACTTCCGGTATCGCATGCGCAGTTGGAATCTGCGCATAGCAGATGTACAGACTACATGTCTACACCCTACAAGGAAAATAATAGTGTGAGTACGCTCGCACTAAAAACTGCTGTTCTTCAGTTCTTCAGCACTTTAATTTGATTAAAATGATTTCTCAGAGGGTATTACTAATTCTGAGGTCATCACAATATCCTTAAGACAAGAATTGTCAGCAAGACAAAAGGCCCTTACCTACATTTGTTCCTTGAACAGGACAGCATGGACACAAGTATAGCAATTTATGACCTGTTTTTGGCAAGCCTTGTTGTAGGTTTTTTGTATATTTCGATCCAATAAAGCGTAGACTGGAAGACCCACGTTGTTGTTAATTACACACCCCGTCTACATCAATATAAAATTTCAGCTTGAAGGCGCTCTCCATTTTTATTGGTGCCTTTGTCTTTTATGTTGGTATGGTTGTGAGGAAGGAGACAATCCTGTTAGAGCCGACACGACAGCCATGTTAGGCTTATTTCATGACTAGATTTTCTGAAATATTCCAGTTCCACCTTTGGACTACTATAAACCACGCAAGATACAAATTTTCACGTAATTATGCAAATTCAAATGTTTCGTGAATAATTGTAAAACTTTATAAATTAACGAACGATTCTCAGTAAGAGCCCTTAATGGAAATTTATGTGGTTTAAAGTGGTTTATGGTAATACGTGTATACGTAGGCCTGCAGTAAATGATCCTGATGAACTGCTTTCTTTACCTATTCTTCACATGTTACAGAGTGATCTTCCCCTTGTCAGTAAGTATGGATTGTGAATTTGAGAGTAATGCCATATTTTTCAGAGATGACACCATTTTGGTACACAAACTTGTGATATAACAATTAATACCTACCCTAAAGGGCAGATAACTCTGTAATATGTAGTTAAGACGACTAATAGGCTGCCTACTTGACTGGGTGGACATTTTAAGAATGACATCAACATTTGTTTGTTAGTACATCTGATTTATTTCATTTATTGCATCAATACTACACATTTTTTATCAATTATAAATTGTGTATAAAAATAATTCATTTCGATACTTGAGCACTTTCACACCTCCTCCATCTAACACACATTCTTCAACCTCTCACCCATGGCTCTGTTGTCCTGAATAACGCTCCAGATACAGTTTTATAATAATAGCTTAGTTCTGCATGTAATATATAGTTAGATATATTAGTTGTTCTGAAATGAGTTTCTTCTCCAATACAAAGTCAGTTTCACTAACATACTAAGCCTTAGGTATTTCTATACTGAATGAAAAGAAAACTCCAGAGAAGTCAATTCATTTCCCGAAAACATATGGAATTATTACATTGCTGAGTCAAAAGGTATTGAATAGTCAATTGTCTCTAAATAGCACAATTATCTAGATTTATTTAACCTGTGATTGTAATTATCTCCCCGTTTTTTTTTGTTTTTTTTTTTATTTTTCCAAATTTGGTGCCTCCATACTATCACATAAAGCTTGAAATTGTTGTATTTATCCACATTTCAGATTGACGGTTGACATTAATTGCTAGATATTAACAAGCATACTCTTTTCTTTCTCTCTCATATAAATCTCAGTCTTGTCCATACCTAGACAAACACGAACTGCTATTGATCATGGCAATTAAAACAGATGACTTAGGTACTCAGCTTTGGATTAATTTGGAAGGCATTCAATTTCAACATGAGAATTTTCTCACAAAAAAATATGTATATTAAACAGTGAAATACGAAAACAAGGACTAGATTTTCTTTACCTAATATGTGCAATATTGACCAATTCTGTTGTAATTTGTTCTAATTCCTGCATTTTACGAAAATCAAAGGTAAAAGAATAAAGCAAAACTTTTAATATATAAAAATTGCTGTAAATCACCTCTTTTGGAATGTAAATAGTAGAATTGAACTGAGCTACTTTTTGACACACATATATATAAATGATAACATATAGGAAAAAAAGATGGGAGACAATCTAACGGACATGGATGATTATATTACAATGAAGGAGCTTGTATAAAAAGTTTTCTATTTACAAAATATACAAATTATTATTTTACAATGTACAAATTATCTACACAATCCGTTTCTTTGATTATGATAATGATATGTAATCTTAAATCAAATTTATCACAATAAAATATGGCCTCTCACTTCAGACTAACCTACATATCAATTTTATCCTTAAAAGACAGAAAAAAAATACAAAAGTATAATTTGAGATTTCTTGACATAAACTGAATAAAGACAAACTTGAAAGTGATATCAAAATTCAAACAAGAATTTATGTGGATAAAGACTACATCATGACCAGCTATACACAAATGTGTTTCAAGGCATAGTGTATCTTTTACAAATGAAACATACTGATGAAAACAAGTTGTGAATAACATCAGGAGCAGTTAGCCTTTTGTTACAATTGCAATCTTCAATTCTTCAGAAATACTAACTGTTGACATATTGTGTCATGTTCTGTATGACAGATTACATACTTCAAAACTTCATATGCAACACCTAAATGCCTAACTGTTGATAGGAAATTCTACATTTTGCCAAACAGTTGATATGTAAAACTTCTAATTTGCTAATTGCTGATATGTAAGATGTATATTTTGCCTAACTGTTGATATGTAAGACGTATATTTTGCCTAACTGTTGATATGTAAGACATATATTTTTGTAACTTTTGACACAAAGTATCTATATAAACCATTCTCGTCGCTTGGCAATGTCTGGTACACCTGTCTGGTTGTAGACAACAGCAGTGTCTGGATTATCAGCAAGATCTTGACCTTTAGCCTCTTTTGTGCTATAATCGCCCTTTTCGCGGAAGTAGATGAAACCGATGATGGCAAGGATGATGATAATGAGAAAGACCAGAGCAACGACACCTGAAATGGGAACATAACATCACGATTGATACGGCAACATAGAATGATAATACATTTAGACACCAAAATATTTTCATTTGAATCTACAGCTAGAATAAATTCAGTGTGATAGGATTAGGTTTATTGTTCATTTAAGAGTTAAAATCATCCTAAATTGTAGACTGACCAGGACATACAGTCTTACCTCCAATGATGCCCCGCTCTGTGGTGGTGAGTCCATCGTCGCTGTATGGGAACGTGATGTTTGTGTAGGGACCTCCAGCAATGGGCCGGGTCTCGATTGGATCTGGTGGCTGTGTGACCTCTTCAAAACCACACATATCCTCTCGTACCTTCCCTGTCAGAGTCAACATATCTCTTATTAATCATACAGTATTCATTATCACAATATAATAAAGTTAAAGATGCTCCACCGCTGACAAATGGTATTTTTTCACTATCGAAAACAGGGGCAGACGATTTAGTATTTTTCTTCATTTATAAAAGTTGCTTTCTTTACACCATTACCACCATTGAAAAGTTTGAGCTTCTAATTTTCCTTCAAGTTAAAAATATGAAAAATAATTAATTGCATCCCAAAAAAAATTCATGGCGCGATATCCTTTACAGAATTAAGTACTGATTGTGCTCAACTAAAGGCAAAATAAATTATTTTATACTATTTTTTGTGTTAGTTAGACATATATGTACACGATTAAACACCAAGTACTGTTCAAATGATGAATATCATTTAAGCTCTGTCGGCGTAGGAGCATCTTTAACATTTGATTTTGAATTCCATCATTCTAGACTCAATTTGTACAATTAGAATTTTATCTTGATTTCTTTTTTTGAGATGCGTCAGTAATCACATCAACTGAATGTATGGGCAATCCAGGTGCAGGTAATTTTTTTCATTTCAATGTCATTCGAGACTTGTCCATCTTAATCTGCACTTGTGAGGGCTCACTTCATGACCTAAAGTGAGGTGGTATGTAATGAGACAATAGGAAGAAAAAGTCAGGATTAAAAATGCAAAATCCTAAATTTAGTCACCTTTTATGATCATGCCTTGAGGACAGCAGGTAAATCATAATGCCTGTTGGACAATGACAAACCTGTTGGGTTGAGCTCTAAAAGAGAGTGAAGGTTGGAAAATATTACTAACCTGATGGGTTGAGCTCTACAAATGAGGGTCTAGGATCCTGGAAGGCTCGTTTGAGTGGGTAAATGTTGTCCACCTGCATACGGTAAATACAGCCTTCAAATCCTTTAGCGCTGTTTGCGGTGTCTGAATATGGAAAAAAAAACACTTCTGCTTATCATACAAAGTCATAATGCCCCTGTTGCAACTCAATACAAGTTTCAATGACCCTGCTTAACTCTTTCAATACTTGATATTCTTTCTGGATTCTATGCTGGAAGTATTTAAAAGTCAAGGGAGACAAACAAGAATATCTGATTGGTTTGATGACCTTCTTACAACAGGGTCAATTAATATGTGCCAGATTTATTTGGATAGAAGCCACGGTTCTTAGAGTAGAAACACCGACTGCCAGATTTATTTGGATAGAAGCCATGGTTCTTAGAGTAGAAACACCGACTGCCAGATTTATTTGGATAAAAGCCAGGGTTCTTGGAGTAGATACACCGACTGCCAGATTTATTTGGATAGAAGCCAGGGTTCTTGGAGTAGATACACCGACTGCCAGATCTATTTGGATAGAAGCCAGGGTTCTTAGAGTAGAAACACCGACTGCCAGATTTATTCGGATAGAAGCCAGGGTTCTTAGAGTAGAAACACCGACCTAAGGTGGAGGGCTTGCATATGTGGATATCTTTACCACTTAATTGGCCACCGTAGACACTCGGACAAAACGTATATCCCACCAGCATCAGAGAAACACTTTAATGCATCAAAATTGATGGTGTCAATGACAATGTAAGCAGCATATATCATATAATTGTGTAGGTTGTCACACACACCCCTGTATTAAGCATTATATATCATATGATTTTGTGGGTATAAAAGATGAAGTTTCCTAGCAACCACAGGATATCATGCTCCTGTGAAGAATGGGAGAAATGATATTCTAGATATTGAATTAATACCTACCGTTACTTCCTACAAAGAGATATTTCGGGTTGTTGAGGATGCTGTCACTGAGAGAAGCTCCAAGTGTATCAATGGCCTCAGGATAGTTGTCCACCTTCATAAGAATAATGAATTTTTATTGATATTAACAAGTGGGTACAAAAATAATAAAATCAACATCAACCAGAAACTTAAGTTATTGTAGATTATCATATTTAAGGATAAGACATTAAAATATCATTCAAAATCAAATACATCCAAAACTTTTGACTGCTTAATTCAGTAAGAATAAAACCTCTAGACCAAAATATACCTCACCTGTAAATGTACTATTCTTCCTCCAGGTCCCTCTCTCTTCATTTTGGCTTCATGTTGCTGTCCATTGGTGTAGTCTATTCCGTGATTAGGAGTGTTCAACTCCCAACGTTCAGAACCAACGTCTACTACAAACTTTATGCCCCCTGATAAAATAAAATGATGCAATATGAAGAAATGGTGATAAGGATTGATGTTCGTCAGTAATTCTTATATCCAGGTATACAGTAGGCCAAACAGATCAAACTACATGTCAAACTAAATGATAAAGGAATGCTGATTAATTAATTAAAAAACTTTAAGAATGAAATCAAAATGAAAATTGAAAGTCCCAAATGAATCATTTTTATGTATTCAACAATTGTATTTTATTGTGTTCATCAAGGATTTATAAGTGAGAAGGATTCATGACTGTCTCTTTACATTACTAAACACCACGCGAGACGCCTATGAACCGGGAATAAAAACCGTTTTTCTCAACAAATACTTGTCTTATCGAGTCAAACGAAACACCAATGTAAAGTTTATTAAATATCACAACGTTTATAACTTGATTTAAGGACAGAAGATTTAGAGGATATGTCTTAAATTTTCGTTAAAAAAATACGACAGCTCATGAAATGACGGCCCGCTTCAGAAAGTAAGACGGTAACCCTCGCACCCGCAAGCTACATCAAAGGCTGCGCCGGCGGATATCAAAGGAAAATCACCCGTCGACCAACGTCACGGTCAGTGCACAAACACAAAAGCTCCTGTCTTGTACTCCCCCAAAACCCAGTGTGACTTATCCTTCTCATATACGTCCTTGTGTTCATAAACATTTCAGAACTTAAGACCCACCAGCAGTGTCTACCATCTAAAATCACAAATAGTTTTACAAAAAGACTGAAAACATCCCAACCTTATCAACGAATGATATATTGTAGATGTAATGCTTTAATGAACCTAGTACTGTGAAATCATTCATTTTCGTTGGGCTCAATTTTCGTGGATTCTAAAATTTTACAATTTCGTTGGCACTTAAATTCATGGAGAAGACCTTACACATTACCGTTAAAATATACAAAGTCGACACTGTCACCTGTATTGTTTGATCTCTCAAGCGGAACTAAGCTCTACCACACAACACAGTTACAATCACAATCTAGAGTCGGTACTCAGCCAGTGTTTTTACAGATGTGTCCAACAAACAATTATCGTGTCACATTGATAGTGTCATGATATACTCAATCTATTATTTGTTGGTACATGTAGATGAAGTCTATGAAATTCTGAAAACTATCTTTGTTTGAACAATATTTTCCAACTTTGAACTTGTCATACTTGTCCTCGAAATAGACCTATGTAGTGAGGTAATAATCATCCTACAATGTATGAACGCATAAACTTACATGACATTGGTATAGGTATATATATTTTCGTGGGGATGTAAATTCGTTGATTTTGGTCAAAAAACGAAATCCACGAAAATTAAACCCCCACGAAAATTAATGTTTTCACAGTAATAAACAGTCTATGGAGTTTACTGTACCTGATTACTTACCACTGTTGTTAATTTCCAACGACACATACTCTGTGTTTTCAGCGTCGCGGAGCTGTACCAGAATACCCTGCTTTAACTTGGTTGTGAAACCTACGCGTATGTTCATGAAGTCTGTGGCAGACAATCCCTGATTCTTGTCAAATGTGTACTTCACTTGGAAGTTGGTCTGAAGGTTCACACCCACCTCTGTAAGCACCAAACAATCTTGTATTACATTTTATATTGTATTTTATTGGCATTTGCAACTGTCGTAATATTTAAGAGAAAATGTTCTTGATGTTTTTCTCATTTATCATTTTTCATTTACCCAGTGGCAGGTTGGTATTGGTTGTGACATCATTAGTTGGTGAGTGAAAGTTTTGTTGTTTTCTCGTAATATATGACCTTATCTCACAAAATCTTATGTAAGGGCAGATAACTGTAAAATGCAAATTGATACACAATACGGTGGTGACAAAAAGTTAGAATGAATATACATGCCTTCCAAAAATACTGTTTTCTAAAGACAACATTGTTTTTGGGTAGGAAGTGTAAAGACCTAGAGATATTGCAACTAGAGAAAAGTGTGATATTAGTGATATCAGTTACTGACCTCGTCCACACATCCAGCCTCTCCATGGTGTATAGGCACAGTCACAGGTGTAGCCAGAGTAACCCTCTATACAGGTACCTCCATTCATGCATGGATTGCTGTTGCACTTTCCGTTACAGTTGACCGACACACCATAGTAGAAGTCGCCACGCTCCACGAGACCTCGGAGGTCCTGCAACACTCCGTTCACACGAAGCCCTCTTATACAGCCAACAAAGCCATTCTTGTCTTCCACTGTGGCACCTGATAGGACATCAAATTTTACAGTTATAAAATTTACTCTCTTCTGTCTATTTTGTATACATAATTCAAATACATTGTGTCAAAAACAATTGAGATTAGAAAGAGATTTGGAGGTGTTTTTTTAATAGTAATTTTAAGAGTTGCGTATCATAATATCCTTTGCCTTCATCGAGGGTAGCTCAAAGTTCAGCAACTTTTACGGTAATATGGTGTTCTGACAACATATGTTTCCACAATATGGATGGGTTTTGTGACTACATTTTATTATAATATTCATCCATTCTTACCAACAACCAGAAATCCCATGAGATCAAGTGTACGTGTCACCTCATCTTGACCTTCGTCGAGATATTTCTCTGGGAAGTTGTCGACACGGAGCCAGGCCTGTTTTCTATTCCTCTCTACATGAACGGTATGCCAAAAGTTGTTATTGAGGGCATTGGTAGATTTGTACTCCAGCACCTTGATGCCGTTACCATTGTTATAACTGAACCCAATCGTATCACCGTCTGAAATTTAAAATACAAATTCGTTTGAAATTCAATGAAATCTTTACGAAACATCTGTACTTCTTTATGTGAAATGAATCATAAAATACATCATGTAACAATAAAGAACTCTTGAAAAGGCTTTAAAAGATTGTTTTGTGCAAAATTCTATTTGTGTAAGGTTTTTCTTTAAGTAAATAGTATGGGTATAAGTAAGTTTTTCAATAAATCAACAGCAGCTAGACCACAAAAGTTTCCTATACATACTAAATAGTCGGACTTGAATAAAGTCAGGGCTGCCATCTAGGGAGTTTCCGATGTTGTGAATGATAACACCATCCATGGCAGTCGTCTTGAATTGGAACCAGATGTCACCAGACGGCTCAGCTTCAAAGGTGGCTAGTTTGATGGTGGCATCTGCCTTACGGAACGTTATCACATTGTCAAGCAGATCTGAAAGAAATTGGCGGGAAACATTTAGATAAGTTTGTTTCTAATTCATCCACATATTTATGGATCTCTTGTGTGGAATATTAGCTGCAATAACCTCTTCACAACAGATTTCCGCTTTATAATTAACACTTATCAATAAGGCAATACAGTATTTTACACCAATTTAACCATCTAAAGTCAGGATTTTCAGCTTTGTTTTACAGCTACAAAAGCATCCATGATCTTGAAGAAATAAAATCTAATGGGTTAATTGTTATGAACAAATAAATTTCCAATGATATAAGAGTTTTTCTGAAGCTGTGTCTAAAATCAGTAGTCTGCTCCAGTCCTATACAACTGTACTTACTGTCCCCCTGACAGATGAGAGGTCCAACTTTATGGAACCCAAGTCTACTGTCTGTCGTTGTTCCTGTGTCACCAAAGTGAAGTTCCATCACCGGCAGATAGTCCTTGTGGACTAACTGACCGCTGTCCGAGGTAGAGAGTCCAGAATCACAATTACATGTTGAAACTCCCCCAGTACAGCCTTTTTCGGTCAGTCCACAGTAACATTTGTCTGAGCCTGGGGCTGCCCCTCCCCAGTAGTACATGGGCTGGAATGTTCTCCCCACCCACCAGGCATAGTGCAACTCAGGGGAATCATCTGTACCAACACAAATCATTGTATTGAACATTTTATCATTTATAACTTAACAGATTCAATATTTTAAACACGTAAAGCAGGATACTTCTAGCTCTATTTCTGTTTAAATAGAAGCTGAAAATCAGATGATCATCCTATTTGTACTAAAGAGCCAGATACCAGGTAAAATAGCATTTCAATTACCCGATGTCCATTGTTATGTCAATGAGACATTACTGTGTTCAGTAACTGTAGTAAGACTTTGACTTACTTGGATTGGCTAGTAGACGAGAGTTGTTGCATTTGTACTCAATAGTCTGATGGCAGTTGACCGCTCTCTCAATGACTTCAGTCAGTTCCTCAATAGATGATGCAGTGTAACCGATCTTACGGACATAGAAGTTGGGAGCTTGGTAGCCGTCTACACGGATATCTTCTTCACTGTCATGGCCGACCCAGGTCTCTACAGGTTTACCCACCTCATCTGTAACCATAGCAACACCGCTGTTATATCTACTGTATACTTGTTAATTATCACGGGTGTAAAAATTAGCTCACAGGTGTAAAAATTAGCTCTCAGGTGTAAAAATTAGCTCACAAGTGTACAAATTAGCTCACATGTGTACAAATTAGCAATTTCTTGTTTGGAGGGGGTTATTTCCGTAAATCACCATAAATCCTTTGAAAGTATCAGTGTGTGTAATATAAATCCACAACTTTTGAAAAATTTCGAAAATTTCATACAATGTGATGGAATTCCCAAATTTATAGCTCAATTAAAACCCACAGTACACAGCCCCATGACAGCTACTTGTAGTCACTCAGTAAACAAGTTTTTTTAAAGATATTTTCAACTGCTTTTGAAGCAAATTTAGAATGTAAATTTTTGTGAAACATTTTTTCCATCACAATGAAACATAACTGTTGAAACACGTTTTACCTTATTCTCCAGGAAAATTACTTATAGGCACGAAAGTAACATTTATGATGGCAGAAATATCAAACTATATTATACAACATTTAACTCTCTTAAATTTCACTCAAAAACAGCTGTTATACAATATCTCCTACAATACAACTCCACATGCATTTTAACAGGAATATATGGCTATGTACAAGCAGTTAACCAATTGGAAGTATTATTTGGTCTAGATTTCCATCTAAGCCTATATCTGTTTAAATGTGAGATGTCTGTCAACTTACTTTTGCCATTACACTTGACCTTGAATGGTTTAAGGGGACCCGAACCGTCCGGGTCAATTATAGCTGGTTCTAGGCCGTCATTTTTCGTGTACATCTTGTACATTTCACAGGACAGGTAGTAGGCAGCTGAATTGTAAAGCAAATACATTATACAGGGTAAAGGACACAACTTGTGCTCCTAAAATACTGAAACCTGACTTAACAAAAAACTTTATATGTCCTCAATCTGTAATATCTGACATAACAACTGTGATAGAATAGTGGTAAGACATCAGGAAAAATGGCTGCCTACACTGGAATTTTCACAATACTTTTCAACATTGAAATTCTTTCAAATGATATTTGACTTGTTCCATGAGAAACTCGTGAAATAAATGCTTTTTTTATGATATTTAGTGTGTTATAATAACTTACAGATGTGGCAAACCTCTCCTGTATAGCCTGACTGTTGACAGTCACAGTTGAAATTGTTCCAATCTTGTGTACATTTGCCTTCATGTTCACATGGATTGGGAGTACACCTGCATATATGAAATATATTAATATTACATTTCCACTGAATATTGTCATCATTTTGGTTTTTATAAAAAAAAAAATATATCTTAAGAAATGAATTTTTTTTCGGGGAATTTGTCCGAGTGTTATCCTGCTTTTAAACATAAGACAACAGGTCAGTTGACTTCAGATCAGTCAGATTGTTGGTGTTCTGAGCACTTGACGAGGCAACAGTGATGATTTCAGCATTTTTTCCCCCCTAAGATTAGCGGACTCTATAAATTTGACACAACAACTGAAACTATAAAAAATATCAACATAACAAAAGAACCACCGGTGTAGTCAACAGAATCAACATGACAATAAAATCTAGGAAGACAACATGACTGAGGTTAATATAACAGCTAATCTCAGAGGTTTATTATCAAAGTCAATATGACAAAAGAAGACAACAACACCAACCTGTCTATAAGTCCACATGTGCCAATCTCGACATCCTTCAAGTCAGACTCAGAAATACTGTTCAAATCTACTGGTGTCACATCAATTTCGACTGACCGCATACATCCACGGAAACTTATTCCAAGCGTGTAACCTCCTAATTACCAAATAAAGAAAGAAGACATATTAAAAAAAACATCACAACAAATTAAGAATAATTCATATAACATTTTAAAAATTTCGTTTCTTTGCAGTAAAGATCCACAATTAACAATAAATTATTTCAAAATGCTCATTTGAATAATTTGTCATTTACCAAGAAAGTATGTAGAACCAGCCGATATTGTGAGACTTCTCCTTGAGACTTTGGCGTTTCTGTCAACAGTGATGTTTAACATTTGCTGGTTGGCATGGAGAAAGAAAGAGTGCCAGAGGCCATCAGCAAATCCTTCAGACTTGGCATCGAGGGCAGCTGAAGGAAAAACAGACAATATTTTATAACACAGACATATATGATTGACTTTATATTGTTCATTATGTATTAATTAGTCAGGGTCATTTACAGTTGACATTTTTCCTCACATTCTTAACATCCTTTCTATCAATCAATCTTTTATTAAAAAAAATAAGATTGATTAATAGAAAGGATGTTAAGAATGTGGAAAACAACCCACCAAACTATGATCAGTATTTGTCCATTGTTCAGCCCCACTTGAGTTTCTACCTTGCAATGGTTAGTGGTAATATTACGTAACAATCACTCGGTCACTCAATCACCCACACACATATATCTTAATGCTAAGGCCCAATTATCTGATGTATGTGACTTCTGTACATTAAGGATTGAGTTTAAAAGCCAGATTCACAAAAAAACTATTCACATCTTCAAATACAGTCAAACCTCGATGATTCGAACTTCGATGAATCGAATTTCTCGCTGTATCGAACTTTTTGTCCGGTCCCGAATTTCTTCCCTATATAACATTACTAACTAACCCATGTATGAATCGAAGTTTTATGAATCGAAGTTCTCGATGTATCGAACTTTTTTCATGGACCATTTGTTATAGAATCATAGGTAACTGACACTCGATGATTCGAACAAAAATTTACCTGTACAGATCAGGTGTTCGCCGATACCCCGCGGCATGCTGTCACACCTAGATGTCTCGCGACGGCCATTCGCCGGACAATAGGGATTATGACAGCTTGTGTTGCTAGCTTGATATCATAATTAATACCATTAATATCACTAATCAGACCGATACCCGGTGCTTTGTTTTTACAAGCTGCGTTATTATATCATTAGTACGGCAAAGATACAGTTAGTCGTTATTGATGTTTGCCGCCGCCATTGGTAGCGGTTTGTAGGATTTACGGAACGGTAAATAGCGAGCCACATTATTAGTAACTCATACTCAAAACTGTTACATTGCACAACTTTGGCATAAATACTGGAGCAAATCGATCATATCGAAGTATTTTGTAGGTGTTGTAGCGCTTTCGGTTCCTCTTTTTTAGTTTCGTTTTTACAACGTGTTTTCGTTTAAATATTCATTCCGTAATATTAACCATTGTTTAAATATATAGTCGCCAAACGAACACTTGTACATGGGTTAGGCCTAGTACACGCAAGTCTTGTTTATAATATACATATGTATTGCTAACGATAAGCAATACATGTGATTAATTGCATACTTCGTTTTTATTTTGTTTTGCTTGTGGTAAATACAATGATTATAAAGTTTACGGAACGGAGACGACATGTACACAACTACCACAGTTGGTCATGGTAAAAAAAACATCGGTCTAATTTCAACCACGAATAATTCGAAGTCTCGATGTTTCGAAGTTTTTCTGGCGGTCCCTTGAACTTCGATACATCGAGGTTTGACTGTATTTCTGAATCACAATTTCTATTGTGTAATATTTAGGGTGAAGATGTAGGCTGCTTAACTGAAAACAGCTTAAAGTTCGACTGGTGACATTGAGGTAAACATCATACTTGTATGACATTGAAGACTATTCATGCACCATCAACCCCTCACACCATCACATTTGAGATAACTTGATCATAATATGCGAAATATCTTTTCACAACTTAAGTTTCAACACCTATCTTACAAGGCCCATTTTGCTATCTGAACTTGCTATATGTATGTCCAGTATCAGAGTGGCTCTTAACTTACTGTTGCGGACCATATCCTCAATAATCTGGTTGTCCTTAGTGACAAGTTTGTAGGTCACAAAACCTATGTCATCTAGCTTCACCTGTCAAAACAAAACAAGGTCAGTCAGACAACAGGCATCCTTAAACATCAAACAAATAATTACATCATATAATCATAAAGTGTGTGTCATAAAGTTTTTACCACTGACTTCACAGTTAAAAAAAAACAATCTATGGAGTGCTGACATTACAGGGAAATATACATATATTTAAAAGTAATTATCTGTACAATTGTCACATAAATCACTGTTATTATATTTGACCTTTGAATTGAAAGCAAGATCAATAAGATCTGATAGCAGAAAATTGCATAGTTGCTTTATATAAAAAAAATGATCTAATTTTACAATATGTTTGGTAGTTTTCAATGTTTAGTAAAGCTAAGACAAGAAAAGACAAAGAAGAATTAGCAGTTAATATATCTCAAAATGAGTTTCACCCCTTGCATAGGTTAGAACCTTCTGGCTAATATAAGACCATATTTTACCTCTATTGAGCCTCCGTCTTCCATGTCATGATGAAGGAGAATGCCATCTTCATCGTGGGTACGGAAATCAAACTGTAGACGAATTGCACCACCAGCATCAAATCCCTTCAGTACTGCATACGAGTCAAATGTAAAGAA
Source organism: Argopecten irradians (assembly GCF_041381155.1). Lineage (NCBI taxonomy): Eukaryota > Metazoa > Mollusca > Bivalvia > Pectinida > Pectinidae > Argopecten > Argopecten irradians. Next base: position 14,363,787 of record NC_091137.1, on the reverse strand, counting down.
GGTCATGGGGATAGGAGCTGTGAACTGTAAAATAAATCCTAACAAGTCAGAAAAATCATCTCATTGAAAGAGCTGGAATTATTTAAAGCCACCTGAAAAGATTGTATTCTAGACCCAAGTAATGTTACACCAAATACACAACAGTCCTTATAATTTATCATTACTTGACCAATGATAAAATATTGAACGACAATTTTATCCTTTGACCTCTAACTGACCTTGCAGTTCCAGGGGTCAGGTACAGATCCGACCATCTGGTATCCACTTTGTCCAGCTTGAGCATCACGTATCATCTTCAGACTGTTAAATACAACATTTTCCAGACAACCAGCAAAGTTAGTCTTCACAGTCAAACCTTTCTGGTCAAAACTTGGTACACCTCCAATGTAGATCTGATGATAAAAATATCATAAACATCATAAGTACTTAATCAGACATTCATTACTAGTCATACAATTTACTCTGTTTACATGACCATGTCTGTAGCTATTATCTGGGGCAACTTTTCAACTTTTCTCCTTCAAATTCATTTTATTTTATAATCTTTTTATATTTTTTTATGTCAAAAACGTTTGTAGCTCAATATATCTTGGTTTTTTTCATAAATAAAGTGTTTTCTGCACAATGTTGTCATTTTGATTTAGATTTGTCAGTACTAAATCTACACCAATTGTTATTTTAAAATCATTATCTGATTTTTTTTATCAACAAGGTAGTGTTTTTAACAGGAGAAAAAAGGGCATGGTGCTGGGTTTTGAAAAGGGCACCTTGACCGTGATAAATAACTATCAAAGGGGCACAAAAGTTATATTGACGACTTCCAATAAAAGGGAATACCTTTAAAATTGTCTTGTTATTTATTTAATTCTGGTTCAACTTAATATCATTTAAATGCTTTAAACTCTCTGAGTTGCTAAGTAATATCAGGATATCTATTTAATTATTCTGGGTAAAATTATAATTTTGGAAATTGGAATCTGCTGATCATATGATCATGACTACAAATGATTCAAAAGAAAGATCTAAATTTCAAAAAAATAAAAATTAAAGAATGTGGAAAATGCGAAATATACCTTAATTTCAATCCAATAACCTTTATTTTAATATATTGTTATTGAAATATTAAAAATACTGTATTAAATTGAATAAGTTTAACATGTTTCACAATAATGGATAATTAATTAATATAATGTTCTTTAGTTTACAAGCACTAAATTAAGAAAATACATAATTTTTACTGTAGTATTCAAAATATAATTTAATCTGAGAGAGAAAAAAAGTAGATTTCTTTTTAATTTGATTTATTTTAATTAAATTGCTTTTAATATTTTTTCTATTATTAATATATTTTTTCTAAAAATAAATTCACTCCAAAATTCTAAAAAAATTTATACCGTTTTCATTTTAAAAAACGTGAATATTAGTTATATACCAATCCAGACCCACTTTTACAATACACCCAAAATTGCGGCCATTACGATTGCAAAGCTTGCGACATCCATCAGATATAGGAAGGCCTATTATACATTAAAAACGTGAGTAAATCATATACGGTTGTAAGCAGTATTTGTTTTTGTAGTAATGCTCACTAGCTGTAGTCATAAAACTTATTGAAATACCAGCTGATTGTTTTCTAGGCTGCCGATTAGCTGCTTGACTTCAGCTTACGTAATACACAGACGTGAAAGTGACACCACAACCCAAGGTGGAATTAGCCCAAGGCTGCTAATTAGGGCCACTGGGGTGTTGGTCAGGGGGTCAGGGAGTGGTCACACCTCCTTTGTTTAAATGATTATCAAGCCATTGCCTGGTATTTTGGTAGTTTAGTAAACGTGTACTGGGGGCAAACAGGGCAGGGAGCTAGGTTATAGGGGCATGGTGTCGGGTAAAAAGGGCACGGCACGGCACCATGCTAATCTGGGCTATGAGAAACACTACAAGGTTATTTATCAATCTCCCCTTCAGAGGATAGCTTTACATTTCCAGCTTAATACCTTCTTGTCAACATTGAGTCGGTAAAATGCTCCATTGGTTTCAAATCGGGTCTCCATTCTGTCGACAATCAACATGATATTAGTGCGATTCCGTCTGATGATGATGTCATGCCATTGGCTATCGTCAAGCATATTACCACCCAACTCATTGGTAGCACCATTCACTTTCATGGTGGAGCCTGGAAAACAATAAGAAATAATGTTATATTTGTAAAGAAGTGTTAATCAATTTCTATGTCACAAAATCACAACAGAGATTTTGATAGTGACATTGATCTACAGTCAAAAGACTTTGATTTTCTTGGTATCTATCAAATTTGATACTGCAATGGAATTAATTTCTTTACAAAAATGAATCTCAAAAAAGAAATAGTTTTGATGTGAAGGTTAATCTTTATCTGTTAAAAACATAGATTTACCTAAATCTACGTGGAAAAACAAGGTTCCTCCAACCAGCTCCAATGACATGTAATCGCCTTGGTTTCCATCTGCAAACATGATGACGCCATCTTGTTTGTTGGTTTTGAAGCGGAGTTTGATGTTGTCCTCGATACTGCTTGGTGGGGGGACTTGATTACTTAGGTCATAGCTAATGTAACTGGTACCACCGTCAAATCTCACGGTTTGTGAATCTGATAAAATATATATACATGTATATATTATAGGAAGAGCATAATCTTAACAGGTACTACCAACAAACTTTCGCCTGAAATTTGTTTTCAAATACAAATATCAATTACCAAGAACAAAAGAATATGTAATTGAAATAGTGGTTAATATAAACTCTTTTGGATATACAGATAAACCTGTCAATAAAGACCACACGAGGGACTTAGAAAAATGGTCTTTATTGCTAAGTGGTTTTGATACACATGTTATAAAGGTTTATATAAATATTGTGTTGAAATTGGCCATATTAGACAGTACTAAAGTGGTCTTCATGAGATGCTCTTTATATGGAGGTGGTGGCTATAGTGGGTTTTATTGTTGTATAATATTCCATAATGTGTTTGATCATTTCATCTACTATGTCCCCAAACTCACTGTATGGACAGCCTTGTACTTCCACTCTCATGGAGATGACCATGTTCCAGCGTGATGGATGGAAGCGGACGTAGCGTGCCACAACTGGGTACTTCAGTGTGTTTGTCTTCACCATGTCTCCATTACTGTTACCGATAAACATCTACAAAACCAAAATACTTAGGGGTAAACAAAACGTCCATTCAACAAAATATACCAATAATCATCTACAAAACCAAAGTACTAAGGGGTAAACAAAACGTCCATTCAACAAAATATACCAATAATCATCTACAAAACCAAAATACTTAGGGGTAAACAAAACGTCCATTCAACAAAATATACCAATAAACATCTACAAAACCAAAATACTTAGGGGTAAACAAAACGTCCATTCAACAAAATATACCAATAATCATCTACAAAACCAAAATACTTAGGGGTAAACAAAACGTCCATTCAACAAAATATACCAATAATCATCTACAAAACCAAAATACTTAGGGGTAAACAAAACGTCCATTCAACAAAATATACCAATAAACATCTACAAAACTAAAATACTTAGAGGTAAACAAAACATCCATTCAACAAAATATACCAATTAACATCTACAAAACCAAAGTACTAAGGGGGTATACAAAACGTCCATTCAACAAAATATACCAATAATCATCTACAAAACCAAAATACTTAGGGGTAAACAAAACGTCCATTCAACAAAATATACCAATAATCATCTACAAAACCAAAATACTTAGGGGTAAACAAAACGTCCATTCAACAAAATATACCAATAAACATCTACAAAACCAAAATACTTAGGGGTAAACAAAACGTCTAATTCAACAAAATATACCAATAAACATCTACAAAACCAAAACACTTAGGGGTAAACAAAACGTCCATTCAACAAAATATACCAATAAACATCTACAAAACCAAAATACTAAGGGGTAAATAAAACGTCCATTCAACAAAATATACCAATAAACATCTACCAAACCAAAATACTTAGGGGTAAACAAAACGTCCATTCAACAAAATATACCAATAAACATCTACAAAACCAAAATACTAAGGGGTAAACAAAACGTCCATTCAACAAAATATACCAATAAACATCTACCAAACCAAAATACTTAGGGGTAAACAAAACGTCCATTCAACAAAATATACCAATAAACATCTACAAAACCAAAATACTTAGGGGTAAACAAAACGTCTAATTCAACAAAATATACCAATAAACATCTACAAAACCAAAATACTTAGGGGTAAACAAAACGTCCATTCAACAAAATATACCAATAGACATCTACAAAACCAAAATACTAAGGGGTAAACAAAACGTCCTTTCAACAAAATATACCTATAATCATCTACAAAACCAAAATACTTAGGGGTAAACAAAACGTCCATTCAACAAAATATACTAATTAACATCTACAAAACTAAAATACTTAGTGGTAAACAAAACGTCTAATTCAACAAAATATCTCAATAATTCTCGAAAAAATGTAATAAGAGAGACACCTATTAAGCAAAACATGTAGTTCAAGTAAGAAAATTAATGGCTGTATTGAAAAACTGAGAATATATGTTCAGTACAGTAAGAAGCAGATTAATCTCTACAGTAACATACCTCTCTGATACCAAACTCGTTAGAGTAGAACCGCCATGTCTTTCTGTCAACAGAGAATGACAGCATGAACTCTGTGACGTACTCGTCTGTGCCCTGTCGTCCCTGGGTCTGGAGGCGAGTCAGGAGGTATTCCCGTCCCAGGTCTACCCCCAAGTATTGTGCTGAGTTCTGTACCCTAGAGGTCCAGGATCCTGTAGAGGTCAAAGTAACTAAGGTCAATAAAACTGTAATCTGTTTTAGTGGTGTTCCGATTAATCGATATTCAGACTTTAAGCACTAATCCAATGTCCACGACAAGTAATTTTACAGCCGGACTAGTGCCAATTGAATTGAACCAGTCCAATTGGACTAGTGGCTCTCCAGCCGATTAAAATCGGTAAACATACTTTATTTACATGAACGGTGGTCAATTGCATTTTTCAACACATTGCATAGTGTGTCCAATTATTTCAATCCGGATGTATCATTTTGTGAAAATTTGTGTTCATGAAAGCATCCAGGCTATAATTTGTGTCAAAAATTGTTAACTTATCAAGACTGAAGTGCTGAAGCAAAACAGCAGTATATTTCATTTGGACTAGTGATTAAATAGTCGGATTATTAAAATTTTGGGGTTTACTAGTCCAAATGACTTGCAGTGAAAAAAGTCCCCCCCGTCACAGACTGAATTCGGTTTGTCAAGTATTGTTGGTTTGAGGTGTTTGATCAATTAATCGAATAAGAAATCTGTAATCGAGTTTCGTCAAAATTTTCCAACACCATGATAAACGAAAGGATAAAGTTAGCCGATCACTAAAACATGCAAAAAAAATCATAGCCAACTTGTTGAAATCATTCCCTTGAGTGTGGTTGTCACTCATATCATTTCAAATTTTAAGCGTCTAGACAAATTGAAGAGCGCATAAGCACTACGTAGTAATGTAAACGTTCAGATGATCATGATTTGTGAAGAAAATAAGCAACATGAAAACATGATAGCACAGAGAGGCCTTGCGATTGTAAGCCCTTGAAGGATTTTTTTTTACGAGACTTGTTTATACATCAAGGAAAAAAATAATTGATTTTAATCGATCATTGATTGGTTAAATAAAACTGATGATCGACCATGAAATTTCAACCGATTCCCGACACTAATCTATTGGCAGTATGTTGAATTTATTCAGCATGTAAGTCATTAACCATGAATATAATCTTACTGATCACTTATTTAAACATATACAATTTTTATGTTTGGATGGAGATTTTTCATGTCTTGTGTCTGTATTTAAAGGAAGGAAAAGAACTAAATGTGGGGAAAAAGAAAGCAAATGTCTAAGGTGTGCACTGTTTTCACCTGAAGTATGAACAATTAATGCAAAGTTAATAAAAATTTTGTGTATACAATGTATAGGACTTCCATTAGGCCAAAAAAAAAATGTCTGTTTAGAGTTACCTGACCGACCCTAATTTTTTAACCCCCCCGACCCTAAGGATTTCCATCTCAGAGATTTCCATCTCAGACTCCGGTTCTTGCCATCATTTTAGAGTGAAAGACACTAAAAAAAGGGGGAAAAAATCCTCCCAACAGCCCGACCCTATTTTTTTTGCCAATGTAACCCTAAACAGACATTTTTTTTGGCCTTATCTGCCTGCATCTTTAGGATACATGAAAATAGTGGAAAATAAGTTTGATTAAATTCTCGAAAAGATTCATGAAAGCCTCAGTCAAGATCATGATACAAAGTCAATAATTAAAACAATTTAAGTTTTGAATTCTGATGCCACAAATAAAATGTTACGTTGTTGGTTAGCTTAAGCAAAAATACAAGACTCTTACAAGGCCCTTATAAGACCATTTTAGTTCAAAAATTATACTGATGTTATTTCAGTGTCTGAGTAAATGCAAGCTTTATACCTGCAGTTTCCATAAGTCTGCCTCGGGATGGCATCCTGATACTACTGGCCGATGACGACGCCCACATGCTGGCATCGGGTATCCTCGACCCACTATCCACACCAATACCAACAGCAGAGCCATCTAGACAGTCCGTGTCACGAAAAGGGGTCTCTGTAAAAACAATTCATAAAAAATGACATGATTTGAACAGAATATTCTAATGCAAATATTTAAAGCTGTTTATGATTATTATCCACTGTTTCCGGGAGATATTATTGTGTTGCAACTACTCAACCAAAGGGCCATAACTCTAACAAATATGTCTGACTACAATCATCAAACTTATTCAAACATAATCATTGCCAAATTTCATAATAAAATAAGTTAATATTAGTAAATTATTTTCTGTCAATTCCGAGCTATAACTTAATTATGATTTCTATTTCAATATAAAAGCTCTGAAATGACGGAAAATCATTTGTTTCAGTGGCCATATAACTCTATAACCAATGTCTGCAGCTGTGTCAATGGTCCTATAAGACAGACCTGACACATATCCAAGCAATGAATATATATATAAATCAAAGTACTGTACCAGTCTGATACTGAATATACTTACTTATTAACCAGTATTTAAGGTGCGTTTTGGGCCAAATAAAGGTCTCCAATCCCCCTAATGACATTTTGCTGTATTTTCCCAATTTAATGTAAATATTTTCGAAAATAGAGAAAATCTCTTTAAAATATAAATGTTTCAAGAAAAATGTAATGTATTGTGTTCCCAATTTAAAAGGGTCTGGACCCTGAAATTACACAATAAGCTATGGTGTAGCTATAACCCTAATTTACATATGTAATATGGCATATATTCAATCATAATATTGAAGAAATATCCTTTATCAATCGTAATGGAAATATGGTAAAATTTCCTAGTTTCCTATCACCATAAGTATTTCACATTGAAGTTAGGTAACGATCTCTCTATACTAGCTTAGTCTAAAGCTACTGGCGTCAGTAAATATAAAATATTGTAAAATTAAACCATACTTAACAGAATCGTTCGTGCGTTTGTACTCTATGACTTGACAATAAACGGGCATGTGCTGTATTCGCATCTACAATACTTAATTGAATATATAAAATAGATAACAATGGTTTAACTACGGCTAAATTGCATGTGTATATCCTGTGATTTTGGCTAATTTGAACATCAGACACGATGCAAAATATTGCTGTCACACACATTTATATACATCATTCGGATCTATATGGATAATATTCCAAATCTGCATTCTGTATTTATTGCGTTCAGTTATTTAAATACACTGTTTTTGTAAAACATCGTAGAAAATGACTAAAATGCATTCACTTCCGCCATAACAGCATATCAAAACACTTTCCGCCATTTTGAACTAAGTTGAATTAGGGTCAACACCCAGGTGTGTTTTTACCTGCAACAGGTAAAGAATTTTACGATTAATCAAAAAGTTGTTTAAATAATACTGTATTATGAATACTTACTGTCTCTTTCGTATCCGTAGCATATTTGGCAGAAAATTGCCAGAATTAAAATCAAGCTTTTCATACGCGCCATGACCAGCGCAGGTGTGCGTGGATTCTGTCCCTTTACCTGTATCACGTGACATTAGGTAGGATTTTGATTGGATTGGTAAAATGAGTCATTCAACATATTTCTAGTATTCATCAGTCTTGTCATCGACGATACAGTCTTGTATATCTTGACAGTTTCAAAGATATCATAATTAGAATAATTTTACTATAAAGTAATTGTTATGCAATTGTTAAAAATTAACAATAATTGATTAGTGAAATCAGAGATTTAAATATTTAAATCTCTGGTGAAATGTATATAATTTATATGTTTCCCTTCTAAGTGTTTGTTATTACACGTATGTATTTGTAGTATGTTGTACACTCATTTATAAGTGGATCGGCCAAATTCATTATATGTTAGTTAATCGAAGATTCATAATATATATAATTTAGCCGATCCCACTTAGACTTAGAACTAAAGGGAGCATTTGTAATAAATATTAAATGTTAAATATATAGCATGGATATAAGTCCTTCATATATAGTGACTAAATTAAAGAAGGCTTATGATTTGGCAACCAATGTGTTAAAACCCTTGGCTAATTACTTTTAAGTAACTGTTAATCAGTTAAATAAACATGCTATTACATTGTATTGTGATCTGATATGGCCAGTTTTTCCGAGCTTTGAATGATTTTTGCAAGCCAATTAACCTGTATTTCTTCGAAAAAAAATCGAGCAATCCAGATAACCTATGTCTTAATTTGGAATGAAGTATCTTAAGTTTTCAATTCCATGTAGATAGTAGCTGGGCACAGGAAGAGGGAAGTTAGAGAAGGGAGTCGTTTTAAAAGATGCGAAAGGCATTGATCTGATACCATAATCAAGAGAGTTCCAAATTTTTAAAGACGAAGGTTAGTGATTGAAAGCCTGAAATTAGGAGCTATGTAGTTGATATTATTTCTGAGGCCTTGGTGTCTATTTGCACCAACAGAAATAAAAAGTAAGTTTCGCTAAGTAAAATTTGGAGTTTGTTGGTGTCTATCTATTTTATAAATCAACTGCAATTCTTCAAGATGAAAGAAATCCAAGACCTGTTTTTATTTATGAATCGTTCCTAGCACATAACATATGAGAACACCATATCATATATAGATTCAGGTACCGTACCATACCATCAGACTGGAAAGTGGCTCATGCCTCTCCAAAAAGGTTCTAGCCTAAAATAAAACCCGGAAAATTATCGACCAATCTCACTAACATGTAGATATTTGTAGTAAAATCTTAGAACATGTTATCGTAAACAACATCATGCCCCATGCTGATGAACACAACCCCCTTTATCTTAAAGCATGGTTTTCGACAATCCAGATCCTGTTAGATACAACTTAAAGAATTTATTGAAGATGTTTCCCAAACTGTTGATGCAAACAAACAAACAGATGTCATACTTGATTTTTCTAAGGCCTTTGATAAAGCTAGCAACAATCTTTTACTACATATATTGAATAGTTATGGTATCAGGGGAAATATTCTAAATTGGATAAAAAAAATTTTTAGTGATAGAATACAATCAGTCATTGTCAACGGTGAACTGTCATCTTATGTTCCAGTCGAGTCAGGGGTCCCCCAGGGATCGGTCCTTGGGCCGAATTTATTTTTGTATTACATTAATGTATCCCCCTGAATATGAAAGGCCGTTCATATCAGAAACGAGATAATTTAACGCGTTAATATTTAATGCGTTAAACACACTTTTAACGCGTTAAAACTGCATTTTACGCGTTAAATGCTAACGCGTTAAATGTTAACGTGATAAAATAATTATTGACGTGATAAAAAACATTTAACGTGTTACATTTAACGCGTTAAATATTTTTTATCACGTCAATAATTATTTTGTCACGTTGACATTTAATGCGTTAAACTTTACAACCAATCAGAAAGGTCGTTATGTTGGCACATAGGTAACTGTGCTTTTCGCCTTTCCCATATGGTCGAAAACACACAGCCGCTTGTGAACAGCACAGGGATCTGAAAATTAGTTATAGATTATATACATGGACCTACCAGAGTGCCCTAAGACCATTTTTAGATAGTTTTAGAGGTCTAGATAAAAAAAAAAAAAAAAAAAAAACGATAAAAATCATATTATAAACTCTACAAAGTACTAGTACTCTGGTGGGTCCATGATTATATAATCTGTAACTAATTCTCAATCAGATCTCTGTGGTGAACACTACAACTATATCGACGGTTCATGGGTTCCCGACGATGCGTCATTCTGGCATTATTTTCTTCGTGCACCCGAAAAAAAAACTTCTTTTTTTTTGAGGAGAGAAGAAATTGGCTACACTAAAGTCATTTTATTAATTTGGGCAATTTTCGTCTCCGTATGATTTATTGGCCTCGTAATTCTTTCTCTACTGATAAAACCAAAATCGAAATTCTTCAGAAGCAGGATTTAAATATGGAAATGAGATAGAGATTGATAATGGTGGTAATTTTTTTTAGTAAATTACAGGTATTTAGGAATATCGTGGACCGGTTTTTTGTTGTTGTTGTTGTTCATGTATCAATAAACTAAGAACTGGGAACATTATTGTAGCTCAAGTTGGTTCAAGGAAAGGTTTACGTACCAAATCTGAATTATTTGTCTATGACACATTCGTTTAAGTATATTATTTGTCTATGACACATTCGTTTAAGTATATTATTTGTCTATGACACATTCGTTTAAGTATATTATTTGTCTATGACACATTCGTTTAAGTATATTATTTGTCTATGACACATTCGTTTAAGTATATTATTTGTTTTAACGTATATCTTATCTGTAATGGGGACTCTGTTGTTATGAAAGAGATATTAGTTACCTAATAGTCATTATCTACATAAATACATCACTTCGACGATTATAACGGCCATATTTTTCAAAATCAATGTTCTCATTTTGAGAAAGTCCGTGCCTTCAAAAGATCTTAATGGTTGACTTTGAAATGCTGTACGAAAACAAAACGAAAAAAAAACAAACTAAGCAAAACGTTGGGAGGAAGACACTATATAACTTCACAGTTTTCGTCTCATGACAAATTTGATGTAAATTTATACAATTCAGATAATGAATATTACAGTATTGGAAATACGTACATTATATTTCTTATATCACAACACCTAAAGTGTCAGTAACATGCTACAACATCTTCATTGCCCAAACTTATTATCTTGTAGACGTAGGGATGCTCGTCCAATCACGATGTATAATTAGATCACCCATGGGCTTGTTGCTATAAACAAAGAACAATATTCAAAACCACAAACTCGCCCAATGAGACACTCTCACCTTTCTCCTATCAAACTAATTATTGTAGAACAGATCTAGATTGTCGAATATATGCATTCTTTCCAAGAACAATTTTAGACTGGATCAAACTCTCTTCTGACACGGTCACAACTACGACCTTAGAACAATTAAAAAAACACCCAAATCAAATTTAACATTAAAATAAATATCAACTTCAATATCAACATAATCTTTGACACGATGAAGGAGGTTGATAGCCTGGTAGATGTTAGTAGTAGATGATTAATTCCATTGTTAGGTCACAGGCGTTTGGGTCTGTAGAATAGAGTTAACGTTTTAACTTTCACAGCGCTACAGCTAATGTATTGGGGAAATAGCTCTAATGTAGTCTGTGAACAAGGATAATCCAAAGATGATATTTTCTATATATTGTGATTTATTACAGTCGGGTGCGGAGCGGAGAAATATCCAACTCTACACTTCTAAACCTAGGCCTAAAGTGAATATACAAAATATACAGGAACAAACATGTAAACAGCACTTAGTCTAAGCGTGATATACAATAGTCGCTAATTAACTGACGCAAGCGTTACCGGTATTGAGAACTGCTGAGAAGGATTAGCCAAGGATTTATAAGTACGTCCTTGGCTAAAAGAAACACATTTAAATACGTAAAAGCAATACATCACAATAAAGAAACGGCTATTATTTTCAAAATGAAGCTTTATATTTTACTTCTAAACATAGAATATTAAGTATGTTCGAGTAGAATAAAACAAATAAATAACATCACAAATGTCCGAATAGGAACCTGTCATAAACCGCGTGACATCGAGTTATAGTTTGTGGTTAGGTCAAAGTTCAGCTTATCATGTGACTTATACAACACACACACACTTGGACAAAATGGAGGACGTGTTGACAGCATCGTCCGCTGGACTGAGACGGATGTTCTATCTTGTTACTCCTAATGAATCATCTTTCAAAGATGTGGAGGACGTTCCAAAATATGTCGATGAGGTAAAATGTCTTTAATGTAACTTCCAAAGACTTGCAAGTCCTTGGTAAAATCACACCACAGTAGGCCTTCTGTAAATTACGTATAAACAGATAAACGTTTATAGTTTGTTTGTTTGTTTGTTTGATTAATTAACGTCCTATTAACAGCTATGGTCATGTTTATAGAAATAGAAGAGTAAGATAGTAACTTACGGAATGATTAAGTAAATAAATCAAATTAACTGCAAATGAAATCATCATCCGTGTTTCCGTCAAACCGTGTCAAAACCCCATTGAAGGTTTCTATGTTTATAAAATTAAGTTATATAACGTTGTTGGTGTCAAAAATAAGCTCCAAATTTCATACATGTAAAAGCTTATATATTTTTTTAATTTGTAATGCAATGTGCATTGGAACCAGATCACATTAATGTGGTAACATATTATACAATATGTAACAAATTTTATATAGATCTGTCACAATTAGACAACAAATGTATGTCAGTCAAGGATTTCATTGATTTGACCTCAATGTCAGACAGACCAGATATAACAGATTATATGACTCTTTCATATGTACATATGTAGGATAGAACTACTCCACCCGAGGGTACAGAATTTTGGGTCAGAATTGAGGCTTGCCGAGGTTTCTGACCCAAAATTCTGTACCCGAGGGTGGAATAGTTCTATCCTACATAATTTACATATGAAAGAGTTATTTTCTCACATTGCTTGTCGAATTACTTGCACGAAAGGTGAGGCAGCCATTTTGTGACAAAATCTTAACTTCTTAAATAATCGATCGATTTTAAAAATAAGAACGCCATTCGAAAGAGCTCATCAAAGTTTGGTGTATATCGAAAATATAAACAAGAAATCTTAGGTAAAACGGGTTTAAATGCAAATTAAACAAAGGAAATGGTAAATAAATCCGACAAATCAATCGAAATAGAAGAAAAATGACGTCAACTTTGGCTGACATGACGTCATCTCATTGTTTTTTCAATTGTGACGTCACAGCTATGTAAGATAGATTTATCTTAAGATAGATTTTTCTCGCACATCGGACAGGGAAATCTCACATGATACCCGGTGCTAGATTTTTCTATCTCGTCCGATCTGTCTGGTACCTTTACGCGAATTTTGGCGGAATTTTACGCCATTCATGTAACAGTCCGCGCATGTGACGTCAAACTCTTGAACCGGTGACGTCACAAGCGTCAGCTAGTCAATATTATTAGAAATATGTGCATTCAGTGATTTACCATGCATTGTTTGGTTGTTGTTTTTAATTATGAAACAGTATGTACCGATTGATCATCGTTTGTTTTTGATATAACCGAACTATAGTTTTATGCGGAATGACTGAAATCGAAGCACAGATGTAATGGTTAATCGGCTTTGAACAAGGAGGCCCATGACGGGATAGTTTTACATTCGGAACGCGTATATAGATGGGTTTTGTTATATCTTAGAGGCGCGAGAAAAAAAATCTATTACCTTTAAGTGATCGAGATCGGGCTAACGCCTCGGTTATTATTTTGTAAGTGATCGAGATCGGGCTAACGCCTCGGTTGGGATTATGTTACAAAATCTTAGCCCTCAACTGAGATAACCCGATCTGGTTCACTTACAGGTAACAGATTTTATTAATCTTACATAGCTGTCTTTCATGGGACAACTTTATCTTACATGGCTAGCTATGTGAGAATAGGGATATACAACACATTAAGTACATTGCGATATGAATAAGTGAAAACATCAACTCCATATAAATTAAGCAGAAATATATTCTTTATCTATTTATAATATAATTGATTATAATACAGTAATTACATGATCCAATCTTCATGTTAAATAGCTTATTTTATTGAAATACAAAGTAGGTTGCTTTGATGGCTTGAAGTCATTATCATAATCAAAATAATGTCTATATAGATCCAGTGTTCAAATTCAAGGATCAAGGGAATAGATCAACTAACAATATTAAGTTTATAATTATATAAATGATAAATTTCTTAAATATGTCTCATGAAGTTATTTAATGCCTGAACAGTATATATGTATATTTTTTGATTTTGGAACAAAATGTATTAACAAATTTACTTTTTTTCATGAATCAGTTTATTTCACATAGATTTTTATATGATGTCCAGTAAACATATAATTAAAACAACATGGTTGGTATAAATATCATGAAGTGGAGTGTGTGTGTTAGGTTATCAAACGGAAAAGACCAATTCATATAGGATTATTCTACTTTATATTGTTTTTATAACACATAGATATAACTTTTATTTATTCATAATGAAATAATTTTGAAATCCTATTTTCAGGCCCTTCCTGTATTTATGGTGATGGCCTTAATCGAGATGCCGATTCTCTTCCTTCAGGGGAGGCCACTCCCAAGGTTCAATGATACTTTTAGTTCTTTAGCAGCGGGTGTGATATCGCAGTTTCACAGGTATGATGGTTGTTGATGTTTTTATTATGGATACCAAGTTGACTCAAATTTTTTTGATTGAATTGAGATTTACCAGTATAAGTCTCATTATTAAAGGAACAATTCACTCAGGCTAATTCTTTTACATAACAAAGAAGCAAAATATAACATAAACATATTGTTCTACATTTCTTATGAAACATACAACATAAAATATTGACAAATTCCACGTCATAGTTTAGTATTTTAATTTATAACGTTGAAATTACAAATCGTTGATCTATCCTATTAAGCAGGTACAATATGTTCACTGTACCCATACCCGAGCAAAAGTCACGCATGTTAAACAAATGAACTACATAACCACTAAGGAGGTGATAAAATGATTTTTAGGTAAGACAATTCACCATAATAAGGTAAACACACTACTGTCAGAGCGATTTGAGCAGTTCTAGACAAAAGTAACACTACTCTACGAGCAAGGGACAGGGTTCGGCATACCAGAAGTTCGACCACAAAGTGTAATGGCGGACGGCGAGCGAGTTTGAACATTTCACACGCATTTCACCACCATGGGATTTTCTGGCATATCACAGTAAAACCGACTAATCTAATTTCCATCAGAGCTAGTTTTTGTCCGATATATGTACAAATTTTAATGTTCTCTTGGACTGAAATGTCCCTTTAACCAGACATGAAAGATGTTAGTGCAGTAGTCCTGCTATGTATATGATTATGATGACTCTTATAAACAACTATATTCCTTCTAAATGACCTATTTGCTTAGGTATTAATGTAACAGTAAACTGCCCCCTCTCAGTGACCACCCCTCCATAATTTGACCGACAACTGCTACAAATAACCTCAATATAACAGTCCTCTCACCAGCGACTATTACTTTCTGATATCTACCCATGTATCACATGCCAATTCAGCAGAAAGGAGAATGTACCTAAAGAATATGTTTTAAAGAAATTGTTAACATTAAAAATATTAGGCAATGATATTTTCCTAGGAGTGGCCAATATCTGTTTTGGACTTCTTGTTTCCCACAACACCTACAGTTAAACCTGTCCATACTCTTTACATTTACAGTCTGCTTTTCCGTGGAATGGAAATAGCGACCTATATTTGGGTATACAATCGATGGAACATCATATCTCTGCCCTGGGATAGCCCTTGGACTTGGCTGTTTGGTCTAGTTTTTGTAGATTTTGGCTATTATGTGGTACATAGAACAGGGCATGGTAAGTTTTTTTTTCTGTTTTTTTTAGCTAACCTGGCCTGGCCCAAATGGCGCGGTGAGCTATGCTATGGTGAGGTGTCCATCATCTGTCAGTCCGTTGGTCTATATTTTCTTAAAATCTTTACTAAGAATTCTGCTAAGACAGCCTTTTGCCGGAAATATCTTCGGGGAAAGGGGAAAAGGAAACGTAAAAATCTTGGTTCAGACCTGAATAGGAGAAATGAAGGAAGCACAGTTTGTGTACAATACATCTTATTATCATTCTGTTTTAAAATCCTGTGCTTCAAGATATCAATATTTCTCTGAGTAATGTCAGCTTGATCTATTTGACAGAAATGAACATAATGTGGGCGGGCCATCAGACTCATCACAGTTCGGAGGACTACAACTTGGGTACAGCGTTACGTCAGTCAGCTGTTCACAGATACTTCAACTGGGTAAGGTAGAAGGCTGGTGGAGATAGCTATATAGGGTCTTAAAATTTTTCATTTGAGAAGTCATGAAATAAGTCTAAGACTAGAACGGTTATAGACATTCACTTTCCTAGCTAGGACGGTTATAGACATTCCCTTTCCTAGCTAGGACATTAACAGCCATTCCCTTTCCT
Organism: Argopecten irradians; assembly: GCF_041381155.1. Classification (NCBI taxonomy): domain Eukaryota; kingdom Metazoa; phylum Mollusca; class Bivalvia; order Pectinida; family Pectinidae; genus Argopecten; species Argopecten irradians. The sequence continues at coordinate 14,347,096 of NC_091137.1, read as the reverse complement.
AGCTAAAACATTAAAGTGTAACAGCCATTCTTCTTCCTAGCTAGGACATTAACAGCCATTCTCCTTCCTAGCTAGGACATTAACAGCTATTCCTTTTCCTAGCTAGGACATTAACAGCCATTTCCTTTCCTAGCTAGGACATTAACAGCTATTCTCCTTCCTAGCTAGGACATTAACAGCCATTCTCCTTCCTAGCTAGGTCATTAAAGTCATTCTCTTTCCTAGCTAGGACATTAACAGCCATTCTACTTCCTAGCTAGGACATTAACAGCCATTCTCCTTCCTAGCTAGGTCATTAAAGTCATTCTCCTTCCTAGCTAGGTCATTAAAGTCATTCTCCTTCCTAGCTAGGACATTAACAGCCATTTTCCTTCCTAGCTAGGACATTAACAGCCATTCTCTTTCCTAGCTAGGACATTAACAGCCATTCTGCTTCCTAGCTAGGACATTAACAGCCATTCCCTTTCCTAGCTAGGACATTAACAGCCATTCCCTTTCCATGTTAGGATGACAATCATCTGTACATGTCAGAAATTTCTGTTCTGTCGTTCAAAGCTACATTATATGGTAGTTATGGCATTCACAGTCATTCTGTGTCCAAATAAGTACATTTACTGATATGGTTTTCATAGTTATGACATCTTTTTATTCACAGCTAAGCATTAATGGTTAGTTTTGATTGGCTAGTAGTGAAGATAATTTAGTTTTAAAAGATTAGTTGTGAAGGTAAAATCATAAAAGGAGATTATCTGGATTATTTGGCTAGATCTGAATAGTTTAAAAGATTTGTTAAGTACAATTTGTTTTTTAGCCCACCAACATCAGATGGTGGGCTATTCAAATTGCCTTTCGTCCGTGGTCTGTCCGTCCGTCCTTCTGTCCTTTAACAATGCTTGTTACCACTCAATTTCGCTAGCCACGGGTATAATCCAATTCTCTTTCTACTACCCTTGGCATATCTCACTTCAGAACGGATGGTCCCGCACTGCGCCACCTGCTGGATCACCGCAGTTGCACCCTTCCATTTTCGTAATAAGCAACCAATTAAAAAGCTCGTATCATTGTTGTATGGTTGAAAAAATGGCAGCGCCCTATGAAACACATGTGTTATTTGCGACAGATTCAAAATACCAAAGATGAACATGTGTGTGAGTCATTTGTTTATTAGTAAGTTCGTACAGTAGTTTTTGTGTTTCATGCAGAAGTTCTGCAATGTCCTATTTTGTAACAAGATCGCTGTATATCTTTTAATTGTTCAATTTGTGAAACATAAACCACACATGTATTTTCCAATCTGTTTGGAGAGCAACGTCTCCAAGACGTTCATTTAGCTGGTATAAAACATATTATTTATTAAATAGATAGTAATATAACTTTGCAAGGAGTTGATGTTGACAGGCATGACATGCCTAATGCCTCATTATACAAATGTAGGTCACTATACTATCGCTTCAGTTCAGTTTTGTTGACATATCGAAGCTGCGTTTTCATTGGTTGCCTGAACCGAGCCGCATCCAATCAGAATTTGAGCAAAAACACCTGTTCTGAAATGAGATATGCCAAGGGTAGTAGGAAGAGAATTGGACTTAATACCCTTGGCTAGCAAAGTTGGTTACCACTATTTCTCAGGAAGTACTCAAGGAATCTGTCCCAAATTTCATGTGCAGGTTCCCTTAGGTTCCTAGTTGTGAATATTGCATCGTTTGACCGATCAGTCAACAATATTGCTGACAGGCCGCCATCTTGGATTTTGATAATTGAAGTTTGTTACCACTATTTCTCAGAAAGTACATAAGGGATCTGTCTCAAATTCATGTGCAGGTTCCCCTAGGGGTCTGGTTGTGCATATTGCATTTGGTACAGATCGGTCAACAAGATTGCTGGCTGGCCACCATCATGGATTTTGATAATTGCTGCTATATATCTCAGAAAGTACAAAAAGGATCTCACTCATATTTCATATGTAGTGTAAAGTTATAGTTTGAAAAGCAGAGAAAAGATCCCTCTTACCTTTGTCAGACGTAGATCATTCTTTGGTGGGCACCAAGATCTTTCTGGGATCTCTTTTTATCAGATTTATAATTTCAAACTCATTCTTTTTGTGCATACATGTATATATCATAATCCTTAGGGTGATTGGTTTAATGACTGATGTGGTTAAAACAAATTTCATTGGTTACTCTGACAGATATTCTACCTACCACTGGCCTTGTTCATGCCTCCATCAGTGTTCTTGGTCCACATCCAGTTCAACTTACTTTACCAGTTTTGGATCCACACAGAGGTATACTGAGATGTAATCAAACTATACTGAATAAACTGTAGTTAAAGATACCTTTGTAATCATTTGTCATTAAGATTAATATCCATGTATCTCATACTAATCTCTTTATATGTCATATACATCGTTCCTTGATTTGTGTTTTATATCTTACAGACTTAACGTTATACGAGCTCCAGTTGACAAGGTTCAACTATATACAATTATACAGTCAGGTTTAGAAATATATATGTCATTCTAAACCCGACTTTTTCTGTTACAATGTTATTCAAATCTAGGACTTTTCTCTTAATCACATCAGACTGTATAGTTTCCCTATAAACAGTATTTACTTTTAAGTCAGGTTGTGTTATTATCTACCGGTATAAGATATTCTAAGCCAGTTTGTATTTTCATTCTATCAGACTGTAAGAAGTATTGGACCACTGGAATGGATATTGAACACGCCAAGTCATCACAGAGTCCATCATGGTCGAAACCCTTACTGCATCGACAAAAACTACGGCGGTGTACTCATCATTTTTGATCGATTGTTTGGTAAATGTGAAATCATTGGCTGGTTATAAGGATTAACCATCAGGCATTTCTGATATAATTCAATAGATTGACATAATTGATCAAGTGAATATATGTACAGTCCATTAATTTCTTGACAAAAGCAGAAGCTATTTCTTTTTATTGCGAGCATACTCTCGCAGTACATGTATTATTTTCCTTGTCGGATGTGGAGTCTGTGTACATCTGCTATGCGCAGAATCCAACAGCGCACGTGATATGGAAGTCAGAGACTTAAACAGTTTGATAGATAGTGACACAAACCTTTCAATAACATATACTAAGATAAACTTATCAGTGATGTCCTACTACAAATTAAAAACATTGGCATTAACAGTGCTGAACACATTCGTATTATGTGTAAAACTTCAAGCGGGGTATCATGCAAACTCTAACGTAGGTCACGATATTCAAAGCATCTGGTCTACTTTGCAAACTTTCGGAAAAATAAAATGCAAATCAGGTATATAGTCAATGAAATAAAGTGATGAAATAGATACCTTTTAGTACCTGCCAAAGGCATTTACAGCATTATTAAGCAGCTAGATCATATTTACTTTATTTCACGTCATCCTAGGTCCTAGGTTGCATTATCGCTTGCTAACTCCTGTGACCATAAACCGCATTTAACTGCTTCAATTCAATTAATATTTATAAAATTTCCTAGCCTTGGGTAAGAGAAACAGAATAAAAAAAATCATTATACAATATCAGTCTGTGTGCCTCAGCTCTAGATCTGATGTACCCAGAAAGGCATTCAGGCATGACACAGGTAAGTCATCACATGCACAGAGACTTGACAGTGTTCTAGGGGACAACTATTTTGAACAGCGAAACAAGTCTATCATATTAATATCAATAACTTAAAGATAATAAACACACTTCTATTTAACAAAGAACACAATTACCAAAGTTCAAAGTAATTTTACATTTTATATATAACGTTCTGATGAAGTAAAGGAAAGTACTGTACATGTGTTTATTACAACACAGCAAGGACGTAAACCATCTTCTTGTAATAGTCCAAATTTAGTGAGTGAAAGTGCTACGTACACCTGTTGCCGAGGATGATTTCATATAGGATTGTGGGTATATATCTGCAGGTATTTCATCTATAATTATTTGTTACATTTTTGTATTTGCAAAACATCTCAGAGCAGTTGCCTTTTAGATGCATATTGTACTGGTTAGGAAATAGTTAGCATGCACTTCATGTCTAACAGACATATTACTAGTTTAAAATATTGATTATTTTGCTGTGGATTTTCTCTTGTTATTTTCAGACTATTAATTTTGAAAAAATGTCCTATGAAATGATATTATCTATAAACTATTTATCAGAGAAATCAATGGTTCTCTTTCTAATTCTCCATAGGAATGGAGCTTATTACTGTTATAACTTGTCATTTAAATAACAATGAGTACTTCCATGTGTATATTATCTGTGTAGGAACATTTCAAGCTGAGGAGGAGAAAGTGATTTATGGACTTGTACATCCACTACAGACATGGGACCCTATCAATGCACAGGTAAGTACATATTACATGTTTTCTGGATTATAAGTCACATCTGAGTAAAAGCCACTGAAGCCTTTTTTGTACACTTTTGCTGTGATTATTACGATGCAATTTAATTTCATATGTTGCACTAATTTTTGTTGCTTATAAGTTTGAGATTAATTTTGCGTAGACTAAAAGATTCTCATGTCAAGTATGATGGCATCAAACATGTCATAGAATTCTGCATTTAATGTAACCAAATTTGGCCAGAAACATTGGGGGAAGGAAAGCAGAGTTCGTATAAATTTTGGCTCTGACCCCTGGGGGCAGGAGGAGTGGGGCTCAAGAGGGGAAATAGAAGTTAATCCTTTAAATCACTACTAGTCATAGAGTTCTGCATGGAATGTGACCTAATTTGGGCAGAAACATCCTTCGGTGAAAGGGAACAGAGTTTGTATAAATTTTGGCTCTGACTACCTGAGAATAGTAAGGGCAGGGCCTAAAAGGAGAAATAGAGGTTAATTCTTTAAATCGCTACTAGTCATAGAGTTCTGTATGGATTGTTATCAAATTTGGCTAGAAACATCCATGGGGGAAGGTGAAAAGAATGTGTGTAAAACTTGGCTCTGACCCCCAGGGTACAGGAGGAATGGGGCCCAATACAGGAAATAGAGGTAAATTCTGTATATAGCTACTATAGTCATAGAGTTCTGCATGGGTTGTAACCAAATTTGGCCAGAAGCATCCTCTGTGGAAGGGGAACAGAGTTTGTATAAATTTTGGCTCCAACCCCCTGGAGTAGAATGATTGAGGCCCAATAGGTAAATTAGAGGTTAATATTTAATAAATTTCTTCAGAAAAAAAAAACCCAAAAACCCTTTATTCAAAACATAACTTGGCATTACAAACCAGGTGAGCAATACAGGTCCTCTGGGCCTCTTGTTTTAGCTCACCTGGCCCAAAGGGCCGATGAGCTTATGTCATGGCGCGTCATCCGCTGCTGTTCATCAACATTTCCTTTAAATTGCTACTAGTCCTAGAGTTCTGCCTGGATTGCATCCAAATTTGGCCAATATGAATTTTGTCTCTGACCCCCGGGGGCAGGACAGGCAGAGCCCAATAGAGGAAATAGAGGTAAATCTAATAAATCACTACCAGTGCGTTCCATTTGCATATTCGTACCAGTTACACTAAAGTGATACGGCACCGCCAAATGGAACGCGTTTGGATTTTTCCATGATGGCGGCACACATAAGAAAGATACGCTTCGAATATAAAAGCTATGTATTTTCGGTGCAAATAATGAAATGGATATAAAAATGATACCTAAATTGAAATAAACGATCCATGTAATTTTATCGGATATAAATACGATCTGCCTTGTTTTCAACAAAGAAAACATTCCGGTGACAAATGAAGAATCTCGGGTCGCCATCTTGGATACAAGTGGTACGCTTCTAAAAACGAACCACTTGTACCGGTTCAGTTTGTATGGTACTGCCTGTACCCCCCCCACCTTGGTATTACAAACCAGGTGAGTGGGCCTCTTATCTTCTGTCTTCTGGGTACAAAATAACAGTGCATACTTTTGAAGTTTTAGTAACATAGTGTTCATGTAGAATATAATTATAGTGAAGATCTGTATTTTTATCAGATTGAATTTGCTTATATAACTGTATTATACTATGATTACAATATAATTCCATTAGTGTTTCTTTTAGCTCTGCCACTTGAAGTACATTATACAAAAACTTCAAGAAGAAAAGGGCTTCAGTAACAAAATGGCCACCATCTTTAAAGGTCCAGGTTGGTCTCCAGGGAAACCATGGACTGGGTTACGGGAGGATATCCCAGAGGTCTGTAGGCTTCATTAGCGTGAAGTACAATATTTGTTCATATTCATTTGTTACACAATTAAAACGATCATTTTATGATAGAATTTTTCTAAAAACAAAACAAAGCTTAAGATAATGTTAATTAATAACTGGATTGCTAAACTTTTCCTTACCAGGTATATATTGATAGCTGAGAATCTATCATTCTACCATTAATTCTATACTACAATAGCTGAGTAGTCCATCATTCTACCATCAGTTTTTACCACGAAAGCTGAGTTGTCCATCATTCTACCATCAGTTCTATACTTCAATAACTGATAGTCCATCATTCTACCATTAGTTCTGTACAACGATAGCTGACTAGTCCATCATTCTACCATTAGTTCTATAACACGATAGCTGAGTAGTCCATTCATTCTACCATTAGTTCTGTACCACGATAACTGAGTAGTCCATTCATTCTACCATTAGTTCTGTACCACGATAGCTGACTAGTCCATCATTATTCCATTAGTTTTGTACCACGATAGCTGAGTAGTTCATCATTCTACCATTAGTTCTGTACCACGATAGCTGAGTAGTCCATCCTTCTACCATTAGTTCTATACCACGATAACTGAGTAGTCATTCATTCTACCATTAGTTCTATACCACGATAGCTGAGTAGTCCATCCTTCTACCATTAGTTCTATAACACGATAGCTGAGTAGTCCATCATTCTACCATTAGTTCTGTACCACGATAACTGACTAGTCCATCATTCTACCATTAGTTCTGTACCACGATAGCTGAGCAGTCCATCATTCTACCATTAGTTCTATAACAAAATAGCCGAGTTGACCATCATTCTACCATTAGTTCTATACCACGATAGCTGAGTAGTCATTCATTCTACCATTAGTTCTGTACCACAATAACTGAGTAGTCCATCCTTCTACCATTAGTTCTGTACCACGATAGCTGAGATGTCCATCCTTCTACCATTAGTTCTGTACCACGATAGCTGAGATGTCCATCCTTCTACCATTAGTTCTATACCACGATAGCTGAGTAGTCCATCATTATTCCATTAGTTCTATACCACGATAGCTGAGTTGTCTTTCATTCTACCATTAGTTCTGTTCCACGATAGCTGAGTAGTCATTCATTCTACCATTAGTTCTGTACCACGATAGCTGAGTAGTCCATCATTCTACCATTAGTTCTATACCACAATAGCTGAGTAGTCCATCATTCTACCGTTAGTTCTATACCACGATAGCTGATCATGAGTAGTCATTCATTCTACCATTAGTTCTGTACCACAATAACTGACTAGTCCATCATTCTACCATTAGTTCTATACCACGATAGCTGAGTAGTCCATCCTTCTACCATTAGTTCTATACCACGATAGCTGAATAGTCCATCATTCTACCATTAGTTCTATACCACGATAGCTGATCATGAGTAGTCATTCATTCTACCATTAGTTCTGTACCACGATAGCTGAGTAATCCATCATTCTACCATTAGTTCTGTACCACAATAACTGACTAGTCCATCATTCTACCATTAGTTTTGTACCACGATAGCTGAGTAGTCATTCATTCTACCATTAGTTCTGTACCACGATAACTGACTAGTCCATCATTCTACCATTAGTTCTATACCACGATAGCTGAGTAGTCCATCATTCTACCATTAGTTCTGTACCACGATAGCTGAGCAGTCCATTATTCTACCATTAGTTCTATACCACGATAACTGAGTAGTCATTCATTCTACCATTAGTTCTATACCACGATAGCTGAGTAGTCCATCCTTCTACCATTAGTTCAATAACACGATAGCTGAGTAGTCCATCATTCTACCATTAGTTCTGTACCACGATAACTGACTAGTCCATCATTCTACCATTAGTTCTGTACCACGATAGCTGAGCAGTCCATCATTCTACCATTAGTTCTATAACACAATAGCCGAGTTGACCATCATTCTACCATTAGTTCTATACCACAATAACTGAGTAGTCCATCCTTCTACCATTAGTTCTGTACCACGATAGCTGAGATGTCCATCCTTCTACCATTAGTTCTATACCACGATAGCTGAGTAGTCCATCATTCTACCATTAGTTCTATACCACGATAGCTGAGTTGTCCATCCTTCTACCATTAGTTCTATACCACGATAGCTGAGTTGTCCATCCTTCTACCATTAGTTCTATACCACGATAGCTGAGTTGTCCATCCTTCTACCATTAGTTCTATACCACGATAGCTGAGTTGTCCATCATTCTACCATTAGTTCTATACCACGATAGCTGAATAATCCATCATTCTACCATTAGTTCTGTACCACGATAGCTGAGTTGTCCATCCTTCTACCATTAGTTCTATACCACGATAGCTGAGTTGACCATCATTCTACCATTAGTTCTGTACCATGATAGCTGACTAGTCCATCATTATTCCATTAGTTTTGTACCACGATTGCTGAGTAGTCCATCATTCTACCATTAGTTCTGTACCACGATAGCAGAGCAGTCCATCATTATTCCATTAGTTCTGTACCACGATAGCTGAGAAGTCATTCATTCTACCATTAGTTCTGTACCACGATAGCTGACTAGTCCATCATTCTACCATTAGTTCTATAACACGATAGCTGAGTAGTCCATCATTCTACCATTAGTTCTATACCACGATAGCTGAGTAGTCCATCATTCTACCATTAGTTCTATACCACGATAGCTGATCATGAGTAGTCATTCATTCTACCATTAGTTCTGTACCACAATAACTGACTAGTCCATCATTCTACCATTAGTTCTATACCACGATAGCTGAGTAGTCCACCCTTCTACCATTAGTTCTATACCACGATAGCTGAGTAGTCCATCATTCTACCATTAGTTCTATACCACGATAGCTGATCATGAGTAGTCATTCATTCTACAATTAGTTCTGTACCACGATAGCTGAGTTGTCCATCATTCTACCATAAGTTCTATACCACGATAGCTGAGTAGCCCATCATTCTACCATTAGTTCTATACCACGATAGCTGAGTAGTCCATCCTTCTACCATTAGTTCTGTACCACGATAGCTGAGTTGTCCATCCTTCTACCATTAGTTCTATACCACGATAGCTGAGTAATCCATCATTCTACCATTAGTTCTGTACCACAATAACTGACTAGTCCATCATTCTACCATTAGTTCTGTACCACGCTAACTGACTAGTCCATCATTCTACCATTAGTTCTGTACCACGATAGCTGAGTAGTCCATCATTCTACCATTAGTTCTGTACCACGATAGCTGAGTAGTCCATCATTCCACCATTAGTTCTATAACACGATAGCCAAGTTGACCATCATTCTACCATTAGTTCTATACCACGATAGCTGAGTAGTCATTCATTCTACCATTAGTTCTGTACCACGATAGCTGAGAAGTCCATCCTTCTACCATTAGTTCTATACCACGATAACTGAGTAGTCATTCATTCTACCATTAGTTCTATACCACGATAGCTGAGTAGTCCATCATTCTACCATTAGTTCTATACCACGATAACTGAGTAGTCCATCATTCTACCATTAGTTCTATACCACGATAGCTGAGTAGTCCATCCTTCTACCATTAGTTCTATAACACGATAGCTGAGTAGTCCATCATTCTACCATTAGTTCTGTACCACGATAACTGACTAGTCCATCATTCTACCATTAGTTCTGTACCACGATAGCTGAGCAGTCCATCATTCTACCATTATTTCTATAACACAATAGCCGAGTTGACCATCATTCTACCATTAGTTCTATACCATGATAGCTGAGTAGTCATTCATTCTACAATTAGTTCTGTACCAGGATAGTTGAGTAGTCCATCCTTCTACCATTAGTTCTGTACCACGATAGCTGAGTAGTCATTCATTCTACCCTTAGTTCTGTACCACGATAGCTGACTAGTCCATCATTCTACCATTAGTTCTATACCACGATAGCTGAGTAGTCATTCATTCTACAATTAGTTCTGTACCACAATAACTGACTAGTCCATCATTCTACCATTAGTTCTGCACCACGATAGCTGAGTTGTCCATCCTTCTACCATTAGTTCTATACCACGATAACTGAGTAGTCCATTGTTCTACCGTTAGTTCTATACCTTATTGCTGGCTGAATGGTAGTTATGTTTGGAATCTGCTGTAGGTAAAGGAGCCAGTCTACAAGTATGACAAAGATGTACCTCTGTGGAAGAATCTCTACATATTTCTTCACTTCTTCATTCTGGTCATTGCTTCAGGAGGTGTGGCCAAATTCAAAGAGGTGAGATATGTGCTCTTTACTTTCATTTAGAATGGCCGTTATTCTAAATAGGAATTAATCGCTACCTGTCATAGAGTTCTGCATGGATTGTAACCAAATTTGGCCACAAACATCCTTGGGGAAAGGGGAACAGAACTTGTATAAATCTTGGCTCTGACCCCCCTGGGGCAGGAGGGGTGGGGCCCAATAGGGGAATTTGAGGTAAATCCTATAAATCGCTACTTGTCCTAGAGTTCTTCATGGATTGTAACCAAATTTGGTCACAAACATCCTTGGGGAAAGGGGAACAGAACTTGTATAAATTTTGGCTCTGACCCCCCGGGGCAGCAGGAGTTGGGCCCAAGAGAGGAAATAGAGGTAAATCCTATAAATCGCTACTTGTCCTAGAGTTCTACATGGATTGTAACCAAATTTGGCCACAAACATCCTTGGGGTTAGGGGAACAGAACTTGTGAAAATTTTGGCTCTGACCCCACTGGGCAGGAGGGGCGTGGCCCAATAGGGAAAATAGAGGTAAATCCTATAAATCGCTACTTGTCTTAGAGTTCTGCATGGATTGTAACCAAATTTGGCCACAAACATCTTCGGGAGAAGGGGAAAAGAATTTTGGATCTGACCCCCCGGGGGTAGGAGGGGCGGGGCCCAATAGGGGTAATAGAGGTAAATCCTATAAATCACTACTTGTCCTAGAGTTCTACATGGATTGTAACCAAATTTGGCCACAAACATCCATTGGGGAAGGGGAACAGAACTTGTATAAACTTTGGCTCTGACCCCCCTGGGGCAGGAGGAGCGTGGCCCATAGGGGAAATAGAGGTAAATTCTATAAATCACTACTTGTCCTAGAGTTCTACATGGATTGTAATCAAATTTGGCCACAAACATCCTGGGGGAAGGGGAACAGAACTTTTATAAATTTTGGCTCTGACTCCCCGGGGGCAGGAGGGGTGGGGCCCAATAGGGGAAATAGAGGTAAATCCTATAAATCACTACTTGTCCTAGAGTTCTGCATGGATTGTAACCAAATTTGGCCACAAACATCCTTGGGGGAAGGGGAACAGAACTTGTATAAATTTTGGCTCTGACCCCCCGGGGGCAGGAGGGGCGGAGCCCAATAGGGGAAAAAGAGGTAAACCCTAAATCGCTACTTGTCCTAGAGTTCTGCATGGATTGTAACCAAATTTGGCCACAAACATCCTTGGGGGAAGGGGAACAGAATTTGTATAAATTTTGGCTCTGACCCCTCAGGGGCAGGAGTGGCGGAGCCCAATAGGGGAAATAGAGGTAAATCCTATAAATCGCTACTTGTCCTAGAGTTCTGCATGGATTGTAACCAAATTTGGCCACAAATATCCTTGGGGGAAGGGGAACAGAACTTTTATAAATTTTGGCTCTGACCCCCTGGGGGCAGGAGGGGCGGGGCCTAATAGGGAAATAAGAGGTAAATATTCAAATTCCTTCAGAAAAGAAACAATGAACCTGTCTTCAGAACATGACTTGACATTACAAACCAGGTGAGCAATACAGGCCCTCTGGGCCTCTTGTTCATTTAACGATTACACAGTCGGAAAATACTTCTTCATTTTGTGCACTTTGCTCATGAGATCAATTTTTCATTGGTAATCTTAGTAATAAAAGTAATAAATAAATTAATGGATGCAGGCAAGCATATGCCTCTGTATCCATATCTAATTTTGAAAGTTTTTTTAGGTCACCTGAGACGAAGCCTCAAGTGACCTATTCTAATCACCTTTTGTCCGTCATTGTACGTCGTGCGTTGTCCGTCGTGTGTCCGTAAACAATTTACATTTTCAACTTCTTCTCCAAAACCGCTGAAGCAATTGCAATGAAATTTTGCACAAACCTTTTAAGGCCTAAGGCCAATCAAAATTGTGAATATATGACCCCCCACCCCCAGGGGGCTGTGGGAGGGGCCAAAAGAGGTAAAATTGGCTAAAATTTCAAAAATCTTCTTCTCCACTCACAGATGTGGTAGAATCAAATACTCTTCAGAGATTGGAAGGTCTTAAGGCACTCTACAAAAACTGTGAATTATATGACCCTGGGGTCTCAGGTTTCCCCCTGGGGAGGTGGTTAGGTTTACTATGGTTTATGTAGGGAAAACATATTTTTGAGCATTATTTGGTCATTTATAATAGGAAATTAGTCAAATGTTGTCAGAATTATCCCTATGAAATGGCCATTGAATCCTATTAACAAATTTTCCATGACTGACTCCCATGGGCCTTAGGGGCGGGGTCAAAATGGGTCAAAAATTTCAAAAATCTTCTTCTTTAAGGCCCTCTACAAAAACTGTGAATTATATGACCCTGGGGTCTCAGGTTTCCGCCTGGGGAGGTGAAGTTTACAATGGTTTATGACCATTGTGAATTTCATGTCCTTGTGATCTCAGATTTTCCCCCTCGGGAGGGGGTCAAATTTGCTATAGTTTATATAGGAAAAACACATTTATGAACATTATTTGCTTAGTTTTCATGGGAAATTAGTCAATCTGGGTTAAAATTATTAGCCTGAGATAGCATTTTAATGTCATATCCATATTGGTCCTGGCCAACCCCCAGTAGCCAGAGGGCCGAGGCCAAAAGGGGTCAAAATCAATAACATTTCAAAAATCTTTCTTCTGAATTCACAGATTTGATGGAACCAAATACTCTTCATAGATGAAAAAGTCAGACTGACTTCAAGGGCCTGATGAGCCAATATATAGTGGTTACATGTCTTTGTTTCATTCTGTATATGTATTCAGGTGACCTTTAAGGGTCATGGGCCTCTTGTTTTAATTAGACTATTCTGATATTGTGTCCGAAAACAACATATGAAAAGTTCCTTATTCTTCACTAAGTTACTATTCTAGGATATTGTATGATTTCCTTGTTCCATGGCAGCCCCCGAACGTGATAGATAGTGTTATGTATGACACTAAATACATGTAGTTATGAGATAAGGGAGATAACTCCTATAGCTTTTTTTATCAATACATCCTATGAAGGTCATATCATTGATTTAGGTTATAGAACTTTCTAGAATATAATCATGTATAAACAAATATGTTTGTAAACATGTTGATTTTAAGTAGAGATCTAGAATGATCTATTTCCAGAAAGTGATGTGTGTGTTTACTTGTTTACTGTTTTTAGTTAGATATTTCTAGAAGTAGAAGGTTCTCCAATATTCTTGAATTACGGTTTAGCTATATATACTCCAGCTGTCCAAGGCTAATCAGAACTGTAATGAGACCTGTAATGAGACATATCAAGAATTGTACAGTGCCATATTAGATTCTATTGGGAGAGCTATTGTGACTTTATCTGTGGATTATTACAACACTGTGTGTGGATTTATTCATATTGCCTGGAACTTTACAAATCATCTGTGGACATTCAATTTCCTTGTGGATTTTTGATTATTGTTAATTTGAAACCTGGAAGGATCAAGGATTATACCAGGACATTCGCATACAGATAAGTAACACTTTAAATCATCGTACTACTCTTGTACCACCACCAATTACTTTAGACATTGTAAACCATCTCTGTATAGTATTGTATATATAATTAAATTGTGTTTTGAATTTAGCTGCTGGTTTCTCCTTTCTGTCATTCGTTAATGTAACAGAATTGGGGGCTCGTCCGAGGTCGATATTTTATTTGTGAAATCTAACTTTGAAAAATTAATTAAGAAATTGTCAAAATTTGTGTTTAAACTTGGAGTTTACATTTGAAACCAACAGCTAGATAAATATGACTACTATGCAGGTAGAACAGTTTGTTAAAGCGCCATCCCTGGATGTTCTTTTGCAAGTTAGTAAGAAGGATTTATTGTTATTGAGTAAACATTTAGGCCTAGCTATCAAAACTAATTTGAGGAAAGCTGAAATTAGGAATGTAATTATAAGATATTTTGTTGACAATGGCAAATTTGACTCTAGTGCATTAGATAGTATAGAGGAAACAGTCACTTCAGAAATTCAAATTAGACAAATGGAACTTGAACATGAAATGAAAATGAAGACAAATGAGAAAGAAATGAGAGAAAGAAAATGAAAAGGAGTTAAGAGAAAAAGAAATAGACAAAGAAAGAGAGTTAAGAGAAAAAGAAATAGACAAAGAAAGAGAGTTAAAGAAAAAGAAAAACAAGAGAGAGTTAAGAGAAAAAGAAATGAGATCAGATTAAAAGAAAAAGAGAGATCAGATGTTAGAGCTAGAGAAGCAAAAAATTCAAGCTGAAACAGAACTTAGAATTAAAGAATTAGAGCTAGCTTCTCAAGACAGTTCAAGTAATCTAACTTTTAGGGGTTTACAAGGAAAAAGAGGTTTTGATGTCAGTAGAAACATTAGGTTAGTTCATCCTTTTCAAGAGAAAGAAGTTGACAAGTATTTTCTGCATTTTGAGAAAATAGCTGATAGTATGAAATGGCCTGAAGATAAGCTTACAATGCTTCTTCAGAGTGTCTTGATTGGTAAAGCTAGAGACATTTATTCTTCTTTGTCTGTAGATGACATTTCAAATTACCAAGTAGTCAAGAAAGCTATTTTGAAAGCTTATGAGTTAGTTCCTGAGGCTTACCGCCAGAAATTTCGAAACTCGATAAAAGAGAGATGAACAAACTCATGTAGAATTTGCCAGAGAAAAAGAACAATTATTTAATAGGTGGTGTGATTCTAAAGAAATTGATGACGATTTCGGTAAATTGAGGCAATTATTGTTGATAGAGGAGTTTAAACGTTGTGTCCACACAAACATAAAAACTCATTTAGATGAGAGAAAAGTTGAAACACTTAGTGAAGCAGCTACAATGGCTGATGATTACGCTCTTACCCACAAAGGCTCATTTGTTAAAAACAGTTCTCAAGACAAAAACAGTACCACAGGTACTAGTAAATTTGGTCAGCCTAGGAACCCAACCTTTAGTGGCCCTTCCAACGACAAACCTAAATTAGGTGATAAAACTAAGTCTGCTTCTAAAACAGATGATAGGGTAGGTGTGGGGTCTCCTTCTGGTCCTGTTTGTAATTACTGCAAGAAAGTAGGGCACATTATGTCTGAATGTTATTCTCTCCAGCGTAAGGAGCAAAGGCGTAAACAGTCAGTTCCTTCTGTGTTAGCTATGTCAAAGCCTAGTCAGAAACTTAGTGATATTGTGGAAGATTCTAAAGTGTCTGTTGAGATTAAGAGCTCAGAGTCTGATAGTGTCTTGGAGAAGTACTCTCCCTTCATTTCTGAAGGTTTTGTTTCACTTACTAGTGATATTACCAACTTGAAACCTGTGAAGATTTTGCGAGATACTGGGGCTTCTCATTCTTTGATATTAGATGGCGTAGTGCCTTTGTCTGAGGAGACCTCATGTGGTAGTAGTGTTTTGCTTCAAGGTGTAGAGTTAGGTTTTGTTAATGTGCCTCTCCATTGTGTTTATTTAAAGTCAGACTTGGTTACTGGGCCGGTCACCATTGGTGTTAGACCGGAACTTCCCATAGAGGGCGTGTCGCTCATTTTAGGCAATGACTTGGCTGGAGAGAAAAGTTAGGGTAGATCCCTTAGTGTCCAGTATCCCTGATAAAACAGGTGATGCTGAGACTATTCAACAGGAATTTCCTGATATTTTCCCTTCTTGTGCTGTAACTCGTTCAATGAGTAAGAAGGTTTCTGATGTTGCAGTAGTTGAGGATCATTATAGTCCAGGGTTAGGTAACACTTTCTTGGCTCATGATATAGAGGATGTCGGGAGCAAGTGTGATCTTTTGAGCAATCATGTAGACTTTGATAGTGATAGAGTTGTTCCTAACAAGGGTACTTCTTTGTCTGACATGATGAGTAAATCGTCTTTGTCTAGAGAGGAGCTTATAGTAGAACAGGAGAAAAATCCTGAAATCTCCTTATTGTGTAATCGGGCTTTGAGTGAGGAAGAGGCTGAGAAAGTCCCGGTTTGTTACTTCCGTCAGTCAGGTGTGTTGATGCGCAAGTGGCGCCCCCCTGATGTGTCTCCCGAGGAAGACTGGAAGGTTGTCAATCAAATAGTTGTCCCACCGAGGTATAGGCAAGATATTCTAAGTTTGTCTCATGACGTACCTATGGCAGGGCATCTAGGTGTGACCAAGACTTATAACAGGATCTTAGATCACTTCTTTTGGCCCAAGTTGAAACAGGATGTGGCTGATTTTTGTAGGTCTTGTCATACTTATCAGGTGGTAGGGAAACCTAATCAGAAAATCCCTGTTGCACCTTTGCACCCCATTCCAGCATTGAAGAACCATTTAGTAGAGTCATTATAGACTGTGTAGGTCCTCTACCCAAAACTAAGTCTGGGAATGAGTATCTTTTAACTATTATGTGTGCTTCCACACGCTTTCCTGAAGCAATTCCACTAAGGAATATTAAGGCCCCTTCCACTCAGGAATATTAAGGCCCCTAACATTGTCAAGGCTTTGGTTAAATTCTTTACATTGGTTGGTCTTCCAAAAGCTGTCCAATCGGACCAAGGTTCGAATTTCATGTCTGGTATTTTTCAACAAGTCATGTACCAGCTCCAGATCAAGCAGTATAAGTCTAGTGCTTATCATCCAGAGTCTCAGGGTGCTTTAGAACGTTTTCATCAGACATTAAAGAATATGATGAGATCTTATTGTTTTGAAAACAAAAGAGATTGGGACGAAGGTATACACATGTTGTTGTTTGGCGTTAGAGAATCTGTACAAGAATCTCTAGGCTTCAGTCCTTTTGAACTTGTGTTTGGACAAACTGTACGTGGTCCTTTGAAAATTTTGAAAGACAAAATTTTGGACGAAGATTCTAAAGTGAATCTCTTAGAGTATGTGTCTAACTTTAAGCAAAGGTTGACAAGGGCATGTGAATTGGCATAAGAAAATTTGGCCGTTACTCAAACTAAAATGAAAACATGGTATGATAAAGATGCCCGTGCAAGAAGTTTTGATCCAGGTGACAAAATTTTGGCTCTATTACCAATACCGGGTCAGCCTTTGCAAGCTAGATATTTTGGACTTTATGTTGTTGAGAAAAAGGTCGATGATGTTAACTACATTGTACAAACTCCAGGGAGACGCAAGAAAACTCAATTATGTCATGTTAATATGCTTAAAAAATATGTAGATAGAGAAGAGACCAAGACCTCTCAACCTATTGCTACTTTGGCCTCTGTACCATCACAAAGTGAAAGTACAGCTGATATTTGTAAATTAGACTTAGATGGTGGTGTACAAGATGTAGGTTTAGACTGTGGTGTTAAGTTACGGAATTCAGATGTGCTCGCGAACTTGGACAAGAAACTGTGTCATCTATCAGAAAAGGAACGCAATGAACTGAAAGATTTGATACTTGAGTTTAAACATTTGTTTCCGGATACACCAGGTAAAACAGATGCTATCTATCATGACGTGGATGTAGGTGATGCGCCACCTGTCAAGCAACATCCTTACCGTGTCAACCCATTGAAAGAAGAACACTTAAAGAAATTCAATACATGTTGGACAATGATATTATTGAACCAAATAAAAGTGAATGGAGCTCTCCATGTGTTCTGGTGCCAAAGCCAGATAAGACATACCGGTTCTGTACTGACTTCAGAAAAGTTAACTCTGTCAGTAAAACAGACTCTTATCCAATTCCAAGGATTGATTCTTGCATTGACAAAGTTGGCAAAGCCAAGTATGTTAGCAAGTTTGACCTGTTGAAAGGATATTGGCAGGTGCCATTAACAGAAAGAGCTGTAGAAGTGTCGGCATTTGTAACCTCGCAAGGTTTGTGCCAGTACAAAATTATGCCATTTGGTATGAAGAATGCCCCGGCAACATTTCAACGTCTTCTTAACAGCGTGATATCAGACCTGGAAGGCTGCGATGGATACATTGATGACGTCATCAACTACCATGACACGGTGGAAGACCACCTACGCGTGATTCGCGAATTCGTTCGAGAGACTCACTACCATGAAATTGACCGTAAACTTATTGAAATGTGAATTTTGTCATGCAACTGTTGAATTTTTAGGCCATGTTGTAGGACAGGGGCAGGTTAAACCTGTTCAGGCCAAAGTAGAATCAACCACACCAGCTGTATAGCAGGAATCAACCACACCAGCTGTATAGCAGGAATCAACCACACCAGCTGTATAGCAGGAATCAACCACACCAGCTGTATAGCAGGAATCAACCACACCAGCTGTATAGCACCAGGTATTGCAGGAACAACCACCTCAGCGGATGAGCAGGTTCAACCACACCAGCTGGTATAGCATAAATCAACCACCCCATCTGTAAAGCAGGAAATCAACCACCCCAGCTGTATAGCAGGAATCAATCACCGAGCTGTATAGCAGAAATCAACCACCCCAGCTGTATAGCAGGAATCAACCACCCCAGCTGTATAGCATGAATCAACTGTATACACCACACCAGCTGTATAGCAGGAATCAACCACATTGGCCAGGCTGTATAGCAGGAATCAATCACCCCAGCTGTATAGCAGGAATCAACCACACCAGCTGGTATAGCAGGAATCCAGACCACCACCAGCTGTATAGCAGGAATCAACCACACCAGCTGTATAGCAGGAATCAACACCCCAGCAGTATAGCAGGTATCAACCACACCTGCTGTATAGCATGAATCAATCCACCCCAGCTGTATAGCAGGTATCAACAACCACCAGCTGTATAGCAGGAATCAACCACCCCAGCTGTATAGCAGGAATCAATCCACCCCAGCGTGTATAGCAGGAATCAATCACCCCAGCTGTATAGCAGGAATCAACCACCCCAGCTGTATAGCAGGAATCAACCACCACCGAGCTGTATAAGCAGGAATCAACCACACCAGCTGTATAGCAGGAATCAACCACCCCAGCTGTATAGCAGGAATCAACCACCCCAGCTGTATAGCAGGAATCAACCACCCAGCTGTATAGCAGGAATCAACCACACCAGCTGTATAGCAGGAATCAACCACACCCCTAGCTGTATAGCAGGAATCAACCACCCCAGCTGTATAGCAAATCGTATCAACCCACCCCAGCTGTATAGCAGGAAATACAACCACCTCCAGCTGTATAGCAGGAATCAACCACCCCAGCTGTATAGCAGGAAACAACCACCCCAGCTGTATAGCAGGAATCAACCACCCCAGCTGTATAGCAGGAATCAACCACCCCAGCTGTATAGCAGGAATCAACCACCCCAGCTGTATAGCAGGAATCAACCACCCCAGCTGTATAGCAGGAATCAACCACCCCAGCTGTATAGCAGGAATCAACCACCCCAGCTGTATAGCAGGTATCAACCACCCCAGCTGTATAGCAGGAATCAACCACACCAGCTGTATAGCAGGAATCAACCACCCCAGCTGTATAGCAGGAATCAACCACCCCAGCTGTATAGCAGGAATCAACCACCCCAGCTGTATAGCAGGAATCAACCACCCCAGCTGTATAGCAGGAATCAACCACCCCAGCTGTATAGCAGGAATACAACCACACCAGCTGTATAGCAGGTATCAACCACACCAGCTGTATAGCAGGAATCAACCAAGACCCAACCAGCTGTATAGCAGGATCAACCACCACCAGCTGTATAGCAAGGAATTCAACCACACCAGCTGTATAGCAGGAATCAACCACACCAGCTGTATAGCAGGAATCAACCACCCCAGCTGTATAGCAGGAATCAACCACCCCAGCTGTATAGCAGGAATCAACCACACCAGCTGTATAGCAGGAATCAACCACACCAGCTGTATAGCAGGAATCAACCACACCAGCTGTATAGCAGGAATCAACCACACCAGCTGTATAGCAGGAATCAACCACCCCAGCTGTATAGCAGGAATCAACCACACCAGCTGTATAGCAGGAATCAACCACCCCAGCTGTATAGCAGGAATCAACCACCCCAGCTGTATAGCAGGAATCAACCACCCCAGCTGTATAGCAGGAACCAACTACCCCAGCTGTATAGCAGGAATCAACCACCCCAGCTGTATAGCAGAGTTCAATCCAACCATCAAGCTGTATAGCAGGAATCAACCCCAGCTGCTGTATAGCAGGAATCAACCACCCAGCTGTATAGCAGGAATCAACCACCCCAGCTGTATAGCAGGAATCAACCATCAGCCACCAGCTGTATAGCAGGAATCAACCACCCCAGCTGTATAGCAGGAATCAATCCACCCAGCTGTATAGCAGGAATCAACCACACCAGCTGTATAGCAGGAATCAACAACACCCAGCTGTATAGCAGGTATCAATCAACCACCCCAGCTTACTTATAGCAGGAATCAACCACCCCAGCTGTATAGCAGGAACACCCACACCAGCTTGTATAGCAGGAATCAACCACCCCAGCTGTATAGCAGGTATCATCACACCCCAGCTGTATAGCAGGTATCAATCACCAGCTGTATAGCAGGAATCAACACCCCAGCTGTATAGCAGGAATCAACCAGGGATCCAGCCTGTATAGCTGTTTTATCAACCACCCCAGCTGTATAAATCAACCACACCAGCTGTATAGCAGGAATCAAATACCCCAGCTAAACCACAAGCAGGAATCAGTAATCAACCACCCCAGCTGTATAGCAGGAAAATATAGAACAACCAACCCAGCTGTATATGCAGGTATCAATCATATATATATCAGCAATGTCTAAGCAGGAACATAGCAGGAATCAACCCTCAGCTGTCGGCTGATTTTATAGTCAATCAAATTTGACTCAATTGAAAATATCACAAGTTATACCGGTGTTCATACCAGGGATAAACCACACCAGCTGGTATTGTATATAAATGAATACTATGCTTTAGCATTTAAACATGTAACTGATAACAACCCGTGATCGGCTCAACCCTTTAGCAAATTTAACCTCAACCATATAAAAAGAGCAGTGTACATACAAATAAAAAATATGGCTTTTTATTTAAAAACACATGCAACGCTCCCCTTGGCAAACCTAAAAGATTGCATTCTGGTAAGGAGTTTCAGCATCGAATTATACAGTATAAGAACTCAGTGAATCACAAAAATGGTTAGATAAACACATATATCACGCCCTGGTTGAATGGACAAAGTTTAATTATTGCCTACGCGTCTACTATAAGGAATATTATCCTATTATCATATGTAAAAATTAAATGTATAGTATAGAGTAAATGCTTATACAAACCCAGATTTTAGATAACTTGGCTGATTCCACATCAATTGTACATCAAAAGACCCATATCTGCCTGTCGTGTCGTGCGCAACACTAAGTGTTCAGTTTATATGACCATATCCAAGAGTTTTGATAGTTACCAACAGTAGATAGTAGCCCTTGGAGTGGTCGAGAATGTACGATATGATAACAGTTAAAAACTTGACACCGTGCTTTCCCCACTTCCTTTAATCTGACAGGAGCGGTTTGCCACAAAATATTGTCGTATTTAAAATGCGGAAAATTATGGGTTTTTTTTTTATAAAGTAAGAAATTGTAATGTTCATAATGAAGGAATTAAAAAGGATATGTGGAAAGTCCTTAACATGTTAAATGGCCCTCTACGGTACCGAAACGGCCTTTAAATTTTTAAAATTGGAATGTAAAACAATATCGGAAAATTTTGTATAGTCCTTAAGAATATATTAACTTACCGTGTAATACTGACTATTTATCATCACCTATTCAGAACGATTTGATTAAACTAAATAAAATTGTTTTAATTACATGAACGCGGGTCTTATTTATGTTTCCCTGCCGTCGTCCTAAATACCGGGCTGTAGTTGACTAACACAGCGCCAGACGGGCAAAACAAGCGAATTGGACTCTCCATTGTTTTCAACATAATAACGCAGGAAATCATGCATATGTGTTGGTGTTCGTAACCTTATTTTTAGGTCATCGGTAAGCATTTTCTGATGTTAATTAATTGGTTCTTTTAAAGAACACCTTTATATTTTGCACCGGAAAGGGTAATGGGCCTTTAAGGAATTTTAACAGGGCGGAACGATTTTTTTCATTAAAAATTAAGTCATTATTTCCTTATCTTTTAGAACCAGAGGAAGACAAATCAACCAGGTTGAACAAATACTTTTTATGTGATACCTGTAGCCAGGGTTTCCTAGAATTATGTATACTTAACAAAATAACCAAAATCCAGAATAAAAACTAAAAGGTACGGTTCAACCTCAATCCACATACAATCCCCCAACTCTAAATGTTTCGCATTACAAATCAGCCTTTCAGTATTTAATTCACAAGGAAATAATCCGACCCTCAATATAGTCTGTTATGAGAAAACTAATGTGGCATAAAATTGACAGGAAATAATAATGTGAGATGTATATATGCCAATTGACAGGAATAATAAGTGTTGATGTATTATATGCACATTGACAGGAATTATAGGTGAGAGTGTAAATATACATATTGACAGAAATACTAAATGTGAATGTCTATATACTCATTGACATGTAATAATACGGTGTCAGATAGTAAAATATTCCTTAATGATAGGGAATAATAAGAGTTGAGGTTATATATACTCATTGACAGGAATAGAATAATTGTGATGTTATATATACTCATTATGACAGGAAATCATAAGTGTGATGTAATACATACTAATTTGACAGAAATACTAAGAGATGTAATATATTCATATTTGACAGGAAATAATACTTGTTATGTTTAATGATACTCATTGACATGATAGAAAGTGTGATACATACAATCCTTATTGACATAGAATAGATAAGGTGAGATGTATATGTAAATTCATTTGACAGGAATAATAAATGTGATGTATATAGTCATTCTGATAAGTGTGAGGTATACATACTCGTGAATGGCACAATAGGAGTGGATTTAAATATACTCTATTGACAGGAATATATACGTGTGATGTATATATAATCATTGACAGAATAATAAGTGAGATTATACATTCTCTTTGAACAGGTAGATAATAAGTGTGAAGTAATATACACTCGATTAACAAGGAAAAATAAGTGTTGATGTATTATATAGCTCATTGTAAGGAAATAGATAAGTGTGTATGGTATAACATTACTCATTGACAGGAATAATAAGTGTGTATTGTATATATAGCTCATTGACAGAATAATAAGTGGTGATTGTTATTAATACTCATTAACAGGATATAAATAAGAATGGTTGATGTATACATATCT
This sequence comes from Argopecten irradians, assembly GCF_041381155.1. Classification (NCBI taxonomy): domain Eukaryota; kingdom Metazoa; phylum Mollusca; class Bivalvia; order Pectinida; family Pectinidae; genus Argopecten; species Argopecten irradians. The sequence goes on along the minus strand of NC_091137.1, from coordinate 14,323,417 downwards.
CATGGAACAGGAATAAATAAGTGTTGAAAGTATATATACTCCATTTGTAAAGGAATAATTAAGTGTGATGTATACATACTCATTTTGACAGGAATAATAAGTGTGATGTCTATATACTCATATGAAAAGAGTAATAATATAGTGGGGTATGATATGATAAACTCAATTGACAGGAATAATCAATGTTATGCATATAGTCATTGATAAGTGTTGAGTCTGTATACATACTCATTGACAGGAATAATAAGTTTGTGATTTTATACTTAACTCCATTGACAGGACATAATAACTGTGATGTATACATACACAATTGACAGGAATAATAAATTGTGAATGTATATATACCTCCATTTGACAGGAATAATAAGTGTGGAAGAATATCATACTCATTAACAGGAATAATAAGTGTGATGTATATATACTAGCATTGAACAGGAAAAATAAGTGTAGATGTATACATACTTAATTGAAAGGAATAATAAGGTGGTGATGTATACATACTCATTGACGAGGAATAATAAGTGTGGATGTATATATACTCATTTGACAGTGAATAATAAGTGTGATGTATATATACTCAATTGACAGGTATAATAAATGGTTTAATGCTATTTATCAATGATAATTGTGATGTATACATACTCAATTGACAGGAATAATAAGTGTGATGAATATATAACTCATTGTGACATTAATAATACTTGTGATGTATACAATACTCATTGACAGGAATAATAATTGTAATGTATACAGTACTCATAGACATTAATAATAAGTAAGAATGAAACCATACTTATGGGAAAGGACTAAAAAGTGTGATGTATACATACTCATTGACAGGAATAAATAAGTATGAAGACTACATACTCATAGACAGAAATAAATGAAGTATGATGTATAATACTCATAGACATGAATAATAATTGAGAATATACAAACTCAAATTGACAGGAATAATATAGTTGATTTAAATATACTCCTTGACAGGAATAATACTGTGATGTTATATATACTCATTGACGAGGAAATAATAAGTGTGATGTATACAAAAATCTTCTTCTCCACTCACAGATGTGGTAGAATCAAATACTCTTCATAGATTGGAAGGTCTTAAGGCACTCTACAAAATCTGTGAATTATATGACCCTGGGGTCTCAGGTTTCCCCCTGAGGAGTGGGTTAAGTTTACTATGGTTTACATAGGGAAAACACATTTTGAGCATTATTTGGTCATTTATAACAGGAAATAAGTCAAATGTTGTCAGAATTATCCCTATGAAATGGCCATTGAATCCTATTAACAAATTTTCCATGACTGACTCCCATGGGCGTTAGGGGCGGGGTCAAACAGGTTAAAATTTCAAAAATCTTCTTCTGAAATTCTGGAACTGGTAGAATCAAATACTCTTCAGAGATTGGAAGGTGTTAAGGCCCTTTACAAACATTGTGAATTTCATGGCCTTGGGATCTCATATTTTCCCCCTCGGGAGGGGGTCAAATTTGCTATAGTTTATTTAGGAAAAACACATATATGAACATTATTTGCTTAGTTTTCATGGGAAATTAGTCAATCTGGGTTAAAATTATTAGCCTGAGATAGCATTTTAATGTCATATCCATATTGGTCCTGGCCAACCCCCAGTAGCCAGAGGGCCGGGGGGTCAAAATTGATAACATTTCAAAAATCTTTCTTCTGAATTCACAGATTTGATGGAACCAAATACTCTTCATAGATGAAAAAGTCAGACTGACTTCAAGGGCCTGATGAGCCAATATTTAGTGGTTACATGTCTTTGTTTCATTCTGTATATGTATTCAGGTGACCGTTTAAGGGTCATGGGCCTCTTGTTTTAATTAGACTATTCTGATATTGTGTCCGAAAACAACATATTAAAAGTTCCTTATTCTTCACTTAGTTACTATTCTAGGATATTGTATGATTTTCATGTTCCATGGCAGCCCCCGAACGTGATAGATATATTCTTCTGTTTCCATCTTGAAGTGGAAATGATCACATTAATATTTGTGAATCTCCTGGCAAATTCACATAAAAAAGAAAGGATTTAAGTGATTCACAGTAAGGCCAAACAAAAATATGTTTGTTTAGGGTTACATTGGGAAATAAAATAGGGTTGGTCGATCGGGAGGATTTTTAAATTTTTTTTTTTTTTTTTTAGTGCTTTTCACTCTAAAATGATGGCTGGAACCGGAGTCTGAGATCAAAATCCCAACTATTCAATATTTTTTCGTAGAAAAGTGGAAAAAAATTATGGTCGAGGGTAAAAAATTAGGGTCGGTTGGGTAACCCTAAACGTCACCTTTTGAGTATAGAAGAGATTATCTTCATTTTATCTTTATTTATTTGCACTCTCATAATAAACCGCTTTCGCGGTTTATTTAGAGTACACTCAGATTGTTGTGTTATATCTCCATAACTATTCAAGTTAATTCTTAAATATAAATCGTTAAAGTAGTAATTAAAGTAAAATTTATAAATCAGAATATATACCAAAATTATCTAGTCCTTCTTTATTTGTTTCTTGTTTTTCATTCTGTTAATATCATAAAGCAAAGTTTTATCATAAGTTTCTGCAAAATTTTAAAAAGTATTTTTTTAAATGTGTCAAGCTAGGAGTAGATGTCTTTGTTGCTGTATTTTTGAATTTGATTTTTCATATTGTATACCTCAGTTTATTACCGTATAGCCACATGTATTTGCAGATCAAAACTTTTGTTTTATTGACTAAAAACATGGAAATAAATGTTTTAGGAAATCATAAGTTGCAAGTAACATTGTCTATCCTTTTGTATTTCACAGATAGAATTTTCGCCAAAACACAACAATGCTTCATGAAATCACTGGCTATAACACTTTATTTATGATGTTTTAATAGACACAGACAATGCAGAAAAAATTATATTACATGTATGTACATATGCTGGTTCAAGCTATTTATTGTTTGTATGCTTTTTTTAATGAAAAATGTTGTGGTTTTTTTCTGAAATGTTCTGTTTGCGAGAGACTACCATGTCTGTGGACGAAATATGATAAGGATATCAACAGTATTTCGTATCGCAAGGGAATTTGAAATGAACAAAAGATTGAAAAGACATATTATTAAAATTATTTGTATGTATAACGTATTTGACTTAATCATTGCTTTATCATTGTTAATCATAATGATTTATTATTTATAAATTGTATAAGGTGCTATTTTATTTACCTGTGATATTTTATTTATTTCGTTAATTCAGTTTGAAATAGTAAACCAATTACTTACTTAAAAACTTCTTATGTGTGTTATTTATGACAAGGACGTATATGAGCCTCACTTATAAATCCTTGTTTATGAGCAAGAAAGACCAAGTATTATTTTATGCAAGGATTTGTAAGTGAGAAGGATTTGTCACGGTCTCTTTACACTACTAAACACAATGTGAGACGCCTATGAACGGGGAATAAAAACCATTTTCCTCAACAAATGTTTGTCTTATCAAGTCAAAAGTAACACCACTGTAAAGCTTCATAAATTTCACGATATTTTATCCTTTCTTTATTAAAGTTTAAGGATGGAAGATTTAGAGGAAATGTCGTAAATTTTCATTTAAAAAAATACGACATCTCTTGAAATGACGACCGCTTCAGCGAGTAAGATGGAAACCCTCGCATCCGCAAGCTACGCTAGAGGTTGTGCTGGTGGATATCAAAGGAAAATCTGTGGTCGCCCAATGTCAAGGTCACTGCGCAAACATAAAAGCGCTCGTGACATAGTATGTATTCGTCGATGAACCGCACCAGTAGAACTTGAAGAGAAGTTTAAATTAAATTTTCAAGATGGCGGCTGTGTTGGCCATCTTGGATTTCGAAAAATAACGATATTTTGTCAGGACCATGCATGTCAGGATCATTTCAGCCATGTTTCAACCAAATCACACAAGTAGAACTTGAGAAGAAGTTCAAAATGTGTTTCCAGGATGGAGGCAGTGATGGCCATCTTGGATTTCAGATCGCAAAAAAATAATAATATCAAACTTGGTCGGGATTATGTCAAGATCATTTTATGCAAGTTTCAGCTAAATCGTAACGGTAGAACTTGACAAGAATTTCAAATTGTGTTTCCAAGATGGCGGTTGTGGCGGCCGTCTTGGATTTCGGATCAACCCAAAAAAATAATGCACTTTGTCAGTACCATATCAGGATCATTTCATGCAAGTTTCAGCTAAATCACATTGGTAGAACTTGATAAGAAGTTCAAAATGTTAAAAGTTTACGCAAGGCGCTCGACGACGGACGAAACATGATGGCTAAAGGTAGGCGGGTTAGAAATTTTGAGCTGTGAAGTTTCCACCCTTCTCGTATATACAGAAACATATATACATATATATACAGAAAAAAAAATAATAATCTTCACATCTTGGATTTCAGATATATATATGTATATATGTTTCTGGTATATAGTACCATGTAGAGTATGATTTTTATCGTTTTTAATCTAGACCTCTAAAACGTCTCACAATGGTCTTAGGGCACTCTGGTGGGTCCATGAATTATCAGATCCCTGTGATTCGTACAGTTCAATCCTCACTCTACAATAAATTATGGGCACAACTTTTGAGGGATTATCTCAGCGAGAATGCAGAGATCATCAAGGAGCTTGCGCTATGTTGTATGGATGTTTGTGTCACTTTTTTTTGTGATGCGTTCAATATACACAGCAAGTCTGGTGTCATATTGAAGTACTAGGACCTTGTAGGCCTACTGTGCACTAGGTATGTCGACATTATAGTTGATTTATGAATTATTCAGTATTCTGCAGGTTTCGTTTACAGTATATTTGCAGGTTTCGAAAAGAAATACATGAATAAATATGTAGGCCTTCGTCAATTATTTCAAAAGCTAGAACTTGCCTATTTAGACAAGTCTCGCGAAACCACCATATATATATTGTTAAGCATTGTTGTTACACAGCCAATGTTGTTGGGTCTGTAGTCTCCCGTGATGAATATTGCTGCACGGGGCTGTATACGCTCTATGATGTTGATGTCATTTTGGTAATATGGGTCCCATACTATTGTTCCGTACTCTGGTCTTGGTCTAACTAGTCCAGTATATGCACTAAGCCTACTGGATTGTGGACAGCTACGTAGGTTCCTTCTTAAAGAGCCAAGGGTGGATTTTGATTTTTTTGGATATGTCGATTATGTGTTGATGCCATTTCATGTCCTCAGAGATGGTAATACCTAAGTATGGATTTGATTGCACCTGTTGGAGGATGGTATTGTCCAAGTTGTAGAAGTGAGTGGTCTTCTGTCTAATATTTAGGATGTAATTTTTCGTCGTGTTAAACTTTATAACCCATGTGTAAGCACAGGTTTCCAGGTGTTTATGGCAAGCCGTTTTGATATTTAATACATAATAGCTTAAGTTAAAAAGTTATTTAGCTTAAGTCAAAAAGATTTTAGCTTAAGCTAAAAAGATTTCAACTTAAGTTAAAAGTTTTTTTGCATTACCACTTTTTTCACATAAGTAAAAAAAATCTTTTTGACTTAAGCTGAAAAAAGTGATAATACAAGTAAACCTTATTCAACTTAAGCTAAAAAAATCCAGTTGTAGATAAGTTAATCGTATTTCCAATATTCCACCTGCCATCCCCTTATATTTATAATGGGTTAGGCTAGTCCATTGTACGGGTTCCCGTCAAGCTTGAACAGCCATATTGCATAAAACAAAATGGCCTATGACGTGCTATCAGCAATTCGCATAAATATTTGAACGGTATCAAATGAACTACTTCAAGTTAACCCCAACAAGAAATGTTTTCTGCCTAGAAGACATTGTAAATATGATGCCTTCCATTATTTTTCAAGAAAGGCACCATGCTAGTAAGAAAATAAAGGTGCTGGATTTGAATAATGCCTTAGAAATAATTTTTTGTTAAAAAAACCTGGTATATATTAAATAATCTTTTCAGCTTAAGTAAAAAAAAAAACAATTTTTCATTTTAAGTTTAAAAACTTTTCTGCTTCAGTTTAAAAATCTTTTCAGCTTAAGTTAAAAAAAATTTTCTACTCAAGTTAAAAAAACTTTTCAGCTTAAGTTAAAAAAACCTTTTCAGTTTAAGTTAAAAAACTTTTCTACTTAAGTTAAAAAAACTTTTCAGCTTAATTAAAAAAAAACTTTTCTACTTAAGTTAAAAAAAACTTTTCAGCTTCAGTTCAAAAACTTTTCAGCTTGGTTGTGATTAATTGTAGCTAGTCTAATTTGACTTTGTAACAAATGCAATTTTTTAGATGAGCAACAGCAGAATGTGCTAAATGAACATTTGACATAACAATTAACAGAAAAATGCAACGTGCAATGGGAACTCGGCATATAAATATTGGGGACCGCCATCTTGTTTTGCAGTTGTCAACGCACACAAAGCGGTTTCGAAACGACGACTGTGATTGGCTGTTATGTATGGAGTGTTTTCATTGAATGAGAATATTGGACTAGTCCAAAGGCGATTTCACGGTTGAATTCATTATTTTTGCATGATCACAATTTCGACGGAAGTGCGATCGATATATTTTTAGTTAAAATAAGTGTTAATGCAAAAATGAAAAATCTAACTTAAGACAAATTCTTTTTGCATTATCATAGTGCAACTATCTTTTCAACTTAAGTTAGAAAAGAGTATTTTGCATTATTACGTTATTTAACATGGTCGTTGTGCGGTCTATTCTTCCTATAAAGGAGGCAGTCGTCTGCAAACAGGCGGGTTTGTGATTGGACACCATTAGGGAGGTCATTGATATGACATAGGAACAAGATCGGTCCTAGTACCGTACCCTGGGGGACCCCTGAGTCCACTGACACCGAGTTGGTTTTGAATCCTTTAAGGACTACTTGCATGGATCTTGCGGTTAGGAAGTGGGGTAGCCATGAGTGGATAGGCCCATCTATTCAGTAAGATGTTAATTTATGAAGCAGTTTCCTGTGTGGCACGGTTTGAACGCTTTGGAAAAATCAAGGATTTACTATCGTGCCAATAGATCTGCCATGGTGATTGTGAGTTATGATTCACATATGAGTACCCGCTCCTGCAGCCGTGATTGAGGTTGGTAAGTTTTTTGTTGTTTTCTAGGTGGTACATGCTGTGTTCAAGTATTTTGCATGCGACGCAGGATAAGGGATATAGGTGTGTAATTTTCAGCAAGGTAATTGGCCGGAGTCTACAGATAGCTTGAAAATTGCGCAGAGCCAGAGGGATTGGTTCTCTCAACAGGTTTTGAGTACTCTATTTAATAGGGAGTCAGGTCCACAGACTTTAGAAACGTTGATGTATGCAAGTAGTTTGCTGACTCCATCTGTGTCAATGGTGTGGTGATGTTAGTAAGTGAATGTTCGAGTGTTCGATGTTTCTTTCATCTGTTGTAGGTAGTGGCTCATCCTTATTTTCTTTGTTGAAGACAGATTGGAACTGGTTTAGTAGGATGGTGGCTTTGTGCAGGCTGTCGCTGGTAAGGATTCCCTTTTCTTTCATACCTACGGTTGTAATACCGGCTGGTCTACGGCAATACACTCATGCCGCCTGAGGCTGTATTGCATGACTACCCATGCAATAAAGCCTCGTGAAGTCACAGCGACAACAAAATTTCTATTTCTTCGGTAAAATTTTAACATTTTTTTTCTTCTCACAAACTTGATTAGTTTTATTATAATTGACTTTCGGCAGTGGATTTCTTCAAAATGGCGGGATATTATAGTTGTAAAATTGCAATAAAACGTCGAGGTATGAAAGAAAAATACTCTTTCATAAGTGGATATGAAGGATAGGGATATTCTATCCCGGGTTTTACTACATTTTGTGACGCTTGGGTAGAAAAGCCCTATCCTTCATATTCACATATGAAACAGTGGTGATACTCCAATGTTGTCCTGTTTTCTTGATTTTATGAAGCGCCAGAAGGGTATGGTGTTGTTAGATTTTAGGCCTTCTTCAATGATGTTGTTTATGCAGTTGTGCTATGCTTTCCTGAGTTGACACTTAACTTCACGCTGACGGGTCTTATAGTTTGTCCAGAAGTTGGTTTCTTTGCCAGTTTATACAGTCGTTGTTTGAGTCGGAGAAGTTTCTTGATGCTCGGTTCATCCATGGGAGTGAAGTGCGAGTACTGGACAGCTTAGTTGGTATGTTCTTAATCATACTGTTGGTGATACTCGTCTTGAGGTGTTCCCATGCTTCAGCTACTTTTACCTGGTCGTCTATCAGTAATTTGGTGATTTGGGAGATCATGTTGCAGTCAGATTTGAGGTGTTCCCAGTTGGCATATCTGTACTTGAAGATCTTCCTTCTCTGTCCGGTGTAATATGTTGGCCGTATATCCATGTCTGTAACAATGGGAGGTTGTATATCGATCTAGTCTGGGATGATGAGTGATAAGGTATTCGGAGTTTACTTTGCCTGGAGTTGAATAACATGGGACTCCTTGGACTACATGTTTTAAGTGGACGTGCACATATGCCATATGGATATATATGTTTCAATGTGGTACGGGGGCCGGGGTTCATCTGTATGTCGCCGCTCATCAGCAGGGTTATGGATAGTAATGTCATAGAGAAATTTGGGATGTTCTTTGTTGTTATATAATTGTATAGTTTACTTATAGATGTGTTGACAAGTTTAAAATCTACCCTAAGACATTGTGGTCTTATTTTTGTGGAGTGACCACCAATTACATATAGTATTCACATGTCAAAGTGTTTATAACCTTCCTTGAGGCAATGGTGTCATTGATAAGCTAAGTAGATATATTTCATATCAAACTGTCGATATATTGTCAAGTCGTTTAATTGTGATAATATCTTTATGCTATTAATCTTGATTACATCCGGGTTTACCTATTGGACAATGGTCATTTTATTATAATAACCCATGCCTGATTTATGAACATCAGTTGGAACCCCAACCTTCAAGGCGGTCACTACGGATATTTCTTGGATTACCAGATAGTGAACTGTGTGTGTGAACATTATTCAAATTCTGAACTTTTATAAGGTGGATCGCCATCTACGGACAACTAATTCAGTGTCTACGTTGGATTACCAATACGAGTGAACTTTCATTTTATTTCTATGTAATGTGCCACATATGTTTGATATATGAGAAAGAAATACAATACAAGAGAAAAGCAATTTCCACTTGAATTCTTCGTTTTGTGTCCTGCAATTTATACTCATTACCAACGAACCGAACCCTCAATAACACAAACATTTTCTTTATTAAAGTAACATGGTGTTTTTCGGTGGCAGGAAGTACGCATTTCGGTGGAAACGTGCGTTGCGTATCGTAATTTCGAGAACATAAAATTCACACATAATTGTTGGTAGTTCGGTACTTCGTATTGGTAGTACCTACATAGTAGCACTAGTGTGAATATGGCAGTCACCACTATAGATATTGACAAGTTCGATCTTAATGTTGAGTCAATGTGATGATTGTTTACAATGGTTCAAGATGGCGGCAATGGTAGTCTACACAGGGCCGGGTTGGACAGTACCAGCTATTAACGAGGGACTTATAACATGATGTATTTCGTATAAAAGCACAGATGTAAATACAGAAGCGTGGTATACAGTTACTTGGTGTTGGGGGTTTAAACTGTTCCTTGTTCTTTTTTTCAATTGGCTGTGGGGCTCCGTGAAAGACGTCCTTCTTAGAGCGAATGTGTTCTCTTCTCCAGTAAGTTAGTAGTCTTTCAGAAGATCGTTTTTCACAGTCTACGAACAATTTTCGTGCATGCATAATATTTAAATTACACAATAAACTTATTGTTAGATATTTTATCAATTTTGACGATTTTACTAGTATTTTCTCGATAACGACACAGCCGAAAACCGTAACAAAAATGGGCTGCGATTGTAAGCAACCACACTTTATTACGCCGATTTTCTGTTAATTAGGCATAATTCATTTTACGATTGAACATGCATCTGGTACGTAGTTATTTTGATTGCATTTCCAAAACATATTACAATGTATTTCTTTTAAACACTTTTGCACTGATTTATCTGATGTATAACTTTGCTAAACCGTCGAATAAAACGAAATTAAAATTTAGATTTTCACATGATGATAGGTAGATGTCTGGTTTAGGGCCAGAGCGTACTGCTATATCAAAAGGTGGAACCCATCGACATCGTTTGCTATCGGGCCAGGTCATTTCCTATTCAGACTGCTTACAAAATATTACCACTGAGAATCATCACTTACATAGTCCCACCAGCTTATTCATTCATTATCTAATAATACGTGTAAGGTTATTTTTGCGATTAAATGACATTTGCGTAAATCATAAAAACCTGTTAGTGTTGCCATCCATGAATCCTGTTTGAAGGATGATCTATAGTCATCATTTTTCGTCGGTCATCACCCGCCATTGTTTTTTTTTTAATATTTTGAACTTCATCTCCAGCTCTAACAGTGCACTTGATTAAGCTGCAACTTGCTTTAAATGATCATGCCATAGTCCTGACTAAGTGTTGTTATTTTTCGGGTCTATCACAAATCCAAGATGGCCGTCATAGCCACCATCTTGAAAACACATTTTGATGAACTTTTCCTCAAGTTCTAAATTTGCGATTTGCCAGAAATTATCCTGACATGGTCCTAACAAAGTATTTTTATTTTTCGAGTCGATCCACAATCTTAAGTTCGACCAGTGCGATTTGGCTGGAACTTGCCTAAATGAATTGTTATATTTCAGGTTGCTCCCAAATCAAAGATGGCCACCATGGTACCATATCCTATTAACTTTTTATTCAACTGTTGCCAAAGTACTCAGATGACCGTATACTACCACTAGACTTAAGTGCCCCGCCTTTGTGGCTTAGCGGTTAAGATGTCTGACATTCAACGACTAGTAGTCTAACTCATTTCTAGTCAATCTTCACAAGCTCGTTATAAGAATGTGTTGTTAACTAACTAATGATAAGGTCAAGTTTTTCTTATGAATTTTAAAAAATGTAAGTATTTAATGCCAATGTGTTATTGAGCATGAACACAAATTATCTGTATTAATTAAGATGTGATATCCTTTTTCTTGTAGCCCTCAGATATCCTATCAGGATTCAACCCTAGTCCAACCTGACCCCGCCCTACTCTGTACTCCGCCCATGAATGGGAACGCCATCAAAAGTTAGATTGTGATACATGTAGGTTAGTACTGTACGCTGTCCTTATCGCAAGTTATACCCAAAGTTTTGAAAAATAGTAATTTTTAAGCAATCCTTTAGTTTGGTGAACACTAGATTATGTTTTTTTTTACTTCTCATAGCAAGTCTTACAATCAGTATTTTCCCAGATTTCTTGTATTATCACAATGGTTATGAATAAATAAATATTGTATTTTTTAAAAATGTGTGAATTAACTACATGTATTTTAATACCCATCTAACCAAATTGCAAGATTTATTTTTCATGCTTTTTAGGCCATGGGCTAGGAGGATCCAACATGCAACCCCCCCCCCCCCCAAATCTCCGAACCAATAATTTTCTGAACCCTTATGACCCACTGATCACAAGTCAAAATGTTAAAGCGAATAGTCGGGCAAAGAAGGGCTAAAATCGGTAAAATGGTGTTAATATATCCAGTATAATTTCTTATGAAATAGAAAAATAAAATCTCCCATCAAAATCGCTCTGTATGCGAAGAATTTATATTTAATATGGAAATCCTAATGCGTCCTCCCGACCGGCTATCTGTGCAGTTCAATCTTAACGCATGCGCAACATCCACCACTCTCTGTAGTAAACAAAACATGGCTACCGTAGTTCTGAACCAAAAGGTTTCCGCCAAAACAACCAACTGACTCACCTAAAATGCGAAAGGAAAGGCAATGGAGCAGCGACAATCCCAACAAATGACTCGGTTAACATTACGACGCATGGAGAGTGTTAATACAACTTGTTATTGTTTCTTTACAACGGTACACATGACGTACGCCGCGATGTGCCATTCTGCAACAAACTACAATAAGTTTTGGATTCTGTAATCTACATTATTGACCTTCTAAAAAAGGCAGAAATTGGCATGTGTTTCGAATCATATGTGGAAGTGATGTATTGAAGTCTATCTGCTCACGTACATCATTTAACGGTACATATACCTGTATAGTGTGTACCCTGAATGACGCCGTATACGTAAGCGTGAGTTGATTTCACCAACAGTGTGTACGTGTAACAGCTATAGACTGATAGTGGACTGCAGCTATTCCGGTATCAGTGATAAGCAAGTCTGGACAGTTGGATATATTTTCTAATGAATTCTTCAAGGATCAACAAGTATCTTTTAAGAAATGTTATCAAAGATGACTTAACAAACCACTCAAGGAAACTTATATTCGTGTCTGACAGCAAAGGTGTTAGATTACGTGACAATGCAGACAATATCCTAAAGCGTGAGATCAAATGGTCATGTATCGGAGGAAGAAAAACATTGCAGGCAATCAACTACATATTGGAAAATGTGGAATTCTTTGTCAGGCAATATACTGATATTCTGCTTGTAATTTGGACAGGAACATGTGACCTTACAAGAAAACGCAGAAAAATTATAGAGATTAGCAACACAACACCAGAAAAACGTGCGTGATCAATATGAAAGACTAAACGTACTTGAGAGTAGGTACAAAGAACATATGAAGATTGTGATATTGGAGTGTCCATTCTATTCAATTGTCTAGTGGAACTCTGTCAAAGGGCACAACAATTCGGAAGTGTTTGAAAACGAACAAAGAGTACTCTTATCAAGGATAAAACATCTCAATGAGCTGATCTGTCAAATCAACGAAAGATGCTCAGTGAGTTCACCTAAATTCTGTATGGACCTGATAAAACACAGAACAAAGAAAGATAATGAGAATCCGGATGAAAGAATATGCCTAGGATATCTCGATGACGGTGTACATCCTGGAAAATACTTACATCATGGCGTCCAGAAAAAGGTCCAGAATGGGGACAGTGACGGAACAGCCATCTGTCCTGTTTGTGACATAAAACTCAAGAGAAATGATAAAGCAATCGAATGTGATGTTTGTAATTTGTTGTACTGTTTACCATGTAGTAAAGTTTCAACTCCACTGTACAACGCAATGATGGAAGACAATTCAGACATCATGTGGGTCTGCAAAGTATGTAAACAAAACTTCCCCAAACTGTCAGCAATCGAACAAGCTGTCAAAAAGATAGAATCCTGCACAGAGGAAAGATTGTCGAAGGTGGAAAACAAACTCGAACAATTGGAAATTGATATTCCAGAAAAAGTGAAAACAACTGTAGAGGGATTGAAAGGAGAAGTGATTGACAACCTAAGAAAAGATATTGGAGCAATAGTCAATGAACGGTTAAAAGAAGCAAATGATCAAAAGCGAAGAGAGCTCAATTTAATGGTGTTTATTTGCCGGAATCAAAAGCTTCAACCGGGGAAGCAAGACGGAAAGAGGACCTACATCTCCTTTGTTGTATAGCTAGAGAACTAGAGATAACGGAATTTAACGTTAAACAAATTATTAGGATAGGAACGTACACCAAGGAAAAAGCAAGACCAGTTAAACTTGTGTTTGAAAACAGCAGAATCAGGAAAGTTATACTTGACAAAATCATGAATATAAAAAACATCCGCAACGAATGTCTACGTAGGGTTGTTATCACTCGAGACCTAACACCTGAGCAACGAAATAACAACAGGAAATTACGTGACGAACTGAAACAACGTAGAGATGCGGGAGAGAATGTGAAGATTCGCGCTGGTCAGATTGTAAAAGTCATGGGTGACGGCAGGAAATTGGTAAAGGTGAAACAGGCTGATAAAACATCTCAAATCGGTCGCCAAACACGAACAGGAGTGAACGAGGAGAAAGTGACACCACTACTTACCCCTGACCCTTTTGCGAAGCGAGGAGATTGCTCCAGCTTAGCACTTGGGCCTGGGGCAGTGGGAAATCTTGCTCCTGCCACAAACACACAAAACAACATAAGCACCATTCACCGCCCAGGTTCGCAGCCTTTATTGAACACAACATCGCTGTCACACGGACGTTACAACAACTACGATGAGTCGACATTAGTGGATAGCATCAATTTTTCTGTTATTCACCCATTAACAGACGACATTGAGGTTGATGATTCTAGTGACGAAGAAATGTCCATCATCTATTCTAAATAGGGAACCAGTTTTAACGAGCACAGTGTCTATACGACAGTTAGGACGAACACGAACAGCGACATTAAAGTAATATATAGTAATGTTATGATAAACCTCATAGCCTCATGAATAAAAGGAACGAGCTTCAACTGATAATTCAACAGGAAGCACCGTCAATCATAGCCCTAACCGAAATTTTGCCAAAAAACAACGCTAGAGATATTGATAAAATTGAGCTTGAAATTCCTGGATATGATTTGTTTACAAACGATTTGGAGAAAGGACGAGGTGTGGTCTTGTACATCGACCAACAACTTAAAGCCGAAGTGAACGAAGAAATTATGGAATTGGATTTTTCGGAAATGATCTGGTGCAATATAAATTTGAAAGGCAATGACACCCTAGTTGTCGGTTGTATTTATAGGAGTCCAAATAGCCCCAGGGAAAACTCGGACAAACTCATCCTTCTTATCAATTCTCTTATGGACTATTCCAGCCATTTACTTATTCTTGGGGATTTTAATATCAAAAATATCAACTGGAAACTGGAAAGTACAACCGAAACAATTGGTTCTTTAGCTTATGATTTTTTAGAGTGCATTAAAGAAAACTTTTTATTAGACATGGACAGAATCCATCTACTCTAGATTTGGTATTTACAAATGAAGAACATATGATACAAGATCTCAATGTTGGAACTCCTCTAGGTAAAAGTGATCACGCTGTGATAGTATTTAGACTAAATGTTTATACAGTAACGTCAACACCGCAAACCGATTTAATAAGATATTGCTACTATAGAGGAAACTACGATACCATGAACGAAGAACTAAGTTCAATTCGATGGGAGCATGAACTTCAAGGTTTGAACACATGCAATGCTTGGGATTACTTTGTCGATAAACTCTTCAAGGCAATTGATCAACATATACCAGTGTGCAAAGTAAGACCGTCGGTTCGGAGGGTGAGGAAACCTTGGATGAAAGAGACCACCATCAATGCTTTAAAAATCAAACGAAAGACTTGGTATCAATATAAACACAATCAAACACTAGAAAACTACGAAACATATAGAATTGCCAGAAACGAAGCATCAAAACAGCAAAGAAGCTCAGTCGAGGAATATGAAAATAAAATAGTAACCGAATTTAAGGAAAATCCTAAAAGTTTCTGGAAATACATCCAAAGTAAAACAAAAACCAAATCAGTGATTCCAAATCTAGAAGATGAAAACGGCGATATTGTGACAACAGACGAAGAGAAAACAACAGTACTTAATCAGTTCTTTAGCAGTGTATTTACAATAGAGGACAACAACAATATACCGGAGTTCGAAGCAAGAACCAACATGGAACTCGGTAACCTGGAGATAACAATAGACCAGGTCGAAAAGAAACTCGGAGAATTAAATGTCGCTAAATCCCCTGGACCTGACAAGCTTCATCCTAAGATACTTTATGAGCTACGATCTGTAATCAGTGAACCACTGGCAATTATATTTGATAAATCTCTCAGAGAAAGCGTATTACCAAAGGTATGGAAAGAAGCAAACGTAACACCAATCTTCAAAAAAGGAAACAAACAGAAAGCCCAAAATTACAGACCCGTGAGTTTAACCAGTATTGTCGTAAAAATTTTGGAATAAATTTGCCGAAATCATATTATGGACTTTTTGGAAAATAATAAACTTCTATGTGAAGAACAGTTCGGTTTTCGATAAAAAAAATCTACATCATTGCAACTACTTGAAGTTCTAGATGACATCACAAGGGAACTAGATGAAGGCAACAATGTGGACATTGTATATTTAGACTTTCAAAAAGCATTTGACACTGTTCCACACAAACGTCTGCTGTCAAAAATTAAAGCTCTGGGGATTAATGGTAAAATGACCGCGTGAATAAAGGCGTTTCTATCAGATAGAAAACAACGGGTTGTTTTAAACGGAACAACATCATCCTGGATCCCGGTTATAAGCGGAGTACCCCAAGGTAGTGTGCTCGGACCTGTTTTATTTTTGATGTTTATTAATGACCTTCCAGAAACAACACATTCCATAACAAAACTTTTCGCGGATGATACCAAAGTGTATGGGACAGCCAATAACATCGACGATTCGGAAAAAATACAAAGAGACCTCAATAAATTGGACGACTGGTCACAGAAATGGCAATTGAAATTTAATGCTGACAAATGTAAAGTTATGCATTTTGGAAATAACAACATAGAAACCGAGTACAGTATGTTGGGGAACAACGGACAAAGTATATTAAGTATTACACGCGAAGAAAAGGATTTAGGTGTGATATTTGATCCAACTCTCAAATTCAGCATACACGTATCAACTTGTGTCAAGAAAGCAAATCGACTTCTGGGGATGATTAGGAGAACGTTTGGTCCACTCGAAAAAGACATGTTTCTGCCATTATATAAATCTCTCATTCGGCCACAGTTAGAATATGCTACTACAGTTTGGAGTCCACTGCTACTTAAGGATATTCAGCAACTAGAAAATGTGCAACGTCGGGCCACCAAACTAGTAAAAGGACTTTCCGACTTAACCTATTCAAACCGATTACGTCAACTTGGATTACCATCTCTAGAGTACAGACGTAAAAGAGCTGATGTTCTACAAGTATTCAGAATTATTAATGAAATTGACAAAACCAGTGATAGAGGCCGAAGCATGCTGACCAAACAAGACCATTACAGAACAAGGGGACACAACAAAAGATTACTGAAACCTCATACGAGACTTAACATTCGGAAACATTCATTTGCAATAAGAGTGATCAACGACTGGAACTCCCTACCTTCGGAAATTGTGAATGCCGAGTCGGTGAACAGATTCAAGACCCTCATAAACACGTATTGGAAGAACTGTGACATTAAGTTTTACCCTAGCTGTTATTGAAGACATTACTATAAGCAGGCTAAAACAATGGACATATAGTGTATATATTGTATATAAGGTATAGAACTGGATGTGCTCAATATTTCATTAGTTCAAGTTTTTGAGTTTTGCGCAAATATAATTATGATTATGTACAGACTATAGATTTAGGTGGTCAAGAAGCTTTGCTTAAAATAGACAGAAATCTGGTATATATAGTGAAGAGAACAGTTCAAACGAGCACGCGGCTCCGGACCGCTACTGTACGTACCTAGGCCTACTACCTGGTACTCCCTGCTCAGCTGATAGTGAGTGAGTCTTCGTATTTTGATCATTATGTAAATAGTCCCTAGCAGTATTTTTTCATGAATGAGTGGTCACACATGGTCACCTGTTTCTTACCTGTTCCCCAATCGCGTAAAACGTAACCCTGGGGTAAATAGCGGTTCTTTCGTGGGGCCTCTTTAGGGGTAATGCCCTGTATATTTATAAAATGTACCGTTGTGATGCATGTACAGTTTTAATGTAACCGCTAGTGCATTATCAAGCTAAGATTTGTTTCAATTAATCTATAATATTAAGCTACCGGTCAATTCATACAGTTCTGATGTATATATTTATAGATTTTTAATTTGAATTAACGATTTTTACATGTGAAACCGTTGTTTTATGCCTTGGACAGTTGTTTACGTCTGTAATCAATTCTAGGTTGTAAAACTACCTCATGCAAGTGATCTTAACAGCCACGCACAAGCGAGCTTAAGCAAAGGTCATTCAACCTAGTGATTTTTCAAGGGATTCTTTTTCAATACGCAACGCCAATGTCTCTATTGTGTCGTCACGATAACGTCGGGGTTTTGCGCCATTCTCCGATTTTTTAGCTCACCTGGCCCGAAGGGCCAGTGAGCTTATGTCATGGCGCGGCGTCCGTCGTCCGTCGAGCCGTCCGTCCCTCCGTCAACATTTCCTTTAAATCGCTACTAGTCATAGAGTTCTTCATGGATTGTAACCAAATTTGGCTACAAACATCCTTGGGGAAAGGGGAACAGAACTTGTATAAATTTTGGCTCTGACCCCCCGGGGGCAGCAGGAGTGGGGCCCAAGAGGGGAATTAGAGGTAAATCCTATAAATCGCTACTTGTCCTAGAGTTCTGCATGGGTTGTAACCAAATTTGGCCACAAACATCCTTGGGGAAGGGGAACAGCACTTGTACAAATTTTGGCTCTGACCCCCCGGGGGCAGGAGGGGCGGGGCCTTATAGGGGAAATAGAGGTTAATCCTATTAATCGCTACTTGTCCTAGAGTTCTTCATGGATTGTAACCAAATTTGGCTGCAAACATCCTTTGGAAAAGGGGAACAGAACTTGTATAAATTTTGGCTCTGACCCCCCGGGGCAGGAGGGGCGGGGCCCAATAGGGGAAATCGAGGTAAATCCTATAAATCGCTACTTGTCCTAGAGTTCTGCATGGGTTGTAACCAAATTTGGCCACAAACATCCTTGGGGGAAGGGGAACAGCACTTGTACAAATTTTGGCTCTGACCCCCCGGAGGCAGCAAGGGCAGGGCTCAAGAGGGGAATTAGAAGTAAATCTTATAAATCGCTACTTGTCCTAGAGTTCTGTATGGATTGTCACAAAATTTGACCACAAACATCCTTGGGGGAAGGGGAACAGAACTTGTATAAATTTTGGCTCTTCCCCCCTGGGGGCAGGATGGATGGGGCCCAATAGGAGAATTAGAGGTATATTTTCAAATTTCTTTAGAAAAGAAACAAAGAAGCTGTTTCCAGAACATTACTTGGCATTATAAACTAGGTGAGCGATACAGGCCCTCTGTGCCTCTTGTTTCATAGAGGTATGCAAAATAATATTGGCCTATCAGTAAGCCAGATTTAGAATGAAAACAAAGAATATTAATTATATGTATTTATGTTTTTTTTCTGGTAAAAATAAATTTATAGGTCTATGGCAAAAGTTAAGGAAGAGTTATTATAACTGATAAGATATTTAATGTGTTATATGGTATAAATATTGTGCTCAAAATGGCAATAAAAATCAGAGATGATCAAATCCAATATCGGTTTAAAATAAGGAGGAAAGTTTATGTCCTTTATGAAACTAGGAAAACAGAATTCAAACGGCTGAAGTGCGTTAAAGAAATTCTGGATAGTTCTTGTGTAAGTTGTTTACCTTATATTAAGTACCTAAAATCGATAATCACTTGGAAATTATGGTTTATCCAGGTTACCAGTTGTGTTTCCAAGATCTTAAAAACTCTAGCAGATGTTCTTCTTATTATATATTTAAAACCCACTTTGGATTGGAAAATTGCTTAGTGCGATTAAAAGAAAGAGACAAAAATATAACGTGCTAAATTAGAACCTCACATGTTAAACTTCCGGTTGAAACCCAAATATGGATAGCAGATCAAAAACAGATAGAACATGTATGCGTTACCAGTATTGGTGATGAATTTCGTTATTTGTTTCTATGTTATAATAAAATCCAGATATGTAGAGATTACATTTCTAATTATACAAGACATCAAAATTATATTAAAATTAAATGAATCTTCTTAATTTTTCATCAAATATTTATGCAAATTTATGTTTAAATTATGTGATTTTTTAAAGTATTAACTACAGTTCAAGATTGTATCAATTCTTGTTTTATGGCAAACATATCAAAATGTGTTATTATATATACACATAAAATGTATAGCCTCCAGTCCGTAGTCTCATGTTTAATATGTCAAAAATGAATCAATTACATGTAGTTGGACAGTGTTAACTGATATACACTATTTTGTAGCATGTCATTGTACAAATAATGTATTTAATTTTGCTTGTCATGCATTAAAATTAAATTATATATGTATGTCATCTTGTTATACACAATGTGTATCTGAGAGAAATAAAACAATTGTAAAATTCTTGATGACACCATTTCATCAATTGTGTCTTACCAGTTGAGTTGAAACTCGAGGGGTCCACTATGGCATGGAAATGATCTCTGATGATTTTTGTCTTATTCTTTACTTGAATAACTGCATTCTTCACTGAATATTGGGTTGAGTTGCCAGTTCTCCAGTTAAAGTAAGCTTTAAGAGCATCGAATGGGTTCCTTATCAGTATTATGGCCTTCTGAAATCGTGTGAGCTTGGCCTTTAACTTATGGTGACTTTTATACACTATACAGCCTTCCGATTGTTAGTTTGGTAGGATACATTCTCCTGGGAATCCGTTTCTGCTTAAAAACTTATCACAATAAACTGTCCCAGTACAGAAACCTGAATAATAGATAATATAAGGCACATTGTAGATCCCTATTTTTACCCATTTTATAGATAGTGTTGAGAAATGTATTTTAAGTTTATCAAACGGGTTCAGAAATCAAAACCATATATATGTTTCGTATTTTTTTTCAGGGATTTTCGTTATACACATCATTATAAATACGCCTGGTATATACTCCCGAGGAGTCTTATTGAGGCAAGATATGTGTCATCATCTTTGCAAATAAAACTTAAATTGACGTTTCATTTACTATATGTTAAAATTATTAAAAAAAAACCGCTTACATGTTTCAATGGATTACCCATCCATTTTTAGTGATTTTATTGTGTTAACGAGACAATGATAACGCTTAATAACAGAAACGTTCATAAGTTATTTTCAAATGAAGCGCCAATTAACCCTTAAAATGATGATATCGGTTTTGAACATGCTTCGTACCTGTCAGTTGTTGTATCATATGACGTGTCCAGGTATTTCCCGACCCAGGGTAGCTTAGAAGTCCCACATGTATGAATTTTGCGTTCTTTTTCATGATAGATACATTCCGCAATGGACAATACGTTTTTGGCAGAAACTCTGGAGTTTTGGTCATTTTTCCCGACTATACGAGTTACTAAATCCAATATGATGGAGGTAAAATTGGTCATTAGCATTTCGGATGAACAGAAATCCTAATCCAGATATGCATAGAATCACTCCAAAACAATAATATGGTTTGGTATTCATTACAGATACTCTACCAAGCTTTCCCATTTTATTAATGCACTGTTAGCGTATATATGAGTATCTATAATATATCACGTGATCACAATGACGTACCAGTGTGCCCGGTTTTTTTTTTAACACTGAACACAAGATTTGATTAACAGCTACTGAAAATGTTGGTCTAGGTGGGTAGCTATGAACAACACACACATAATCAGAAATGTTTCCACGTGAAATATTTTGTTCTTCTGAAAGCTATCAAAATATCGTTTTGATATCATACGACATCCCGAGCAGGACGTAATGGAAATCACACTCTATAGAAGATCTGGCCTAAAGCGACCAAATGGGCGATAGCAAAAGTGAATCAATATTACGCCAAGGATAAAATCTGTGTGAATACATAAATGTATTGAAGTGATGACTTTCTGTGTTGCTTTGACAAGAATACATGTCCAGAAGATGACGTCTTATTCGCCAATAATGAAGACCTTCAGTAAGATGGTGTTATAGTTTTCTTCACTTCCAAGTGTATGTTATATTTTAGGATCAATAAAATTTCAACAATGTTTGATTAGTTAACATCTAGAACTACTAGATGTAACTTACGTTGGTGGGTTCACAATTTTAAGGTCATCGTGTTGCGTCCGCTGTTCATAAACAATTCATTTAAACAACTTCTTATTAATAACCGATAGGCCAATGCTACTGATATTAGGTCTGTAGCTTTCTGGCTATCAAATCTGCTCAAATATATAGCCTTTACTGACATTCAAGGTCACAGGGGTCAAAATGCAAAAATATTTAAACGACATATTGTCAATGACTACGAGGCCTAGAGCTATGATATTAGGCATGTAGGCTGGAATGAAAGTCTAACAGGTTTGGTCAAAGGAATGGTTTTCGTTTGTGTGTGTTTGTTTGTTTGTTTGATTAATTAACGTCCTATTAACAGCTATGGTCATGTAAGGACGGCCCCCCATGTATGCGGTGTGTTGCGTGTGTGTTGTGCGAGGTGCTTGTTTTGGGAGACTGCGGTATATTCATGTTGTGTCTTCTTGTATAGTGGAAATATTGCCCTTTTTATAGTGCTATATCACTGAAGCATGCCGTCGAAGACACCAAGCAACACACCACACCCGGTCACATTATACTGACAACGGGCGAACCAGTCGTCCCACTCCCCGTTTGCTGAGCGCTAAGCAGGAGCAGAAACTACCACTTTTATAGACTTTGGTGTGTCTCGGCCAGGGGACAGAACCCAGAGCTTTCCTCACAGGGGCGAACGCTCAACCCAAGGCCAAAAGTGAGGCGGTGCCAAGGGAGGCATTAGGAAAGATAAAGTCAGTTAGGAAGAAAAGAAAAGATAAGATCCTAAATTTAGTCGCCTTTTACGATCATGCAATAGGGGCAGCAGGTACAATTCTAACGCAATGACCTCAGCCACCATTCAAGGTCACAGATGCCATTTAGGCTTAAATTCTTGTGAATAACTAAGAGGCCTAGACATGCAGCTTGCTAGAATAAAGGACTAATTAGCTTCTTAAAGACCTTGACTGTCATTTAGAGTATTATTTATGAAATGTTAGAACGGTCTCTGACAAACGTTTATGATAAATGTTGTTCATGACACAAGTATTTTTTCGGAAAGCCGGAGCGCAAGTTATTATTTATTAAGCCTATCGTTTAAAATAAAGGCAATTCTAAAGCTTAAGATAATTTCCAGACAAATACACTCGTTTTATGCCTCGATTTTTACCTGAATCCTAGGTTGTATAAATTATCGGATGAAATTGATATCATCAGTCGTCACGCCCAAGCGGGCTTCAGAAAAGTCATTCAACCGTGTATAAATTTTTTTTATTTAAAGTAATTATTTATTTGTATCTATCTTCAGGGAAAAACTTTACTATGCCTTTATGGATTTTAAAAAGTCTTTTGACTCGCTCTGGCGTATAGGTCTATGGCAAACTCTTATTAACTTGGTGAACACTAGTAAAACAAAAGTGATGATTTTTTTTCGAAAATAAAAACATAAGCAGTAAATAACTTTTTTCATTTTTGAAAATAGATCAGGTATCATAGATACTTTCTCATACATTTAAATAATAGGAGTAAATTTCAATTATAATGGTAGTTTTAACATTGCTAAAAACATTTATGTGACAAAGGTAAAAAGACAATTTTCACCTTGTTTCGCAGATAAAGGAATTTGAGCCTACTCATAGATATGTAATTATAAATTTTTTGACTCATTGTAATACTCATTTTAGTGTACGGGAGTGAAATATGGGGTTTCGAGAACACTAGTATATTGCAAAATTCAAATCCAATACTGCAAACAATGTTTTGGTGTGAAGCTTTATACCAGGCAAAATACCAGAAATTTCATGATATACGGAGAAACTGCCAGATTCCCTATTTCAGTCGATATTAAGTTACGTTTCATTATGTTTTGCTTTTCTGTTAAACCAAATGAAAAGAATGGTCTCGCTACATGTATAAATTTATGTATGCCGTTCATGTAAACAATGAAAACTAAATTCAAATGGCTGAAGTGCGTTAGGGAAATTCTGGATAGTTCTGGTTTAAGTTATGTCGGGATATATAAAACAAGTTGTTTACCTGATAAAAAGTACATAAGATCCATTATTACTCGGAAATTAAAAGCCCACTACCACCACCCACTATTATTAAGGTGGAACTGACTATAATTGATTTTCTATTATTCTCTTTCTTAATCTAACGTTTTTCTTTGTTATCTAAAATCGTATCAGAAAATGTAAAAAAAAAAAAAGAAAAAAAAAATCAAGTAAACATCAACCTATGAACAAAATGACAGTTTCAATATTTCCGAAACTTTGGCAGTAAATGCATAATAACATGGTTACTTAATGAAACAAATATAAAGAATATTGTATTACGGAAATGTTTGGAGTATGTGAGTCATTTGTTCGCTGTCGAATCTTACGGAAGTGTTAGGCGAAATCATATCGCACGATAAAGGTATTTCCCCATTTTTCACGTTTTTAGTAGTTTCGGCTTAGAATTATCAACTGTAATCATTAAATGTGATGGAATACCTTAAGTTTGAATACTCACAATCTCTTTTTGATAGCACTATTAGCTGATGTGTGGTAATTAATTTATAATGGGATTCAAAACATAAGTAAAAAGGATTTAGATTTGATCACAGATTTAGCTCATACCAGTTAGGTGTGCAGCACGGAACATTCTGATAGGATTATATATATATATACTGCACTCAAAAGTTCTGTTACACATGCGATTTTTCAATATACATTAGGAACAGAAAGATGTAAACCTTTTTAATACAGACAACAGAATATATTATTTAGCAACTTATTTTATCTTCTCTAACTCATTAATTGGCTTTTCGAGAGTTTTCTCAAATATAAATTGCCAGCAAAATTTAACATATTTAACAGAACTTTTGGAGGGCAGTGTATATATATACATCACAATTATTATTCCTGTCAATGAGTATGTATACATCACACTTATTATTCCTGTCAATGAGTATATATACATCACACTTATTATTCCTGTCAATGAGTATGTATACATCACACTTATTATTCCTGTCAATGAGTATGTATACATCACACTTATTATTCCTGTCAATGAGTATGTATACATCACACTTATTATTCCTTTCCATAAGTATGTATACATCATACTTATTATTCCTGTCAATGAGTATGTATGCATCACAATTATTATTCCTGTCAATGAGTATGTATACATCACACTTATTATTCCTTTCCATAAGTATGTATACATCACACTTATTATTCCTTTCCATAAGTATGTATACATCACACTTATTATTCCTGTCAATGAGTATGTATACATCACACTTATTATTCCTGTCAATGAGTATATATACATCACACTTATTATTCCTTTCCATAAGTATGTATACATCATACTTATTATTCCTGTCAATGAGTATGTATACATCACACTTATTATTCCTTTCCATAAGTATGTATACATCATACTTATTATTCCTGTCAATGAGTATATATACATCACACTTATTATTCCTTTCCATAAGTATATATACATCACACTTATTATTCCTGTCAATGAGTATGTATACATCATACTTATTATTCCTGTCAATGAGTATATATACATCACACTTATTATTCCTTTCCATAAGTATGTATACATCATACTTATTATTCCTGTCAATGAGTATGTATACATCACACTTATTATTCCTGTCAATGAGTATGTATACATCATACTTATTATTCCTGTCAATGAGTATGTATACATCACACTTATTATTCCTTTCCATAAGTATGTATACATCATACTTATTATTCCTGTCAATGAGTATATATACATCACACTTATTATTCCTGTCAATGAGTATGTATACATCACAATTATTATTCCTGTCAATGAGTATGTATACATCACACTTATTATTCCTGTCAATGAGTATATATACATCACACTTATTATTCCTGTCAATGAGTATGTATACATCACAATTATTATTCCTGTCAATGAGTATGTATACATCACACTTATTATTCCTGTCAATGAGTATGTATACATCACACTTATTATTCCTTTCCATAAGTATGTATACATCATACTTATTATTCCTGTCAATGAGTATATATACATCACACTTATTATTCCTGTCAATGAGTATGTATACATCACACTTATTATTCCTGTCAATGAGTATGTATACATCACACTTATTATTCCTGTCAATGAGTATGTATACATCACACTTATTATTCCTTTCCATAAGTATGTATACATCATACTTATTATTCCTGTCAATGAGTATATATACATCACACTTATTATTCCTGTCAATGAGTATGTATACATCACACTTATTATTCCTGTCAATGAGTATGTATACATCACACTTATTATTCCTTTCAATGAGTATATATACATCACACTTATTATTCCTGTCAATGAGTATGTATACATCACAATTATTATTCCTGTCAATGAGTATGTATACATCACACTTATTATTCCTTTCAATGAGTATGTATACATCACACTTATCAATGACTATATACATAACATTTATTATTCCTGTCAATGAGTATATATTTACACTTGCTAGGCTTGGTCACTATACGCTAATACTAGCCGATTTTGTTTACCATAACTGCATGGTTACATTGAACTTTGAACTTGCGTAAGGAAATGTTCTGTGCAACGTAAAAGGACTACTTTTTTTAAAAAAGAAACACATGGCTTTGTTTACATTTTGACACAACATTACGTGTATATTGTTGTTTTTCATATAAGGATTGGATTTCGTTTTTATGTTAACAATGCTTGTATGGAGCAATTCCTCTAAGAATATATTCTATGGAATTGCTCCATACAAGCATGGTTAACATAAAAACGAAATCCAATCCCTATATAAACGACTTCTTCTCTAAAACTATGCATTGCATAGCACCCACAATGCAATGGTAGCATCATTATAGGATGGGAATTCAAAATTGTACAAATGATGGTGCTGAACCCCCCGGGGGCCTGAGGGTTGGGTCAAAGGGGGTCAAATTGGCAATTTTCTAATAAACGACTTCTCTGAAACTATGCATTGGACAGCACTCATAATGCAAATTCAATGGTAGCATTCTTATAGGGCAGTAGGAATTCAAAATTGTACAAATGATATGGGGCTGACCCTCGTGCCCTGTTTGGCGGGCCCAAAAGGGGTCAAATTGGCTATTTCATAAAAACGACTTCTTCTCTGAAACTAAGCATTGCCGGACAGCACTCATAATGCAAATTCAGTGGTAGCATCCTTATAGGGTAGGGATTCAAAACTGTACAAATGATGTGGCTGACCCCCAGGGGCCTGTGGGGTGGGGCCATTAGGGGTCAAATTGGCTATTTCCTTTAAACGGCTTCTTCTCTGAAACTAAGCATTGGATAGCCCTCACAACGTTGTAGGGAAACTTACCATCTATATATATTTACACTTGCTAGGCTTGGTCACTATACGCTAATACTAGCCGATTTTGTTTACCATAACTGCATGGTAACATTGAACTTTGAACTTGCGTAAGGAAATGTTCTGTGCAACGTAAAAGGACTACTCTTTTTTTTTAAAGAAACACATGGCTTTGTTTACATTTTGACGCAACATTACGTGTATATTGTTGTTTTTCATAGAATTTTGGAAAAATGTAAACAATATATACATGTTTTATATTTATATATGATTCAAACAATTTTTAAATTAACAATTGTATAAAGAAACGGAAAAATATCCCGACCGGGGCGACGTGCTTTCATTTTTGTTAAAAATGATGGGTGTCAAATGTAAACATTACCTCTGTGCCTATGTTCGTCCTACGATCGAGCCTTTGGGGTGGACGGGTGTGAGACCCTCTGATAGAGGTCAGTTATAAACATATCCTCTTGTCTTTGTTCTTTGAGTATTTAATCATGTGTATTATAAAACATGCACCGCTAATAATCCACGTGTTGACAGTTCCGCGTCACCACAAATACATTGTATCCATCGAACACAAGTGAATTTGTTTCATCTATCGATGGCGATATGGATCTAAGCGTAGATTATATAATCACATGGCTCCCAAGGATGTAATACCGTCAAGTCAGACGACATCTCAAACACATTGAGCTACTTGAAAATCGGTGTTTTGCCAACTTCGGCAAACTAAAGTGTGTAAGCGTGCGTCAGCTTCGCCTCGCTGCACAATAACGGTCACCGAGTTCACACATGTGGCCGTGTACAAATTCTTTATGTTATTACGCTATATATTAACTTTTAGCAAAATTGAATATATATTTAAAGTTCTGATCTGATTAAATAAAATTATCTCTGAAATTTACTTTGTTTGTCATGTTTATTTTACACTAAAATATTGAACTTTTTTGTCGTCGCGGATGAATAATTCTACCTTAACGTGAAGCGTCATCATTCGCTGTTCAATTGAGTAAGCTCCTCCCACTTTTGACCGACTTTTATTGAATAATTACGTCACTTTCAAATGACGATTTTATTGCATAAAATATAAATAAAAAGTCGTGTGAGTGTAAATATAGGGATTGGATTTTGTTTTTATGTTAACCATGCTTGTATGGAGCAATTCCTCTAAGAATATATTCAATATGGGGCGCTAACGCGCCCCATAGAATATATTCTTAGAGGAATTGCTCCATACAAGCATGGTTAACATAAAAACGAAATCCAATCCCTATATATACATCACACTTATTATTCCTGTCAATGAGTATATATACATCACACTTATTATTCCTGTCAATGAGTATGTATACATCACACTTATTATTCCTTTCAATGAGTATATATACATCACACTTATTATTCCTGTCAATGAGTATGTATACATCACACTTATTATTCATGTCAATAAGAATATATGCATCACACTTTCTATTCCTGTCAATGAGTATATAAACATAACACGTATTATTCCTGTCAATGAGTATATATACATCACACTTATTATTCCTGTCAATGAGTATATAAACATCACACGTATTATTCCTGTCAATGAGTATATAAACATCACACGTATTATTCCTGTCAATGAGTATATAAACATCACACGTATTATTCCTGTCAATGAGTATATAAACATCACACGTATTATTCCTGTCAATGAGTATATAAACATAACACGTATTATTCCTGTCAATGAGTATATATACATCACATTTATTATTTCTGTCAATAAGTATATATACATCACACCTATTATTCCTGTCAATGAGCATATATACATCACACTTATTATTCCTGTCAATTTATGCCACATTAATTTCCATAACAGACTAAATGAGGTCGGATTAATTCCTTGTAAATTAAAACTGAAAGGTGATGTACCTGGAACATTTTGATTTGGGATTGTATTTGGATTGAGGTTGACCGTCCCTTTTAGTTTTATCTGTATTTTGTTTAATTTTGTAATATCATAATTCTAGGAAACCCTGGCTACAGAAATCACATAAAAAGTATATGTCACCAGGTTGATTTGTCTTCCACTGTTTCTAAAAGATAAGGACTAATGACTTAATTTTTAATGAAAAAAATAGTTCCGCCCTGTAAATTCCCTTAAAGGCCCATTACCTTTCCGGAGCAAAATATAAAGGTTTCTTAAAAAACCATTAATAACATCAGAAAATGCGTACCGATGACCTAAAATAAGGTTACGACACCAAACATATGCAAGATTTCCTGCGTAATATGTGAAAACAATGGAGAGTCAATTCGCTGTTTTGCCGTCTGGCGCAGTGATAGTCAACTACCGCCCGGTATTTAGGACGACGGCGGGAAACATAATACGACCCGCGTTATGAAAATAAACATTTTATTTATTTTAATCAAATCGTTCAGAAGGTGATGATAAATATAGTATTAACGGTAAGTTAATAATTCTTAAGACTCTACAAAATTATCGATCTTGTTTTACATTCCCATTTTAAAAATTTAAAGCCGTTTCGGTACGGTAGTGGGCCTTTAACATGTAAAGACATTCCCATATCATTTTCATACCTTCCTTATGAACAATACAATTCATAACTTTATAAAAAAAACCCATAATTTTCCGCATTTAAAACGAAATATTTTGTGCAACGTCCTGTCAGATTAAGGAAGTGGGGAAAGCCGGTGTCAGTTTTTAACTGTTATCATATCGTACATTCTCGACACTCCAAGGGCTACTATCACTGTTGTAATATCAAACACTTGGATATGTCATATAAACTGAACACTTAGTGTGCGACGACAGATGAGACAGGCAGATTGGTCTTTTGATGTACAATTGATGTGGACTCAGCCAAGTTATCTAAAATCTGGGTTTGTATAAGCATTTACTTATAATATAAATTAATTTTACATATGCTAATAGGATAATATTCCCAGATAGTAGACGCGTAGTCAATAATTAACTTTGTCCATTCAAACCAAGGGCGTAATATATGTGTATATCTAACCCTTTTTGTGAATTCACTGAGTTCTTATACTGTATAATTCGATGCCTTGAAACTCCTACAGAATGCAATCTTTTAGGTTTGCCAAGGAGCGTTGCACGTGTTTTTAAATAAAAGCCATATTTTTATTTGTATACCACTGATTTTTATATGGTTGAGGTAAATTTGATATAATTAAGTCAAAGGTTGAGCCGATCACGGGAATGGTATCAGCATACATGTCTCTATTTGAATGTTAAGTGACAATAGTAAGTCATTTATATACAAAATAAACAACAGAGGCCAAGATCCCTGAGGAACACCGGCTATAACTTGTCATATCTATATGATTCAATAGGTAAATATTGAGAACTTTAAATCAACCCCCAACAAGTTGTATCGGGTGTTCCTCAGAGACCAATACATATAATGATTCAACCCAAAATAAACTATGTTATACCGTTATACAGCTGGGGTGGTTGGTTCCTGCTATACAACTGGTGTGGTTGATACCTGCTATACAGCTGGGGTGATTGATTCCTGCTATACAGCTGGGGTGGTTGATTCCTGCTATACAGCTGGGGTGGTTGATTCCTGCTATACAGCTGGGGTGGTTGATTCCTGCTATACAGCTGGGGTGGTTGATTCCTGCTATACAGCTGGTGTGGTTGATTCCTGCTATACAGCTGGGGTGGTTGATTCCTGCTATACAGCTGGGGTGGTTGATTCCTGCTATACAGCTGGGGTGGTTGATACCTGCTATACAGCTGGGGTGATTGATACCTGCTATACAGCTGGGGTGGTTGATTCCTGCTATACAGCTGGGGTGGTTGATTCCTGCTATACAGCTGGGGTGGTTGATTCCTGCTATACAGCTGGGGTGGTTGATTCCTGCTATACAGCTGGGGTGGTTGATTCCTGCTATACAGCTGGGGTGATTGATTCCTGCTATACAGCTGGGGTGGTTGATTCCTGCTATACAGCTGGGGTGGTTGATTCCTGCTATACAGCTGGGGTGGTTGATACCTGCTATACAGCTGGGGTGGTTGATACCTGCTATACAGCTGGTGTGGTTGATTCCTGCTATACAGCTGGTGTGGTTGATACCTGCTATACAGCTGGTGTGGTTGATACCTGCTATACAGCTGGGGTGATTGATTCCTGCTATACAGCTGATGTGGTTGATACCTGCTATACAGCTGGGGTGATTGATTCCTGCTATACAGCTGGGGTGGTTGATACCTGCTATACAGCTGGGGTGATTGATTCCTGCTATACAGCTGGGGTGATTGATTCCTGCTATACAGCTGGGGTGGTTGATTCCTGCTATACAGCTGGTGTGGTTGATTCCTGCTATACAGCTGGTGTGGTTGATACCTGCTATACAGCTGGGGTGGTTGATTCCTGCTATACAGCTGGGGTAGTTGATTCCCGCTATACAGCTGGGGTGATTGATTCCTGCTATACAGCTGGGGTAGTTGGTTCCTGCTATACAACTGGGGTAGTTGATTCCTGCTATACAGCTGGGGTGGTTGATTCCTGCTATACAGCTGGGGTTGTCCTGCTTAACTGGTTGGTTTCTGCTATACATCTGGGGTGGTTGATACCTGCTATACAGCTGGTGTGGTTGATCTGCTATACAGCTGGGGTGGTTGATTCCTGCTATACAGTGGGGTGTTGGTTCCTGCATACTTGGGTGTTGTACTGCTATACAGCTGGTGTGGTTGATACCTGCTATACAGCTGGGGTGGTTGATTCCTGCTATACAGCTGGGGGTTGGTTCCTGCTATACAGCTGGGGTGTTTCCTGCTATGCTGGGTGTTGATTCCTGCTATACAGCTGGGGTGTTGTTCCTGCTATACAGCGGTGTGGTTGATACCTGCTATACAGCTGGGTGTTGATTCCTGCTATACAGCTGGGGTTTGATTCCTGCTATACAGCTGGGTGGTTGATTCCTGCTATACAGCTGTGTGGTTATACCTGCAATACAGCTGGTGGTGCCTGCTATAGCTGTGTTGATTCCTGCTATACAGCTGGTGTGGTTGATTCCTGCTATACAGCTGGTGTGGTTGATTCCTGCTATACAGCTGGTGTGGTTGATTCCTGCTATACAGCTGGTGTGGTTGATTCCTGCTATACGCTGGGTGTTGATTCCTGCTATACAGCTGGGGTGGTTGATTCCTGCTATACAGCTGGTGTGGTTGATACCTGCTATACAGCTGGTGTGGTTGATTCCTGCTATACAGCTGGGTGGTTGATCCTGCTATACAGCTGGTGTGATCCTGCTATACAGCTGGTGTGGTTGATTCCTGCTATAGTGGTTGATACCTGCTATACAGCTGGTGTGTTGATCGCCACTGGGTATCCTGCTATACAGCTGGTGTGGTTGATTCCTGCTATACAGCTGGGGTGTTGATTCCTGCTATACAGCTGGTGTGGTTGATTCCTGCTATACAGCTGGTGTGGTTGATACCTGCTATACAGCTGGTGTGTTGATTCCTGCTATACAGCTGGTGTGGTTGATTCCTGCTATACAGCTGGTGTGGTTGATTCCTGCTATACAGCTGGTGTGGTTGATACCTGCTATACAGCTGGTGTGGTTGATTCCTGCTATACAGCTGGTCCTGCTATACAGCTGGTGTGGTTGATACCTGCTATACAGCTGGTGTGGTTGATTCCTGCTATACAGCTGGTGTGGTTGATTCCTGCTATACAGCTGGTGTGGTTGATACCTGCTATACAGCTGGGGTGTTGATTCCTGCTATACAGCTGGTGTGGTTGATTCCTGCTATACAGCTGGTGTGGTTGATTCCTGCTATACAGCTGGTGTGGTTGATTCCTGCTATACAGCTGGTGTGGTTGATTCCTGCTATACAGCTGGTGTGGTTGATTCCTGCTATACAGCTGGTGTGGTTGATTCCTGCTATACAGCTGGTGTGGTTGATTCCTGCTATACAGCTGGTGTGGTTGATTCCTGCTATACAGCTGGTGTGGTTGATTCCTGCTATACAGCTGGTGTGGTTGATTCCTGCTATACAGCTGGTGTGGTTGATACCTGCTATACAGCTGGTGTGGTTGATTCCTGCTATACAGCTGGTGTGGTTGATTCCTGCTATACAGCTGGTGTGGTTGATTCCTGCTATACAGCTGGTGTGGTTGATACCTGCTATACAGCTGGTGTGGTTGATTCCTGCTATACAGCTGGTGTGGTTGATTCCTGCTATACAGCTGGTGTGGTTGATACCTGCTATACAGCTGGTGTGGTTGATTCCTGCTATACAGCTGGTGTGGTTGATTCCTGCTATACAGCTGGTGTGGTTGATTCCTGCTATACAGCTGGTGTGGTTGATTCCTGCTATACAGCTGGTGTGTTGATTCCTGCTATACAGCTGGTGTGGTTGATTCCTGCTATACAGCTGGGTGTGGTTGATTCCTGCTATACAGCTGGTGTGGTTGATTCCTGCTATACAGCTGGTGTGGTTGATTCCTGCTATACAGCTGGGTGGTTGATTCCTGCTATACAGCTGGTGTGGTTGATTCCTGCTATACAGCTGGTGTAGTTGATTCCTGCTATACAGCTGGTGTAGTTGATACCTGCTATACAGCTGGTGTGGTTGATTCCTGCTATACAGCTGGTGTGGTTGATTCCTGCTATACAGCTGGGTGTGGTTGATACCTGCTATACAGCTGGTGTGGTTGATCCTGCTATACAGCTGGGTGTGTTGATTCCTGCTATACAGCTGGGGTGTTGATTCCTGCTATACAGCTGGGTGGTTGATTCCTGCTATACAGCTGGGTGGTTGATTCCTGCTATACAGCTGGGGTGTTGATTCCTGCTATACAGCTGGGTGGTTGATTCCTGCTATACAGCTGGTGTGTGGTTGATTCCTGCTATACAGCTGGTGTGGTTGATTCCTGCTATACAGCTGGTGTGGTTGATACCTGCTATACAGCTGGTGTGGTTGATTCCTGCTATACAGCTGGTGTGGTTGATTCCTGCTATACAGCTGGTGTGGTTGATTCCTGCTATACAGCTGGTGTGGTTGATTCCTGCTATACAGCTGGTGTGGTTGATTCCTGCTATACAGCTGGTGTGGTTGATTCCTGCTATACAGCTGGGGTGGTTGATACCTGCTATACAGCTGGTGTGGTTGAATCCTGCTATACAGCTGGTGTGGTTGATTCCTGCTATACAGCTGGTGTGGTTGATACCTGCTATACAGCTGGTGTGGTTGATTCCTGCTATACAGCTGGTGTGGTTGATTCCTGCTATACAGCTGGTGTGTTGATTCCTGCTATACAGCTGGTGTGTTGATTCCTGCTATACAGCTGGGGTGTTGATCCTGCTATACAGCTGGGGTGATTGATTCCTGCTATACAGCTGGTGTGGTTGATTCCTGCTATACAGCTGGTGTGGTTGATTCCTGCTATACAGCTGGTGGTGGTTGATTCCTGCTATACAGCTGGGGGTGGTTGATTCCTGCTATACAGCTGGGGTGGTTGATTCCTGCTATACAGCTGGGGTGGTTGATTCCTGCTATACAGCTGGTGTGGTTGATTCCTGCTATACAGCTGGGGTGGTTGATTCCTGCTATACAGCTGGGGTGGTTGATTTCTGCTATACAGCTGGTGTGGTTGATCCTGCTATACAGCTGGGTGATTGATTCCTGCTATACAGCTGGTGTGTTGATTCCTGCTATACAGCTGGGTGGTTGATTCCTGCTATACAGCTGGGTGTGGTTGATTCCTGCTATACAGCTGGGTGGTTGATTCCTGCTATACAGCTGGGGTGGTTGATTCCTGCTATACAGCTGGTGTGGTTGATTCCTGCTATACAGCTGGGGTGGTTGATTCCTGCTATACAGCTGGTGTGGTTGATACCTGCTATACAGCTGGGTGTTGATTCCTGCTATACAGCTGGTGTGGTTGATTCCTGCTATACAGCTGGTGTGGTTGATTCCTGCTATACAGCTGGGTGTTGATCCTGCTATACAGCTGGGTGTGGTTGATTCCTGCTATACAGCTGGTGTGGTTGATTCCTGCTATACAGCTGGGGTGGTTGATTCCTGCTATACAGCTGGTGTGGTTGATTCCTGCTATACAGCTGGGGTGGTTGATTCCTGCTATACAGCTGGTGTGGTTGATTCCTGCTATACAGCTGGGGTGGTTGATTCCTGCTATACAGCTGGTGTAGTTGATTCCTGCTATACAGCTGGTGTGGTTGATTCCTGCTATACAGCTGGTGTGGTTGATTCCTGCTATACAGCTGGGGTGGTTGATTCCTGCTATACAGCTGGGGTGGTTGATTCCTGCTATACAGCTGGTGTGGTTGATACCTGCTATACAGCTGGGTGGTTGATCCTGCTATACAGCTGGGTGGTTGATTCCTGCTATACAGCTGGTGTGGTTGATTCCTGCTATACAGCTGGGTGTTGATTCTGCTATACAGCTGGTGTGGTTGATACCTGCTATACAGCTGGGTGGTTGATTCCTGCTATACAGCTGGGGTGGTTGATTCCTGCTATACAGCTGGGGTGATTGATTCCTGCTATACAGCTGGGGTGGTTGATTCCTGCTATACAGCTGGGGTGGTTGATTCCTGCTATACAGCTGGGGTGGTTGATTTCCTGCTATACAGCTGGGGTGGTTGATTCCTGCTATACAGCTGGTGTGTTTGATACCTGCTATACAGCTGGTGTGGTTGATTCCTGCTATACAGCTGGGTGGTTGATTCCTGCTATACAGCTGGGGTGGTTGATTTGCTATACAGCTGGGGTGGTTGATTCCTGCTATACAGCTGGTGTGGTTGATACCTGCTATACAGCTGGTGTGGTTGATACCTGCTATACAGCTGGGGTGGTTGATTCCTGCTATACAGCTGGGTGTGGTTGATTCCTGCTATACAGCTGGTGTGGTTGATTCCTGCTATACAGCTGGTGTGGTTGATACCTGCTATACAGCTGGGGTGGTTGATTCCTGCTATACAGCTGGTGTGGTTGATTCCTGCTATACAGCTGGTGTGATTGATTCCTGCTATACAGCTGGGTGTTGATTCCTCTATACAGCTGGGCTGCTATACAGCTGGTGGTTGATACCTGCTATACAGCTGGGGTGATTGATTCCTGCTATACAGCTGGTGTGGTTGATTCCTGCTATACAGCTGGTGTAGTTGATACCTGCTATACAGCTGGGGTAGTTGATTCCTGCTATACAGCTGGTGTGGTTGATACCTGCTATACAGCTGGGGTGGTTGATACCTGCTATACAGCTGGTGTGGTTGATTCCTGCTATACAGCTGGTGTGGTTGATACCTGCTATACAGCTGGTGTGGTTGATTCCTGCTATACAGCTGGGGTGATTGATACCTGCTATACAGCTGGTGTGGTTGATTCCTGCTATACAGCTGGTGTGGTTGATTCCTGCTATACAGCTGGTGTGGTTGATTCCTGCTATACAGCTGGTGTGGTTGATTCCTGCTATACAGCTGGGGTGATTGATTCCTGCTATACAGCTGGGGTAGTTGATACCTGCTATACATCTGGGGTGGTTGATTCCTGCTATACAGCTGGTGTGGTCGATTCCATTTTCTAATTGTGTGGTCGTCATATGTCTGTTGTCTTTCATTCCAAGTCGCTGGTTATAAGACACAACATCAGCATCTAGATGAAGGACACGTCCACAGATACAGATTTGGTGATAAGTAGTATCGAACAGCACATTGATTTGTCTAATAGAATCTTTTCCCTACCAAGAGAGTGTGACAATAAAATCACAACCCGAGGGGTAATGTATGAACGTTAAAGCCGAGGTTTTGACATTCCGGAATTCTCCCGGTAGTGGGGCGGCTAAGATCGATTTTTCAGCAAAATCGTTCAAGGTTTGAAGGAAGCATAAAACTTTGCATATAGCTTCTTAAGGACATAAGGTTTCAGGAAAAAAATGGACCTCAAAAAATTACGGCCCCTGGCAGCCGCCATATTTGTTTTCAAAATAGTCGCCAAAAACCACCTTCTGCTATCCATATCCTACGATCTTTATCAGCTAGACACAAACTTTAAACGTCTTCATCCATATTATTGATACTTCTACATTCTGGTAGTGTTCAACTTCATGAAGTAGGGCCGCCATTTTGTATTTTAAGATGGCGCCAAATTTGTGAGCTATATCTGTATATATATAATACATCTAATTAGCTAAACTGAGTTAATATGCAAATAAACAGGAAATAGAGCGAGAGTATTTATACTATTTAGTGTTTGTAACATAAATATTTTGATTCTTATTGTCGATTCAAAAGTGACGGCCATTTTGAAATTCAAGATGGCCGTTTAAATTTAAGTTGTTAAATATCTAGCATTGGCTATGCTAGAACACCCAATGTATGCTTCAAACCAATGCATGTCAAACAATAACAATATAACAATATGCATGGATAGTCAATGTTATAGCAATTATATTTCGACGCATATTGACTGGCGCAAAATGCACAATAATAATAATATCGCTATATGTCGTTTATATACCGAAGGTTTTCGCACACAAATATACAGGGTTTTCTCCGATCACTCCAGTTTCATCCCACTGCAAGACCCCTCGGGCGCTGTCATCAGGACCATCGAAAGAAATTTGTATAAATTATATATCTTGTTTCGCAATCGCTGTGAGATAAATTTTTTTTACTATATATATCTACAGATTCCTGCTGACACTAACATGGCGGAGGCGTGTCCCAGTCCGGAGTGTCTGTGGTGCCAGGGGCACTACACTAACCATAGAGAGCTACCGTGTGGTCACACATTCTACTGTCCGTGTCTGACCACCTACATACAGACTGAGCACGTTTGCACAGACGAGGACCGTCACTATTTCCCATGCCCTGTTTGTGAAACTCCCATTTTCCCGCCCGAACCAAGCTTACTGGTCAATAGTTGGGCGACTTCATTCCCTATTGATCAACTGCTCCTCTCTTCAACAAAACGTATATCTGATG
Source organism: Argopecten irradians (assembly GCF_041381155.1). Taxonomy (NCBI): domain Eukaryota; kingdom Metazoa; phylum Mollusca; class Bivalvia; order Pectinida; family Pectinidae; genus Argopecten; species Argopecten irradians. The sequence continues at coordinate 14,285,355 of NC_091137.1, read as the reverse complement.
ACCAAGTATGTGAGGCATGTCGAAGGGACGGGGAATCCAGTATGGCCGACGTCTGGTGCACTGACTGTGCCGAGACACTATGTAAGCAATGTAGGACTGCACATAAACGGAACAAAGCATCGGCCAAACATCGACTAATTCCAATGAACGATGGAATTGGAGAGGTTCAAAACGTAATTGTCAACGAAATCTGTCCCAACCACGATGGTGAATGTCTAGCCTTCTATTGTATAGACCACAGGTCGATGTGTTGTAGGGACTGTGTGTCTTTGTCGCATAGGAATTGCAACACAATAAAACCATTGGGCGACGTTATACGGAAAACTGTGGCCACAGAACGATCTGGGGAAACGGAGTGGGGAGAAATAGCTTACGAAGCAAGGAAGATAATGGAAGATGACGGTGCCCAGATTGCAACATTAGATTCCAAAGAAACAGAAATGTCCGATGAAATTAACCAAGTGATAGAAAAGGCCAAAAACAGGCTTGATGACTTAAAATCTGATTTACAGTCAGATTTAAGAAGAAAAGTTAATATCTATAGACAGCAGCTTAACGTTCGCCTGTCATGTGTTAGTAAGTTCCATAGCAATGCTGACAACGCCCGCTTCTTGATGTCTCGCCTAGAGAAAGATGGATCCGATCGACAGCTGTTCATCACCAGAGAAAAGACCAAGATGCAGATGGCGGGGCACTACCGTCGTGTGGAACTAAGCCTCAGAAGACCTAATGCTTTTGATGTAACACTGAAGATGCAGTCTATTATAGACACGATAATGAAAGTAACAATCATCGGTGACGTAGATATCACCTCAACAGTATCTCTGACGTCACAGAATGCGAATAAGTGTATAGATACTTTGCTTGGTACATTGCAATCAACGCCATCATCTGCCTCATTCGCGGACTCTACGTCAGCATCTGACCTCACAGCTTCTCTAAAACATCTAACAGTTCAGCCGGCGGTAGATACAGTAGACGTGTGGGCCGGATCTGTCTCCCTTGTTACAACGGTAGACAGTAGTATCTTGGAAGGCAAAAAGATACCATATCTGCATAGCGGTACTTTTACTGAGGGTGGACAACTACTTGTTGCAGACAAAGTCAACAGAAGGCTCCTGTTGTTTGATGACAAGTATACCTTCCTCAGAGACTACAATATTGACGGCCATCCAACTGACGTAAAGCGTGGACCCAGACCTGATCAGATATTGGTAGCTATCGATGGAAACACAATACTGGAGTGTACTCTACAGATCCAAATACTTACAGTAATCAATAAGATCAATGTTCCAGATTACACACATGGGATAACAGTTCAACGGGACACCATTTTGGTCTGTACCATTAGCTACATATATGTTTTGTCTACTGAAGGAAGGATCACTGAATCAAAAAAGAAATTGTATGAAGCTGACATAATATTGGACATTTCTACATCCAAAACCTTACTGTACTACACAGACGGATATTCGGTTGTGTGTGGACGACTGGAAGGTGGCGGAGTAGTAAACAAGTACAAGGATGATGGCCTTGTTACACCAGCAGGTATGGGTGTAGACCGAGACAGCAATGTATATGTATGTGGTAATGGGTCTGGTAATGTCTACCTGGTGTCATCGGAGGGATCGCGTGGGAAGCCACTGACCCGCCTGACCGGTATCAACAGGCCATCGGCAATGATAATGCATCCCACCAAACAGGAGTTCGTAGTTACTTCAAGTGAGGAAGCTGTTTCATTCGAGGTGTACCGGTTCAACAAGACGGAGTAGTCACTTCCAGAATTGATGTCATCTTAGTGAACATAAATATTGTTGAAGCTTTAACACACAAAAATTTGGAATCTGATGAATTTGATGGATATGTTCGTTGAAACGTGGTTTCGCCAAAAGCCTTTCTGTTTTGTTCAAAAGTCTTAATAACTGATTTTCTTATTGGAAAGAGTAGCTTCCCCTGAAATAGAATACACACGTTTTATGATCATGGGAAGCAAAATTTCCACATTAAAAGTTATTATCATTTACGTTTGCTAATTTGACCTATATTATCAAGAGTTACTTCCCTTTGTGTATACTGTTGGTTGGAGACATAGGTAAAACGTAGCAAAGCGATCGTCTGTTCAATAAATTAACTAATATCATTTCCGTGTTGTGATCGTGGTCAAATCTAGTCTATGACATCGATCAAGAAACGTTACTTAATTGGTATTTCAGTATAACTACGCAAACTTGTAAATGGTCCCAATTTACTTTAATTGCTGACTTTTGGAAGAAAATTATTCGGTTTATCTCCGGGTCCATTTTCGACTATATCTAGATTTGACCTAGATGTGTTATACAGATGTCCTTTTACGTTTTCAAAATTTTCAATATATTTTATTTACTGAAATAATTATGTAAAATAGATTTCCCATTAATTTGGTACCCCTTATTTCATCTTTGCTAAGCTTGGTTGTCGTGCTGCTTAAATTTCAATTTAACCTCCATTACGACTTAAATGGTATTTCGGCAAGAAATGCTGTGTGTCTTTTTGAGGCATTTCAAATATCTATTTTCTTAGAGTAGTGTTTAGAAGGACAGAGCATAAAATCAAATCAGTATCATTGCAAACATGATATCTAAAAACATATTCAAGCTCTTTAAACGCAATTTATTTCACTTGACAGCGAAATCATTAAATCAAAATTGAATATTTTTACCAATAATTTACCGAACATAAAAATCAACATCATTTCCAACTATCACACTAATATAGCACACATGACTCCACTAGGTCTCTCATATTCTCATCAAACATCTCCCGCCGCGGTCACAAAATGTTCACGCGTACAAAATGTGTTACAAACGTAATAGTCTTGATACCGTATAACCGGTTATTACCGCGGTATGATATTTTCGCGATTTCGCGGCACATTGTTATATTCGCGAAAATGTTGAGAAAAGGTTGACCCATATAAGTATGTCTGTACAGCAAGTCGCTAAAAAAATGCTAAAATTTAATTTATTCTTTTCGTTCAAATCGCGAAACTTTTGACCAGCGTAAGTACGCAGCTACACAGTAGATACTTAGCAAGCTGTTTTTCGCTCATGTAATAGCAAGTAATCAGCTACACAGTAGACACTTAGCAAGCTGTTTTTTTGTAATCAGCTACACAGTAGACACTTAGCAAGCTGTTTTTCTCTAATGTAATAGTAAGTAATCAGCTACACAGTAGACACTTAGCAAGCTGTTTTTCTCTAATGTAATAGTAAGTAATCAGCTACACAGTAGACACTTAGCAAGCTGTTTTTCTCTGATGTAATAGTAAGTAATCAGCTACACAGTAGACACTTAGCAAGCTGTTTTTCTCTAATGTAATAGTAAGTAATCAGCTACACAATAGATACTTAGCAAGCTGTTTTTCTCTAATGTAATAGTAAGTAATCAGCTACACAGTAGACACTTAGCAAGCTGTTTTTCTCTAATGTAATAGTAAGTAATCAGCTACACAATAGATACTTAGCAAGCTGTTTTTCTCTAATGTAATAGTAAGTAATCAGCTACACAATAGATACTTAGCAAGCTGTTTTTCTCTAATGTAATAGTAAGTAATCAGCTACACAGTAGACACTTAGCAAGCTGTTTTTCTCTAATGTAATAGTAAGTAATCAGCTACACATAGATACTTAGCAAGCTGTTTTTCTCTAATTATAGTAAGTAATCAGCTAACACAATAGATACTTAGCAAGTGTTTTTCTCTAATGTAATAGTAAGTAACACTACACAATAGATACTTAGCAAGCTGTTTTTCTCTAATGTAATAGTAAGTAATCAGCTACACAGTAGACACTTAGCAAGCTGTTTTTCTCTAATGTAATAGTAAGTACGAAATATAAAAAAATATTTTTCAAAAATAGGATATTTTTTAATTAAAAGATACAAAAATACAAATGACATGATAAAACAGTTACTAATATTCCTCATTCAGTTCATAGTATATAAGTAGTGTATAATTGCATTGATTTTGTATAAACTAGCCATCACACATCGCATGACACAACCATGGTATCGATTTCGACATGTCATACATGCTTTTTTATTGGTACATTTGCTCATGGCCGATTTGTTATCGTATACATATTTCATTAGAACATTTGAATAGTACCTACATCGTTTATTACGATAAACATAAATGCTTATAAATACATTAATAAAAATGCTAATTTATCTTTAAGACAAATGAATAAGCATAACAATTGTACAAAATGTCGAGAGAAAGAGTTTCTCATTGTCGTCAATTTGTTGGCATACAAAATATTGAAAAATATCAATTGTCCAAATGATAAGTACAGCCATTATATCATGGTTCGACTCGGTGTGTAGTGCCCGGAACAGTCCCCTTAGCAGTACTGCATGTCTCGGATGTACATAGCACAACCTAGTGCATCATGTAGATACGTCTTATCTAATCACACCCATTCGTTATTTCTGTATTTCATACCTACAAAAGATAGTAGTTAAAGATATACAGGTATTATATTGCAATATTTTAAATACAATAAGATTTGATGACAAATCGATTCGAAAATGCCATGATATATATTTACAGTTAATATCATTGCTTTAAAAACAAAACACACACATTTTGTATATAAGTGATAACAAAATAGAACTCAAGGTACTGAAAGGGTAAACGTTCTCAGCTTTAATGAGTATACATCGATGATATAAATTACAGAACGAGTGGTTTTGTGTCACTTTCATACGAGTTAGTAAATTTCTCAAAAGTTACAATTTCAAGAGCTTCAATGGAACATGAAATGCACTCAAGGTACTGAAAGGGTAAACGTTCTCAGCTTTAATGAGTATACATCGATGATATAAATTACAGAACGAGTGGTTTTGTGTCACTTTCATACGAGTTAGTAAATTTCTCAAAAGTTACAATTTCAAGAGCTTCAATGGAACATGAAATGCAGCAATAACAAGTTTATGTGACCCGTTTCTACGAAATTCGCAGTTCGTTCGCAAGAATTTGACAGGGAGTGATATACATTGCCATCCAAAAGTTGTTACATATGTAAAAAAAATCCTAAGAATTTATTTCTTAGACTAACTAAATATCAAAAAACGTTTTATGAGTTAAAGGCGATAGATAAGTCGATACACATACTGATGTCTGTAAAAATGTATGTTTGTAAAAATCCACGTGTAACACAACTTTTGAGGGTAGTGCATAACTTCAAAGTAGTAATTAACCGGAGTATCGCGTGTGCTAGAAATGACGTACCTGTGAAAGTCTGACTGGGGTCCGGCCTTCCTGTGGGATGATTGTAATGACGAGAAGACGGCCCTCTGGTACCTGGCTCGTCCGACAGATTGGACATGTCTTCTTACTGGTGCTGAGGAACCATCGTAATACACATTCTCGGTGGAAAACTGAAACGCATAGATGTCAAGTTTAGTCGATGTGGTCTACACTGATATACGATCATTAAATGATTTATGTGTCCATATTAATACAAGAATGACTGAAAATACGATTTAACTTAAAAACTGCATCATACATATAACTTAGATCCCAAGTATCATAAAAAAAATGAAAAAAGGCAGACAGACACACTATACTTTTGTGATTGTTCAGACCTAAATCAGTGTTACCAACTGTCGTGTTTTACCAAGAGGACGTAACTCTATCTTGTCTGTATTCTTACCACAATTTCAGACGAGCTTACTGCTTAGTTAATTCAAAGGGACAAAACTCTACCTTAACTGCAGTTTCCCACTATTTTGTCTAAAGAGACATAACTCTATTTTTACTGTATCTTACCATGATTACAGGCGAGTCTCGTGACTTTATGATTGGTAGAATGCTCACTGTCGTTACAAATTGCACATTCGAAATCTGAAAAAAAAATATAACAGAATTTGTAAAAGATGAGAATCAAAGCCCAGAGATAGCTATATAGGTTCTAAACATAGCAAATGATAAAATCGTCGTATTTAGAAAGTTAAAAAACCTTTCCAAATATGTTTAAAGGGACCTCGTTAATGGTCTCATCTTCTACAAATATCCAACCCCAAAAACGTAACGGAATAAAAAATATCAGCAGAACTTCCACTCATTAATCCTCATTTGTATGTGGTCAACATCTCTCCCTGGAACATTGCTCTGATATAACTTGTTCCTGATACACTCTATCGTGGTATTGTGAATTATGGTTATAAACTACTCAGTATTCAGTGAATAGACTGGCTAGTTCGTCTGTCTATTCCGACCATTAGAGCATGTCTTTGTATGCTTCAATCTATGAAAAGCATTCATCACGAAGATAAATACCATAAGCATTTGGAACGACTTAAAAACTCAAAAAAAAAATCAAAGCTAACTGATCTTTGGTCCTGCCATTAGGTCACTGGGTATCTAGTGGTGACTTTGGTCCTACTTTCCGGATGATGTGGGTAGTTTTATTTTGCTAGTAACCTTAATACGGATCTCTTTAATTCTCATCTCAGTGACAGTCCAGCCTGCCTGTGCGGATTTCAAAACGAAGATCGTGAACACTATTTTCTATACTGTCCTTTATACGTCAACCCTAGACGGCTCCTTTTTAACTCTATCTTTTAACTTGACAATGATATACCACTGACAACACAAACATTTTTGCAAGGCTCTGAAAGACACGATATGAACATTAATAAAGCTATATTGGATAAAGTTCAGTGCTTTGTCAGAGATACCAATAGATTTCGCTGATTTTGTTGAATAGATTTCGTTGAATATCTTGTTAAATCATATTTTTTTTTATCTGTAATGATATGAACTAGGAGACATTTTGTATATGATGTTTAGCAATATCTAGCTTGATGTTTTAGGATATCATCATCATTAAAGAAATATAGCAATTCAGATTATTTATGTATATATCAATATTAATTTGTATCTACTGTTAATATGTAAGGAGAGGGCGTGTATAGGCATGTTGCCTGTTGCCCAATTCCGATTGTCTGTAACATCTGACAATAAAATATTCTGAAATGAAAAAAAGTTATGGGTAGATATAGGTAGATATGGGTAGATATAGGTATGGGTAGATATAGGTAGATATGGGTAGATATAGGTAGATATAGGTAGATATAGGTAGATATGGGTAGATAAAGGCCCAGTGGCATTGCACTAGATCACCAAACAACTAAATGTGATCAGGTATTACTGTCTGGGAATATATAATACTAGTGTCACTGCTAGTTGGTCACTGAACATCTGTTGGTGGGTATCGCCGGTCAGTCTCTAGGACTTACCTTCTGGGACGGTATCAACGGTCATTGTCTAGGACTTACCTTCTGGGACGGTATCGACGGTCAGTCTCTAGGACTTACATTACCTTCTGGGACGGTATCGCCGGTCAGTCTCTAGGACTTACCTTCTGGGACGGTATCGACGGTCAGTGTCTAGGACTTACCTTCTGGGACGGTATCGCCGGTCAGTGTCTAGGACTTACCTTCTGAGACGGTATCGCCGGTCAGTGTCTAAGACTTACCTTCTGGGACGGTATCGGCGGCCAGTCTCTAGGACTTACCTTCTGGGACGGTATCGACGGTCAATCTCTAGGACTTACCTTCTGGGACGGTATCGACGGTCAGTCTCTAGGACTTACCTTCTGGGACGGTATCGACGGTCAGTCTCTAGGACTTACCTTCTGGGACGGTATCGACGGTCAGTCTCTAGGACTTACCTTCTGGGACAGTATCGACGGTCAGTCTCTAGGACTTACCTTCTGGGACGGTATCGACGGTCAGTCTCTAGGACTTACCTTCTGGGACGATATCGACGGTCAGTCTCTAGGACTTACCTTCTGGGACGGTATCGACGGTCAGTCTCTAGGACTTATCTTCTGGGACGGTATCGACGGTCAGTCTCTAGGACTTACCTTCTGGGACGGTATCGACGGTCAGTCTCTAGGACTTACCTTCTGGGACGGTATCGACGGTCAGACTCTAGGACTTATCTTCTGGGACGGTATCAACGGTCAGTCTCTAGGACTTAGCTTCTGGGACGGTATCGACGGTCAGTCTCTAGGACTTACCTTCTGGGACGGTATCGACGGTCAAAGGCTTCAGCATATCGCTCTGAAGCATTTTTTCGGTCATGGATGGCTGACCATCAGGGACGGACATTGTCTCTGGTTCGGTACCATCTGCGAACAATGGCAGTGGATGGAGGTAGTATTCAAGGGATGTCCCATACCGCATCTGTAAGGAAAGGGGAAACAGAATAAACTTTAGGGATGGAAGTCATATTCAAGGGATGTCCCATATAGAATTTGTAAGGATAGAGGAATATTTGTGTGCAGAAAACCGTCTATTTCTTTGCAAGCTTGTCAAGTATTCAAAACGAATACATCCTCGATATTTCAGGGGTACTATCACTGTCGTAATATCCACCCATGAACTTTGTTATAACCAAAAATTAACGACAATCCTGTGATAGGTAGTTTGGTCCTTTACTGTCCATCAAAAGAATCGAATAACGATACACTGTGATTGACTGTATGGCTTTGAAGTTGGACGCTGCTTTCATCAAGCTCTTCGAAGAAAGACATTGTAAACATATAATTGGTCAGTGAAATGTCTTCAGTTTTACAACAACAATGTCAAGGGGTTGATATAACGATGGTGATAGTAACCCATCAAGTGAATAATGACTTAATGTTTTACTATTCGTTGCCGGTTTGCCATCTTTGCTACTATTTTACTTGGAGATTTATATTTTAATAATTCAATTTTGCTTGTTACTGATGATACCGTTTGTATACAGTATTTCCCAGTCCTATTGCTGTTTTATGTTTTCGTTGTACCTATATTTACTGTTTATTACTGGCCATGTTACCACTGTCTTAATTTTGGTTCACTTGCACTCTCCTGTGATTAATGGTTAACTTAGCTGATTGTCCATTGGTTATAACACACCAGTGTATATTGTACTAACAGTACAATACATCACATTAAATAAGTAAAGTTTTTCTCACCCATTGCTGTAAAAGATGTTTGTCCCTTTGAAAGCTGAATTGTTTGCACAACAAATTATGATAATACACAATAGCTATGTCACTTGTATTTGTAGTAAACATTTTGTTGCATGTATGGTAACTATCATCACTCAGCTTCTTACTTCAAACATTCACTTTTATTATATTTTAGGGATTTAGAGAGATCATAGCTTGCTAATGTTCCAAAACGTTCTGAAGCAAGATCGGATAAAAATCATAATAACGATAATGTTATGCATTATAGCTATTTACGTTTAACCTAAGCAAACTGGTCTTATCATTTATTCATATGCTTTGTATTCAAATTTTCATATTAATACTTTACTCGATAAGTAACAGGAACGCCAATTTTATAACACTTAAAATATTTTGCGAATTATAGTAGGAAAACGAAATAAAAAATAACCAAGAGTAAACTAAAAAAAACATGGAGGAAGTTAAACTAAATTCCGGGGTATTTCATATCTAAAATGAAAGAATGTAATATATGGAAAATTACTCACAGCGTTTGATGAGTTCGTATCATTTACGAGGTCAACTTATATTTGAAATAATTTGTATGAAACCATGATGATAGTTACTATTCATGCACGAAGGTCCTTGTTTTATATATTGGATGTTTTCTTCTATTCATAATGGTACCGGAGGATCTAACAAAGATTTTTTGGTATATTTATATTGGGTGTTTTGTTTAGACCCAACGAAGGCCCTTAGTATATATTGGATGTTTACCTTCTATTTGTAGTAGTACCAGAAGTACCTACAAAGACCTTTGGTTTATATTGGATGTTTACCTTCTGTTTGTAGCAGTACCAGAAGAACCCTCTAAGACCCTTGGTATATATTGGATGTTTACCTTCTGTTTGTAGCAGTACTAGAAGAATCCAAAAAGACCCTTGATATGTATTGGATGTTTACCTTCTGTTTGTCGCAGTACCAGAAGATCCCCCAAAGACCCTTGGTATATATATTGGATGTTTACCTTCTGTTTGTAACAGTACCAGAATATCCGACAAAGACTCTTAGTTTATATATTGGATGTTTACCTTCAGTTTGTAGTAGTACTTTTGTTTGTCGCAGTACCAGAAGATCCCCCAAAGACCCTTGGTATATATATTGGATGTTTACCTTCTGTTTGTAACAGTACCAGAATATCCCACAAAGACTCTTAGTTTATATATTGGATGTTTACCTTCAGTTTGTAGTAGTACTAGAATAATCCACAAAGACCCTTGGTATATATTGGATGTTTACCTTCTGTTTGTAGCAGTACCAGAGGACCCCACAAAGACCCTTGGTATATATTGGATGTTTACCTTCTGTTTGTAGCAGTACCAGAGGACCCCACAAAGACCTTGGTATGTATTGGATGTTTACCTTCTGTTTGTAGCAGTACCAGAGGACCCACAAAGACCCTTGGTATATATTGGATGTTTACCTTCTGTTTGTAGCAGAACCAGATGATCCCTCAAAGACCCTTGGTATATATTGGATGTTTACCTTCTGTTTGTAGCAGTACCAGAAGAATCCACAAAGACCCTTGGTATATATTGGATGTTTACCTTCTGTTTGTAGCAGTACCAGATGATCCCTCAAAGACCCTTGGTATATATTGGATGTTTACCTTCTGTTTGTAGCAGTACCAGAAGATCCCTCAAAGACCCTTGGTATATATTGGATGTTTACCTTCTGTTTGTAGCAGTACCAGATGATCCCTCAAAGACCCTTGGTATATATTGGATGTTTACCTTCTGTTTGTAGCAGTACCAGAAGATCCCTCAAAGACCCTTGGTATATATTGGATGTTTACCTTCTGTTTGTAGCAGTACCAGAAGATCCCACAAAGACCCTTGGTATATATTGGATGTTTACCTTCTGTTTGTAGCAGTACCAGAAGATCCCTCAAAGACCCTTGGTATATATTGGATGTTTACCTTCTGTTTGTAGCAGTACCAGAAGACCCCACAAAGACCCTTGGTATATATTGGATGTTTACCTTCTGTTTGTAGCAGTACCAGAAGAACCCTCAAAGACCCTTGGTATATATTGGATGTTTACCTTCTGTTTGTAGCAGTACCAGAAGACCCCACAAAGACCATTGGTATATATTGGATGTTTACCTTCTGTTTGTAGCAGTACTAGAAGAATCGACAAAGACCCTTGGTATGTATTGGATGTTTACCTTCTGTTTGTATTTGTACCAGAAGAACCCACAAAGACTCTTAGTTTATATATTGGATGTTTACCTTCAGTTTGTAGTAGTACTAGAATAATCAACAAAGACCCTTAGTATATACGTTAGATGTTTACCTTCTGTTTGTACCAGTACCAGACGAACCCACAAAGACCTTTGGTTTATATTGGATGTTTACCTTCTATTTGTAGCAGTACAGAAGGTCCCACAAAGACCCTTGGTATATATTGGATGTTTACCTTCTGTTTGTAGCAGTACCACAAGATCCCACAAAGATCTTGGTATAGTATGATTTTACCTTTGTTTGTAGCAGTATGAGAATCCACAAAGACCTTGGTATATATTGGATGTTTACCTTCTGTTTGTAGCAGTACCAGAAGAATCCACAAAGACCCTTGTATATATTGGATGTTTACCTTCTGTTTGTAGCAGTACCAGAGATCCTCAAAGACCCTTGTATATATATGGATGTTTACCTTCTGTTTGTAGCAGTACCAGAAGAATCCACAAAGACCCTTGGTATATATTGGATGTTTACCTTCTGTTTGTAGCAGTACCAGAAGATCCCACAAAGACCCTTGGTATATGTATTGGATGTTTACCTTCTGTTTGTAGCAGTACCAGAAGATCCCACAAAGACCCTTGTTATATATTGGATGTTTACCTTCTGTTTGTAGCAGAACCAGATGATCCCTCAAAGACCCTTGGTATATATTGGATGTTTACCTTCTGTTTGTAGCAGTACCAGAAGTACCTACAAAGACCTTTGGTTTATATTGGATGTTTACCTTCTGTTTGTAGCAGTACCAGAAGAACCCTCTAAGACCCTTGGTATATATTGGAGGTTAACCTTCTGTTTGTAGCAGTACCAGAAGACCCCACAAAGACCCTTGGTATATATTGGATGTTTACCTTCTGTTTGTAGCAGTACCAGAAGACCCCACAAAGACCCTTGATATATATTGGATGTTTACCTTCTGTTTGTAGCAGTACCAGAAGATCCCCAAAGACCCTTGGTATATATTGGATGTTTACCTTCTGTTTGTAGCAGTACCAGAAGAATCCCTCAAAGACCCTTGGTATATATTGGATGTTTACCTTCTGTTTGTAGCAGTACTAGAAGAATCCACAAAGACCCTTGGTATATATTGGATGTTTACCTTCTGTTTGTAGCAGTACCAGAAGATCCCTCAAAGACCCTTGGTATATATTGGATGTTTACCTTCTGTTTGTAGCAGTACCAGATGATCCCACAAAGACCCTTGGTATATATTGGATGTTTACCTTCAGTTTGTAGCAGTACCAGAAGAATCCAAGACCCTTGATATTATTGGATGTTTACCTTGTTTGTAGCAGACGATATCCCCAAAGACCCTTGGTATGTATTGGATGTTTACCTTCTGTTTGTAGCAGTACCAGAAGATCCTACAAAGACCCTTGGTATATATTGGATGTTTACCTTCTGTTTGTAGCAGTACCAGAAGATCCCACAAAGACCCTTGGTATATATTGGATGTTTACCTTCTGTTTGTAGCAGTACCAGAAGAATCCCTCACAAAGACCCTTGGTATATATTGGATGTTTACCTTCAGTTTGTAGCAGTACCAGAAGATCCTCAAAGACCCTTGGTATATATTGGATGTTTACCTTCTGTTTGTAGCAGTACTAGAAGAATCCACAAAGACCCTTGGTATATATATTGGATGTTTACCTTCTGTTTGTAGCAGTACCAGATGATCCCTCAAAGACCCTTGGTATATATATTGGATGTTTACCTTCTGTTTGTAGCAGTACCAGAAGATCCCTCAAAGACCCTTGGTATATATTGGATGTTTACCTTCTGTTTGTAGCAGTACTAGAAGAATCCACAAAGACCCTTGGTATATATATTGGATGTTTACCTTCTGTTTGTAGCAGTACCAGAAGATCCCAAAGACCCTTGGTATATATTGGATGTTTACCTTCTGTTTGTAGCAGTACTAGAAGAATCCACAAAGACCCTTGATATATATTGGATGTTTACCTTCTGTTTGTAGCAGTACCAGAAGATCCCTCAAAGACCCTTGGTATATATATTGATGTTTACCTTCTGTTTGTAGCAGTACCAGAAGATCCATTGGTATATATATTGGATGTTTACCTTCTGTTTGTAGCAGTACCAGAAGATCCCTCAAAGACCCTTGTTTGTTAGCAGTGAAGTATTGGTATATATTGGATGTTTACCTTCTGTTTGTAGCAGTACCAGAAGATCCCTCAAAGACCCTTGGTATATATATTGGATGTTTACCTTCTGTTTGTAGCAGTTACCAGAAGATCCCTCAAAGACCCTTGGTATATATTAGATTTTAACCTTCTGTTTGTATATGTACCAGAAGAACCCACAAAGACTATTAGTTTATATATTGGATGTTTACCTTCAGTTTGTAGTAGTACTAGAATAATCAACAAAGACCCTTAGTATATACGTTAGATGTTTACCTTCTGTTTGTACCAGTACCAGACGAACCCACAAAGACCTTTGGTTTATATTTGGATGTTTTACCTTCTATTGTATTGTAGTACAGAATAATCAGAAAGGATGTTTAACCCACATTTATTGGATGTTTACCTTTCTGTTTGTAGCAGTACCAGAAGATCCACAAAGACCTTTGGTATATATGTAATGAGATTTTTACCTTCTGTTTGTAGCAGTACCAGAAGATCCCACAAAGACCTTTGGTATATGTAATGGATTTTTACCTTCTGTTTGTAGCAGTACCAGAAGAATCCACAAAGACCATTGGTATATATTGGATGTTTACTTTCTGTTTGTAGCAGAACCAGATGATTCCTCAGAGACCCTTGGTATATATTGGATGTTTACCTTCTGTTTGTAGCAGTACTAAAAGAATCCACAAAGACCCTTGATATGTATTGGATGTTTACCTTCTGTTTGTAGCAGTACCAGAAGATCCTACAAAGACCCTTGGTATATGTATTGGATGTTTACCTTCTGTTTGTAGCAGTACCAGAAGATCCTACAAAGACTCTTGGTTATATATTGGATGTTTACCTTCAGTTTGTAGCAGAACCAGATGATCCCTCAAAGACCCTTGGTATATATTGGATGTTTACCTTCTGTTTGTAGCAGTACCAGAAGATCCCACAAAGACCCTTGATATATATTGGATGTTTACCTTCTGTTTGTAGCAGAACCAGATGATCCCTCAAAGACCCTTGGTATATATTGGATGTTTACCTTCTGTTTGTAGCAGTACTAGAAGAATCCACAAAGACCCTTGGTATATATTGGATGTTTACCTTCTGTTTGTAGCAGAACCAGATGATCCCTCAAAGACCCTTGGTATATATTGGATGTTTACCTTCTGTTTGTAGCAGTACTAGAAGAATCCACAAAGACCCTTGATATATATTGGATGTTTACCTTCTGTTTGTCCTCTTTTTTTGCAGTACCAGAAGATCCCCAAAGACTTCTTGGTATATGTAGGATGTTTACCTTTCTTTGTTTGTAGCAGTACCAGAAGATCCTACAAAGACCCTTGGTATATGTATTGGATGTTTACCTTCTGTTTGTAGCAGTACCAGAAAATCCCACAAAGACTCTTAGTTATATATTGGATGTTTACCTTCTGTTTGTAGCAGAACCAGATGATCCCTCAAAGACCCTTGGTATATATTGGATGTTTACCTTCTGTTTGTAGCAGTACTAGAAGAATCCACAAAGACCCTTGATATATATTGGATGTTTACCTTCTGTTTGTAGCAGAACCAGATGATCCCTCAAAGACCCTTGGTATATATTGGATGTTTACCTTCTGTTTGTAGCAGAACCAGATGAACCCTCAAAGACCCTTGGTATATATTGGATGTTTACCTTCTGTTTGTAGCAGTACTAGAAGATCCCTCAAAGACCCTTGGTATATATTGGATGTTTACCTTCTGTTTGTAGCAGTACCAGAAGATCCCTCAAAGACCCTTGGTATATATTGGATGTTTACCTTCTGTTTGTAGCAGAACCAGATGATCCCTCAAAGACCCTTGGTATATATTGGATGTTTACCTTCTGTTTGTAGCAGTACTAGAAGATCCCTCAAAGACCCTTGGTATATATTGGATGTTTACCTTCTGTTTGTAGCAGTACCAGATGATCCCTCAAAGACCCTTGGTATATATATTGGATGTTTACCTTCTGTTTGTAGCAGTACTAGAAGAATCCACAAAGACCCTTGGTATATATATTGGATGTTTACCTTCTGTTTGTAGCAGTACTAGAGGAATCCACAAAGACCCTTGGTATATATTGGATGTTTACCTTCTGTTTGTAGCAGTACCAGTTGATCCCTCAAAGACCCTTGGTATATATATTGGATGTTTACCTTCTGTTTGTAGCAGTACAAGAAGATCCTACAAAGTCCATTGGTATATATATTGGATGTTTACCTTCTGTTTGTAGCAGTACTAGAAGAATCCACAAAGACCCTTGATATATATTGGATGTTTACCTTCTGTTTGTAGCAGTACCAGAAGATCCCTCAAAGACCCTTGGTATATATATTGGATGTTTACCTTCTGTTTGTAGCAGTACCAGAAGATCCAACCAGATATATACCAGAAGATCCAACAAAGACCCTTGGTATATATATTGGATGTTTACCTTCTGTTTGTAGCAGTACCAGAAGATCCCTCAAAGACCCTTGGTATATATATTGGATGTTTACCTTCTGTTTGTAGCAGTACCAGAAGATCCCTCAAAGACCCCTGATATCAATATATATTGGAATGTTTACCTTCTGTTTGTAGCAGTAACAGAGATCCCTCAAAGACCCTTGGTATTATATTTGGATAGTTTACCTTCTGTTTGTAGCAGCAGTACTAGAAGAATCCACAAAGACCCTTGGTATATATATTGGATGTTTACCTTCTGTTTGTAGCAGTACCTGAAGATCCCACAAAGACCCTTGATATATATAGGATGTTTACCTTCTGTTTGTAGCAGAACCAGATGATCCACAAAGACCCTTGGTATATATTGGATGTTTACCTTCTGTTTGTAGCAGTACTAGAAGAATCCACAAAGACCCTTGATATATATTGGATGTTTACCTTCATGTTTGTAGCAGAACCAGATGATCCCTCAGAGACCCTTGGTATGATATTGGATGTTTACCTTCTGTTTGTAGCAGTACTAGAAGAATCCAAAAAGACCCTTGATATGTATTGGATGTTTACCTTCTGTTTGTAGCAGTACCAGAAGATCCCTACCAAAGACCCGTGGTATATATATTGGATGTTTACCTTCTGTTTGTAGCAGTACCAGAAGATCCCTCAAAGACCCTTGGTATATATTTGGATGTTTACCTTCTGTTTGTAGCAGTACCAGATGATCCCTCAAAGACCCACAAAGACTTGGTATATATATTGGCCCTCAAAGGATGTTTACCTTATGTTTGTAGCAGAACCAGATGATCCCTCAAAGACCCTTTGGTATATATTTGATTGTTTACCTTCTGTTTGTAGCAGTACCAGAAGATCCCTCAAAGACCCTTGGTATATATTGGATGTTTACCTTCTGTTTGTAGCAGAACCTATAGCAGAATCCACAGAAGACCCTTGGTATATATATTGGATGTTTTACCTTCAGTTTGTAGCAGTACTGAAGAATCCACAAAGACCCTTGGTATATATTGGATGTTTACCTTCTGTTTGTAGCAGTACTAGAAGAATCCACAAAGACCCTTGATATATATTGGATGTTTACCTTCTGTTTGTAGCAGTACCAGAAGATCCCTCAAAGACCCTTGGTATATATATTGGATGTTTACCTTCTGTTTGTAGCAGTACCAGAAGATCCCTCAAAGACCCTTGGTATATATATTGGATGTTTACCTTCTGTTTGTAGCAGTACCAGAAGAATCCACAAAGACCCTTGATATATATTGGATGTTTACCTTCTGTTTGTAGCAGTACCAGATGATCCCTCAAAGACCCTTGGTGTAAATCTGATGTTTACCTTCTGTTTGTAGCAGTACCAGAAGATCCAACAAAGACCATTGGTATATATATTGGATGTTTACCTTCTGTTTGTAGCAGTACCAGAAGATCCCTCAAAGACCCTTGGTATATATTGGATGTTTACCTTCTGTTTGTAGCAGTACCAGAAAGATCCCTCAAAGACCCTTGGTATATATATTGGATGTTTACCTTCTGTTTTGTAGCAGTACCAGAAGATCCCTCAAAGACCCTTGATATATATATTGGATGTTTACCTTCTGTTTGTAGCAGTACCAGAACATCCCTCAAAGACCCTTGGTATATATAATTGGATGTTTACCTTCTGTTTGTAGCAGTACCAGAAGATCCCACAAAGACCCTTGATATATATTGATGATTTTACCTTCTGTTTGTAGCAGTAACCAGAAGATCCCTCAAAGACCCTTGGTATATATAGCTGGATGTTTACCTTCTGTTTGTAGCAGTACCAGAAGATCCAAAGACGATATATATACATTCTTTGTCTTAATAATTTGTTTTCGATTTATTACGTCTCTAGATGTAAAGGCAAACTTAAAGAACGCTATTTAGAATATCGCAGTATTCTCTTTAAAAGAGTGAAAGAAAGATTAAAAGATATGTATTTATTTGTATCTTTGTTATATATGTATGAGGAAAAAGAAAATGAACATATTTCAAATAATACCACTATATTTGTAGGTACCAGAAGATCCGCTAATACTGTATGACTGTTAATCCCGTTAACTGTACTGTATGTAGGCGCATGGTTCTTGGCTGGATAATGAGCTGAAGTGAAATAGTAAGTTAGTTTAATATAATAAGACGACAAAATACACTTTTCTTAATAATTTGTTTCGATTTATTACGTCTCTAGATGTAAAGGCAAACTTAAAGAACGCTATTTAGAATATCGCAGTATTCTTCTCTTAAAAGAGTGAAAGAAAGATTAAAAGATATGTATTTATTTGTATCTTTGTTATATATGTATGAGGGGAAAAAGAAAATGAACATATTTCATAATAATACCACTATATTTGCATAGGTGTGCCACAATATATCACGACAACCCATATAGAATTAAAGGCAACTGAAGGGTAACATTATGACGAGAGTTTTTTTTTAGAGATTAATGTTACAGAAATGGACTTACACTTCTACTGTACACATTGATAAATAGATAGTCGTACAGACGAATGAACTCAGTGTCAATATCCAAAACAGACATGCTGATCTTCGCTGGGTACCGGGATCCATCTCATCTGAAAATAGAAAAATTGTTTATAAGATATAAGATATATATTTGATAAAAGTTTCACACATTTTAAATACATTCATATATCACATCACAAACATACATATAAAAAATACAAATTAAAAGGTCAAGCCAAAAAAACCTTATGAGGCACTAAGTTGCCAATAAGTATCAGTATCACTATAAAAGGAATGTTTTTGCTAAACCACAAACAGATTCAATTAGTAAAAATTGGCCACTTCTGTTCCAATTTTACCATTATGGCAATAAGACATCAGTATTGTCATAGACTTCAGGTAGGTCATATGTCTTTATTATCGTCTTACTATAACAAAAAAGGAGATCATGACTGTATGAATATGTCAACATGGTAATTACATAGGTAACATGCCATCATTATCGTCTTATTATTACAAAAAAAGGTGATCATGTCTGTATGAATAATGTCAACACAGTAATTACATAGGTAACATGCCATCATTATCGTCTTATTATTACAAAAAAAGGTGATCATGTCTGTATGAATAATGTCAACACAGTAATTACATAGGTAACATGCCATCATTATCGTCTTATTATTACCAAAAAGGTGATCATGGCTGTATGAATATGTCAACACAGTTATTGCATAGGTAACATGCCATCATTTTCGTCTTATTATAACAAATAAGGTGATCATGGCTGTATGAATATGTCAACGCAGTAATTACATAGGTCATATGTCTTCATTATCGTCTTACCATAACAAATAAGGGTATCTTGGCTGTATGAATATTTCATCACAACAAATCAAAATCCCCAGTCTATAAGACTTATGAGACATTTAGTATATAGATAGAAAAGTTACCCTTTCAGAGCATGACTAAGTGATAAATGATAATATAAATGTCGTACTCTGCTATAATAAAGATTATCATACATGTATTACTATCGCTTTTTGATATTTTGTTGTTTTATTCTTATCAAAGAAGAAGAGGAAAATCATTTACTTGAAACTTGTGTTTTGTTTAGCATTACGGCATATTGGATTTGGAAATAGACAAATCTGTCATAACAATTACAATTATGTATAAACTACAAAACAGTTTTCATAAAATACTCATTTTAATACACAAAACAATTCATTATATAAAGCACATGTAAGATTACTGAACAAACAACCATTTTACCAAGGATTTTGTCAATGAAGGTAAAATAGAAATTATTTGAATGTAGATTTTTTTGTGAAGAATTACGATTGATATACCCCAGAGCAAACAAGGAAGTGGTCTGTTGGTTTATGAAAACAAAACCTGAGAAACCCGATTGAAAAACAAAATATGCAATGCTAAGAAAGGACCATAGTTGAGAAGAAATCAACAAATATATATGGAAAGACATCACAAGGACTATATAATAAGGGAACACATTAAGGTCATCTCTGTTGGAAAGTTAGCTGAAATGTCAAATCAAATGGAAAATGTATAAGGACGTTGGAAGAATAATTCTGGAACTGGTATGGCTATTTACTACAGGTTCGGGGACAGACGGAGTGGCAATAAGGCTATCAACATGTTTATATCCGTGATCAGTGGTGTAAAACGGCCACGGGCGACTGATGATACCGTATAGACGTGTAATGGTTATACTTACAGCCCCGGGGCGAACATGGACTACATACTATATGTCTGTAGTAAAGTACAGGGATTTTTTCTAGTAATAGTTATTTAGTTTAATATTTTTTATCTATGATTAAAATAAGAAGCTTTAACTTTTCAATGGTGGTAAAGGTTTAAAGTAAGTGATTTTTATAACTGAAGAAAAAGACCAAATAGTCTCTTCCTTTCTGATAGAGAAAAAAATACCATTCGTCGGCGGCGGAGCATATTTAAAAAAATTAAACTTCACTTTACAATAAGAATATATATCATCTCTTTTTTTAAAGGTAACTTTACTATTTCTAATTCAGTTGTATTATCATAGCCTTATTAATTGTCTCTGTAGTCGTCACCCGATTATGAATTCATTTAAAGGTGATATCGACGGTGTGACATTCTATCAAGTCAAACAACTTCACAGTTAGTGCATCAAAAGTCATATATCTTTAACATTTGTTAGATAGTTACTACACTGAGGAAACGCAGAAAGAAATCTACATAATGAGGATTCATTTAAAGCGAAAAAATCTATATTGACGATGAATATTAGAATTATCTCAGAAATAGTAAGTAAATCATCATGGGTGACAATAGTAAGACATCATAGCGTGTGTATATTTTGTGTACAAGAAAAAAGGGAAAGGCAAAATATTAATAGCTGACAATTTAAAGTCGGCATAAGATTTGAACCTTCAAGGTTTTAAACTTTCATTGTCATCCCGGACATCTATTTTAACCGACATCAGATATAAGGTTTACACAATGTAACATTTGCTTCTATATGGGAGATGGGTTGAAACATACCATGACTGTTAAATTGTTTTACAATGAAAACATACCTCAGGTTTATATATCCAATAAGAAAATCTTATTTATGCTAGAAGTCCAGGTTATCCATTTTAACCGGTTTCCTGGAGCACTCCCAATACACGGTAGGTTCTCACGCTGTGTAGCTCGGACACAACAACGGTTTGACAATAAACAAGGTATACAGTCAGCTAATTGGCCCTATTTCCAGCTGACTGACCTCTGTCCAAAATAGGAGACCTACCTATAGGGTCATTGTTATGTCATGGCTTCTGTAACGTGTTGAGTGTGTTTAGATAGTTGACTTGTGTAATGATTAGTTACCTGTGACATAATAATGCGTGGACAGGTAATAGACACAGGTGATATCTACCACTATCTAAATACTGTCATTAGCCTACATCACAGGTGTTACATACTTATTGACAAGCATTACGACACTATTATCATCATACAATGTGACTATTTTACCCAAGTTTGACCTATATTTTGATATGGTTGTTACGGAAGCCGGAGAAGATAGTTATTATTATTCCATGTAGTATGTATAAGGGATAGAGTTAAATTAAAAGTCACCTTTTACTTTGGATCTACAAAATCACGTTTTGATGCTGAATTCCATGTATTTCTGATTAATCTGTTAAGAGTCTTGGTTTTAAACGCCAATGTATCTGTAAGCTTAAGCCCCTTACCTTAATCATATTTTGATTAGTAGATATTTTATTGTGAATATGCTTTATATAAACTCGTCATCATAACTATAAAACAGACGTTCGCAAACTTTTGTTTCTTTTATATGTTTAATAAGACAGGGGGTGAAATTATCTTCACTGACCTTTTAACATATGACTTAATGATTAATGATCACCCCGGGAACATATGAAAAGCCGATTTTACGAAAACATTTTAATGATTATGAATGAAGAAATGTTTTGTTACATTTGTCGATTTTTTAAGATGCTCCACCGCCAATAGAGCTTAAATAATATTCATCATTTGGACGAAAATTTATGCTTGATCGTGTATATTTATCTAATTTACACAGAAATACATATGAAATAATTTGTTTTGCTTTTGTTATCTGCGCATTCATGATCAGTACCTTATTCCATATAGGATATATTGTCATGTATCTTTTTCGGGATGCAATTAATTATTTTAAATACTTTTATATCCATTTATCAATTTTCAATGATGGTAAAAGTGTAAAGTAAATAACTTTTGTTACTGACAAAAACACTAATTCATCTGCTCCTGTGTTTAATAGGTACATTTGTAGGTGGTGTAGCATGTTTAAGCTACACGATTAGAATACAAATGTGAATTGTCTTTCTTTGCTCTTAACATGTGTAGTTTCAAGGTATTACCATTTTGATAAATGATATTGTTTGCTGACAAATAAATTAGAAATAAAAAGAGTGATATACAACATAGTTATTTGTGTTATTTGAATTTTGCTCCAACTATACACTCTACAGTAGAAAGGAGCTATTATGCTTACAAAAGATAAATGTGTTGTGAAATAAAGATATATGACCATGACAAATGCATTTGCCATGGTCAACATAAAAGGTGGTGTACAGCACGACCCCCATATATATGCTAGGTGCCGGATCCTGACAGTTTGTCGGTGATTTCCTCTCATGGTACTCCGGGTTTCCTCTACCTTCTATAAATAGCACGCACTTAAATGACCCTAACTATTAATAGGACAAAAATAAACACAAAAAAAAAATAAAAATAGATAAAGAGAAAAGGAAAGAAAAAATACAAAGTAAAACGACTACCTACCCTAAAGAAGCTATCATTTATATCCCTAGAACACAAGTCGTGTTGTAGTGTTAACTAAACCAGACATCCGGAAACATACTGGACAAACTAATATTGAAACAAAAGCTTTTCACATCCAAATCTCCAATAAAAAAAATGGCATATTAATAAAGTATGTAATGAATCTGTTCACCAGGTGCAGGTCTGAGGGATTAAAATTAATGGAGATTCAATAGACCATAGCTGGCCACTTCCTGGTGTGCTAGCCCGCCCTCTGAGAGCTCCATCGCGTAGACAGTCATATAGAGCGGCCAGCAAACAACTCTATAACATTATCTATCTTTTGTCTTTTTAAATAGCCACAGATAGAAACCATAGGAAATATCTATATCAATATAAAAAGAATTTTAGTTTAGTTTTACTGCTAGTGACATATATAATATAATATATTGGCGCTATGGAGGGAAGCACAATTCCTTGGGAAACCCCTCAACATACGGTTGGAACCTGGCAACAATACTTCTAGGTCAAAAACGTGTGACTCAAAATTTATTGGAGACTTTAATAAATCTGTTTATCACCACATTCAAAAGGTATTTTTTATCTAGCATATCACTATATCTAGGTTACTCCAATCGTAAGTTTATGTTATCTACGTATTTGCAAGCTAAATTTAGTGCATGCCAGCTGACTGAATAGTCGGAAGAAAACCTAAGTGAAATAAAACATGCATTAAAGAACCTTCTATCAATTAGATGTTCTGAGCTGTGATAAGCGAACCAAGATACAATAGCGTATGGTGCCTTTTCTTCTGATCTCATGACACTAATGTTGCGTTTAACGGTAAAAGTATGTATATGACTATATACTTGAAAAATCAGTTTAAATGCAATTATTGTAATTTGGTCGAGGTCTATAAGCTTTGTATTTCACAATTGCCAGTGTTGTGGCACACATAGATACACACGTGGACCACAGACAAGTGATATACCGTACAAAAACTGTAACAATAACGCCATACAATACAGACACGGTATATCACATACGTAGGTATGATGAATAAATCGACGTTATACCACAACCATGTACGTACTCAGCTTGCATGTCTTTGTAAACACTTTAAAAAGGTACATTACAATAGGATTAGGCCCATAATTTCATACTACCTTTGGCTATCAAGCCTCGATACCAATGGGCTTGACATCATCACAACATTACATAACCCAAAGTGCGACATGTGCTGAGTCTAATCTTGTGTGACATTAGGCTGTACCTGTAACTCTTACAAAAACATGGACTTATTCTGTCCGACAAGTTCCATAGATACCTGTGCAGCACCTATCTCTTACAAAAACATGGACTTAATCTGTCCGACAAGTCCCATAGATAACTGTACTGCACCTATCTCTTACAAAAACATGGACTTAATGTGTCTGACCAGCCCCATATATACCTGTACAGCACCTATCTCTTACAAAAACATGGACTTTATGTGTCTGACAAGTCCCATAGATAACTGTACAGCATCTATATCTAACAAAAAACAACATGGACTTAATCTGTGTGACAAGTCGCATAGATACCTGCACAGCACCTATCTCTTACAAAAACATGGACTAAATATGTCTGACAAGTCCCATAGATACCTGTACAACACCCATCTCTTACAAAAACATGGACTTAATGTGTCTGACAAGTTTCATATATACCTGTACCGCACCTATCTCTTACAAAAACAAGGACTAAATATGTCTGACAAGTCCCATAGATACCTGTACAACACCCACCTCTTACAAAAACATGGACTTAATGTGTCTGACAAGTTTCATATATACCTGTACAGCACCTATCTCTTACAAAAACAAGGACTTTATGTGTCTGATAAGTCCCATAGATAACTGTACAGCACCTATCTCTTACAAAAACATGGACTTAATGTGTCTGATAAGTCCCATAGATAACTGTACAGCACCTATCTCTTACAAAAACATGGAATTAATGTGTCTGACAAGTCCCATAGATAACTGTACTGCACCTATCTCTTACAAAAACATGGACTTAATGTGTCTGACCAGCCCCATAGATACCTGTGCAGCACATATCTCTTACAAAAACATGGACTTTATGTGTCTGACAAGTCCCATAGGTACCTGTACAGCTACTATCTCATACAAAAACAAGACTAAATCTGTGTGACAAGTTTCATATATACCTGTACCGCACCTATCTCTTACAAGGACTAAATATGTCTGACATGTCCCTTAGATACCTGTACAGCACCTATCTCTTACACAAACATGGACTTAATGTATCT
This sequence comes from Argopecten irradians, assembly GCF_041381155.1. NCBI lineage: Eukaryota > Metazoa > Mollusca > Bivalvia > Pectinida > Pectinidae > Argopecten > Argopecten irradians. The sequence continues at coordinate 14,260,340 of NC_091137.1, read as the reverse complement.
GACAAGTCCCATAGGTACCTGTACAGCTACTATCTCTTACAAAAACAAGGACTAAATCTGTGTGACAAGTTTCATATATACATGTACCGCACCTATCTCTTACAAGGACCTAATATGTCTGACATGTCCCATAGATACCTGTACAGCTCCTATCTTCTACAAAACAAGGGCTAAATATGTCTGATAAGTCCCATAGATACCTGTACAGTACCTATCTCTTACAAAAATAAGGACTAAATCTGTCTAACAAGTTCCGTAGATACCTGTACAGCATCTATCTCTTACAAAAACAAGGACTAAATATGTCTGACAAGTCCCATCGATACCTGTACAACACCCACCTCTTACAAAAACATGGACTTAATGTGTCTGACAAGTTTCATATATACCTGTACCGCACCTATCTCTTACAAAAACAAGGACTAAATATGTCTGACATGTCCCATAGATACCTGTACAACACCTATCTCTTACAAAAACACGGACTTTATGTGTCTGACAAGTCCCATAGATAACTGTACAACACCTATCTCTTACACAAACATGGACTTAATGTATCTGACAAGTCCCATAGGTACCTGTACAGCTACTATCGCTTACAAAACAAGGACTAAATCTGTGTGACAAGTTTCATATATACATGTACCGCACCTATCTCTTACAAGGACTAAATATGTCTGACATGTCCCATAGATACCTGTACAGCACCTATCTCTTACACAAACATGGACTTAATGTATCTGACAAGTCCCATAGGTACCTGTACAGCTACTATCTCTTACATAAACAAGGACTAAATATGTCTGACATGTCCCATAGATACCTGTACAGCACCTATCTCTTACAAAAACACGGACTTTATGTGTCTGACAAGTCCCATAGATAACTGTACAGCACCTATCTCTTACAAAAACATGGAATTAATGTGTCTGACAAGTCCCATAGATAACTGTACTGCACCTATCTCTTACAAAAACATGGACTTAATGTGTCTGACCAGCCCCATAGATACCTGTGCAGCACCTATCTCTTACAAAAACATGGACTTTATGTGTCTGACAAGTCCCATAGGTACCTGTACTGCACCTATCTCTTACAAAAACACGGACTTAATGTGTCTGACAAGTCCCATAGATAACTGTACAGCACCTATCTCTTACAAAAACATGGAATTAATGTGTCTGACAAGTCCCATAGATAACTGTACTGCACCTATCTCTTACAAAAACACGGCCTTAATGTGTCTGACCAGCCCCATAGATACCTGTGCAGCACCTATCTCTTACAAAAACATGGACTTAATGTATCTGACAAGTCCCATAGGTACCTGTACAGCTACTATCTCTTACAAAAACAAGGACTAAATCTGTGTGACAAGTTTCATATATACCTGTACCGCACTTATCTCTTACAAGGACTAAATATGTCTGACATGTCCCATAGATACCTGTACAGCACCTATCTCTTACACAAACATGGACTTAATGTATCTGACAAGTCCCATAGGTACCTGTACAGCTACTATCTCTTACAAAAACAAGGACTAAATCTGTGTGACAAGTTTCATATATACCTGTACCGCACCTATCTCTTACAAGGACTAAATATGTCTGACATGCCCCATAGATACCTGTACAGCTCCTATCTTCTACAAAACAAGGGCTAAATATGTCTGACAAGTCCCATAGATACCTGTAGAGTACCTATCTCTTACAAAAATAAGGACTAAATCTGTCTGACAAGTTCCGTAGATACCTGTACAGCATCTATCTCTTACAAGGACTAAATATGTCTGACATGTCCCATAGATACCTGTACAGCTCCTATCTCTTACAAAACATACAAAACAAGGGCTAAATATGTCTGACAAGTTTCATAGATACCTGTACAGCTTCTGTCTCTTACAAAAACAAGGGCTAAACCTGTCTGACAAGTCCCATAAATAACTGTACAGTACCTATCTCTTACAAAAATAAGGACTAAATCTGTCTGACAAGTTCCGTAGATACCTGTACAGCATCCATCTCTTACAAAAACAAGGACTAAATATGTCTGACAAGTCCCATAGATACCTGTACAACACCCACCTCTTACAAAAACATGGACTTAATGTGTCTGACAAGTTTCATATCTACCTGTACCGCACCTATCTCTTACAAAAACATGGACTAAATCTGTCTGACAAGTTCCGTAGATACCTGTACAGCACATATCTTTTACAAAAACAAGGACTAAATCTGTCTGACAAGTTCCGTAGATACCTGTACAGCACATATCTTTTACAAAAACAAGGACTTAATCTGTCTGACAAGTCCCATAGATACCTTTTCAGCACATATCTTTTACAAAAACAAGGACTAAATCTGTCTGACAAGTCCCATAGATACCTGTACAGCACATATCTCTTACAAAAACAAGGACTAAATCTGTCTGACAAGTCCCATAGATACCTGTACAGCACCTATCTCTTACACAAACATGGACTTAATGTATCTGACAAGTCCCATAGGTACCTGTACAGCTACTATCTCTTAAATAAACAAGGACTAAATATGTCTGACAAGTCCCATAGATAACTGTACAGCACCTATCTCTTACAAAAACATGGAATTAATGTGTCTGACAAGTCCCATAGATAACTGTACTGCACCTATCTCTTACAAAAACATGGACTTAATGTGTCTGACCAGCCCCATAGATACATGTGCAGCACCTATCTCTTACAAAAACATGGACTTTATGTGTCTGACAAGTCCCATAGGTACCTGTACAGCACCTATCTCTTACAAAAACACGGACTTTATGTGTCTGACAAGTCCCATAGATAACTGTACAGCACCTATCTCTTACAAAAACATGGAATTAATGTGTCTGACAAGTCCCATAGATAACTGTACTGCACCTATCTCTTACAAAAACATGGACTTAATGTGTCTGACCAGCCCCATAGATACCTGTGCAGCACCTATCTCTTACAAAAACATGGACTTAATGTATCTGACAAGTCCCATAGGTACCTGTACAGCTTCTATCTCTTACAAAAACAAGGACTAAATCTGTGTGACAAGTTTCATATATACCTGTACCGCACCTATCTCTTACAAGGACTAAATATGTCTGACATGTCCCATAGATACCTGTACAGCACCTATCTTTTACACAAACATGGACTTAATGTATCTGACAAGTCCCATAGGTACCTGTACAGCTACTATCTCTTACAAAAACAAGGACTAAATCTGTGTGACAAGTTTCATATATACCTGTACCGCACCTATCTCTTACAAGGACTAAATATGTCTGACATGCCCCATAGATACCTGTACAGCTCCTATCTTCTACAAAACAAGGGCTAAATATGTCTGATAAGTCCCATAGATACCTGTACAGTACCTATCTCTTACAAAAATAAGGACTAAATCTGTCTGACAAGTTCCGTAGATACCTGTACAGCATCTATCTCTTACAAGGACTAAATATGTCTGACATGTCCCATAGATACCTGTACAGCTCCTATCTCTTACAAAACATACAAAACAAGGGCTAAATATGTCTGACAAGTTTCATAGATACCTGTACAGCTTCTGTCTCTTACAAAAACAAGGGCTAAACCTGTCTGACAAGTCCCATAAATAACTGTACAGTACCTATCTCTTACAAAAATAAGGACTAAATCTGTCTGACAAGTTCCGTAGATACCTGTACAGCATCCATCTCTTACAAAAACAAGGACTAAATATGTCTGACAAGTCCCATAGATACCTGTACAAACACCCACCTCTTACAAAAACATGGACTTAATGTGTCTGACAAGTTTCATATATACCTGTACCGCACCTATCTCTTACAAAAACAAGGACTTAATCTGTCTGACAAGTCCCATAGATACCTGTACAGCACATATCTCTTACAAAAACAAGGACTAAATCTGTCTGACAAGTTCCGTAGATACCTGTACAGCACATATCTTTTACAAAAACAAGGACTTAATCTGTCTGACAAGTCCCATAGATACCTTTTCAGCACATATCTTTTACAAAAACAAGAATTAAATCTGTCTGACAAGTCCCATAGATACCTGTACAGCACATATCTCTTACAAAAACAAGGACTAAATCTGTCTGACAAGTCCCATAGATACCTGTACAGCACATATCTCTTACAAAAACAAGGACTAAATCTGTCTGACAAGTTCCGTAGATACCTGTACAGCACATATCTTTTACAAAAACAAGGACTTAATCTGTCTGACAAGTCCCATAGATACCTGTACAGCACATATCTTTTACAAAAACAAGGACTAAATCTGTCTGACAAGTCCCATAGATACCTGTACAGCACATATCTCTTACAAAAACAAGGACTAAATCTGTCTGACAAGTCCCATAGATACCTGTACAGCACATATCTCTTACAAAAACAAGGACTTAATCTGTCTGACAAGTCCCATAGATACCTGTACAGCACATATCTTTTACAAAAACAAGGACTAAATCTGTCTGACAAGTCCCATAGATACCTGTACAGCACATATCTCTTACAAAAACAAGGACTAAATCTGTCTGACAAGTCCCATAGATACCTGTACAGCACATATCTCTTACAAAAACAAGGACTAAATCTACCTGTCAAGTCTATATACAGTATGTCATGTTTTTATCTTCATTCTTTGTTCTCATTCGATTCCATATATTCAGACCATTACATTGGCCAGCATTATTGTAAATCTATATATTAACATGTTTTACTGTATTTATATAATTATGCACTTAAAGTACATAGCTATATAAATACAGTAAAACATGTTTAAGGAAGTACAGTTATAATGTAAAGTTTAATGACGCAAATAATTAGCATTTCTTCAATTAATGTGAATTAAATTAATGAAATGTAAATACTGCAATCAATCTCTCTGAGAAAGTTAAACTAAATTCGATATAAGATGTAAGAAAAGGAATATTACATCAGATGATAAGTCATATCATTATCTGGGTTGTTTCCCCTTTCATTTTTTAAGAGTAAATTACTGTTTCCATTGAATGAAGAAAAAACTATTTTAACTAAGTACTTTACATTAAGGAGTATGTTTATTAAAAGTAAACACTATTAATACCTGTTCCGATATACACTCTGATAGCAGTGTTATGTTAGCCCTTGACCTTATTGTGTGCGACCTTTGACCTTCTTCTGTGACTGATGAAGCGTCAGACACATGTCTCGTTACCACCTGAAGGACGCCTTATATATACTGAGCATCTCGTGGACGTGTCAACAGTATGACTCAGCCAAATTTACTGCCGACAAAGTCTATATATCGTCATCTTCAATTATTTATTAATCCTTATCATTAGATTACTGGCTTGTTTGATGTAACTTGCAATAAAAGTTCTAAAACGACACCATTTAACTTCAACATTTGCAACACTAAACCTGCGTATTATTGAATTTCAATAAATAAGATATTTGAACTACAGAAGGTCACAGCGAATGCCTTGAAATGCCGTTGAAATTGTATAATATCACATTTTATGAAGATATTTTGCGAGAATTCACATAGACACGAATTAAAAGGTACCTGAGTTACATAATGCAGTGTTCTCCAGATATTTGTTGTTATCCAGCCCACTACTACAAAAACTTTATAAGCCTGACATTCACATTGAACGTATAATTACGAACCTCCCCACAGAAAGCCTGCATTATCAGAAAGCCTCCTTAAGTCAGACATTTAGCTGACCTAATATTTCGTAGTCATCGTTAAGCCGTGTTGAGGAGGAGTACAGTCTCGAGGAGACGTTGTAACTTAACTACCTAAACAGAAATAACTTTTAGAAAACCTTCCTTCATCAACTTATTACGTAAACAAACCCAACCTGAATATTTTGAATGTATGTACACCAGGGAAAAGTAGACATTAATCTTACTTATATCAAATCCATACCGTGATCATTGTCGTATTATTAACATCAAATACAGAATGTCAGCTCCATTCCATGTTTTAACACTGCACGTCTTTAATTAGCCTAGATGATTGATGGCAATATCTGGAGAATGTCATAACTGTCATAGAGTTACAATTACGGTATAATGTTGAAATGTTTATCAACATCCTCAGAAGAATTTCATTATGACAAGCCAATTTGGAAGTTGTTATTTTATTGATAGACCTGTGTTGACAAAACTTTCTACCAAGGTATCCATGATCGAATTATTCTTTTAAATATCCAGTAAGGTATGGAATACAGTATTCTATAGGGGTTGATAGCGAGCTCGACATAGCTCCATAAAAATGACTTTCCTGGTTGTTTCTGATTTGGCTGTAATAATGATTCAGTTATAACAATGAGCTAGATAATGTGATGCAGGCGTTCTGTAAAAGTTAATTATCAATAAAGTTGTCCATGCTTGATTAGGTTTTATTCAAACAATATGTGAATGTTCCCGTCTAACTAACCACACACACCATTAATTCTATCATTAAGATCCCTAAACAAAGTCTGTATATTGCTACAGCAAGTTATTCTTAGGGAAATACAAGTATATGTTCACGAATTTGTGTGACATGATAAGCACACGAAGTAAAATAAATCATTGAACACCAACGTAATTAATGTGATAAATCGACACAGAGCACTCTCTCAAACACACAGACAAAGTAAATAACACATATATACATTGTATAGGCACATAAGTTAACACTTCAGAAAACAAATATTGCTACAATGAAACTGCCCAACGCCGGCCAATTGGCATCCCAGTCCTGTAACTCCAACCGATACTCTTCGAATGTTATACCTGGCTTTAAGGTGGACACTAGATACCCATGGTTCTATATAATACAATTTAATGAAGGTCGTCCTGGGTTTCTTTCTATCGTTTTATTAACAACTTGACATTTACAAGCTGCAATAAATCTGCCGTTTTTACCTGAGTGTATTTCCAAGGAGGTACGTCATTTTCAGGTGTATGGTTTGTCTATAAACAATAGATGGCCATGGCTTAGCGGTTGAGTTTACAGTAGATGTGATAGTTCTGTCTTTATTGATAATAACTGAAATATAGGTCACATCCAGACGATCTCTGTGAGTCTCGGCGACAACCTAAGACATCCTTGATGCTGTAGTTACACTTAATAATTTCCTTCTGGGAGTATGGTTACAGTAGGTCTGTCACGTCACGGAAAGATGAAACTTACACCATTCATGGTATGACGTCAGTAGACAGGTTACCATGGTTATAACTAAATAATCTTATTCATTTTTAGGTATGATAGCCCAGTAAAAAATAAAGTTAAGCATGCCATGTATATTTGATTAGTAGGTATGTAGGTTTAATACTAAGTTTTGTTCGTGTTTAAACAATAAGGTATTAGACGAGTATCCATAGATGCTTTGGAATGGATAGCTGTTGAAGAGGTACAACGAATGATAAAAAAATCAAGGTTTTGCTGCTAAATACACTATGCTTTTTTAAAATCTAAGGGGAAAATGAGACTATGTTAGAAAGTCATAAAATTATTAATGATGCAATTACTTCATAATTGTCTTAAGTAAACGCAAAGTAATTGTTAAACAAGACTCTATCATAGATCCATGTTATATTACATCCAGCTTTAACGACATAGTAAAGCTTACCTTTATCTAACGCAGCGTAGGTAGGGCCTGATCCATTTGGAGGGTCTAGCACCTGTGTTTACTACAGGTGAAACTCTCGTGAATATACCTGTGATTAATAGTTGTGGAGCTATATAGACATCGGCGATGTCCATTTCGTCCTGACATACATATAATATATAGAGGGTCAGTCACGTAGGATACCGGATCGTGTTTATGAACTCAACGTGAACTCGATTACATGATTGACACAACCAGATTATATGCTATAGATCTATATCAATATGACGGTCACATCATTGCATTGGTTTTCATCGTAGCTTGAAAATAGGCGCGCACATACTGATATAAAAAGTTTGATTTTTATTGCTATGGCGAGAGAGAATGTACTGTGAGTATGAATAATAACTTAATCATCGTTTACGTGCACAAACTATTCTAAATTAATCACTCATTTATATATTTATGTACTTATACAGAGCAAAAATTCAAAAACACTGTAATGTGATATGAATTACTTGGCATAGAAACTCGCCTGAAAATATTTCGATATGCTATCACACTAGATAAGCACATGTCATAATTTTGCGTATAAAGTATATCGTAAAGGTCATCGTGCTAAAATGTATTTTATTTCCAGGCGCCCTGTGCATCTTGATAAGGACAAAAGTACAATGGTCATCGGTCAATTCTTTGTGTGTATTATACATTGTCCCAATGATGACTTTTATTCTATCTTTATTATCATATTTCATTCATCAAAATTTACGTTTATGCAATGTAACTGAAATTGCGGGAAAGAAAACGGATTCCTACATGAATTTGAAATTAATGTTTATCATCTAACATTAAACATAAGCGAGTACTCCCATGTTTGGTTTTCTAGTTATCAACTTATTTTGTATAGAGATCCTTTCGGAGTCAACCTACGAAACAATGGCAATTTTGTTAAATGTCAATCCTTATACTTTCATGTTTTTGCAACCAGGAAATTGATAGTATGTCCACAATAAATGGTTCATATTATAAAACGTAGTAAAATAAATCATACACACTATTTGTTAAATGTGTTCATCATGTATTCTAGGCTGACTTATAGACCCTCGACTACGGTCACATTGAACGCAGACCTGAAGGTTATGGTGTCACATTGTGGTACATTTGATGACACGAACATGGTGACATGGTAGTATTTTGTTATTGGGCACTAGATATGATAAGTTAACTGTTGTTTGGAGGTCACATTGATTCGTGTAAAACACAAAGAGTATATAACTGACGACTAATCACTCGTTTGACCTGTTGCAACACTTAACTATGGCTAATATGGACAAGTTTTAATATTGATTACTTTGAACGGTACGAAGACATTTCCGCCAATAACAATATACAAGAATAAAAAACTCACATCATCATATTCATTCAACTTTTGTTTTCACAGATTTTACTTATGTATTCCTAAAATACAATATTGTATTTTTCATTTTCTTCATAAAGGATTCCCAGGCTAATTTCCCACATCACAAGTACATACGAGGTGAGTTAATTGTTTTATATTTATAACACATCAAAGAGAAAACCAATTACATTTAAAGGGTTACAACTTGTTTCTATATCCTTTTTAATAAACAAATCCTCTCTTTTTGTACACATATTCCTAAAATAGCTTCCAAAACTTTCTATGTATGCATAAGTTCTGAACTTTTTAGCAACTTTAAACAACAATTAAGCTTTCGTTTCTTGATATGGGGAAATTTCTTAGGTGTTTTCTATGAAAACATGTCTCACTAGCCCTATTTATTATATAGACATGTTCGTAACAAATACGTTATACGTATAACTATCAATTCTTTATTTATTTTCTTGGCTTTTATCTTTATATTGCCACACAAATCCTTCTGTAGTACTCTGATGCCTCTATTGTCCCCGCTTCCTACTCACGAGCCGTCGTCTTTCTGTACTTTAGTAAGTACTATATACAAAAGAAGTGACAGTTCACTAAACCATTGACCTCTCTTTGTAATGTCGAGTGGAGTGATGGACGGCTATTTCAGGACAAACCATAGCTCCGGGATATTGTATTATCAAATAGCTGCTGAGGAGGAGAAGCCCGAACACATATGTCATTGTTCGTTTAGAATAAGTACATTTCAATGGCTATGAATGAACAAAAGCATGCAAGGCTGTGTCCTGTGTAATGCTTGGGAGACCGTTAGTGGTATATATACATGTATAGTAATAGTGGCTTGTCCAATGATCACGAAACAGATATGGATATATTCAGTGAAATTTTATTTGTTAAGCTGCTTTTAGTTATCCGTCCCATTAAAACAGAAATGTAGTTTGCTACGTTTTTAAAGATATTAAAACAGAAATAGAAAAAAAGCAAACGGGCTATACAAAGAAATGACATTCCCATTGCTAATATTTTAACCCAAACTGTAGATTCTAGACATTGAATTCTCCGTTGATGTGTTGTAGTATCCCTGATCTTGTTCTGATGGATTGGATTTGATAGTTCTCCTATCCCTTATTTCAACTAATCGAAGGTAATTTATCCCATCCACTTCCTGTATACTGACTAAGATGTTTCTCAAACAGTTGCCGACTTGAACGGAAAAAAACATGACTTGACACTAGGTAAGACTAGGTAAGAAGTCAGACTCAGTATGGCTAATCTGTAGGTTCCCGTTACTTTTAAAACAAAACGACTCTAACTTAATTTAAGTGATAGAGTGTGATCCTCAAATTGAAATTCTCATTTGAATTACAGTATTTGGCAAGTTCAAACTACTCCGTCAATTTTCTCTTGCATTAGTTAATAAGAGCTATGTATTGGTACTATTTCTTCTATGGATTGCTCCAAATTAATCAGAATTGTTTTAAAAGGTAGGCACAACACATTATACGATCATTTCCATTCACAACAACGAGTATTACATAACACAGACAACTTGAGTTTGGAATGTACTTTTTATTTATTAATATTCTATGACGGTCCACTTGTACAAGGCATGACTAGCTAGCAGATGTTATAAAACATAAACAAATATCATCGTGTTTTATCAGAAAAGTTGTTTTTATATTTCATAAAACGGACAAATAACATAAAACAACACAACTTATCATCTTATTACATAATCATGCAAAATAATATTTCATTGACTATCATTTTCATCTTTGAAAATGAAAAAAAAAAGTTTGTGCTTTCTCTTTTTTATATACTTATAAAAGGAATTCTGTTTACTCCAAAGGTATACTAAAACAAGTGAATTATTATTTTAACATTTAGTTAGATGCGATTCTTCCACCAATTAGAATTAGATCACGTAAATAGCTGGAAATAGTTTATATTTGATATACTATTTACAGGAAATTTGGGAGACAATAAGACGGGGAACAATAGCAATAGGCATTTCAATTACTTGACTCGGACAATATGGACGGCATGCGTATATCAACATATATCACAGATACATATATACAGGTAAGTAAATTGCAACTTACTGTAATTTACTTTTAACATTTAAATATGTTTTATTTTGATAACTAATTAAATGCTTCATAATGTAAAATAGCTAAAATTGTGCTAAATAAGATACCAAAGGTAAAATAGTAAAAAAATTGTATATTGTATAATTTGGGGAGAAATTGGTCCTATCTAAATATCACGACTAACAAAAAGGAAATGACTCCGCAGAGTGTATATCGTACACTACTATGTATAAGGATTTTCGTGATGATTCAAGAGAAAAAGAGCATTCCTTCGTTTGAAATATGTACTTTTCCTAGTAGTGAAAGTTATAACAATAACATAATTACATGTACATCGATACACTCCGGTGAATCTAATTTCTGAAATAAATTAATTGTTCTAAAAATTCATGAAATCGACCCGAACGAAGTAACTAATTATCACAAAAAAAAACCCCAAAAAACATCAAAATCCGATATTTGCTTATCCTTCATCCAAACCCGCACCGTTTGGTAATGAGATTCTAAAATTGATTGGCATTATAACATGGGCAATTAATTTGTTAGCATTAATTGCTATGAGATGAATGTCAATGTTTTTCTCATTCTTAAACAAAGAAATGCCGTTTTAGTGTTTTGCTTTATAAAATAATATACTGAGGGTGAATAAGTTTTATTTCGTTTTAAAACTTTCAACTAATTGGTATCAATATTAAAGTAAGAGTTATTGTTTAATATAGTACAACCACATGTACATGTATTTACTAAAATACATGATATTGTACTTTTACCACTAGGATTACAAAGCCAATTAATTTCTAGGTTAAAACATGTCCTTATTTGTAAGAAACGTGCGTTAAACTTATACACAGTTTATAAAATATAAATTCAATAACAAAAAACAGTTCAAATGTCACATATGAATAATGAATACTTACTAAAATTTACACATATTCTACAACATACATACTACAACAAGTGCTACTGTATGATAGACATATACAAGCTTTTGTGAAAGAATCATGCAGATTTTCTCGCAGGCAGTTATTGTTTTGAATATATTGATAATAAAATAATACATAGATGTGAACCAGAAGTAAAATGTGGGAATGAACGACTGTAAATATGTAAGATTCCATAAACATCACACGAACAATCAATTATTGTACAAAAACAACGAAAATCTAATTAAATCTAATACGTGGGTCCAAAAATCTCTGTACTCATAGCAAGTATGTATCGATTTGTAGTAAAATAAACATATATCAGAAAATACCTGACAGAATCTTTGGTGAAGTGGTCCATCTCTCATATACAAAATATTTACAACTCAATATTTAGAAAGAAACTTAAGACATCGTCAAGATCTCCAAAGATACGTCAGAGACAGTGGCAGTAACGGGTATATCTCTAAAGTACTACCAATAGCCAACATAATTAGCATTGGAAATTATCATTTTATCATTAGAGATATCAAATCATAATTAATTGATAACCACTTATCTTTCAAAAATATTTCTAACACATTTTTACAGCCAGCTTCCAAACGTTAGCAAAATAAATAAAATCTGATTTCAATATTGGTTTAGAAAAATATAATACCATCAAAATGAGTACAAGAAATATTCATTTTTAACCATTGAGAACTACAAAGAATTCTCAAAAGTAGGGCTGTCTGACTTTCTAAGGTTGTTTTGTTGATCTAGCCAACACGTTTTAAACTTGATTACTTGTTTTACTCCTAAGTGCAGTAAATATGTACAGTGCAAATTTAATATGATATTTACAATACACGAAATAATATATACTTGCTATTATAATTTCTACCTGTGAAAAGGAAAGTTAAAAAAATCTTCTTCATAGTTCCAGAAACTTTTCATTTTATCCCCTCATATAACCAAGTAACCAGTTAAAAATACAATTTTCCCGTGTATATGTATTGTCATTATGATCTATCAAGAGTTACATCCCCTTTATTCCACAGACATGGTCCTCTCAAGATTTGGCAAGTAATAAGAGATAGCACTTTGTGTCATTGCGTGGGGATGTAACTTATCACTGTCTTTGCATATAATTACATATGCTCGACACTTGATAAAACTACATGTATAACAAAAACATTTATATTATTTTGATTTGAATAGCTGTGGTCATGGATAAAGTCTTATTGCCTGGTAATAAAATTGATAATCAACAACAACTATGAGGTTAATTGATTACTATAAACGTACATATTACCAGTAATTTCATTGGTTTTTGACCAAAGAATTTGGCGCTAATGTATGACTACGAACATTGTATTTTCTGTATAAAATGTGAATAGCTATTAATACGAATGTGCGTATTCATCACATCGTTAAGCTGTTCAATTAAAATCTAAGCTGTTCAATTAAAATCAAGTTTACGCTAAAATCTGTTTTTGCCAAAAGAAGCACGTTTTTAGCACACATGTCTAAACCAGACAGTTTGATGTTTTATCAAGGTATGACCAACAGACCAAAGAATTAAATATGGAAGAAAATGATTTTACCCGTCAATATTTTTAGATTCTGTCCACCACATTGTCTTAGTTGACCTATCAAGTTGGTATAAGTACATCATTAATAATATAACATCAAATACAATGATTACCGGTGTCTACATTTTACACAATGTCTTTATGAAATATACTATTTCCTTATGATATCAGAATCAATTTCTATCTATTTCTTCTGATATTTCACTCTGACTAGATCTTTCTTGTATCAATAGCATTATATTATAAAAATACACCTAATCTGAACTGTTTTGATTTCCCATTCAGTAAAAGTATACATATCGGTTATTCATCTTCGAACTTGAATTCAATAACACAGAAATTTAACACCTAATTTGCAATTTGAGTATCAATATCTTAAAGAGCGACATTATGTATACGATACTCTTAAAGAGCGACATTATGTATACGATACTCTAAAAAGAATAAATATGAATCAACTTTGGTAAAAGAATAGTAATAGAAATTTTCTTATGCAATCAGTAGTGAATGGAAGAACTTTATCATTATCCAAGTCATTTCAACATAACTCCAAGCTACATATCCTAAAACATAACTAGTATGAAGGCAACAAATATATGTCTTAAGTGCTAAAAGTAGCTACCAGTTAAATAAGATATATACATGTATTTCTATTAGTGTTAACAGATTATTATGAGAATATAATTACATTAAACCAGACCTGCCTACCTAATTCTGTTGTGAAGTGTAGTTTTCCATAGTAAAAAAGTGTAGTTTTCCATATGTTAATGTGCCATCAACGTTTTAAGAAAAAATAACAACCACTTTGAGTGTTATAACACTATAATATTTAATTCATAAAGATGTTAAATTTGATTAATTATGTTTAAAGTTCTATTACCAGGCAATACCAGCCGGGGTCATTTAATGACGTTACCTCATCACGTGTGAGAATTTAGAAAGATTCTTCCATATAATATCGTTTTAAACAATAATAGAAAAAAATGTCAATCAATATATCCGTATTATGAGAAACATTTATTAAATTCTATACAAATATTGCATCTGAAGGAAATTAAAATCTTATTTCTCACAGCCATTTCTATCTATGCTTTCAATATCAGTACCTTGAGAGTACAAATTTATCTAGAAAATAACGACCCGATGTTTAATCTCAATATCATTTTGTTAATTGCCAATACAGTATATAAACAAACTGAAATGTTTAATGGTCTAGGCTTAATTCCACTCACCGTTGGTCCTTTTGCATTCACATAGAATAATTTCGTTGAGGTGTTTCAGTCAAAGAAGTATTGGTGCCTGATTACTCTTGCACTTCCCCAACGTGCAGACGTGCACAAGAGAAATTATAGAAGTGCCCATTACAAATGATTGCATACTGTGCAATATACGTAAACCTCCGAATATTTGGGAATAAGACAGATGTTTCCATGTTTCAGTAATATGTTTGATATCACAGGCTTGATTTAGTTCTTTTGCCTTCTTTTTATGCAGAATTTTACATTCGATCCAGTAACAGCCTTCCGACTGCCATTTGCATTGAAAACATGATGCTCTAATCATGGTCCTGAAAGTGTTTTGAATGCACGTATCAAAAAGGTTCAAGAAGCGTTTCAATGACATTGATGGGTGGGTGCGTTCGATAAGCATCTAGAGTTATGCCTTTCGATAGTGGCCAATATTTTTATTTACTTATTTCTCAACTTTCAAAAAACGTAGAAAAACAATTACAAAGCGTAAGGCGAAATTTACTGTGTGAAATCGTAGAAACTACGCCAAAAGCGTAGAAGTAGGCAGGTCTGCTATAGCTATTTCTAACATGTATGTAAATTGCTTCAAAGCTTGGTCAAAATTAGAAATGATCTTATCCAAACTGTTTAAAATCGGTTTTATAAGCTAATTAGGACATGAAGATATTTTACATAACCTAATAAAACCATTCCTTTTAAAATGCGCAGCTTTTTTCCGATATATTGCTAAATCTGTTAAAGAACACATCTTCATTTTCAATTTAAAACCATCCTACAAGAAAAGAAAATATGGCATTTAGCGTCAAATTTATAACAAACTTATAATAAAAACATGTCATTCCATTGCATACGTCATTATAATCCAAATTGCATAAAAGAGGTTTTAATGAAAATAATCCAGGTCTTACAGCTTTTCAACACCCTTTAATGCAACATAGGGTTTTTGTAACTGACCAAACTACATGTATTATAAAATACAAAACTTCACAGTCAAATATATATATATGTTCAGAAAATAATCATTAATCATAATATTTCTACTTTATATTAGGAATTAAAACAAATTAATTCCCATGAGAAAATTATTTAAATTCCGAGAATAGATATCAGTATTAAATTTTGTTACAATAATTACTTACCCTTTTTGCTTTTCTTTTCTGTTTTGTCTTTACCAGTGGTAGATCCTTCACCAATCAGGGCCAAACTGAGATCTTTGTAATCACCTGACACGTCGTCCTAAAAACAGGAAATTAACACTAATTTCATGGTCGTACATCTACATTTATCCCATACACATTGTATTCTATATCAAAAATTTTCTTCATGAAATAAAAAAATAACATTAAAGCAATCTACAGAGTAGTGGGAAACAAGTTGCAGATTTATTTGTTATGTAACATAAAGACATAAGGAATATGGTATTGTCAGACAACCTGCAATCACACGGAAATTATATTCAATTACTTTTCAATATATTTCATTTAGGGAATCGATATGTTTACGATATATCTAATTTTCTATTATAATTTTCACTGTACTTACAGCAATAAACATGCCCAGCGTCTGTTTGTACGCCTGTTGGAATGACTCCTTGATCTGGACCATGTCCACTTCACACCGCGACACGAGGATACGACAGAGACGGTCATCATCAGTACCTAGGCCCTTCATAGACTTGTACAGCTCGTCCGCAAAGTGAGATGGCTTGCTTCGTATACAGCGAACTGATAAAGGTAAACATGCAAATATCAACACATGGCTAAAACCTAGGCCTCTTCAAGTCTTCAAACATACATATCAAATGCTTTGCACAGTATTTTTTCTTAGGGTTGAAAATGCTGAAAAAAAATCTACTATCGGTATATTTTGCGCATTCAAAATTTTTTGGGAAAACGATGTCCGGGGAACCACAAATTCAATGTTATAAAGCTAGTTAAGGTGGTAATTTCATTGCAAAACATTCACAATAAATGCTTGACAACTTGCACAAAGAAGTGTTGTATTTAGAAGAAATAACATAATATACTATAATTGCACTGTGTTTGTTTTCTTTTATTGGCCACTGTAACGGAAACATTGGCAGTCGGCCGTACTCCGTACACATCATACATGTCAATGTCTGGAGATATTGCACATGAATAGTTATCAGAACTATTTGAAAATATCATAATCTAGTTACTTAAAATTGCGCAATTAGTTATAAGTGTGTTTGAGATCATAAACAAACTTTAAAGAGCAATCGGATAGCAGATACGTCATCCTCGATACTCCAGGGCTTCCGATCACTTACGATCTCTACACCCCTGAACTATCTCATAGTGAAATTGAAGGCAGCTCAGTGGAAAACATTTGACCAATCACAGGTTAGCAAATATTTCATTTGAAGACTACAGAGAGAGCGACGCCTAACATCAAAGCCAGAGTCAACCACAGTGTACCGTTCTACGGCTCTTTTGATGTACATCAAATGACTAAGTCACCTGTTCTATTGTCTCCAGTTTTACTATGAGATAGTCCAGGGGTGTAGAGATCGTAAGTGATCGGAACCCCTGGAATATCGAGGAAGCAGATACGTTGGCTTTCAATAATCACATCATGAGTAAACTCAACTACCTGTACGGCACCAGATCCAAGCTGATGGCTAATTATATATAACAGTACGGTTAAAAATGTCACTAACCTTGTAGCTTGTCAGTTTTGCTGTAATAATATTACAAACCACTTATTGAAAATCCTAAATATAAGGCCAGTTTAGGACTCATAAATCCCACGTGTGTTTTAACTTTTTGCACAAGACCTGCAGTCGGCACATGGTATGGCGGTTTCCTATGTAATGAGCATTGCTAGTCTATAAGGAGTTTCATATGCAATTTTACTAGAAATATGAAGATTTGTTAAAATATCTAAAATAACGAAATACTAGTCAAGTGAATGTTGATGCAATTTGAAGAATATTTGTTTTGTTTTTAAGTAGATACAGACGCATTGTTGATGATATATTGATCGGTGAAGCTAACTAGCCATTCACTTTCATGTGGATTTGGCGACAGTACTCGAGTCTATAAATAACACGACTACAGTACACTGGTAGAGCGGTAGGGGTTTATATACACGCATCGTTCTCAGTTGGGGTAGCACGGCTGTAAGGCATGGTGCAGTAGTTTTTGAAAACTTTTTAGAAAAATCATCTAATTTATGATATAATGTTTTATAATATAACTTTTCTTTATTCATTAAATTTTGATAAGTTCGTGAATTCATAAAAATGATTCAATATAAAAAAACCTCCAAACTATGAGAAAGAGAAGACATGGCGATTATTTGCCATTTCTAACTAATACTACAAAAGCCTTACCGACAGCCAGCATGCCTTTCAGTAAGTCCCCTGACATCTCACTCTTTAGAGTATCCTCAATATCTTTGTTGGCCAGTTTGGCATATTCCTGGAAGGTTGCGCGGAGCTGTGCATAAGAACGAGACACAAGAATCACATTGAAGCGAGATTCGTCTGTCCCCCATTTCTTCTCTCCTGCCTCGTGTAAAGCCTGGGCATCTTGTTTGGCCTTATTTCGGTCAAACTCTTTACTCTCATCACGGTTGGCTTGGAGACAGCTGATCAGCAAACGCTTGAAGTTACCAGATGTGTCGCCAGCGACATCAGTCTCAAGTTCTTTGCCATACTCTATGAAAAGAAACCACACAACCTTATGATTATTTCATATGATATGATATAAATATATTCTTTTTTAAACTTGTGGACATACAAAGAGTAAAAGACCTGTAATACTCACTGGTTTTATAGGACGCTTTGAAGGCTTGGATCTGGGCATTGGATCGGGTACAGATAATTTCCACTAGCACCTGCTCATCTGTACCAAGACCCTGTACAAATTGAGAATGTAGAGATGACAACAAATAGACAATTTTATACAGGCACTCAACAAATTACAGAGGATATTGGTAGTAATGTGCAGACAAAATTATAAACATTGCAGATGTTATTATGTTGTTGAGTGATGACAATATATTTGATAATAGTTCTCAATTCCATCACAAGCATGGGTATTCTTCATTGCCTTTTTCTTGATGTCACCCTCTCCCATTCTTTCTATTACACTCTGTCTATGTATAACTTAATGTAACATGATACAGATATCACTGATCTTACCTTAATGGCCTTGTTAAGGTTCATTGCATCAAAGTCTGGACTTGTCATACACAGACCACGACACAGCACCTTCAGACCTCCGCTTAGTTCACTCTCAAGTTCCTTAATCAGGTCCTGGATAAACAACAATGTGAGGATGTAATACAGTACAACTTAATTACTGATAATTTCTAGATAGTAATCTATGGTATACAATAATTATCTTTGACCTGGTGATCTTGACTTTTAATAAAATGATTTAGACTTTTTATCATTATACCCCTTAATTTTTGAATGACATTGCTTCAATAATGATACAAATATTTCATATAACCTTGGGTCCATTGTTTATCAATAGAGCAAAAAATCTAGAATCCGATAAGATGACGTTTTAATTTTCAACGATTTATCAGCAGTTAATGTATCTCTAAGTTTTTTTCCATAAAAAAGATTGACTTCTACATAAAGATAGCTTGACAACCTTTACAATTACAGAGCCCATACAGCTGTATCCAAGATAGCTTGACAACATTAACAATTACAGAGCCCATACAGCTGTATCCAAGATAGCTTGACAACATTTACAATTACAGAGCCCATACAGCTGTATCCAAGATAGCTTGACAACTTTTACAATTACAGAGCCCATACAGCTGTATCCAAGATAGCTTGACAACCTTTACAATTACAGAGCCCATACAGCTGTATCCAAGATAGCTTGACAACATTTACAATTACAGAGCCCATACAGCTGTATCCAAGATAGCTTGACAACATTTACAATTACAGAGCCCATACAGCTGTATCCAAGATAGCTTGACAACATTTACAATTACAGAGCCCATACAGCTGTATCCAAGATAGCTTGACAACATTTACAATTACAGAGCCCATACAGCTGTATCCAAGATAGCTTGACAACTTTTACAATTACAGAGCCCATACAGCTGTATCCAAGATAGCTTGACAACCTTTACAATTACAGAGCCCATACAGCTGTATCCAAGATAGCTTGACAACATTTACAATTACAGAGCCCATACAGCTGTATCCAAGATACAACATTTACAATTACAGCTTGACAACTGTATTTACACAATTACAGAGCCCATACAGCTGTATCCAAGATAGCTTGACAACCTTTACAATTACTACAGAGCCCATACAGCTGTATCCAAGATAGCTTGACAACATTTACAATTACAGAGCCCATACAGCTGTATCCAAGATAGCTTGACAACATTTACAATTACAGAGCCCATACAGCTGTATCCAAGATAGCTTGACAACCTTTACAAGTACAGAGCCCATAAAGCTGTTTCCACTAAGAACTGTAGTATAACTACACATACCTTTCCAAACATTGTTTTAAATGTTTTAACAACCTCCATCCTCTGCTCATTGGATCTGAAGCCCAGGACATTGATGATAGACTTTTCATCAGTGCCTATAAAATGCAAGCAATTACACATGTATCATCATTATTGAAAAATGTATACTTTTATATTTTTTTTACATCCATTTCTATGCACCAAAACTATACTAAACTAACATTAAAAATGTCAATTTATTTAACCATAATACCACTAGTATTATTTGTGTTGTAATGACATTGAAAAATAAGAAGAGTTATTGATAAATATAAAAAGAGTTCTTCATATGATATTCTTGTACAGGTCTTACCGTAATTACCTCCCCTTACTCCTAAAACATACTTACCAAAACCTTTCATAGCTTTCCTTAAGACTTCAGCGTCATTTTCTGCATTGAAGTTTTCTGCTGGCTTTAAGGTGGGGTCCTCCTGTAGCCAAGAGAAATGCAAAAACATTTAAATACATGTAAAGGAATTGCTTCCCTTCATTCGTTTACAGCCTAATCTCACAATTTTGATACATACATATGAATGTAGGTAAAGGACACCCTTACCTGAATATTTTCTGTCTCCATTCGTACTTGTTCATCTAATTCTTCCTCTGTCTTGTACTTAACAGCTTCAACAAAACCCTTGCCAGCTGTTGGGCGAAATCGTTTTTGTCATTTTTATGTTCTTTCTTAAAAAAGTACATCACAAGCATATTGAAATTAAAATTACCTTATATTCATTATGTTTAAATTGTTATCATGATACCTGTCAAACTTCACAAACAGACTTTGAGAGCAATTATTTAAAAACATTAATAAAAATGTCTTTTCAAAACTAAACTGATAAGCTGTTTGTGTAACTAATTAGTAATTACTCACATTTCGTGGCCCTTTCTGGGGGTGGTCCTCCCATAACTAGGGCCAAGATCACGTCACGGTAATCTGAACTGAGGTCGTCCTGGACAAAAAACATCACAGTTATTCAGATTAGTGTTTTATATCACAATAAAATCGTGTTATCTGTGTGTGGTAAAAGTGTTTACTTTGGTGAACTTCCTCATTTTGTTCATCACTAACGAAAGCTATACTACCATTACTGTATGTATACATATTTCAGTAAAATGTCTTTCAATGGTTACATCAAACAAGAAATATTTTGATTTTACCTTATAGTGACGGTTACTTACAGCTATATACTGTTGAAGTGTTTGACCGGTAAGACTTTCAAATGCTTCCTTGATCTGGACCATGTCAATTTCACATCGACTGACAACAACCCGCACCAAAGTATCATCATCGGTACCGATTCCTTTCATCGTCTTCTGTAGCTGGCGAGCAAAGTGACCAGCTTTGTTTCTAACACACCTCACTATTCATCAAATAATTAAAAATAATTAAATCAGTGTCAAAAGACAAACTAAAATCAAAATGATTTAATGATTGATTGTATGAAAATAACTTTGCACCATTCACATTGGGGGTAGCATGAATCATTTGTAGTATTTTCACGTGAAAATTAATTTATAGGCAATGTAAGTGTTTTCATGCAACTGTATTATGTTAGTCTCACAAAAAAAATATGTAACTATCAATGCCTTTCCACCTGGCCTGATAACTCCAAACACTTACTAATTAATGAGTAACTTTAAACTTAAGAAGTCTATGTATAATTAATTTTCTAGTGGAATTATCCAGTATTACATCTCCCCGACTCCTTTCCTTTACATACCTATTGTTTTCATACCACTGAGCAGGTCACCAGACATTTCACTCTTCAGCACCTCTTCAAAGTCCTTTTTAGACAGCTTGTCATATTCATCGAAGGTCGCTCGAAGCTGTGGATAACTGCGAGACACAAGAATCACATTGAAGCGAGATTCGTCTGTCCCCCACTTTTTCTCGCCTGCCTCATAGAGTGCCTTCGCATCCTGTTTTGCCTTGTTCCGGTCAACCTCCTTACTTTCGTCACGATTGGCCTGGACTTGGGACACAAGGAGGCGCTTCAGATTTCCTGACGTGTCACCGATAATGTCCTTTTCTAACTCCTTATTGTATTCTTAACAGACAAACATTCAACTTTTGTTAGAGAATAAGAAGAAAAGAAGCATCAAATCATTATATGAGTGTCCAGTTATATAACTTTAATGTTTAAAAAATCAATCTCTAAGAGTGAATTCATTGAAAATATTAGTGTTATCTTTTGGGTTAAAGAACAGTCAGACCTCTGAGTATTGAATTCAGTTGGTTAGAATCTCTTACTACTGGTTAGAATCTCTTACTACTAGGCTACTAGTGCTTTTCACATATTTGTTCTATCATGGTATTATAAAGTAATTTTATACATCAAATTGAATTAACACAGATATTTGTACATGATTTTATACCCCATATGAGAACTCAAAGAGTAAATCACTACATTCTAAAATTGGCACTGGACAAAAATCATGTTTAAGTAAGAGCTATTTTGAGTCGATACTCACCAAAAGTATCCGAATATCATTTGTATTATTTTGTAACACTCACTGGCTTTGTAGGTTTCTTTAATCATTTTGATTTGTGCGTTAGATCTTGTACACAGGATTTCTATAAGGACATCTTCATCAGTACCAAGTCCCTATGAAAGTAGAAAATTATCAAATTATATCCAAGTTAACTTTACCAAATGGTTTGGGGTTTCAAATTATTTTGTTGTATGAAATAATTAACCAGAGGTTTAACGAGTATAGCATTGATATATAAAATAAGATTTGTTGTTTTTACGTTTGATGTTCCACAGCAACAACAAAATTAACAAAAATTTCTACACAACTAAAATATAATACTGTAACAGTAATTTGATTTCCATCCTAGGAAAATTATGTTGAAATTACATGAGTTTGTGGACTTAATGAGTTAACATGAACACCAATGAATGAGAACACTAAATAAAACCTCTTTGTTAGAGTGTTACCTTGATGGCTTTGTGTAGTTGGTAAGCATCATACTCCGCAGGGGCCATCAGTAGGGACTTGCAGGTATCCAAGTAATGGCCACTTAATTCACTTTTTAATTCCTCAATTAAGTCCTGATAAAGATAGAGAAATAAAAAGGTAATAGCAATGTGTTAGAGTACATAAGGCATGTTCTAATATATAGCTTCTAAAATTTTTCACTAGTCAATGACTAAAATAGAATTGAATGCAAAAGATAATTTGTTTTTAATCTTTTTCTCTAAAACAAATATTTTCTGTTTCATACCATCAATCAAAGCAGTAAAATATGTAGATAACATATCCTAAATCAATTTTGGATTTGTCTGCCTTTGATTCATTCAGCTAAACTTGAAGAACTTTTCTTTCTAACTTTGTTATATATAAGACGTGTCTTGTAATTAGTAGACTGTTTACTTACCTTGCCAAACATTGTTTTAAAGGTCGACCTGACTTCCTGACGTTGTGGATTAGATCTGTATGCCAGCACGTTTGTTATAGCTTCTTCATCAGTTCCTGTACATAACACAAATTATAGGGTATCAGTCATGACTGAACAAATGTCAATAGATATAGAGAGTAAAAAAGTAATTTACATGTAATTATTGTAAAAACCTGATATAACTGTAACAAGAGGCCTAGAGGGCCTGTATCACTCAACTAGTTACTTAATAATTTGACATCCCCTGCTTAGTTTCAGAAACATATTCATTATTAACATGAATTGAACCAAACTGACCACTTTGATTACCACTAAATGGCCTGTACATACCTAGTCCTTTCATAGCCCCTCTCAGCACCTCTGCATCCTGTTCTGCATTGAACTTATCATAGGGCTTCACTGTACCTTCAGTCTGATAAAGGAAAGATTGGAATGAATACAAGATTTGGGATCATCAAATTATTGATATCTACCCAATCCAAAAATAATGATAATTAGATATACAGTACCATCAATTATGATGAATACATATTCATATTTAAAAATAACATACTTGTAGTAAAATATAATATACAAGACTGTATCAATACATACAACTATAAACTGTTACCTGTAAATCTTCAGTTTCCATGGCAAAGAAAGGATCTGATTTAGGTGGTGGTGGTTTTTCTTTTTCCTTTTTCTTTGGTTTGGGTTTCTCTGCTGGAGGGGGTTTCTTAAATGTTTCAATCTTTGGCTGTTTTCTCACTGAGCCTCCTATTATATGTCAATGGAGAAACATCAAATATATTACACTAGGTCCTATATCTGAACAAATAGTTATAGTGAAACATCAAATATATTACACTAGGTCCTATATCTGAACAAATAGTTATAATGGTGTCTTCATCTGCTATAGATACTACACTCTGTCCTTAACTTCATACACGATACATTTTTTGTAATGATCACATTTTTTTAATTTACTATTTGCATTAATGTTTAAATATGACTCATGACGTAAAGTATTTTAGAGCACACACAATACACAAAGTATACATATAATTACATGCACTTGCAATCTTCATATAGAATGATTTCAAAAATTCAGAAAAGTGTAGATTTATTAGGAATGATCAATGTTTACTGATAAACCCTTCATTACCCTGATATTTCCAATTATAAACAAATCATTTTCTTAGATACATGATATTGAACAAATCAACAACGTGATTAAATGGTCCCACTATTCAGTCACCACTAATCTGGTTGTCCCTCTACCAAGTCACCACTAATCTGATGGTCCCACTATCCACTCGCCACTCATCTGGTTGTCTCACTATTCAGCCACCGCTAATTTGGTTGTTCCACTATCAAGTCACAACTCATCTGGTTGTCCCACTACCCAGTCACCACTAATCTGGTGGTTCAAATATCCAGTCACCACTGATCTGGTTGTGTCACTATCCAGTCATTACTAATCTTGTGGTTCCACTATCTAGTCACCACTAATCTGGTGGTTCCACTTTTCATTCACCACTAATTTGATTGTCTTACTATCCAGTCACCACTAATCTGGTGGTCCCACAATCCAGTTACCACTAATCCAGTTGTCCCAAAAACCAGTCACCACTAATCCTATTGTCTAACTATCCAGTTACCACTAATCTGGTAGTTCCACTATCTAGTCACCACTAATCTGGTGGTGCCACTTTTCATTCACCACTAATTTGATTGTCTTACTATCCAGTCACCACTAATCTGGTTGTCCCATTATTCAGTCACCTGGCCCTGCAGGTAGGGCGTTAGAATTGTACCTGCTGCCCCTATTGCATGATCGTAAAAGGCGACTAAATTTAGGATCTTATCTTTTCTCTTCTTCCTAACTGACTTTATCTTTCCTAATGCCTCCCTTGGCACCACCTCACTTTTGGCCTTGAGTTGAGCGTTCACCCCTGTGAGGAAGGCTCTGGGTTCTGTCACCTGGCCGAGACACACCAAAGTCTATAAAAGTGGTAGTTTCTGCTCCTGCTTAGCGTTCAGCATACAGGGAGTGGGACGACTGGTTCGCCCGTTGTCAGTATAATGTGACCGGGTGGGGTGTGTTGCTTGGTGTCTTCGGCGGCATGCTTCAGTGATATAGCACTATAAAAAGGGCAACAGTTCCACTATACAAGAAGACACAACACGAACATACGCAGTCTCCCAGTACACTCACCTCGCACAACATACACGCAACACACCGCATACATGGGAGGCCGTCCTTACATGACCATAGCTGTTAATAGGACGTTAATAAATCAAACAAACAAATTATTCAGTCACCACTAATCTGGTGGTCCCACAATCCAGTTACCACTAATCCAGTTGTCCCAAAAACCAGTCACCACTAATCCTATTGTCTAACTATCCAGTTACCACTAATCTGGTAGTTCCACTATCCAGTCACCACTAATCTGGTTGTCCCATTATTCAGTCACCACTAATCTGGTTGTCTCACTACCCAGCTACCACTAATTTGGTTGTCCCACTATCCAGTCACCACTAATCTGGCTGTCCCACTATCCAGTCACCCCACATCTGGTTGCCCAACTATCCAGTCACCACTTATCTGGTGGTCCCACTATCCAGTCACCACTAATCTGATTGCTCATTATACAGTCACTACTAATCTGGTTGTCCCACTTTCCAGTCACCACTAATTTGGTTGTCATGCGATCAGAGAAAATTCTGATTAATGATAACTGCATATCAAGTTCGGTTAGAAATGATCCAGTAGTTAAAGAGGATCGAGATACATAGTATCAGTACAATATTTATTTCTTTGAAAGACACACAAGATTGATTTTCTAACTATCTTAATTAATGATTGATTGATTGATTAATAAAACTCCTCTCCAAAACAAAACAACATATTGTATTAAAACATAAATAATATTACATAGTGATACCACAATTTATGTGCCATGTACATGCATTACATATGCTATTTTAATGTGATCACCAATTGTTACATAACCAAACCTGTACTATGTTGGTAGGTATAACAGGTAGAGATACAGTAAGATGAGAAAATTAAGCTCAAATGGTTTTTAAAAATATTGGTTATTATCACTCTAAGGTCAGTGAGAAGTTTCTTTATTCCGGATTTAGTATTGATGTAGTTTTGTAACAAGAATATGAATGTAGGTTTGAATTATAGGAATGTTACTGAAGGGATATGAATGGAAAATGAAATTAAAATTTCCAATCAGTATTAATTTGATTTCAACTCGTAAGCAATCTACATAGATTCACATCACTCTATAGGAAGGTGCTCTATCAAACACAGCTCTAATCAAAAGTGAACACTCACTGTAAATGGGACATATTTTAGTGAATATTACATTGAAGCAATTACTCCATAATTATCAATTTAACAATATAGTAAAGAATGCTCTTTAACTCTGCAAGGCTAAGTTAACAGTTTCAGTCTATGTGTACAATGTATAAAATAAGTTAAATATCAATAGAAATATTAAACTTTTGTACCAACCTGATTCCATGTTTTTGACTTCCATGATGTTTTTACTCTGCATTAGACCATGTCTGATGATAAAGCCCTGCCCCCTTCCCCACTCTAACTCCCCAACCCCTCCACATATATAATAGGCAATACTTTCTACACTGCTGGGATATCCTTTTGTAAGAATGTTTTCCCAATTGTATGTTCCTTGGTATGAAATCATCAATAACCTAGCTTTACTCAACCCTTAGTTTACTGTAGTAATAAGGAACAGAGACATGCTTATACTTTGTATTTAGATGTTTATTAAATATCTGTTACCTGGAATCTGAACAATATGCATCATACATCTTGAAGTTCCTGATGTCAAATTCATCAAATTACTAAATAAATACATGTTGTCCATACAATGATCTGACACGCAGGGCATGGCAATACTAAAATGAAATTAATCTAGATAGCAGAACCATGTGAAAGTCCTAAATAGTGAAGTGTTGAATGGAGAAATTTTCTAAACAGTATAGATTAAATAGTGAAGTGTTATATGGGGATAAAAAGTTATTGGCTCTATGACATTGGTCCAGCATTTACTAATTTGTACAAAACATGTTTTTAGTAACATATATGATAATCTACACCAACATATATAATACATATAAATGGCACATAACACAAAAACGTCAGTGAACAATGTACAGAAACAAATTAAAAGGTTTCAAAAATAAAATATCAGTAACCTCACACAAAATCTCAATCATCCATACTTCTTGTCCTTGAAATCCTTAGAAAATTCTGTGACTGTAGTTGCTATATAAGAATATCACAGATTTATTTCCATCCTATCTGTATATACATTGCACATAATTTCTATAGTTGGTACCGTTACCATGTTTAAGAGATGGTCTCTCCATCTACAGGATCACAATTATATAAAACTAAGTCACAGCCTTTTCTTTTCCTGCATTAGAAAATTAGGTTTTTTAGCAGCATTAATAAATTCTGAACTGCCACAGCTAGATAAACCAGTCATGTTTCAAATGTACTGTGGAGAATCCAATTGGCAGTCAAAATGTTCTACAATATCTATTCATGCAAGAAAAAGCGCAGCAATAACATCAATTCTTACGTGGAATTCCAGGCTTTGCCATCACAACTGTAATTTTGTAGCCATCGCCTTCATCTTCAAATTTAGCCTCAAGCATCTGTATATGAATAAATAATACATATCCTAATGAGGAGATCATGATTATATCAGAGGTGCTTGATAGATATAATTGTACATGTACTATCTCTTTATTACACAGTATTGAATATCAATCATGGCAATTCTATAGTCATTTTGTAATTAAAGAGTTCCCACTATAATTTTGGACCAGATCTCTAGGCTTTTTCAAGGTAAAAGTTTTTTATATTGTTTTTTCACATTGTCACAAGGTATGTATGTGCTTATGGTAACAGAAGATAGCATTGTGCCAACAAGAGCTGTTGGAGAGCAGCAAAGCTCGCTTATTCAGTTAAACATTTATGATGACTTAAGCTTAAACAATTGAGGAAACAGAAACTTGCTCAAAAACTTTAACGTGAAATGGGACGCCAACGCTGACGCCGACGCCGGGGTGACAACATAAGCTCCCCCTATTCTTCGAATAGACGAGCTAAAATGATTTTTCCCCTATATATTCTATATATTTTTACCTTCTTTCTTTGAATTTTCCATATCTCACATTTATAAATGAATTGAAGCCAAATGTTGTTTGAAGATCATATATTTCAGTTCATAGTATTTGAGGAATTTTCCGAAGTTTCAATTTTCAAAATACCATTATTTTTGTGTACCATTAAATTTGTGTGATATCATTTCCTTATGATCTTACATGTAACAAAGAGTTTAACAAATAAGCTAGTTGCTGATCGGACACAGTTTAATATATTAAAGATTAAAGCAAGTAATACCAAACCACAATTCAAGGCTTTATCAAGGTATTTCAACAAATTTTCCTTATTTCTCAAGGTTTTCCCTATCCTGATTTTTTATTTCAATTTTCCTAACTTTTTCAAGTTTTCAAGGTTGCGTGGGAACCCTGTTATTATGATATACTGCTGAACAAAAGGTTTTTTCCCTCTCTGTTTTTTTAATGGAGTCAAAGCCTGATATGTTCTGGCTAGGTTTCAACATTTATTTGGTAATAAATCTTTCCAGCTTCATGTGAATTAGACATGTACATTATTTTAAATAAATACTATATTGGATTTGAAACTCAAAGATACAACACATTTTGAAATAAACTTAATCTTATATATAATTGATATTTTTATTCACCAAGTATACTGTTAAGCTCTACTATAAAATGCCACAGTTTAGAGAAACTTGGCTGTGTTGTGAAAAGTGGTATGGAATAGTGATTTCAAAATGGTAAGGGGTTCAAGTCATAGCAAATATAACAGTTTTGTTTTGCCGATTTCATGCAATGAGTTCACCTTAGTAGGGCAAATATGATAGCTGGTGCACCCTAGTTAAGAAAAATAACTTTTTAGAGAGAAAAGGCCTGGTTAGGGACAAACTGACTCAGCACAACTGTGAAACCATATTTTAAAAAGTGCTTGATTCAAAACTTCTTTTTTTTTCATGACAGTAAAATATATCAGACAAGCATTTGTCAAATTGGAAAAGTACAATGTGGGTATAAATGCAGAAGAAATTCTCAAATACCTTTCCCATTTGGGGTTCAGCAACTCGAAGTCTGAAGTCTTTTGTATTCTTTGCATATTCCAGCATGTGAGCGTATATGTGCATAATGTTGTCTTTGAAATCCCCTTCAACAGCAAACAATGCAAAATTAATACCACTGTCTTTACCATCAGTTGGACTTCATTGGAATATTTATGTGCATGTTATATTTTCAAAGATTGTGATAATTCAGTAAAATGTGAGTATTGGATCACCTGTACCTATATTATAAGTTAAAATAGATCTTTGCTACTGTACTTAATACCGGTACATTTAAAATCTGATACTAAAACGTTAAGTCATCATGACTGCATGACTTTCTACCTATCTATAGTTTCAATAATAACATGTAAAACATATTCTAAAATCATTTCAATAATATCACTATTCTATCTCAAGGTTTGACATATTAGGAGTCATTCTTTATCATCAACATGCTCCCCTGGTATATACTGTGCTGTATTATTGTTTGTTTATAATCATGTGATTTCAAAGATCAAATCCTTTAAACAGTATAATACACACTGACTGGGATCACATGGTCGTATGCTACTGAATATGTCACTTTCTTATATGGCTAGGAACGATTACCTCCTAGTTATGGTGAGGTTATGACTGTTAACGTTACCTTTGCCAGGGCTGACAGCATTGAGAGGAGGGTCCTGGTATATGGGGTACTCGATGGCTGGTTTAGTGGGCGGGGGCTCCACAGGCCTTGGGGGCTCAGGAGGGGGCTTCTTGTTACCAACCATTTTTTTAATATCTCCAACAGTGACATATCTACCGTCAGGGTTACATGTCTGTGGAATATACACATTACATAATTTAGTTATAATTGAGAAGGAAGATATATATCATTTATCTATAATAGTGCTTATAGTTTATTCTATACATATTCTATTTAATTCTTTTTCAATAGGATAGTGAAAAAATACAACTTCATATTACAAAACATATGTTAACATGGAAAAAAGAAACAATTAAGTATAAAACTAAGTTGAATTATCAACTTACATTAATCATGTTTTCTGTAAGGTACCCATACTGTGTTGGATATGGGGGTGGGGGAATACCTGGCCCCACCCCAGGGATATGGGGAGGAATAGCCCCTCCCCACACATTGATCTGAGTCCCAGAATAGTTTGTAGGGTTGAAGGGACCATCAGGGATTTGTTGTGCTGGAAGAAAAAATGATTCAATAAAAGTTTGTATCAGATACAGTTATAATACTGTACCATCATAAGATCAGGCACCACCATGGAAAATGAATTGAAAATTGAATGCTTATAAAAGTATGTTCTTCTCATTGTTCAAACATTTGACTGAATTTATATTGGTATCATCCAAATCCATTGTATTATGAGTTCTTGATCATATCAATTTGAAACTTTAATATGCAAATTTGACATTTCTTTTAAACCCAAGAAAACATTTTTATGATTTATGGTAATAAAATAATCCTCTATTGCTGTAGACTGATAACCTTAGTTATTACTGGTGTTCATTACTTACAAGGATATGGTCCATCAGATGCTGAGCCGAGCGTGTCAGACAACAGTGGTTCACTAGCCCAGGCCTCTCGCGGAGCCTTTGTCAGGGATTTACGTAGTGGAGACTTCCCACGAACTGGGGATTTGTTCTGTATTAAAAATCATATTCAAATTATTATGAATACATAACTTTTGGTTTGGCCAAAGTGTTTACAATAAAACATGGTTATAACAAACCTCTAGGGACAAATGATATTACTTTGTTCTAAGCATAGGTTGTTAGGGAATGAAAATGATTATATTATGAATTTATTGTAAGTGTATTAATTATTAATATAATTTACAGTTTACATGAAGTGACAAATAAGATGTGTTGAATATTAATTAACAAATCAAGATCACTGACAGTGATTCCCTGTCATGTTTGCTTTTCTCAGACACTTCAGACTTTATAATTCAAACTATTGCTGCAACAAGAATTTCAAACTAGAAGAAAATAATATCACTATACACATGTACATGTAAATACTATATATATATATGTATACCTTTCTGGTTATCTTTTTCTTCGATTTTAGTTTCAATGTAGACTCACTGTCCTGGTCTGAATCATCAAAAAATCCTCCGGAATAGTCGTCTGTGGTGGTGTCATCTGTGAGGTGCTGTGTCAGTCTACCGATGTCCTCCACGTTAAACTGCTTTGTCATCACATCGCTCTCTCGTAATCCATCTCTGAGAAATAGTTAGTTTTAATTATAGTTATATTTGTTTGCTTGTTAGATGGATTCACTAAATCGTTGATACCATAGATAGAGTTATCTAATTAAAATATCCCCATAGTACCTGGTGGGTAAACTCACAATGATTGGCTTCATAGAATACCTAAGTAATCCATTAAAAAATTCAGCAATGGGGGTTTTGTTATTGAATTTTAGTTTAGGTGGAAGAAAACAAAGATTTGAGAAAGTAACAAAATATGAAGATGTCTTCAAGATATAAATTTGAATCTATCGACACATACCTTGCCACAGCTATAGCCTTAATTGTCCTCTTGCCAGGCTTTAGGGTAAATGGTCCTATGTACTTAAAGGTTACTTCTCGTCCAGCAACTCTGCGCTGGAATGGGTTTGGTTTAGTTCCATCAGATGTGAAAAATATCTTGCATTCATTTGTCTCTGCAACATCAAAAATTACCATTTCATGCTTACAGATTTGTATAATATGAATGAATTACATTTTGTTTGTAACCAAGTACACTGTATAATGTATCTTCTTGTGTTTTTTTTCTACTTACATGGTTGTAGCCAGTATCAATTGTACCATGCATGTCTGAGGAATTAATTACAATCAATTCAAAAGCTTTTAATATGAGGATTCCATTAGGCCATTGAACAAATTGTTTTCAAAATATTTCAAGATATTTGTGTTAATTATTTTACTATGAATTTGTTGACAAATTGACATAACAAGATCAACTCTAAAGAAAGTTACTGACTTGTCATTTTAATGAATTTACATTAACTATTTACACAAAAAATTTTTGATATTTTTTCAGTGAGTTTAAGACTTATGACCTTATGACTGATTTAACAGATATTACTTCGTTTTACATATCTAAATTTAATGTTTAATATATAAAACTAAAAGCGATGCTAGCCACCGAAAACGACAACGTGGTTCTACTTTCTTAATATAGGATATTTATGATGTCACTGAAGTTCACCACTAGACAGCAAAATTATTGACTATTTTGTGAAGAATACAGAATTTCGGCAATACATTATCATGTTTTAAAATTTCAAATATACAGTATTTATAAAAACTCTGGGCAAAACATGTTCCGACGATTCAACTTACTGTTGAATTTGTATTTGTTTCCACACTTTATGCAGAAGACAAATTCCATGTCGAGTTTCGGAGGACAGCTGTACATGTCCTTTATTCTTTTGAATCCAAAAAAATTCCACACACGGGAACGTTTTGCCCCCGGATGATCATATAGTTCGTCTGTCGTATTTGTCGCCATGTTCATTCATCGTCTGTTGCTACTGGAAGCTGAAGCGCTTGCAGCGACAGCGGAAACGTATCCAGTAACCAATCAGAAACCGTGTTACATCATGTTACAGATACATTGTAAACACTATAATTGCTGCACACCAGAAAGCGGCGTGCCTCGAAGTATTTCTCATCTTTTATCTGTGCCTCGTTTTTTTTTCTGTCTCGTTTTAGTCATTTTGAAATCGACTATAGAAATCATTAATCGATTAATCGATTTTCCAGAGCAAACGAGGCGACGTCGACTAAATCGATTAATCGGAACACCACTAAATTACATGGTTGTAGCCAGTATCAATTGTACCATGCATGTCTGAGGAATTAATACAATCAATGCAAAAGCTTTTAATAGGAGGATTCCATTAGGCCGAATAAGTATAAATACATGTACTACCAGAGTTAAACATTATGTAACAAAGCGCAAAATTTTATATAAATTTAACCATTGCCTAAACTAGGGATAAAATTTAGGATCTCTAGCTACCTAGTCTTACACAACGAATCTGCTATAAAAAGTAGATCTCTCAAAGTTGATGGGTATAATGTGGCTGGTATACATCAAGGTTATAAATCTCCCTGGAAAAAAAATCATCTCGACTTCAGGACAGAAAAAAATCCTTTAAAAATACTGGTAGTACCATGTAATAGAATGTTAAAATGATGAATGAAATCATAATTGCAGGAAAACTTACCTGTGCACAATTCAATCAATGTTGATGTGTCAATTTTGTTTCCTGAAAGTCCAGGTATAGCTTTCCTGAGTGGTGTTATCACAGGAGGGCACACAGCCCCTGCACTTGGCATTTTCGCAATTTACTTCGATGTAGTCGTCTTCAGATATTTTTTCTAAAAATAATGATATGTAACATTAACACAAATCTAAATGGAATCTATTAAATTACTCTTCGACATCATACATCATTGAATAAAATTAAGTCCTCGTTAAATCACTGATAAGACAGAATCTATCGACAGAGACTCTAGTGATATTTTTCGAACAATCTGCATGTATTAACTTCTTGCCATATTTAAATAGAATATGTGTGCATAGGAAAGGAAATCTTAAACGGCATGGAGTCTGTGCTAGTCAGTCATAAACAATGATAACCTTGTTTCATTTCCAAAACAAATAGTTAATTGTATGGCTAACATATATGATATTGTTTACTGCTGTAATAAATGATAACTGCTAATATAATTACTCGATTAAGCATCTAAATTTGCTTCAGTGTTCTTAAAAGTCACATCGTCTCCCCAAAAATCTACACAGGTTACTGAAAAAGCAATCCTTATTTACATTCACAAAGGAATTAGATCACATAACAAGAAGCATTCCTGAATGAGTGATGGGAAATGTTTAGGAAACAAGTCTGAACTGCTTCTGTTACAGAGCAGGGGAATTATTTGAGTTATTCTGATTTATTCTTTGTCCTAATTATTCGTGTTATTACTCAATATAACAAACTTACCTGTACCTACCAAAATGAAAAGTAAAATATGACACTATCTCTCGTTATTATGATAATAGTCCTAAATGTTTATGGTTGTTTGTGTCGTCAAGTCGCCATGTTTTTGTACCTTACACACTAAAGAGCGCCGAACACTTGCCGGAAGTACTCCAACCGGAAATCCTTTTTACCATTCTGAAAGAATTTGGCTCAGACCTCAAGTAAGCATGGGTAACATCAATCGACGAACATCACTAAAGTGAATTGCCATCAGTGCTTGATTTATTGATGTTACACAAAACTCTGTTATTTTGTGTAGACTATGGGTTATTTCATAGATTTTTTAGTTGTAAAAATGTTTATTTACGGTGCTATCTTGCCTCTTCATGTTATTTCCTAATGCCGCCTTATATGTCGATTATGTTTTCTCCTGAGAAGCGATCATATTCGCGTTTTGATATGATGATGTTATGGCAGGTTTGATCTGTCTTGACTGTTCACTTGACTTAATGCAGCCTTAGCAAGCGTCTAGTCACTTGTTTATGTTTCTGATGTGCCAATATCAGAAACATATATACAAATTTGATATGTGTGCCTGCCATGACAAATCGCGATCGGATAGATGGATATATATTAAAAGTGGAGACTTAAGTGTATTTAAAACAGTTTTTGATTTCCCTTATGTATTTGTTCAATTTTAGTGAATGCTGGATGGAGGACATATGCATATAACCATCTCCCATCTCTCGCAGACCTTAAAAGTGTGTGCGTGTGTGGGAGGGGGGGGGTGGTATTTATGTATTGTATCAATCAAATCATATTTCCTGCCAAACTGCTTTTAGTAATGGCCATTAAATGTATATTTTCACCCAGAAATGCCAACTGAAGCCGTAGAGAGACCAATGGAAGACCTGAAGCCTGATGAGGGCTCAGCCTCCGGTACAGAATCTGACAGCAGTGATTCAATGCCAGAGCTTGAAGAAGGGGATGCCGCACAACAGAGCCAGGTATATATATATAGGAACATTGCTATTGGCTCCTAAAATAAAATAGGTCCATGGTAGCCAAGACTGGACTTATATATTTGAAGATTGCTACAAATGAACGTTGAAAAACAAACATTTTGGTATGTCATAGGAGAAAAAGCAGCAGCCAGATCAGAATATGCTCAACTGATTGAGCTACCTGGTTTTTACAGTCTTTTTTCCCCAATTGCAATGAAAAATTCCCAAATTAAATCGCTGAAAAACAAGTAAAACCCTGGAAATTGGAAATTTTCTTCTTTCCACATACAGATTAACCTAAAAACAAACTACAGTTCTGAAGTTCTGAACCTTTGATGAAATGAAATAGTTTACTGTTTTACAATATCTTATTTTCAGTAATGGGTAACTTTTTCGCAGTTAAAAATTCCCAATTTGTTACAATTTTCCCCCTAAAAATCACTGCTATGAAAATCGTAGATTGAACACTGAACATTTATTTTTTTGCTGCTAGTCATTAGACTGGTAAACCCCCAATTCTTTTTTTTAACTTTTCTGACAATTCAAATTAAAGCCAAATTCCCCAAAAATACAGTTTACCACCTAGACATTTCTTTTCCAAATAAGGTAAAAGGCCCATCCCAATTAAGTGGGGAAAAAAGCCTTATTACAATCAGCACTAGTCTGGTTGTAAAATTACAAGTCGTGGGTGTCAGACTAGTGCTTAAAGTCGCAGACTGTTGTTGATGTTCGATCCAGTCCAGTCCCACTTCACATCTGTTTCAAACTGAAACAAAAGCATTATAAAAAATAATATACCTGACCATTAAAATCTGATGTATAAGCCAACATTATTACAAGATAGTGAAAATGATACTGTTTAAGCATGATTTTTCCAAACTTCCAGTGATTAAGTAACTTTTGTTGTGTTCTTATGTCACAAGATCTTGCTTGAAACTTTTTTTTTGGATTTTTGAAAACATCTTTTTGTTCAGAATTGCGTAAAACATTACTGTGCATCCCTGTGTTGTTTGTAAAGCTGCTGTAAATCAATATTTAACCAATATAAAGATGTTTTATATAACGTTATATACTTTCTATGTTATAGCTTGCTGCAGCAGCAGGAATCACAGAAGAACTTACGAGCAAAGCGAAACAAAGTCGTAGTGAAAAGAAGGCTAGAAAGGCGATGTCTAAATTAGGTATAATTCTAATATTTTGTTACTTGATTGTATTTTGCCAGAAGTGATAGGCAACATAATATAATGGTTAAATAGTGTCATAAAAGATAATAATTGGAAAAAGTATTCTATTTTAAGCTGTTAAACATTAAGCCTGTTGATATTTTGAATCTTCAATTAATCATTTAATTGGTTCCTTTTGTCAGGCTGTGTGATATTCTACTGATCTGAAGTGCTTGTGATGATGAAAATCTTTCCCCAACTTATCGATAAATGCTGAGTCAAAAGCTGAATTTTGCCAGATTGATCTGATGCAAGCACACCAATTTCTATCTTATTCAATTGTGCATTATACTATGCAATGTCCTGACCAATTTCAATTGTTTTGTTGTAGGTTTGAAACAAGTACAAAGTGTAACCCGTGTAACAATAAGAAAGTCCAAAAACATTTTATTTGTGATCAACCGACCAGATGTGTACAAAAGCCCAGCATCAGATACCTACATTGTGTTCGGTGAAGCAAAGGTAAAACTAATGAGTGCTATAGAAGACTTTATATAGATTACCATACTTGATATTGTGATTTTTCCCAATTTGGTTTTAGCATCCTAATTTTGTTAAAATAGCTTATCTTGATTTCCAAAATGAGGGGATCAATTCAGCTTTATAAAAAAAAAAAAACCAATATGTATGCCGACTTCGAAGGTGAAAAAAATGGAATTGAGAATATTGTCTGTAATATGCCACACTACATTGAGAAAATCACCAGTAATCGATACTGATGCATTGTTGTTAACAGATTGAAGATCTGAGTCAACAAGCCCAGATGCAGGCTGCAGAAAAATTCAAGACCCCAGAAAACCCCATGAGCCTGGGTGGAGAAAGCCCAAGCACCATCGCCGAGCCTATTCAGGAGGAATCGGAAGAAGAGGGCGAGGTAAATTTTGTTTAAAAAAAAACAGATATATATAAGAATCGGTTGTATAAAGGATTTCCTACTGTGTAGTTATTGAGTGGACAAACTATTTTTATCCTAATTCTTTCTAATTTTATAATGGAATCCTTTGGTCTATGGGTGTAGTCTAAATATCAACAGATGGACTCAAACATTTTAATATCATGTGTACAAAAGCCCAGCATCAGATACCTTTTGCTGTTCAAAGGTAAAACTAATGAGTGCTATAGAAGACTTTATATAGATTACCATACTTGATATTGTGATTTTTCCCAATTTGACACATCAGGCATTGCTTTTCTTGATTTCCAAAATGAGGGGATCAATTCAGCTTTATAAAAAAAAAAAAAAAAAAACAATATGTATGCCGACTTCCGAAGGTGAAAAAAATGGAATTGAGAATATTGTCTGTAATATGCCACACTACATTGAGAAAATCACCAGTAATCGATACTGATGCATTGTTGTTAACAGATTGAAGATCTGAGTCAACAAGCCCAGATGCAGGCTGCAGAAAAATTCAAGACCCCAGAAAACCCCATGAGCCTGGGTGGAGAAAGCCCAAGCACCATCGCCGAGCCTATTCAGGAGGAATCGGAAGAAGAGGGCGAGGTAAATTTTGTTCCAAAAAAAACAGATATATATAAGAATCGGTTGTATAAAGGATTTCCTACTGTGTAGTTATTGAGTGGACAAACTATTTTTATCCTAATTCTTTCTAATTTTATAATGGAATCCTTTGGTCTATGGGTGTAGTCTAAATATCAACAGATGGACTGTTTTAATATCATTTTTGCTGTTCAGGTTTGACACATCAGGCATTGCTTTTCATGTTTATATTGAGGCAGACAATTTGTGAAATAGTTAATATTACTTTAACATACATTTGTAACCATATTCTATGAATTTTCAATATAAGTTGAATGTTATTCAACACCAAGGTCTCTTAGAACTCCTGACATTAAAGTGAATAGTCGGGCAAAGAAAACCAGTCTAAATGCGTTCATTGGCCTTCCAAAAGTTCTCGCATATTAATACGACGGTCAAGTTCTGCTTAGTTTCCCAGTTCTGACCATTAAAGTAAAGAAAAGTTGAAAGCATTGAAAGCGAGGCTGCGTGGAAATGTAACCACGGACATAGTGAGCCGAGAAAACGTTTTAGAATTCCCATACTTTAAATTAATTTCTTCGTTCGCAGACAGATTTTGACGAGAAATTATATTTTTCTATTTCATAAGAAATTATACTGGATACATTCATACCATTTTTACCAACTTTAGCCATCCTTGCCCGACTGTTCACTAGATAAGTAGATTTAAACTAGGGGAGATAATACATCCATCACTTGTCAGATGTAACTTTTCAATACTTCTACTTGAATCTCTTTGTTTTAGGTTGATGAGAGTGGCGTGGAAGCCAAGGATATTGAACTTGTTATGTCCCAAGCCAATGTATCAAGATCTAAAGCTGTCAAGGCACTTAAGAATAATAATAACGACATTGTCAATGCTATCATGGTACGTTTGAGTTCACAATATATCGTTATAGATTGATGTAAAAAAGGTTTCTATTTTGATGATGATTGTTGTGGCTGTATATTTTTACCTACTATTAACTGCTACAAGTACAATAACAGCAGAATTCGGATAGTAAATGTTTCTTTCTATATGTAACCCTGGTCAATACTAGCCGCAATATATCGCTCGGCTAGAGAGAACTTCTCTTTAGCTCGATCGGTTGAGCGTCAGACTAGTAATCAAGAGGTCTTTAGTTGGATCCCTGGCAAAGGCAGGTATTATTGTAAATCCTGCACCCTGTTACATTGGTGCCCATGTAGGGACGCGGGAATGATACTTCATGATACCTGCGAAGGAATCGTTGTGACCCCTGGAAACTCGAGGACGAGTTGATTCCTGGAGGGAAAGTATGTAACCCTGGTCAATACTATCCACAATATATTGCTCAGCTAGAGAGAACTTCTCTTTAGCTCGATGGTTGAGCATCGGACTAGTAATCAAGAGGCCCCGAGTTCGATCCCTTGCAGAGACGGGTATTAAATTAATAATAATGAATTTATTGTAAGTCCTGCACCCTGTTACATATATGAAGGATAGGTCTCTGCCAAAATTAAAACAATGAAGTAATTAGGATTCCTTCATATTTTATATTGATTAATTATGTTTATGCTGTACCTCTAATACCGTATACCCATATTTTGTCATTTCAGGAATTGACGATGTGATCCCTGCTGCCTCGATGTCCCCATGTGTATAGCTTCACACCCCATTGTGCTTGACTTGACTCTTTCATTGTGATATTTATATGTATACAGCCTAATAAAGGCATAAAACATTTTCTACCATACATCTTCTTTTTCTGGAGATTACTACAGCGCAATCCAGATTTATGTTTTAAGAACATTCCTTATAAAAGGAAATTAATAAATTTTAGTAGGAAATCTTAGAGCATTGAGAGGAAAAAATAATGGCGTGGAGGAATTTCTTAATTAAGGAATGTTGATGAAACAGGCCCTGGTCACTACAAAATAGATGTTTGTAGGATATGAAATGATATATCACTAATAACCAGACAAACAATGAAAAAAAGTTCTGAAATAACTGATATATTAGTGAATGGAAATCGATTTTCCTTTGTGGAGAACGCATTGTCAAACATTTTCAGCCATCATCTATTCAAATCACCTTTCGTCTGGTCCGTCGTCTATCTGTCTATTAACGATTCTCGCTATTTCTCGGAAAGTACTAAAGGCATCTTTTTCAAATTTGACATGTAGGTTCCCTAGGGACCTTTTTGTGCATATTTCATTTTGGGACAGATCGGTCAACAAGATGTTTGCCTGGCAGCCATCTGGAATTTTGATGGTTAAAGATTGTTAAGTTATTTCTCAGAATCAAGGATGTATATGAGAAGGATAAGTCACACTGGGTTTTTAGGGAAATACAAGGCAGGAGCTTTTGTGTTTGGGCACTGACCGTGACGTTGGGCGACGACTGATTTTCGTTTTGATATCCGCCGGCGCTGCCTTGATGTATCTTGCGGGTGCGAGGGTCACCGTCTTACTTTCTGAAGCGGGTCATCATTTCATGAGCTGTCGTACTTTTTTAACGCAATTTTTAGACATAGCCTCTATATATTCCCGTCTTAAAGCAAGTAATAAACGTTGTGAGATTTGATAAATTTTACATTGGTGTTTCGTTCGACTCGATCAGACACGTATTTGTTGAGAAAAATGTGTTTTTATTCCTGGTTCATAGGCGTCTCGCGTGGTGTTTAGTAATGTAAAGAGACGGTCACGAATCCTCCTCACTTTTAAATCCTTGTCAGAATGTACTGAAGGGATTGTTCTCAAATTTCATATCCAGGTTCCCCTAGTGCCTTAGTTTTGCATATTGCATTTTGGGACTGAACGGTGGCCGATAGGCCGCCATCTTGTATTTAGATAGTTGAAGATTGCTACCGCTATTTCTCAGAAAGTATTGAAGCGATCTCTCTCAAATTTTAAATGTAATATGTTTGAAAAGCAGAGAAAGTTACCGTTTTCCATTGTCAGACAGATCATTCTTTGGTGGGCGCCAAGATCCGTCTGTGATCTCTTGTTATAGCCGTACTACCCCAACTGAGAACGATGCCTGCATATAAACCCCTACCACTGTGCCGCTGTGTTGTATCGATGTATTGAATGAGTGTAGCTACACAGGTAAATGGTGCCAGCTCTGGCTACATTAGCTGTACCACCACTTCTACGTGTTGCACTTTAACATTTCTATAAACACAATCGTAATTGTTACAAATACCGTAAAAACTTATACGAGTGAATTCACTATATTCTGTAGGTAACCAGATCCAAGCTGATTGCTAATTATGTATAACGGTACGGTTAAAAGTTTTGCTGTAATAATATTACAAACCACATTAAAACTCGTTTTATAGGCTAAACCCCACGCGTGTTTTGACATTTTGCACACGGCCTGCAGCCGGGACATGGAATGGCCCTACGTAATGAGCATCGCTCTAGATCTATATAAGCAAGAAGCAAAGTACATATACCTACGGGTATAATACTGGCTGGTCCAGGGCAATACACTCATGTCGCCTGAGGCTGTATTGCATGGCTACTCATGCAATAAAGCCTCGTGACGTCACGGCGTCAACAAAATCTCTATTTCCTCTGTAAAATTTCAACCTTTTTTCACAAATATGACTGGTTTTACTATAAAAGATGCAAACAAGGGAATGTTTATGAAAATATCACGTTAATTTTCATGTATGGAAAATTGACTTCCAGTCGTCGATTTCTCCGAATTTATTTCAAAATGGCGGGATATTATAGCTGTAAAATTGCAATAAAACATCAAGGTATGAAAGAAAAATACTCTTTCATAAGTGGATATGAAGGATAGGGATATTCTACCCTCGGGATCACAAAATGTAGCAAAACCCTCGGCAAGCCTCGGGTTTTACTACATTTTGTGACCCTCGGGTAGAATATCCCTATCCTTCATATCCACATATGAAAGAGTCTTATAGTATTGTTCTACATTTCTTATGAAACATTTGACACAATGATCGATACGATTAAGCAGGTACAGTATGCACTCTGTACCCATACCCGAGCCAAAGTCACGCACATTAACAAATGAACTACATAACCACTGAGGAGGTAATAAAATGATTTTTAGGCAAGACAATTCACCTAAGGTAAACCACTACTGTCAGAGCGATTTGAGCACTTCAAGACAAAAGTTGCACTACTCCACGAGCAAGGGACAGGGTTCGGCATACAAGATGTTCGACTACAATGTGTAATGGCGGAC
This sequence comes from Argopecten irradians, assembly GCF_041381155.1. Taxonomy (NCBI): domain Eukaryota; kingdom Metazoa; phylum Mollusca; class Bivalvia; order Pectinida; family Pectinidae; genus Argopecten; species Argopecten irradians. The sequence goes on along the minus strand of NC_091137.1, from coordinate 14,217,407 downwards.
AGCGAGAGAGTTTGAAAGTTTCACACGCATTTCACCACCATGGGCTTTTCTAGCATATGACAGTAAAACCGACTGATCTTATTTCCATTAGAACTGTTTTTCCCGATATATGTACAAATTTTAATGTTCTCTTAGATTAAATTGTCCCTTTCAACGAAACTTTGTCAGGTGAATGAAGGTCGTATTTATTCAACTGTATATATATTTTACATTCTTGTATATGGTTCTTAGAAACTTTATTTGAGAAAACATTGACCGTACTAACCATTTTATTCTTATGGCACCGTCTCAGGTTACATGTTAAATATGTCTTGGGTACTGTAGTAAAGTAGATCTAGAGCCGTTAGGTGTTCGTTGTTACACCCTGAACAACGAGCGTTTTGACTGATTGCACGTGTGTGAATGTGAAGAGTTTTACGTACCGTGACGCTATATATAACGTTTCGGGGGCACGAGTCACGTGTGTGTGGTTCACACGCGCTTGATATAAGGGTCGGTACCCCGGTGTTGTATCCAAGCAGAGTTAAAACAAAATGGCGACTGCCTGTCCTTAGAAAACGCACAAGGGGTACATAAATTCACATAAAATATGACCCTATTACACTCTCAGGTAGTGTTGTCTGTGTCAGGAATTACCTATTGTTTTGGAATACACTAAGATGTTGTTGTCACTTTTTTTTAATTTTCTTATTGGTAATTTCTTTCATTATTGTTTCTAAATACATAGTGTCTTAATTAATCAGTACGACAATGATAGGCATGATAATAGAAACGCATAAATCATATTTTTAATGACTGTTCTGCAACGAATCGTCACAAAAATGAAAAAAAACAAAAACAAAAACAAAAAAAACAAAAAACCCAAAAAACCGAGATTGTACATGTAATATAATACACAAAGAGGACATAGATCATATTAACAAAATAATTTGAGTTTATCCTCTGGTAAATGTCTACTTCGATCTGCTTGGACTTTAGAAAAGAAAAGCATTTCGTTTGTGTACTTTTGACTGACAGCTTTTTGTATATTTAAGCATTGATACCACATTTTTTTTTTTAATTTTATCGGGCTATGAAAGACATTTTGTTTGCAAACTGTGAATCCGCGTAGAGGATTCTCACAAAAACTCGCAAACATTTTTTTTATTTCATAATTTGATGAAGTTAAAATGAAATAGTGACATCAGAACCATCTTCACATGTCAAGTCAAGATAATGTTTCGACGTGGTATCGCTTTAATTGGTAGGCGAAGGTGCATCAAAGCTTATAAGGAAGGGAGGCCCATTCTTTTTAAGGAATGCACACTTACAAGGATATTCACCCGCTTAAAATACACCCCAATTGTGCCCCATTTTTACTTGTTATGACTGTCAAATCTGAGTTAAGGAATTTGAGAGTTTTTGTTTAAAATACACCCCAATTGTGCGCCATTTTTCCTGTATATGACTGTCAGACCTGATCGAGCTAAGGGAATGGAGAGTTTTTTGTTTAAAATACACCCCAATTGTGCGCCATTTTTACCTGTATATGACTGTCAGACCTGATCGAGCTAAGGAATGGAGAGTTTTTGTTATGCATATTAGGTCATGTCATGCACATGCAAAATGTGCTAACTATCGCAGGAGACATACCGAAGGCTCTATATATCTGTATGATAGTCCACTCCAGACCTATCATTTGAGAACATGTCTTCATCAAGTGAGGATAAAAGTATTTTTCTTACTCAGAGTAATTACTCTGCCAAACAACAGTCAGATTATGATACCGATAATGTGGTAGAAGACATTTCATCACTGGGAAACAAGTATACATATTGTTAAAAAGCAGCCAGTTTATGTTAGAAATGATGAGTTTTCTGACATCACGAGCGAAGAAAGAATTGTCTATGACATGGCAAAATATAGAAAAGGAGTTAAGTGGATGCAAAAAACAAAGCAGGCTGCACAGCACCATCGGTACATTGTTGTTTAACACAAAATAATAATGAGTTAATTGTTTTGCTTTAGTCATATAACAGATGAATCTTTTATAGAAACATTTTTTAAAATAGTACGTAGAACATCCCCTGATTGACATTTTAAGTCTAGTTCACGGAAATGTGCAGGAGGACCCTTTATTGCTTTCAAATTTTAGAACTTTTTAGTCTGGCGAAAATGGAGGGGGGGGGGGGGCAACCATGAAATGTTTGCCTCTCGTCATCTGGGAAACGGGGAGGCATTTGCCCCCCCCCCCGACCCCTCCTCCACCGAACCCCACCTCCACAACCGCTTCCTACGCCCCTGTATCTACATTGCCAAGTAAAACAGCATAGTCTCTGATGAAGCTTTAGAGTATTTGATGGAATATGACAAGAAGTGAGAGGTATTTTCACCCGTTAATTATGTGTATATTATACATGTATACAGGTGTAACATGTACATTATTAAGCAAACATATTTATGTTACATAGGTCTACAATGTATAATGTAACGGTATATTTTTGCTTTGAATACATAAAAGTACACATAAAATTTTTAGATATATAGTTAGGCTGATTTTTTTAAAGTAAATCAGATGTTAAAAAGTTATATTAACTAGTGACATATAGGGGAATGTCCATTAGACGGATAGTGACTTTAACTAGGTATATATAGGGAATGTATATATTATTAGTTTTTCGCCATTTTTTCCTTATTATAAAGTCTATTATATTAGGCCATTTTTTAAAAGCCTAATTATATTGGCAGGTTTAGCGGAATAGTACATAATATCATGACAATGAAAATAATATATTGGTAGAGAAAGCAAGTATAAAACCATATTATATAATGAAAACCCTTCTTTATGGCTATTACAAAAAAACCTGTACAGTATAGGATTATTTACACTTAGAAAACTCTTCACAAAACTTTTGCATACGTTTCAACGTTTGTTAGATTAACACAGTAATCAGGAACCTGTAGTCGATAAATTTGTGTTTTCAGTCGATAGTAGATATGTCCATTAGACAGATGAGATTTCCTTCGATCGGATGTTTGGAATGTTCACGCGTCGCGCATGCACATAGGGTTGTTTACACTCGCCGAAAGATAATAATATGAAATTAGTGACTAGGTCGGTCCTATTTATTTTCAGTTTTTCTCCATTTTGAACAAAATTGTTATACAAACTTTTAAATATTGTTATTAACACACAAAGTACACAACTTTTACAATTAATTTTAGTCCTATAATTCTTTTTATCTTTTATTACATGATTTTTTAGAGATTTAGTCCCTTTAAAGGAATGGACACTTACAATACACCCCAAAATACACCCCAATTGTGCCGCCATTTTTCCTGTATATGACTGTCAGACCTGATCGAGCTAAGGAACGGAGAGTTTTTGTTATGCATATTAGGTCATGTCATGCACATGCAAAATGTGCTAACTATCGCAGGAGACATACTGAAGGCTCTATATCTGTATGATAGTCCACTCCAGACCTATCATTTGAGAACATGTCTTCATCAAGTGAGGATAAAGTATTTTTCTTACTCAGAGTAATTACTCTGCCAAACAACAGTCAGATTATGATACCGATAATGTGGTAGAAGACATTTCATCACTGGGAAACAAGTATAAATATTGTTAAAAAGCAGCCTGTTTATGTTAGAAATGATGAGTTTTCTGACATCAGCGAAGAAGAATTGTCTATGACATGGCAAAATATAGAAAAGGAGTTAAGTGGATGCAAAAAACAAAGCAGATTTAAGATTCCAAAATCTGACATGGAAATGAGCAGTCTAAAATGTAAAAGGTAAGTAAATTAATTGCTTTTATTGATAATAAATCCAGTATGATGTTGTATACCTAATCTAACTAAAAATACACAAAAGTGGGTTCTGAATAAAACCTTGTCAGGGATCAATCTAGCTCTGATTCACTACCGTTTATGGGTAGATTCCGCTCAAGGAATGAATTCCCCTCACCTAAAATCCCCCTGAAGATTTAAAAATTCCCCTTTGTGAAGCTAAAACATGACCATTTTTGTGACACAATTTCACTTGTGACTTATTTTTCATTATTATTTTTAGACTTTTGTTTGCAAATTTCTTCATATTTATCATACAGCTACTGTATCTTTTGTGATCAACTCAAACTCTTTAAAACCTTGCTTTACTAAATCTCACAAAAAATCAGTTGTTTTACAGCACTATTTTGTCAAATGAATATAGTTTTGAACCAAAATAAGAAAAAGTAAAATTCCCCAATATTTCTTCAAATTTTCCCCTTTTTTGCAAAAGGGTAGCTTCCTCCAAATCCTAGATTGATCCTTGCTTGTGTAGTGGGATATATCCTTACACATTGTATACGGTTGGCAAGTTTGCTTAATAGGTTAATAATGGCGATATTTTTTTGTCTAGATTTCTATAATAACATTCTACATTTCAAGGTATAAATTTAATTTCATAGCAGTGAACGGAATCTAATAAGATTTTTTTTATATATCAGATTTGCAGCCAACACTATGAATAAAATCCAATGGGTTGTTAAAACTTTTAAAGAATGGCAAACTGACAGGAATGAAATGGCAAAGACTATGAACATCAGTCCAGTCCTAGTGGAACTAGAAAATATGACATGGGATGAGCTGAACTGTTCGATTTCGCGCTTTATTTGTGAACCAAAGAAAGTCGATGGATCCGACTACCCAGCTGATACTATTTACACAATCGTAATTTGTTTACAGCTGCACTTGGATACTTTGGATAAAAGTTATAAATTTCTAAGCGACACTTCGTTTAGTCAAATAAAAAAACACTCTGGATAATGTCACGAAAGAAAAGTCACAGCAACATTTTGGAGGACCAAACAATCAAGCACTGCCTATTTCTGACGTTGAAGAGGATATCATGTGGTCTCAGGGTGTGCTTGGCTTGGATACTCCAGAAAAGTTAGTCAGAACTTTAGTGTATTTAATGGGATTGAACTTTGCTTTGCGTGGTGGACAGGAACACCGGAATCTGCGTAGAGGGAATACAAACTAGCCAACCTTTAGACAGACACAAACTAGCTAATGTTGTCTGATCGCTGTGTTTTGGCATTGCATACAAAATATCGTGGTCTTTGTCCATCTAATGTCGCAAGTAAATCGGAAGCTTTTTATTTACGTCCCCTGCAAAAACCATCTGCATCAGTGTGGTATACTAACCAACCTTTAGGCAGACACAAACTAGCTAATGTTGTTTCTTGTTTGTGCAAAGAAGCTGGACTTTCAGGGCATCGCACAAACCATTCTCTTCGTGCGTCTGCAGCAACGCGCCTCTATTACGGCGGGGGTTGATGAACAATTAATTTCGGAGGTAACAGGACACTGCCATTAGGAGTTATAAGAGGACAACTGCCGCACAAAAACGGTCTGTGAGTACCATTATTCAAGGACAATCAGAAACTGCCAACAAAGTTTCAAAATTTGAAGAGTCTAGCACAAATGACACTAAAGGTAAACGTATTGAGGTGACAGTGAATGGCAATGTTAAATAAAATTCATAGAAAATTGTGAATGTTGATGTAAAATAACAACACTGGAAATATAATAAACAAAATTTGTTGGGATATTTTTGTTTTCTTGTATCTTTGTTCATTACAACGCTCCATTCCTGAAAAAGAAAAGAGAGTTAAGGATTATCTCATAGGTGTATTTTAATCATATTTTCAGACTACTTGATAAATATGTTTAAACGTACGATTCCACTGATTTTACAGCGGAAAAATCAATACGCAACGTCTATGTCTTTATTGCGACGTCACGATAACGTCGGATTTTTGGCGCCATTCATAGATGTTTTTTTCATAGAGGCATGAAGATAAATAATCGCCAATCAGAAAGTCGGATTAAGTGAAATAAAGAAAATATTTATAAATAATTATATAATCTTTTAAAAACGTGACCTGTGATATTAAGGAATAAGTGTTATATACGTGTAAACGGAGATTCTCCTCCCATCAGAACACAAGGACGGTTGCATTCCTTGTTATAGGTCAATTTGGTTTTGTCAAGATCATTTTTGCAAAAACAATATTTTCCGACCTACAATATAGTGTATACAATATATTTTTAGCTTTAAAGATAAATATAAATAGTTTTGATATAGCTTAATGATGCTACCGCTGACAAATGGTACGTTTTCACTATCAAAAACAGGAGTAGACGATTTAGTAATTTTCTTCAGTTACAAAAGTTACTTACTTTACACCATTACCACCATTAGAAGTTTGAGCTTCTAATTTTACTTCAAGTTAAAATCACAAAAACATAATTAATTGCATCCCGAAAAAAATTCCGTGGCAGTATATCCTATATGGAATGAAGTAATGATATCGTACGCATCAAAGGCAAAATGAATTATTCTATGTTATTTTTGTGTTAATTATATATTTATATTATACGATTAAACACTAATTGTTGTTCAAGTGATGGATATCATTTATGCTCTGTCGGCTTACATCCGGGCCATTTAGAGTGATTTGCATAAGTTTTATATCTTGTTTCGCAATCGCACCGTATGGTAATGATACCCGAACTAGGTATCCCCTGAAGCGAGAGTGAGAAAATCAGGATTTGTACAGAGTTTAGGTTGTTGCTTTTATCTGCATTTTGAGATGTTTTTGGATATCGACGTTAGGTACACGCGTTTCCGAATATATCAACCACACAATGATATATAAATGGTTTTCGAGAAATGTCGCAAAGAAACTTTACATATGTAAACATGCCACCATACCAAGGGAGGTACCGACGTAAATCGCCTGTCGTTAGAACAGGTGCTGGAAAAGAACTTTCCATCGCCATAAATACATAATGTAGAACTACATTACTCTATTATGATATATTAGGGTAAGAAAAAGAAAAATACTTTTCAGTCCCATCTATTTATGTTATGGGAGCAAAGTTAAATCTCGGTGGTGTTCGGCTCATAGCTGATATTTTGATTATATAGATAATGTTTTCTTGATGAATATTCATATATACTTTAATTAATATATAAAGCCTGATGACATATAACGTCAGCAAATTTCCAGACAATATGTATAATCTATATATAGATATGTCACCATTTGGAAGTAAAAAATAGAATGTTGAGAAAGACTTGATTGTTTTACTTAGTTTAGACATTATTTTGAGTTGTCGTAAAAACTTTAAAATACAAAACATGTTGTATAAGGTAGCAGTATACAGTAAGACCGAATGGCCCATGGGTGAGGAATTTCATTAAGCAGAAAGCCCTGTTTTATTACATGCATAACAAATTAAAAAATGTAAATGTCCTAAAATTGGTGAATTCAATCTAGAGAATTATATGCAGGCTTCACTCGTTTGCATAAAGAAATTCAACAAAATGGGTTCGAGATTAACGGTTTAGAGGGTATCCGAATATAAGCGTCTAAGATGGAAAAACTGAAAACTACTGTAGCAGCAGAAATTGATAGCCGCGGTACGAGGTAAGATTGCTCAAAAGTTTAATGCAATACCTATGTCGAAATAGGCTCAGTTCCGCTATCACGGCAGTGATGCTTGGTTTTAAACTGTGTTCAAGAAAAAAAAATCCTATAGAGGGGGTGTAATTTTGGGTTAAAAATCCCAATTTTTTGCATTAAAAAATGGGCTAACATGGTTTTTACAGGCTCACAAAATCATAATAAGCATACCTGTCCACAAATGAACTCTGCATAACAATTGCAAATGTTGTGTAGATTAAAAAAAAATATATACTTTCATTGCTAACATCCCAGGATGGTAGCTATTAGAATCGGTCGCTTTGCCTGCCATATTTTTGGGATTTCACATGGTTATAAATAGTCTGTTCACTTTGATTGGCTGGCCAAATCGATTTACGTGTGTTGATGGGTTACTTGTTGTTGAAGATTTCATGTGTGTAAGGGGTACCAGTGGGGAAATTAACCCAGAGAAGTCCGAATGTTTTTTTTGGTTATCGGACATTATTCTCAGAAATTCTCAGATACTTATCTTCTGTACCAATTGGCAATTGACAATAATTAATGATAAATTTAGTCAAAACGCATGCAATTGGAATTAATTGAAAATCTTTTGTATCATAGTTCAAAAATCTTTCATGGCGAAAGCAGTCCGTGTTATTGTGTGCTATCTATCCATGGAGTCAAAGGCACTTGTCCACTCCAGGTAAAGACATGTAACGCGACACACGTTCAATCTACCTCCTACCTGTTTATCATCCATCAGTATTGTACACCACTATCACAAATTACTTACCTAACTTGGGGTTCACAGCAAACTGAAATATCATTGCCTCTAAGTTCTGTTATATTTTGTTCTAAAATCAAAATTCCACACAAGTGAATAAAACGAAAAGAATAAACTCATTATTATTTATTCAATACTTAACCTTATTAACCTATTATCGAAAGCTATAAATCAAATTGTAAAATCAGAATGCTTTTAATATTTTTTATGTTTTATTTTCTGACATTGTATTTTGTTTCAAATACGAGAAACTGCAAAATTTGTAAGAATACGTAACTGATAAATATATCGCGTCAATGGAAATAAAAAAACAACAACTTCAAAAACGTTTTCTTGTCTTTACCAATTTTTGATAATTTGCCTTATTTTGCATTCACAAAAACGACGGTACTTTACTCCATGCAAATCGACACAGACGTTTAATGTATGGTAATACACGTACATTCGATCGCGAAATTGGATCCTCCTTTACACCATAGATGGAATTTGACATTTTATCAAGAAAATAACACCGTGTATGTAATAAGTGCCTATCCTAAACCGGAAGTATATATCTCTGTTAACTGTAAAGGCTCAGTGATTAACTGTGATCTTTATAGGTTTTACCTTAATTGGTATTATAGTCTATTATTCATAATTTGAATACCTCACTATTGATTTGATTTCAACTTAGGATATAATCATATTTTCTGCTATTTACAACACTAAAATAAAGCAGTATTACGATCGGATCAATTTCTCTTATCCGGTAAAAGCTCTTCCAAGAAAAAAGCGATACGTGTTCGGCTATAAATATTGAACAACAAGGGAATGTATTGATATAAATATGAAACGTATAGAAAATGTGAAAAGGGTTCTTTCTGTTGAATGTAAAATACATTTTATAAAATGATAAAGTATCGACATTATGATGGGGCTATGGAGTTTTGTAATATATTATTTAAGGTATATAAGATGTTTTTTGGTTTTGTTGTGTTTTTTTTAAATATTTTTTTTAATATTTTTTTTTATTTTACTTTTGTTTTTGATTGTTTTTTATATTTGTTTTGTTTTGCTTTTGTTTGATTTCCCGTAAATTTTGGTTATTATGAATTGCTAATAATTACGAAAAAACACCTTTGAAATATTCTTGAAATAGTTCACGATTTTTAGGGCCGTTTATGTGTTGTTGTGATGATATATAACAGACATAAGGTAGATTTATAGTACAGAATGGTACTGTGTAGTTATAATATTCGCAGGGGTTATACTTTTGCTACATTCGCGGATGCTTCCAAATTCGCGAAAGTTAATACCTCGCGAAATTGATCAAATTAATGGCTTAACATATTTTAGCTTGTCGTATGAATGATTGTTTTTCTTGTGTTATATCATTTAAATATGCATTCTTTAAAACTACTCTAGAAAATATTCCTTCGAAAATGATCACAGCGAATTGTGGCGTTCAACCATCGTGATTGACTTTTACGATAACTTGTAATTACCAATGTATTATAAATAAAATACTTTACAATATATACACGGTAAGTGTAATAGGTGAGTGATAAGTACTCTCATATATGTTTATATCAGTATCCGTAAGGACACTTGAGAAGAAGCACAGACAGGACAGAAAATATAAACATGCATCCAGCAAAATAGATGGTTGTCTAGCCTTCCACCGGATGTAATATCGGGCTTTAATAATGGATGACTCTAAAAATACTGATTAGTTTAAACATATTTTATTGACATAAAATGACAAAAGGATAAGTCATTAAGTTTTACCAACTTATATGCGACTTCTCCTGAAATATAGAAAATATAAACATACATAAATGAATAGTCACGTGATTACATGGAACAAAATAGTATGAATTCACATAAAACACCAAGAACATTAAACTAGTAAGAGAGAGGGAGAAAGATAGAGATTAGTCCCTACTATTAGTATTCGTGTGATACCATTATAATATATAAAACAAGCGATGAAAAATGGGAAAAAAAATCTTGACAACTTGTAATGATATAGGAAATAAGTAAGAGAGCGAAAGAGAGAGGGGGAGAGAGAGTGTGAAAGAGAGAGAGATAGAAAGAGAGAAAAAAGATAGATGAAGAGAGAGAGAGTCGATCAATCAAATCTACCCGTTCTTACCAGGAATTGCTGTACAGCTTTTGCAATTTTCATGTTATTAATGATTGAAATGTTAAGATCACCTTTGCATAGAATATCAATGTTAATGGCGCCTTCGTACCACGATAAATCAGTGTTGAGAAGTGCTCGATGATTGGCATACAAAGGGCAAACAATAAAGAAGTGATAGCTGTCCTCACAGGGATGTCCACACTGACAATATGCAGAATCGGTAAGATTTGCTCTAAAAAGGTCATATTTTAGGGAACTTGCTCGGTTTCTTAGACGACAATGGAGGATATTAAGTTTTCTTGGTCCATATGTTGCAAAAGGAAAATTAAAGTTTGAATTTGTTTTCAGGGATTTCATCATATTGAGTTTAAAAGAATTTATGGAAGGAGAATTTCTAATGTTATGGTCTAAAACATTCCAAAGATGTATAGTAGAGGGAAAAAATGAACTTTGAGATAATTGTAACCGATAGTAGTGTTCTCTTATTTGATATGCATTTCGTAAGTTATAAGGGGTTAAATTACCAACATCATCAGGCAATATATCTATGAGGAAACTTGGTGCCATACCATGGACTATTGAATATAACATCGAAAGTTTACGAGCTTCACGTCTCTTAGAAAGTGGCAGCCAACCGGTTTCGCGGTATAAAAAACTCAGTTTTAGTAAAAACTGGAAGCCCTGTAACAATCCTTGCCGCTTCTAACTGAATATTTTCAAGTTTTAAAGAATTATTTACTCCGCAGTTGTCCCATACTTCACACGCGCATACTCAAGCAAAGGTCTTATATAAGTGAGATACAGTTTTTCCAAGTTATTTCTTTTTAGAATTAGTTTAAGTTTGCGTAGGGTTGCTATGTATTTAGTTACTTTACTTGTGATATATTCTATATGGATATTCCACTTACAGTCGTTAGTTATAATAACACCGAGGTGTTTGTGATTATTAGTAAAATGAATGGGAGTGTCATCAAAAGTAAGGGACGGGTTATACGGTAACTGACGATTAGATATGACTAGAGCCTCTGTTTTAATGGGATTGAATTTCATCAACCAATCTTTCGACCAAATTTCTAGTTTCCTTAAGTCCGATTGTGCTTCGTTCTCGATTAGAAGTAAGTTCGAGGATGAGTAAGAGAGTGATGTATCGTCTGCAAAAAGCCTAGTTAGAGAAGCAAGATTACAACAGATATCATTTATGTATATCAGGAAAAACAAGGGTCCAAGTACAGAACCTTGAGGAACACCAGCAAGTATTGTTTTAAAAGAAGATAATGATTGTTTTACAAAAACCGCTTGTTTTCTGTTACTCAAGTAGTTACTTATCCATCGAAGAAGTTGACCTGATATACCGTAATTGTTCAGCTTATGTATGAGACCCTTATGCCATACCCTGTCGAAAGCCTTCGAAAAATCACAAAATATTAAAATGGAATGTTCATACTTTTCTAAGGAGGTAATTATTGAGTGGTAGATTTCAATAAGCTGATGTGAGGTAGAATGCATGGATAAAAATCCTGCCTGGTATTTATAGATTAAGTCATTATCAATCATGAAATTATAGATGTATTTATATACTACACGCTCAAATAATTTACCTATACAGCTTAGAAGAGATATTGGTCTGTAATTAGACACAATGCTGGGGTCATTAGATTTAAAAATAGGCATAACATGAGCAATTTTCCATGCGTCAGGATATACACCAGACGAAAGGGAAAAATTAAATATCATAGACAGAGGCACACAAACTTCATTTGAGGCCAACTTCAACATTTTATGACTTATACCGTCAGGGCCTGACGCTTTTTTAAACATTTAATATATCTAAGATGTCTAAGATTTCACTGGGAGCAATATTTATTTCGGATAAAACAGAGCCAGTACGACTATCAAATAATGGTAAATCTTTATCTAATTCATTTGCCGGTAAGTTGGAAACAGAGCTAAAATAATTATTTAAAAGTTCACATTTACTGTCGTTATCATATATCATTTCGTTAGTGGTACAGTCCAATAACGGGGATATCTCTGTGTTCTTCTGTCCTTTAAGTATATTTCTAAGAAGTTTCCAATATATCTTGGGATTGTTATTGTTATTATCTATCACTGTATCGATATTATCGTAGAAAATTTCTTTTGCCCTTTTTATCATGTTATTCACTTTATTTCTCATATGCTTATAATTACTCCTATTTCGATCTGTCCTATGGTTAAAAAATATTTTTTAAGTCTATCTCTTTTTCTCATATAGAGTCTGATGAGGCTATTCATCCACGGTTTGTCTGTATCTCTGACCAGAATTTCTCTGCAAGGAATACATTTACTTATAGCATCAAGAAATGTTTCAGTAAAAAAACTACACATTTGATTAACATTTGGCATATTGTTCAAAATATCAAACCACGGGATACTGCTTAATATGGTCTTTAGTTCCTCAACATTAGCATGCTCGTACTGCCACACCTTTCTTTTATAAAAGTGGTTAACTTTTACTGATTTTTTAATTATTACAAATGCTGCATCATGGTCACTAACTGCTCGCTCAATATTTACAACATCAGAAAAAATGACATCAACCAAATCACTAACTATAACAGGGTCAAGAAGTGTGGAAGACGTAGCAGACTGCCTGGTAGACTCGGTAATTACATTTAATAAATTATAATTTGTCAGAATATAACCTAAATCACCTCTGACATTTACAGAAAAATCAACATTTAAATCGCCTGTGATAATTACATATGAAGTTTCTTCAAATGCAGCATCAATCGAATATCGCAGATGCTGCCACAGGTCAGTACTATCATTACTAGGGGGTCTGTATAAGTTGCAAATTAGATAGAGAATATTTTTGCATTTTAACTGTAACCATATTAATTCAGTGTTATCAGATTCAAGGTCGAGTCTTCGCTTGGCGAAAAGGGATTCTGTAATATACATAGCGACACCACCACCAAACATATTTCTATCCTTTCGAAAAGGTTCAGAGAAACCATCTATTCGGATGTCAGAATTTGGAATAGAGTCATCAAGATGTGTTTCCGTAACACATAAAATATCAATATCGTCTACCAATGAATTCAAATAATTCACTTTATTCCGCAGACTGCGGATATTCAAATTTAGGATACTCAGAGCACTAACAGATAAACTGCTATCAGAGTCAGGACCTGGATTTGGATGAATATCCCCAGCTATTAGTAAAATAATTGCTAACGAATTATATGGATTAAGAATGAAGTGGGACAACTGCAGAAGCAAAACATATATTAAATGGACACAAATGAGTTTGGAAAGAAACATTTTGAAAATATTCGGAAGATTTTTCTTAAAAACAAAGGTGATTGATATGCAAGATATTTTACAATAGAAACATCCGATGGCAGCCCTCCATGCACATACATCGTTACCTGTCATGGGGGTTGAAAAATAAAGACGGTTAATGTGAATAGGAGGTCTACCAGCGGTAATATGATTGCGCATCTTGTAAGGTGGGTTGAATCGTAAAGACAGAAGAGAAAAGGAAGTAAAGTGAAACGAAAGGGAAACATTTGAAAAACAAGGCAGAGTACATAGCACGGACAGGTTACAAGAAGTAGAAGAAATGGAACTCTTGAGTGGTGAAACATGGATAATCTCTGATTGGATAGAAGCAAGGTGTGGTGGGTAAATATATAAATTATATGGACATATATTTGAATCCTTCATTCATGTTATAAACACAGATACATGCATATATGATATAAATATAAATAAATATATAACTATATTGAGTTGAAATTCACATACATGGACTAAGCATAGATACATGTATATAAGGTCGTGCGGTACAGTGGTACGATATATTTGGTTTACTTATAGATCAATAAAATAGAAAAGGATGATATAGATATAAAGCTAAGTTGAGTTGGAATCCAACTTCGTGTAGTGAACATAGATTCATGTATATATGCAGAGTACAGGTACGATTTATTCAGCTGACTTATTTATTTATGATTATAAAATATATACAAGTGAATATTATATTGTAATTCATCTACATATATACATGTACACCGTAATTGAACATACGGTACAGTGGTATGGTATATTTCAGTTTACTTATAATTAAATATCAAGGCACTAAATACTGATATACACTTAATGGGCTTTAAAGATCTTCTGTTGAAGGGTCTTTATTAAAGCGACACTGGGGCCAATTGCTACAGGGAACGTATTGGTTGTATTATAAGAATGGATATGTGGAACTGTAATTTAATCAAATATATCAGTCTGATGACGGTAGCATTAGTTATATATAGACAAATATCCTCATATACTATTAATTATTCTGGCGATACAAATGCATGTGTTGGAGAATCGATGGAACATGAATGTCTGCTTTATAATGAACAAAAAGAACAATCTTTTTCGTAAATCGGAACACATCAAATTAAAGTCAATAAGGTGCAGCTTATTAATAATTAGATAGTTGTGTTGCATGAAATCACGGTAGAAAATGGTGCATCTTGTGATGCATATGTTCGTAAGAATAGAAGCTTTGTTATTGCTGTTAATGTAGACAAAGTGACTATTATTTCACAATTATAACAAAAATTATTAGGATTCGTTGATGACAAGTAATGGTCAGGAAAAAAACCCGGAAAAATGTCAGTGTAAACAGTGTGCTACATAAATATTAATTTCACCAAAACTATACCAAATAGAACAATACAAATTGAAATGAAGGTGTGAATGAATATCTCACGTCTCTTAAGATAAGCTATCATCATCAAAATATTGTCAGCACTTCATTGATTCCTTTGTAAATGCTTTCACATAGACTGGAAGCCATAAAACGCACGAATATGACTATGTTGTTTCCATACATGTGTATAATAATAGAAATTAAAGGCGAGAAATGACAGGAACAATTTTTTTTGTCGTCCTTAACTAGACAGCAGTTTGAATTTACCTCCTAATCATTTCTTTTATATTTAAATCATAGTTAGGCAATTTAAACCTAAGCTTTTGTAACTGAAATGAAGTACTTCCCTCTTGGTATGATTTTACTGGTTTCATAACACCATCAATGTCATTGTATGATATCATAGTGCAGGGAAGGAGGAAAATAAAACGTGTAGACTACATAAATACTATCAACAGAATATCATTGACTTATATTCATTTGGTATGAATACGTCTGTCAAGTTGAGGCGCAAAATGATTGATAAATACTACTAAGTATCGACATTTGTTAGCGATGGAGACATCAAACCGATTTGTATGTTATCAACTTTGAATAATATTCAGCGCAATATATATAAGATCAAATAGCAACGATTGTCTCCATAATTTGAATTTTGAGGGAATGAAATTAAGTCTAGTTCCATTGAAGGTACATGTAGACTGTGAGATACTATGCGCAATGCTTCTATTTATTTCAACATTGAGATAGTGACAGGCTTTAGACATCTGTACGTCTGATGGAGATAAAACAGTGAACTGACTGAACACATGTACCTGCATTTTTCATTGGGATTATGTGGGAATTCACACGAAACATTAACTGGTCAATTGATTAATTTATCAAAATTTTGATAATTTTCAAGTAAATGCCTATATTGTTAATACGGTTTATATCGATTATCGATTAAAACAAATCTCTTGGTGTGTGTCATTTAATTTCGTGCATTAAAAGTGAAAATCGGTCATATAAAACAGCCTGTTAATGAAATAGAAATATCGACTTTATATGTACATAGTTGCATCTGGGAAAATGCAAACTAGCAAATTAAAGGTAGGTTTCACACATCCAAATAAATATGTTCTTGTAAAATCCGATAAACGGAAGAAAAAGTGAAAAGAAAACATATAAAAAATACCTCAATTTAATTTCTTAATGCGTAAGAGATTGAACAAATTTGTCTTGAATACAAAATTGAAGGAAAATTGTCAGGCTGACAGGGTTGTTAGCAAATGAAGCTACGATAGATTGTGTTGTACGCACTAAAAGTAAACAAAATGGCTGAACGAAAGTGTGTGAGAACCAAAAAATATATCAGAATCGGCATCGATGAGTAGGAAATTAGAATGGAATCGGTAGCACCATAGGATATCTCTAGGTAATGATACTCAGAGATGGCACGTAGCGATAGAAGAAACAGAAGCAACATCTCAAGCGGAACTCGCCCGGATTCTGTTGGGGTCGTGTTGCACGTGGCGAGTTAAATTTCAACACATATGTCAGCGCACATACAGCGGCAGACTAACTACATATATGTTTGATGTACTAAGCCAGCATTATAGATTATATGACATGTATAAACAATCCAGCGTACTTCGATTTGTTGTTGTTGGGTATTTTTACTAAACATGCTATGGCAAGGCTGTCACTGCTATCTGACATTTTGTTGCACGCTTCCGTTTGTTGATGCGGCCTCGTTTTGGAAAAAAATACGTCATGTTCTATGTAAAGCTTGACTTCGCTCTATTTTTAGAGGAGTATTTTCCTGGTCAAGCTAGGCAACTGACCACCCATATTGTTCGCTGTATACATCGAAAATTATCTGAAGATTATATCTATGTACAGGATAAATTTCAATTTCGTGAACTTTCTATTTCATTGGGCGAGACCTACCTTTAATATGGCATTAATATCCAAACATCAAAAGGATTCCGACAACTAAGTTAGATCTGCCATTAGAAACATGTATGAAGAATCAACTTAAGTAACCATGGTATGTTTATCTGAATAGAAGTAGACCGAGCAAATATCGAAATGAGTAGATGAACTTTTTTCAGGCGAACCCAAATTAATTTTTTAAGTAGAGAATGCTAAAATGGCTAAATCTGTATTACATGTCATACGTGTATCAGCCCTATATTTTACACGTAGCTTCAAACTTTGACCTTTTATAACCGCCACTGCATTAATTAAGTAACAAAACTTACCGATACGAATTTAACAATAGCATGGTGTTCTTTATGTAAAGGATATGAGAAATACCAGACTGCTCTCGACAAAATAGGGATTATCGCCTTTCTTTGAGAATTATAAGGCATAGAAAAAATGGTTGTTAATTGCAGTTGTTTTAGGTACTTAAGGATGTATTCTTCTGAAGTTACAAAGATCAAAGATGTTATGAGATTTTCAAATACAATTTATCAATATCTGCAGCAAATTGCCAGTTGCAAATTTTATCAAAAAAATACAGTTCTAACTTAAGCAGATTTTTTATACGGAGATTTTAAGAAATGGCCCATTTGGCGGCCATTTTGAAATTGTGTCTTTTTTCGCTTTGAGTAGAGTCAAAGTTTTACCTTTTTTACTGAAATTGTTCTTACTTAATCATCATTGCCCAAGCATTTTTAGCTGTATCGAGCTAATTTTTGCTGTAAATCTTTACTTGGTTCGTGGTAATTAAAATATTGAGCATTAATGTGTGAAATGATTCACTGTTTTCACTTTACTTTTTACATTTAATGGTAATTTGAGCACTTTTGTTTTTTACTCTAAATTACTGAAAAATAACTATCAAATGGGGCAATGTCACTCTAATGAGCTAATCTTCTTTGAGCTAATGTCACTCAAAGATACCTAGTTGACAAAATATTGGATTTTATAGGAATTTTACCGTTTTGACCATATACACAAGAGATTAAAGCCATAATTTCCTAATGAGGTGTTTGATATGTATGGATGTTTGTAGAATTTATTTTCCAGTATTCTTCTTTAAAAATATACCAGTTTTAATTAATAAGACTAATAATTTTTCTCAGAATAACAACATATGCTACCCCTACCCCCTTAATTTTTAGCTACAAAATGCACCATTTTCTGTCATTTTTGCCAAATTTAACCCATTATAGAAAAAGTTCTGGTATTAAACTTTTTTTAATATTTTGGATATCAACAGGAAAAGGGTTGTTCTTTCTAAATCAGGCAGAAAAATGGGGGGTCCGTGTGCTTAATTTTTTGCCTCATTTGAATATTTGTTATTTTTCAGTATTTTAGAGAAATGAATTAAAGTGCTCAAATTATCATTAAATATAAAATAAAGTGACAAATGTGTATCATTTCACAACATTAATGCTCAATATTTTAATTTACCCAGTAAAAATTTACAGCAAAACTTAGCTTGATACAGCTAAAAATACTTGCGCAGTGATGATTTAAGTTAAATCAATTTCAGTTAAAAATGGTAAAACTACTCAAAGTAAAAAATCACACAATTTCAAAATGGCCGCCAAATGGGTCATTCCTTAAAATCCCCGTATAAAAAAATCTACTCAAAACAGAAATGTAATTTTTTGACAAAATTTGAAACTGGTAACTTGTTACAGATATAGATAGATTGTATTTGAAAATCTCATAACTTCTTTGATCTATGTCGAAACGAGACTTCAACGGGACTGAAACCTCAGAAGAATACATCCTTAAAGTCAACGTAACTGTCAATAAAAAGTCAAATTAGGGTTGAACTCGATATTGTAAGCTTTTAGTTTAAACAATATTTTATTCAAATAAACAATGAAGATATACATACCCATACACCAATACATACAGCTAGGATGGGAAAACAAGCTAAAAGCTTATATCAACTCCTCTCATGAAACAAAAGCACGGCGTTTTGACATTGACATATATACAATAACAGGACAACCAGCGAGACAATAGATTTATACTTAAATAGAGATATTTCTCTCTATATACAAACAAGTATAGGTTATCTATATAAATATCTTCCGTAATATATTGAGTGAATATATAACATACTGTCAATGGACAATATCGGCATTTTTATAGTTTATCTGTAAAAGATGAACTTCTGTACCGGAACAAATAATTTCCTCTTTCATATTACATTTGTATTTTCAAGTGAAGGATCACCCCATAAAAGGTTATAAAAATAGTCAACGATATTGTATTTTGTGAATATACCAGAGAGAAATGGTTGTCTGATGTCAGCAAAGTTGATACAATTGAACAAATAAAAAGTATCTTCTATCATAAATCCAAATGCACAATGAGGCGAGTCTAAAAGATTTTTCCTGAAAAGATGTCGGTTTTGTGAACTACATTTGAGACGCAGCCGAGCAGGAAGTATTTAGTCTGATCAATTACCAGTTTTAAAATAGCTTAATGATGTTCTTGTGATTTCAGTTGCATGCAAAGTTTTTTTGAGAGCCTTAATAGAGGAATTTTCTCTTATATCTACTGGAAGTTCATTCCATGCACGAGTAGAAGAAGATAAAAGAGATTCATAATACAAATTTGTCCTCGTGCGAATTGTTTGATGCATGTCTGACCATCTAGTGTTGTATGTATGAATTGCGGTTGGTGTAGGGGGTAATGTGGAGAAAAGATATGTTTTTTTTTAATTATTCAAACTTTTTGTTGTTACACTCATCAGCATGTGGTCCAGATGTTTTCATTGATATACAAGCAGTCACTGTACATATACACTACATCCTATTTCGATTTCTATAAACATAGTTTGTACATACCAACTTTTAAAGATGTCTTTTCCATATTGTCAATGGAATCAAATACCATAAAAAAAAATTGTTACGAAATTCCATTTTTGGGTTATTTTTTTCTCTTTTCTTTATTGGATACGAATCCGAGTCAAAAATTTCAATTTCTTTTCTAGAAAAAAGGTAGGTTTACCAATCTTCAACTGAAGGAAGTTTTGATTTCAATTTACAATGATATATATAATATTTTAATTAAAAAAATCAAAATCAATCAATTGGTCCTCAAAACAATTGTCTACAACGCCAAAGACCATTATAGTCGGGTCTCTATATAACTCCATATCATATTTTTTCTTCAATTCAAACACAAGGCCATTCTAATTTGATTTTTCGTTCGTCGGATTTCCCGCTCCTATTTTTCCGAAAATGAAATAAAAATGAAACACTTTTTTACCGCTCCTCATTTTTTGTCCGGGAAGTCACTCAGATGTTTGAATTTTTCGTACATTGTCTCTTTAAACACGCCAGCGACTTACAAACCTTTACAAAAACATACCTAAATGTCAAGTTTTTCCGCCACCACGTGCAGACAGAGTGGTACCTAGAGATAGAGACTAACGGACGCATATGTTTTAATCAGTCTGATTTTGTCGATGTCCGCAACTATTTTAAAAGACTTTGCATTCGATGTCACGTTAAAATGGCGACCATGACAGGTGATTTGACTGGCCGATTTACGAACGAAAAACGGTAATCAGACATGTCAATTATTTGATGGGAATCGCTGATCAATTAACACCATCTTAAGACCCAGTCAGTGTGTATTTTGACACGTGGCCCTCATAGCTTGTATTTGCCAACATGTTTTGAATGCTTGACTTACATTGTAGTAACAGCTAGGTGATGATTCGTCGACTATTCGGTCAAATATATGTAGTAAATTACACACTTTACTGGGATCCAAACTAAGTGTTACTTATGTTTCATTTTGATTTCTACAACAATATAACATATATTTGCCTTCTTTTTTGTGTTGATAGATTATATGTATGCTTACGTTTGATATTCCCAAAGCGTTTCATGAGAAAATCATAAAAAAGGAATATAAAATATTTCTTTTATGATTGCTAATATACACGTAAATGTGGTGTAATTTTTGAGCCATACTCTCCATATATTTTTTTTTATACAAATACACTTTTTAAAGAAAATGAAGGAATGTAATTAAAATGAATAATTTTTTGTGTTTATATTTTTGGTAGTTACATGTTTAAACATTATCTCGTTGTAAGTATGAGCAGCTAAATAAGTAACATGCTAAAAAAATAATCCATACAATATAATGTGACAACTAAAAAATACTGCACATGTCGGATGAGGTTATATTTGTTTAAAAGATTTTCCATTAATACTAATAGCTGATTGTTTCAATTAGTTTGTTGGCTTTTGCTGATAGCTCTGTCAACAGCAAATTAATTATTGAAATTATTGACAAGAAGTTAAACTTTCTTGACTATTTTCTTTTAAGTATTAAACATTGCTATTCAATGTTAAAATTGTTATGATTTGTCTTAAAATTGAAATATACTATGCATTGAAAGAATGTGTAATAGCATATTTTCAATAGCTGCACAAAACTAGACTTCCTGTTTTTAACATCTTTGATACAGTTATGAATGTTGAAAATAGCAAAACTCATCTTTTAACATAAAAACTTGGTTATCAAGGGTCATTTCACAAATAAACATAAAAGTCTAATAAAAACTCATGTGAAAATATTCGTTCGCTCCAATTTTTTCCGCTTCCAAAATATTTTTAGAATTAAAAAAATCGCTAGTTCGCTCCTATTTTTAAATTCTAAAATCCGAAGAACAAGAAATCAAATTGGAATGGCCTAAAGGATGACCATATTGACTGTGAATGGCAACATTCCTCAAAAAAGTGCATTTGTGTTTCTCTTCAATCTTTACAAAAAGTACACTTTTTTGTTTCACTCAGTTTAAATAGCATTAATTTAGGGTATTATTTTATGGAGAACTGGAGTTTTGTCTCATCTGTGACATTCTGAGGTATGAGAAATTTTTACGCCAAACTTCTTTTGGAATGTTGAAATTCAAAGTTTCATGCAATGAATTTCGAATTTTATACGGAGTTTCGAGTATAAATTGTAACGTATGATAATTAAAATACTTTGTAATTTTATCATACTTTTTTTTAATATTTAATAAATATGTTTTGTTTTGACTCATTTTCAGAATTTTGTTGGAGCATTATATTCTTCCAATGCAATGGTATTGAATTGATTACTCTAATAGAACTCAATAAAATAAGTTGTTTAATAATATTTTCCACATAATTTTTCTAAAGTTAAGAAAAATTTATTTTCTACTAAATCCTTAATGAAAAAAAATCCTTTTTCAAACCAACGTTTGTTTATAAAAATTTGCTATCAATCTAAATAAACTTGTTAAACCGTAAAGGTTGTGATGCAACCATGGCTGGGGTTGTGGAGGATCATCACCATTTAACTCTGCCCATGTCATAAATATTTATTTCTAAAACTGATTTAAACATTTACTTACTTCTAAAATCCCTTCTTTTTTAGTCCCAATACCTTGCCTCCTCCGAATGGTTCAATACTACCAAAAATAATGTCTCCCGGGGAGAACAGTTCAATGGGTCTAGCAATTTTTTTAATCCAGCACATTTTCAGAGCATGAGAAAAGGTTGAAATATGAGGTACACGTATTCCCCATCGTTAAAATCGCCATACATGACTTTACGTTTAACTTTATCTATCCTGCCATCCGAAATAAATGCAAAAAAAACCCCCAAAAACCCAACCATTTTTGTAATTCTTGCACAATATCTAAAGGAGGGTCTGGTAAGACTGTCAAAGATTGGATAAAAGATATTTTGGAGATGTGTTATGAACCATTTTTTGATATTGTAAAAGTTAATGTTTTCTACGACGTTCGACTAGCTTCTCCAGTTGTGTCTTTATACAGTAATTCTATGCCTGGAAGTTTGGTACCCCCTGTTACTATTCGGGGCGCTTCTGTTTGAACACTTTCTAACCTAACAATTATTTTCAAGTATTTTGGAATATTGTCCCAGATTATATCCGCATATTCTAAGATAGGTCTAATGATTGACATGTAAATGTGTTGTTAAGTGTCTTTATCAAGTGTAAATTTTAATTTTTTCGGTATGTTTAATCTATTAGAGGCTGATTCAATAATATGTATATTCCAAGAAAGATTTGAAGAGAACCAATCTCCAAGATGCTTGTGATTGGTAACTTCAGAAACAACACTGTTATTTAGGTAAATGTCTCCATGATCGGGTCTTAATAATTTCCGTGATGTTATTAAACTTTCTGTTTTGTTTGGGTTAAAAGTTACCAGCCACGTATCAGCACATGTTTTAATAGTTTCAAGATCGTTATTCCTCATTGATCTTGCCACATTTGGGTTATTAACAATAACGTACAGAGACGTGTCATCTGCAAACAGTTTAACGTTACATCGTAAGTTAACAACTAGGTCATTCATATAAATAAGAAAAAGTAGAGGACCGAGTATTGACCCTTGTGGTACACCCGCATTTATGTTTTACAAGTTTGAAAATTTACCACCAACAACTACCATTTGCTTCCTGGTTTTATTTTTAAATGACTTTCAAACCATTTAATAATGTTACCCCATAAGCCCGCTAGCAATTTATATATCAACCCATCGTGCCAAAGACGGTTTTTACTTTATCACAAAATACTATTCTTATTTCTCTCCCAAAGATTTCCCAATATCTTTTGTAATATAAAGTAATAATTGCAGAAACAACCGTTGAAAAACCGGACTGGTGTTCAGTGAAAAAGTTTTTTTTTTTTTTTTTTTTTTGCAAATTGTAAATAAATCTTAACACAAAACATTCCATTAGTTTACCAACAATACTAATTAGAGAAATGGGTCTATAGTTTGCTAGATTAGATCTATCGCCTTTTTTAAATACTGGATTTACATTAGCAGTTTTCCAACTATCTGGATAAATACCTGAATTAAAGGAATTATTAAAAATACAACAGAGTGGTTTACATAATTTCTTTTGCATCAATTACATCGGGAACAAATGCTTTAGACACGTCAAGAACACTTATGGCGTCATTTACATCCTGGGGAGTTATAGTGAATATGTATATATAAGGTGGATGGAACATATTGTGTGTAGGTAATGTAGCTTGTGAATTTTTTAATGAAGACTGTTCTGCGAAATAGGTGTTTAGTGCACCAGCTTTACATATATCATCATTAATTACTATGTTGTTACATCTAAGAGGGGTATAGAAATAGAGTTTTTGGAGAAACGAGTAAACATGTTTGCTGATTTCAAGCATTGTTGAGTGCATGGTTATGTAAGTTTAAGTGTATTTGACAATTTAGTTTGGTAATCTGACTTAGCTTTTCTTATAGCATCAACACATGAATTACATAATTTTTTGAACTTCTTCCAATTGATTTGACTTTTGATATTATTTTGCATCCAAGGAGAATCTCAAGGAACTTGTTAAAATTGATTCGAATAAAAAGTAAACAGCATATTGCGGTACCTGTCAATCAATTTCGCCAAATTTGTTATTGAACAGCTAATAGCTGGACAGCTGAACAGCTAACAGCTAATAGCTGGACAGCTGAACAGCTAACAGCTTCGATTGTATAGCCATATTTTTCTTTTAAATGTACAACTATAGCTGTTTAGGAATATAAATATAAACATATATAGGGCAGTGGTATCTATCTAAAGCTGGTAGATGATTCGCAAACAGATACCGGTTTTAATATATTCATATTATGAACTATGAAGAAAGCGAGTAAAGAAGAATTTTTTTCATCGAAGTTTGTTGGATCATTTACTGATTAAGATAGGGTTATTACACATTGGTCCGTGTGTACCAGGCAGGTTCAACATGTTTTCATTAAAATCACCAGTTATAAAGATATTCTCAGTATTTGTATCAACAGTATGATCTATAGAGTTTACTGTGAGAAGCTATATATCATTTTTGGAATTTGGAGGCCCATAAAATGTCCCAATTAAAATATCAATATTGTTTACACTTATTTTCAACCAAATACATTCCAAGTTTGCTATTCAAGATCAGTACGACGGTGTACTTTTATATTTTTATTTACATATACAGCTATTTCTCCACTTATGCGATCATATCTACTCCTAAGAAATGGGTAATGGAATTTGTCGAAAGTCAAATCATCCGAGGTCTCAGTGATAGAGTATAACCAAGTTTCGGTAATAGCGATAAATTCGAAATCTTAAGTTCAGACATTATAATATCTATTTTTGGTAACAAACTTTGAACATTATAGTGAACTTATCATTATCAAATGATACAGTGCTGTATGATGAAATTATGTCTGAGTTATCAACAGAAGAAGTTTTGAATTTAGCTGCTGGTTTTCTCATTTTCTCATTTTATTGATACAATTGGACATTTATATGCAAATTAAATAGTGTACATTTGAAAATATTTTATGCATATTTAGGACGATTACCATGGCAACTGAAGCTACAAATGGGAAAAAATATAATACAAGTGAATCAGAGATGTACTAAATATATCAATTACAACTTAATTAATTAATACTATTACTATTCTTTTGTCACTGTTCTCTTTATAAAACTTAACTGCTTTCTTCTTATTCTTCAACTGTTTATCTTATTTGCAAGTGTCGTGTATAGAATTTGTAATTTTGTACACATTCAAACATCAGTTGTGACGTCTTTTGATATTTGTCTAATGTTTAAAGTGAATAGTCGGGCAAAGAAAATCAGTCTAAATGCGTTCATTGGCCTTCCAAAAGTTCTCACATATTAATACGACGGCTAAGTTCTGCTTACGTTTCCCAGTTCTGACCATTAAAATAAAGGAAAGTTGAAAGCATTGAAAGCGAGGCTGCGTGGAAATGTAACCACGGACATAGTCAGTCGGGAGGACGTTTTAGGATTCCTATACTTTAAATTAATTTCTTCGTACGCAGACAGATTTTGGCGAGAGATTTTATTTTTCTATTTCATAAGAAATTATACTGGATACATTCACACCATTTTTACCGACTTCAGCCATCCTGCCCGACTGTTCACTTAAAATATATCATAAAATGATGGTAAGATATACAATGAGATGACATGAAAGTTAAGAACCAGTTTAATAGCAATATTCCTAGAAGGAACTTCGACTATCCCATAGGCTTGAAAAGACATATAGAAGAAAATAGGTTACACGTTATTTTTTGGCCTTTTATTTATTAATGTTTTCAATTTGTTATCCCCATATGTATTATACAAATGTAGCTATATAATTGCTAGTTAAAGATTGTTCTGTCAACAGTTTTCGACGGAGTGTTTTTGTGTAAACACTTCTATGACAACCAACAAATACGAATGTGATAGACGATGTGGCGGGAAGCAGAACGAAACATGTGGCGGCACCTGGAGAATGTCTGTATATACGACAAGTACCATAACTTATTTGACAGATTTGTGTTATTATCATCTTTTTTTCTTAATCTGATTAAAATACAGAACCTTATAATCACCTTGTTTAAGGAGTTTATGAGGATCTGACTACATCCCATAAGAGGTCACGTTCGAATAACCTTTATACCACCTATTAATTCACATCAAAAGCATTTTCTACATCTACATCAATTGTAAACGACATATTTTCTCAGTGTACTTATTGATTGATACCATTTATTCGCCTGAATTATTAATTTAAGGATCTGGAAGCAGCAATGTGATTTGCCAATTCGAAAGGTCACCGAAACGTGACCCCTATTAATTACATGTTGTGATTATGATTGTGATTATCAGGATCTGTATTTTAATCTTTGATTTTATTTTTTTCACTTGATAAATTCTATTTGATAGATTCTAAAAACACAATGCTTCATCGATCTTCCAGGGGTTATTATCGTTGTAGTTATATCAGCTCCATGACAGTTAAAGCGAAAATAATAAATAAAATCTTAGTGTAGATTAAATAAACCTTGAATAACTCAAGTATTGAATTGAATATAGTTTTGTGTTACGGAGATATAACACATAAAAAGATTGTTGTTACTTAGTATACTAGGTGATTTTTCTGTTACATACTTAAGAAGTGACCGTCATGGTAATTAGTAAAACATAATGTCATTAATATAAAAGACCATGATTTAATTATAATATGCGTGAATATGTGGATGTTAACCTTGATATAAAAAGAAGAGAACAAATCTTGTCGGTTTTGGAGAACAAATATATCTTTTATTTAATTGTAGATATTGAAACAACAACTGCATGTTTACAACTATCTGCAGTCGTTACTGACCACACCACCCCAAACATGTTCGGTTGATCCAATCACGACAGTACCTGAAATATTGGCAACATCATATACTACGAATACAAGCGCGATATACTTTTGTAAATGTATTTGCCATCGCATTTCAAATCGAACAGAAGTAGACCTTGGTCACACAATGTAATGACAAATCTTAAGATCGCATAGCATTCCACTTCTACCTTTAAAAGAACATTAACATGCGCCTACAGTCCGCAGTCGAGTAGCCTAGCCATCGGTATTATATAGCTAAAGTTGTCATAATTGGCAAAACAGCAACGGTTGTCGTTCCTGATATCCTACAGTTTATCCGAGTTGTCAATAGATGGCGCTGTTGTTGCGGTAGGCAGATCAGGAAATGATAATAAATAATTGTTGAAAGGGTGATTTTCTATAAAATGCAAAGAATTCCCTATTGGGCATGTTTTACAGCTAACAAACGACTTAGCTGTAAATAAGTAATAACCCAATATACTGTTTTTGTCTGTCAAACATTCTCTCGGTAAATGGAAGCAGAATGATAGTGTTTGTACTATTGTTTACTATTTCTTTGTTCTTTAGTTTTTGCATATTTGTATACAGTTGATATATGTCCACTTTTCTGTAATTCTAAAAATACCATCAATACTAGACTGGAAAGAGACATGATCAGATTCACTGAATACAGTGTGCTATGTGTAGAATCAGACACTTGGAATTTTATTGAATTGTTGTAGCATCACATTTATTCTCATATTACGCTTATGTTCAACTAAGGATTTAGTCTATATTATTATAACATAGGTGAAGTTGTTACAGCCTAAGGCGCTTTCCATTCCGAAACACGTTTGATTCGTTTCTTCATCACGTGATAAAAGTTATCCAGGTATTTAGTTGTTACTTAAGGATGTTTAATAGGTATTGTTTGTTGAGAGGACTGGCGACAGCTACATTATTGATGTTTGATATATATAACTAGCGGTAAGTATGGGATGCTGCTATTCTCTAGGCAACTACACACCGGGGTATGTGCTTATTTTATTATTGACGCTGATCATCAGTACTGATATATGGAATGTATTTTTTTTCTTATATATTCCCATGGGACCACATGGTTTATTTGGCAGCTTTAGGGATTTAGGATTTGTAAAAAAAAACATGATTAATTCATTCGATAGCCCTTCCTAATGATCCAACTGAGATAATAGGAGATTTTACTGGTTACGGTGCGGAAGGGCACAATCGCTCGATCTGTGCACAATGGCAGCTCTATATGTTTCTATCGGACTTCTTGTTTTAACGGACTCTACCGAAGGAGGTAAGTGCTTTAATAATCTACTAATTTTTATGTGAAAATACGATTGATCTAATATCAAAGGATCGTTCAGATGGCTTAAAACCATAACATTGATAAATAGTCACATTTCTGAACATTAGATAACATGTTTTAATGTGAAAATCGTTCAGCAGATTCAGAACGGGCAAATGAATGAAAAAATAAAAACACATTATTTTCAAAGATATATGAATCAATAGAAAATAAAGATTCAAAACTAGATATCAGATGTCCGTCAGAAAAAAAAATCCATCCCCACTATATTGACCCTTAGTGGGAACATACATGTTGGTCGGGCTAGTCATTCTAACATCTAAAATAGTAATACAGGAATTTTGTTTTGAAAATGCTATTATTGTGTTCAACATTACATAAAAAAGTACGGGATTTGAATAATTTGATCACAGCCGTTGTAATAAGCATTTTCATTGAGTAAAATGTGTACAGTACTACACTGCAAGTGAGCCAACAAATTATAATGACATGTTTGAGGCAATACATTATTAGTTAAACAATAAACTAAAACCGTTAAATCACACGATCAGGAAGAAGTTATATCTACAACTTTTATGAAACAATTTCACGCCTACTTTACTATATCAAGATCGATAGTTCTCATTGGCAGTTGCTGATATACTTCCACTGATATTTAAACGTATCAGCCGCCGTAATCTATCCGGAATTTCCGATTTATAAACCCTCCAATCAGAGGATGAATGAGTGGTCAAGTTGTGGAAATGGGTGGCGTAAATAGCGCTTTCATATAATAATATATAATATACAGCATACGACAGGTATTGATGATAATTGTCAGAACCAATACAGATATCCTAGTTATCATTATTACATGAGTGGCTATATAATAGGAAGGGATTAAGTACGGTCAATTCCGTTTTTAGCCTTCAGATCCGTCAAACATAGAATACATACTTGACACATTATACAACTATGTCATCTGTGGAAGGTTACACCTAAAATTGTTTCCCTTTTAAGAGTTATTCTATTAATCACATCACTTTTCATTTTGTTTTTATATAAGAGAAATCAGGCTCAGATTTGACAGTTCCGCCTATCGAATCATGCGACGTCATATTTTGACATCACGATAGTATACACGTGTGTTGTGCACTGTTTATGACATGGCTGACGGCTAGTAATGAGAAAAATAAACAAAATAAACGTTTGTATGAAACAAGAGATCCCAGAGGGATCTTGGCGCCCACCAAAGAATGATCTATGTCTGACAATGGAAAGAGGGATCTTTTCCCTGCTTTTCAAACTTTTTCAAACATACTACATATGAAATTTAAGACAGATTGCTTCATTACTTTCTAAGAAACAGTGGTGAAATCCAAGATGGTGGCCGCTTAGCCATCTTGTTGACAGATAAGTCCCAAAAGTACTATGCACAACTAGGGCCCAAAGGGAACCTATGCATGGAATTTGAGAGATATCCCTTCAGTAATTTCTGACAAATAGCGGTAACTATCAAAATCCAAGATGACGGGCTGTCGGCCATCTTGTTGACCTATCAGTCCCAAAATCTTTTATGCACAACTAGGGGCTAAGGGGAGCCTACGTATGGAATTTGAGAAAGATCCCTTCAGTACTTTCTGAGAAATAGTGGTAACAAACTTCAACTACCAAAATCCAAGATGGCGGCCAGTCGGCCATCTTGTTGACCGATCAGTCTCAAATTGATATATGCACAACTAGGGCCCTAGAGGAACCTACATATGAAATTTGAGAAATATCCCTTCAGTACTTTCTGAGAAATAGCGGTAACAAACTTTAACTATCAAAATCCAAGATGGCCGCCAGTCGGCCATCTTGTGGACCGATCAGTCTCAAATTGCAATATGCACAACTATGGCCCTAGGGGAACCTACATATGAAATTTGAGAAAGATCCCTTCAGTACTTTCTGAGAAGCAGCGGTAACAAACTTTAACTATCAAAATCCAAGATGGCCGCCGGTCAGCCATTTTGTTGACCGATCAGTCTCAAATTGCAATATGCACAACTAAGGCCCTAGGGGAAGCTACATATGAAATTTGAAAAAGATCCCTTTTGTACTTTCTGAGAAATAGCGGTAACAAGAATTGTTAACGGACGGACGGACGACGGACCACGGACAAAAGGCGATTTGAATCAGATGGTGGGCTAAAAATCAAGACACACTGTTTTCTTTTTTTTATTACCGGCGCCCTACATTTTAAGCAAGATCGCATTTCTACGGAGTATCATTTCACTTGTCAGAAATTATCGATTGTGACGTCATTATTTTGTAAGAGAACCTCACGGCATTTTCTATGAAAAATGTCAAGTAGCGCTCGTAAATATATGACGTCATGTGAATGAGTGTAACGTTCAAAGACGGAATTTCTACAACAACCTTGTATGAATACGATACAAAATAACATAATCAGCTTCGTCCGAAATCCACGTCTTTTGGATATGGACAAAATACAAACATCACTTATCATCCAGATTTTGAAATATCTAAGATATAAAGACAACTTGTATATGAAAATTATAAAAGAAATAGCCAATATCTCAGGCATTATCTTATGGGAGATCAGCGGGTATAATATATGCCATTACATTGTTTTATAGTGTAAATTCTGCGTAAGTACTATGTTTAATATATATAAGATACTTGTTTTCGATAAAAAAGTTCATAAAATGGAAGCAGTTCTACAAAAATATAATGAAAAATAAAATATCTCTGAAAACGTTAATTCTAACATTGATTTACATTTGTGTTTAGCATACATCGGCTGTTTTATTGACAACTCCAACAGAATCTTAAATGGAAAACAACAAAATGACCACCAGCTGACGATAGACAGGTGTATTGAGATATGTGTCCAGGATCAGTATGCCTATGCTGGCACACAGGTAAGTCCTTCTCTGACTTATGATACCGTATAGCCGGTTATAATCGCGAGGTCGCGAAAATCTTATCCACGAAAAATGAGAAATGGATCAATTATGTATTACCTTACAACCCAATTACTAAATTGAAAACCGATAAAATGTATTTTTCGTTTTAAGTCCAAAACACGAAAATTTCGCGACCTTAACCAGCTAGATAGAATAGATATTTACTGTGTTTCTACCTCTACTAATACACAAGCAAGGTTTCCTACTTATCTAAATTGATTAGGCATCGAACTGTAATTGAACACATATTCTGGTCCATTTCAGGTCATGCAATTTGGCTTGTGTAGGGACAGCAATATAAATCATCGACTTTTATTAATGCAAACCAATAAACAATTCCTCTCGGTAATAACACTTAAGGAAGCGATTTGCATGATATATTATTCATTGCAAATATACTTAATTCAGAGGGAAGTCCTCTACTGTTGATAACTGTGTGGTTCAGCTCAGTTCATATATTAACACTGTCTTAAGAGTGGGAGTCATTTAGGGACAACACATATTTGGTTTAGGAGAAGAACGAAAGCTGGAGTACCCAGAATAAAACACCGCTCTACTATCAGTTTCTTTTTTCGCAAAATATTATGGTTAATCAGATAATGGAGACATATATATTGAGTGTGATCAAAATAAGAAGGTTTGTACAAATGTATGGACACCACAAGTAAACATAAAATCAAAACAAGGATATTTAAATATCTTGGTAAATAGTGAGAACTACAATGAGCCAATGATCTGAATGATTTATCAATATACATAAAAACTCGTGCAGCCATTGTGAGACATGTCATAGAACATAGCGGATATCCATCCTTTTATCAAAAAGCCTGAAAGAGATTCACCATGCCTAACAATGTCATGGAAAGAAAACAAAGGCATTTTCAGGAAAAAGGACTTCTACAAAGCTATTGTTATTGAATATTTCAAAATTATAAATTTCTAAAACTATTTATGGCCACATTGTCACAAAGGTCTACAACGAATATAATAGGTGTAGAACAGCGTGGTAAGGGGAAACACTATATATTGTCCATACATTGTACAAACATACTGAACTGTTAAATATTGAATGATATTTCTATACGAGACCCATGTTACCTTTTCGAACTTTAGGTCACACATCCCAGCGGATATATCGCTTTACAAATCAACAACATCAATATCAACCTTTCTATACACTCTGTATGATGCGATAAAAAGTGATAATGCGTTAAAGTAATAAATAGAATTGATTTTTAAAACATTAATAGGATTTAGGTTGTGGTACAGAATCAACACATTTTAACTAATTTTCTAATACTGCCTCACTTTACGTTAATGTGTTCAAATTTACTGCCATCACTTCATCGAACTCAATAGTAAGGAAACTACACTTTGTAATTGTCATGGCAACATGATGTATGCTTA
Source organism: Argopecten irradians (assembly GCF_041381155.1). Taxonomy (NCBI): domain Eukaryota; kingdom Metazoa; phylum Mollusca; class Bivalvia; order Pectinida; family Pectinidae; genus Argopecten; species Argopecten irradians. Next base: position 14,184,508 of record NC_091137.1, on the reverse strand, counting down.
TCTAATACTCAATTTTTTTTTTAAGTTCTGACCCTTTGAACTGGTTCAGCGGCGGGCTCATGGTTTCACTATTTAAAAATTACAACGTATATTTCTTTTTGCAGTTTTGGAATTCATACACATTCTTAAACCTTTTTAGTTTCGATTTTAAATGTTTTAGAATATTTCAGAATATTAGATTCAAATATAATATATAGCGTAAATTAATACTTAACATGTGCTATTAATACGTGATACCAATGTGTACGATGTGAGATGCCTGGCATGCCGTTACATGCTCGATATGATTTCAGAAGTAACTCACTGGTCAATAGAGGAAGTTGATTATCATTTTATTGTAGCATACAATTAAAATAACTAAATAAACATGGATTTGATATGTATATGTGCTAGTCGGCTGCCCTTCGTTGTAACTGGTTTGTTTCCAGTACAGTGAACCTTGGCGATAAACAATGTATTTATAGACGAATCAAGTGCGTGCATACGTGTTAATTAAATGTGAACTCTTGCGTGTAGGGTAAACCATTACACCAATTCAGTTCAGTACATGACAGTCAATGAACAAATTCGCGCATTTATAAAAACAAGAGGCCATTTTGGTCCTGAATTAACGGTCACCTGACGTGCGGCACAAATGTACTGTCTCTGTGGGCCTTTGAGAGTAACTTTATATTTTCCAAACTAAACTTAATATCTACATTTTATGTAGGTTTTGTTCAAAGTCCCATTGAACTTCGTGAACACAGCTCGGGTAATTGTGTTTATGAATAAGATTATAATTAAAATGGACAATGACTCTGTACTCAAGTACTTTCTAATATGTTTGATTTCCCCTTAAGAGATCTTACTAATGGTAGACTTCTTACAAAGTTTTGTTAATAAGTTATTATGTTAAAAATGTTCAATAGAAATATTCATTGCGAAGAGACTTAAGTTAATGCTTATTCAGTCCAATTTCCAAACTTGTCCTTTCGGCCTCGGGAAAATATCCCCTTTCTCAGATTTAACAATTTCTCGTATTCACCTACAAAAAGTTAATTTTGGTATATTTTATGTTTGATATTTACTTGGCTTTGGCCCCATTTTAGTGCGATAAAGGTTCATGATTTGATGGAAAAAATACCTGTCCATGGTTTTATTTAAAATTGCCTTTTTATAACCAAAATATCTGTAATTGAACATAAACAAAAATCGCAATTTAAAACTACTTTAGAAACGTTATATTATTCGAAAAGAAACTGCTTTGAAATAAGATGACCGTTATCACATTCACGTTACAGTTAAAGTTTCAGTATAAATATCATAAAATGTCATCTAGATCTAGTTTTATTTAAACACAGTATTTAGTGTAATGTATTGATTTGATACACAATTCTATAGCCCAACGATGATCATGTTTCTACTTCAATATTATGAATAATTTAGTGCAATGTGTTCTACTCAATGGGTAATTGTATTTGCATGGCTTGGAATAGCTGTAGTTTAAACTAGCAGTTAGAACAGTTATACATAATGTACGTCAATGGCTGCGTAGTCTAGGTTCTGTTAAGACCAAATTCAAACTTTAATCGACGGGACCCTTATGCTACCAAATAATTCTATAATCTGATTCAACCAGAGGGATCCTGGCGCCCACAAAAGATCGACCTATGTCTGACAAATGAAAGAAGGATCTTTTCTCTGCTTTCAAAATTAAACTGTTTTTTCTTCTGCTTTTCAAACTTAAAACTATCAAAAAAAGATGGTGGTTGGTCCCAAATTTCGGTCCCAAATGTAATCAAAATGGAAAAGGCAGAACTAGGGCCCTAGAAAACCTACAGATAAAAATTCCAGTGCCTCCTGAGGGGTGACAAACCTCAACTATCAAAATCCAAGATGGCGGCCTGTCGGCCATCTTTTTGACCGATCGAACCCAAAATGCAATCTGCACACCTTGAACCCTAGCGCAACAAACATATGAAATTTGAGACAGATTCCTTCTATATTTTCTGTGAAATAACGGTAACAAACTTTAACGAATCAAATTCCAAGTTGGCTGTCGGGCGGCAAACTTGTTTATCGATCGGTCCCAAATTTAATTAAAATGCAATAGGCAGAACTAGGGCCTTAAAAGAACCTACAGATAAAAAATTCCGGAGCTTTCTGAGAAATAGCGGTAACAAACCTCAACTACCGAAATTCAAGATGGCGGCCTGTCGGCCATCTTTTTGACCGATCGAACCCGAAATGCAATATGCGAAACTGGGTCCCTAGGGGAACCAACATATGGAATTTGAGAATGATCCCTTCTGTACTTTCTGAGAAAAAGCGGTAACAACACTCAACTATCAAAATCCAAGCAGCCATCTTGTTTACCGATCGGTCCCAAAATCAGCATGACACTCCTAGGGCCCCAGGGAAACCAACATATGAAATTTGAGAAAGACTTCTTCTCTACTTTCTGAGAAATAGCGGTAACAATTATCAACTGCCAAAATCTAAGATGGCTGCCTGGCGGCCATATTGATTTTTTTTATTAGTCTAAAATTCAGCATGACACTCCTAGGGCCCCAGGGAAACCAACATATGAAATTTGAGAAAGACTTCTTCTCTACTTTCTGAGAAATAGCGGTATCAAACATTAACTGCAAAAATCAAAGATGGCTACCTGGCGGCCATATTGATTTTTTTATTAGTCTAAAATTCAGCATGACTCTCCTAGGTGCCAAGGGAACCATGCATGTAAAATTTGAGTAATATCCGTGCAAACATTTCAAGTAATAGCGGTAACAAGCATTGTTAACGCAAGAACGACGGATGGCGAATGACAGACCATGGACCATGGACCACGGACGAAAGGCGATTGGAATAGCCCACTATCATCAAAAGATATAATTAATTAGGTTGTAAAGGAAACGACTTACCGTTTATATTCAGATTCCTTACTGGAATTACCATGGCAGCGCTTACTAATTTTAGGTTTAGAAAAAAATATGATATAAACAATTCTTTTTCTGAAGTGAGACCTGCCAAACGTTAGTATTTCCATCTGTTTTTCCAAGTTGTCCCCCTTTGATAATACGCCCTAAACAGTTACAAAGACGATGAGACTTGTCAATCATTATCTGTTATTCAATACAGACGTAAATCCCCACCAATTTTCTTTGAGAAGAGGAATCGACATAACTTATCAAATAGTAATAATTGGCTGATTATTGTGATGGCGATTGTGTATACATTTACTCTCGGTCATTGCCGTTACAGTATAAGACACAGTATTTTGTCTGTACTTACTTTCAGTCATTAATGTTATAGTATATGATACAGTATTGTGGCTGAACTAACCCTCAGTCATTGCTGTTACGGTATAGGACACAGTGTTTTGTCTGTACTTACGCTCAGTCATTGCTGTTACAGTATAGGACACAGTGTTTTGACTGTACTTACTCTCGGTCATTGCTGCTGTTACAGTATAGGACACAGTGTTGTGTCTGTACTTACTCTCGGTCATTGCTGTTAGAGTATAGGTCCCAGTGTTGTGTCTGTACTTACTCTCGGTCATTGCTGTTACAGTATAGGACACAGTATTGTGTCTGTACTTACTCTCGGTCATTGCTGTTACAGTATAGGACACAGTATTGTGTCTGTACTTACTCTCGGTCATTGCTGTTACAGTATAGGTCCCAGTGTTTGTCTGTACTTACTCTCGGTCATTGCTGTTATAGTATAGGACACAGTGTTTGTCTGTACTTACTCTCTGTCATTGCTGTTACAGTATACGTCCCAGTGTTTTGTCTGTACTTACTCTCGGTCATTGCTGTTACAGTATAGGATATAGTATTGTGTCTGTACTTACTCTCGGTCATTGCTGTTACAGTATAGGACACAGTGTTGTGTCTGTACTTACTCTCGGTCATTGCTGTTACAGTATAGGTCACAGTGTTATGTCTGTATATTTGCTCTCAATCAGTGTTATTAAAGTACATATCTTCTAAAATTGTGTTTGTACTTACTCTCGGTCATTGCTGATACAGAATAGGACACATTATTGTGTTTGTACTTACTCTCGGTCATTGTTGTTACAGTATAGATCACAGTGTTTTGTCTGTACTTACTCTCGGTCATTGCTGTTACAGTATAGGACACAGTGTTGTGTCTGTACTTACTCTCGGTCATTGCTGTTACAGTATAGGACACAGTGTTTGTCTGTACTTACTCTCGGTCATTGCTGTTACAGTATAGGTCCCAGTGTTTTGTCTGTACTTACTCTCGGTCATTGCTGTTACAGTATAGGACACAGTGTTTTGACTGTACTTACTCTCGGTCATTGCTGTTAGAGTATATGTCCCAGTGTTGTGTCTGTACTTACTCTCGGTCATTGCTGTTACAGTATAGGACACAGTGTTGTGTCTGTACTTACTCTCGGTCATTGCTGTTACAGTATAGGACACAGTGTTGTGTCTGTACTTACTCTCAGTCATTGCTGTTACAGTATAGGACACAGTGTTTTGTCTGTACTTACTCTCGGTCATTGCTGTTACAGTATAGGACACAGTGTTGTGTCTGTACTTACTCTCGGTCATTGCTGTTACAGTATAGGTCCCAGTGTTATATATTTGCTCTCATTCAGTGTTATTAAAGTATATATGTTCTAAAATTGTGTTTATACTTACTCTCGGTCATTGCTGATACAGAATAGGACACATTATTGTGTTTGTACTTACTCTCGGTCATTGTTGTTACAGTATAGATCACAGTGTTTTGTCTGTACTTACTCTCGGTCATTGCTGTTACAGTATAGATCACAGTGTTTTGTCTGTTCTTACTCTCGGTCATTGCTGTTACAATTTAGAACACAATATTGTGTTTATACTTACTCTAGGTCATTGCTGTATCAGTATAGGACACAGTGTTATGTTTGTACTTACTATTGGTCATTGCTGTTACATCATAGGACACAGTGTTATGTCTGTACTTACCTTCGAACATTGCTGCTACAGTATAGGACACCGTATTGTGTCTGTACTTACTATTGGTCATTGCTGTTACAGTATAGGTCCCAGTGTTTTGTCTGTTTTTATTCTCGGTCATTGCTCTTACAGTATAGGTCCCAGTGTTATGTCTGTACTTACTCTCTAACATTGCTGCTACTATAAAGGGCACAATATTGTGTCTGTACTTACTCTCCGTCATTGCTGTTATAGAATAAGACACAGTGATTTGTCTATACTTACTCTCGGTCATTGCTGTTACAGTATAGGACACAGTGTTTGTCTGTACTTACTCTCGGTCATTGCTGTTACAGTATAGGACACAGTGTTTTGTCTGTACTTACTCTCGGTCATTGCTGTTACAGTATAGGACACAGTGTTGTGTCTGTACTTACTCTCGGTCATTGCTGTTACAGTATAGGACACAGTAATTTGTCTGTTCTTACTACTATTGGTCATTGCTGTTACAGTATAGGTCACAGTGTTATATATTTGCTCTCAAGCAGTGTTATTAAAGTATATATGTTCTAAAATTGTGTTTATACTTACTCTCGGTCATTGCTGATACAGATTAGGACACATTCTTGTGTCTGTACTTACTCTCGGTCATTGCTGTTACAGTATAGGACACAGTGTTTGTCTGTACTTACTCTCGGTCATTGCTGTTACAGTATAGGTCCCAGTGTTTTGTCTGTACTTACTCTCGGTCATTGCTGTTACAGTATAGGACACATTATTTGCGTTCTGTACTTACTCTCGGTCATTGCTGTTACATTATAGGACACAGTGTTGTGTCTGTACTTACTCTCGGTCATTGCTGTTACAGTATAGGACACAGTATTGTGTCTGTACTTACTCTCGGTCATTGCTGTTACAGTATAGGACACAGTGTTGTGTCTGTACTTACTCTCGGTCATTGCTGTTACAGTATAGGATACATTGTTGTGTCTGTACTTACTCTCAGTCATTGCTGTTACAGTATACGTCCCAGTGTTTTGTCTGTACTTACTCCCAGTCATTGCTGTTACAGTTAGGACACATTATTGTGTCTGTACTTATTTTCGGCTTTTGCTGTTACAGTATAGGTCCCAGTGTTTTGTCTGTACTTACTCTCGGTCATTGCTGTTACAGTATAGGACACAGTATTGTGTCTGTACTTACTCTCGGTCATTGCTGTTACAGTATAGGACACAGTGTTTGTCTGTACTTACTCTCGGTCATTGCTGTTACAGTATAGGACACAGTGTTTGTCTGTACTTACTCTCAGTCATTGCTGTTACAGTATAGGACCCAGTGTTTTGTCTGTACTTACTCTCAGTCATTGCTGTTACAGTATAGGTCACAGTGTTATATATTTGCTCTCTCATCAGTGTTATTAAAGTATATATGTTCTAAAATTGTGTTTATACTTACTCTCGGTCATTGCTGATACAGAATAGGACACATTATTGTGTTTGTCTTACTCTCGGTCATTGCTGTTACAGTATAGGACACAGTATTGTGTCTGTACTTACTCTCGGTCATTGCTGTTACAGTATAGATCCCAGTGTTTTGTCTGTACTTACTCTCGATCATTGCTGTTACAGTATAGGACACCGTATTGTGTCTGTACTTACTCTCGGTCATTGCTGTTACAGTATATGTCCCAGTATTTTGTCTGTACTTACTCTCGGTCATTGCTGTTACATTATAGGACACAGTTTTCTGTACTTACTATCGGTCATTGCTGTTTGATTATATGTCCAGTATTGTGTCTGTACTTACTCTCGGTCATTGCTGTTACAGTATAGGTCACAGTGTTGTGTCTGTACTTACTCTCAGTCAGTGCTGTTACAGTATAGGTCAAGTTATATATTTGCTCTCAATCAGTGTTATTAAAGTATATTTGTTCTAAAATTTTGTTTATACTTACTCTCGGTCATTGCTGATACAGAATAGGACACATTATTGTGTTTGTACTTACTCTCGGTCATTGCTGTTACAGTATAGGTCCCATTGTTTTGTCTGGTACTTACTCTCGGTCATTGCTGTTACAGTATAGGACACAGTATTGTGTCTGTACTTACTCTCGGTCATTGCTGTTACAGTATAGGACACAGTGTTGTGTCTGTACTTACTCTCGGTCATTGCTGTTACAGTATAGGACACAGTGTTTTGTCTGTACTTACTCTCGGTCATTGCTGTTACAGTATAAGACACAGTGCTGTGTATATATTTACTCTCAATCAGTGTTATAACAGCATATATGTTCCAAAATTGTGTTTATACTTACTCTCGGTCATTGCTGATACAGATTAGGACACATTCTTGTGTCTGTAGTTACTCTCGGTCATTGCTGTTACAGTATAGGACACATTATTGTGTCTGTACTTACTCTCGGTCATTGCTGTTACAGTATATAGATACCAGTGTTTTACCAGTACTTACTCTCAGTCGTTGCTGTAACAGTATATATGTTTTCACAATAGTGTCTGTACTTATTTTCGGTCATTGCTGTTACAGTATAGATCCCAGTGTTTTGTCTGTACTTACTCTCGATCATTGCTGATACAGTATAGGACACCGTATTGTGTCTGTTCTTACTCTCGGTCATTGCTGTTACAGTATATGACACAGTGCTTTTGTGGCAACAGCATCGACATGACAGCACAAACCGATGAGGATCAGTGTGGTACTCGTTGTGCAGGAAATTCGGATGATATTTGTGGTGGTGCATGGCGAATGTCTGTGTATACAACAGGTTTGACAACTCTATATAATTTATCAAAGCTTTAATTTTCATAATTTGTTATTTATGATCTATTTCATATAAAGTATCTTTAGTTTTCTATCATTTCGCTTTTAAATTTTAATCTCACTTTTTTAAATTTTGATCTTAATATAATAAAATTATTTATTTTGGTTTTCTTATTTGATATATATTTGAACGTAAGATTTGCGTCACGTATTGCTTTCGTATCCATACATTCTCATGCTCCCATTTTCAAATTATTCATAACATATTTCATCTCTTCACATTTTTTTATTGTTTTCCCGTCTTCCTGATACTTTTTATTCAATCGTTGATTTTAAAGAAACATCTGATATTCCTATAATTGCAGAAATTCAATCGACACAATCTAAACTATCATTTCAGATCCTGCAACAACAACTGCAGAAATTCAGACGACTACCCAGGCTGAAACAACAACTACAAAAATTCAGACAACTACCCAGTTTGAAACAACAACTACAGACATTCAGACGACTACACCGGCTGAAACAACAACTACAAACATTCCTACCACTTCTGAACATGACGTAACTTCTACAGCTACCCAGAGCGAATCCACCACACAAACAACTGCACAGACGACTACTGTGAGGACAATCTCAACGAGTGAAGCAGGAAACCATTACTGTCGGTCTATTTGTTGTTTTAAATATTTCAATCTAACAGAGACAGAACAAGTGGAAATGTTAAAAGAATTAACTGCACAGTTAAAAGTAGCGAAGCGATCAACTTCAACATTTAGACGAAGATTTACCAGCGATTATGACCCTCGGCCAAGTAGTTTTACTATCGGTATTTCGGCTGTAACCGTCTTATCCTTGGTGGTGGGATTCATTGTCGTCCCTGATACCGTCAAGCTCCTTCATTATCTTTACAGAGTATTGTGAGGTTTGTAACTACAAAACAACAAGTCCCCAACTAATATTTTCTGACTGGTTTATTAATTAGGACATCAGTGCAACAAATTAACAGCTACAGTAACATATTGTCATCAGACCACAAAGGAATTGTAAAGTTGGTGTGAGCGTGTGTGTGTAGGGCGAGGATGGGTTATTTGTAGGGTACTGGTGGGTTTGCCAGGGCAGGCATCAGGTACAGTGATATAGGAATAAATATTAGAGTAGGGGTATTGTTGGAGAGGGAACTTGGTAGTTGAGGAACTAGGTAAAGTTTGGGGAATGGGCGGTTACTGTTAGTACGTGGAGGATATACAGTAAGTCTTAGTTCGCTAGCTTCCTCTTCGAAGTACCCTTGACTAGCAAACATGTGGTTTGTTAGTGGATAAAGTTCAATATTTTTGTATATTAAATGTAAATAACCATCATGCTAAGGCCAAAAATATCTTTTTAGGGTTACATTGGCAAAAAATAAAAGGGTCGGTAGGTTGGGAGCATTCTTTTAGTGTCTTTCACGCTTAAATAATGGCCAGAACCTGAGTCTGAGATCGAAATTCCGACTTTTAATTTTATTAGGTAACACTAAACAGACATATTATTTTTTTGACCTAATGCATATATAATAACTGATACAGTACATCAAAACTTGTCTAGCCCGGTTCCATATTCCGGTGTAATTGCGGTGTCATTTTCCTTAATGTATAATGACTGAAATATGTTTAATCGGAAAACGATACCGTTAAAATATGCTGATCCCGGTGGCATCCAGTTTAGACAAGGTACACTGTACACGTATTATAATAATAATGACAAAAACAGTTCATTTTTTCTTATATCATGGTACATTTTGTAACCTTTATATAATATGAAAATATTTTCGTTATATGATATTAATATTGATCAACGCATTGAATCAACATTAATTTCCCTACGTTATAGTTTTTTTTTATCTGTCAACGATATGAATGAATGGTTTAGCAAATAAAATCGACTATAGAAGTAACTTGCTATTTGTAAATTAAACACCAGAGAATTCGACAACATTTTAAACGATGTAGCGTGATTAGATATGCCATTGATACTAGTACCAAAACGGCCCACTGAATATCGATATCAATCACCGACTATTTAATTCTGAATAACCTAAATATACTGGAGCGAAAATTATCAACGTAAGCTGTGAGTTACCTTTGGGAAATAATAAAGTATACCTACAACATTATACACAACAATGCTTTTGGGAGGAATCGTTAAATGTGTTTGATAAAATAGTTTGATTGGTATCTAACTTTTATAACAAAGTAAATACAAAATAAAATGACTGTGATATTGCTCGTCACGACAGAGCGCACACACCAGGGGCGGATTCAGGTTTTGAGGTTAGAGGGGGCGTGTGACCAAGCAAATCAGGCGAGGGGTCTGGGGGCCGCCTAGGCCCCCAGAAGCTCTAGAATAAATGGTGCAAAATCCTGCATTCTGAGGATTTCATGAACACATTTTCCAGAAAATAATTGAAGCCATTTAATGATGTTTATTTATGGTTTTCGTGTCAAGTGTCATATTTTTCATTTGAAGTTTTGATTTAAATTTTTACTTACAGAATTGCAATATCAAAATCTTAATATTTATATGGACATAAAGCGATGAAGGGTGGGGGTCTGGGGGCCGCCTAGGCCCCCAGAAGCCCTCGAATAAATGCTAATAAATCCTGCTTTCTGAGGACTTCATGTACACTTTTTCCAAAAAAATATTTGAAGCCATGTAAAAATGTTCGTTTATTATTTTTGACGTCTAATGTCATATTTTGAATATAAAGTTACAGAATTGCACTGCCTAAAATCTAAATATTTATAGAGGCACGAAGCAAAGAAAAGAATGGGGGTCTGGGGGCCGCCTAGAACGAATATACGTACCCGGCCTACTATGCATTTACATATTATTTTTGTCCAAAACAAACATAAATACCATGCTTACTATCTACCGTACCGCTCATAAAACGTCAAAATCACATTTTGTGAACTTGCCGTATAAATTCCCTTCTGAAAGACCTTCATATGTATAATGTAAACAAATAATGCCTCGATGAAAATTTGATATTTTTATGTGGTTCGTTTTTATTGCCTAGTAGGTAAGCTATATCAAACAAGTACGATAAAATGTAAAACAAACGTTTTATAATGGTTTACATAATCATCACTTTGCTCCATTTGCAGTAATAAGGAACAATTGTAGCTCTAAAGAAGACACCATTTTCAGTCTAAAATACTTTTGAGCTACAATATTGCAGCTAGGGGTCGCCTATTGAAGGTTTTTATAGGACTAATAAAAATGTATGTGAACTTTTTTAACGATATAAGCTTTTACTTTTATACATTATTTGTCGGATTAGATAATTTATTTTCACTAACATACACAATCTTCATAATTCGTGTATTGGACAATGACAGAAAAGTAGGCTAGTGGTCTGTCTATGGCCAGACGCTGCCTGGAATTATTACTATCATCCTGTTTTCTAATAGGGAGCCTTTTGTCATGTGCATTAATTTTTTAACATCGTTTGTCCCATCTTATAACATTATCGGTAAGATATGTTTTTGTTGAAACAAAAAAAAGGAAGGCATCTGGCCATGGTGTGCACCCAGACCCCTAGAAGCTCTCATTTTCTGTCGCATTTGGTTCTCCATTTGGTTTGATTTTCCACTTTTTTCTTTACACACATTTTCTTAGGACAAATAAAAAGCTTCTAGAAGCATTCGACGTCAGTAGTAATCTTGTAACTGGCGTTTTGAAAGTACGCACACATTTGTAAATTGATAGTCGGATTTAATACAGGACTTTAATGCTGAATCAAAAATGTGTAATATGTCATTTACAACCTGGAGAACGAAGGGCATGGCATATAGTCAACCAGCGAGGCTCATGGCCAGCTACAATTCCTTATACCCACCCCCTCCCCCTTTTCTTTTATTTGCTAAGGATATCGAGATATAACCTGTCAATATTGAATATTAATGACAATAAATTATCTAATATATTGGGATTTTATCGGTTTTTTTTAGAAAAAAGTAAATAGAAGTAAAGAAGGGATTTACATCGTACCTTTTAAGCGATGGACATAAAATCTTATGTTCATGCATGTATGTACCACAAAGTCGAATACATTTAGATTTTAAAATGATAACATCCAACGGTAAAGGTAGGAAATGGAGCTTTCTGTCTAATTCTCACTCTTTATCTAATTCCTTATTTTTTCCCCTTTTCCTTTCTCCCTCTATTTTTTCTTTCTTCCTTCTTTTCCTTCCCTCCCCTCTTTCTTTTTCCCTTTTCTTTTTTTTTCTCTCTCCTATTTTAGGGGGGGCGTACGCCGGGTCCGCCCCCCCCCCTCACGACAGAGCGCACACACACAACACCATCACATCCGGGAACAGGGTATCTAGTATAAAAATATAACTTTACGACAATCACTCCACACACAGTTTCTATAACAGCGTATCTAGTATAAACATATAACTTTACGACAATCACTCCACACACAGTTTCTATAACAGCGTATCTAGTATAAACATATAACTTTACGACAATCACTCCACACACAGTTTCTAAAACAGCGTATCTAGTATAAAAATAGAACTTTACGACAATCACTCCACACACAGTTTCTATAACAGCGTATCTAGTATAAACATAGAACTTTATGACAATCACTCCACACACAGTTTCTATAACAGCGTATCTAGTATAAACATATAACTTTATGACAATCACTCCACACACAGTTTCTATAACAGCGTATCTAGTATAAAAATAAAACTTTATGACAATCACTCCACACACAGTTTCTAAAACAGCGTTTCTAGTATAAACATAGAATTTTACGACAATCACTCCACACACAGTTTCTATAACTGAGTATCTAGTATAAAAATAGAACTTTACGACAATCACTTCACACACAGTTTCTAAAACAGCGTTTCTAGTATAAACATAGAATTTTACGACAATCACTCCACACACAGTTTCTAAAACAGCGTATCTAGTATAAACATATAACTTTACGACAATCACTCAACACACAGTTTCTAAAACAGCGTATCTAGTATAAACATATAACTTTATGACAATCACTCCACACACAGTTTCTATAACTGAGTATCTAGTATAAAAATAGAACTTTACGACAATCACTCCACACACAGTTTCTATAACAGCGTTTCTAGTATAAACATATAACTTTATGACAATCACTCCACACAGTTTCTATAACAGCGTATCTAGTATAAAAATAAAACATTATGACAATCACTCCACACAGTTTCTATAACAGCGTTTCTAGTATAAAATATAACTTTATGACAATCATTCCACACACATAGTATAAAAAATAGAACTTTATGACAATCACTCCACACACAGTTTCTAAAACAGCGTTTCTAGTATAAACATAGAATTTTACGACAATCACTCCACACACAGTTTCTATAACAGCGTTTCTAGTATAAAAACATATAACTTTATGACAATCACTCCACACACAGTTTCTATAACTGAGTATCTAGTATAAAAATAGAACTTTACGACAATCACTCCCACACACAGTTTCTAAAACAGCGTTTCTAGTATAAACGTAGAACTTTATGACAATCACTCCACACACAGTTTCTATAACAGCGTTTCTAGTATAAACATATAACTTTATGACAATCACTCCACACACAGTTTCTAAAACAGCGTATCTAGTATAAACGTAGAACTTTATGACAATCACTCCACACACAGTTTCTATAAACAGCGTATTTAGTATAAACATATAACTTTATGACAATCACTCCACACACAGTTTCTATAACTGAGTATCTAGTATAAAAATAGAACTTTACTACAATCACTCCACACACAGTATCTATACCAGCGTTTCTAGTATAAACGTAGAACTTTATGACAATCACTCCACACACAGTTTCTATAACAGCGTTTCTAGTATAAACATATAACTTTATGACAATCACTCCACACACAGTTTCTAAAACAGCGTATCTAGTATAAACGTAGAACTTTATGACAATCACTCCACACACAGTTTCTAAAACAGCGTATCTAGTATAAACATATGAATTTTACGACAATCACTCCACACACAGTTTCTATAACAGCGTTTCTAGTATAAACATATAACTTTATGACAATCACTCCACACACAGTTTCTATAACTGAGTATCTAGTATAAAAATAGAACTTTACTACAATCACTCCACACACAGTATCTATACCAGCGTTTCTAGTATAAACGTAGAACTTTATGACAATCACTCCACACACAGTTTCTATAACAGCGTATCTAGTATAAACATATAACTTTATGACAATCACTCCACACACAGTTTCTATAACATTTTCTCCGGGGTGGATAGTAGGATTTACGTGATGATAACTGTTACAACCATCGAATGTTCCACATTTGACGACGATGTACATATGTTGTATTTATCAAAGCCATGTGAAACGTATAAAATACTGAACTTACTCTATACTGGAGTGTATCAAGAGGCTACCTTTATTCTGAAATAATTAAATAATAATTGTATACTGATTCTACGAATGTCTTCGAAAATAGAACTGAAAAGAAACCAATCAAATACAGATGGAGTGTTCTGTTTTGTTAATTAATTCCATGTAAAAAGACAAACACATTAAACAATTTACTTACACTTTTGAACATTTTACTCAATACATGAATCTAGGAACCATACATGGAATATTAAAAACAACAGAATAATTAATTTGATCAATATGGACTCCAAAAGTATACATGAAATACAAAGACTTTTCATTTAATTATCTCATGAGATCATTTGGCTAATTGAATGCAAATGAAAAACATGTCTCATTTTGTTCTGAAATGCTCACATTTGTACATATTAATATAAAGCATCGTGTTGAAGAAGATAAGTTTTTGTGGTTCTTATTGAAATTTCAGGAATATTTGGATTGTACGTTTCTCATGAAAGACAACAGAACAAGAAGATTAAATTGTAGGCATACAGGTATTTAACACTAGTTCAATTATTCTCATTTCTTTCCTGAACCAAATATATGAGAGCAGATATAATGTAATTATTCTAATATTGGTAGAGTATAGTCTACATTTGGATAAGTTACATATAGTGAGGGGGTATTTTCGGGGCCATCTTGTCAGTCCCATATACAAACACTGCCTTCATCACACATGAACTAGCTTTAAGACAGCTGAAATATATATTCTTCATATCCTTACTATCTTGCCATGTGCAAACACGTAACGTGTCGCCAACTTTACTCTCCCCCAGTAACGTGATGTCATACTTCTCTACCGGATAACGACACATGTCGTCATTGAAATGTTTATAAAATCCGCGCTGAGCTGCCTCCGTAGCGCAGTCGGTAAAGAACTGGATATACCTATGCGTGGTCACGTGCTGGTTCACGTCAAGGTCGCTATGGCGCGGAGTCACAGTTATATCAAAGATGGATTTGGGCATTTCCGGTATAGCTGGCATCTGATACGGACGGTTGGCATCAAATAATGATCTGTCCTTTAATTGCACTAGAAATGATTTAGGTATAGGACTAGATTTCCTTGTACCTCTGTCCACTAAGACAAACTTAATGAAAAAATCACCAAGTTTCTCTTTAGTATCCTGATTGGACATAGTTGTCAACATGCTGTATGACGTATTACCAATATGATGGAGGGATGTGGACATTGCCAACTTGATTTCCGGTTTCTGGTATTTTGATATCAAATGAACACTCGGTGTGAGTGAGCACGAGATCTGTACGACAAACGCCATCATATGACCATTCTGATAGAGGTCCGGTCTGCTGCAAAAGATAACACTTTGCGGAGGGTGTTCTGCAGTCAAAAACAGTTCTACGATGCTCCATACAGACAAATTATCTGCAAACAAAGTAAGTCAAACGGTTAAAGGGACATGAACCTAAAATAAGTTGTTCTGTATGCTTAGATATGGTTTTCAGATGTTTATTGAATATTTTATTACAATTATTTGTTATCTTAATGACAGAAAAACGTGGAGAATACCTACCCCAAAAAATATAAAAATATACCTTCATTTTCTATTTTTGGAGCACAAAACGAAAGCTGGCCGAAAGCAAGGTTATAATGAACAACAAACTTGCTGACATGACAAGGAATATTAGTTTTCCACATCTTAAGATTATTTTTTAATTTACGATGGTTGACAAATGAAGTTTAAGCCATATTTGTTGATATTTGTTATAAAACAATTTGTATTTAGCGTAAGAATGATAAGGCAAAAGTCAAACGAGACTTTTCATTCGACGGGGCACCGCGAAGGGAGGGTCTAGACTTATTGCACATATGCAAATCACGCAAGTATAAAGTGGGAAGTTGCTCCCGTCTCTTGCATTTCAGCGATCCATTTATATTTACCTACTTTGCCAATCGCGCACGTTACTGACTCTTGACATACTCTGTTTTCTATCGGAATTCATTTGTATTCGCGTCACCCACGTTTGTGACCCACCATTTTAGTTTACACTCATTTAATATTTGCATTGTGGGAGGCCACTAAAGTTCAACACTTCTATTTCAGTCTACAAAATTCGACCGGGCCGGTTCAAAATACAGAAAGATGGAATTTTCATTATAATTATTTTATTTGACCCATTTGCACAATAACTGATATTTATTACTTAGAAAGGTATCTGACACGTCTTAAATATGTATTTTACTCAAATTCACATGGTTTATTTAGGTTCATGTCCCTTTAATGGCATTGATGCTATCCGTATACGATTGATACATTGGTACTAAGGGAACAGTAAAACCTTTTATTCCATAAATATGCATGTTTCACAATGGAAAATTAATGTGTTAAATTTCATAGCAGTTGGTTATCGTTTATGTTTACACATCCTAGTGTGTAAACAATTAAAGCGCCTCTGATTGGTCAACTCCAACATCTCTTTATTCCGATTGGCTGTCAACTTTGGACTACTTATCATAGCGCATTTTTCAAAAATAATATTGTTTCTACTATAAAAAAATGTAGTTGCTTATTCAAAGTATTCAACAACAGAATATTGGGTCTCTATTTAGGCACTATATTTCATGGCGGGAAGATATCATTACATACTGTATGGTGGCAAGGTCAAATAATAGTTGTTGTCTAAGACATGGTATCAACCAGAATCCAAATTATTGTCTAGTAGACGGCAACAGTCAAGGTTAAATACAAAGGGCGGAAATACCAAAGGCCAAACTAGAGTTGCTGTCTAAGTGACGGTAGCTACCAGGGCCAATTGGAGTTATTATTTAAAGGACGGTAACAACCAGGATCGAACTTTGGGTTTGGTTTGATTATTTTAACGTCCTACGAACAGCCAGAGTCATTTAAAGGGACAATTCAGTCTAAGTGTACATTGAAATTTGCAATTTTTATTAAACAACAAGTTCTAATAGATTCTAATAGATTAGTTGGTTTTACTGTAATATACCAGAAAAGCCCACAAATGTATGTGAAATGTTCAAACTCGCTTACTGTCCGTCATTACACATAGTGGTCGAACCCTGGCCCTTGCCAAAGGATTTTTTGTCTAGAACTTCTCAAATCGCTCTTACAGTAGTGTATTTACCTTATTAGATTCATTTTCTTGTCTAAATATAATTTCATCAACTTCTCAGTGATAATTTATTGCATTTGTTTAACGTGTGTGACTTTGGCTCGGGTACATAATGTATGGGTACAGCGTACATGTTGCTTAATCGCATTGATCAACGATTTCGAATTCCAACAGTATCAATCAAAATATTTAAAACAATGTCGTGAAATTTCTCAATATTTCTTGTTATATGTATCATAAGGAATGTAGAACAATAAATTTATGTCATATTTTGTTTCATGATTATGTAACAGAATTAGCCTCACTGAATTGTCCCTTTAAGGACATGGCAGGTTTATGTGGTGGAGGAAAGCCGGAGTATCCGAGAAAATCCACCGACCTACGGTCAGTAACTGGCAACTGCCACACATGGGATTCGAACTCGCGACCCAGAGGTGGGGGCGTGTGCACATATGTCTGGAATCTCATCCAAGGGTGATGGGTGGGAGTGGGGTTGTTGGGGTGTCTACATCCTCGATACACCAGGGGTGACTGTCACTGACGTTATATCTATCCCTGGACTAGTAAATCATAGTAAAACTGGAGGCTACAGATGATTTACACCAAAGGAAATATATAACGGTATACAGTGGTTGACGCTGGCGCTTTGAAGATGACCGTCTCTCTCTCTCTAATATTAAAAGGAAATCTCTACAGACCTAGATTGGTTAGGTTTTTTGTTCTCCTGAAATGCCTCTAATTTTACTGTGAGAAAGTCCAGGGGTTGATATAAGGAAGTGATAGTAACCCTTGGAGTATCTAGGGTGGATTGCAAAGGAACACCGAAAACAGTAAAGAATTTACTCTTTCCTTCAAATCGAAAAGAGTTAGTCCAGTTGTGATATTTCAAAGGCAATTATATAAGGACTTACTGGTGCGATCGAAGAAGACTGTCGGCAATCCATGTATGATGATATCTACTCGCGCCAAAGATTCGTGTGTTACTTCTAAATAAGGCATGGTCTGTAAATAACAACGGTTACCATGGAAACACAGTGAGCAGTAGGAGAGTAATAAACTACAGTATACAGCTATTGATAGAAATAGATTCAGTCCAGTCAATTTAGTGAAAATGTAAGACTGGCTTAGATATAATTGCAACAGGTTTTTTTTTAATTATTTTTTTTTTTGCATTTCAAATAAGACTCAGTACTATAACAGGAAATAAATATTGGAAAATCATGATTTTAAAGAGTGATGTCTGCTTCATTTGTCAAATTATCTGTATGTCGAGTACGACTTTAGTATAGTAATTATAAGCTGAAACGGAGAAAATATTTAATTGAACGAAAACTAATTGAACAGTCATAATGGCGAAATATCTGTTGAGATGTGGCCATTTTTACTTTTAAGCCCTCTTCAGATACAGAAAACACTAATGTTTTACCCTGAACAAAATCAATTTGTGATTCGATTCTTCAGACATGACCTTTGTCTTGTATCATTACATTTAAGACGGTGCATTCACATGACGCAAATAAACTGGAACCTTCAAATTCGACCGATCATATAAAATTCATGCTATATTGAATCCATATTAATAATTTACATAATTCTTGAGCAAGTATTTTAAGATATTGAACGGAAGATAATTCTAAAAAGCAGATTTCATTTTGTACACGTTAGGTAAAACAAGTTTAAAAGCAATTATTTATGTACTGAAAAATATCTTAATTATTACAATTTTACATTTTGTGCCGAAAAATGGTCAATAAATATGAAAAACAAAAACAATTTTTTTTGATATGCTTTTTCAATTTGAAATACATTTGCATGTTTGAAAATAATACAACAAATGCTTTAAAAAAAACTTTAACACATAGCTTAATACTTTTCTTGAAATTATGCATCGTCAAATTACTTTATACTTGGGGAAATTTTAAATACAAGACCACACTGGAATTGCAATTCCGATTAACCAAAAATTTAGACTATGATGGCAATTTTTTGCCAAAAGATATAAAAGGATACATTTAAGCATTTTTTTTCAGAATTACATGCATACAGCAGACAACTTGAAATTTAGTTAGTGCGTCTAATATGGCGTAATATCACAACACTTTTAAATAATTCTAATAGGGTTGTAAAAATGTTACCAAAATGATCATGTTTCATGTACACTCGAATGAGGTGTAAATCTATTTCTATCGCCATAAGAACGGCCTATCCTCACTGTCCTATGTGGAATTTAGTTGGGAACTATCAGAAGGTTTGCTGTTAAAGTTAATTACAATATATTATTTAGTACTTCCTGATTAACAATTTGATATTTATGTGCTTATATCACCACATGTCTGCTTTCAGATTTACGACTTAAATTGGTAAAAAAATACCTTCGATAATTACTAGATTAATCTGAATATGTTATAAATCATTGATAAACTACTCGCATTACTCCGTCATGCTGGTGATTAAGTCGTATTTCTATCACGTTTTATGGATACTATCACATGCTGTTAATTTTATAAATCTAAAAATTATCCATTAACAACATTCGACCAGTGAGTAACAGTATTGTGGATAGCTATAGAACGATAAAGTTATGTAATTGTGATGAAAAAGGTACTTAGTAACTATATTATAACATTTTACGTTACAATGTTAGTATACATTGGCTATACACCAGATCAATACATTTCCAGGGAAATAAAATGTACAAACATATTTTATCTAACTAAAGTCCATTGAAGAGTAGGTTAGTTTATTTCGAAAATTCGCGGAAATCGTAAATTAATTCATGCATGAGTGCGCAAACTTTCGCTTTGTGGTACTCGTCTGTACATATTAATGTCTGGATGAAGCTAAACATTGTATGCTATGACCTCAAACCGCAATTAATTTTACGAAAAATCAAGAAAAACGATTTTTTAAAAATTAATAAAAAATATTGTTTCCACAATTTTAGTTATTTATGCTGAAGTTTAGTTTGAAAGTACCCCAAACCCTGATCGTTTTTGAGAATTTTTTAATTTATAAGTCACAAATTTAAACCTACTATTTATTAAATAATGCTATAGGACATTTGGAAATGACAAAAAGGTCCTACTCAAGCATGTACGGTTTTGTACTTTTATCGGTACCCTAATAAACTATGGCTTCATTTTTATGCAAGCAGTAGTATATTGACCATAGAAGTATAAAATATCCCTATGGTGCCCCGACAATGGTAAACATCCGGTTGTTGGTGAAATACTTCTTCACAAAGTGTGGTTAGCCTAACTCTGTCCCTACTGACAAATGTACTTGCATGTAAGGATGTATTAGCGATGCATTTACAGAGTATAATAAACGATTTTCCGAAAAAAATCACCTCACATCACTTACTCGGTATGCATTGAAATGATTCAGTCATATAGGTTACATGTCGCTATAACTTAAACCGATCGCATGTAATATAACAGTTCAGTTTGAACGTTGTTCATATCGCATGTCATTAGTAAGATCTTATCATAAATACGCATTAAGCACTGATAATACCCACCACTTTTTGTACATGTCAGTTACGTAATGTTGATAAGCTGGCCGCTCGCTGTTACAAAACCTACAGTGGGTTATAGGCTAGGTTTTGCCCTTTGGAGTTGGGGCCCAACAAGGGATAACTTTAGTGATAACATAATCGATACCAGCGTGTCTTTTTAGCGATAACATAATTGATACCAGCTTGTCTATACTATTTTCTGTACTGTTTTAAATTGTTTTTTTTATTTTAAGTATAAAATGATTCAACAAAGACGTTAAACCATTAAAAAGGCATTATCGTCAATTTGAAAGATTAAGTAAAATAATTGTACGAAAGCAAAACCTTTGATATAAAGGAAAATAGACGTATCACATTTCAATAAATATGACCCTTTAGGATGTAAATATTTAATATAAGTTAATAGTTGTCTCTAGCTGTCTGCGAAAGAAATAACAAAAGCTCATATCTTTCATCTTTTAAAACCTTTTTGGTGATTTTAAGGTGAAATGTATCTTGATGCGGTATTGCAGTCCGTATAAGTCAGTATAACTAAGAATCTGCCCCGGTGAGGTTTCAATCTCGTTGAAGTCTCGTTTCAACAACCGGCAAAGAGTTTTTGTGATTTTGTAGCAAGTTGCCATAAAAAATATGCCGCAAAATAGACTTCTGTTGCAAGTGGAATTTTTCATACACGAATTTTAATAATGGCGAATTTGGCGACCATTTTGAAAAGGTACATCTCTTATACTTTATCGAGAAGTGAAATTTCACCTTGTTTAATTTTTACTTAACTCCCCGGTGCGACACCATTTTAAGCTATATCAAAGTTAATTTTTGCTGTAGATCTTTTTTTATGTTAGCTCAAAATCAAGCAAACCACCATATTACTTATATTCCATTTCTAACTCTGGTAAAAGTTCCAATTTCCAAAAATCTAAATTAGAAAAAAATTTAACATGAAAAAAAAAACATTGACATTTCACCACAGCAGACCCCCAGAATTGTTTATGAACTGTTAGTGTGTAATATGGTAAATATATATGTCCACTTACATGACCGTCTTGCGATATGATATTTTACTTACAAGCTGCACAAGTACGCAATTATGCTGATATGTCAACAAAATTATAGCCCCTCCCCCCTCTCCCCAAATCACTTGGGTTGAAGTGGTAATGGTACAAACAAGCTAATGTCTGCCGAGAGGAAAATCAAAGCGGTAGAGAAGAAACAAAACAATAAATTATGACACTCATTTGGGACCCACGAGTGTGCCATGTCAAGCGTTGTAACATTTTCAATAACTAGATATCTATATTCAATATATTTCTATTACTAGTGGCGCGACACCTGAAGGGGTGTCGCAGATTGAATGAAAAGACTTGCGAAAGGGAGATAAATCTTGGAGCTATTTCATTATGTTAGGAAATCATATCACAGTTTGAAGTAAATTTAAGTAGATCTGATTAAAGACAAGAGACCCATAGGCCTTAACGGTCAACGGAGTTAGGATAACGATTGAAACAAAGACATATAAACACTATACAAATGCTCATCAGGCTCTTGAAATCAGTCAATGATAATATCAATTTGACTTTTTAATCTTTAAAGAGTTTTTGATTACATTACATCTGTGACATTTTCTATGAAAACTGAGCCAAAACACTCATAAATGTGTTTTCCCTATATAAACTAAAGTAAATTTGACCCGGGCCGGCCTCCCTAGGGAAAATCTAAGACCCCAGGGCCACTAATATATGGAGAGTAATTGGTTCATCATATCTTTGAATTCATAAGATGATTTTTTTTTTCAATTTTAACCATTTTGATCCCTTTTAGCCCCATCCTCTGGCCCCTTGGAGTCAGCCAGGGAAATACTATCTCTGGCTAATAAATCTAACCAAGTTTGACTCATTTCTGAAAATTGAGCAAATAAATGTACCATCCCTATATAAACTATAGTAAATTTGACCCCATCCCCTTGGGGAAAATCTGAGACCCCAGGGCCTTGAAATTCACAATTTTTGTACAGAGCCTTGGGACCTTTCAATCTATGAAAAGTATTTGATTCTACCAAATCTGCGATTAGAGAAGAAGTTTTTTGAAATTTTAGCCATGTTTACTCTTTTTGGCTCCGCCCCTCTGCCCCCAGGGAGTGGGGGGGGGGGGCAGCCATGACCAATATGGATATAATGTTAAACTGCTATCTAAGGCTAATAGATCTAACCAAGTTCGACTCATTTCATGTACCTATGAAAATTGAGCAAATAATGTTCATAAATGAAATTTTCATATATAAACTATAGTAAATTTGACCCCTTTCCTAGGGGAAAATATGAGACCCAAGGGCCATGAAATTCACAATTTTTGTACAGGGCCTTGGAATCTTTCAATCTATGAAAAGTATTTGATTTCACCACATCTGCGAGTGGAGAAGAAGATTTTTGAAATTTTAGCCAATTTTACCCCTTTTGGCCCCTCCCACAGCCTCCTAAGGAGTGGGGATAATATAATTAAAAATTTTAATCGACCGTATTCCTTAAAAGGTTTGTGCAAAATTTCATTGCTTCAGCAGTTTTGGAGAAGAAGTCGAAAATGTAAATTTTTTTATGAACACATGAAGGACGACGTAAAACGACGGACAAAATGCGAATAGACTTGCTATTCCTTGCAAAGTGTAGACTTATAAGGTCAAAAGAAATATGTGTGTTTAAGGTTACATTGGCAAAAAAAGGGTCCGTAGGTCGCCATTTTGTTGTTGTTTCTTTCACTCTAAGTAATGGCCATTTTGTTGTTGTTTCTTTCACTCTAAGTAATGGCCGGAACCAGAGTCTGAGATTGAAATCCAAATTTTTGTTAATTTTTTGGTTTGTAGAAAAGTGGAAAAAATAGGATCAAAGGTAAAACATTAGGTTTAGTCAGGTAACCCTAAACAGACATATATTTTTTTTTGCCTTAAACATACAAAAAAATAAATAAGAATTTCTATGTATGACCCAGGTAATATAAAGCGTCTCAAGCCTTTAGGTTCTTGATAAAAAGTTGCTTAAAGATTTTAGCCTATTTGAATCTTGTGGTCTTGAATAAAGGTCAAGGTCATTCATTTGAAAAAAAAACTTAGTAGCCCTTCATCCTTGATCCTAGCATATCATATACATATGGGTATCAGATGACATCATCAGTATGTATGGACAGTATCTATGATGAAATAAATACTCAATGACATCACTAATATCAGCACAAATCCTACTTACACTGTTGTTCTGCCAAATATAAACTGATTCTGATATATTAATAATAACATGATATCAAAGAAGTGGAAATAACGTGTATTTTCATAAATAATCATTTAAAAGTCTCTGCTACCAACATTTCATCAAAAAGAATCTGTTGTATGAATAAGAAACTGATTATCCATGTGATTTGGCCTGACCGAACACTTAATCTCTTACAAATGCATAATTTGTTTAGATTTTACAGAAAAAAATCACAAAACAATTCAATTACTATAAGTTTCCATTTATTGATTAATTAATCAAGTTAAAATAACCAGAATTCATGCTATATAGATTGTATGACAGCAGACATTCAATAAGTTATTATTGCACAAGTACGTTTTTTCGAATAAAACAAAAAAATGAAGTCCAGCTGAAACATTAACATTAACCTCGCATACTTACCATGAAATTCAGCAAAAAAACCAATTACCTTCCCTTAACCATCCCACATCCTTACAAAATTAGTTTTTCATCCCTTGTTAGAATTGCGTTTACAGTACTGGTGTTTGAAGAATGTTCGTCTTGTGTAAAGTTACAGCATTGCAATCTATTTTTTTATTCGGTGAAACTGCAGTAGAACATTAAAGATGCTCCACCGCTGACAAATAGTATTTTTTCACTACTAAAAATTGGAGCAAACGATTAGGTATTTTTCTTCAGTTACAAAAGTTACTTACTTTACACCATTACCACCATTGAAATTTTTGAGCTTCTAATTTTACTTTAAGTTAAAAATATAAAAAAAATAATTAATTGCATCCCGAAAAAATTACTATATCCTATATGGAATGAAATACTGATTGCGCATGCAAACCAAAGCAAAATAAATTATTATATATATTTTTTTTTTGGTGTTAATTAGACAAATACATATACGATGAAACAACCTAGTGCTTTATTCATTACTACTCTCGGCGCACCTTTAAAAAGACAATGCATTGAGAATATAACAAAAAATGTTTGAATGATAGGCCATAATTTTAGGATAGGGGGAGCAACTCTGGCAGCGGACAGAGGCATGTCAGATTCACAAATTAGGATGTTATGCAAATGCCACTCAGAAGCCTTCAGAAAGTACATTAGGACATCAGCCTTAGTTAATTTGCTGTTTATTCTAATTATGCTGTCTGTAAACATGTGTCTCTCTATTTTGAAGGGGGGGGGGGGGTCACTTAATGGAGAGGTTCGTGAACTGTTATAGTATTCACAATGTGTAGTGCCATATATATGTATTGTTTGAACAAATTTGTTTACTTTTTCACAGTATGAGACAGCTAACTGTAGGTTTTGGTTAAGTTGTTCTGTTCATGTGTCTCTCTGTTTTGAAGCGGGGGTCTCTTAACAGAGGGTTACAGGAGTTTTTATTTTCATGACTTTTGTGTTCATAATAATAAGATAATTGTATGTTTCTTTTATTTCAATGAATATAGATATTTAAACCTATATTTCAAATTTATATAGACATTAGTTTCAACTTTATCTATAAAATGGGTTGCCAGGGATATCCATGTTTAAGGAGAAGGAAGGATATTCTTGAAAAAGGACTATTAATTGTGGCCACAGACTTACATTGCTTTCACTTGGATTTCTATATCTTCCACAATAGGGATATGCCTGCACGGGCCTGACTTTTTTTTCTCGTTTGTCTCATCAGAACTAGAGAAATGAGATTTCGCGAAATTGACTTGTGACTATTTACTTGACTTCATCAAGAATCTATTGACCCAGTGATATATAACAGAGATATGTCAGTGAAACCACTATTAGGTGTCATTATCTATATGTACTACATTGTTCAAATGATGAATGTCATTTATGCTCTGTCGGCGGTGGAGCATCTTTAAAATGCTGAAATCATGGCATTAATATCACACTTACATATTTCAAAGAGTTCCATATGTATTATATCTTACGTGTAACAATTAAAAGGACAATTGCTTACCTTAAAATACTGCCTATTTAACTTGAACAGCATATCGAAGGCGGCTTCAACATTCAACCGACTCAATACACAATATTGGGATTCCCGGTAATGACGTCATAAGTATAAACGCTTCGAGAATCATCTAGAACATTCCAGGGGAATTTCTGATCAGCGTCAAAAATAAACATAATTTCGAGACCACAGTTTTGGGGTGTTGTGGCATATATTAAAGACTTAAAGGAACCATTTTATTCAGAAAAAAACATCACCTTTCTACTACTGATAATTTCTGTTCATCTACTGAATTATTATATTCACTAGGTCGGATTACAGAAACTATCGATGAAAATGTTGATTATTTTGCATGTTTGACCCAAAATTTCTCCCTCGAATGAGTTTTCGTACTTACACGTATAAAACTTATGCCAAAAGACAGATCAGGCCAAGATTTAACAGCATGCAAAATTTCAGCGAATTCGTTCCTACCGTCTCCTTATTACCAAATCGCGGTTATAAGCGTGTTGGTAGGTTAGATTAGCCGTATAAACATTTCGTTCAATAACTCCGTTAACGCTCTTTCTCTTCATTTCATTCTGTCTTGGACACAGAATCCAATTAAGTAAGTGGTTCATATAGTAATTCAGTTTATATCCGAGTGATTGTGTTTGATTTACATTTTCTTCAAACATGTTCATTTGTTGTACTAGTGGGGCAACACCTTAAGGGGTGTTGCAGATGATATGAGGGACATACACGACTATAACTCTCTGTAATTGTTTAACCCAATTTTTTTCCTGCTAAAGATTAAAGTTATATACATGTCTACATTCAAATCAGTAAGGATTCTTGATACATACCTCGAGCTTTGTTTGCTCAAATTTTCATGAAATAAAGACTAAACAATAGGATGGCTCTCTCTTAAATATTGGCATACCCCTGATAAAGAGGGGAAGCCGTTTATTTTAATAGATTTATTTTGTAAGGAAATATGATTTTAAATTTCTTGAAAATTTTTAGCGAAGGTGAGCGAAAATAACGCCTAACTGGCCTTATAAGCATAAGGCCAGGCGCCAACCGAGAGGTATGGACCACCTCCTTAATAGCGTATAACATAAAAAAATAAAAAAATAAAAAAAACTGAAAAAAGAAACACAAAGGAACAACAATCAATACTTATTAAAATGTCTGTTATTCCAAAAATCTGGGAAAACGTTTTTATATAGGCAAATCGCTTTGATAAAAGAAGCTTGACTATCCTATCAAATGCAGAAATAGACCTGAAAGTCTATATCCAGAAACTAAACTTAGTGCATTTACTGAAATGTAGTACATATAGATAATGACACCTAATAGTGGTTTCACTGACATATCTCTGTTATATATCACTGGGTCAATAGATTCTGGATGAAGTCAAGTAAATAGTCACAAGTCAATTTCGCGAAATCTCATTTCTCTAGTTCTGATGAGACAAACGAGAAAAAAAAACAAAGTCAGGCCCGTGCAGGCATATCCCTATTGTGGAAGATATAGAAATCCAAGTGAAAGCAATGTAAGTCTGTGGCCACAATTAATAGTCCTTTTTCAAGAATATCCTTCCTTCTCCTTAAACATGGATATCCCTGGCAACCCATTTTATAGATAAAGTTGAAACATACAATTATCTTATTATTATGAACACAAAAGTCATGAAAATAAAAACTCCTGTAACCTGTTAAGAGACCCCCGCTTCAAAACAGAGAGACACATGAACAGAACAACTTAACCAAAACCTACAGTTAGTTGTCTCATACTGTGAAAAAGTAAACAAATTTGTTTAAACAATACATATATGGCACTACACATTGTGAATACTATAACAGTTCACGAACCTCTCCATTAAGTGACCCCCCCTTCAAAATAGAGAGACACATGTTTACAGACAGCATAATTAGAATAAACAGCAAATCAACTAAGGCTGATGTCCTAATGTACTTTCTGAAGGCATCTGAGTGGCATTTGCCTAACATCCTAATTTGTGAATCTGACATGCCTCTGTCCGCTGCCAGAGTTGCTCCCCCTATCCTAAAATTATGGCCTATGTATCGAGAACTGTTAAGTCCACATACATTCAAACATTTTTTGTTATATTCTCAATGCATTGTCTTTTTAAAGGTGCGCCGAGAGTAGTAATGAATAAAGCACTAGGTTGTTTCATCGTATATGTATTTGTCTAATTAACACCAAAAAATATATATATAATAATTTATTTTGCTTTGGTTTGCATGCGCAATCAGTATTTCATTCCATATAGGATAAAGTAATTTTTTCGGGATGCAATTAATTATTTTTTTATATTTTTAACTTAAAGTAAAATTAGAAGCTCAAAATTTTCAATGGTGGTAATGGTGTAAAGTAAGTAACTTTTGTAACTGAAGAAAAATACCTAATCGTTTGCTCCAATTTTTAGTAGTGAAAAAATACTATTTGTCAGCGGTGGAGCATCTTTGATGTTCTACTGCAGTTTCACCGAATAAAAAATAGATTGCCATGCTGTAACTTTACACAAGACGAACATTCTTCAAACACCAGTACTGTAAACGCAATTCTAACAAGGGATGAAAAACTAATTTTGTAAGGATGTGGGATGGTTAAAGGAAGGTAATTGTTTTTTTTGCTGAATTTCATGGTAAGTATGCGAGGATTATAGTGTTCTATAAGGACGTGTATCATAACTTTAGTGTACTAAAAAGGACGTGCATTATGATAATAGTGTACTATAAGGACGTGCATCATGATAATAGTGTACTATAAGGACGTGCATCATGATAATAGTGTACTATAAGGACGTGCATCATGATGATAGTGTACTATAAGGACGTGCATCATGATGATAGTGTACTACTTTTGGTTTGTTTAGTTTTACGTCCTATTAACAGCCAGGGTCATGTAAGGACGTTCCAGGTTTGTTGGTGGAGGAAAGCCGGAGTATCCGGAGAAAAACCACCGGTCAGCGGTCAGTACCTGGCAACTGCCCCACATGGGATATGAACCCGCATCCCAGAGGTGGAGGGCTTGTGGTAATATGTCGGGACATCTTAACCACTCGGCCACCGCGGCCCCAAAAGTAGTGTACTACAAGGACGTGCATCATGATTATAGTGTACTATAAGGACGTGCATCATAATTATAATGTACTATAAGGATGTGCATCATGATAATAGTGTACTATAAGGACATGCATCATGATTATAGTGTACATGTACATCATATATAGTGTACTATAAGGACATGCATCATGATATATAGTGTACTATAAGGACGTGCATCATGATATAGTGTACTATAAGGACATGCATCATGATATATTGTACTATAAGGACGTGCATCATGATTATAGTGTACTATAAGGACGTGCATCATGATTATAGTGTACTATAAGGACGTGCATCATGATTATAGTGTACTATAAGGACATGCATCATGATTATAGTGTACTATAAGGACATGCATCATGATAATAGTGTACTATAAGGACATGCATCATGATTATAGTGTACTATAAGGACATGCATCATGATTATAGTGTACTATAAGGACGTGCATCATGATTATAGTGTACTATAAGGACATGCATCATGATTATATTGTACTATAAGGATGTGCATCATGATTATAGTGTACTATAAGGACATGCATTATGATAATAGTGTACTATAAGGACGTGCATCATGATTATAGTGTACTATAAGGACGTGCATCATGATTATAGTGTACTATAAGGACATGCATCATGATAATAGTGTACTATAAGGACATGCATCATGATATAGTGTACTATAAGGACTGCATCATGATATAGTGTACTATAAGGACTGCATCATGATTATAGTGTACTATAAGGACATGCATTATGATAATAGTGTGCTATAAGGACTGCATCATGATATAGTATAGTGTACTATAAGGACGTGCATCATGATTATAGTGTACTATAAGTCGTGCATCATAATTATAGTGTATATAAGGACGTGCATCATGATTATAGTGTACTATAAGGACATGCATTATGATAATAGTGTGCTATAAGGACGTGCATCATAATTATAGTGTAATATAAGGACGTGCATCATGACTATATTGTACTATAAGGATGTGCATCATGATTATAGTGTACTATAAAGACGTGCATCATGATAATAGTGTGCTATAAGGATGTGCATCATGATTATAATGTACTATAAGGACGTTCATCATGATTATAGTGTACTATAAGTACGTACATCATGATTATATGATTGTGTTCTATTGAATGTTGATACAAACCAAGTGTATATTGGTGATATAGCCCTACAATAACGAGGGTTGATACATGCTTGTAATTAGTGTACTGAAGAGAAAACCGGACATACATCCTACACATCGGTTTATTGACGAAACACTTCCTGATTACATTCCCCTTCGTTTAACATTAGTGTGAATCCGAGCATGGCTATGCTGTTCTCGTGTGACCATGTCTCTCCTGATGATGTATTCTGTGTTGTTGATTTGCGTTTTACAAGTCGTAATTGTTTACAGCCAAGGTATGTAATAACCTGTATAGCAGGCATATATCTTCATTCTTAATCGGAACATAACCTGAGGACTGAACCTAACCGTTAAAGTAATATATAGAGGAGATAGCCCTTGTTTCACGATGAATAACAGTTATATTTCATCTAGTGGAGTGGAGTCAGAGCCTCCTGACTGATATGCCTCACACTTATTTCATTTCGTTGTATCGAATTATTATAAAGTAAAACTTTTGAAAACGAATCTGCTTCATATGAATTTCTGCTCAGTTCTATGTAAATTCGTATCCGTGGTTTTGACTCCCCTTATTTATATAACTTTGCTTTTAACGCATTATTTTTGATATGAAGTGATTTCGTGGTCCCGCCTAGTAAATATTTGCAATACAATTACATTTTTTTCCCGGGATGTTGTTCTGATAGTGCTGGATGTAGCCTTGTTTTAAAGTGAAACTTGGTGTCAAAAAGGGAATCGATTGATTGAAAATCAAATACGACCAAACAAATATACAATTAATTGTCTATAATGGAAACTTTGCCCAAGAAGATATTTTGGACTATCTTTGGACTTTGGACTTTGTGAGTGAGCTTATAACTACAGCCAATGACTTCAATTAATTAATAGCTTCAGAAAATCTATCACGAATTCCTGTTATAACGAATTTTTTCCGCTTCAATGGGATTCGTTGTAGCAAAGTTTTACTGTATTTCGTTTTATCGAAATGTTAATTCGTTAAAATAAATATTATTTCGTCTTAACAGAATGTTATTTCGTTTTATGAAACTGTTTTTCCGTTTTAACGAAAAATTATTTTGTTTTATCGAAATAATATTTGAGATTATCACATTACCGTTTAACTCTTTTCTTATAAGACCAAATGTCCAGATAACAATCAAAGAACTGAAGTGGTCCTTGACCCGTATCCATGAAAGTTACCCTGTTCAAACACAAGGAATGACTAAGGGTGCCATTAACATTATTTCATGTTTTTTTTTCTTCTGAAGAAGACAAAGTTGAAGTATTACTTCTATTGTATACCACAGATAAATAAAATAACATTTCAATTACATCATTGGCTGATATTCATGAAATTGCATGATTTACAAAAACCGTACAACAATGCAAGTTGTTACAGTATGTAGTACGAAACTTACTTATCAAAATGGGAAAAATTAACTATCGAATTCTATACCAAGTATAGAATATGTCGCAAGTTCGAGATCAAATCCCTTTTTGGGTAGCTGCCAGGAATTGACCGCTAGTCCGCGGATTTTTCTCCGGGTTTTCCGGCGTTACTGTGCGACCGATGTGACTTCATAGCTGACATGTCATCGGTTAAAATAGTAAAATGTTTGTTTATTTAATACGGGCAGAACGAAAACAAAAACAGAGTCAGAGAAGTGTGTGATATCACTTTTAATGTTATAACATCACTTTTTTATGAGGTGTTATATTATTGAGAGATGTGTGATATCACTTTTAATGGTTATAATATCACTTTCTATGGGATGTTATATCAATGAAGGATGTGTGATATCACTTTTAATGGGTATACTATCACTTTCTATGGGAAGTTATATCGTTGAGGGATGTGTGATATCCCTTTAATGGGTATAATATCACTTTCTATGGGATGTTGTATCTTTGAGGATTGTGTGTGATATAACTTTTAATGGGTATAATATCACTTTCTATGGGATGTTGTATATTTGAGGAATGTGTGTGATATAACTTTTAATGGGTATAATATCACTTTCTATGGGATGTTATGTCATTGAGGGGTGTTTGATATCACTTTTAATTGGTATGACATCACTTTCTATGGGATGTTATATCATTGAAGGATGTGTGATATCCCTTTAATGGGTATAATATCATTTTCTATGGGATGTTATATCATTGAAGGATGTGTGATATCCCTTTAATGGGTATAATATCACTTTCTATGGGATGTTGTATCATTGAGGGGTGCATGATATCACCTGGACTGTGCATCAAATGATAGGAGTTTAGCATTACAGCACACACCAAGTACATTTATTTCTTTGTGGTATACAACCTCTCCGATCATTGCCCGAGTTTGTAAGCCGTCTGCCCTTTGGCCCTCTGATTTATATCTTGACACTCAATCTGATAAAATGTATGATACTAAAATGGTTATGAAATAATATCTTTTTATTATGTTGTTTAATTACGTTAAAACGAATTAGTATTTCGATAAAACGAAATACAGTATTTTGATAAAACGAAAAGCCAGAGGGCTCCGTAGGTTACACCTCCTGATACATTTTTATCATTATTAAGTAGAGGTAAGATGATGTAAGATCCTCTGGGTAATATAATGGAGTGATAATTGAAAAGGGTAAATATAAATCACGTTTCGTGTATCTAAGAAATATCCAAATAACAAAGATCAATTGAAAACCTGCCAAAACATTCTAAAACCAAATTCTTAGCTGTGAATTAAAACCAAGAGTTTTTTTTAATCATACCTGGTTTATCCACGTCATGCGGTTATTCTGATATTGTACTTGCTATTTTTATAGTAGCTCTTTGGATCACGGTAGTCAAATTGTTAAGAAATCACGACACACATGTATTATTATTTTTCAGCTGAGTTATGAAGTATTTTGTGACAAAAGCATTTAAATGTTTATGTAAATTTCTTACCGTCGTCAGCTTAGTTATGTGCTTCTCCCTAAACATATTCAACACAGTGTTAGGACACTTTTGTGTCATCTGCTTTGGCCACCGTTCAGGCAACACAGAACAAAACCATGAACAGTCACTTTTGATCCTGAGTTACCTTGACTGCAACTCGGGGTGTCTGATCAATCGGAGGATAAACATTACAACTATAGTCAAGAGATTTCCGGAATATATACCGACTTCTCTCAGCCCCAAAATGCAGCATTACGTTCAGGTGGTATGTTCACTAACGGCTGATTTAATGTTGGCTCGTCATTACCCCGTTTCATAGGACATGCAGTTGAGCAAGTCGGGTTTAAGACAGACCACATGCGGATCTATTTGCCACGGCCCTGAAACTCAGTTGCCAATCTATATCTTTCCGGTTCCTAACCAACAGCTACTGGCAGAACGCATCCTCTCCTTTCCATACATTTTTGATGAATATTTATAGCCAAACACAGTGATTAAAACAGTTGTGATTTAATAATGCAACTGATATCACATAATTAATGTTCTCTGAACTATTAGAGACGCGTTTCTCGGGAAATAGGATATGTACTCCAGTATCTTCGGTGAACTGCGTAACAGGACGGAAGTAGCTCATAAAACTCTCGGATCTATGTTAGATAGATGTGGACGAGTGACACATCACGGAGACGGACCATCTAGTGGATTTTATTTCGGGCGAGTTGTCGTCCGACGTATTTTTTCACTTGATCACATATTGTCTGGCTACGTCCATAATTTATCCCTTACAACACCTCGCTTTTCTATATTTAGAATTATATCTATTTGTTTACTTGAGTTTGTGAAGTGTCCTTTTTGGTTCTGAGACACACTTAGTATGACCCTTGCCGAGATTCCCACAGCGGGCGAGTTTGCTCATACGGCGTAATGTTTATAAACAAACAGACCGACACTATTTCTGTTGTGTACGCCTAGCATTACACACGTTTGTTACACTGAGTGTCTGCACATGCAAATAATTTCGTATTTTTTAGTTTAAACTGTACACCAGTTTAAAACAATATATACATCAGATTTACCCTCCGTCTTTGCATTCAAAATAGACCTACAAACACCATGCAAACACTTATCTATCCTCCGTATAAGAAAATGAACGTTATGACTATGAAGAATTTAGTCTTTGGATCTACATCGTGTTCGTCGACCAATAAATCCATGACATGCATTCAGCAGTGTCACCAACCATTGAACCATCAATAGATAACACAGTAACTTTCTTCGGTTGAAAATGAAATATGGCGGCCCGCTCCACTTCAGGCCGCATCACTAATCTGACAACGATAGATAGATGTTCCGCCCCGGTTATCTCCATTTTTTTAAAATGGACATTGTTGATATATGATCGAATTTTGAAATTGAAAATACATATCTTAAAAACAATTGAAAGGTGTAATTGTTATATTTCAAATCAAACTGTAGCTATAACGTTCAACAAATGGAACTATATCTTCGGTCATCCTGACTACCGTAGTCTGTGCCTAACTTAGCAACCAACCCCATTTTAAGTTTGACGACGAACATGTAAAAGTAAACTTATCTATGTAAATAGATATCGATTGAACAGTGATTTGAATGCGTTAAATGTGGCATGAACGCAATAGGATACAGACATATTCTACACCTTTAACGCAATCAAAACACTGTTCAATCTCTACATAGATTATATGTTATATTCAGTATTTGCTTTTTTAGCATCGGACATTTCGTTGCCGTCAAACAGTTAAGTAATTTCACTTACATGCATATTTACATTCATATTTACGTTTATATTTACAAAACACACAACTACCTCAATTGTACAGTAAGTCAAATCTCCATAACGTGTTATGTCTGAACATACAAATCACGATAATTAATGTCGTTTGTTATCAACTAATATTTCATATAATAACAAAGTGTTTAATACGATGTTTTGTCATAGTGCATGTTAACACAGACCAACTTGAAAGTAGAGTGTTTCATTGCTACGCCGCTTGAGCCGTAGCAGTTAGAATCGGATGCAAATCATGCCATCTTGTAGGATAGCCATGTAGCAAGAACTCTTGAGTCAGATGGATGTTCGGTGTGTTACACGCATTGCCTCTTGAAATAATATTAAAACGAATTACGGAAGCAGACTTTAATCTGTCCGGATTCGGACGCTATCCTCCTGAAAAAGCATGGTCACATGTGCGCCTGCATCCGTTAATTAGATTTCGGTGTAGAACCAGCATTCGTGGTAAAAGTATTCTGAATAAGGATTTTCTAGAAATTAATCGGGCATTTTAATTAAATCTGGTTCCATTTACAGATGGAACAAATATATCTGTAGTAGTATACCATGTTCGAGACATTACTTTTATATTTCTTATTTAATTTAGATCACCATCGTGTAACATTAATAATCAGACATATTATTAACGGGACACGGAACATACTAAAATGCGGGATGACAGTACATACTAAAAGCGGAATGAAAACGGACCATAGAAAAACATAGAAACATATTAGATTAAGTTCAATATTTTCTTTGCCTTTTCTCTGAGCTTAGCAATCTCTGCATAAAACCCTTTTTAATTTGTTGGAAGCAAAAGTATTATTAAAACTGTTCGTCTGTACTAGACCTGGCTACCTTGCACTAACACAAGCACACAAATTATAAAATGGCTTTCAACAGTACAATTACAATTGCTAAACAATATCATCATATCATTGTTAAATTTCCATATTCTGTCCAATCAAAGAGTTAAGCTTCCGCGTAGCCCACCTAGCTTTTTGGGAAACTAATACTTGTTTTGTTGTTATGATCATAATAATGAATCGTGTTTCATACATCCTTTACAGAGGAGAGTACTTGATAAAAGCCGACGTGTATGTTACACACTGACGGAACACTTCCTTTTAAAATCCTCGTGTATCAAATCTCAGTGTAAAACATGAATATTACCTAATTGATTACATGTAAAACTGACCACATCACGGCTGCTGATGTATTTTGTGCTGTTGATTCACCTTTCACAAGTCTTATATGTGCACAGTCAAGGTACGTAATGCTAATGATGAATTGAAAATGGCCACCATAAGGTGACATATTTATTATAAAATTATATAAAACTCATATCAAAGTAATAAAACAAATATTATGCAAACAAATTGACACTATGCAAACAAATTGACACATAATTCAGTTTTATAGAATTATGTTAAAAGATTATGAAACATAACATAATCTAGAACATCTCAATATTGATATTAAGGTGGGGTTTCGATAGAACAGGGCCCAAAAACATGAAAAAATCTCAAAGAGGAACTAAAATAATAAAAAAATTGGGCGGGTATACAAAGGGTGGTTTTTTGGCAATTTGTTGAGTTATTATCAATAAAATGTTGCACAAAATGTATGCCAATATGGCGCCCGTGAAAATTTTTTCTTAGATAAAGGGCTGATGGCTTAGCCAATCAGATTCATTTACAAAAAGGTGACGTCATACGGTACCCTAAATAAGGGACAGTCAAGCAAAGGGGAATAACTCCTACTTAAATTGTACACAATTACTTCTATATGTGTCAGTACATAAAATTAGCTATACGTATAGCTTGCATATATACGTCCTTTGAATTTATTTAATGATGGGACAACAGATGACAGACATTACCCATGGATTTTATCTTTCTTCAACTTTTCATTCATCATGTTGTCATGGGTCAAATGCATAGAATAATATAGTTATGTCAACAGAGGTGTTCTTAAGGTAGACTTTTAATCATCTAGTCAATATATATCTTTATTATTATCATTTTGTGTTATGGTTGATATGGCAACATCAGTAGAGTTTATGTTTTGATTGCCTATTACATTGTCCAATAAAATTACAACAGTTCGTAGTGAACGAAACATTGAAATATACGGGTAGATGATTAAGAAATCATGCAATTAAACAAATTTTTAGCACTGACTTTAGCTTAGAGCAGGTACAAAATCGATTTGACAAAACGTAGTATAATTAAAATGCATAATAACATTAAGACAAATTGTGATATTGAGTTTATGGTAACATAGAATAAAACAAAGCGTTAAAATTGCACTTGGTTTGAGCTTTACTGAATTAAAGCGAGTTGTAAACTTTTGTTCAATGTTTTTGTAACAGTTAAACAATGTTGATGTATTTTCTTTGGTTCCTATTTGTATTAAAGACATTTTCGTTTTAACTACCACAAAAATATCCTAGAAAGTTTAGTCTACGTCCTATATATGTAAATCAGTTGTATACATATGTACCATCAAATGCTTTTACTTTAAATTTTGAGTT
The DNA here is from genome assembly GCF_041381155.1 of Argopecten irradians. Lineage (NCBI taxonomy): Eukaryota > Metazoa > Mollusca > Bivalvia > Pectinida > Pectinidae > Argopecten > Argopecten irradians. The sequence continues at coordinate 14,146,973 of NC_091137.1, read as the reverse complement.
ATGAGATGGATAAACATCAGATGTTGGATAATGACACAAATATCAACCTTGAAAAAAAATGATGCATAATATCATTGTTTCAACGTTGGTGTAGGATTAGACTACGACCGTAAACAAAACACTGAAACATACAACAAATGAAATGATTTAATTCATTAATTCATGCAGCAGATAAAGTGAGACTGTCAGACTTCACTTTACCGAACGACAACTTCAGACTTGTTGAGGTGTTTGGTGAATCAGGATACGGTTACGTATGTGGATGGTGCTGGACATCGTTTAACGCTAATGTCACATGTAAAGGATTAGGATATAGGTAAGTACACTTAACAAACACTTGTCTGAAGTAACAAAATGATTATACGTATGCACAGGCGTGAATGGGCTGTAGTTAACTACAGTTGTGACAGCACGGTGACATATTTGTGGAAACAATGAAGTTCTGCTAGTCATGATCAAAGTTTGAAATCTTCAACTGGGATGTCATATTCCGTTATTAGAATATCAATATTGATTTACTCCCTGTACCTTTATACAATATGTACAATGATCTGGAGTGCAAAAACATACTGTGTTAGAAAAGACAATTCTGACCCACTAGGAAAGAAGATGATGGGTTAAATAGCGGAACCGAGATTACGTCCTATAATTTGCTACAGTACTACTAATAAAAATATATCTTAATTTTGGAAATAGGGTTTTAATAAAATGGTGACTCTAATTTTAACTCATAATCCCTGCCCTCTCCCTCCCTTCTCAGACAGAAGAGATAGGGGACGCTCGATCAGTAAAAACAGTTAATTCCTTATGAATCACTGATTAATTGTTTCGAAAGGAATTGAAACGAATTCGGTCACGAAAAAGGAGTTTGCATAAGTAATATGTCTGCCCACTTAGATTAGGAAAGGTGCGAAATAGGGCATTGCCTTTTGATTGGTTTAAATGATCAATGGTTTATCTAAAAATAGTTAACTCATACTGTCATGTAGGGTGATATTCCAATAAGGAAAAAGTAAACAAAATCTTTGGAAAGAGTCAAAATCGATAAGAAGGAAAATAATCACTTTCAATTTCGCGTATAATTTTTATTTATGTTTTGTATCAAAACTGTATATATATATACATGTATATTGTTGTTTCATTTGTCATTCTTATTGATTCTTTTTTGGAACTGTCAGTCGTTAACGTGTAAGCCTCTTAGCATTCAAACTGTAGCGCATTTTAGTTTGGATAAGAACTGTCTGAGCCTAATAGCTCTTGGAAAATATTATCATTGTTTTCATGAATCATAGAAATTAGTTGTCGTCGGGTTGATTTCACAATGTCAATGTATAGAGAACAACCAACTAAATAATTTTACATAGACCACAGTGTTAAAGTTTTGTAATGTATTATTAAAGCATCTGAATATTAGTTAGCTATTGTGTTCTATAATTAAAGTCTAGGTTATCATATACCACTGGATAGAAAAAAAGTTTGGGTCCTTCAGATCGAACTCCAACCAGGGTAGTCATTTTGAAATAAGGCGCATTTTACACCAAACAAATCCTGAAATCCTAATGTTTTTATTTATCTATTAATTATCAATATTGATATTTTGAACATTAATCTCAGTCTGAATATCCAAATTTATAAAAGATTATCATGGTCATCTAAGAATAATTGCCTGTCAGAAAACATTTTTACTTTTGATATTCATAATTAGCCAGCCAATCAGCGGTGGGTCAAAATTCTATTCTGGGCTCAATCTTTTATACACAGGGGCCATTTCGTAGGTCTTTTTTTTCATTTAGTTGGTTGTTTCCTGGAGTATACAACCGTAGCTAACAAGGACAAAATGTAGGATATAGCGCTTATGTTTACTGTTTGTACTATTTCAATGTATAAATTATATTGTAATGTAGAAATTACTGTGTTACAGCGGAGGCATGGGTTCGTTAAGACCAATTCAAATTTCAAACATCACCATCGATTATCTGATCGGACAGTATATATGCGATGGTACAGAGTCAGACCTCGGCAGCTGTCGTTGGACTAATACGCCATGTTCACCATGCGATAGTTTCGCGGTTGTTAAATGTGACGGAAATTCACTAGGTAACTTGAAGCAAAATCATTGATTGATTGTTACCTATAACACTCAGAACGGAGATGCTACCGTAATGATATATCTCTCACAGAATTATCAAATCTTCAAAATATTACTGCACGTTTACAGCTCTATTGATCAGGCATGGTCATATTGATTTTTGTATGCGATACCATTATATACCTGTGCGTGTATAAAATCATGTAGTTTTTTGAGCCTATAAAGATGCAGATGTGCTTGAACCTGGGGGGGAGACATTTTCAATGTCTTTTTGGCGGTTTTTACTTTGTAAACCCCACATTGGCTTTTTGGTTTATTAATTCTTGAAGCAAATATTGTTTTATATATATTTCACATAAGTTTTGTCATGTATTATATTGGATTATCATTTGCTGTTGATTTAATAAATACCCTGTCACCCTCTGTGAGGGTGGCCTTATTCATTGAGTTGTTACTTTTAAGTGTGTAAATGCATAAATATAACTTCTTTCAGTTGATGGAGGGTGGAGTTCATGGGGTTCTTACGGACCTTGTTCTGTGATGTGTGGAGAAGGAATCCAAATCAGAACACGGACGTGTGATAACCCAGCACCTGTAAATAGTGGACGAGAATGTACTGGTGGTGACCAAGAGAACAAAATATGTACTAATGTTGAATGTCCAAGTAAGAGTTATCTCCCTGCTGTTGATATCATTTAGTATAAAACAAATTGTCATTTTGTCCAGAAATTTTTAGTGATTTAAAAAATCATTTTAGACGAAAACGGCGGCTTTCGTCTACAATGAATCTTTATACCTGTATCGGATATTGGTATAAGTGATCGCTCACAAAAAACTATTTACATGTTAGGTTTCGATAAATTTACAATTTGAACTTTGCCTTTTTCATACGCTTCGTTCTTTGGTACTGTGCTGAAATTCAAAATTTTACGAAACGGTCTAACGATTCAATGATTAGAAATTTAGCAGTGTGCCAAATGCATATTCATAGTGACCATTTGTTGAAGTTCCTGATTACTCAGATCGTACATTTTTAATTAAAGCTGTATATATGATAACAGGTGTTGAAATATAGTCTCTTCTTTATCAATACACGTACGTACTCTTATTTATTTCAGTTGACGGAGGATGGAGTAGATGGAGTAATTTCGGACCTTGTTCTGTGACGTGTGGACAAGGACACCAGAACAGAACACGGACGTGTGGCAACCCAACACCTCAACATGGTGGTCAGGACTGTGTTGGTTATGATAGGGGTGTCACACCATGTAGTAATGGTGGATGTCAGAGTAAGATTTGTTTTATATAATGCATTCTACGTACGCAATTGATTGGATAACGACCTTTTCCACACTCTTGTTAAGCTACCAAGACATACGACACACAACATAAGTATTCACTGTTATTTACACATGTTCTGTTGACAGTAATACCTGACCTTAGTCTCATTTTACACCAGGTGTGATAATTGCAGTTGTAGCTGCCTGTGCGGGACTGTTAGTGACGGTGGCTGTTATCTTCCTAATCAAAAGGTAAATAACATTGTATATCAACCAACAGTGTAAACACAAGGGAAGGCATCATGTGATGGTTATTGTACAGTACAAGTATCATCTTCAATGTGGCACTTGCAAAAACAATATGATGTTACTTTGGTCGACAGTCATGCTTTTATTTCATATTGGCAAATATGAATATATAATGCATGAAAACAAATCGTTGCGTTCCTTGAAATACTAAAACATACGCCTTTATAAAAATGACATAGTTTAGTATTAAGCTCCTTCTTACGAATTATGTAATTGTGAACTGATGTATACTATACTTCAAGTAGTGATATAACGATAACAAAATTAAGATAATTTATATTACTGTACAACCGTATTTCTTTGATTCCAGGAAACGACTTACTCAGGCTAAACCGAAAGATGATTCCAAACAACAGCCTCTATCAGTAACGTACAGTAAAGATGCTATCCAAGTCGTTCACAGAAGGGCACCAGACAATAATCATTATTCGATCGTCGCTGGTACATCTGAGGATACCAACCACTATTCGGAAGGTACTGCTGGTCCCTCAACAGACACAGATAACTATGGTTGCGGACTACTAGGTAAAACTGGTTCAAGGTCCGTAAGGATAGGTGAAGAGGACATGTATTCTCACACAAAACCAGGACAACCTCTCGACGATGGGTACGACGTGTTCGTGAAGAAGAAAGACACCGTCGACGAGTCGGGTATCTATGACCACGCTGGAAATTGTATGGCTGAAGGGGAATATGATAGTTTCCAGTACCAGAAGGGCTCGTGTGTTGAAAACGACTATTCACAATTTGCTTAACACAGAAAGATAACCATTATACTCGGTTCTCGATTCCGACGTCCCCATCAATGAGTTACAATCCGTCCGCTCTTTTTGTGGACTATGTTAATGATAAATCTAGTGATATTTACAAACCTATATCTCAACTTTCTGGAACTTAAGAACAGGCTAACTTGACCATAAATCATGATGTATAATGGATAACCAAAGGTTGTACTTAGCTTTATAGAAATGCACAAAATATCATTAGATTAAGCGGGCTCGAAAACTTTTGATTCCGCTTTAATCTTGTAAATACAAAATGGTAAATATTGTGTACAATGTTAAATAAGTTCCATAGAATGAGTGTCATATAAATGATAATAATTTGGTTTTATTTCTTAATGTGATTATAACATTCTATAAATAGCAAGAGTTAGTTAAGTACATTATTATTACAAACTAGGTGAAACGGTATAAAATATTCGGAGAAATATCATCATACCAACAGTACTTGGCAAACTTGGAAACAAAATTCGGAGAAATATCATCGAGGTACCGACGGTACTTGGCAAACTTAAATGACATTAAGAGAAACATCATCAAGGTACGGACAGTACATAGCAAACTAAGATAACATAAGAAGAAACATCATCAAGGTACCGACAGTACATGGCAAACTAAGATAACATTAGGAGAAACATCATCAAGGTACCATGGCCATCGTATCATTAAGGATGGAGTGAAAGTTGTCGCCATTAAAGCATGTCATGTTTTCAGTCTGGCTCCGCATCTTACTTCTACTAAACTTCTACAAATACGTCAATGGCAATCAACATGGTGGCAGCGGTAAGGAACTATGACATAGCAACGACCAGGCAATATAAACTTTCTGATGAATTGTTTGATCACAAATTATCTTCATCTATGCCGTGTTTTCTACACTCATGATACACACGTGCTCCTGGCTAGATCTTGATACCACGTTTACTTATTAACTTCTCGACATGGCTGATCCTGTCCAACCTGCAGCGACAGAAAACGTGAGTTTTGCTGCGTCCTTAAGAACCCCACCCCCTCTTGATATATCCACGGGGAACATCGCCGAAAATTTTAAGCGATGGAGAAGACAGATAGACATTTACGTCGATGCTTCCGGTGTCTCTGAAAAAAAGCAAAAAAGTGCAGACGGCAGTTATTTTCAACTGTGCTGGGCCACAAGTAGTGGAAATATATGACAATCTTACATGGGATAATGATACTGACCAGCATGACCCACAAAAGGTTTTACAAGCAATAGAGAACTATTGTAACCCCAGGAAAAACGAGGTATTAGAAACTCATCGTTTCTGGAACACTGTGTACCACGAGCCCTTTGATAAGTTTCTGACAGAACTGAAAACGTGTGCGGGTGCTTGTAATTTCAGTGAAAAAGACCGCATGATACGTGACAAAATCGTATTTTCAGTTTCTGGTAAATTGCAAGAACTTTTACTGAGAGATGACGACTTAGATCTCAACAAGGCTGTCAAACTCTGTAGGGCCTATGAACAGTCCAACCAACAGGCGAAGGAATTTCGTGACCAGTCTACAGCATCTGCTAATAAAGTTAATGCTGTTGGACATCAGAAAGGTCCAAACAGAAAGAAAAGCCAACACCACTCAACTCAAAAATATAAGAAGACTGTAAGTCAGAGTAAAGAGTCTGGAGAGACACTAAAATTCAACTGCAAATTCTGTGGATTTAAACATAAGAAACAACGGGAAAAATGTCCGGCATGGGGAAAGAAATGTGATCATTGTCATGGTAACAATCACTTTAAGTCACAGTGTAAGAAAATATGTGCTGGGTCGGAGCTGAAAGACAGTGATGAATCTGATTATGATGATAATTGGCTCATGGCGTTAAAGAAGAACAACTCGAACCGTATCAAGGCTACACTCATCGTGAATGATAATGACGTTTCCTTTCAAGATGATAGTGGAGCAGACATAAATACTATCTGCCAGAGATATGTCCATAAAGATCAGGTGACCCCAACTAAGGTTAGACTAAACATGTGGAACAACACAAACCTGAAACCACTAGGAGAATGTCGAATTCCGGTTTACAACCCACGGAACAGAGAGGTCTCCAACATAACCTTTGTTGTTGTCAAGAACGGATATACCAACTTGCTAGGACTACCTACTATCAAGCAGCTTGGTTTTGTAACCATACACGAGGATCGTTTTGTGTCAAAAGTTGAGACCACAACACTAGGTGATCTAGGGGAGGCAACCCTACATGTTGATGAGACTGTACCCCCAAAGGTATTACCCTGTCGTAAGATTCCCATAGCATTACAGGATAAAGTCAAACAGGAACTTGACAGTTTAGTAGATAGAGGAGTACTGATACCTGTGTCTGAACCAACCAAATGGGTTAGTCAGATGGCCATTGTTCATAAAGTTAAAGGCAAACTGAGAATATGCATAGACCCTCAACCTCTCAATGTCGCTGTAAGGAGACAGCACTACAAACTTCCCACTCTGGAGGATGTCTTGCCAAAACTAGCCAACACTAGAGTATTTAGTAAGCTGGATATCAAAGAGGCATTCTGGCATGTTCGACTTGATGAAGATTCAAGTTATCTCACAACTATGATGACACCTTTTGGACGTTACCGTTGAAACAGACTTCCATTTGGCCTCAAAGTCTCAAGCGAGATATTCCAACACAAACTGGATGAAGCTCTAGGCGACCTTGAGGGAACTTTCTGTGTCATTGACGACATAATCATCGCTGGACGTGGTAATTCTGATGAAGAGGCCAAGAAAGATAATGACGAGAAATTAGCAGCTGTGCTGAATCGTTGATCTGAAAAGAACATTATTCTGAATAAAGACAAGCAAGAAGTAGGGCTATCGGAAGTAAGATTCCATTGCCATCGTATCACTAAGGAATGGAGTGAAAGTTGACGACTCGAAAGTCAAGGCAATACTTGAAATGCCTGCACCAAGTGATGTATCAGGTGTCAAACGACCTTGTGGAATGGTACAATACATGTCCCGTTTCCTGCCAGATCTCATAGACAGGATTGAGCCTATCCGTCTACTTACCTGCAAGAATACTCCATTTGAATGGTCAGCTGAGTGTGAGGAGGCGTTTTCTTCACTGAAACACATGTTAACTCACTCACCTGTCTTGCAATACTTTGATGCAAAGAAACCTGTTGTTGTACAATGTGATGCCTCGGGAACTGGTATAGGTGCATGTTTAATGCAGGAAGGGAAACCTATCGAGTACGCCTCTCGTGCACTTACTCCATGCGAACGCAGATGGGCACAAATAGAAAAGGAGGCGCTCGCCGTATTATTTGGTCTAGAACGGTTTGACCAATACACATATGGCCGTAGTGTTACAATTGAAAACGACCACAAACCCCTTGCTTCAATCCTACAGAAACCTCTGAACCTGGCACCAAAAAGAATACAGGACATTATGGTGCGTATGTACAGATATGATGTGACGTTCTGTTTTGTCAAGGGAGAGCATCTATTTCTAGCCGACACGCTCAGTAGGGCTCATCTGAGCAGTTGTGAGAATGCACGTCCACGCATTCTGTCAGTCCAAACTTTTGAAAACATCCCAGACATTAGACTAGAAGAAATCAGATGAGAAGTTCAAAAGGATGGAAATCTACAAACTTTGGTCAGTGTTGTGCTCGAGGGATGGCCAAGTGACAAGTACAAAGTACCACACTGTAAATTGCCATACTACGACATTCGCGACACCTTAAGTGTAGAAGATGGACTAGTGGTCAAAGGCGAGTCTGTCATTATTCCGTCAGCACTACGAGCGAACATCAAACAAAGGTTACATAGTGCACATCTTGGATATGATAGTATGTTGCGTCGTGCTCGAGGTACAGTATATTGGCCAAGCATGGCACAAGACATTAGACAAATAGCTGATGCCTGTGAAATCTGTCAAGGAATGAAAGCTAAACCTGCTGCGGAACCCCTTAATCAGCACTGTGATGGTGATTTTGCTTTCCAGAAAGTTGGTGTGGATTTGTTTGAAATTGCGGGGAGGCAATACCTTATCACCGTAGACTACTATTCTAGCTTCATTGAGGTAGATCTACTCACAAAAACCACTAGTTCTCAAGTGATACCTCTACTCAAGAAACATTTTGCTCGCTATGGAATATCACAATCGATAGTATTCGATGGAGGACCGTAGTTCACAAGTCAGGAATTCAAATCATTCGTGACAGACTGGGGAATAAGACACTCTATTTCATCACCAATGCACCAAAGGGAGAATAGTAAGGCAGAATCTGCGGTAAGAATCATGGAAACTATACTTATCAAAACCAAGAAAGAGGGAGGAGATCCCTATGTGGCTATATTGGAGCAGAGAAACTCCAAGACAAGACACTGGACTTAGCCCAGCAGAAATGCTATTTCAGAGGCCTACACGAACATTCTTGCCATATCTTCACAAAACGCAGAATGACATCAGTCACACAAAGGCAAAACGCGAAAAACGTAAAAAGTCTGGAAGAAGTGTTATGACAAGAAAACCAAAAACTTGTCCCAACTTGAAATTGACCAATCTGTGTATTATCAGCATTCCGAAGGGCAACAGTGGAAACGCGGGAAAGTTGTCGGAATTCTCGGTCAGCGTACGTATGAGCTAAAGGGACAGGATGGTGGTGTATATAAATCGTGTACACATTAGACCAACGACCATTGATGTGCATGTGCGTGATAGATCCCCGTTACAAGTTAGGGTTCCAGGTGTAATATCGCGTTCGAGTGTGCAAACTAGCAGCAGTACCAGCAGTGCTAAAAATGAGAAACCCATACTGGAGGACCGACGGAAGGTTATCATCAGTAAGCCAGACACTCAGGACCCAAAGCATGAAAACTCTATCGCAAATAGTAGACCCAAACGTGAAATACGCGCACCTGTAAAGTTCAAGGACTTCGTCACCAAGTGATGCAATGGTCATGAACATTTGCATGCATTTAACTTGTGGATATGATTTCAGTGTTCAATTTAGGTTGTGTTTTTTTCGAGTTTAAAGTTCATTACCAGTTTAAGTGACGGTTACAGTGAAGGACAGTGTCTATAGCAAATCAGGTCATAAAGTAAAGTTTTGATTATTAAGTGATAACTCAAAGTTAAGAAATTAATTACAGTCTATTTCTAGTAATTTTAAAAAGATAAAAATAATCTTTCTTTTTTTAAAGAAGGGAGGATGTTGATAATATCCGGATTCTCCGTATCAGACTCTGTATATTAGCATTACCCTTAGAGTTTACTCCCAGAATCCTTTGTACTTACGGACGTTGACTGCCATTAAAGCATGTCATGTTTTCAGCCTGGCTCCGCATCTTACTTCTACTAAACTTCTACAAATAGGCCAAAACAGGAAATGAAAATCCATAGTCAATTTTCACAATATTTGTATATGATATGCCCAAGGTAATATCACTAAGTTTTGTCAAATATCATATAAAAACTACGAGGTCCTCGATCAAAATTTCACAATTTTTTGTAAGCTTGAAGTTTGTAACTCGCAACCCTACCCCCCATTTCATCCAGTGCTAAGATGGGTTATAATTGATTATTTTTTTGAAAACCATGCCGCCAAAAAAACGTGATTCCACATCATTTCATACGTTTTTGTGATATTAATATCTGGTTTATGATCTGTTTAGTTTTTTATGATCTTCTCCAAATTGTGTGTTTAAAGGTGCAATCCGTATGCGAATTTTTTTAGAATTCCGGAATTTCGGTCGGGCCGGGTCCCCTCTTATGATTTATAGCGACGAACGGCACTTCCGGTGTTTAAAAATCCATTCCCATTTACAACAGGGACCGCAAAAACCTCAGAGATAGCATATAATTTTCACTTCACTGCTTTTATTTGATTTATTTAATGATTTTAAACATTCAATATTATATGTAGACAATTTTCACCTATTGAAAAAATATCCAAGTGTGATGTCGTGGCGTATCGGAAACCATTCTGGAATTCAAAACAACCTCCGCAACTTCCGGTATAGCGTCATATGAATTGGCGCGATTTTCAAAAGTATGGACCTACCTTAATTTGTATTGCTTTATTTGTTTAAGATACAATGATACTAACTATTAATCCATTGACAGAAAATCTACATTAGTGTTACTTTGAAAATATCCTCGTCAACAGCAGAGTGGAATAACGGGTTGTGATCATAAGATGTGCAAACTTGGCATAAGGGCAACGGTTCAATAAATTGTAAATAAATAATAATGACTTCTGTTGTATTATTTGTCGCAATTAAAACTCCCTTATTTATTACTCCTTTAGCTGGCACTGTAAAACATTAACCTTTCAAACTTTTAAACATAAACAACTTTGTACATATTTCAATACAATTTACCACACATATCAGAAGATAGTTGAACTTTCCCAACACAGTCCCCCTCCCCCCAATTTCAACATATAAGCATCGATTGACACAGTTGTTAGGCCATAACAACATTAACCCCACCCAAACACCACATGCACATGCATGCTATCTGACATTTTTAATTAGTTTTGTCTTATCACAGAGAGCTGAACAGTGTGTCCATACCCAGAGCTAGGCCTAGCAGGATAAGTACGGGTACCTGGAAGCCAGGATATTATCCAGTCGAAGTATTAAAAGAGTCTAAAGGGGAGTTTTTGGTTCATTACACGGTGAGTAACCTGCAAGATATGTAATAAAATTGACCCAAATGGAGTTACAGAATGTTAGAAACATGTATCTACAATGATTATGATTCTGTAATTGTATACAAAAGTTTTCATTGCAAACTTGACTGTCTTAATTAACCCAAATAGTAGGGGGAAACAAATGTAGGATTTATAGTCCCGATAACATATCTAAGCAGTATAATAATTCATTATCCCCATACACCTCCTAAAGGAAGGCTCGGAGAAGGGGGTCGGGGTACTAATAAATGTGTTTCATTGAATGAGGGTGCGTAGCGACGGCGCCTTGGGGGAGGGGGTGTCCAGAGCAAGGAAAAAACATGGATATTATTTAATATTGTTAACTGGGTTTATTATTAAAAGTTGTCTTTTCCTTAAGCTTGCTGTGATCTTGCAAAAAAATGGCCCAGTGCCGTTGCTATTTATATACGCACACCTTTTATTTAGGATCTTATCTTTTCTCTTCTTCGTAACTGACTTTATCTTTCCTAATGCCTCCCTTGGCACCGCCTCACTTTTGGCCTTGAGTTGAGCGTTCGCCCCTGTGAGGAAGGCTCTGGGTTCTGTCCCCTGGCCGAGACACACCAAAGTCTATAAAAGTGGTAGTTTCTGCTCCTGCTTAGCGCTCAGCATACAGGGAGTGGGGCGACTGGTTCGCCCGTTGTCAGTATAATGTGACCGGGTGGGGTGTGTTGCTTGGTGTCTTCGGCGGCATGCTTCAGTGATATAGCACTATAAAAAGGGCAACAGTTCCACTATACAAGAAGACACAACACGAACATACCGCAGTCTCCCAGTACACTCACCTCGCACAACATACACGCAACACAACCGCATACATGGGAGGCCGTCCTTACATGACCATAGCTGTTAATAGGACGTTAATTAATCAAACAGACAAACAAACAAAAATTTAAGGGGGCACAGGTATATATATTTGGTGTTTTCCACTGTAATTATGCCATTCCATAAATTCTATTAATTACACGTTTCATATAACCTATATGCATTGTGATTGGTTGCGAAAAGAATTCTCTACACCAGTGAAATTTCAAAAGCAAATGCGAAACACATATTTTCAGCTGAGATATAAACTGACAATACATCCTGGTGCAAAAAATCATATAATAGTAGTATTTTTATAGTGGTATAGTCTGAACCGCAACTCGCCAAAGGCTCGCAAACGATGAAAAATTCAAGTTGTATTAAACATCTTATATGAAGTGAAACTTAAGACAGATCCCAACTCTGTTAACCTTCTCCAGTGAGTCTCCACAGTAACATTACACAGTTACAGTGGGACTATTCTGTACAGAGACAAATTAATGTTGATGTATTTTAAATTTGCTTACAGAATGATTTATTGATTTAATTACATTGTAGGTTGGTCCTCTGCATACAATGAATGGATAAAGATAGAACATCTTAAAGTAAAGAGGGACTCAGACTTTGAAGAGTTGAAGCAACTTGCGATCTCTATTAAAGATACAACTAGACAGCAAAGTCACTATCAGACAGTTTATTGGGCCAGACAAATTTTCAAATATACAAGCTGCTGGTACAGTATTCAAAGTTCGTCATGGTAAAACGATATACAAAACAGAAAAGCGCCAAGACTTTGAAAGGATAATGGGAGTTGGTTGGGACTACAGAGTGATCAATCGAAACGGAGACCATTTTTTCATAAAAACTGAAACTGTGAAGTACTGGTTAAACAAACGGACTGACATTGAAGACTTCATTGTCTATCCTGATCACATGGATAGGCCTACCCACTTTCTTGACAGGGGATATGAATTGGTGTTCACATTTGTGAGGATGCCAGGAAACAGGAAAACCTGCTGAATAGAGATATTTTGTAAGACTGTTGCAAATTGTTTTGAGGTATTTGTATCTAAAACAAAAGATTTTGATTTAATGCAACCTATATGTACACATTTAGATATTTTGAGGCCTTATCAATTTATCATATTGATTAATTTGTAACTTTTAAAAATGGTTATTATCTAAGAAATCTCCTCTTCAAAATCTTGCAAAAACACTTTTGGCATGATGTCTTGAATTTAAAAAATGTGTTGAAGTTCAAACAAGTACTTTAATTTTTGTTTGTTTGTTTGTTTGTTTGAGTTTTACGGCCCATCGACAACTAAGGTCATTTAGGGCCAAACTACAAGGCATGCATTATTATCAGGATAAAAGATCAGGTTAAGAAAAGGCAGGTAAGGACTAAAACACAGATTGTAAACGTTTATTTGATAAAAAAAAAAGGTTTGCATGGGATAAAATAGTTTTGGCTAAAACACATGAGAAAACTCATGCACAAAGTTGATGAAACGATGAAATGTTGAGATGATACGATGATATGATATGATGAGAAAACGTTCATATTTTGTTTAAAATACCAATTTCTTTGAGATAATTAAAAATACGATTATGTCTCACGGCATGAAACAAAGTGTACATGTCGGAGACATCGTAGTACTTATCTCGTATGTGCTTAAAATCAATACAGTGCACTAAAATATGCTCCACTGTGAGAGGAGAATCACATGCGTGGCATGTGGGAGGATCCTCCCCTCTCAATAGATAGGAATGTGTAAAATATGTGTGTCCAGTTCGGAGCCGAGAGAGAACAACTTCCTCTCTGCGGTCTCTCCGACTGGACAGTTTAGGATTAAGTGTAGGTTGAATTTTAAACAGTTTATTGTTTGTTTCGGTAGACCACCTTTGTTGCCAATGGTGTTTGATGGCCGACTGAATTGAAGGTTTGATGTCGGTGTATGGTAGTTTCAAATCTGTTTGTGCTAGGCGAAGAGCAGTCTTAGCTGCTTTATCAGCCTGTTCATTCCCCTTTATACCCACATGACTGGGAATCCAGAGATAAGTAATTTGAGTTTTAGAAGACAATCGAAATGTTCGGATCAAAAGAATTTTGGATTAATGTGTTTCTAGGGTTTCTTGATTTCAAAGCCTGAAGAACCGAAAGAGAGTCGGAACAGATGATTGCCTTTTCAATGCGGTGCTCTTCGATATGGTCAAGCGCAAGACCGATAGCACATGCTTCCGCAGAGAAAATGGAGGCAACATCCGGGAGTCGGATAGAGGAGCAGTGATTAGATGTACAGCATGCTGCCGCAACATTATCACCATCTTTTGATCCGTCAGTGTAGATCTGAACATGGTCAGGGAAAGCCCTAATGCACTCCCGAAAGGAGGATTTGTGTTCTTCGGGTAATGCACTGGATTTTGCCCTCTCATGTAGAGATAAATTGATATCAGGTGTTTGAATGAGCCATGGTGGTACATCCGATACGGTGTACTCGTCAATGGTGTCGAAATTTATATCTAGTTCCAGCAAAAACTTTGAAATTCTAATGCCAAATGTTGGTATGAGCTTTTGATTTTGTGTAAATATTTCTTGATGTTGTGGATTGAATACAAGGTATTCAGTCAATCACAGTTTGAGTTGAGCAGCATACTGTAAGGATATTTTTTTTCGTCGATCGTCCAGAGATGGCTCATTAGCTTCCACATGGAGACTCTTCAGAGGTGTTGTTCGAAAAGCTCCAAGTGCGAGACGCAGTCCCTGATTCTGTATAGGGTCAAGCATCTGTAGATAGAAGCTGCGAGCCGATCCATAGACAATAGAGCCGTAGTCAAGTTTTGATCTAATAAGTGCCCGATAGATACGTAGAAGCATTTCACGGTCTCCACCCCATTCAGAATGGGAAAGAATTCGTAGAATGTTCAGCGCCTTCGAGCACTTATCCTTCAGATGTTTGATATGTGGAATAAAGGACAGTTTCGAATCAAATATTAGTCCAAGAAATTTAGTTTGTTCAACTACTGGAATTTTAATTCCATTGAGTGCGAGGTCAGGATCATTGTGTGTTTTTCGTTTTTGACAGAAGTGCATACAGACAGTTTTTGATCTTGAAAATCTAAAGCCATTTTCGTCAGCCCACTTTTGTAATTTGCCTAAACATTGTTGTAGTTGTCGTTCTATAGTGTGCATGTTTTTTGATCTGTAACAGATCAAAAAATCATCCACAAATAGAGACCCTTCCGTAGATTGGCCAAGACATTTAGTTATGCTGTTAATTTCTAAACCAAAAAGTGTGACGGACAGGATACCACCCTGAGGGACGCCCATCTCCTGTGTTTCTATTTCTGAATAAGTTGAACCCGTTCGAACTTTGAAATGCCTGTCAGATATAAAATTTGAAATAAACTTTGGTCTAATAAGTGCCCGGTAGATACGCAAAAGCATTTCACGGTCTGCACCCTAATCACTATGCTTGGAGATTGAATTTTGTGTTGTGTAAAACCCGAAGACGCCGTTGGGATTGGCTTTTTAACTCCAGGTGGCTCAGCAGGTGGTTTTGACAGTGACTTGTTCTGTGGCTTGGGTGGACCCGGCTTGAACCTTTTCGGGCCCCCACGATTACTTTGCAGACCTCAGTACCAGCAAACATCTGGGACATTATTGCCCCAAGCAACCTTATCCACTAAGGCCTGGACCGAGACGTGCTCGACGTTGACACTCTCAACCGGTGTCTTTGCGTGTGTGATCTGCGCATAGGTGGACACATTAATGTCCGAACTTTCAACGGTTCTCTGCTTGTTGCTTGTGGAAAACCTCTATTGGGAGATCACCCGATCCCAAAGGCTTGACAAAATTTGACTTCAACAGCAATGCCTTTGATGCCCTTCGCAATAATAGAGGCGATAAAACCCTGAAGTGGTCTTGCCATTCTGTGTAGAGGACATGACCAAAAACTATGGGAATGTATTTGCTGTACCGTTTTTGTTTGTTGATTTGTGGTTTGTTCCTTTTGGGGAGATTTTGGTTGTAGAGTTTATTACTATTCGCTATCTGCGCCCCCACCCACCTCGGAGCCCAACAAGGGGACACTCATGATGACACGATATCCAGTGTGAAAGTGCCAGGGATACACAGGACAGTATACTCGTAAGAATATTTCGCTCTCGAGATCAATTATGTATATAAGTCCTGTGAAAGTACATCCGCAAGATCGATCAGAATCAAGACAATTCATATTAAACAAGGCAAATCTAAAGAATGACAATGATGGTAAAATATCGACGTCAAAATCGCCTTGACTTGTCACTTGCGAGCAGGAGGAACGAGAAACCTATATCAACGCAATTGTTAAACCGTGTCCGGAAAGAACATTTTTCACTTTAAAGAAATCACTATGTTCACTCACGTCGTGTATGATTAAAATGACACAAAATATGGCGTGTTTCACGACGTAGATCAGAGGTCAACAAGCAGTGATTTTTTTACTGTCTCTCTCAGAATAATAACGAATAATTTTAGGTTTTTTATGGAGGTGTGTATACGCCTTCATTTTCTGAAATCAACATGCTTAGGGATTCCTTGAGATGACGTAGAGGTCACGTGGTTCAGCACTAGATTTTCACTTGGTTCGGATAGATGTGCTTTCGTTAACCGGCGTTTTTTACAGCTTTCTGCTTATTAGGGAATTTGTTTACCAACTTGTATGTGACAGACGGTTTATATATGTGGTATTGACTGTTTGAACTTGTTCTTTTTTATTATTTTAACCTTCAGCCTTGTGACATTTTCTGGTCATTGATTAGGACGTTTTTTGCGTCACTGGGTCACGAACTTAAGATTGTGTTTGCAACCAGAGAAAGGGCAGCTTCCATTCATACTCTATTACGATTGACTGGTGTGTCGACGAACTCTGATTGGATGTTAAATACACCTACGAATGTTTTACCATTAGAACACAATGTGTACGATCCTCCAGTTTCGGAGTTTGTTATCTCTACGGGTGACAGTACCACGGGACCGGCCATTGTTGACATTGCTCCATCTTCGCTAAACGGCATAAATTATGCAAATCGTACACCAGACAAGACTTTGCCTTCTCGCGAGAAGTCACAAGATGAAGGAAGTTTGTTTACTTCAGGAACTTCCGGTATGGACATTTCTAACATGCTGTTACAAAATCAGTTGATAGTACAGCAACAGGCAGTGTAAATGAAGGCGATGAGAGATGTGTTGAATAATATACAACCACATGGTTTACCGGATATTGATGAAGAGCTGTCGGAAAACGGTGAGTGTGGGTGGTGCGTGGGAGCGAATGATCGGAATAGCCGGAAATATTTTGAATTCGATGTTGTTGGATATAGGACTTTTGTTTGTTTGTTTGTTTTGCTTTGAGTTTTACGGCCCATCAACAACTAAGGTCATTTAGAGCCCAAACTAACAAGTTCAGGCAAGTTAATATCCAGGAAAAAAAGATCAGGGTAAGAAAAGGCAAGTAAGGATTAAAACACAGATTGTAAACGTTTTTTTTTGATAAAAAAGGTTTTGCATGTGATAAAATAGTTTTTGGCTAAAAACACACGATAAAACTCATGCAAAATGTTGATGAAACGATGAAATGTTGAGTTGATACGATGATATGATGAGAAAAACGTTCATATTTTATCTAAAAATTTTTTTTTAACCCAATTTCTCTATTGAGATAATTAAAAAATACTATTATGTCTCACGGCATGAAACAAAGTGTACATGTCAGAGACATCGTAGTGCTTATCTCGTATGTGGCTTAAAATCAAATACAGTGCACTAGAGATATGCTCCACTGTGAGAGGATAATCACATGCATGACATGTAGGAGGATCCTCCCCTCTCAATAGATAGGAATGTGTAAAATATGTGTGTCCAGTTCGGAGCAGAGAGAGAACAACTTCTCTCTGCGGTCTCTCCGACTGGGACAGTTTAGGATTAAGTGTAGGTTTGAATTTTAAACAGTTTATTGTTTGTTTTCGGTAGACCACCTTTGTTGCCAATGGTGTTTGATGGCTGAACTGAATTGACAGGTTTGATGTTGGTGTATGGTAGTTTCAAATCTGTTTGTGCTAGGCGAAGAGCAGTCTTAGCTGCTTTATCACCTGTTCATTCCCCTTTATACCCACATGACTGGGAATCCAGAGATAAGTAATTTTGAGTTTTAGAAGATAAGCGAAATGTTTCGGATTAAAAGATTTTGGATTAGAGTATTTCTAGGACATCTTGATTTCAAAGCCTATGAGAAAGACGATGCATGAAGTTAGAGATCTCGTATGTAACACAGTCTTCGATAGTGATCAGTATTCCATTCTATCAGTCAGCCAAGCCTAATGAATTTCCAACCTTCCATAGTATTCAAATTATCAGACAAAACAGTCAGTTGAACTCCCGAAAGAGATTGCTATCTACTTATCTAATGCATTTGTAAACAGGTGTTATAGCACTATTCAGATCTGGTATCACCATCTTAATGAGCCAGAGTAGATCAGTACATCTTGATTATGCTAACAGTCCGGACAGAGTTCCCCGAATGGAGGCCGTTTAAATATTCCTGGACAAGACTTCACTGGAACTTAATCTTCGTTTAGAATACATCATTGTGGACTAATGTTTGTGACCATTTTCTTGAACCGTCAAGTAATCCGTGATAAGGTGGAAAACTCTTCAATCAGATAGGTCAATGCAAGGTTTATGTTAGTTCTGGAGTACTTGCAGATGTTTGTGGGGCTCATAGAGACAAGGATCTAGAATTTCTGAGTACAGTACGTGTTACCGCAATCAATGAAGACTTTCATGCTGGTGGATTACTAATCTTTATGAGTTGGAATTGTACAAAGTACATGAGAGTTTTGCCATATTTAGCATTGCGGTGAGGTTAAATAGGGATTTCGAGCATCTGTAGAGCCCAAATGACTATGGGCTTTTGAGAATGTTGCTAAACAAGTCCACTGGCAGATAGGATGAGCATTTCAGGTTACGGCTCAATGTAGAATAGCTAATCGAGACAGAACGTTGTCACATCTAATGGTTCAGGACAGATCAGCATTACTGTAAGGTTTATCAGAAGTTTTTATGCAGAACCGTCAATTTCGAGTATTTCTTCTATAAATGGATTAGGGAACAAAGGACAGTTTCGAATCAGAATTATGGTCCATTGTTGCACCTCTGGAATTTTAATGTCCATTGAGTGATGATGGTCAGTCATTGTGTCGGTTTTCTGTGGGTTCATTGACAGAAGTGAGCCTACAGACCGTTTTTTGATCTTGAAAATATGGTCAAGATTAATAAGTGCTGGGATACATATGCCTAAACATGTTAAGTAAGTCCTGCCGGAACCCCTAATAGTTGTGTCATGTTTTTGATCTGAACAGATCATATCCACAATAGCTAGACCCTTCAATGAAGAAGGATTGCCAATTCAATGTTCAATATGCATGCAAACTTTTAAAGACAGTTGACAGTTCTGAATCAAAATATAGTGGACTAAATTGCAGTTTGTTTAGTAACTTTGTCCCACACTTAAATGGAATTTTAGTCCATGATAAAAGTCATTGACATTTACGAATGTTTAGGATTACATTGTGCTATTAAGGGATTGTAGGATATACAAAACTGTTTATACTTTACCTTGAATTAGGCCATCGTATAAAGTCATTTTCGTACAAATTTAGCACACACAGTCATGATATGGTTTTCATGATTCCATATTGCCTAAACATTGTTCGTAGCCTTACTCAAGGTCAACAGACATTGAATATCGTTGACAGCATTGTATTTTTATCTGTAATATCACCTATTGATATTGTCCGACTCTAAGCTGTACCAACCGCTTCCCCTAGGTTTTATAAACCATTTGCATAGATTAAAAATATTGTTTATTCGCAAGAACCATGTATGGGACATCATACGTAGACGACGTTTTGAGTACAAATACAACTCGTCAATGTTAGTAGAGGACGAAAGATGTTGCATGTATCAGTAGCATTTTCCCGGCTTGGTTAAACAGAAAAAATGCCTGTTCAAGATAGTTAACCAGATTTGAATAAACTTTGGATGTATTAACAAGACCAAGATTCTCGGGATCTGCAACTGTTTTTTAAAACAGTGTTTTAATGCTGTCATGTACCGTTTTGCATGTAACAATGTAGGCGAACTAACATTCTTGTTTCTAGGTTGGCATTACTTAATTAAATGTCATGTAGTTTAAATATAAGTGGTCACAAACTGACAGTGCCATGGTTATAGTGCGGTGTGCTGCGTGTTAGATGGCCGAGTAAATCTATTGATCTCAAGTAAGTTCAACCTATTGTGAAATTGTTCTTGTTATAGTGCATTAAAGTTCATGAAGTGCCTGTAAACGTACATGTCAACTGTGTATGGACGTGATAGTAATCGGCGAACACTCGTAGCATTCATGAGTTATGCTCAAGAAGCAAGTTACATAGTAGAAACTAACCCAAGACTGATATTTTAGTATGACATCTATGTTGTCTAAAAGTTAACAAGACCTCATGACGCCTTCCTCACATTGATGAATTTATAACGTCTTTGATTTCAACCCAACCCGCGATAGTAAATACAGTCGTACCATCTGGGGACAGTAGCATTGTCATTTGGAATTTCTAGCCTTTGAGCAGTTTTTTTTAATTTGAGCGCATGTTTTTAGTCGATTATACCGGTTGAATGCAAAGGATAACAGGTACAAAACATACTGCAGTACTGAGACTTAGTCTGCGAGTAAATTTTGTTTGTTCGAAAGGCCATTGGTTTTATTGAACCTATGCTTGTTTAATCTATATTACTCAGCGTTGCACGCCTCAGAAAGAACAATTCACCCCACCCCGTTTCATTATCTAAGAAGGGCGACCTTATGATTAAATTTAGTGAATGTTTAAAAGATAATATTATAGGACAAAATTTATGTTGTGCGATCAAGGTGTTGCATGGGGCAGCTATAACCATCTTGAGCCTTACCTTGTCAGGGCTGGGCGAATAGCTCCGTGAAACGCCTAGTTAACTGTGGAACTATTGACGATTTTGATCATGAAATCGCTTTCCTGTTTCAAAGCCATTTATATGAAAATTCTACTATTCTTGGAAAATGAACCTTTGCATGTGCATGTTAAAATTTTTAGTCATGAAATATGTTTGCAAGGCGTTCATTTCGGACTACGTAATACTGAAGTGCAGTAAAATAGGTGGGAGGACTGGACTGAGCCCATTCTGTTTCCCACCGTCATGGCCTGTTTAATGTTAACAACACATGGAGGATTTAATGGGATTGAAGGTGTGGATTACGTGTCTGTAAATTTACACTGTATATTAATGAAATTTGGAAGATTCTGCCGATTATACAACGCTGGCATCCTTAGCAAAGAGGTTCATTGGCAACAGGCGTTACCCAGCATGTCCGTACGTAATTTGGAAGACTGTCAAATGTTATGACTATCTTGTAAAAGACAACACTGAGTACAACAGTGACTCAGACAGTGTGTTGTGAATAGCATTTCTCTGCGTCGGAACTTTACCGCAGAGGCAAGCAGAATGAGTAACTTTGGGAGGAAATACGCAATCCAAGGGTGGTACCCTAACGTTCTGACAATAAGGTGAGTACCCAGATAATAAAGCCAGGTGATTACACAGTGTACGATCCAGGACTTGCGCTTGACATAATGTTGTGCTGTTTCATGAAATGGAAAATCCATGCTGTCATCGACATAGGGTATTTATCATACTGTCTAGAGACATGTACAAAATACAGACTGTCAATGAAATAGGACGACTGGTTCTAGTTTTTGTGCTGATCAGTAACAATAATTGCACATCTTTTCCCGTGAGCTAAGTTTCCGGCGCCAAGCTCGGTATGATTAGGTGAACTACCCATTATTCCCAAGACTCGGGAATGTTGCTGTAAGAGGAAACGGTGATGTAAATATGCAGAGTCCAAAATACATCAATTAGTTAAAAGTGAGGATCGTGGTAAACAGATGAAAACCAGAAACAATAAATGGAATTTCGTTTGGAAAACAGCTGACAAACGTCCTAATTGAATTTCTCAAGGACTACCACGAGCAATTTTTGTTTTGTTTGATTAATAATTAACGTCCTAATTAACATCTATGGTCATGTTAAGGACGGGTGGAACCTCCCATGTCATGCGGTGACCATCTGCTTGCATGTGGTTGATGTGAGTTGGGGAGACTGCGGTAAATTTCATGACCCGTTATAATTATATAGTGGAAAACTATTGCCCTTTTTATAGTGCTATATCACTGAAACCATGCCGCCGAAGACACCAAGCAGTTTTGTACACCCCACACCCGGTTCACATTAAGACTGACCAACGGGCGATACTTCAATCGTCCCACAGTTTCGCCGTTTGGATCTACAGGGATTGAGAGCGCTAAGGCAGTAATAGCAGAAACTACCACTTTTAATAGACTTTCCTCACGGTGTGTATACTCGGTTCGGCCAGGGGACAGAACCCAGGAGCCATTCCCTCACAGGGGGGGGAGGACAGTGACCTTTACGCTCAACGCAAGGCCAAAAGTGAGGCTGTGGCCAAAGGAAAGGCATTAGGACTTCAAGTCTAAAGTCAGTTAGGAAGAAAAGAAAATCGATCGAATATCCTAAATTTAGTTATCGCCTTTTACGTATTTGCATTTCTTCAATCAGAATGATTCTGCAGCTTGTACAATTCCTAAACGCCCTACCTGCAGTGGCTGGACTCGAGGCAATTCTGGGTATCTCGCCAAGGACCTATTATAACTTTCACTATTGGACGTTTAAAATTAAGACGGTCCTCTTTCATCCTTTTGGACCTTTTTAAATTTTGAGAATTTTTTGGAATGATTATTGCCGGATGAGTGTTTTTTTTAGCAAAATCTTTTGGCAAAGGTCCTAGTTCAGCTAAATTTCGGATTTTGAAAGAGAAATTAGTTTATTGTTTGTTAATGAGCGTGCTAGGATGGTGTTGCATGCATTTTCTATACTTCCCACTGACTTTAAACCAATCATTTATAAGGAACACCGGGCATTTGACTTATACCGCATGAAGGGTTGGTCACGATCCTCATGTCTGAAATTTCTACGTATAAATGAATTCCAAGGCCATTAAACCTCACTATCAAGTGATCCTGAGGACCCCTTTGTTATCACTCACACCACCCAACGATGTTAAATGTGGAGCAAAGGCCCTTCTGTCAGTGTGGTTCTTAAGTGTAAAAGACAATGTATACAGCACCAAGGTCAGTCTGTAATTGTGTTTTCAGATATTTACCTATACACGCTTCTATAAAACGGCTAATCAGCCAACGAGGTAGTTTCAGTAAACCCACCAAGCTCGCCGTAGTGAAGGTGCGAGTACCACGATATCTATGCAAGTAACGGTTAATTTCGGAACATTCCTGTTGAAAGACAAGTGAGTCGTTGAAGAGGTATGGTTGTTAATCGCAATCACGTTTTCAGTTTATTACCCACGGTTACAAAGTGATCAAATATCAGATTTACGTTAACCTACCTACATACACATATCTACAACTCGCCAATAACTGGACAAGGTGGTTCTAGCCGATTACACAGTGATAAGTTTTTTTTACATGTTGCAATAAAGACATTGTAAGTACAGTTTGTAAATCATTACTATTGTAGTTTTTTTTGTTAAGATAGGTAATATCTGAGACTTTAAATACGGGGAGTGTCATCCGGAACATGCGGTGAGTTTCGGTGTGCTGAGACCACACATATTGATCTCCCCTAGAGTTACACGGTGCCCTTGCTGGGAACTCTTTCGTTATCTAGTTGTTAAACCATGCTATGAGAAAGCACGATGTTTTTTCCATTCTACACAATGAAACGCCTAATGATTTCGTTTACAACCGATCGATCCCATCTTTTGGAAACAGTTTTCGTACACTCTATGATTGTATACTACTCATAAGATACTGGTAAATGGCAGAGCCAAGGGTATTTCTTGATTTATAATTTTTGTTCCCAGGACAGGGATTTTATAGTTGGGGATACAAGAAAAAGTCACATGGGACCAAGTCTGTTGAATACACAGGGTAGGGGGAGGACAGTGGACCCGATTACTGCCTTCAAGAAACACCGTTTATAATGCACCCCCTTGTGTGCTGGCGCATTATCACATGTAAGAGCCTGTGAGGTACTTCAATTCAAACCTGTCTGTGGCGGCGGTGTTATGTAGACTTTCATTATGTAGATCGAAGATACGTCTCTATTAATACTTCGCTGTGACAGTTTATGCCTTTTGGAACAGGGATTTGAATGATTGCAATCCCTTGTTATATCAAAGAATATGACATACAGAAACCTTCCTCACGGTGCGTATTACTTTAGCAATGCTAGGTTGCGCCTGGCGTTTTTGCTTGCCAAGATTCGATTATAACATTTTCTTTTATGGGTTCGAAAAAATACACCCATGTTTACATCACCTTTGACCCGAAATTATACAAAAGCCTTTTTGCTTGTATTTTGGGTATTTCTTCTATAAGGATTTGGCCTTAGTCCACCCAGGGACCTCTTTTGGTTGTCAGTTAGTAAATGGGGTATCCACCCGAGCATTGATCTTAGTGCCCCAGCTTAAGACGTTTAGTATTTATAAAATGCAATGAATATCGTGTAGCTAAAGACAAGCCTGTCATTTTATCTAACTGCCGTACAGTGTACCTTGTGCATCTTTTTAACCAAGTGATTTGCCTAGTTCAGAAAAGGATTTTGCCTAATTAGTTCAATGGTTATGCTTTGTTGTTGTTGTTAGCAGGGACGAACCTGTGTGGGCAGCATCTTTAAAGCTGCTGGTGTCACCGACTTAAATCGAGCAAGCACCGGTAAACCACCTACAAATAGTCATGACATTGTGACCCTTCCCCGATATACAGTCACACCACCTCACGATGAATAATCCACCTTTGATATAGGCCCTAATTTCAATTACGTTCGACGAGTTTGCTACAAAACAATTGTACAC
Organism: Argopecten irradians; assembly: GCF_041381155.1. Lineage (NCBI taxonomy): Eukaryota > Metazoa > Mollusca > Bivalvia > Pectinida > Pectinidae > Argopecten > Argopecten irradians. The sequence continues at coordinate 14,121,998 of NC_091137.1, read as the reverse complement.
AGCACAAAGGTCATGTAATTGTGTGAGCAGAGATATTTACCTATATCACGGCTGCTTCAGATATCACACGCTATCGCCACGAGGTAGTTCTTAAACCCATTATAAGCACGATATATCCACGAACATTATATTTGCGCAAGTAACATAAATTTTCGGAACATTCCTCGTAGAAAGTATACTGTCGTGAACAAATGTTAATCGGCAGACGTTTTATTATTGGTTTTTATTACCATTTGGTTTACAGTATCATAAATATCAGATTTAACGTTAACCTACCTACACACCTCTCACGCCATGGTTGGTAATAGTTCTCGCCCGAGCTAGCAACGATTAAGTTTTTTTACATGTCAATAATTCTGTAACTGAACATATGGTACATTCTATATCTATTGTTAGCATTTTTTAATAATGAATCTGAACTTTAAAAATACTACAGTCATCATAACTGCGGTGAGTTTGGTGTGCTGAGACCACACATATTGATCACCCTAGATGTACAGTTTTTACGGAAAAACGGCCGCTTGCTGGGTAACTCTTTCGTTATCTAGTTGTAAAAAACCATGGGCTATGAGAAGCACGAGTATCTTCCATGCTACACAATGAAGCACCTTCCTATCTTCTATCCTTTGAATAGTAAGATGTCAATGTTAATTATCTCGAAAAATGTGTATAAATTGTTAGTTTAGAAACATGTTTGAAATATAGTATTAAATACAGTCTACTATCGTAATGATTGATATTATCTAGTCCTTTGTTCTATTTTTCTACGAGCAAATCCATGTTGATACCATTTATAGCTGTAGGGCCAAAATGATGGAGATATGAACATATCAGTACTGTTATTAATGATATATTTGCTTCTTTCTGTGTTTGTTTTATTGACTTATCTTGGTCTGATTCAATAATTACTCAATTTGTGAGATTTAACACTTATATTCCATACCTTTACATAGTGGTATTGGTATCGTGGATTATTATTAGAATAATATTAATTATATATAAACTAGTAACAGGTTGCTAATCAAATATTGCAAGGGTTCATGAAATGTTTTATATGAAGAAGTAGTACTGTCTCTTCGTGAACAGTGGAATGCAAGACTATGCAACAGAGAGCAGTGAAATTCGTTCGATCGTAAGCCAAAATAGACGTCTGTATGGGCATCCGGAAAAGATCCTTTTGTCCATCGGAGGATGTAATCTAAAAGAGTCAGAAAGAGATCTGTCCCCAATGCTTACATTTTTCACTACGATATCCACCATGTTTCGGCCCAGACCGCCATCTAAATGAGAGAACTGCCCCCGCAATTGAGCAGACTGATCCGAAACCTGAGAAGGCACCCCCCACGCTCACATCATTATTCAAAGAGGAATTCGAAGATTACAATCAGGGACTGATCTAACCAATTATGCTCGAGAACATTCGTGTCGAAGTATTTGGTAAACAGAAGAATCAAGTTAACTTCATCAACGAAAATGACAACAAGCAGAACAAAATGTGGTGCCAGAATTGGTTTGAGCACAGGAACGGCAGAATAACAGCAAGTAAATCAGATGATGGTTTATATAATCCGTAAGAAGATACCACTAACTCTGACAATTTAGTAAAATTCCATTGCAGGATATCAATCCTACTACTTATCAAGAACAAGCAGTCTGTTGCGATGGGCATTGACAACGAAGATAGGGGTTTTGCCGCGCATAGGGTATTGCAAAACGCTATAGAGACTGTCCACAAAGACTTCCCACTGTAAGGAAGTCGAGATTGTTGATTTGGCTGTAGAACAACCATTCCTTAGGAGCCACAAGCTGATGGGCAAATCGTGAATGGTGTAATGTTTGCGGAAAAGGAACAGTAGAAATAAAAAGCCCCATACAAGCATTAGAGGACAAAGTGATAGACTCGGCAGTGAAAAAGTGCCAACACAGTCTGTTCTGGAGGGTATCTAGTATAAAAATATAACTTTACGACAATCACTCCACACACAGTTTCTATAACAGCGTATCTAGTATAAAATATAACTTTACGACAATCACTCAACACACAGTTTCTATAACAGCGTTTCTAGTATAAACATATAACTTTACGACAATCACTCAACACAGCAGTTTCTATAACAGCGTATTTAGTATAAAAATAGAACTTTATGACAATCACTCCACACACAGTTTCTAAAACAGCGTATCTAGTATAAAAATAGAACTTTACGACAAACACTCCACACACAGTTCTATAACAGCGTTTCTAGTATAAACGTAGAACTTTATGACAATCACTCCACACACAGTATCTATAACAGCGTTTCTAGTATAAACATATAACTTTATGACAATCACTCCACACACAGTTTCTATAACATTTTCTCCGGGGTGGATAGTAGGATTTACGTGATGATAACTGTTACAACCATCGACTGTTCCATATTCGGCGATGTACATATGTATATTTATAATAATATATATATATAATATATAACAAAGCCATGTGAACATATAAAATACCGAACTTACTCTATACTGGAGTGTATCAAGAGGCTACCTTTATTCTGAAATAATTAAATAATAATTGTATACTGATTCTACGAATGTCTTCGAAAATAGAACTGAAAAGAAACCAATCAAATACAGATGGAGTGTTCTGTTTTGTTAATTAATTCCATGTAAAAAGACAAACACATTAAACAATTTACTTACACTTTTGAACATTTTACTCAATACATGAATCTAGGAACCATACATGGAATATTAAAAACAACAGAATAATTAATTTGATCAATATGGACTCCATAAGTATACATGAAATACAAAGACTTTTCATTTAATTATCTCATGAGATCATTTGGCTAATTGAATGCAAATGAAAAACATGTCTCATTTTGTTCTGAAATGCTCACATTTGTACATATTAATATAAAGCATCGTGTTGAAGAAGATAAGTTTTTGTGGTTCTTATTGAAATTTCAGGAATATTTGGATTGTACGTTTCTCATGAAAGACAACAGAACAAGAAGATTAAATTGTAGGCATATAGGTATTTAACACTAGTTCAATTATTCTCATTTCTTTCCTGAACCAAATATATGAGAGCAGATATAATGTAATTACTCTAATATTGGTAGAGTATAGTCTACATTTGGATAAGTTACATATAGTGAGGGGGTATTTTCGGGGCCATCTTGTCAGTCCCATATACAAACACTGCCTTCATCACACATGAACTAGCTTTAAGACAGCTGAAATATATATTCTTCATATCCTTACTATCTTGCCATGTGCAAACACGTAACGTGTCGCCAACTTTACTCTCCCCCAGTAACGTGATGTCATACTTCTCTACCGGATAACGACACATGTCGTCATTGAAATGTTTATAAAATCCGCGCTGAGCTGCCTCCGTAGCGCAGTCGGTAAAGAACTGGATATACCTATGCGTGGTCACGTGCTGGTTCACGTCAAGGTCGCTATGGCGCGGAGTCACAGTTATATCAAAGATGGATTTGGGCATTTCCGGTATAGCTGGCATCTGATACGGACGGTTGGCATCAAATAATGATCTGTCCTTTAATTGCACTAGAAATGATTTAGGTATAGGACTAGATTTCCTTGTACCTCTGTCCACTAAGACAAACTTAATGAAAAAATCACCAAGTTTCTCTTTAGTATCCTGATTGGACATAGTTGTCAACATGCTGTATGACGTATTACCGATATGATGGAGAGATGTGGACATTGCCAACTTGATTTCCGGTTTCTGGTATTTTGATATCAAATGAACACTCGGTGTGAGTGAGCACGAGATCTGTACGACAAACGCCATCATATGACCATTCTGATAGAGGTCCGGTCTGCTGCAAAAGATAACACTTTGCGGAGGGTGTTCTGCAGTCAAAAACAGTTCTACGATGCTCCATACAGACAAATTATCTGCAAACAAAGTAAGTCAAACGGTTAAAGGGACATGAACCTAAAATAAGTTGTTCTGTATGCTTAGATATGGTTTTCAGATGTTTATTGAATATTTTATTACAATTATTTGTTATCTTAATGACAGAAAAACGTGGAGAATACCTACCCCAAAAAATATAAAAATAGACCTTCATTTTCTATTTTTGGAGCACAAAACGAAAGCTGGCCCAAAGCAAGGTTATAATGAACAACAAACTTGCTGACATGACAAGGAATATTAGTTTTCCACATCTTAAGATTATTTTTTAATTTACGATGGTTGACAAATGAAGTTTAAGCCATATTTGTTGATATTTGTTATAAAACAATTTGTATTTAGCGTAAGAATGATAAGGCAAAAGTCAAACGAGACTTTTCATTCGACGGGGCACCGCGAAGGGAGGGTCTAGACTTATTGCACATATGCAAATCACGCAAGTATAAAGTGGGAAGTTGCTCCCGTCTCTTGCATTTCAGCGATCCATTTATATTTACCTACTTTGCCAATCGCGCACGTTACTGACTCTTGACATACTCTGTTTTCTATCGGAATTCATTTGTATTCGCGTCACCCACGTTTGTGACCCACCATTTTAGTTTACACTCATTTAATATTTGCATTGTGGGAGGCCACTAAAGTTCAACACTTCTATTTCAGTCTACAAAATTCGACCGGGCCGGTTCAAAATACAGAAAGATGGAATTTTCATTATAATTATTTTATTTGACCCATTTGCACAATAACTGATATTTATTACTTAGAAAGGTATCTGACACGTCTTAAATATATATTTTACTCAAATTCACATGGTTTATTTAGGTTCATGTCCCTTTAATGGCATTGATGCTATCCGTATACGATTGATACATTGGTACTAAGGGAACAGTAAAACCTTTTATTCCATAAATATGCATGTTTCACAATGGAAAATTAATGGTGGGTAAATTTCATAGAGTTTGGTTTATCGTTTATTTTACACATCCTAAGTGTGTAAACAATTAAAGCGCCTCTGATTGGTCACTCCAACATCTCTTTATTATTCCGATGCTGTCAACTTTGGACTACTTATCAAAGCGCATTTTTCAAAAATAAATTTGTTTCTACTATATAAAAATGTAGTTGCTATATTCAAAATTATTCAACAACAGAATATTGGGTCTCTATTTAGGCACTATATTTCATGGCGGAAAGATATCATTACATACTGTATGGTGGCGAAAGGTCAAACAATGGGGGGGGGGGGGGGGGGGTAGTTGTTGTCTAAGACATGGAATCAACCAGAAATCCAAAAATTATTGTCCTAGTAAGATAGACTGCAACAGTCAAGGTTAAATACAAAGGGCGGAATTACCAAATGCCAAACTAGAGTTGCAGTCTATGTTAACGGTACGCCTACAAGGGCCAATTTGGAAGTTTTAATTTAAAGGACGGGTAACAACAAGGATCGAACTTTTGGGTTTGTGTTTACATTCTTTTTTAACGTCGTACGAACAGCCAAGAGTCCATTTAAAGGGACAATTCAGTCTAAGTGTACATTGAAATTTGCAATTTTTTATTAAACAACCAAGTTCTAATAGATTCTAATAGATTAGTGTTGGTTTTACTGTAATCTATTACCTGAAAATGCCCTCAAATGTATGTGAAATGTTCAAACTCGCTTACTGTCCGTCATTACACATTGTGGTCGAACCCTGGCCCTTGCCAAAGGATTTTATTGTCTAGAACTTCCCAAATCGCTCTTACAGTAGTGTATTTACCTTATTAGATTCATTTTCTTGTCTAAATATAATTTCATCAACTTTCACAGTGATGATTTTATTGCATTTGTTTTTAACGTGTGTGACTTTGGCTCGGGTACATAATGTATGGGTACAGCGTACATGTTGCTTAATCGCATTGATCAACGATTTCGAATTTCAAAACAGTATCAATCAAAAAATATTTAAAACAATGTTCGTGAAATTTCTCAATATTTCTTGTTATATGTATCATAAGGAATGTAGGAAAAACAATAAATTATGTCATATTTTGTTTCATGATTAATGTAACAGAATCAGCCTCACTGAATTGTACCCTTTCAAGGACATGGCCAGGTTTATGTGGTGGAGGAAAGCCGGAGTATCCGAGAAAATCCACCGACGCTACGGGTCAGTAACTGGCAACTGCCACACATGGGATTTCGAACTCGCGACCCAGAGGTGGGGCGACGTGTGCACATATTGTCTGGAATCTCACATCCAAGGGTGATGGGTGGGGAGTGGGGTTGTTGGGGTGTCCCTACATCCTCGATACACCAGGGGTGTACTGTCAACTGACGTTATTATCTATCCCTTGGACTAGTAAAGCTTAGTAAAAACTGGAGGCTACAGAAGGATGATACACCAAAGGAATTATATAAACGGTACCCAGTGGTTGACGCTGGCGCTTTAGAAGATGACCGTCTCTCTCTCTCTAATATTGAAAAGAAAATCTATCTACAGACCTAGAATGGTTCAGGTTTTTTTGTTCTCCTGAAATGCCTCTAGTTTTACTCGTGAGAAAGTCCAGGGGGTTGATATAAGGAAAGTGATAGTAACCCTTGGAGTATCTAGGGTGGATTGCAAAGGAACACCGAAAACAGTAAAGAATTTACTCTTTCCGTCAAATCGAAAAGAGTAAGTCCAGTTGTGATATTTCAAAGGCAATTTATATAAGGACTTACTGGATGCGATCGAAGAAGACTGTCGGCAATCCATGTTTGATGATGATATCTACTCCGCGCCAAAGATTCGTGTGTTACTTCTAAATAAGGCATGGTCTGTAAATAACAAACGGTTACCATGGAAACACAGTGAGCAGTAGGAGGAGTAATAAACTACTGTATACCAGCTATTGATAGAAAGAGATTCTGTCAGTCAATTTAGTGAAAATATAAGACTGGCTTAGATATAATTGCAACAGGTTTTTTTTTTAATTATTTTTTTTTTTTGCATTTCAAATAAGACTCAGGACTATAACAGGAAATAAATATTGGAAAAGAATTCATTAATTTTAAAGAGTGAATGTCTGCTTCATTTGTCAAATTTTCGCTGTATGAGGAGTACGACTTTAGTATAGTACTTATAAAGCTGAAACGGAGAAAAATATTTAATTGGAACGAAAACTAACGATTGAACAGTCATAATTGCGAAATATCTGTTGAGATTTGGCCACTTTTTACTTTTAAGCCCTCTTCAGATACAGAAAACACTAATGTTTTACCTGAACAAAATTCAATTTGTGATTCGATTCTTCAGACATGACTTTGTCTTGTATCATAACATTTAAGACGGTGCATTCACATGACGCAAATAAAACTGGAACCTTCAAATTCGACCCGATCATATAAAAATTCATGCTATATTGAATCCTTATTAATAATTTACATAATTCCTTGAGCAAGTATTTTAAGATATTGAACGGAAGATAATTCTAAAAAGCAGATTTCATTTTGTACACGGTAAGGTAAATAACAAGTTTAAAAGCAATTAATTATGTACTGAAAAAAATATCTTAATTTATTACAATTTTACATTTTGTGCCGAAAAATGGCTCAATAAATATGAAAAAATCAAAAAACAATTTTTTTTGATATGCTTTTTCAATTTGAAATTACATTTGCAATGTTTGAAAATAATACAACAAATGATTTAAAAAACCTTTATCACATAGCTTTATACTTTTCTTGAAATTATGCCATCGTCATCATATTACTTTATACTTGGGGAAATTTTAAATACAAGACCACACTGGAATTGCAATTCCGATTAACCAAAAATTTAGGACCTATGATGGCAATTTTTTGCCGCAAAGATATAAAAAAGGATACATTTAAGCATTTTTTTTCAGAATTGACATGGCATACAGCAGACAACTTGAAAATTTAGTTAGTGCGTCTAATATGGCGTAATATCACAACACTTTTAAATAATTCTAATAGGGTTGTAAAATGTTACCAAAATGATCATGTTTCATGTACACTCGAATGAGGTGTAAATCATATTTCTATCGCCATAAGAACGGCCCGTATCCTCACTGTCCTATGTGGAATTTTAGTTGGGAAATACTATCAGAAGGTTTGCTGTTTAAATGTTAATTACAATATATTATTTTAGTACTTCCTTGATTAACTAATTTGATATTTATGTGCTTATATCACCACATGTCTGCTTTCAGATTTACGACTTAAATTGGTAAAAAAAAAACCTTCGATAATTACTAGATTAATCATGAATATGGTATAATCATTGATAAAACTACTCGCATTACTCCGTCATGCTGGTGATTAAGTCGTATTTCTATCACGTTTTATGGATACTATCACATGCTGTTAATTTTATAAATCTAAAAATTATCCATTAACAACATTCGACCAGTGAGTAACAGTATTGTGGATAGCTATAGAACGATAAAGTTATGTAATTGTGATGAAAAAGGTACTTAGTAACTATATTATAACATTTTACGTTACAATGTTAGTATACATTGGCTATACACCAGATCAATACATTTGACAGGGAAATAAAATGTACAAACATATTCTATCCTAAGACTAAAGTCCATTGAAGAGTAGGTTAGTTTATTTCGAAAATTCGAGGAAAATCGTAAATTAATTCCATGCATGAGTGCGCAAACTTTCGCTTTGTGGTACTCGTCTGAACATATTAATGTCTGGATGAAGCTAAACATTGTATGCTCTGGATGACCTCAAACGCAATTAATTTTACGAAAAAAATCAAGAAAAACGATTTTTTAAAAATTAATAAAAATATTGTTTTCCACAATTTTTAGTTATTTTATGCTGAAGTTTAGTTTGAAAGTACCCCAAACCTGATCGTTTTTGAGAATTTTTTAATTTATAAGTCACATATTTAGAACCTACTATTTATTAAATAATGCTATAGGACATTTGGAAATGACAAAAAACCGGTCCCTACTCAAGCATGTACGGTTTTTGTATTTTTATCGCTACCCTAATAAACTATGGCTTCATTTTTATTTGCAAGCAGTAGTATATTGACCATAGAAGTATAAAAATAACCCTATGGTGCCCCGACAATGGTAAACATCCGGTTGTTGGTGAAATACTTTCTTCACAAAGTGGTGGATAGCCTAACTCTGTCCTACTGACAAATGTACTTGCATGTAAGGATGTATTAGCGATGCGCATTTACAGTGTATAATTAAAACGATTTTCCGAAAAAATCACCTCACATCACTTACTCGGTATGCATTGAAATGATTCAGTCATATAGGTTACTTGTCGCTATAACTTAAACCGATCGCATGTAATATAACAGTTCAGTTTGAAAACGTTGTTCATTATCGCATGTCATTAGTAAGATCTTATCATAAATACGCATTAAGCACTGATAATACCCACGACACTTCTTTGTACATGTCAGTTACGTAATGTTGATAAGCTGGCCGCTCGCTCGTTACAAAAGCCTACAGTGGGTTATAGGCTAGGTTTTGACCCTTTGGAGTTGGGGCCCAACAAGGGATAACTTTTAGTGATAACATAATCGATACCAGCGTGTCTTTGTAGCGATAACATAATTGATAACCAGCTTGGCTTACTATTTTCTGTATTCTGTTTTAAATTGTTTTTTTTTTATTTTAAGTATAAAATGATTCAACAACCAGACGTTAAAACCATTAAAAAGGCATTATCGTCAATTTGAAAGATTAAAGTAAAAATAATTGTTCGAAAGGCAAAACCTTTGATATAAAGATAAATTGACGTATCACATGTTCAATAAATATGACCCTTTAGGAATGTAAATAATTTATATGTAGCTCTGTAATAGTTGTATTCATAGGCTGTTCTGCGTAAGAAATAACAAAAAGCATATATCTTTCAATCTTTAAAAACATTTTTAGGAATGTTGTTGTAAGGCTGACTCTGTATCTTTAGAAAATGCGGTATTGTCAGTCCGTATAAGTCAGTATAGAACTAGTAGAACATCCTGCCCCGGTGAGGTTTCAATCTCGTTGAAGTCTGCGTTTTTCAACAACACAGGCAAAGAGGTTTTGTAGTGATTTTGATAGCAAGGTTGCCATATAAAAAATATGCCGCAAATATAGACTTCTGTTGCAAGTGGAATTTTTTTCAGTCACGACGGAGATTTTTGATTAATTGGCGAAATTTGGTCGACGCCATTTGGAAAAGGTACATCCTCATTATACTTTATCGAGGTAAGATGAAATTTCTCCTTGTTTTAATTTTTTACTTAACTCCCACGGATGCGGACACCTATTCTTAAGCTATGTTTCTAAGTTAATTTTTGTTTTTTTACTGTAGAATCTTTTTTTATGTTCACTGAGATGAATTTAAGTGTGGGAATTATAGCCTATTGACTTTTATTTTTGTACATATTTAGTGAAGATTAATGTGAGTCTAAAATTTTATTAGCGTGAAATGCTGGGAAATAACAAATTTTGTAAGCGGGACAAAAAATCAAGTACACTGACTACTTATTTTAATCTGTTGGGATTTTTTGAGAACGAGTAAACTTTTTTGGAAACTGCAAATAGCTTTATATTGCTTCATGATAGCTCCAAAATCAAGCAAACAACCTTACTTACTTCATATTTCCATTTCCTATCTCTGGTTAAAAGTTCCAATTTCCAAAACAATCTAAAATTAGAGAAAAAATTTTAAACATGAAAAAACAATTGACATTTCACCACAGCAGAACCCCAGAACTTGTTTAAAGAATGTGTTGTGTTGTAATATGGTTAAATCTATATGTCCACGTACATGACCGGTCTTGCGATATGATCTTTTACTTATCAAGCTGCACAACGTACGCAATTTATGCTGATATGTCAACATAAATTATAGAGCCCGCTCCACCCTCTTCCGCCTAAATCACTTGGCGTTGAATTCAGGTAATAGGTACTAAACAAGACTTAAAATGTCTGCCCGATGAGGAAAAATCAAGAGCCGGTTAAGAGGAAGAAACAAAACAATAAATTATGATCACTCATTTGGGACCCACGAGTTGTGCCTCCAATGTCAAGCGGTTGTTTAAACATTTTCATCAATAAACTAGATTATCTATATTCAATATATTTCTATTACTAGTGGCGCGACACTCTGAAGGGGTGTCGTCAAGGATTTGAATGAAAAGACTTGCGAAAAGGGAGATCAAATCTTGGAGCTATTTTCATTATGTTAGGTGTAAATGTCTTAACACAGTTTTGAAGTAAATTTAAGTAGATCTGATTTAATGACAAGTGACCCATTAGGCATTAACTCCGGTCAAGTGGAGTTAGGAGAATAACGATTGAAATCAAAGACATTATAACACACATAGTACAAATGCTCATAGGCTCTTGAAATCAGTCAATACGATTAATAATCAATATGACTTTTTAATCTTTTAAAGTAGGTTTTGATTGACATTACATACTGTGACAAGTTTCTATGAAAACTGACGCCAAAAATAACACTCATAAATGTGTTTTCCCTATGTATAAAACTAAACGTAAATTTGACCCGGGCCACTGGGCCTCCTGTAGGGGAAATCTAAGACCCCAGGGCCACTAATATAATGTATGAAGAGTATATTGGACTTTAATCTATATCTTGGAATTCATAGAAGATGATTTTTTTTTTTCAATTTTAACCATATTGATCCACTTTTAAGCCCCATCCTATGGCCCCTTGGATTGTCAGCCACAGGAAATACTATTCTCCTGGCTAATTAAATCTAACCAAGTCTGACTCTTTTCTGAAAAATTGAGCAAATAAATGTACCATCCCTATATTAACTATAGTAAAACTTTGACCCCATCCCCTTGGGGAGATAAATCTGAGACCCCAGGGCCTTGAGTAATTTCACCAATTTTTTGGTACAGAGTCCTTGGGACCTTTCAATTCTATGAAAAGTATTTGATTCTTACTCCAAATCTGGCGATTAGAGAAGAAGTTTTTTGAAAAATTTTAGCCATGTTGACTCTTTTTGGCTCGACCCCTCTGCCCCCAGGGAGTGGGGGGGGGGGCGGGGGCAAGCCTTGACCAATTATGGATACTAATGTTATACCTGCTATCTTCTATGGCTAATAGATCTAACCAAGTTCGGACCTCATTATTTCATGTACCTATGAAAATTTGAGCAAATAAAGTTCTTATAAACTGAAATTTTCATATATATACTATAGTAAATTTGACCCATTTCCTAGGGGAAATATGAGACCCAAGGGGCCAATGATAATTTCACAATTTTTGTAACATCAGGCCTTGGAATCTCTTTCTAATCTACTGAATAAAGTATTTTGGGATTTCACCACATACTGCGAGTTGGAGTAGAAGATTATTGAAAAATTTTAGCATTTTTACCCCTTTTTGTCCCCTCCCACTGCACTCCTGAGGAGTGTGGGATAATATAATTAAAAAATTTTAATCGACCGAATATTACTTATAATGGTTTGTGCAAATATATCATTGCTTCAGACAGTTTTGCGAGAATGAAGTCGAAAATGTAACATTTTTTATGTAACAAATTTGAAAGGACGACGTAAACGACGGAACAAAATGCGGAATATAGACTTAGCTATAAATTGCTAACAGTGTAGAATTATAAGGTCAAAAGGAAAATATTGTTGTGTTTAAGGTTACATTGGCCAAAAAAAGGGTTCCGTACGGTCGCCATTTTGTTGTGTGTTCTTTCTTTCAATCTATCGTAATGGCCATTTTGTTGTTGTTTCTTTCACTCTAAGTAATGGCCATTTTGTTGTTGTTTCTCTTTCATCTCCTAAGTAAATGGCCGCGAACCAGAGTCTGAGGGAATTTTTTTTTGGGGGGAAAATCCAAAAAAAATTTTTGTTTAATTTTTTGTGTTTGTAGCAATAAAGTCGGTAAAAATTAGGATCAAAAGGTAAAAACATTAGGTTTAGTTCAGGTAACCCTAAAAAGACAATATATTTTTTTTTTGCCTTAAAAACATACATAAAAAATTAAATAAGAATTTCTATGTATGACCCTGGTAATATAAAGACGTCTCAAGCCTTTAGGTTTCTTGATAAAAAGTTGCTTCATAGATTTTAGCCTATTTGAATCTTGTGGTCTTGAATTAAAAGGTCAAGGTAATTTCATCTTGGAAAAAATTAAAATCTTAGTATCCCTTATTCCCTTGTCTCCTTGCATATCATATACATAAGTGGGAATTAGATTGACTATTCATCTGTATTTATGGACATAGTATCTTTGATGAAATTAAGACTCAATGCACAACACTTATATCAAGCACAAATCCTACTTACACTGTTGTTCTGCCAAATTTATAAATGATTATGATTCTTGTAATAATAACATGATATCTAAGAAGTGGAAAATTACGGTTTTTTTTCATATACCTATGCATTTAAAAGTCTCTGCTACCAAACATTTCATCAAAAAGTAAATTACCTGTCTGTATGATTAAGAAACTGATTATCCATGTGATAGTTGATTTGGCCTGTACAGATCACTTAATATCTTACAAATGCATAATTTTGTTTAGATTTTTTACAGAAAATATTCACAAAACAATTCAATTACTATACAAGTTTTCCCATTTATTGATTAATTTATTCAAGTTCAACCGCTGACCATATAGTATTTTTTCACTACTAAAAATTGGATGCAAAACGATTAGGTATTTTTACTTCAGTTACAAAAGTTACTTCACTTTACACCCATTACCACCATTGAAAATTTTGAGACTTCTAATTTTACTTTAAGTTAAAAATATAAAAAAATATAATATAATTGGACATCCCGAAAAATTACTATATCCTATATGGAATGAAATACTGATTGCGCACATGGCAATACCAAAAGCAGAAATAAACTTATTATATATATTTTTTTGGTCGTTAATTGAGTACAAATACATATACGATGAAAACAACCTAGTGCTCTTATTATATTACTACTCTCGGCGCACCTTTTAAAAAGACAATGCATTGAGACTATATAACACAAAAAATGTTTGAATGATAAGGCCATTAAATTTAAGGTATAGGGCGGGAGCAACTCATGGCAGCGGACAAGAGGCATGTCAGATTCACAAATTATGGGATGTTAGGCAAATGCCACTACCAGATGCCTTCAGAATAGTACATTGGGGACATCAGCCTTAGTTTATTGTCTAATTATGCATGTACTGTTAAACATGGTGGTCTCTCTATTTTGAAGGGGGGGGCCGGGGTCACTGTAATGGAGATGTTCGTGTACTGTTTTAGTATTCTACAATGTGTACCAGTGCCCATATATGTATTGTTTGAAACATATATTTGTTTACTTTTTCACAGTTATGAAGACAACTAACTGTAGTGTTTTGGTTAACGTTGGGTGCTGTTCATGTGTCTCTCTGTTTTGTAAGCACGGGAGCGGATCTTAACAGAGGCGCCTACCGGAGAGGAGTTTTGATTTTCATGACTTTTGTGATGTTAATAATTTCACTGGGTCAATAGATTCTGGATGAAGTCAAGTAAATAGTCACAAGTCAATTTCGCGAAATCTCATTTCTCTAGTTCTGATGAGACACAACGAGAGTTGAGTAAAAATACAAAGTCAGGCCGTGCAGGCATATCCCTATTGTGAAGATATAGAAATTCAACCGTGAAAGAAATGTAAGATTATCGCGCCAAATTGACTTGTGACTTATTTACTTGACTTCATCCAGAATCTATTGACCCAGTGATATATAACAGAGATATGTCAGTGAAACCACTATTAGGTGTCATTATCTATATGTATATTGTTCAAAGTTGTGAATGTCATTTATGCTCTGTATGGAGCATCTTTAAAATGCTGAAATCATGGCAAATATCACACTTTAAATTTATCATATGTATTATATCTTATTGATTAAAAATAAAAGAAACATATTACAATATCTTATTATATTGAGGACAATTGCTTGCACTATCTTGATGGCATTATCGAAGGCGGCTTCAACATTCAACCGACTCAATACACAATATTGGGATTCCGGTATGACGTCATAAGTTAAGACGCTTCGAGAATCTTCTAGAACATTCCAGGGGAAGAGATCAACGAACAGAAAAATTAACATAATTTCGAGACCACAGTTTTGGGGTGTTGTCTCATATATTAAAGACTTAAAGTAAACAATTTTGTTCAGAAAAAACATACACTTTCTACTACTGATAATTTCTGTTCATTACGGAATTATTATATTCACTAGGTCGGATTACAGAAACCTATCGATGAAATGTTGATTATTTTGCATGTTTGACCCAAAATTTCTCCCTCGAATGAGTTTTCGTACTTACACGTATAAAAACTTATGCCAAAAGACAGATCATAAGGCCCAGAATTTAAACAGCATGCAAAAAACTAAGCGAATTCGATTCCTAATCCTTACTTTTTACCAAATCGCGGTTATCTGTAGTTAGATTAGCCGTAACAAAATTTGTGAATACTTCCGTTAGCGCCTTTCTGTCATTTCATTCTGTCTTGGACACAGAGTCAATTGCTCCCCCTATATAAAATTATGGCCTATGTATCGAGAACTGTTAAGTTTACATTTTCTTCAAACATGTTTTTGTTATATTCTCAATGCATTGGGGCCGCAACACCTTAAGGGGTCTTTTGCAAAGGTGAGCCGAGATACACGAATAAAGTTTAACTAGTTTTTTTCATCGTATAAAGTATACATGTCTAATTAACACCAAAAAGGATTCTTGATATATAATCGAATTTTTGCTTTTTTGGAAATTTAAACATGCTCAATCAGTAAATTTCATACCCCTGATAAAGAGGATTTATTTTAAGGGATTTATTTTCGGGACATGCAATTAATTAATTTTTTCTTTTATTTTTAACTTAAAGTAAATTTAGAAGCTAAGGCCATTTTCAATCAGGAGGTAATGGACCACCTGTAATAGCGTAATAAGTAAAAACTTTTTTGTAAATGAAGAAAAAAAAACACAATAGGAACAACTCTCTTATTAAAATTTTAGTATTGAAAAAATACTATATTGTATAGGCGGTGGAAAATGAGCTTTTAATGTTCTAATGCAGAAATAGACCCGAATATATATCCAGAAACTAATACTTAGTGCATTTGCTGAAATTACTACATATAGATAATGGACACCTAATAGTGGTCTTCAAACACCAGTACTATAAACGATTTCAATTCTAACAAAAAATCGGGAAAAACTGATAGGACAATCGATTTTGTAAGGATGTGGGATGGTTAAGGAAGGTAATTGTGCATTTTTTTTGCTGTATTTCATGGTAAGTATGCGAGGATTATCTTTGGTGTTCAAGTAAGGACGTGTATCATAACTTTAGTAGTTCTAAAATATCCTTCGTGCATTATGGATAATAGAAAACCCATACTATAAGGACGTGCATCATGATAATACATGTACTATCAAGGACAAAATGCATTCTGATGATAGTGTACTTTAAGGACCCCCATGCATTCCTGAGACACATGATCTAGAACAACTTAGTGTACCTACTACTTTGGTTTGTTTAAAAGTTTTACGTTCATATCTATAACACTAGCACAGGGTCATTGTAAGGAACGTTCCAGGGGTAACCTCTTGTTAAGTTGGAGCTTCAAAAGCACGGAGTACCCGGTTTATGACAGCATAATTAACCAAAAGCAACCTACTAAGCTGATTGTCCTCAGACTTTGCGAAGGCATCTGAGTGGCATTTGTAACCAAATTTGTGCAATCTGACATGCCTCCCCTACTAAAATTATGGTGAATGTATATAACTATTAAGTTCGTGCATCATGATATATAGTGTACTATGAGGACGTGCATCTTAATTATATTGTACTATAAGATGAGGATCATAAGCACACTATTAGTGTTACTATAAAAATATAGTGTACAATGCATTATGATAATAGGTGTGCTATATGGACGTGCATCATGATAATAGTAGTACTATAAGGACGTGCATCATGATTTTAGTGTACTTTAAGGACATGCATCATGACTTTATTGTTACTATAAGGATGCTCCCCCATATAATGATTGATAGTGTACTATAAGGACTTGCATTCATGATAATAGTGTGCTTTATAAAGGACGTGATCCATGATAATAGTGTACATAGGGGAAATGCATCATGGATTATCAGTGTTACTATAAGTACGTGCATCATAATTCATAGTGTAATATAAGACGGTGCATCATGACTATATTGTAACACAATACAGGACGTTGCATCTGATAATTAGTGTTACTATATGGACGGTCGCATTCATAAATTATAGTGTAATTATAAGGACGTGCAATCATGGCTTTATTGTGACTATATTTAGGATGTGCATCATTGTTCTTTTGGGTACTCTTAGGTAGTGTTTCATGATATATAGTGTGGCTATAAGGACGTGACATTATGATAATAGTGTGTACTATAAGGTAGCATCATAATGATAGTGTAATTAGGAAAAGTGATCATGACTAGTTTGTACTATAAGGACGTGCATCATGATTATAGTGTACTATAAGTACGTGCATCATAATTATAGTGTAATATAAGGAACGTGCATCATGGACTATATTGTACTACAAGGACGTTGCAATCATGATTTTTCACGTGTACTATAAGGACGTGCATCATTATGATAGTGTGCCATATAAGTGTAAGATAAGGAACGTGCATCATGGCTATATTTGTACTATAAGGATGTGCATCATGATATATTGTACTATTAAGGACGGTGCATCATGATAATAGTGTACTATAAGGACGTGCCATCATGATTTATAGTGTACTATATGTTCGTGTACTTGCATCATAATGATTATTAGTGTAAATATAAGGTCCGTGCATCATGGACTTATAGTGTACCTAAAAAGGACATGCATCATGATATAATAGTGTAAACTATAAGGACGTGAAATCATAATTTATAGTGTTCTATAAAAGTCGTGAGCATCATGGCTATATTGATACTCTATAAGGACATACCATCATGTTTATTAGTGTTACTTTATAAGGACTGTGCCTCCATTGATTTATCGTGTTATCATTAGGACGATACCTTCATGATTATAGTGTACGATATTAGGGGTCGTGCATTATGGTAATAGAGTGTGCTAAAAGGAGATGCATCATGGCTATATTGTACTATAAAAATTGGGTTGTGCATCATGATTATAGATTGTACTTTTAAGTCGTGCATCATGATTTATAGTGTGTATAAGGACATAAATCATGTTTATAGTGTACTATAAGGACCCGTGCATCATTGATATAGTGTACTATAAAGGAAACCCGATACTCCATGATGATAGTGTACTATAAGGACATGCATTAAGATAATAGATGTGCTATAAGGACGTGCAGTCATGATAATAGGTGTACTATAAGGTCGTGCATGCATCATGATAATAGTGTGTATCTATAAGTACGTGCATCATAAATTATAGTGTATATATAAGGACGTGCATCATGACTATATTGTAACTTAATGGACTGTGCATCATGATAATAGTGTACTCTAAGGACGTGCATCATAATTATAGTGTAATATAAGGACTGTGCATCATGGGCTATATATTGTTAAGTAAGGATGTGCATCATGATTATAGTGTACTATAAGTTAACGTTCATCATGATTATAGTGTACTATAAGTTCGTGCATCATGGAATTTATAGTTGTACTATAAGTAACGTGCATCATGATTTATATGATTGTGTTCTATTGAATGTTGATACAAACCAAGTGTATATTGGTGATATAGCCCTACAACGAGGGTTGATACATGCTTGTATTTTAGTGTTCTGAAGAGAAAACCGGACATACATCCTACACATCGGTTTATTGACGAAAACACTTCCTGATTACATTCCACTTCGTTTAACATTAGTGTGAACCTGAGCATGGCTAGGCTATTTCTCGCGTTTGTCCATGGCTCTCTCCTGATGATGTATTCATGTGGTTGTTGATTTGCGTTATTACAAGTCGTAATTGTTTACAGCCAAGGTATGTAATATCATGTGTATAACAGGCATATATATTCATTCTTAATCGGAACATAACCTGAGGACTAAACCTACCGTTAAAGATAATATATAGAGGAGATAGCCCTTGTTTTCACGATGAATAACAGTTATATTTCAATCTTAGTGGAGTGAGAGTCAGAGCCTCCTGACTGATATTGCCTCACACTTATTTCATTTCGTTTGTATCGAATTATTATAAAGTAAAAAACTTTTGAAAACGAATCTGCTTCATATGAATTTACTGACTCAGTTCTATGTAAATTCGCTTTATCCGTGGTTTTGACTCCCCTTATTTATATAACTTTGCTTTTAACGCATTATTTTTGATATATGAAGTGATTTCGTGGTCCCGCCTAGTAAATATTCTTTGCAATACAATTACATTTTTTTCCCGGGATGTTGTTCTGATAGTGCTGGATGTAGCCTTGTTTTAAAGTGAAACTTGGTGTCAAAAAGGGAATCGATTGATTGAAAAATCAAATACGACCAAAACAATAATATACAATTAATTGTCTATAAATGGAAAAACTTTGCCCAAGAAGATATTTTGGACTTTCTTTGGACTTTGGACTTTGTGAGTGAGCTTATAACTACAGCCAATGAACTTCAATTAATAATAGCTTCAGAAAATCTATCACGAATTCCTGTTATAACGAATTTTTTCCGCTTCAGTATGGGATTCGTTATAGCAAAGTTTTACTGTTATTTATTTTTTATCGAAATTGTTATTTCGTTTAAAATAAATATTATTTCGTCCTTAAACAGAATGTTATTTCGTTTGATGATGAAACTGTTTTTCCCGGTTTAACGAAAAAATTATTTTGTTTTATCGAAATAATTATTTGAGATTTATCACATTACCGTTTGAACTCTTTGTTTTTATAGAGCAAAATGTCACAGATAACAATCAAAGAACTGAAGTTGGCGTCCTTGACCGTTATCCATGAAAGTTACCATGTTCAAACACAAGGACATGACTAAGGTGCCCCTTAGTAACATTAGTTTCAGATTTTTATTTTCTTACTGATGACAGACAAAGTTGAAGTTATTACTTCTATAGTATACCAACAGATAAATAAAATAAGACATTTCAATGTACATTCATTGGATTGTTAGTTCATGACATTGCTATTGAATTTTACTGTAAAAACGCTACAAACAAATGCTAGGTGCGTTTACAGTAGGTAGTACGAAACTTTACTTTATCAAAATGGGAAAAAATGTAAACTATCGATTGTCTATACCAAGTATAGAATATGTACGCAATGTTCGAGGAAATCAAATCCCTTTTTGGGTTGCTGCCAGGATATTGGGACCGCTTGTCCGCGGATTTTCTCCGGGTTTTCCGGCGTTACTGTGCGACCGACTTGAGTGACATCATAGCTGAACCATTGTCATCGTTTTAAAATAGCTATATATATGTTTGTTTTTATTCAATACGGGCACAGAACGAAAAACAGTTAATTTAGTCTAGGAGAAGTGTCATGCTGATTTCACTTCTTAATTGTATTGTTACTCTCTCACTTTGTCTTGTGGGTGTTATGTGTTATGAGAGATGTAGTGATATCAACTTCTTAATGGTTATATAATCACATTTTATTGGGATGTTATATCAATGAAGGATGTGTGATATCTCTTTTAATGGGTTATACTATCCCTATTCTAGCGGCAAGTTATATCGTGTGGAGGGATGTGTGGAATATCCATTTTTTAATGGGTATTATATTCACTTTCTTTGGGATGTGGGTTCAGTTGTGGGGGGGAGGAAATGTTCGGTGATATAAATTTTAATGTGGTGATTATAATCACTGTTCTATTTGGCGATGTTGTATATTTGAGGAATGTGTGATATAACTTTTAATGGGTATAATTATCACTTTCTATGGGATGTTGTATATTTGAGGAATGTGTGATATCACTTTTAATGGGTTTATGTCATCACTTTCTATGGGATGTTATATCATTGAAGGATGCGTAATATCCCTTTTAATGGGTAGTATTAATATCAACTTTCTATGGGATGTTATGTCCTTTGAGGGGTATTTGATATCACTTTTAATGGGTATTTGACATACTTTTCTAGGGGGATGTTATATCATTGAAGGATGTGTGATATCCCTTTAAACTGGGTTATAATATCATTTTCTATGGGATGTTATTATCATTGGAAGGATGTGTGATATCCCTTTAATGGGTATAATATCACTTTGTCTATGGGATGTTGTGTAGCAGTTTTGTGGATGTGTGATATCGCTTTTAATGGGTATAATATCACTTTCTATGGACTATGTTGTATTCATTGAGGGGGGTGCTTGATATCACCTGGTCTGTGCATCAAATGATAGGAGTTTAGCATCTACAGCACACACTCTAAGTACATTTTATTTTCTTTGTGCGGTAATACAACCTCTCCGATCATTGCCCGCGAGTTTGTTAAGCCGTGCTGGCCCTTTGGCCCTACTGGATTTATAATCTTGACACTCGCAATTCTGATAGTAAATGTATGGATACTAATAATGGTTATTGAAAATAATATGCTTTTTATTATGTTCGTTTAATTACGTTTAAAACGAATTAAGTATTTTCGATAAAACGCAAATACCAGTATTTTGATAAAACGAAAAGCCAGGAGGGCTCCGTAGGTTACACCTCCTGATACATTTTTATCATTATTAAGTAGAGGTAAGATGATGTAAGATCCTCTGGGTAATATAATGGAGTGATAATTGAAAAGGGTAAATATAAATCACGTTTTTCGTGTATCTAAGAAATATCCAAATAACAAAGATCAGATTGAAAACCTGCCAAAACATTCTAAAACCAAAATTCTTAGCTGTGTGAATTAAAACCAGGAGTTTTTTTTTAATCATACCTGGTTTATTTCCACGTCATGCGGTTATTCTGATATTGTATTGCTATTTTTATAGTAGCTCATTGGATCACGGTAGTCAAATTGTTAAGAAATCACGACACACATGTATTATTATTTTTCAGCTGAGTTATGAAGTATTTTTGTGACAAAAGCATTTAAATGTTTATGTAAATTTCTTACCGTCGTCAGCTTAGTTATGTGCTTCTCCCAAAACATATTCAACACAGTGTTAGGACACTTTTGTGTCATTTGCTTTGGCCACCGTTCAGGCAACACAGAACAAAACCATGAACAGTCACTTTTGATCCTGAGTTACCTTGACTGCAACTCGGGTGTCTGATCAATCGGAGGATAAACATTACAACTATAGTCAAGAGATTTCCGGAATATATACCGACTTCTCTCAGCCCCAAAATGCAGCATTACGTTCAGGTGGTATGTTCACTAACGGCTGATTTAATGTTGGCTCGTCATTAGCCCGTTTCATAGGACATGCAGTTGAGCAAGTCGGGTTTAAGACAGACCACATGCGGATCTATTTGCCACGGCCCTGAAACTCAGTTGCCAATCTATATCTTTCCGGTTCCTAACCAACAGCTACTGGCAGAAGGCATCCTCTCCTTTCCATACATTTTTGATGAATATTTATAGCCAAACACAGTGATTAAAACAGTTGTGATTTAATAATGCAACTGATATCACATAATTAATGTTCTCTGAACTATTAGAGACGCGTTTCTCGGGAAATAGGATATGTACTCCAGTATCTTCGGTGAACTGCGTAACAGGACGGAAGTAGCTCATAAAACTCTCGGATCTATGTTAGATAGATGTGGACGAGTGACACATCACGGAGACGGACCATCTAGTGGATTTTATTTCGGGCGAGTTGTCGTCCGACGTATTTTTTCACTTGATCACATAATTGTCTGGCTACATCCCTTACAACACCTCGCTTTTCTATATTTAGAATTATATCTATTTGTTTACTTGAGTTTGTGAAGTGTCCTTTTTGGTTCTGAGACACACTTAGTATGACCCTTGCCGAGATTCCCACAGCGGGCGAGTTTGCTCATACGGCGTAATGTTTATAAACAAACAGACCGACACTATTTCTGTTGTGTACGCCTAGCATTACACACGTTTGTTACACTGAGTGTCTGCACATGCAAATAATTTCGTATTTTTTAGTTTAAACTGTACACCAGTTTAAAACAATATATACATCAGATTTACCCTCCGTCTTTGCATTCAAAATAGACCTACAAACACCATGCAAACACTTATCTATCCTCCGTATAAGAAAATGAACGTTATGACTATGAAGAATTTAGTCTTTGGATCTACATCGTGTTCGTCGACCAATAAATCCATGACATGCATTCAGCAGTGTCACCAACCATTGAACCATCAATAGATAACACAGTAACTTTCTTCGGTTGAAAATGAAATATGGCGGCCCGCTCCACTTCAGGCCGCATCACTAATCTGACAACGATAGATAGATGTTCCGCCCCGGTTATCTCCATTTTTTTTAAAATGGACATTGTTGATATATGATCGAATTTTGAAATTGAAAAATACATATCTTAAAAACAATTGAAAGGTGTAATTGTTATATTTCAAATCAAACTGTAGCTATAACGTTCAACAAATGGAACTATATCTTCGGTCATCCTGACTACCGTAGTCTGTGCCTAACTTAGCAACCAACCCCATTTTAAGTTTGACGACGAACATGTAAAAGTAAACTTATCTATGTAAATAGATATCGATTGAACAGTGATTTGAATGCGTTAAATGTGGCATGAACGCAATAGGATACAGACATATTCTACACCTTTAACGCAATCAAAAACACTGTTCAATCTCTACATAGATTATATGTTATATTCAGTATTTGCTTTTTTAGCATCGGGCATTTCGTTGCCGTCAAACAGTTAAGTAATTTCACTTACATGCATATTTACATTCATATTTACGTTTATATTTACAAAACACACAACTACCTCAATTGTACAGTAAGTCAAATCTCCATAACGTGTTATGTCTGAACATACAAATCACGATGATTAATGTCGTTTGTTATCAACTAATATTTCATATAATAACAAAGTGTTTAATACAATGTTTTGTCATAGTGCATGTTAACACAGACCAACTTGAAAGTAGAGTGTTTCATTGCTACGCCGCTTGAGCCGTAGCAGTTAGAATCGGATGCAAATCATGCCATCTTGTAGGATAGCCATGTAGCAAGAACGCTTGAGTCAGATGGATTGTTCGGTGTGTTACACGCATTGCCTCTTGAAATAATATTAAAAACGAATTACGGAAGCAGACTTTAATCTGTCCGGATTCGGACGCTATCCTCCTGATAAAGCATGGTCACATGTGCGCCTGCATCCGTTAATTAGATTTCGGTGTAGAACCAGCATTCGTGGTAAAAGTATTCTGAATAAGGATTTTCTAGAAATTAATCGGGCATTTTAATTAAATCTGGTTCCATTTACAGATGGAACAAATATATCTGTAGTAGTATACCATGTTTGAGACATTACTTTTATATTTCTTATTTAATTTAGATCACCACCGTGTAACATTAATAATCAGACATATTATTAACGGGACACGGAACATACTAAAATGCGGGATGACAGTACATACTAAAAGCGGAATGAAAAAGGACCATAGAAAAACATAGAAACATATTAGGTTAAGTTCAATATTTTCTTTGCCTTTTCTCTGAGCTTAGCAATCTCTGCGTAAAACCCTTTTTAATTTGTTGGAAGCAAAAGTATTATTAAAACTGTTCGTCTGTACTAGACCTGGCTACCTTGCACTAACACAAGCACACAAATTATAAAATGGCTTTCAACAGTACAATTACAATTGCTAAACAATATCATTATATCATTGTTAAATTTCCATATTCTGTCCAATCAAAGAGTTAAGCTTCCGCGTAGCCCACCTAGCTTTTTGGGAAACTAATACTTGTTTTGTTGTTATGATCATAATAATAAATCGTGTTTCATACATCCTTTACAGAGGAGAGTACTTGATAAAAGCCGACGTGTATGTTACACACTGACGGAACACTTCCTTTTAAAATCCTCGTGTATCAAATCTCAGTGTAAAACATGAATATTACCTAATTGATTACATGTAAAACTGACCACATCACGGCTGCTGATGTATTTTGTGCTGTTGATTCACCTTTCACAAGTCTTATATGTGCACAGTCAAGGTACGTAATGCTAATGATGAATTGAAAATGGCCACCATAAGGTGACATATTTATTATAAAATTATATAAAACTCATATCAAAGTAATAAAACAAATATTATGCAAAACAAATTGACACTATGCAAACAAATTGACACATAATTCAGTTTTATAGAATTATGTTAAAAGATTATGAAACATAACATAATCTAGAACATCTCAATATTGATATTAAGGTGGGGGTTCGATAGAACAGGGCCCAAAAACATGAAAAAATCTCAAAGAGGAACTAAAATAATAAAAAAATTGGGCGGGGTATACAAAGGGTGGTTTTTTGGCAATTTGTTGAGTTATTATCAATAAAATGTTTGCACAAAATGTATGCCAATATGGCGCCCGTGAAAATTTTTTCTTAGATAAAGGGCTGATGCTTAGCCAATCAGATTCATTTACAAAAAGGTGACGTCATACGGTACCCTAAATAAGGGACAGTCAAGCAAAGGGGAATAACTCCTACTTAAATTGTACACAATTACTTCTATATGTGTCAGTACATAAAATTAGCTATACGTATAGCTTGCATATATACGTCCTTTGAATTTATTTAATGATGGGACAACAGATGACAGACATTACCCATGGATTTTATCTTTCTTCAACTTTTCATTCATCATGTTGTCATGGGTCAAATGCATAGAATAATATAGTTATGTCAACAGAGGTGTTCTTAAGGTAGACTTTTAATCATCTAGTCAATATATATCTTTATTATTATCATTTTGTGTTATGGTTGATATGGCAACATCAGTAGAGTTTATGTTTTGATTGCCTATTACATTGTCCAATAAAATTACAACAGTTCGTAGTGAACGAAACATTGAAATATACGGGTAGATGATTAAGAAATCATGCAATTAAACAAATTTTTAGCACTGACTTTAGCTTAGAGCAGGTACAAAATCGATTTGACAAAACGTAGTATAATTAAAATGCATAACAACATTAAGACAAATTGTGATATTGAGTTTATGGTAACATAGAATAAAACAAAGCGTTAAAATTGCACTTGGTTTTGAGCTTTACTGAATTAAAGCGAGTTGTAAACTTTTGTTCAATGTTTTTTGTAACAGTTAAACAATGTTGATGTATTTTCTTTGGTTCCTATTTGTATTAAAGACATTTTCGTTTTAACTACCACAAAAATATCCTAGAAAGTTTAGTCTACGTCCTATATATGTAAATCAGTTGTATACATATGTACCATCAAATGCTTTTACTTTAGATTTTGAGTTATGAGATGGATAAACATCAGATGTTGGATAATGACACAAATATCAACCTTGAAAAAAAATGATGCATAATATCATTGTTTCAACGTTGGTGTAGGATTAGACTACGACCGTAAACAAAACACTGAAACATACAACAAATGAAATGATTTAATTCATTAATTCATGCAGCAGATAAAGTGAGACTGTCAGACTTCACTTTACCGAACGACAACTTCAGACTTGTTGAGGTGTTTGGTGAATCAGGATACGGTTACGTATGTGGATGGTGCTGGACATCGTTTAACGCTAATGCCACATGTAAAGGATTAGGATATAGGTAAGTACACTTAACAAACACTTGTCTGAAGTAACAAAATGATTATACGTAATGCACAGGCGTGAATGGGCTGTAGTTAACTACAGTTGTGACAGCACGGTGACATATTTGTGGAAACAATGAAGTTCTGCTAGTCATGATCAAAGTTTGAAATCTTCAACTGGGATGTCATATTCCGTTATTAGAATATCAATATTGATTTACTCCCTGTACCTTTATAAATATGTACAATGATCTGGAGTGCAAAAACATACTGTGTTAGAAATGACAATTCTGACCCACTAGGAAAGAAGATGATGGGTTAAATAGCGGAACCGAGATTACGTCCTATAATTTGCTACAGTACTACTAATAAAAATATATCTTAATTTTGGAAATAGGGTTTTGATAAAATGGTGACTCTAATTTTAACTCATAATCCCTGCCCTCTCCCTCCCTTCTCAGACAGAAGAGATAGGGGACGCTCGATCAGTAAAAACAGTTAATTCCTTATGAATCACTGATTAATTGTTTCGAAAGGAATTGAAACGAATTCGGTCACGAAAAAGGAGTTTGCATAAGTAATATGTCTGCCCACTTAGATTAGGAAAGGTGCGAAATAGGGCATTGCCTTTTGATTGGTTTAAATGATCAATGGTTTATCTAAAAATAGTTAACTCATACTGTTATGTAGGGTGATATTCCAATAAGGAAAAAGTAAACAAAATCTTTGGAAAGAGTCAAAATCGATAAGAAGGAAAATAATCACTTTCAATTTCGCGTATAATTTTTATTTATGTTTTGTATCAAAACTGTATATATATATATATACATGTATATTGTTGTTTCATTTGTCATTCTTATTGATTCTTTTTTGGAACTGTCAGTCGTTAACGTGTAAGCCTCTTAGCATTCAAACTGTAGCGCATTTTAGTTTGGATAAGAACTGTCTGAGCCTAATAGCTCTTGGAAAATATTATCATTGTTTTCATGAATCATAGAAATTAGTTGTCGTCGGGTTGATTTCACAATGTCAATGTATAGAGAACAACCAACTAAATAATTTTACATAGACCACAGTGTTAAAGTTTTGTAATGTATTATTAAAGCATCTGAATATTAGTTAGCTATTGTGTTCTGTAATTAAAGTCTAGGTTATCATATACCACTGGATAGAAAAAAAGTTTGGGTCCTTCAGATCGAACTCCAACCAGGGTAGTCATTTTGAAATAAGGCGCATTTTACACCAAACAAATCCTGAAATCCTAATGTTTTTATTTATCTATTAATTATCAATATTGATATTTTGAACATTAATCTCAGTCTGAATTTCCAAATTTTATAAAAGATTATCATGGTCATCTAAGAATAATTGCCTGTCAGAAAACATTTTTACTTTTGATATTCATAATTAGCCAGCCAATCAGCGGTGGGTCAAAATTCTATTCTGGGCTCAATCTTTTATACACAGGGGCCATTTCGTAGGTCTTTTTTTTTCATTTAGTTGGTTGTTTCCTGGAGTATACAACCGTAGCTAACAAGGACAAAATGTAGGATATAGCGCTTATGTTTACTGTTTGTACTATTTCAATGTATAAATTATATTGTAATGTAGAAATTACTGTGTTACAGCGGAGGCATGGGTTCGTTAAGACCAATTCAAATTTCAAACATCACCATCGATTATCTGATCGGACAGTATATATGCGATGGTACAGAGTCAGACCTCGGCAGCTGTCGTTGGACTAATACGCCATGTTCACCATGCGATAGTTTCGCAGTTGTTAAATGTGACGGAAATTCACTAGGTAACTTGAAGCAAAATCATTGATTGATTGTTACCTATAACACTCAGAACGGAGATGCTACCGTAATGATATATCTCTCACAGAATTATCAAATCTTCAAAATATTACTGCACGTTTACAGCTCTATTGATCAGGCATGGTCATATTGATTTTTGTATGCGATACCATTATATACCTGTGCGTGTATAAAATCATGTAGTTTTTTGAGCCTATAAAGATGCAGATGTGCTTGAACCTGGGGGGGAGACATTTTCAATGTCTTTTTGGCGGTTTTTACTTTGTAAACCCCACATTGGCTTTTTGGTTTATTAATTCTTGAAGCAAATATTGTTTTTATATATATTTCACATAAGTTTTGTCATGTATTATATTTGGATTATCATTTGCTGTTGATTTAATAAATACCCTGTCACCCTCTGTGAGGGTGGCCTTATTCATTGAGTTGTTACTTTTAAGTGTGTAAATGCATAAATATAACTTCTTTCAGTTGATGGAGGGTGGAGTTCATGGGGTTCTTACGGACCTTGTTCTGTGATGTGTGGAGAAGGAATCCAAATCAGAACACGGACGTGTGATAACCCAGCACCTGTAAATAGTGGACGAGAATGTACTGGTGGTGACCAAGAGAACAAAATATGTACTAATGTTGAATGTCCAAGTAAGAGTTATCTCCCTGCTGTTGATATCATTTAGTATAAAACAAATTGTCATTTTGTCCAGAAATTTTTAGTGATTTAAAAAATCATTTTAGACGAAAACGGCGGCTTTCGTCTACAATGAATCTTTATACCTGTATCGGATATTGGTATAAGTGATCGCTCACAAAAAACTATTTACATGTTAGGTTTCGATAAATTTACAATTTGAACTTTGCCTTTTTCATACGCTTCGTTCTTTGGTACTGTGCTGAAATTCAAAATTTTACGAAACGGTCTAACGATTCAATGATTAGAAATTTAGCAGTGTGCCAAATGCATATTCATAGTGACCATTTCTTGAAGTTCCTGATTACTCAGATCGTACATTTTTAATTAAAGCTGTATATATGATAACAGGTGTTGAAATATATTCTCTTCTTTATCAATACACGTACGTACTCTTATTTATTTCAGTTGACGGAGGATGGAGTAGATGGAGTAATTTCGGACCTTGTTCTGTGACGTGTGGACAAGGACACCAGAACAGAACACGGACGTGTGACAACCCAACACCTCAACATGGTGGTCAGGACTGTGTTGGTGATGATAGGGGTGTCACACCATGTAGTAATGGTGGATGTCAGAGTAAGATTTGTTTTATATAATGCATTCTACGTACGCAATTGATTGGATAACGACCTTTTCCACACTCTTGTTAAGCTACCAAGACATACGACACACAACATAAGTATTCACTGTTATTTACACATGTTCTGTTGACAGTAATACCTGACCTTAGTCTCATTTTACACCAGGTGTGATAATTGCAGTTGTAGCTGCCTGTGCGGACTGTTAGTGACGGTGGCTGTTATCTTCCTAATCAAAAGGTAAATAATATTGTATATCAACCAACAGTGTAAACACAAGGGAAGGCATCATGTGATGGTTATTGTACAGTACAAGTATCATCTTCAATGTGGCACTTGCAAAAACAATATGATGTTACTTTGGTCGACAGTCATGCTTTTATTTCATATTGGCAAATATGAATATATAATGCATGAAAACAAATCGTTGCGTTCCTTGAAATACTAAAACATACGCCTTTATAAAAATGACATAGTTTAGTATTAAGCTCCTTCTTACGAATTATGTAATTGTGAACTGATGTATACTATACTTCAAGTAGTGATATAACGATAACAAAATTAAGATAATTTATATTACTGTACAACCGTATTTCTTTGATTCCAGGAAACGACTTACTCAGGCTAAACCGAAAGATGATTCCAAACAACAGCCTCTATCAGTAACGTACAGTAAAGATGCTATCCAAGTCGTTCACAGAAGGGCACCAGACAATAATCATTATTCGATCGTCGCTGGTACATCTGAGGATACCAACCACTATTCGGAAGGTACTGCTGGGTCCTCTACAGACACAGATAACTATGGTTACGGACTACTGGGCACACCTGGTTCAAGGTCCTTAAGGCTAGGTGAAGAGGACATGTATTCTCACACAAAACTAGGACAACCTCACGACGATGAGTACGACGTGTTCGTGAAGAAGAAAGACACCGTCGACGAGTCGGGTATCTATGATCACGCTGGAATTTGTATGGCTGAAGGGGAATATGATAGTTTCCAGTACCAGAAGGGCTCGTGTGTTGAAAACGACTATTCACAATTTGCTTAACACAGAAAGATAACCATTATACTCGGTTCTCGATTCCGATGTCCCCAACAATGAGTTACAATCCGTCCGCTCTTTTTGTGGACTATGTTAATGATAAATCTAGTGATATTTACAAACCTATATCTCAACTTTCTGGAACTTAAGAACAGGCTAACTTGACCATAAATAATGATGTATAATGGATAACCAAAGGTTGTACTTAGCTTTATTAGAAATGCACAAAATATCATTAGATTAAGCGGGCTCGAAAACTTTTGATTCCGCTTTAATCTTGTAAATACAGAATGGTAAATATTGTGTACAATGTTAAATAAGTTCCACAGAATGAGTGTCATATAAATGATAATAATTTGGTTTTATTTCTTAATGTGATTATAACATTCTATAAATAGCAAGAGTTAGTTAAGTACATTATTATTACAAACTAGGTGAAACGGTATAAAATATTCGGAGAAATATCATCATACCAACATTACTTGGCAAACTTGGAAACAAAATTCGGAGAAATATCATCGAGGTACCGACGGTACTTGGCAAACTTAAATGACATTAAGAGAAACATCATCAAGGTACGGACAGTACATAGCAAACTAAGATAACATAAGAAGAAACATCATCAAGGTACCGACAGTACATGGCAAACTAAGATAACATTAGGAGAAACATCATCAAGGTACCATGGCCATCGTATCATTAAGGATGGAGTGAAAGTTGTCGCCATTAAAGCATGTCATGTTTTCAGTCTGGCTCCGCATCTTACTTCTACTAAACTTCTACAAATACGTCAATGGCAATCAACATGGTGGCAGCGGTAAGGAACTATGACATAGCAACGACCAGGCAATATAAACTTTCTGATGGATTGTTTGATCACAAATTATCTTCATCTATGCCGTGTTTTCTACACTCATGATACACACGTGCTCCTGGCTAGATCTTGATACCACGTTTACTTATTAACTTCTCGACATGGCTGATCCTGTCCAACCTGCAGCGACAGAAAACGTGAGTTTTGCTGCGTCCTTAAGAACCCCACCCCCTCTTGATATATCCACGGGGAACATCGCCGAAAATTTTAAGCGATGGAGAAGACAGATAGACATTTACGTCGATGCTTCCGGTGTCTCTGAAAAAAAGCAAAAAAGTGCAGACGGCAGTTATTTTCAACTGTGCTGGGCCACAAGTAGTGGAAATATATGACAATCTTACATGGGATAAAGATACTGACCAGCATGACCCACAAAAGGTTTTACAAGCAATAGAGAACTATTGTAACCCCAGGAAAAACGAGGTATTAGAAACTCATCGTTTCTGGAACACTGTGTACCACGAGCCCTTTGATAAGTTTCTGACAGAACTGAAAACGTGTGCGGGTGCTTGTAATTTCAGTGAAAAAGACCGCATGATACGTGACAAAATCGTATTTTCAGTTTCTGGTAAATTGCAAGAACTTTTACTGAGAGATGACGACTTAGATCTCAACAAGGCTGTCAAACTCTGTAGGGCCTATGAACAGTCCAACCAACAGGCGAAGGAATTTCGTGACCAGTCTACAGCATCTGCTAATAAAGTTAATGCTGTTGGACATCAGAAAGGTCCAAACAGAAAGAAAAGCCAACACCACTCAACTCAAAAATATAAAGAAGACTGTAAGTCAGAGTAAAGAGTCTGGAGAGACACTAAAATTCAACTGCAAATTCTGTGGATTTAAACATAAGAAACAACGGGAAAAATGTCCGGCATGGGGAAAGAAATGTGATCATTGTCATGGTAACAATCACTTTAAGTCACAGTGTAAGAAAAGGGAGGCTGAAGTTGGTTCCGAGTTCCGAGTTCCGTTTAAGCTAAACGGAACTCGGAACCAGTTCCGAGTTCCGTTTAAGTAAAACGGAACTCGGAACCAGTTCCGAGTTCCGTTTAAGGATTTTGTTTTTTAAACAAAATTTAAAAAAATTCAATTTATGTAATTTGAACATATTACAAATGTTTTCTGTTGTGTTTTTTCATGGATAATTTGTGATAGAGCTAAGTAAAAACCAGTTCCGAGTTCCGTTTAAGGAAATTCTCTATCTTTTTAGATAAAAGTTGTCAATGTGCTTTGGACATATTAGAAATGTTGCCTGTTGGCTTTTTTAATGGATTAATATTGGTAAATCCTCTTTAATTTAGGTTTCGATCAACTCCCATTTCCCAGTTCCGTTTAAGTAAAACGGAACTCGGAACCAGTTCCGAGTTCCGTTTAAGGAAATTTTCTATCATTTTGATAAAATCATTCTATATGCCTAACACATATGAGAAATGTTGCCAGTTGTCTTTTTTCATGGGTTACTAGTGATGGATCTACTTTAATTCAGTTTTTGATCAACTCCTAT
The DNA here is from genome assembly GCF_041381155.1 of Argopecten irradians. NCBI lineage: Eukaryota > Metazoa > Mollusca > Bivalvia > Pectinida > Pectinidae > Argopecten > Argopecten irradians. Next base: position 14,088,841 of record NC_091137.1, on the reverse strand, counting down.
CTCCCAGTTCCGTTTAAGTAAAACGGAACTCGGAACCAGTTCCGAGTTCCGTTTAAGGAAATTTTCTATCATTTTAGATAAAATCATTCTATATGCCTAAGACATATGAGAAATGTTGCCTGTTGTCTTTTTTCATGGGTTACTAGTGATGAATCCACTTTAATTTAGTTTTCGATCAACACCTATTTCCCAGTTCCGTTTAAGTAAAACGGAACTCGGAACCAGTTCCGAGTTCCGTTTAAGGAAATTTTCTATCATTTTAGATAAAATCATTCTATATGCCTAAGACATATGAGAAATGTTGCCAGTTGTCTTTTTTCATGGGTTACTAGTGATGAATCCACTTTAATTCAGTTTTCGATCAACTCCTATTTCCCAGTTCCGTTTAAGTAAAACGGAACTCGGAACCAGTTCCGAGTTCCGTTTAAGGAAATTTTCTATCTATTTAGATAAAATCATTCTATATGCCTAAGACATATGAGAAATGTTGCCAGTTGTCTTTTTTCATGGGTTACTAGTGATGAATCCACTTTAATTCAGTTTTCGATCAACTCCCATTTCCGAGTTCCGTTTAAGTAAAACGGAACTCGGAACCAGTTCCGAGTTCCGTTTAAGGAAATTTTCTATCTATTTAGATAAAATCATTCTATATGCCTAAGACATATGAGAAATGTTGCCAGTTGTCTTTTTTCATGGGTTACTAGTGATGAATCCACTTTAATTCAGTTTTCGATCAACTCCTATCTCCCAGTTCCGTTTAAGTAAAACGGAACTCGGAACCAGTCAGAGTTCCGTTTAAGGAAATTTTCTATCTTTTTAGATAAAATCATTCAATATGCCTAAGACATATGAATAATGTTGCCTGTTGTCATTTTTCATGGGTTACTAGTGGCTAATCCACTTTAATTTAGTTTTCGATCGACTTCCATTTCCCAGTTCCGTTTAAGTAAAACGGAACTCGGAACCAGTTCCGAGTTCCGTTTAAGGAAATTTTCTATCTATTTAGATAAAATCATTCTATATGCCTAAGACATATGAGAAATGTTGCCAGTTGTCATTTTTCATGGGTTACTAGTGGCAAATCCACTTTAATTTAGTTTTCGATCAACTCCCATTTCCCAGTTCCGTTTAAGTAAAACGGAACTCGGAACCAGTTCCGAGTTCCGTTTAAGGAAATTTTCTATCTATTTAGATAAAATCATTCTATATGCCTAAGACATATGAGAAATGTTGCCTGTTGTCTTTTTTCATGGGTTACTAGTGATGAATCCACTTTAATTTAGTTTTCGATCAACTCCCATTTCCCAGTTCCGTTTAAGTAAAACGGAACTCGGAACCAGTTCCGAGTTCCGTTTAAGGAAATTTTCTATCTATTTAGATAAAATCATTCTATATGCCTAAGACATATGAGAAATGTTGCCAGTTGTCTTTTTTCATGGGTTACTAGTGATGAATCCACTTTAATTCAGTTTTCGATCAACTCCCATTTCCGAGTTCCGTTTAAGTAAAACGGAACTCGGAACCAGTTCCGAGTTCCGTTTAAGGAAATTTTCTATCATTTTAGATAAAATCATTCTATATGCCTAAGACATATGAGAAATGTTGCCAGTTGTCTTTTTTCATGGGTTACTAGTGATGAATCCACTTTAATTCAGTTTTCGATCAACTCCTATTTCCCAGTTCCGTTTAAGTAAAACGGAACTCGGAACCAGTTCCGAGTTCCGTTTAAGGAAATTTTCTATCATTTTAGATAAAATCATTCTATATGCCTAAGACATATGAGAAATGTTGCCTGTTGTCATTTTTCATGGGTTACTAGTGGCTAATCCACTTTAATTTAGTTTTCGATCGACTTCCATTTCCCAGTTCCGTTTAAGTAAAACGGAACTCGGAACCAGTTCCGAGTTCCGTTTAAGGAAATTTTCTATCTATTTAGATAAAATCATTCTATATGCCTAAGACATATGAGAAATGTTGCCTGTTGTCATTTTTCATGGGTTACTAGTGGCAAATCCACTTTAATTTAGTTTTCGATCGACTTCCATTTCCCAGTTCCGTTTAAGTAAAACGGAACTCGGAACCAGTTCCGAGTTCCGTTTAAGGAAATTTTCTATCTATTTAGATAAAATCATTCTATATGCCTAAGACATATGAGAAATGTTGCCAGTTGTCTTTTTTCATGGGTTACTAGTGATGAATCCACTTTAATTCAGTTTTCGATCAACTCCTATCTCCCAGTTCCGTTTAAGTAAAACGGAACTCGGAACCAGTTCCGAGTTCCGTTTAAGGAAATTTTCTATCTATTTAGATAAAATCATTCTATATGCCTAAGACATATGAGAAATGTTGCCTGTTGTCTTTTTTCATGGGTTACTAGTGATGAATCCACTTTAATTTAGTTTTCGATCAACTCCTATTTCCCAGTTCCGTTTAAGTAAAACGGAACTCGGAACCAGTTCCGAGTTCCGTTTAAGGAAATTTTCTATCTATTTAGATAAAATCATTCTATATGCCTAAGACATATGAGAAATGTTGCCAGTTGTCTTTTTTCATGGGTTACTAGTGATGAATCCACTTTAATTCAGTTTTCGATCAACTTCCATTTCCGAGTTCCGTTTAAGTAAAACGGAACTCGGAACCAGTTCCGAGTTCCGTTTAAGGAAATTTTCTATCATTTTGGATAAAATCATTCTATATGCCTAAGACATATGAGAAATGTTGCCAGTTGTCTTTTTTCATGGGTTACTAGTGATGAATCTACTTTAATTCAGTTTTCGATCAACTCCTATCTCCCAGTTCCGTTTAAGTAAAACGGAACTCGGAACCAGTTCCGAGTTCCGTTTAAGGAAATTTTCTATCTATTTAGATAAAATCATTCTATATGCCTAAGACATATGAGAAATGTTGCCTGTTGTCTTTTTTCATGGGTTACTAGTGATGAATCCACTTTAATTTAGTTTTCGATCAACTCCCATTTCCCAGTTCCGTTTAAGTAAAACGGAACTCGGAACCAGTTCCGAGTTCCGTTTAAGGAAATTTTCTATCTATTTAGATAAAATCATTCTATATGCCTAAGACATATGAGAAATGTTGCCAGTTGTCTTTTTTCATGGGTTACTAGTGATGAATCCACTTTAATTCAGTTTTCGATCAACTCCCATTTCCCAGTTCCGTTTAAGTAAAACGGAACTCGGAACCAGTTCCGAGTTCCGTTTAAGGAAATTTTCTATCTATTTAGATGAAATCATTCTATATGCCTAAGACATATGAGAAATGTTGCCTGTTGTCTTTTTTCATGGGTTACTAGTGATGAATCCACTTTAATTCAGTTTTCGATCAACTCCTATCTCCCAGTTCCGTTTAAGTAAAACGGAACTCGGAACCAGTTCCGAGTTCCGTTTAAAGAAATTTTCCATCTATTTAGATGAAATCATTCTATATGCCTAAGACATATGAGAAATGTTGCCTGTTGTCTTTTTTCATGGGTTACTAGTGATGAATCCACTTTAATTTAGTTTTCGATCAACACCTATTTCCCAGTTCCGTTTAAGTAAAACGGAACTCGGAACCAGTTCCGAGTTCCGTTTAAGGAAATTTTCTATCATTTTAGATAAAATCATTCTATATGCCTACGACATATGAATAATGTTGCCTGTTGTCATTTTTCATGGGTTACTGGTGGCAAATCCACTTTAATTTAGTTTTCGATCGACTTCCATTTCCCAGTTCCGTTTAAGTAAAACGGAACTCGAGTTATGTTTAAGGAAATTTTCTATCATTTTAGATAAAAGCAGTCAATGTGCTTGGGACATAATAGAATTGTTGCCTGTTCCGAGTTACGTTGAAGAATTTTTTAATGAATAGACTACGAACCAGACCTGAGTTCCGTTTAGGCCGATGCTGGCGTAGACATTGCTGTTAAAGACTGAATATCCTGATGCTTATAATCGCATCGCAATACGGGTGCCTTTTAGTAATCAGGTTGTCTGTCTGCCTGTCGATCGGTCCGTCCGTCTGTATGGTTGTCTGTCCGCCTGTCCGTCCGACTGTCTCGCTTTTTGTTACCACTATTTATCAAAAGATAAGGAACTGTTTCAAATTTCATTTGTAGGTTACCCCGGCGCCCATGTTTTGTATACTGCATTTTGGGACCAATTGGTCAACATGATGGCCGATAAGCATATATTTTGGATTTTGATAGTTGAAAATTGTTACCCTTTTATCTTAGAAAGTACCAACTGGATCGGTCTCAAATTTTATAGGTAGATTTCCCTTAGGATCTTGTGCATATGGCATTTTTGGATAGATCTATTAAAACAATGGCTCTGAAGGACATTAGTTGTCGATGGGCCATAAAACTCGTTCAAGCAAATTCATCAAGATCGCCAAGAGGCAGCCATCTTGTATTTTGATATTTACAGTCAAAAAAAAAAAAAAAAAAAAAAAAAAAAAAAGATCTCTTTTTCCATTGTCAGAAATATATACTACTTTGGTAGGCGCCGATAATTCTCTGGGACCTTTTGTACTATATTGTCATCAATCTTTTTCGAGTGATAGCTTCAATTGTATATTCCATTTTCTAATCGTAATGTAGATTGAGCGGGGCCTTTTCTGATATGTCAGTATTTTAGTTTTTTTACAGGAATCGTCTTTTGAACCTTCAATAACATAAAGTCACAGTAAAATTCTATATATCGTCGATTTCTTAAACGGAGCCAAATACGAGGTCCCCGTTCCGTTTTAGATTACATGTATACCAAAAATAGGAACCAGACCCGAGTTCCTTTTAACCCCACGCTTGCAAATTCCATGTTAAAGCTGACGATGCAAGTTGAAAAATATATATTTGAGATTTAAAACTCAAAAATTTTTTTTTTCAAATATCGTTTATGAGACAACCCTTTGCGTTTCTAAGGACGGGCAGTCGCCATTTTGTTTTAACTCTGCTTGGATAGAAAACGCCTACCGGCCTCTAAATAAAGCGCATGGATCGACACACTTGCGCTCTATCATGTACATATAGACCTAGCAGTTGTCCACTGTGTATCACCTACTAATACGTTAAAAACCACTTACCTGTAAATCTGTGTAGGGCTTATTTTAGCAAGAATACATGTCAAATCCTCTAAGTTGTCATTTAGATGTTTGTCATAACCTAAATACAATCCCTGGATTGCAGCTCCACAGGCGTCATCAGCCAGGTCCACCTCTCCTTGAACGTTTCGACTTTGAACGTCCTCAAGATGGCGAGTCGACAAAGGTTGGCCAAATCACTGCCCGTCTGTGGATAGTGTCCAGCTCATGTGTTGTCGTCTCCACCACAGCCAGCTGGACGACTTCTCTGCTGTTCTTGACAGTCGGTCCACTGCTGCTTTTCTGTTTCTGCCCTTCACACCCAGTGCTGCAAACATGCTTCATGTGGAATGTGCAGGTAATCCTCTGCATCCTATCTCCACTCTAGGGCCCCGATGTCTCCTACAAATTCTTCATACTTCCCCTTCTTTCGCTCAAATGCCTCCTCACATCTTTCTTCCCATGGAACTGTCAATTCCACAGTGACCATTTTCTTTCCCTGCGTTGACCATATGAGGATATCTGGACGCAGATTGGTCTGGATGATTTCGGGGGATGCCAGTCTTCTGTCTAGATCGACCCTCATCTCCCAGTTCTGTGCGCCGTCAAGGATACCCCCCTGGTGAACAGTTGAAGAAGTGTGTCCTCCCTCCCCGCCTCGTACAAAGTTGATGAATGTACAACCCTTAACAGGCTTCCGCTTCTAATCCTCTCCCTCTCCAGGATGTCAGCCAGTCCATTTAGCACCTTGTCATGGCGCCATCTGTAGCGTCCTTGCGTAACGGCGACATTGTATCCTGATAGTACAAGCGCAAGGTTCCCTGGTCGGTTGCACAATGGACAGTCTGGAGTCTCAGTCAAGCCCCACCTATGAAGGTTAGTAGGCGAGGGAAGCAGGTCGTAAACTGACCTCAGAAGGAACTGGATTCGGCAAGGTTCCATAAGCCAGATGTCCATGCTCCCTGGGCTCCCAATATCCACCACTTTGGCCTTCCTGATTTCCTCCTCTTCATTTCTTCATTGAAATCTTGTCAGGTGAGTGCAATGTTTATCTTCAGTTTGACATTGTTATTTGCAATATCACGGCATGTGTATCTTAGACCAGGTATGTTTAGAATGATGCACGTGTGTCAAGACCCGTGCTTTTTTATAAGGGGTGGCCAGTGGTGGTTAATAAGCAGAGCAAAAGAAAAATGGCTGCCACTTTCTTGGATACGGCACCGTTATACAATGTAACTAGGGGATATCTCAAAAACAATTTTCGAAAAAATATTTCATTATATATATATTTATTTAGTTTCAAATGCATACTTTTCAACTTGCATTGTCAGCTTTAAGTTTACGTGCTTTTTACTGGCCAATGAGCGGAGTTCGTTTATTATGATTCCCAAATGTTTAATTAGAATATTTTATTGGACAATTTTGACGTTTTCTTATCCAACAAGGAATAACAGTCAAGGTCATTCATATTTAAACTCTTTTGAAGACGAATTCTTCTTCATCTCGCACGCATGGGTTAGCCAAACCGCATGAACTCTGGCCTAGAATCAGAGCATATCGGGATATACTTTATGCAGCCAGTAGCCGTTTTCGAGGAAATCAACCACACCGAAGATTTCGCATGCGACACGCTGATTTGAATGAGGACTCGGTCCTTTCTGTCTTGTTTTGAAGAAAATTCAGACATTGAAGGCCATTACCTCGCAGGGGTCAGCACTACCCAAGAAGAAGTCTAGATCTTCAGCTCCCAAGTGTACTGTGCGGTCAAAGTCAAAGCCTTGCTTCAAGGGCAACAGAAGGAAGGGTAAGAAGAATATAAACCCTCAAGGGGACAGGGAGAAAAGTTCCTGATTAATTTTCCCCTCCTTGATCATTTCATACGAAAGGTCTCTTCTGGAGAACTCAGATACAGCTCCTTCTCCTGCAGATGAGTCTTCGGGTTAGGAAACAATTTCCCACCTAGGAGGGTCTCTATCTTCCTCGTCACCATCTTGTTGTAGCAGATCGGCTGTTCGCCTTTCTCCCAAAGTCATTAGAAGGAAATCACACACGAGATCCACCATTTGCGTCAAGGTTTATCATCTTTCATCCATCGGGGGATCCAGAGAAAGCACTTGCCATTCAGGAGGAAGTAAGGACCACGCTTTAAAAGGGTGCGGTCGAGGAGGTACCTATGGTAGAATATACATCCGGCTTCTATTCAAGAATGTTTCTTAACCACAAGAAGTTGGGAGCGTCCCATCAGAAGCTGCTAGTTTTTACGGGATTTCTGCACTACGGGGAAGACATGTTCACATCTATTCTATGGAGCGGAACACCCGTCTGGTCCTGAAACGTTTGATCAAAGTCGACTTCATTCCTTCAAGACTCCGAGATGTACCCTTCCAGGACTTTGTCTTCAGAAACCGTTTCAACACAATTCAGGGTATTGTCCTTCCACCTTTGGAGAAATTCGAAAATGCCTCTTACTTTCATCTCGGCTGGTCCAACGTCCATATTCGTTGGTTTCAGTGTTTTGTGTTATATCAACGCATGGGGTTTTTCGGTGGTGTACTCTGAAAGGCAATTTAAAATATCCTGCAGGGGGTTTCGTTGTGTAGGCCAGCTCCAACCATGACCATGTTCACGGATGCGTTCATGTGAAGGTTGTTGGCTTACCTTGACAGAGCACAACGACATGCTGGAGATGATGGCTTTTCTGTTTGCTCTGCATGCTTAACAGAAGGTTCTGCATTACAAGGGGGGTTTGTGTGACTACGAACAACTCTACAGATGTCGCGTATATAGAGAGAAAAGGAGATACGATATCACGTCCTTTGTGCCCTCGCTATCCGTATTTCCGTATTCTTCCCATCTGTCAGGAAATGCAGTTGACTATTTTAGACAAGCATCTTCCAGGAAGGTTGAATGATCTGGCGGATAATCTCTCCAGGCGCCACTAGCCGGTTCTAACAGAACGGCAGCTAAATCCTTCGATCTTCGAGGGCATTTGTCATGCTTGGAAAATGCCTCACATAAACCTTTTTGCCACTTTCCTGAATAACCAGTTGCCAACCTTTGTCTCTCAGTGCCAAACCAAATGGCTTGGGCTGTGGACGCACTATCTCTGAATTGGTAGGAATTGCATGCTTATGCAGTCCCGCCAATGCATGCTTATGTATCCCGTCATTCAACCTGGTGGACAGGGTTCTACATATCGAAAGCATCATTGTCCCTCCTTCCGATAGCGCCACTGTGTCCGAGACAACACTGGTTTCCGGAGCTCTTGTTGTTTCTGGTGGATGTTCTCTGGTTTTCCCACCCAGAATCATTCTCCTGCGCAAGCCTAGGCCCGAGACGTTACATTCACGTCCTGAGATCCTCTACCTTTTCAGACAGGCTTTTATTCGGATATGTCAGCTCGCATCGCCCGATCAATTAGGTCTTCCTCTTCTGCCGTCTACCAGTCACGATGAATGATCTTCTGTGAGTGGTGTATCTTCAGAAAGATTGATCCGGTCATGGCCTCTGCCCAGCTGCTTGCGAGTTTCCTTATTCTTGTTGACTAGTGAGCGCCATGCTGTCCCTGGTAGTATTGCAGACTATCGCACAGACACACAGATACTGCCAGTGTACTTTTCATGGTAGACCAGAGGTAGAAACTTCCATTTCTTTGTCTGCCTTGATTTGGGGGTTCAGTCTCGACAGGCATATGGTACAGTAGTTAGCTCCACAGTGGAACATAGAACACGTGTTATGGGGGCACCATAATGTTTGTAACGTTTAGGACTGTGTTCCTTCTTACTCATGCCTGATGCCGAGGGAGGAGTGATATATATGCATTGCCTATTCGCTCTTCGCGCCTTCGTTGGGCTAGAGATACCTCTGCCATTACCATTCTCACTTATCATGTCGTTTCTCCTCGATGGGTCCTTGTTCCATGACATCATCTGCCGGTTGACGTGGTCAGTCTGCTTTCACTGACCTTCACTGTCTCTGTCCTCCCAATCAGATGGGCGGATTTCCTTGGGTGCGGTTGTGGTGACTCAGTCTCTGACTGCTCCTCCTCAGTAGACATTATATACATTTGTGGTTTTTAACTTTATACGAGCAGGTTTCACAATGGTGCACCTCTTTTCACAAGGAGGTATATCCATTTTGTATTCCTTTCCTTCGGGGGTTAATTTGCCATTTGACTAGGCTGACTTGCTTCGGACTCTCTACTACGGAAAGACACTTTCGTATACTAAAGTTGTGGTAGCGTATTGCTGAACTGAAATTGAGATTTTTCAGTGAAAAACCAATTTTCACAATGTAATACTTTATGGGGTCCCACAGTAGTTTATCCCCTTTCCTCCTCAGTCATTTTCCTCTTATGGCTACATAAAGATTTTAGAAGAAGGGATACCACTCTATGTTACTCTCGTCAAATACGAGATAAGGTACGGTAGGGTAACGGGGTTCACAAATCTTATTTTTGTCAAGGCTACAAAGATTGGACAGATAGCGTGTTTACATTCTAAACGTATGGTTAATATTACTGTATATCATGAAGAGTGGTTTTACATTGATACACCTCAAATGTACATATGAAAGACTTCTTCTCTGAATCTAAGCACGGGATATAAGTCATATTACAATGGTAGCATCTTTATTGGATGGGGATTCAAAATTATGCAAATGGTGTGGCTGACGTCCTTGGGTTCAGACCCCCCGTTTAAAAAAATGATTCCACATCTCTCCAATGAAGCTTTAGACTAAATTAAAACTTTTCTTCATTGCTACAGAAGAAAATGAATTTTAAAGAATTTGCAATATTTCCACTACTAGTCCTCGCTCTTCAGGCCTCCTGGGGGCCAGATATGTTTCAGAAAATACATTATGTGCTAAAGTGATTAATTCTGAGTTGTATCATTGCAGCAAAATCCAGAGTTCGATTCCAATATAATATATGTGATTAAACATGCAATTAGAGGTAGGAAACCTATTAAACGGAACTCGGCTCGTTGCAAAGTATTCGTGTTAAACGGACTCGGGTCTGGTTCCTAGTTCCGTTTTACTTAAACGTAACTCGGAACTGGAAGTCGATCGAAAACTAAATCAATGTGGATCCACCAATAGTAATCCATGAAAAAAGCCAACAGACAATATTTCTAATATGTCCAAAGCACATTGACTGTTTTCATCTAAAATGATAGAGAATTTCCTTAAACGGAACTCGGAACTGATTCCGAGTTCCGTTTTACTTAAACGGAACTGGGAAATGGAAGTCGATCGAAAACTAAATTAAAGTGGATTCATCACTAGTAACCCATGAAAAATGACAACAGGCAACATTTCTCATATGTCTTAGGCATATAGAATGATTTCATCTAAATAGATGGAAAATTTCCTTAAACGGAACTCGGAACTGGTTCCGAGTTCCGTTTTACTTAAACGGAACTCGGAAATGGGAGTTGATCGAAAACTGAATTAAAGTGGATTCATCACTAGTAACCCATGAAAAAAGACAACTGGCAACATTTCTCATATGTCTTAGGCATATTGAATGATTTTATCTAAAATGATAGAAAATTTCCTTAAACGGAACTCGGAACTGGTTCCGAGTTCCGTTTTACTTAAACGGAACTGGGAAATAGGTGTTGATCGAAAACTAAATTAAAGTGGATTCATCACTAGTAACCCATGAAAAAAGACAACAGGCAACATTTCTCATATGTCTTAGGCATATAGAATGATTTCATCTAAAATGATAGAAAATTTCCTTAAACGGAACTCGGTACTGGTTCCGAGTTCCGTTTTACTTAAACGGAACTCGGAAATGGGAGTTGATCGAAAACTGAATTAAAGTGGATTCATCACTAGTAACCCATGAAAAAAGACAACTGGCAACATTTCTCATATGTGTTAGGCATATAGAATGATTTTATTCAAAATGATAGAAAATTTCCTTAAACGGAACTCGGAACTGATTCCGAGTTCCGTTTTACTTAAACGGAACTGGGAAATGGAAGTCGATCGAAAACTAAATTAAAGTGGATTAGCCACTAGTAACCCATGAAAAATGACAACAGGCAACATTTCTCATATGTCTTAGGCATATTGAATGATTTTATCTAAAATGATAGAAAATTTCCTTAAACGGAACTCGGAACTGGTTCCGAGTTCCGTTTTACTTAAACGGAACTGGGAGATAGGAGTTGATCAAAAACTGAATTAAAGTAGATCCATCACTAGTAACCCATGAAAAAAGACAACTGGCAACATTTCTCATATGTCTTAGGCATATAGAATGATTTTATCTAAATAGATGGAAAATTTCCTTAAACGGAACTCGGAACTTGTTCCGAGTTCCGTTTTACTTAAACGGAACTCGGAAATGGGAGTTGATTGAAAACTGAATTAAAGTGGATTCATCACTAGTAACCCATGAAAAAAGACAACTGGCAACATTTCTCATATGTCTTAGGCATATAGAATGATTTTATCTAAAATGATAGAAAATTTCCTTAAACGGAACTCGGAACTGGTTCCGAGTTCCGTTTTACTTAAACGGAACTCGGAAATAGGAGTTGATCGAAAACTGAATTAAAGTGGATTCATCACTAGTAACCCATGAAAAAAGACAACTGGCAACATTTCTCATATGTCTTAGGCATATAGAATGATTTTATCTAAAATGATAGAAAATTTCCTTAAACGGAACTCGGAACTGGTTCCGAGTTCCGTTTTACTTAAACGGAACTCGGAAATGGGAGTTGATCGAAAACTAAATTAAAGTGGATTCATCACTAGTAACCCATGAAAAAAGACAACAGGCAACATTTCTCATATGTCTTAGGCATATAGAATGATTTCATCTAAAATGATAGAAAATTTCCTTAAACGGAACTCGGAACTGGTTCCGAGTTCCGTTTTACTTAAACGGAACTGGGAAATGGGAGTTGATCGAAAACTGAATTAAAGTGGATTCATCACTAGTAACCCATGAAAAAAAGACAACTGGCAACATTTCTCATATGTCTTAGGCATATTGAATGATTTTATCTAAAATGATAGAAAATTTCCTTAAACGGAACTCGGAACTGGTTCCGAGTTCCGTTTTACTTAAACGGAACTGGGAAATAGGAGTTGATCGAAAACTGAATTAAAGTGGATTCATCACTAGTAACCCATGAAAAAAGACAACAGGCAACATTTCTCATATGTCTTAGGCATATAGAATGATTTCATCTAAAATGATAGAAAATTTCCTTAAACGGAACTCGGAACTGGTTCCGAGTTCCGTTTTACTTAAACGGAACTCGGAAATGGGAGTTGATCGAAAACTGAATTAAAGTGGATTCATCACTAGTAACCCATGAAAAAAGACAACTGGCAACATTTCTCATATGTCTTAGGCATATTGAATGATTTTATCTAAAATGATAGAAAATTTCCTTAAACGGAACTCGGAACTGGTTCCGAGTTCCGTTTTACTTAAACGGAACTGGGAAATAGGAGTTGATCGAAAACTAAATTAAAGTGGATTCATCACTAGTAACCCATGAAAAAAGACAACAGGCAACATTTCTCATATGTCTTAGGCATATAGAATGATTTTATCTAAAATGATAGAAAATTTCCTTAAACGGAACTCGGAACTGGTTCCGAGTTCCGTTTTACTTAAACGGAACTGGGAGATAGGAGTTGATCAAAAACTGAATTAAAGTAGATCCATCACTAGTAACCCATGAAAAAAGACAACTGGCAACATTTCTCATATGTCTTAGGCATATAGAATGATTTTATCTAAAATGATAGAAAATTTCCTTAAACGGAACTCGGAACTGGTTCCGAGTTCCGTTTTACTTAAACGGAACTGGGAAATGGGAGTTGATCGAAAACTGAATTAAAGTGGATTAATCACTAGTAACCCATGAAAAAAGACAACAGGCAACATTTCTCATATGTCTTAGGCATATTGAATGATTTTATCTAAAATGATAGAAAATTTCCTTAAACGGAACTCGGAACTGGTTCCGAGTTCCGTTTTACTTAAACGGAACTGGGAAATAGGAGTTGATCGAAAACTGAATTAAAGTGGATTCATCACTAGTAACCCATGAAAAAAGACAACTGGCAACATTTCTCATATGTCTTAGGCATATAGAATGATTTTATCTAAAATGATAGAAAATTTCCTTAAACGGAACTCGGAACTGGTTCCGAGTTCCGTTTTACTTAAACGGAACTCGGAAATGGGAGTTGATCGAAAACTGAATTAAAGTGGATTCATCACTAGTAACCCATGAAAAAAGACAACTGGCAACATTTCTCATATGTCTTAGGCATATAGAATGATTTTATCTAAAATGATAGAAAATTTCCTTAAACGGAACTCGGAACTGGTTCCGAGTTCCGTTTTACTTAAACGGAACTCGGAAATGGGAGTTGATCGAAAACTGAATTAAAGTGGATTCATCACTAGTAACCCATGAAAAAAGACAACTGGCAACATTTCTCATATGTCTTAGGCATATTGAATGATTTTATCTAAAATGATAGAAAATTTCCTTAAACGGAACTCGGAACTGGTTCCGAGTTCCGTTTTACTTAAACGGAACTGGGAAATGGGAGTTGATCGAAAACTAAATTAAAGTGGATTCATCACTAGTAACCCATGAAAAAAGACAACAGGCAACATTTCTCATATGTCTTAGGCATATAGAATGATTTCATCTAAAATGATAGAAAATTTCCTTAAACGGAACTCGGAACTGGTTCCGAGTTCCGTTTTACTTAAACGGAACTCGGAAATGGGAGTTGATCGAAAACTGAATTAAAGTGGATTCATCACTAGTAACCCATGAAAAAAGACAACTGGCAACATTTCTCATATGTCTTAGGCATATTGAATGATTTTATCTAAAATGATAGAAAATTTCCTTAAACGGAACTCGGAACTGGTTCCGAGTTCCGTTTTACTTAAACGGAACTGGGAGATAGGAGTTGATCAAAAACTGAATTAAAGTGGATTCATCACTAGTAACCCATGAAAAAAGACAACAGGCAACATTTCTCATATGTCTTAGGCATATAGAATGATTTTATCTAAAATGATAGAAAATTTCCTTAAACGGAACTCGGAACTGATTCCGAGTTCCGTTTTACTTAAACGGAACTGGGAAATGGAAGTCGATCGAAAACTAAATTAAAGTGGATTAGCCACTAGTAACCCATGAAAAATGACAACAGGCAACATTTCTCATATGTCTTAGGCATATAGAATGATTTTATCTAAAATGATAGAAAATTTCCTTAAACGGAACTCGGAACTGGTTCCGAGTTCCGTTTTACTTAAACGGAACTGGGAAATAGGAGTTGATCAAAAACTGAATTAAAGTAGATCCATCACTAGTAACCCATGAAAAAAGACAACTGGCAACATTTCTCATATGTCTTAGGCATATAGAATGATTTTATCTAAATAGATGGAAAATTTCCTTAAACGGAACTCGGAACTTGTTCCGAGTTCCGTTTTACTTAAACGGAACTCGGAAATGGGAGTTGATTGAAAACTGAATTAAAGTGGATTCATCACTAGTAACCCATGAAAAAAGACAACTGGCAACATTTCTCATATGTCTTAGGCATATTGAATGATTTTATCTAAAATGATAGAAAATTTCCTTAAACGGAACTCGGAACTGGTTCCGAGTTCCGTTTTACTTAAACGGAACTGGGAAATAGGAGTTTGATCGAAAACTGAATTAAAGTGGATTCCATCACTAGTAACCCATGAAAAAAGACAACTGGCAACATTTCTCATATGTCTTAGGCATATAGAATGATTTCATCTAAATAGATGGAAAATTTCCTTAAACGGAACTCGGAACTGGTTCCGAGTTCCGTTTTACTTAAACGGAACTGGGAGATAAGAGTTGATCGAAAACTGAATTAAAGTGGATTCAACACTAGTAACCCATGAAAAAAGACAACTGGCAACATTTCTCATATGTCTTAGGCATATAGAATGATTTTATCTAAAATGATAGAAAATTTCCTTAAACGGAACTCGGAACTGGTTCCGAGTTCCGTTTTACTTAAACGGAACTGGGAGATAAGAGTTGATCAAAAACTGAATTAAAGTAGGATCCATCACTAGTAACCCATGAAAAAAGACAACTGGCAACATTTCTCATATGTCTTAGGCATATAGAATGATTTTATTCAAAATGATAGAAAATTTCCTTAAACGGAACTCGGAACTGGTTCCGAGTTCCGTTTTACTTAAACGGAACTGGGAAATGGAAGTTGATCGAAAACTAAATTAAAGTGGATTACATCACTAGTAACCCATGAAAAAAGACAACAGGCAACATTTCTCATATGTCTTAGGCATATAGAATGATTTTATCTAAAATGATAGAAAATTTCCTTAAACGGAACTCGGAACTGGTTCCGAGTTCCGTTTTACTTAAACGGAACTGGGAGATAGGAGTTGATCAAAAACTGAATTAAAGTAGATCCATCACTAGTAACCCATGAAAAAAGACAACTGGCAACATTTCTCATATGTCTTAGGCATATAGAATGATTTTCATCTAAATAGATGTAAAAATTTCCTTAAACGGAACTCGGAACTGGTTCCGAGTTCCGTTTTACTTAAACGGAACTGGGAGATAGGAGTTGATCAAAAACTGAATTAAAGTGATTCCATCACTAGTAACCCATGAAAAAAGACAACTGGCAACATTTTTCATATGTGTTAGGCATATAGAATGATTTTATCCAAAATGATAGAAAATTTCCTTAAACGGAACTCGGAACTGGTTCCGAGTTCCGTTTTACTTAAACGGAACTCGGAAATGGGAGTTGATCAAAAACTAAATTAAAGAAGATTTACCACTATTAATCCATTAAAAAAGCAACAGGCAACATTTCTAATATGTCCAAAGCACATTGATAACTTTTATCTAAAAAGATAGAGAATTTTCCTTAAACGGAACTCGGAACTGGTTCCGAGTTCCGTTTTACTTAAACGGAAATAGATGTTATTGATCAAACGTATTTAAACTAGCTCTATCACAAATTATCCATGAAAAAAACACAACAGAAAACATTTGTAATATGTTCAAATTACATAAATTGAATTTTTTTAAATTTTGTTTAAAAAACAAAATCCTTAAACGGAACTCGGAACTGGTTCCGAGTTCCGTTTTACTTAAACGGAACTCGGAACTGGTTCCGAGTTCCGTTTAGCTTAAACGGAACTCGGAACTCGGAACTCGGAACCAACTTCAGCCTCCCGTAAGAAAATATGTGCTGGGTCGGAGCTGAAAGACAGTGATGAATCTGATTATGATGATAATTGGCTCATGGCGTTAAAGAAGAACAACTCGAACCGTATCAAGGCTACACTCATCGTGAATGATAATGACGTTTCCTTTCAAGATGATAGTGGAGCAGACATAAATACTATCTGCCAGAGATATGTCCATAAAGATCAGGTGACCCCAACTAAGGTTAGACTAAACATGTGGAACAACACAAACCTGAAACCACTAGGAGAATGTCGAATTCCGGTTTACAAACCCACGGAACAGAGAGGTCTCCAACATAACCTTTGTTGTTGTCAAGAACGGATATACCAACTTGCTAGGACTACCTACTATCAAGCAGCTTGGTTTTGTAACCATACACGAGGATCGTTTTGTGTCAAAAGTTGAGACCACAACACTAGGTGATCTAGGGGAGGCAACCCTACATGTTGATGAGACTGTACCCCCAAAGGTATTACCCTGTCGTAAGATTCCCATAGCATTACAGGATAAAGTCAAACAGGAACTTGACAGTTTAGTAGATAGAGGAGTACTGATACCTGTGTCTGAACCAACCAAATGGGTTAGTCAGATGGCCATTGTTCATAAAGTTAAAGGCAAACTGAGAATATGCATAGACCCTCAACCTCTCAATGTCGCTCTAAGGAGACAGCACTACAAACTTCCCACTCTGGAGGATGTCTTGCCAAAACTAGCCAACACTAGAGTATTTAGTAAGCTGGATATCAAAGAGGCATTCTGGCATGTTCGACTTGATGAAGATTCAAGTTATCTCACAACTATGATGACACCTTTTGGACGTTACCGTTGAAACAGACTTCCATTTGGCCTCAAAGTCTCAAGCGAGATATTCCAACACAAACTGGATGAAGCTCTAGGCGACCTTGAGGGAACTTTCTGTGTCATTGACGACATAATCATCGCTGGACGTGGTAATTCTGATGAAGAGGCCAAGAAAGATAATGACGAGAAATTAGCAGCTGTGCTGAATCGTTGATCTGAAAAGAACATTATTCTGAATAAAGACAAGCAAGAAGTAGGGCTATCGGAAGTAAGATTCCATTGCCATCGTATCACTAAGGAATGGAGTGAAAGTTGACGACTCGAAAGTCAAGGCAATACTTGAAATGCCGGCACCAAGTGATGTATCAGGTGTCAAACGACCTTGTGGAATGGTACAATACATGTCCCGTTTCCTGCCAGATCTCATAGACAGGATTGAGCCTATCCGTCTACTTACCTGCAAGAATACTCCATTTGAATGGTCAGCTGAGTGTGAGGAGGCGTTTTCTTCACTGAAACACATGTTAACTCACTCACCTGTCTTGCAATACTTTGATGCAAAGAAACCTGTTGTTGTACAATGTGATGCCTCGGGAACTGGTATAGGTGCATGTTTAATGCAGGAAGGGAAACCTATCGAGTACGCCTCTCGTGCACTTACTCCATGCGAACGCAGATGGGCACAAATAGAAAAGGAGGCGCTCGCCGTATTATTTGGTCTAGAACGGTTTGACCAATACACATATGGCCGTAGTGTTACAATTGAAAACGACCACAAACCCCTTGCTTCAATCCTACAGAAACCTCTGAACCTGGCACCAAAAAGAATACAGGACATTATGGTGCGTATGTACAGATATGATGTGACGTTCTGTTTTGTCAAGGGAGAGCATCTATTTCTAGCCGACACGCTCAGTAGGGCTCATCTGAGCAGTTGTGAGAATGCACGTCCACGCATTCTGTCAGTCCAAACTTTTGAAAACATCCCAGACATTAGACTAGAAGAAATCAGATGAGAAGTTCAAAAGGATGGAAATCTACAAACTTTGGTCAGTGTTGTGCTCGAGGGATGGCCAAGTGACAAGTACAAAGTACCACACTGTAAATTGCCATACTACGACATTCGCGACACCTTAAGTGTAGAAGATGGACTAGTGGTCAAAGGCGAGTCTGTCATTATTCCGTCAGCACTACGAGCGAACATCAAACAAAGGTTACATAGTGCACATCTTGGATATGATAGTATGTTGCGTCGTGCTCGAGGTACAGTATATTGGCCAAGCATGGCACAAGACATTAGACAAATAGCTGATGCCTGTGAAATCTGTCAAGGAATGAAAGCTAAACCTGCTGCGGAACCCCTTAAGCAGCACTGTGATGGTGATTTTGCTTTCCAGAAAGTTGGTGTGGATTTGTTTGAAATTGCGGGAAGGCAATACCTTATCACCGTAGACTACTATTCTAGCTTCATTGAGGTAGATCTACTCACAAAAACCACTAGTTCTCAAGTGATACCTCTACTCAAGAAACATTTTGCTCGCTATGGAATATCACAATCGATAGTATTCGATGGAGGACCGTAGTTCACAAGTCAGGAATTCAAATCATTCGTGACAGACTGGGGAATAAGACACTCTATTTCATCACCAATGCACCAAAGGGAGAATAGTAAGGCAGAATCTGCGGTAAGAATCATGGAAACTCTACTTATCAAAACCAAGAAAGAGGGAGGAGATCCCTATGTGGCTATATTGGAGCAGAGAAACTCCAAGACAAGACACTGGACTTAGCCCAGCAGAAATGCTATTTCAGAGGCCTACACGAACATTCTTGCCATATCTTCACAAAACGCAGGATGACATCAGTCACACAAAGGCAAAACGCGAAAAACGTAAAAAGTCTGTGAAGATGTGTTATGACAAGAAAACCAAAAACTTGTCCCAACTTGAAATTGACCAATCTGTGTATTATCAGCATTCCGAAGGGCAACAGTGGAAACGCGGGAAAGTTGTCGGAATTCTCGGTCAGCGTACGTATGAGCTAAAGGGACAGGATGGTGGTGTATATAAATCGTGTACACATTAGACCAACGACCATTGATGTGCATGTGCGTGATAGATCCCCGTTGCGAGTTAGGGTTCCAGGTGTAATATCGCGTTCGAGTGTGCAAACTAGCAGCAGTACCAGCAGTGCTAAAAATGAGAAACCCATACTGGAGGACCGACGGAAGGTTATCATCAGTAAGCCAGACACTCAGGACCCAAAGCATGAAAACTCTATCGCAAATAGTAGACCCAAACGTGAAATACGCGCACCTGTAAAGTTCAAGGACTTCGTCACCAAGTGATGCAATGGTCATGAACATTTGCATGCATTTAACTTGTGGATATGATTTCAGTGTTCAATTTAGGTTGTGTTTTTTCGAGTTTAAAGTTTATTACCAGTTTAAGTGACGGTTACAGTGAAGGACAGTGTCTATAGCAAATCAGGTCATAAAGTAAAGTTTTGATTATTAAGTGATAACTCAAAGTTAAGATATTAATTACAGTCTATTTCTAGTAATTTTAAAAGATAAAATAATCTTTTTTTTTAAAGAAGGGAGGATGTTGATAATATCCGGATTCTCCGTATCAGACTCTGTATATTAGTATTACCCTTAGAGTTTACTCCCAGAATCCTTTGTACTTACGGACGTTGACGCCATTAAAGCATGTCATGTTTTCAGCCTGGCTCCGCATCTTACTTCTACTAAACTTTTACAAATACGTCAATGACAATCAACAGACAGTACATGGCAAACTAAGATAACATTAGGAGAAACATCATCAAGGTACCGACAGTACATAGCAAACTAAGATAACATTAGGAGAAACATCATCAAGGTACCGACAGTACATAGCAAACTAAGATAACATTAGGAGAAACATCATCAAGGTACTAAGATAACATTAGGAGAAACATCATCAAGGTACCGACAGTACATAGCAAACTAAGATAACATTAGAAGAAACATCATCAAGGTACCGACAGTACATAGCAAAATTTAGATAACATTAGGAGAAACATCAACATGGTACCGACAGTACAAAGCAAACTTAGATAATATCAGGGGAAACATCATCAAGGTACGGACAGTACATAGCAAACTAAGATAACATTAAAAGAAACATCATCAAGGTACCAACAGTACAAAGCAAACTTAGATAAAATCAGGGGAAACATCATCAAGGTACCGACAGAACCTAGCCAACTAAGATAACATTCGGAGAAAATCATCGTGGTACGGACAGTACATAGCAAACTAAGATAGCATTAGGAGAAACATCATCAAGATACCGACAGTACATAGCAAACTTAGATAGCATTCGGAGAAACATCATCAAGGTACCGACAGAACATAGCAAACTAAGATAACATTAAAAGAAATATCATCAAGGTACCGACAGTACATAGCAAACTAAGATAACATTCGGAGAAACATCATCAAGGTACGGACAGTACATAGCAAACTAAGATAACATTCGGAGAAAATCATCGTGGTACGGACAGTACATAGCAAACTAAGATAACATTCGGAGAAAATCATCGTGGTACGGACAGTACATAGCAAACTTAGATAGCATTCGGAGAAATCATCGTGGTACGGGCAGTACATAGCAAACTTAGATAGCATTCGGAGAAAATCATCGTGGTACGGACAATACATAGCAAACTTGGATAGCATTCGGAGAAAATCATCGTTGTACCGACAGTACATAGCAAACTTAGATAGCATTCGGAGAAAATCATCAAGGTACCGACAGTACATAGCAAACTTAGATAGCATTCGGAGAAAATCATCGTGGTACGGGCAGTACATAGCAAACTTAGATAGCATTCGGAGAAAATCATCGTGGTACGGACAGTACATAGCAAACTTAGATAGCATTCGGAGAAAATCATCGTGGTACGGACAGTACATAGCAAACTTAGATAGCATTCGGAGAAAATCATCGTGATACGGACAGTACATAGCAAACTTAGATAGCATTCGGAGACAGTACAGCAACTTAGATACATCGGAGAAATCATCGTGATACGGACAGTAGAAAATCATAGATGCATTCGGAGAAATCATCGTGTACAACTTAGATAGCATTCGGAGAAAATCATCGTGGTACGGACAGTACAGTAGATAGCATTGGAAAACTTAGGACATAGCAAACTTAGATAGCATTCGAGAAAAATCATCGTGATACCGACAGTACACAGCAAACTTAGATAATATTCGAAGAAACATCATCAAGGTACCGACAGTACATAGCAAACTTAGATAGCATTCGGAGAAACATCATCAAGGTACCGACAGTACATAGCAAACTTAATTTACCGTATCGTATAGGGTTGATGATATGATATGCTAATCATTGTTTACAACTAACAGGTTACAGCTTTCAGGATAATTGTATATATCTTATATTTGTTTTATTGTGGGTGCTGTAAAGCTTATAAGATGTTGGCTATTTTTTATATTTGTTTTATTGTGGGTGCTGTAAAGCTTATAAGATGTTGGCTATTTTTTATATTTGTTTTATTGTGGGTGCTGTAAAGCTTATAAGATGTTGGCTATTTTTTATAGTTGTTTTATTGTGGGTGCTGTAAAGCTTATAAGATGTTGGCTATTTTTATAGTTGTTTTATTGTGGGTGCTGTAAAGCTTATAAGATGTTGTGTGTGGTATAAAGAAAGAACATGCATATGTAGACTATATACAGCTATACAAACCTCTGATGAGCTAACGACATGTGTCAATACAATATTCACCAAAGTGGAGATTTCAACCTGAAGATATAAAATGAGTTTTTACACGAGTCATATAATCATCACCTCGCTCATACGTTGTTTACAATTTCATTTCTGTGGTTATCTGTGCCTACTCGGCAAATAAAGGAGATATGGTCAGAAAATAGTTCCTTTGAAGGTTTAAAATTGACTATGATAGTAAAAAACTAAATCCATGTTGTGATAAATAAATGTAATCTGTTTTCTTTCAAATGATTCGAAGATGCCCCCTGTAGTAAGTTTACATTTCAGTATGTTATAACGTTCTGTGTAACTCTAGTGGTCCTTTCTATTTGTTACCCAAAACATTCAATAAATGATAACAACAATACATATTGATCATCACTACGTATCATTGGTAATAAATAACTATATTCAGAATTATCAAACTACGGCAAATTGATTTCTATCTTTGTAGGGCTGAAAATAAACGCCAACTGTTTCCTTATCTCAATCTCTGCATATTTTCCCATTCTTGCTAATAAGAAGTCAATATTCATGATACATAATTTTAACTATTTACCCCTACGTTCAAGATACATTATTATATTTATAAAATGTCGTTGTTTATATAAATACATTTAAAATTAAGATTGACATCATTCTGTGATCAGATGATAAGTTGTTAGGAATTTAATTTTATAAGCTCTTTATAAGAAATTAAGTTTATATAAACTCCGACTAAATCAGGAAATTGATAAGTGCAAGCTCTGAGTAACAAATTTAAATTGAACATGTATATTCTCTAAATCATTAAAGGTGATAAAAACAGATTTTAAATATGCTATTTTTGTGTTGATATTTGTTTATTGTGGTGCACTTTATGATTTCCAACAAAAAATACAGGTTGTATTTGACGTAATTTCAATAAAATGTGCTTGAAACGTAGTCCACAACGACCCTTGTCTAGAACGATCGCATCGCTTATCGCCCCTGATATCACCAGGTGGCCGTAAATTCGTGACGTCATCTGAGACCAACAGCTGTGACAAGAGCCGTGACATTCAATGGGGCATGTTGCGGTATTGACGATTATAGATATTTAAAACAGTCGCGCTACGTGCAGTTGCTATAGTGGATTAAATATAAACTTTATTTATTTTACATCGATTGAGAAACAAGTTACACAACTTATATAAATCACTCTCGATGGCCCGGATGTAAGCGCGCGTGGAGTCTTAGTGTGTGAGGAAACCGGAGTGCCCGGAGAAAACCCACGTGATCGGGCAGGTGACCCCATACCTTTCCACGTCCATGCCGGGGATCGAACCCCGGCCGGCTAGGTGAAAGGCGAGCGGCTTAACCACTACACCACCCGATCACCCTAGTTGCTATATTGATAAGTGGAAATGTATCCGTATATATAATATACAATCTATAACATACCCTGCTATAGTAAAAACGATCGTTTACTCATTCTAATCGTCATAATCTGGGCTATAAAATTGTTATGTTCTTTAGGTCAAAAGTCATTTGACATCGTGTACGTGTGTGTCAACTCAGGTTCGAGGAGGTCGCGCTTGACTTTTGACTGCAAATTAAAACTCTAAACATAAAGTTTATATCAACAAGAAGAAATATAAGTTTACAAGAAAATGGACCCAAACAACAATGACACTACATGCTTTAATGTACATACACATAATGCATATATTTATAAAAGTAGACCCCGCCACCCTTCATACCCTTTCTAAAACCCTATCATACCGCGACAAACGTGTCCCTATCCCGCCTTATGTATGTACTACACACCTCTATTTCCTTTTTGGAACTTAATCCTTCAGAACACCGCACAGAAAGGGTTAGGCTTATTTATTTTTTAAAGTTCTGTAATGAGTTTTACGGATTTATTCGACAAAATTTCGGGGCTTTCCGTGTACGAAAATAGAATAGCATGTATAGTAGTAACAATACACGCACGACCGATAAAAAAAGACGGGACAAAATACAGATACTAGATACAATGACCAAATATGCATGACATGTACTCGTGGACAAGATATGCATGTTTAATAGTTCAACTAACACAGGGCCATGGAACAACATATTTCTTATAAAACACAACCGCTTCATTTATTATCTAATCGTGCGCAGTTTTGGAAATAACAAACCTGTGAACCTTAAGTAAATTTTAAAAGTATACGAACAGTCCACAGGGAATTGAGAATTAGTTAGTTTATATCAATATGGACACACTAGATAGCCTATTGAACATTATGAGACGATTTAGGGGTCTAGATAAAAAAAAATCGGAAAAATTCGTATTCTACATATACGCAAATGTACTATGTAGAATATAACAGGAAATTAATGAGTATGCAAATTGGCCAAATTGGTGAGCATTGTGGTGTTTTGAGGGTTCGGGGAGACCCCCGGGAAAAATATTACGATTTAGAGTGGCTGAGATATGAGTTTCACGATGTATTTCGATAATTTGCGAGCGGCGAAGGCGCGATATTTTGGTGTTTGGGGGTCCGGAGGTCTCCCCCGAGAAGGAAAAAATATTACTATTTACAATGGCTGTGATGAGTTTTACGATGTATTTTGATGATTTAAAAGCGTTCTTAACATTGTAATTTTTCGATTTTAAATTACCTGCATTTAAATAATGATAATATTGTGAATGTCGTCATATCATTATGCTTCTCTGCTCGATCTGAAAGTACATAGCAAACTTAGATAGCATTCGGAGAAACATCATCAAGGTACCGACAGTACATAGCAAACTTAATTTACCGTATCGTATAGGGTTGATGATATGATATGCTAATCATTGTTTACAACTAACAGGTTACAGCTTTCAGGATAATTGTATATATCTTATATTTGTTTTATTGTGGGTGCTGTAAAGCTTATAAGATGTTGGCTATTTTTTATATTTGTTTTATTGTGGGTGCTGTAAAGCTTATAAGATGTTGGCTATTTTTTATAGTTGTTTTATTGTGGGTGCTGTAAAGCTTATAAGATCTTGGCTATTTTTTATATTTGTTTTTATTGTGGGTGCTGTAAAGCTTATAAGATGTTGTTGTTTTATTGTGGTGCTGTAAAGCTATAAGTGTTGTGTTGTATATACATGCATAAACAGCTATACAAACCTCTGATGAGCTAACGACATGTGTCAATACAATATTCACCAAAGTGGAGATTTCAACCTGAAGATATAAAATGAGTTTTTACACGAGTCATATAATCATCACCTCGCTCATACGTTGTTTACAATTTCATTTCTGTGGTTATCTGTGCCTACTCGGCAAATAAAGGAGATATGGTCAGAAAATAGTTCCTTTGAAGGTTTAAAATTGACTATGATAGTAAAAAACTAAATCCATGTTGTGATAAATAAATGTAATCTGTTTTCTTTCAAATGATTCGAAGATGCCCCCTGTAGTAAGTTTACATTTCAGTATGTTATAACGTTCTGTGTAACTCTAGTGGTCCTTTCTATTTGTTACCCAAAACATTCAATAAATGATAACAACAATACATATTGATCATCACTACGTATCATTGGTAATAAATAACTATATTCAGAATTATCAAACTACGGCAAATTGATTTCTATCTTTGTAGGGCTGAAAATAAACGCCAACTGTTTCCTTATCTCAATCTCTGCATATTTTCCCATTCTTGCTAATAAGAAGTCAATATTCATGATACATAATTTTAACTATTTACCCCTACGTTCAAGATACATTATTATATTTATAAAATGTCGTTGTTTATATAAATACATTTAAAATTAAGATTGACATCATTCTGTGATCAGATGATAAGTTGTTAGGAATTTAATTTTATAAGCTCTTTATAAGAAATTAAGTTTATATAAACTCCGACTAAATCAGGAAATTGATAAGTGCAAGCTCTGAGTAACAAATTTAAATTGAACATATATATTCTCTAAATCATTAAATAGGTTTCTATGAGTATGAATCAGGAATTTAGTTTATATAAGTCCTGAATCCGAAATTTATTTCTGAATCATATTTATCTTACGCAGACATTCCGTTTGTATAACCTTTAAATCAGAAGTTTAGTTTCTGTTTTCTAAACTAAATTCCCAAATGTCAGGAAAGAGATACAACTCAAGAAATGCCGTTTGATCTACAGTTTATCAGTTTCGTACGGGTGTGAATATTGAAGATCATGAACAATACTTTCAAATTGAATTAGACGTTCAAAAAGGCGTGTTCAGGCAGCTGGAACAACCCTCATATCAACACTGGGCAGATTTAACAATTTAGATTTTTGTTCTTCTGCAAGTCCTAAAATGAAACGTGCAATTTTGTTAAGGGGCTTTCAAGCATGCCTGGGGATTTTGGCTTTCAATTTCTTAGTCTAAGACAAATCTTGAAATCAGGAAGGACATGCATAGTCAAAATAACACTGAATTAGAGCAGAACATAGTTGTCTTCGAATTGGCCGAACGATATGTGCTGTTTTGTTCTGTACAAACTATTGAGAGGTTGTTTAACATTTTAGCAATTTGCACCAGACAGGCCTTTATCCAGCACAACCTCAACATAACTTCGGTAAAATTCTGTGACCATAACAAATTACTGATTTGTTACTATTAGGTTGGTCATTTTCCTCTTTGAGCTATCCTCGATATATCAGGGGGTAATATTGTTGTCGTTATATCCACCCTAAATTATTTTATAATAAAACTGATCAATACAATTATGACGAGGCCGTCAACCAGTGAAGTAAGACATACAGATAGCTACTTTTTTTAAATGTTTTGTTCGTGTATTGTGTTTACATGATTGTGTCACTTACATTCATATTTCAAAAACAAAGATCTACTTTCATTGTGCAGTAAGTTGAGTCAAATTCCATAACAGGTGTAATGTATCCTGTCTGAACATGCAAATCACGATAATCAATGTCGTTTAATATCAACTCTTATTTGCAATATTAACAAAGTATCTAATACAATGTTTTGACATAGTACATGTGAACACACATCGACTTAAACGTACAGTGTGGCATCATAATGATGTTATAACCATAACAATACATTTTGAATTTCATCCTTTTCAGATGAGAGTACTTGAAAAATAAACCGACCTGTATCTTACACAGTTACGAAACTCTTCCTTTAAAAACCCTTGTATATCAGCTACCTACATGGTACAGTAAGTGGAGTCAAATCCCCATAACATGTGTTATGTGTGCTGTCTGAACATGCAAATCACGATAATTAATGCCGTTTGTTATCAATTGATATTTCATATTAACAAAGTGTATAATACAATGTTTTGTCATAGTACAACACAGACCAACTTAAAGGTACAGTGTGTCATCATACTGATGTTATGACAATAATAATTAATCATATTTCATACTCCTTTACTGAGAAGAGTACTTGATAAAAGCCAACATGTGTGGTTTACGCATTGACGAAACTCTTCCTTTAAAACCCTTGTATATCAAACTGCACAGAAAAACGTGAACATGGCCTTGTATTTTAGTGTGACGCTGACCACAACACGGCTGATGATGTATTTTGTGGTGTTGATTCACCTTTCAAACGTTTACAGTCGAGGTACGTAATAATATTATTATACATATACTGGTTCAAAAGGCGATAAATATAAAGCATGGGTTTCATCTTCTCTGTAAACACTATTGAACAATTTTTCATCCATCCTGATATCATGGATCATATACATAGACAAATATATTACCAGAGATGTTGTTAAATGAGACTCGTAATCTAGTCAATACACCTTCATTATCACTTCGTTTGATGGTTGATAAGACGTCACGTTCGTACCATATTTAAACAAGCTATGTATTTGGACACAAACCACTCTATGCTAATAACACAACACTAAATTGTAAACTGAGGTAATCAACACAAAATACCAACTTTGTAAAACTCTACACCTTCAAACATTTAAGTGATTTAAGCGAATTTATAACTGCTAAACTGGATCTCTCAGTGTGGGATTATAATAAATAATTGATTAAAGTATTGATGGAATTTACTACATTAAAGCGAATTTATCGTCCATTTTGATCCATTTGTAGGCCCTACACTTGAACAATTTTGGCATATTTATTTTGGTTCTTGTGAAGATTTTTAAGTCAGTTTAGAGAAATTAATACTATCAACACTAAAGCATCATACAAACTTAACGTGTTGACCGTCCCTTCTGTTATGTCATACGTTTGTAACGTCGGTATCCGGATCCCGGCAAACGTATTTTATTTCTCCGTATTCATCTATAACAACTCGCTTCTGAAATCGGCATTTCCTCTAGGACCTTTTCGAGTGTTTACTTGAAGTATCAATCTAAAGGTGTAACAATCGGTAGTTATAGTATAATTTTGAAGATTCATGCATGAAGTAAAATCCAAGAAACATAATATTCGCTAAACAATCAGACCCAAAATATAAAACTTCACGTCAGTAGTAACAAATGAATGGCCGTTATCTTTATAATTGTATACTTATCTTTTTGCAGAATAGAAATAAATTTACACGGTATATGGATGCCGAAGGAAGTTAAAGGTGTTTGGAATAGAAACATTCGAGTTTCGAGCTTCAATAGGCACTCTTCGTAAGATACCGATATACTAATTTTCTTCCGAAAACGGACAAACAAAATACGGAAATAAAATTGCTGGAAAATATTTTCATTTTATTTTTTGTTAAAATCTTTACTTATAATTTGAAAGATGCTTTAACGGAAAGTACTCTATTTTAATACAGTATCACACAAAGCAAAATATTTGTCCTAGAAAAAGCTGATATATTTCCTGCTGAATTAGACTCGTTTTGAAAGTTTGAGGTCAGGCCTACATTTACATATACATGTAGCATGCAAACTGGTTTGTTACATTTTATATAATAAACAAGTAAAATCATTAAGATATGTTATTATTGTATGCTCCAATAATGTAATAAATATATAAAACTAACAATGGTAAATGAATAACATAAAACGTTGAAAAGTGCTACAGTTCACATATTTTTTAACATTTTTATGCCAAACTTTAAGGGGTATTAGGAGGCAAATCGGTCGTATTTTGAAAAATATTGCGGTAAGGTATACTTTTTATTGCTTTTCTTATTGCAAGTAAGCTAATCTTCATGAAAATTCTAAAAATCGATTTTTCTTGAGATCATTTTTTCAGAAAAAAAAGAAAACATGACTATTTTGATGCAATTTTTCACTAAAATTGGGTCCGGTTTTAATTTTAAAATAACGATATTTCGTTTCATTGTGGACAACCAAGTTTATTGGATATAGTCATGAATTCTATATCACCTACTGAAGGTATGAACATGTTACAGGCATATGATTTATATGTTAAGGGATGTTACAGGGAGGAAATATTAAAAAATCCTTAAAATCCGGAATATTAAGTAATTAGTACATATCTTTAAGCAACCCTGGAAGAAAAATTAACTCGGTGACATATTATTTTTATGCGGTTTTTGTGATCAGGGTATACCTAAAATCAAAATATCAAAAAATGAACGAAATCCTTGAGAGGAAACCAGAAGGGACTATCTACCTTAATTATGAAGACAAAACACATCCTTTACAATCACACATTGATATATCTGTAAATCAGTTGTACATCATCGACTGTTATGTTTAGAATTTTTGATAATGAGACGGATTAACTTCAAATGTTTGATAAAGCCAATTACCATATAACTGGCATTTTTGCTGTATTTTGATTGTCTGATACTTTTCTCAGAAGTTTTCATCAAATGCAAATCAGCGCTGATATACGTGAGGGTACTGGACTGAGTCAGGATACCTTTCGCCTGTAGCCTGTAGCCTGTGCTAAAATAGATTTAAGTATTATCCCTTTAGATGTAACGTCATAATGTCTTTTGACGTTGCGTCGTTCCCAAATATAGCATACAGAGACTTCCGAAATCAATGACGTCAGGATGGGCTTTTGTGATGTGGTTATAGTCGGCAATATATGGCGAAAGACAATAAATTTACTGTGATCAACGGTGATAAACTGCGAACTTCTATAGAACGGAAAATGTCAGATGGGCCCTATCAGCTGAAAACATAAGCAAGAAGATTAAGGATATTTCTACCACAATAGCCAGTGTTATTCAACTCTCAGGGTATCAAATAAACGATGCAGCTATTGATTAACAATTTGTTTATACCACACGTGGTATAAACTCTGTACGCATTCTGATTGGCTGATACGATGAACTTTGACCGAACTACGTCTTTCTGAGTGTCGTGTCATCATTTGTTGACGTCATCAATAATCGAGTGACGTCATGCTATGCTGTGATCGCCGCTTGACGCCAAAACTGCTGTTGGATAGCGTACTTATCCTCGTCGTATTTCTATCGGCTAAAAGCGAATATAATTGTGGTAGAAACAGGTCACACGACTCGTGGCTGTTGGATATGGAATTTATTCCACACTCGTAAGTTATTTTTAAAAGTTACAAAAGACACTCGCTAAAGCTCGTGTCTTTTGTAACTTTTAAAAAATAACTCACTCGTGTGGAATAAATTCCATATCCAACAGCCACTCGTTGTGTAACCTCTATTTATCAAATTCACATATAGATGAAATGCTTTTAGAAAAAGAATTTGCAATATTTGTTAAATATCATCATACCAATTTTAGTATAGTCTCTTTGAAAGGGCTGTAAATTCCATACAATAAAACTGTTATCGACCTGTTTTCAGGTGGATACGGTGAACTATCAATGCACACCTCTGGTTATATCATTTTCTTGGGTAGCTAACTCACCGTATCAACCTGAAAATATATCGATAAACACTGATGCATAATATCATTGTAACTTTGTATAAAAAAACACAAACAAAATTAACTTTGCTGTAGGATGAGACTACAACCGTAAACAAAACATTGACACAGCCAACAAATTAAATGATGTAACTTACGAATTCATTAATTCATTATCAAATACAGTGAGGCTGTCAAACTTCGCTTTTCCGAACAACATCAGACTTGTCGTGGTGTTTGGCGAATCAGGATACGGTTACGTATGTGGAGAGTGCTGGACATCGTTTAACGCTGATGTTACATGTAAAGGATTAGGGTACACTGGACGGTAGTTGGAAGCAGTATGTCCCTTTTAAAAATGAAACAATAAGGACTTCCCGCCTATCGTTGGGTACTAAACAAGTGACAAGTGAAATTTGGTACAATTTAGTTTGAGCTGGGGTAATGTTTGGTGCAAATTTCTTCAGAATTCGTGAAGGTATAGTATCTTGGCCAGTAGCTTTGTAAATATTATTAGTGTTTAACATCCTCGATATTCCAGGGGTTGCGGTCACTCACGATCTCTACACGCCTGGACTATCTCACAGTAAAACTGGAGGCAACGGAATAGAACAGGTAATTTAGTCATTTGATGTACATCAAAAGAGCTGTATAACGGTACACTGTGGTTGACTGTGTGGCTTTGATGTTAGGCGTCGCTCTCTCTGTAGTCTTCAAAGGAAATCTTTGCTAGTCTGTGATTGGTCACATGTTTTCCGCTGAACTGCCTTCAATTTAACTATGAAATAGTCCAGTGTATTGTAGAGATCGTAAGTGATCGGAACCCCTCGAGTATCGAGGATGAGTGGTTAATAGTCTGAGCACAACGTTTTCAGTAACTAAAATGTTTTGCATTGGAATAAATTGGCTGTCTGGTAATTTAGGTATGTTGGTGGTATCTTCCCTGTTGTATTAAAAATGAAAGTTATTAATATTTAGACTTTTAGCTATATTTAAGATCATCTAGTATATCATATCATCTGCAGGGTTTCTGATTGGTGGAATGGTCGATGACGAGTCAGGGTTTTACTACTATATATATAGCTCAAGAATGTTTTGGGGTTTTCTTTTACCTGATGACTGATAACTTCCTTCATATATTGACTATCGGCTTTTCTGGTCTCATTTTTGTATTATGGATTTGATGTTTCGGTATCTTTTTCAAGACTTGTGTTTTTTATTGTCTAGCTTTGTCATATGTTCTCTGTTTCTGTCTGTATATATTGTTATTTGCCCATTGGTTTGTGAAGTTAGAATGAGAGCTTTTGGGAAACACTTTTTATGGCTGAAGTGATAAGTACTTTTGAAGATGTCCCATGCATGACTGATATCAAGATTCTCTGTTAAATGGTGTTCAAGCCAAGTTTGATATGAGATGGAATCAATTTCTTTGAATTTCCTTTTTTGTGTGAACATTTGTAGTATGCATATAAATTAAGTTTGTCTGACGATTTTGGCCTATTACATTAACACTTACAAACGTCTCTCGAATGAAGGAAAATACTTATGACGTAGTTTGATCATGGGACTATTTTTCTTTTTCACAAACTTTGTTTCAATATCAAGACATTGTAATTTTGGACGGTTTGTCCTCGATGATCTTGAATTTCAGGTCCGAAAATTGAAATAGTTTTCACATAAGTTGTCTAATAATACCCTACTTAATATTTCGTTTTGTCAACATTTTGTTTGAGCAAATATATGCAAGTTGTGACTCGCGGATTAACACAATACCTCTTTCGACATTAAATATACAATATTTTTAAATGTATAAAAAGCAATAACCATAATGAAATTTAAGCCTAAAAAATCATATTTATTATTTTTGATTCATAGAAATTGTTAAAAACTAGTGACACGTAAATAGTTGGATATCGGTTGGTATTAACAATGTCAACGTAGTATATAGCAGTAGCTAAGGACAGAATGCGGAATGTTGGATATACAGTGTACATGTCAGATTCTAACGTAAACAGTTAACTAATTCTCAGATCCCTGTGGTTTTGCTGACCGCTCCGCTTGACAGATCTTTCCTTTTTCCCAATCGATGGATATTCAATAAGGTCATTTTCTTTATATGTTTGAAAAAATATAACATTATTATCACTGAGCCATAATTTGAAAACAATTGAACATTTGGCACGAACGAATTTTGTAAAGATTTTACCCTTTATTAAAAATGTAAGTGATGAAGTGACGTTAAGGACAAATTGATGCAGGAAAAATTAAATCATTCCAAGGGTATGAAAGTTACCAATATGTAGTCACTCGTTTGTAAATACAACATACTATGTATGAAAAAATATCAGTCATTGGACAGGAACCGAAAATACAAATAAAATGGAATTAAACTTTAATTTTCAAAATTACAAATATATGGTGCAACTTCAAAGACCGTGTAAATGTACATAAAAAATAGAAAAATGTGGATTTTGTAATAGGATGAAACGTATGTATAACACATGTTTTGAAACGTCCGTTTTACATACGTTTACGTTTTACGTCTGTTTACCATGCGTATTACGCATGTTTAACACATGTATTACATACGTTTCGTACGTACGTTTTACATGTGTGGTCCTCAACATGCGTTTTACATGCGTTTTATAACGTACTTATAACGTGTATGCCCTGTGTACAGTGCACGTTAACAGCTCTGTTGATACTACGACATGGCTAAACTGATCTTTGTATGCAATACCATTACATACTTGTAAATGTATAAACCCAAGCCATGTAGTTTGAGTTTATATAGATGTGAATGAATATAAAACAAACAAAAATAAATCAAACATTTCGAGTGTTGTGTTCGTTGGGTTCTTACGGACCTTGTTCTGTGATGTGTGGAGAAGGAATCCAAATCAGAACACGGACGTGTGATAACCCAGCGCCTGTAAATGGTGGACGAGAATGTACTGGTGGTGACCAAGAGGACCGAGTGAGAGTTATCCGATATCTATCCGAGTAAGAGTTATCTCCCTGCTGTTGATATCATTTATCATGAAACAAAATGTCATATTGACCAGAACTTATGATTTAAAACAATATATACTTTTATACGAAAATGGCTTTCGACTATTTTGATACCTGTATCGGATATTAGTATACGTGGTCATGAACTATTTACATGTTAGGTCCCGATTAAAATTTACGATTTGATCATGATATTTCATACATTTCAATCTTTGGTGATGTTCTGAAATTCGGAATTTGACGAAATGGTATAACAATTCTTGCTCACAATGATTAGAAATTTAGCAGAATGCATAAGAATTGATCCCAAAGGTACAACCAAATGTGTGCCGTTACAATGTATATTCATAGTGAAATCGGCCTTTTCGTGAAGTTCCTGATTATTCAGATCGTACATTTTTATTTAAAACTGTATAAATGATAAGAATATATTATCTTGTTTATGGTGGTTGCTAAATCTTGTATCCCGTGCCGCGCCCGTGCCGGGGACCCGCGCCGAGTTTTGGTTATTTTCATTTTTCTCCTTAACGACAGCATACATTAAAATAATATTTTGCACACTTTCCGTGTAAGTAATGTTATTTGAGATGATTTGAAACTTTGTAAAATCGACTATTTCAGTTGGCGAGTCGAATTTGTTTACCCCGCGCTGAAGCGTTGGGTTTCAAGGTTTTACTCGATTATAAAACTACGGAAGCCCAGTTCTATTGTTATAACGGTAAAGCGTAATGTATATGCGCGCGGGTGCAAAATGTATGGAAGCCGATGGGAGCAACTCTGAGTGTTATACCTGTTTATAGTATTTTTTGTTCATTTTGGAGCCGCACATTAGTGGTTATCATTGTATAATTAGTTAAATAAGTGTAATTTCAGTATAGTTCTCTATAGGATTATGTATTCGGAATGTATGGAGTTTGTGTGAAAAAAAATCGAAATAATAATTGTTAATAAATTCTGAAGCAAGCCCAAGGAACCAACAGCCATGACCAGGCTTTAGATACCCCAGCAACATCCCAAGCAACTGGACCGACCGGGAACGTATACGTAATATCCATCAAGGTCAAGGTCAGCTATGGTGAGCTAGGATGGTTTAACAGCGAAGGTTGTTTGTGATTAACATACCTGCTATACCTGTCGTGTCTTGGACACTAGTGAATAGAGTTAGCTATTACTCTATGGGCTCTGGATTGAGCTGGATGAATGGTGGATGGATGGTGTTCATCTTCCTTAACTCTGGACTACATACTGCAGAGGCTCTGGATTGAGTGTTTTTTCCTCAATAGCTAGTTGTCAGCTATTTGTCACTTGAACTTTGTGTGAGGCTACATAATCAAGACATTTTAGGGAAACCGTTTGAATGTGTGCGTGTTAGTGAGGGTGTATGACTATTTTGTATAAATTTATCGTATATGTCGTTTATTCCATTTGTAAATAAATATCATCTTTGTTTTGTTTTCAATATTCTCCGTTTTCATTTCCCGTATTAGCAACCGACGCTTGTCCCACGTTAACAAATTGGTTAATTGAGGGGTGGAGCCCAGTGGGGTAGAGTTGTCTACCCTTAGCGCGGGCGCGGGCTCAGGTAAACATATGAGATCGGCGAGGCCCGCGCTAGTATAGACACGGTTAATAAAAAGGCAGAATTTGTTATGAAAAGATTTGTACTTTATGTTGAAATATACATATTTGTAATCAGCTAGGTTTACTTGTTGTTCGAATTATAACAATTATTACAATAAAAGCTTACTTTTGAAATAATCTGCATAAAACCTTGAAACTCAACACTTGAGCGCGGGGTAAACAAATGACACTTGACAAACTGAAATCGGCGATTTATAAAGTTTCAAGTCATTCATGTAACGTAACTTACACGGAATGATAACATATAACTCAAAGTGACTGGTTATTTTCGTTTTTCTACATTAAAACAATTTCTTAGAGTCACTTTGAGTGATATGTTATCATTCCGTGTAAGTTACGTTACATGAATGACTTGAAACTTTATAAATCGCCGATTTCATTGTTTTAATGTAGAAAAACGAAAATAACCAAAGCCCGGCTAGGGTCTCCGGCGCCGGTCCCCGGCGCGGGCGCGGCACGGGATACAAGATTTAGCCACCACCCTTGTTTATCAATACGTACTCATATCTATTTCAGTTGACGGAGGTTGGGGTAGATGGGGTAATTTCGGACCTTGTTCTGTGACGTGTGGACAAGGATACCAGATCAGAACACGGACGTGTGACAACCCGTCACCTCAACACGGGGGTCGGGACTGTGATAGTGATAGCAGTGGTGTAACACCATGTAAAAATGAATGTCCGAGTAAGATTTATTTTATATAATGTATTCTACGTAACCAATTGATTGAATGATGATCTTTCCCACACGCTTCATCAGCTACATTTTGTATCTTTTTGTAATGCCTTGCAATACCTTCTGTCTGTTTATACCACGACATACCACACACAACATATGTATGCACTGTTATTTACACATGTTCTGTTGACAGTAATACCTGACCTTAGTTTCATTTTACACCAGGTGTGATAATTGCAGCTGTAGTTGTCTGTGCGGGACTGTTAGTGTTAGTAGCTGTCATCTTCCTAATCAAAAGGTAAATAACATTGTATATCAACCAACAGTGTAAACACAAGGGAAGGCGTCGTGTGATGGTTATTGTACAGTATATGCATCATCTTCAATGTGGGACTTGCAAAACAGTTTAATGTTACTTTGGGTCGACAGCCATGTTTTATTTCATACTGACAAAATATGAACATATAATGCATGAAAATAAATATCGTTGCGTTCCTTTAAATATTAAAAAATACAGCTATATAAAATGACATAGTTCCATATAAAGCTCCTTCTTACGAACCACGTAATTGAGAACTGATGGAGGCTATACTTAACGATAACAAAATAAAGATCATTTATATAACTTCCTAGAACGTTACTCGTCTATCAAAATTCTCTGGATTAAAACAAAACCAGGATCGTATTCAAAGTAAGGAATGCATATTTAGAAATAAAACAACTTCGTCAGTGTTTTTTCAGAGATGGTAATGAGCAATACATACGAGTTTCTTTATAATATGAAATTTATCAAACGAGTTCAATCTACGTTTCCGTCTACTGAGAAAATCATATATATATATCATTATGTCAAAACTGCATATGACGCCATAATAGTTTTATTACATATGTGCCTTGGCTGGATGGGCCAGTTATGTGATTCATTCATCTGCAGGATATTGCATGTGATGACAGCAAATTTTACTGCATTTCTGTATAGTTTGCATTTTCTGTTCAATACATGACTCAAATTTTGAACCAGAAATTACTTCATAATTAATAATAAGAGTCCCTTATAGAAAGTCTGTCTGTTCTTCCATCTGTCCGTCTTTCCGGGTATTTTTGTACAGCTAATATGTAATCAAGTGGAATAGTGTTCTCAAATCTACATATAGATCTGCTACGTAACATTTTGGGCAAATGCTATTTAAAACGGCTGCTTATGAGCCATCTTGCATTTTGATATCAATAAAAAAATGAAATATTGTCACTTACCAATAAACATTTTGGGAACCAAAGTTGTCTATAACTGTACAAGAGGTTGACAGAGATGGGTCACGGTCAGAGGTTTAAAGTTCAAATGCTAAGGTCAATAAGTCTTTAATTAACATTCTTTCTACACCAATAGGCAGTGCTATTCAACTCTCAGGTATCAAATAAATATTGCAGCTGTTATTACCAATTTGTTTATACCACACTTGGTATAAACTCTGTACGCATTCTGATTGGCTGACACGGTGAAATGTGACCGAACAACTTGTCAACGGCATCAATAATCGAATTAGGTTTTATTATGCTGAGATCGCCGCTTGGCGTCCAAAGGTTTTAGAAAGCGTTTGTGTCGTGGTCGTTGTGTCAAAATAAGTAACTTGTTCATACGGAGAGAAAAATCGACATGAAATACTAAAACTATGTGAGAGGATTTCACTGTTGAGTTTAGTAGATTAAACGAGTTTGAAACGGACTTGAATTGATTACAATGAGCTGCTGATTATTTGGCGGGAGGAGACGGCACGGTACCGTGCGCATGGATTTATATAGTCCAACAATGATTTTTATATTATAGAAATAACTATGAAAAATTCAATTCAATAAGACGTTAAATGAATATAATTTCATTTCAAAGATATTCCCAACTGAAAGAAAATTGATATCAATTGATTGGTTATTAGAATTTGACTTTTGAATATTTATTAGAACCTTTTGCTGATGAAAATTTTACTACAACCTATTTGCATATTTCAGCAAATACATGTTACCTGATCCTCATCGTATTTTCTATCGGCTAAAAGCGAATATCATGGTGGTAGAAACAGGTTACACGACTCGTGGATGTTGAGTTAACTCGTAAGTTATTTTTTAAAAGTTACAAAAGGACACTAAGCTCGTGTCTTTTGTAACTTTAAAAAAAATAACTTACTCGTGTGGAATAAATTCAATTTTCAACAACCACTCATTGTGTAACCTTTAAGGCATACGTGTTAAGGAATATAAAGCAGCTGTGACGATAGTCACAGTAGATCAATGTCACTGTGTCACAGGGTCAAAAGTCAAGGTCACTGGGTCAAATTTCAGCACTTAAAAGCACTTCTGAAGTATCTTTAATAACGGAATATTTGCGATATCATTATGAAGTCAGAGAACAAGTACTTTTTATCAAAAATCTTGATCACTAAGCTGTTACTTTTAGACAAATAGACGATCTAAATCATTTTATTTTGCAAATTCTATACTGACGAGGACTTTCTTACGATTTGGTTGTTATGTTTTTGATAATTGCACATCTGTTCTTTTTTAACAACTGTATTTCTTTGATTCCAGGAAACGACTTACTCAGGCTAAATCGAAAGATGATTCAAAACAACAGCCAGTTACAGTAAGGTACAGTAAATATGCTATCCAAGTTGCTCCAGGAAAGGAACCAGTCAATGATCATTATTCAGAATGCGCCACAGGAGGTCCATCTGAGGATACTAACCACTACTCGGAAGGTACTGCTGGTCCCTCAACAGACACAGATAACTATGGTTGCGGACTACTAGGTAAAACTGGTTCAAGGTCCGTAAAGATGGGTGAAGAGGACATGTATTCTCACACAAAACCAGGACAGCCTCTCGACGATGGGTACGACGTGTTCGTGAAGAAGAAAGACACTGTTGATGAGTCGGGTATCTATGACCACGCTGGAAATTGTATGAATGAAGGGGGATATGAAAGTTTTCAGGGCAAGAAGATAGCTCCCGTGAAAAATGAATACTCACAATTTGCTTTACACAAATAGGTAACTATTATACTGACGTCCCCAACAATAGTTGCAATCCGTCCACCGTTTTGTGAACTAAGGTAACGATAAATCTAGTGATGTTTAAACACCTATATCTCCACTCTCTGGATTTAAGATCAGGCTAACTTGAACATAGGTCAGTATGTATCATGAATAACCAAATGTTTTAGTTAGCTTTATAGGTATGCACTAAATATCATTAGATTAAACGGGCTCGATACCTTTTGATTCTGCTTAAATCTCGTGGTACAGAATGGTAAGAAAAATGTGCACAATGTAAAATGAATTCCACAGAAAAAAAGTTCCTGTGATTTAAAGTTGTTGTCAAGGGTCCTCTTAATATGTGTACAATGGAAACTCTTTGTTTAATATCGTCCTTACTTGTCATGCTTCTTGTTTGTTCTACGTAAGATTTGGAACATAACGCCTTGTCATGTCGTTGGTAATTTATCATATAGAGTTTATATGATATGTTATATACTTACCTTTGTTTACTACTTACAAGTTACAGCTTTCAGGATAATTGTAAATATTTGATAGTTGTTTTATTGTGGTGCTGTGAAGCTAATAAGATGTTGGTTATATTTCATATTTACAAACTAGTGTCAATATAAAACCGGTAACGATAGAATGTTAATTCCTTAAGATGTTCAATCTGGGATGATTTATTTGTATTTTTTTTTCCAAAGCATTTTCTGTGCACAAATGATGATGATGATGATGATTCATAATCATATAGTCATCATCATCATCATCACCATCACCATCATCATCATTATCATCTATTCAATAATCTTAAAAAAAATGTTGCCTTCATCTTTCACCTTCATATTTTAATACATCATTAAAACATATAATCTTCGTCATCATCAATAACATTCTGGAATTATGTTAACAACTTATCTTTTTATAAAATATTACTGTAATGAATTTACATTTCCGTTTTGTCTTTGCTATATATCCTTACCAACTCGTTTACAGTTGTGTAAATGCAGTCGGTTGCATTTGGTTGTCGTGCAAGAATGCATACACCGGAACACTGACTTCCTCAAGAAGGGTTTATGCGCATAAAAATTGGCTTTTATTGTTTCAGTGTGGTCAATTCTTCAATAAAGCAATTTGAATGTACTAAATATCTTAAAATATATTTCAGAAAATAAAATGTTTGAGAATTATTGCATCAATGGAATGAAAACGATTATGGAACTATATTTTGTATACATTCTGAACTTGACAGCATTGCTCTTTGCTGTTATATAAACTGCAATTCTTGGATAGCTATTTCAACCTGGCGCGCTTTTAGCGCGCATCATTTAAAATATCTGTCAAACAAATATTGTATACACACCTGTCAACAACAAAACATAAAAAAATCATTCCTTAAATAACCAGAATCAAGTAAGTATTGATTCTTTTTAAACACATGTATATTTTTGTGTGTAATTGAAAATAATCATTAAAACTAAATGTATTGTGTGTTCACCCTTCTGAATCACTACTTATCCTTTTAAGTATTGAAATGTAAATATATGCAAGCCTTTAGATGTGAAATATGAATACCCGGTATTTAAAATTCCCGGCAGATAGTTTCGACCACAAATGAGCAGAGATGTTCTTGATTATGTTTGTGCTCTATAACATGGTAAGGCTGTTGAGAGTTAGACCTTGCTACGTCTTCGATGAGAGACGAAACAGAACATTTGCTCTGTACTTTATATATTTTATAAGTTGCGACAAAAATCAGCAGAGAGTTTACCTCGTGTTGAACGATAATTACACCGATTTACCAACTACTTGATTACGATGAACGCAACAAAATGAGTTTAATGCATTGTATCTACAAAAGCGCATGCCTTTGTTTTTTCTGACGACTATAGCCTGGTGTTGGTTTTGTACATTGTACAGTAGTTTGTATATGTAACAGTGTAACGTGACCTGGGATGTTTTATTGTCTCAACTTTAATGTCAGGAACTCATGATAACATACTAAAATAACTGGCTCTGATGCTTGATACAAATCATCAGCATGGCCCATTATCGTGAAATAATGGAGATTTTTCTCATCTTTTTAAACGCTGTATTTAATGTCGGGTTTCTAGGTATCTAAATATTCTTTACCTCACAACAGTTCTGTTTAATAA
Organism: Argopecten irradians; assembly: GCF_041381155.1. Lineage (NCBI taxonomy): Eukaryota > Metazoa > Mollusca > Bivalvia > Pectinida > Pectinidae > Argopecten > Argopecten irradians. Next base: position 14,047,597 of record NC_091137.1, on the reverse strand, counting down.
CAGTTCCGGCGATTTATAACCAATTTTATAAAAGAAACAGCCGTTTAAAAAATGCCGTAACATATCGTGATCACGTCAAGTTACTGTATACTGTACCCATTATCGTGATTTTTTTTTTATAAAAATATTGAAAATAGTTTGGTGTTATGAAATAAATCAAGTTTGATGTCAGTATATTCACAGTTATCTTAATATTTGTTTTCATATTTTTTTGTGATAATTATAGTAGTAAAATTGCAATAGAACGTTGAGGTATGACAGAAAAATGCTCTTTCATATTGGATATGAAGGATAGGGATATTTTCCCCAAGACATCACAAATTATTGTCAAGATGGTTTGATACACGTACTTTGAACTTTGTTATTGAATTCAACCCTGTATTTATTTATTTGTTGTACTGTATCTATATTCAATAAACTATGAATTTGTCAAAATCACAGTCTTTGTCAAAAGTGTTTATCACATTCTGATATACACATTTAGTTTTTTACGTCCAATTTAAAGTTGTGCAAAGGTATCTCAGGTTTGTTTTTGTCACAACAATGAATCCATTTTGATTGAAAATGATCATTTACATCGACAATATGAGTTACTTCTGTACCTAGGATAACTCCGTTTTTGTACTTCTTACCGCTCCTTTATCTTGGAGCATACGACTTGGATCGCCATCTTCAATATATCAGCGCGCTTACATCCGGGCCATCGAGATTGATTTACATAAGTTAGTTGTATTATAGTGTTATTAATCAGCTGTTATGATATTGGCCCAGTTATTAGGCCGAGGTCTGTGATATTGGACCGAGGCCGAAGGCCGAAGACCGAGGGCCAATGTGACAGACCAAGGCCTAATAACTGGGCCAATATCATAACAGCTGATTTATGACCATTTTATTAATTAGCTATCTATGTCTGCATACATTTAACATTGTAATTTGTAGGTCTAGATATCTGATTTATAACTTAGTCTAAGTATATTACTAACTGCACAGTCAGTGATAATTCTACGTACGTATCCCGAGTCCTAGATAAAATTGCATACCTAGTCATGTCATCCATCTAAACACCAAGCATATCTTCGCCGTTTTATGCATATTTGTCCCTGGCCCTTTTGACAGACGACTCGTCAATCTCCATGTTGTTTGTTGACTGATCTCGTAAACCCTCTAGATGCTAGGTCAAATAACTTAATAACACCGAGAACTTCAGAATGACGAGGCGCGTTCGGTTTGGCGCGTTTTTCAATATTAGCCGAGTTCAAAGTCGGCCAATACGAGAAAAAGTCGGCCAATATCATATTAGACGAGTTGCGTCAATTTTTTTCAATATTGGCCGAGTTTGGCCAAATACAGCTCGGCCGGAAAATCCATACTAGTGTAATAACATAGATAGTTAATTAATAAAACGTGTTTCGTAATCGATGTAAAATAAATAAAGTTTATATTAATATATCAGTATTGTATTAACCAATTGCTTCTAGCAACTCTTTCCGTCTTTTAATTTCATGTATGTTCTAATATTTACATATTCATAGCTAATTTGAAAAAGTGTACCGAATGTATTTTCGTTAACGATAATCTTTGTTGATACGACATGCGTATATTATATAGAACAATACAACATGATTCTATTTTTATATTTAATTCATGTAACATCCGAGTAAGGTATGTATAAGTGTTATTTCCTGTTCATTTCCCCGTACTGTTAGGATTCCACTAACGAATCTCAGCTCTCAGGGAGTGTGTAAAACTCCACTTCCTCCTTATATTGTTATAAAGTGGTTAGAATAGATCTGTACCAATCTACTTATGTATCTTAAGTAAATACCGAATATACATGTAAATAACCTTCGCTGTTTATGATATGTCTGACTTAAATGCAAAGGAAATCAATATTCATAATATGCAATTTCTAAAGGATTCACTTGAATGGAGTTTAATGTTATGGAGATACATGTATAACACCAAAGTCTTAGTGTACTGAAAGGACATGCGTCGTGATAAAAGTGTATTATAAGGACGAGCATCATGATTGTAGTTTACTATAAGGACGTGCATCATGATTATAGTTTACTATAAGGACATGCATCATGATTATAGTTTACTATAAGGACGTGCATCATGATTATAGTGTACTATAAGGACGTGCATCATGATTATAGTGTACTATAAGGACATGCATCATGATTATAGTTTACTATAAGGACATGCGTCGTGATAAAAGTGTATTATAAGGACGCGCATCATGATTGTAGTTTACTATAAGGACGTGCATCATGATTATAGTTTACTATAAGAACATGCGTCATGATTATAGTGTAATATAAGGACGTGCATCATGATTGTAGTTTACTATAAGGACGTGCATCATGATAATAGTGTACTATAAGGACATGCATCATGATTATAGTGTACTATAAGGACGTGCATCATGATTATAGTGTACTATAAGGACGTGCATCATGATTATAGTGTACTATAAGGACGTGCATCATGATTATAGTGTACTATAAGGACGTGCATCATGATTATAGTGTACTATAAGGACGTGCATCATGATTATAGTGTACTATAAGGACATGCATCATGATTATAGTGTACTATAAGAACGTGCATCACGATTATAGTGTACTATAAGGACATGCGTCATGATTATAGTGTACTATAAGGACGTGCATCATGATAATAGTGTACTATAAGACGTGCATCATGATATAGTGTACTATAAGGACATGCATCATGATTATAGTGTACTATAAGGACATGCATCATGATAATAGTGTACTATAAGGACGTGCATCATGATAATAGTGTACTATAAGGACGTGCATCATGATTATAGTGTACTATAAGGACACGATTATAGTGTACTATAAGGACATGCGTCATGATTATAGTGTACTATAAGGACATGCATCATGATTATAGTGTACTATAAGGACATGCATCATGATTATAGTGTACTATAAGGACGTGCATCATGATTATAGTGTACTATAAGGACGTGCATCATGATAATAGTGTACTATAAGGACGTGCATCATGATTATAGTGTACTATAAGGACGTGCATCATGATTATAGTGTACTATAAGGACATGCATCATGATAATATAGTGTACTATAAGGACGTGCATCATGATAATAGTGTACTATAAGGACGTGCATCATGATTATAGTGTACTATAAGGACGTGCATCATGATTATAGTGTACTATAAGGACATGCATCATGATTATAGTGTACTATAAGGACGTGCATCATGATTATAGTGTACTATAAGGACATGCATCATGATTATAGTGTACTATAAGGACGTGCATCATGATAATAGTGTACTATAAGGACATGCATCATGATTATAGTGTACTATAAGGACATGCATCATGATTATAATGTACTATAAGGACATGCATCATGATTATAGTGTACTATAAGGACATGCATCATGATAATAGTGTACTATAAGGACGTGCATCATGATTATAGTGTACTATAAGGACATGCATCATGATTATAATGTACTATAAGGACGTGCATCATGATTATAGTGTACTATAAGGACATGCATCATGATTATAATGTACTATAAGGACAATAATCATGATTATAATGTACTATAAGGACATGAATTATGATTATAATGTACTATAAGGACATGCATCATGATTATAGTGTACTATAAGGACGTGCATCATGATTATAGTGTACTATAAGGACGTGCATCATGATAATAGTGTACTATAAGGACATGCATCATGATTATAGTGTACTATAAGGACATGCATCATGATAATAGTGTACTATAAGGACATGCATCATGATAATAGTGTACTATAAGGACGTGCATCATGATTATAGTGTACTATAAGGACGTGCATCATGATTATAGTGTACTATAAGGACGTGCATCATGATTATAGTGTACTATAAGGACGTGCATCATGATATAGTGTACTATAAGACGTGCATCATGATTATAAGTGTACTATAAGGACGTGCATCATGATAATAGTTACTATAAGGACATGCATCATGATTATAGTGTACTATAAGGACATGCATCATGATTATAATGTACTATAAGGACATGCAATCATGATTATAGTGTACTATAAGGACTGCATCATGATAATAGTGTTACTATATAATGTACTATAAGGACTGCATCATGATTATAGTGTACTATAAGGACGTGCATCATGATTATAGTGTACTATAAGGACATGCATCATGATTATAAATGTACTATAAGGACATAATCATGATTATAGTGTACTATAAGGACGTGCATCATGATAATAGTGTACTATAAGGACGTGCATCATGATAATAGTGTACTATAAGGACGTGCATCATGATAATAGTGTACTATAAGGACATGCATCATGATAATAGTGTACTATAAAGGACGTGATCATGAATATCTATGATTATAATGTACTATAAGGACGTGCATCATGATTATAGTGTACTATAAGGACGTGCATCATGATAATAGTGTACTATAAGGACGTGCATCATGATTATAGTGTACTATAAGGACGTGCATCATGATAATAGTGTACTATAAGGACATGCATCATGATTATAATGTACTATAAGGACATGCATCATGATTATAGTGTACTATAAGGACGTGCATCATGATAATAGTGTACTATAAGAACGTGCATCATGATAATAGTGTACTATAAGGACATGCATCATGATTATAGTGTACTATAAGGACGTGCATCATGATAATAGTGTACTATAAGGACATGCATCATGATATAGTGTACTATAAGACATGCATCATGATATACAATGTACTATAAGGACATGCATCATGATTATAGTGTACTATAAGGACTGCATCATGATTATATAGTGTACTATAAGGACGTGCATCATGATTATAGTGTACTATAAGGACGTGCATCATGATAATAGTGTACTATAAGGACGTGCATCATGATTATAGTGTACTATAAGGACATGCATCATGAATACATATGTACTATAAGGACGTGCATCATGATAATAGTGTACTATAAGGACGTGCATCATGATAATAGTGTACTAAGGACATGCATCATGATATAATGTACTATAAGGACGTGCATCATGATTATAGTGTACTATAAGGACATGCATCATGATAATAGTGTACTATAAGGACGTGCATCATGATACTATAGTGATCATATATATGACTATAGACGCATCATGATAATATAGTACTATAAGGACTATAGCATCATGATTATAATTATATAAGGACATGCATCATGATTATAGTGTACTATAAGGACGTGCATCATGATTATAGTGTACTATAAGGACGTGCATCATGATAATAGTGTACTATAAGGACATGCATCATGATTATAATGTACTATAAGGACATGCATCATGATTATAATGTACTATAAGGACGTGCATCATGATAATAGTGTACTATAAGGACGTGCATCATGATATAGTGTATATAAGGACGTGCATCATGATTATAGTGTACTATAAGGACTGCATCATGATAATAGTGTACTATAAGGACATGCATCATGATTATAATGTACTATAAGGACATGCATCATGATAATAGTGTACTATAAGACATGCATCATGATTAATGTACTATAAGGACGTGCATCATGATAATAGTGTACTATAAGGACGTGCATCATGATTATAGTGTACTATAAGGACATGCATCATGATAATAGTGTACTATAAGGACATGCATCATGATTATAGTGTACTATAAGGACGTGCATCATGATTATAGTGTACTATAAGGACGTGCATCATGATTATAGTGTACTATAAGGACATGCATCATGATAATAGTGTACTATAAGGACGTGCATCATAAGGACATGCATCATGATTATAGTGTACTATAAGGACGTGCATCATGATAATAGTGTACTATAAGGACATGCATCATGATTATAGTGTACTATAAGGACGTGCATCATGATAATAGTGTACTATAAGGACATGCATCATGATTATAGTGTACTATAAGGACGTGCATCATGATAATAGTGTACTATAAGGACATGCATCATGATTATAGTGTACTATAAGGACGTGCATCATGATAATAGTGTACTATAAGGACGTGCATCATGATTATAGTGTACTATAAGGACGTGCATCATGATTACAATGTACTATAAGGACATGCATCATGATTATAGTGTACTATAAGGACGTGCATCATGATAATAGTGTACTATAAGGACGTGCATCATGATTATAGTGTACTATAAGGACATGCATCATGATTATAGTGTACTATAAGGACGTGCATCATGATTATAGTGTACTATAAGGACATGCATCATGATTATAGTGTACTATAAGGACGTGCATCATGATTATAGTGTACTATAAGGACATGCATCATGATAATAGTGTACTATAAGGACGTGCATCATGATTATAGTGTACTATAAGGACGTGCATCATGATTATAGTGTACTATAAGGACGTGCATCATGATTATAGTGTACTATAAGGACATGCATCATGATTATAGTGTACTATAAGGACGTGCATCATCATGATTAATAGTGTACTATAAGGACGTGCATCATGATTATAGTGTACTATAAGGACGTGCATCATGATTATATGTCTATTATGACGTGCATCATGATTATAATGTACTATAAGGACGTGCATCATGATTATAGTGTACTATAAGGACATGCATCATGATAATAGTGTACTATAAGGACGTGCATCATGATTATAGTGTACTATAAGGACGTGCATCATGATAATAGTGTACTATAAGGACATGCATCATGATTATAATGTACTATAAGGACGTGCATCATGATAATAGTGTACTATAAGGACATGCATCATGATTATAGTGTACTATAAGGACGTGCATCATGATAATAGTGTACTATAAGGACGTGCATCATGATAATAGTGTACTATAAGGACATGCATCATGATTATAATGTACTATAAGGACATGAATCATGATTATAGTGTACTATAAGGACGTGCATCATGATAATAGTGTACTATAAGGACATGCATCATGATTATAGTGTACTATAAGGCGTGCATCATGATTATAGTGTACTATAAGGACGTGCATCATGATTATAGTGTACTATAAGGACGTGATGTGATATATATATGTACTATAAGGACATGCATCATGATTATAATGTACTATAAGGACATGCATCATGATAATAGTGTACTATAAAGGACGTGCATCATGATTATAGTGTACTATAAGGACGTGCATCATGATTATAGTGTACTATAAGGACATGCATCATGATTATAGTGTACTATAAGGACGTGCATCATGATAATAGTGTACTATAAGGACGTGCATCATGATTAATAGTGTACTATAAGGACGTGCATCATGATTATAAGTGTACTATAAGGACGTGCATCATGATATAGTGTACTATAATGTTATAGTGTACTATAAGACATGCATCATGATTATAGTGTACTATAAGGACATGCATCATGATAATAGTGTACTATAAGGACGTGCATCATGATTATAATGTGTACTATAAGGACGTGCATCATGATAATGTACTATAAGACTGCATCATGATTATAATGTACTATAAGGACTCATAGATATATGTACTATAAGACTGATCATGATTATAATGTACTATAAGGACATGCATCATGATAATAGTGTACTATAAGGACATGCATCATGATTATAGTGTACTATAAGGACGTGCATCATGATTATAGTGTACTATAAGGACGTGCATCATGATTATAGTGTACTATAAGGACATGCATCATGATAATAGTATATGTACTATAAGGACATGCATCATGATTATATTGTACTATAAGGACATGCATCATGATATATAGTGTACTATAAGGACATGCATCATGATTATAGTGTACTATAAGGACGTGCATCATGATTATAGTGTACTATAAGGACGTGCATCATGATTATAGTGTACTATAAGGACATGCATCATGATTATAGTGTACTATAAGGACATGCATCATGATAATAGTGTACTATAAAGACGTGCATCATGATTATAATGTACTATAAGGGCGTGCATCATGATTATAGTGTAATATAAGGACATGCATCATGATTATAGTGTACTATAAGAACGTCAATCATGATAATAGTGTACTATAAGGTTGTGCATTATGATTATAGTGTACTATAAGGACAAGCATCATGATTATAATTTACTATTATGACGTGCATCATGATTATAGTGTATCATAAGGACGTGCATCTTTATAATAGTTTACTAAATTGGACGTGCATCATGATGATAGTGTACTTTAAGGACGTGCATCATGATTATAGTGCACTATAAGGACGTGAATCATGATTATAGTGTACTATAAGGACGTGCACCATGAGTATAGTGTACTAAAAGGACCTGCATCATGATTATTTTGTACTATTAGGACGTGCATTTTGATCATACAATGTAGTTTACTATAAGGACGTGCACCATAATTATATGATTGTGTCCTATTGAATGTTCACACAAATGTATATTGGTGATATAGCCCTACAGTAACGAGGATTGTACACCCTTGTGATGAGTGTACTGAAGAGAAAACCGGACATACATCCTACACATCGGTTTATTGACGAAACACTTCCTGATTACATTCCCCTTCGTTTAACATTAGTGTGAATCCGAGCATGGCTAGGCTATTCTCGTGTGACCATGTCTCTCCTGATGATGTATTCTGTGTTGTTGATTTGCGTTTTACAAGTCGTAATTGTTTACAGCCAAGGTATGTAATAACCTGTATAGCAGGCATATATCTTCATTCTTAATCGGAACATAACCTGAGGACTGAACCTAACCGTTAAAGTAATATATAGAGGAGATAGCCCTTGTTTCACGATGAATAACAGTTATATTTCATCTAGTGGAGTGGAGTCAGAGCCTCCTGACTGATATGCCTCACACTTATTTCATTTCGTTGTATCGAATTATTATAAAGTAAAACTTTTGAAAACGAATCTGCTTCATATGAATTTCTGCTCAGTTCTAAGTAAATTCGTATCCGTGGTTTTGACTCCTCTTATTTATATTGCTTTGCTTTTAACGCATTATTTTTGATATGAAGTGATTTCGTGGTCCCGCCTAGTAAATATTTGCAATACAATAACATTTTTTTCCCGGGATGTTGTTCTGATAGTGCTGGATGTAGCCTTGTTTTAAAGTGAAACTTGGTGTCAAAAAGGGAATCGATTGATTGAAAATCAAATACGACCAAACAAATATACAATTAATTGTCTATAATGGAAACTTTGCCCAAGAAGATATTTTGGACTATCTTTGGACTTTGGACTTTGTGAGTGAGCTTATAACTACAGCCAATGACTTCAATTAATTAATAGCTTCAGAAAATCTATCACGAATTCCTGTTATAACGAATTTTTTCCCGCTTCAATGGGATTCGTTATAGCAAAGTTTTACTGTATTTCGTTTTATCGAAATGTTAATTCGTTAAAATAAATATTATTTCGTCTTAACAGAATGTTATTTCGTTTTATGAAACTGTTTTTCCGTTTTAACGAAAAATTATTTTGTTTTATCGAAATAATATTTGAGATTATCACATTACCGTTTAACTCTTTTCTTATAAGACCAAATGTCCAGATAACAATCAAAGAACTGAAGTGGTCCTTGACCCGTATCCATGAAAGTTACCCTGTTCAAACACAAGGAATGACTAAGGGTGCCATTAACATTATTTCATGTTTTTTTTTCTTCTGAAGAAGACAAAGTTGAAGTATTACTTCTATTGTATACCACAGATAAATAAAATAACATTTCAATTACATCATTGGCTGATATTCATGAAATTGCATGATTTACAAAAACCGTACAACAATGCAAGTTGTTACAGTATGTAGTACGAAACTTACTTATCAAAATGGGAAAAATTAACTATCGAATTCTATACCAAGTATAGAATATGTCGCAAGTTCGAGATCAAATCCCTTTTTGGGTAGCTGCCAGGAATTGACCGCTAGTCCGCGGATTTTCTCCGGGTTTTCCGGCGTTACTGTGCGACCGATGTGACTTCATAGCTGACATGTCATCGGTTAAAATAGTAAAATGTTTGTTTATTTAATACGGGCAGAACGAAAACAAAAACAGAGTCAGAGAAGTGTGTGATATCACTTTTAATGTTATAACATCACTTTTTCATGAGGTGTTATATTATTGAGAGATGTGTGATATCACTTTTAATGGTTATAATATCACTTTCTATGGGATGTTATATCAATGAAGGATGTGTGATATCACTTTTAATGGGTATACTATCACTTTCTATGGGAAGTTATATCGTTGAGGGATGTGTGATATCCCTTTAATGGGTATAATATCACTTTCTATGGGATGTTGTATCTTTGAGGAATGTGTGATATAACTTTTAATGGGTATAATATCACTTTCTATGGGATGTTATGTCATTGAGGGGTGTTTGATATCACTTTTAATGGGTATGACATCACTTTCTATGGGATGTTATATCATTGAAGGATGTGTGATATCCCTTTAATGGGTATAATATCACTTTCTATGGGATGTTATATCATTGAAGGATGTGTGATATCCCTTTAATGGGTATAATATCACTTTCTATGGGATGTTGTATCATTGAGGGGTGCATGATATCACCTGGACTGTGCATCAAATGATAGGAGTTTAGCATTACAGCACACACCAAGTACATTTATTTCTTTGTGGTATACAACCTCTCCGATCATTGCCCGAGTTTGTAAGCCGTCTGCCCTTTGGCCCTCTGATTTATATCTTGACACTCAATCTGATAAAATGTATGATACTAAAATGGTTATGAAATAATATCTTTTTATTATGTTGTTTAATTACGTTAAAACGAATTAGTATTTCGATAAAACGAAATACAGTATTTTGATAAAACGAAAAGCCAGAGGGCTCCGTAGGTTACACCTCCTGATACATTTTTATCATTATTAAGTAGAGGTAAGATGATGTAAGATCCTCTGGGTAATATAATGGAGTGATAATTGAAAAGGGTAAATATAAATCACGTTTCGTGTATCTAAGAAATATCCAAATAACAAAGATCAATTGAAAACCTGCCAAAACATTCTAAAACCAAATTCTTAGCTGTGAATTAAAACCAGGAGTTTTTTTAATCATACCTGGTTTATCCACGTCATGCGGTTATTCTGATATTGTACTTGCTATTTTTATAGTAGCTCTTTGGATCACGGTAGTCAAATTGTTAAGAAATCACGACACACATGTATTATTATTTTTCAGCTGAGTTATGAAGTATTTTGTGACAAAAGCATTTAAATGTTTATGTAAATTTCTTACCGTCGTCAGCTTAGTTATGTGCTTCTCCCTAAACATATTCAACACAGTGTTAGGACACTTTTGTGTCATCTGCTTTGGCCACCGTTCAGGCAACACAGAACAAAACCATGAACAGTCACTTTTGATCCTGAGTTACCTTGACTGCAACTCGGGGTGTCTGATCAATCGGATGATAAACATTACAACTATAGTCAAGAGATTTCCGGAATATATACCGACTTCTCTCAGCCCCAAAATGCAGCATTACGTTCAGGTGGTATGTTCACTAACGGCTGATTTAATGTTGGCTCGTCATTACCCCGTTTCATAGGACATGCAGTTGAGCAAGTCGGGTTTAAGACAGACCACATGCGGATCTATTTGCCACGGCCCTGAAACTCAGTTGCCAATCTATATCTTTCCGGTTCCTAACCAACAGCTACTGGCAGAACGCATCCTCTCCTTTCTTTTCTTTTTCTTTTCTTTTCTTTAGCACGCAGAGCTGAGACATCAGACATGCCAGACGTTTTCAGTGTCATCATCGTTATTGTCCAAACCCTAAGCACCAATACATTCACTCTCGTCAGACATTCGCACCCTTTTTGCCCTTTTTGCATATGATTTAGATTCTTCTCTCGTCACTTTCAGATCTAATAAACTATTTTAAGCATGGAATTATGTGATTTTTGCATGAGTAGGTATGGAGGAATATGTGTTACCAATTATACGTACGTTGCATGAACTTTGGATATAAACGCGAGAGAGAAAACATGAGTGAAAGTGGAAAAAAGAGAATATTGAAAAGAAGAATATTTGTATGACGTAATTGCTGATGAGAGGGTTGAAGTGAAAAGAAAAATAATAGTAGTGAAAGGAAGTATATTTAATTTATGTAATTGCTGATACCAATAAAAAGTTTGAGTTAAATAGTTTATTGGATCTGAAAGTGACGAGAGAAGAATCTAAATCATCCTCTCCTTTCATTGAGACGGCTTGAATGTTTTCGCATTATCCCCGTTTAATCTGGAGGGCAGTGTGTTGCCTAAGCTCGGTTATGCGTAAACCCCTGATAGCTTCACTATGGCTACTTGGGGATTAACCTTTTGCCGCTGCCTGTCAGTCGAACCTTCTTCAGTAGCCTTGGTCCAGCGTGGTGTATCCACGTCCTCATACTCTACTTTACACGCGAAGCCTTATCATAGGGGGTTCCGCTTTTCTGTGTATTTTATATTATGAATTCAAAAAGTGCAGAAATCTAATAACCACAAATAGATATCATAGTTTCTTTACTTTTAATCACCTTTACCCCGTTCAAATCCCAGAATTCTGAGGGCAAATGAAAGATGTTTCACACTGTCGATTCGTTTGGACATTTTACCCTCGAATGAAAATGCATTAAAGTTTCTCAATATTTCCCAAGTCTTTCATAATTTCCCTGACCTACGATAGCATCTTTGAGTCAAATTGCACTGGTAACATCTCCAAAAATAGTTTATGGGCGGCGAAGACATTTTATGAACGACCTAATTAAATGCATTTTTATTCTTAACGATGATTCAGTGTTCTGATACATATCTTATTAAAATTTTAATTATAATCACATTTTTACTCTAGGGCGTGTGAGACTACAATATACGTATCCCAAGCGTGAAGGACCCATAGAGATATTTTACTACAGAACACAAGCATGGAACACAATTTGTGGAAATTGTTGGACCAATGAGGATGCTAACGTAGCTTGCAGAGAACTTGGATATAGGTATGTAATATGTTTTAGTAGCAATTGTTTAAGATGAACATTTATAAACGAATACTAAAACAATTTTGTTTACAGAAAAAAGTTTTATCTGTTATGACAAGTAAAACTGTTAACTTAGACAAATAAATGTATTGTCCACATTATCAAGCACCTGTGATATGCCTTTAGATCCCGCTCACAATCTAAACAAAGCAAAATTGAAAAAATAAGAATAACATGAATTGAGGAATTAATACAACTTGCCGGAGGGCTTTGAATCATTCTTCTGTCAGATAATTTATTCATTTCTGTTACAACTAACATACATGTAAAGAAAAGACACGTATTTATCACAGCCCGATATTATCTGTGACTTATTTCGCCAAGTATAATCTATTGGTTTGTATTAAACATGCCTGATACCAGATGCTGAATCACCATACTTACCAAATCTACTATCCAGGGGAAATGCTGTCCCTTCATACAAGTGTACACGGGAATAGACAACTCATCCAATATCATATATAACTGATGTACCTCAGATCAAATATATTATTCATCAACGTACGCTTTGGTAGTTATTGTGTCTAAATTAATATCATACAATGTACATGTATGTCAAGCATGAAAACTTATGATATGATTAACCGTCAAAGATGACTATTACTTTTCATCACATTGCCAAGGTAATGTGGCACAGGAAATGTTTCCTCAACTTATTCAGCTGATATTATATTTTAATATAATGTATATTCGTTCTGTCTCTTCCACTATGTCCTCAGGACGCGCCAGATCAAACATGCGAGATTCTACTGACACTCTGACGTTCGTATGAGAAAACTGTCGGATCGTTGTGTTTTCTTTTTATGAATAGATTAAGATAATGATGTGATGCCGTAACCGTTATGAAAATAAATTTGACAGCGACATAATAATAGAAAAAGAGAATACATGGTCAGTATTCTTTTTATCCTGCAACATCACCGAAAATGCATGATGATTTTTATATTTAGCAGCGTTACATTTATTAACATAATGATATTACAATGTTAGAACTTTCAAACAACGGATCAACCAATAAGAGGTCGATGGAATCGGCGCGCGTGAAAAAATACAGCTGTTTTCCGTCAGTGCCGAATGCAGCAAAAATATGTGGTAGGTGTATTTCGACAATGCTAATGCTGGTTGCAGGATAAAAGTGTATAAGACATTGTCAACATAATAGATGATTATATTAAAAGTATTACTGCACTTGTCATAATAGTACCGAATATGTTTTATGTTTTATGTGCTACTTGTATATTAATACATTTCGTTTTCATCAGTAAAATATATATGTTGCGGGCCTTTCGTGATAGTCAAATAATTCGAATTTAATGTTAAACCTTGGAATGCAGTCTGAAAATCAGATTAATTAACAATGTTTTCTTGCAGTGGTGGTGTACGGAAGGTCTCGGACATAAAAGGATCAGGGATCGTAGCTGTACGCTTTAACTGCCCCTCAGGAAATGAAGCAAACCTGTCATCTTGTCAGTTTAGCGAATCAGCATGCAATCCATGTACCAATACAGCGGGAGTTCTGTGTACAGGTATACATTTGATTATCAACAGGTGTCCGTCAGTTCGCTAATTGTAAATATATATCCCTTATACAATTTATTTCAGCTGACATATCGTACCTATGTTAAGTACACGGCGAGTGCTTGTTGGATATAGGATTTATTTCGCACGAGTGAATTATTTTCGAAAAGTTACAAAAGACAAGAACTAGAGCGACACAATGGCGATACTAAAACACAATGTGGCGTTCTTTCGCATATGTAGTAATTGCGTGCACAAGAGGTATTTCCTGATGTTTTGCAGACCACAGCTTACAGGATATCTTTATTTTTACTTTTTAAAGGCGGTTTACTCTTTACTTCGCTTAAAGTTAAAAACATGAATTTTGTCAGAAAATCCCTACATCATTAGCGAATATCAGGGCTTATTCATGGCAGCCATGCTTCTTGAAGTAACATTATATGATGATGAGATATTAAAGGAAGAGCTGCCTTATATAGTTAAACAGATGGGAAGGTTAAATTAGGTACATTTTATTAACACTCAATATCCTTAAATGAACCGAAGCAGAAGATTGTAGAACTTGATTGAAAATGTTATTTTTACTGAATGGAGTATTCGACGTTTTAGAAATGTGAAAATTGCAACGTGCCTCCTCAGAGCATACATTCTATCGACCTCGGCTAAAGAAAAACACAGAAAAACTAGAAATTGTCATAGACAATTTGGCGGGCTTTTCACTATATTCAGTTCATGGGTTTTGAAGTTGTAACCAATAAATGACCTTGACTTTCAGCCCTGAATAAAAGTGTTTTAGTGAAGATCTGCATGAAGTTTGATCAGCCGAAGAGAACTCTCATCTTAATCCAATTCATATTTCCAAATTCCCACTTTGAATTAGTGATTAACTTCACGACTTGCTTACCAACATATGAACAAGGGTAATCACTTATAAAGAAATATACTGTTACATAGGTTTTAAGGGGGAGTTATCTTTCTTTGCGCAGATTAACCTCTGTCTCAAGAAGAAATATGAAATAAAATGGAGACTACGGCTTCAAATTTGACCCGTACTTCAAACCGGAAGTTGACATTTTTAGCCCACCATCATCAGATGACTTTATAGCCCATCCTCTGGACATCTTATATATGAAATATGAAGATCCTAGACCTTACAGAACTTCAGTAGAAAAGTTTTCAAGTTTATTGTTTAAAACAGGACCTTTAACATTTGACCCTTACCGAAAACCGGAAGTTGCCATTTTTTGTAATAACATATAGAGAGAATAAGTTTACGCTTAAGATTATCTGCAAAAAATATTATTGGATGAAATCTGTGAAAAGAACTGTTAGTGAGTTATAAGCATTTTTAAATTTTAAGATATGACGTCATAGCGGCCATTTTGTTTTTTTGATGAAGATGAAAATCATATCAAACGTTAGAGAACATTAGAGGGGTCTTTTCTATAGCAATTGCAGACTATATTAGTTATTCAGTTCGACAATATATAATGTTAAACATTTTGGCGGGAATTTAGCAAAGATCAAAGGAATGTTCAAAATGGCATACAGCATTAACCGGAAGTGCTACCGAAAAATAAAAGACACCAAATTCATCAGAATGACATTCTGCATCGATATGTAAAAAGAAATTTCGCAAAATCAAAAAAATAAAAATTCGTGAACTTTGACCCCATAGCGAACTTTTTTGTTTGACCTTTGACCTAATTGCTGTAATTGAATAAAAGTTAGTCTGTTATACGATCTACATAAAACATCAAAAATATTTGCTGTATCTTCAACGGTTTTTGAGTGATGGCTGTTTTAAACTTTTTAGGTATGACGTCATGGCGGCCATCTTGGATTTTTGACCTACTTAAAAATGTTGCGGTCACCCCTTCAACTCATGCCATACAATATAACAATAAGGCCATTGACATATCTCTTACCATTTTGAAGATCTTTTGGACACAAAAAAAGTGTAGAATAATAATAATAATAATAAAAAACAGAACAAAAACAATAGGTCTTTTCACCGAAATGGTGAAAAGCCCTAAATATGAAAGAGGCATGTCGATTGTGTCGCTGACTGATAACTCATAATTACTGTATATATGAATAATGTTTATGGTATGGTCTAAATGAGACGAGTCTTGTGTAAGCGTGCGGTATAAACGTATAAAAGTATAAACAATAGACTGTTTGCATACTTTATTATGTATGATACGACAGAAAGATGTTATGATGCGATATGTGACGATTAACTTCCCTGGTTGTTATGGGAAACAGCTGAGGTAAAGTTTTGAGATAAAAACATTCTCCAACGCATGACTGTTTATCATATCTTTCTAAACTTTTTTCATTTAATTCGCTGAAACTTGAGTCTTTTTAAAAATATGATAAACAACAGTCGATTTGAGTTCATGTTATATTGGTTTTAAAGTATAACGAATACACTGCCGGTTGATTATTATTATTCCAATTATTATATAATTAATATTATTATCATTCCTATATAGGTGCAGTAAGGCTGTCGGACGTACCGAGCAGCATCAAATCCGTTGAGGTATTTGATCGAGACAACCTAGGATCGTATATATACATGTACATATGTGGGGATTGCTGGACACAGTCCAATGCGGACGTAACGTGTAAAGGATTAGGGTACAAGTAAGTATGAAAATGATAAAGAAAACACAATTCCGAGACAAAGCGATTAGTTATATTCGAGGGAAAATGCATTAAAAACACTGAAATGTATGTGCATCAGTAATGACAACATGTAGCCGGGATTGTTGATAACGTACGCCACTAAATTCTTGTGCACTCCTTCTACATATTCGTGCCAGTTATACTAAATTGATACAGTGTGTCTAACAGATCGCGTATACCCCCAAATATGGCGGCAACCACAATGATAGATATGCTTCGAATAAAAATAACTAGTTATTATGTATATTAAAAACAATAGCTAAAACGTTTCAAAATGCATTCGAATACAAAATATTTTACGTCTTATTTTCATCAAAAAGAAAATTTCGATGAAAAATGAAATACGTCGGGTCAGCCATCTTGGATCCAATTGGTATGCTTCAAGAAACATGTTCTGGTTCCGCTAGGCTGGTATGGCGCATTCCATTATAGATTCATCAGATCCAGTAAAAATAGACTAACTGTACAAATCCGCAAATAAAACGCACCCTTCGATGTGTTCTCATCCCCGTTATTCTCATTGACTTATACATGGTCATGTGGGGGTATGTTTAGAAACACCGACTCAATATCCCTTTTGTGACGTTACAATCGTATCAATATTGCGTTTGTGAACTATTACCCAAACATTGAGTTCTTCAGGTGCCATCCTAGCGCAATTAACGTGCTTCGGATAATCCTCGTGGCATTTGTCAAAGAAGCAACATATATAATTTTAAAATGAGGACCCTTTCTATAATATAAATTGATATATTGTTCCTATGGTTTATGATATGTAAAGTACAGTGGTTGATGTTTCGTTATTAGTTGGCGGAGTTGTAATTTTTAATCTTCCTCTATAAAAAAATCCAAGAATGGTGTAAAACGGGGAAGCAATTGTGACTGCAATAAAACTCCGACGATTTGAACTGATTTGGAAAAAGTAATCTCTTAATCTATGGAATCGCACACTAAAGTTTGCAAAGTGTTTTTTTTTATCAAGCCTAATAACCATTAAGATTGTGTTTACATGAAAATCCTATCAGTAAAGTTGTACATAAAAAGTTAAATGCGAATGAAGTACACCAAGGAAGGGCTGTCGGATATGTTGCCTATATATGATGCTTGTAGTATTTATAACCGTGATATCTTATAGGAAATACATGTAACTGTGTTACAGAGGAGGCGCAGCTAACACGATAAGACGAAATCAAGGCAACCATTTGTTTTCGATCGGACAATATCAATGTGATGGCACAGAGTTCGACCTCGGCAGCTGTCGTTGGAGTAATACAGCATGTTCACAGTGCGGAAATTTCGCAGCTGTTGAATGTGTGGATGATAAAACTTTACCAGGTAACTTATATCTGTCAGTATGTATTTGATAATTATATGTTTATTACATAATAATCAACTCCACAGGATACTTCTCTCATGTATATTGCTCAAATAACACTATTGTGGCGCAACTGACTTGTAAATTACAGATCATGTAGCTGTTTTCTCCTGTGTTTATATATATGTGATCGAATTGTGATTTAGAACAGTTAATCTGTAGTCATACTTCTATCAGTTGACGGAGGTTGGAGTAGATGGAGTGATTTCGGACCTTGTTCCGTGACGTGTGGACAAGGACACCAGATCAGAATACGGACGTGTGACAACCCGTCACCGGGCAATGGTGGAAAGGCATGCAAAGGTGGTGACCAAGATGGCAGAGCATGCACAAATGTTGAATGTCCGAGTAAGGTTTTATCATTCTTCAAAATATTTTTTTACTTATATTTTGCGATGTTGATTGCTTCGTTTTTTATAATTCTGTAACTCTCATGTCTAGAAGTGATCATTTAACATCATTTCTGCTAGACCTGGCTTTTGAGACAAATAACACATTCAATTTAATCTGGTATTTAGATTAGTTTCCATTAACGATATATGTTTCCTAATATTATTAGTCATCTGTCATCTTCATATGGGACAGAACTAGGACAGCAAGCGTATGAAATGCGCAGAAGCTGTATTTGACACCGTGGTTTATATCACATTTGGTTAATGTCTTGACAAACTACATTGTGGTGAAGGGTCATCAATATTATTTCCAATATGTGACTACAAACTAAAAAAATATTACGGAAATGACAATAGATCACAATTGAAGGTGCACACTGAAACTAACACTGTTTTTATTTTAGAACTATTTTCTATCTTTTCCCAAACTTATCAGTATTTTCTGCAAAATAGATACATGTAAATAAAAATATGAACAAATGCTGGGCGAGCATTTCCAGGGGTGGAAGAACATAATCTGAAATGATATTAGCATGCGATATCATATTTTAGCGCCATTCCATCACCAATAGAAACAATAGTCCCGCACAAACGTAATCGGGTATCACGTGGTACGTTAATTTGCCCCATTCCCATAACACTGATCATGGTATGTTTTCTGGAGCAGAAGTCGATCATCACTACGCAATGCAACAAAACAGTAAACTTAACCTTCACTGCTAACGCAAAATTACATAGATAATCTCGAGTTTGTTAGGTGTTTACATGTAGATGTTCTTACGTTTCATTTTTCATTGATAAAGCTGTACTATTTTATATACGTCTTTGGCCTTTTATTATAGTAAATACTCGTAATAAATACATCCAATCGTTCTTTACGTATAAATATGTAAAATGTTTAAAGGTGTATGCTTATTCCAGAATGAATTTACACATGATAAAAATGTAAATAAAGTGTAGTTTATTGCTACCATTATCTATTTTAGTTGATGGAGGTTGATAAAAATCAGAAATATTTTAACAAATTGTATATGTTACCATTATATTTAGAATATTGTTTAAATAGATGAAAAAAAAGATGACTGTAAAATGTAGATAAAGGTTATTGCTACCCATGATCTGTTGTAGTAAACGGAGGATGGAGTACATGGAGCGATTTTGGACCTTGTTCTGTGACTTGTGGACCAGGACACCGAACCAAAACACGGACGTGTAACAACCCTACACCTCAATACGAGGGTTTGGACTGTCATGGTGATGACTTGGATGAGAAAGCGTGTAACGAAAATGAATGCCCAAGTAAGAAATACTTTAACAAATTATATATGTTACCATTGTATTCAGAAAGATTTTAAAAATAGATTCAGTACGTTTGAAAAGCTGACTGATATCCTTGATATATTCTTTATTGATATACTTTTATCGAATAAGCCGCCTGATATCCAGTGATTTCGCCCGTGTAATATGTTCAAGTTTCAAGTTTCTTTATTCCACGGGTCTTACGGTCTATAGGCAAAACATACATACATACATGCGTATGATATTTGTAGATATGTGATAAAAATATCCTAAAGTTCATTTCATATGAGATTTCATGAAACTCGTCTCGTAGTTTTAGTTTTTGCTCGCCAAGGCTCGCAAAAATAAAATCTTCTTAGACTTTTCATCAAATCTCATTAAGGATTTATTGTCAATTTTGTTGCTTGCATTGACTGATGAAGAAAGTTAATCTCGCGCAAATGCAGTGAACAGTGAAACTGTTCATGTAACATTTGCACGAGATTGACTTTCTTCATCAGTCAGTGCAAGCAATTAAATTGATAATCAATCCTTATATTTACGTTAAATTATATGTATTCAGTATTACAGTATCACACAAATTTGCAACATGGTATCGGTTATCGTACATATATGCACAGCTTCAAAACAGCCGCCACTCAGTACCTCCCATCATCAAGGCAACGCAAAATATTTTTTTTTCTTTTTAATATTTTCTTTTGCCTCAATCACATATATAATATACACATCTAAGAGATACTTTTTATGAAAATATGCCTCTCACTATAATAATATATGTAACAATTGTAAAATGTCATTCAAAGATGAGTTTGATACTTTCCCATTTCTGCCGGATCTTATTTGCTGCACTTTGAGTTAGCATATAGGTCAAATATTGATCAATATTTCTATAATTTCTCATATATGTCTTACATGAGTCCCAATTCGGAACGTTACCGTACAGTCGCATCAAATATATATATTCTTTATAACACAACACAAACTATAGTTTCGAAAATATCTTAATTCTTATTGCGTTGTTACGATTAAAAACGGCGATTTTGAAATATTGTTTTATGCACAAGAATTAATGACTTAAATTTTATCATAAAAAATATTTTTAAGTCGTTTCAAATAAAAAGTTGCTGCGTAGTACTAGCACTGCAGTCAATGTGTGATCTGGTCTCTCGATTTAGCAGGGGTCCGGTTTCGAAGAAAATGACGTATCTACAAATACATGTAATCAAACCTTTAATTGTAGCCGACATTTAAATATTTATAAACTAAACCTGTTGTGAAATTCAATCCCCGTGTCTTTAGTATGCGATGCAGTCAAATAACCATGCTTTCGGGGCTCAATAAAACGTGTTAAAATGTGGGATGTAATCGAAGATCAATTGAAAACTTCTATGTTTTTTTTTTAAAAAATGTGATAACTTCACTGTCAACTGGAGTTCTGTGATTCAAATTCTGTATAAAGTAAGTAGAGAAACATCTGTTAGAAATGTTGGCGGTTTCAAACGACTCTACAATGCCGTGGGTTTGACGCTCACGGAATCGTTTCGTTAATAATGGACGTTAGGCCTAATGTCACTGGAATCAGCCTGTTTGCTATTTGAGCGTATTTTATCTATCGTTTCTAAGCTTACATGTATGTCACCGTTACAAATATATTGCACACATTATCGTAACAATTTGCGTTCGATTATGCCTACTTGCGATGTGTGGTGAATCTCACTGCGTTCGGTATGTTCATCATGTTTACGGGGCTTGAGCCTAAGTCAGCGTTCCATCAAAGTACGTCTAAAATATTATGTTACTGACAATTTCTAACATCACTCTATCAAGCATTTCTGCTTCTTAATGTACAACAATAGGCAACATCACACTTGCGGAAAGTTCATTCAAAACCGAGGCGGCGTAAAACTATGTCACAATGTAAACTTTAAAGGTCAGCGCATATCCAAGCATCGAAGTGATCGGAGTTAACAATTTCCATTCTTCGCTCCACGAAGTGAAAATGTGAATATTATGAAATGAACACTCATGTAAGATCCTATATACCTAATTCAGTTGACGGGGGTTGGAGTGAATGGATTGACTTCGGACCTTGTTCTGTGACATGTGGACAAGGATACCGAATCAGAACACGGACTTGTGACAACCCGTCACCTCAACACGGGGGTCGGGACTGTGATGGTGAAGGCAGGGATGTCCAACTTTGCAGTACTGAGGGATGCCCGAGTGAGATATTTTATTTTATCATGATAATGTCTTTCGTTCAGACTTGGTGGTAATGTCATCGTCTTTCACCATAAGTTTCAATAGTACTTTTTGTGTTTGTTTTACAACTCTTTATGCGAACAAATGTTTTACAATAACATCCCTTCATGTCGGTTTTATACGATATAGAATACAATATACTGCTGTGGGTAATCTATAATTGTTGGGTTTCTGTGTCAAAAAGTTAACGATATTACAAAGTTGTTTTCAAGTTACGATTGAACGTTTTAATTTAATAGCTAACAATTATAATCATATTGGATGATCAACAGCACACAATGACTATACAGTCAAAAATCGGGAAATCGGTAATCGGACTAAAGTGATCGTAGTCATGCGCTATTATACGTAACGCTTATCAACCTGGGCAATCACGCATGCTTCGTTGATATATACATTTAAAATAGCTGACCGATCCCTATAACGTATAAGAAAAATTAAGAGTTTTGACAAGTGGCGGTTAATAGAAGTTTGGGCCTGTCAAGTGAGCATGATTATCTCAACCCCTATGTAAGATTCTAACTGATCGACATGATGCTTGCTGAATTTTGACCAGCCAAAATTATATAAGTTTGATTATTTTTTTCTCATAAATACAGCAAATTTCGGTTTCTTACATCCATGTGGCATTGTGCAATCTTCACAGAATGTGTCAAATTTGATGACGTCATCAAGAACCATACACAGCGTTTACAAATCACATGCAAATAAACGTTTTTTTATCCAATTAGGTTTTCTAAATTTTAATTTGTTTATTTCAAAAAATAAAATGAAAAGTATATAATTCATTTTGTAAACAAATTTCACTGCATAATAAAAAAGTAAACATGGCAATGTCACTTTCCTAGTGTTGTTTACAGCTTGACTACCAAATGAATAATGTCCTAATCACGATTATTATCCTTACATTCCTCATTCAAGTTGTCTTCATATTCGTACAGAAACATGGAACGAAACGTGTTCGACAGATTCCCAATGCGCCGGTAACTTGGTTTGTAAAGACAATACAACATGTTATTGTAGACATGAGACGGACGTGTGGGACCCAACTAACTTAAGGTGCCAATCAAGTAAGTCAAAAGTCTGGGGTTATATCATTCGTTGAAAGTAATTCTAATCTTTGAATATTAATACAAATTGATAAAATATTACAATATCAGCCTAGTTTTATGGCAATATTATCATTGATAAAATTGATGACCCCTTTTTCTTTATAACTGTGATATGACTTATGATAAACGTCACTCTAACTCCAACTTTTCGTTTATGTCATTCGTCAAATAGGAGTAAACATGTCGTATCCGCTCAGCTTCAGAACAAACTCGTATGACCGTTTTAGGTTCTGACTTTCTTGCGATATTCTCACAAGAGGAAATGGATTTTGACACTGCGACCGAGTTCTGTACAACCAATCTGACGGGATTCCTGGCTACTCCGAATTACATCAATAACATGTTTATCACGTGCATGGATACCGACCACGTGATATGGCTTGCTGAGTCTATGGCAACAACAAATATAATCGACGAAGGTATTGTTTAAATCCATTTAACATCAAAACGTGAACATGACCAACTGGAACTCATAAGACAAATAAATTGATGTTTAATTTTGGCACGGTTTTATATTGTTTACAATAATTGAAATTTTGATAATAATATCTAATTTTATTATTAGTTATGATCATCGTTTGATTAACCATTGTCACTGTTTTTCCATTTTGTTCGCTTAGCGGATTCCCACAAAGTTTGCAAACAAACTTTATTTCATAACCCGATGGACTTAAAAAATATTGACATCAATGCTTATAATTAATTTTCCAGACTACTCGCTATTACCGGATTTGTTTTCCCTTAGGGGAATGAAAAAAAATGAATCGGCCAATCAGAAAGCAAGATTTAGTATGAAAACAAAAGAAAAGATAATAATTAGAATACGAATGAAATTAGACATGGTTGTAGGTTTCAGTTGATTATAGTAAAATTTATAATACCTCCGTCTTATAACCCATGATCAATATTGCTTGCATGCTTGATGTTAAGATTTTCTAAAACGTCCCTTTAATCTGATAATTAGATATTGTCGATTTACCGATAATAAATTCTAAAGTGGGTCTCACAGGCAGGAACCTCTACAAAGCCTTGGCGTATATCAATGGTATTACCTACATTGTTTTCTTAAAATCTTTCTTTCGTATTCGCTGTCCGCCAACAGACAGTGGCATGTGTGTGACTGGCCAAGTAGACCAAACATCACAACTGCTGGTAATGGAAGTCAGCTGTACAGAATCACGACGCTTCGTTTGTGTC
The DNA here is from genome assembly GCF_041381155.1 of Argopecten irradians. Lineage (NCBI taxonomy): Eukaryota > Metazoa > Mollusca > Bivalvia > Pectinida > Pectinidae > Argopecten > Argopecten irradians. The sequence goes on along the minus strand of NC_091137.1, from coordinate 14,022,597 downwards.
GTCAATCGTATGTAACTTATCAACCAATATGGTCACATTATGTCGGACAGTTTTCTGTGGTGTCTTGTAAAGATATCTTTTGTGAGTATTTCTCATTGAAAGATTTACAATCAACGGCTTAAACATGGATGCTACTATCATAACTTCATCAAAACATAAGAATGTCTGCCAACTTTTATAAATGTAAAAATAAGCGATTTGCAACACATTTCTCATTATGTATTATGGGATATTAAACAGGCTTTGGTCACTCTTAAAATTGTATTGATATGATCGAGTTAGGGGTAACATATTTTATCACAATGCTGTTAATCCCAAAGGTCATTGAGGCAAAATGATAACTTCTGGACATTTGTGAAACAGGTCGACTTTATATCTTTTTCAACTTTAATTTGTTGTTTTTGATAATATTTGTGAATAATTTCAGAAACAAACAAGTCTCCATTCTCTGACGATCCTGCCTGTTATGGGTTTAGCACAGCTGTATTAACTACTGTCAAGACCGTCATTCCATTAGGTAGGTCTAGTTTGAAAATAACCGGTGAATATAAACTATTTTTTTTTTTTTGCATTATCCGTCCAATATCATATGACTCCGTCGATGTAATATTGTCTGTGTATATATATGTCATTGGTGTAATATACCATGGAAAGCCTTTCATTGGCTGACTATTCGTTGTGGCCTAATGACTTATGTACATGATGACGTGACGTCAATATAGTAGTGACGTCGTGAAAAAATGGCAGTCTCTGCAGGATTTTGTAATGCATTTTGACGTTTAAAGTCTTAAAAAATGTAGGTTATGTGATAAAAGTATCTTAAATTTCTAACATTATACATGCGATTATTATGAAACTCCTCTTTGTATTCTCTCGGATATTTTGTAAACTATCATATGACATTAACACTCATTTAAGCTCCTAATTTTGCATAACAAGTCGAACCTCGCCAGGGTTTATACATGACAACGCAGCTAATGAAAACTCTTAGCGTCAAAAGCAGCGACACTTAAGGCAATTGAAAACTGAAACCTAATGAAGTGTCAATGATAGCGGCTAATTGGGATACTTACAAAAGTGGTATACGTATTGAAAAGGGAGCGACCATTATTAATAAAACATTCTATATTTCCTATTTTGGGTCTATTTTATTCATATGTTATATACCACATTGTAATTATCTCCTCTTCTGATTTCATAATAGGAATCAAACGTTACACAATGGAACAAACTAAACATTTATCGTATAATCCTACCTGTTACCCAGGTGTCACACAGAACACACTGTGACACAGGTACAATATTCACGGCAGTCAGGCAATGATCGTGTGTATTCAAATGAGTGGGTAGCCCTCCAGAGATCATGATATGTTTAATGACACGCTAAAGAGTATTGTACTTCTAGCAGGCAAATTACGATAGTATGGGTTTATTTTAAATTAAATATTCAAAACAAGAAAATATGAAATATTTTAAGAATAATGGACGCTCCCCTTCCAATACGTACTTATCCGTATGTGTATACATATACCGCTTATTGTAAGTATCCCTCATAAGAGCTTTATCTCGCATGAAGCACTGTCGGATGTTTATCACATCTTAGCAATGTTATTTTGTCGATCAATCTTCAGCAAAATTTGTAGATATTTCAGCCATTAATAAATCTGCGTTGCGTCTTTCATCACGTTTATTCGGATAGCAAATGTGAAGTCAAGCGTGACCAAACACACAGGCCTGCAGAGACTTGAAAGACTGAAAAGTACAGCGCCCAACTTCAAAGCCTCACATTCAACAGCGGTGCACCGTTATTCATTTTTTTATTACTTTAAAAGACCAAATCACATGTCTTACTTGTTGTTGCACAGAGCCTTCAGTTTTATCAAGATATATTGTACCGGGGTGGATATAACGTGATATTAAACCCTGGATTGTTAAGGATGGAGGGCGTGACGACAGAACCGTAATTTGCTGTTTTTATTTTCATTCGCATTGTCTTATTCATATTCCGTCCAAACTTTTTCACGTAGATTTTAAAAGAAATATTTTTTTAGATGTGATACACTTTGGTTTATTAGTACGAGCATATATAGAAAATGCACGGTTACAAGGTTCATTTTGGTTCGCAACTTACGAAAGCCGAGATGACGGGGCTTTACCAAGTCATCTCGGCTTGCCGTATCGAGTAGACAAATAAACCTTGTTTTGTAAGATACTAACCGTGGATTCTGTTTATCCTTCAACAATTTTTCAAAGACATTGAAACGAAAGAAAGCAAATTGTCGGTTATTTAATCGGTTTAAATAATCGCTTCTTTGCTGCAAAAGAATAGATTCATTCAGTAAAACGAATGATAACATACTTCTTTTTACTACAGAGGGGAAATATATCAGAGTCCTCACAAACAGTACCAATAATTCTGTACACTGTTTAATATCACTGAAACAAAATGTGACGTTTCATTCATCGGAAGGGTCAATTTCGGGGTCAAGTTAGATAAAGTTCCGTCAGATGACGAACAAATTCACGGAATCGTATTAAAGGATAAAGTTTATCCGGCAGTAGTTATCGGTCGGTATGTGGAACAGCTGCAGGATATATGAGGATGTCGATATTCATTATATAGAAAAACTGTAATCATATAGTCAATTTCATTCTGACATGCATTTATAGCACGATACTATTTGTATTGTTTTCGTGTTTATTATATCATACGTCACATAATATTAATTTATTTTTTACACCAGGTATAATAATTGCAATAGTAGCTGCCTGTGTGGTGTTGTTAGTGGCAGCAATTGTCTTCGTCTTAATAAAAAGGTAAATAACACTCAATATCAACCGACAAAGGAAGACACTTATGGAGCGAATTGAATCAAAGTGTATTATATTCAGATGGGTCATAAAAGTGCTTTCCCGTTCCGATTTCATGTACATAAAACTAGTAAATATATTTTGGGATTCTACATTAATGTTATGTTTAATGTTTAATGTATCTTAAATACTTAAAGGCACATAACTTAACCGAAATGGTTTTTGATTTTTATAGTGTCAGTGAAAATTTTGTCCCAAGAGTTATTAATATACCGTTAATACCACACTTATTATCACCCTTAGCCAATTTTAGACAAATTTAGTATATAAATTTAAGATAGAACCTGTACACTGTAGCAAGCCAATCGTATAGTCTTACGTAGATTCTAACCTTTAAAACCTTTCCTGGTATATGAGGATCTGTATTTTACATTCAGAACACCACTAAAAGAATTTATTCTACTGTTTTTGTAGTACAGTCCTGGTAGAATAGTTTGCGCTGGCTGTCTGAATTGTGATTGATTATACATTGTATCGCACCAAGAATATATGTTTTTTCTGATCGAAGCATGAAAAAAATTTGATAAACAAGTCAAGAAAAAAACTATCTGGATTATTTCAAAATAATGTACATTGTACTTGTTCTTTTCTTATTTATTGTGTTCATTTTTAATTCTAGGAGACGATTGACCAAGAGCGGATCGCACAGTGAAGAACGATCTGATCCTTTACCGGTAAGCTATAATATCGACGCTGCAAAGGTCGCTGTCAAGGTGGAACCAGACATGGACATCGACCATTATTCGGAATGCACCACAGGAGGTCCATCTGAGGATACTAACCACTACTCGGAAGGTACTGCTGGTCCCTCAACAGACACAGATAACTATGGTTACGGACTACTAGGTAAAACTGGTTCAAGGTCCGTAAGGATGGGTGAAGAGGACATGTATTCTCACACAAAACCAGGACAGCCTCTCGACGATGGGTACGACGTGTTCGTGAAGAGGAAAGACACTGTTGATGAGTCGGGTATCTATGACCACGCTGGAAATTGTATGATCGAAGGGGAATATGATAGTTTTCAGGACCAGAAACATTCGGTCGTAGAAAATGACTATTCACAATATTCTGAGCACCGATAAATTATCCTTGTATATAGTTCTCATGTCCACGTCCCAAGCAGTGGGTTGCAATCCGTCCACCCTTTTTTGATCTCGTGATGTCTGCAGGATTTTTAGGCGATGTACATAGTTTGAAAATTGTCACTTAATATGCCCGTTGTATCATGTATTTAAATGAGCATGACACTTCACGTTGCGTGTGTGATATGTCCAATTTACAACAGGAGTTATTAAGGACATATCATGATCAGTTATCCATGATGGAAGTGAGCTAGAGTAGATCATTAAAAAAGACACGCCTCGCTAATCGTATCATTTAACAAATATTAGTTAAAAGATGTATGGAAATACAATAATATTTGTTATTATTTTCAACATGCTTGTTTTAGTGGATGGATTCACATGCGATGCCTACTCAAACTTCTTGTCGCCAAGTTGACTGTTCCACAACGGCAAAGATCAGTTATGTAAATATTATATAAGAAATGAAGTAGTGTTGGTCATACTACAGTAACTGCATGCTTTCAAATCACATGGACATTTACAAAAAAAAGCCATTTCTTAATTGCCATTATATTTTTACGCTCTTTAGTTAAATTTTATTTAGTGGTCTCTTAAACGCGGCCACAACATCTTCATTTTTCACTTATTTATTCATCTATTTTTATACAGGTAGGGCCGAGTAAAAGTCAGGCTTACTATCTAAATAGTTGGTACAGACAATATATAGAGTGGTATTAATAATCTGTAATTACAATTTAATGTAATGAAAATGCTTCAATAATCAATTACCTTTCTTTCGTGACAAATCAACAAATATGGTGAAACGTTTGAAAGTTATATTGCTTTCAGAAAGTGTTACAACGTATTTAGTTGACGTGAAAGCTAGTATTGTTGGATTAACGGAATTATGATAAAGTGTCTGATATACACACCTTGCTGTACCTCTGTAGTATACACTACGATGCAGTTCTCATATACATGTCCATTCTTAGATCAGAGTTCATATTTTTATATTAACTTATGACATGTACCATCGAACGTCCATATTCATCGACATGTTACACAAAGAGACCGAATATTCTGCTAAAGTTTTTTTTTAATTTTCAATGTACTTTTAATCAAATGGACAGATACTTTTGTTCTCTGTTTTTTTTAATCAAATGGAGATGGAATTACTTTAAATCATTGCAATTTGATAGAGTTCATGACTTGATACACATTCCTTTAATAATTTCCCAATCATTTAAATCATTAATAATGTTATGCTAATTCAAATATAGCTGCAATATTGTTGCTCAAAGGCTTTTAGACAGCAAATGGTGTTGTCTTTAGATATAGTAGGCCGGGTACATATATTCGATCTAATTTCATTCACGCACAAGAACATACGTTAATTTTTGTTGGTAGCATAAAATAGTTGAATTGATTCGTCAAGACAAACTTGTTCTTGTTAGTTAGTATACTGTATATACAGATACATACAAAAGCCATCATTAAACTAAAACATGTACATGTATATATATACCTCATACGTTATATTCGTGTCGCGAACCTCTTGGTAATTTAATAACCATAGTCATTAGAGAATCAAAACAGTGTTTGAAATTTTATTATATTATCTTATTTTTGACATTTTAAATAATTCAGCGGTTATGATCGGGATTCCATGTCCGCTTAGTTTTCTAATCAAACAGCTGCAGTGTGTTAAAGATAACTGCTATCATATCTCAATAATTCAACATTTTCTACCTACAAGTTAGGCATAGTGTTGAAATGCCGACAAGTTAACCACTTACAGGTAGCCTATATTACAAAAATACGAACATGTACTTGTATGCAACATATGTTATGTCCACAGGAAACATTACTTTTTCACAAACCTCTCACTTACAAGATAAACATAACGAGTTCTGTAACGTCCAATGCTAACGTTGTTTGGTTACGTCAACGGAGATTGCGTGGTCGGAAACTACATGTAGCTCCGCCCAATTTTTACGTCGACCAGCTGACAAATGATGACGTGATCAGAAATAAGCTCGGCCCACCTCAAAGCTGATTGGTTTGATTGAAATATCCGAGTGCGGGTATGTGATAGCTACATGTACTAGGGGTGTGTTAGTTCGAAAGACTTACGCACAGCTGATTGAGGATATTGGAAAAAGTAAAATGATTTTTATATAGCGTAAATAAATCAGAGGCATATCAATTATCACTTTTTTCATTGATGAGCATATGTACGTTCATAGAAACTTGAAATGTGTTTGGCCAACATGTATTGCTTCCATGGCGTTGGGTTACTCTTACAATGACAAAACGTGTTTTGAATGATCTGCGTCTAACTGTTACGATAAACAGATTATTTTGTCACGTTTAAGTTTATGTAATTCTCAGTGCACCGTTGCATGACATCGACCATATCATCATGATTATCAAGTTTAGTTATGTTTTCATTAAAAAAAGGCTGCTATACACATCACCGCTTCTGATGGTTTTGAATTTTTTCAAATACTTGCAGTTTTGATTAAAAGATATCTATGTTAAAATACATAACAATTATATAACCGGTACTGTTAACATCTATCAATATCTACACTTTTGTTTGCAGCTTTAGGTATACCTGTCAGGCAAAACACCTACTTTTCTTTCAGTGTTCGTCTTTGACTGAATGTGCATACTTACGGAAAGCTGACATTGCTACGTGCGGAGTGTTCCGAATGTGAAGTAATAAGAGATAAGACACAGCCTTTTTTGACAAAAGGGTTTTACCCCTCGTTTTTAGTCTGAGGAAGTCTTTAAAATCACCCGAATGGGCCATTTCTGACTCCTAAGGGACAGAGGGGCTATGGGAAAAGGGGATCAAATGACTTAAATGTCAGAAGTCTTCTTCTGAATTAACAGATGCGGTTGAAAGGTCTTAAGTCTCCCTCCAAAACAGTAAATTGCATGGCCATTGGGTTTCACAGGTCTCCTGGAGAGAGGTCAAATACTGTAGTTTATATATTGAAACACGTTAACAAGCATTATTGCCCAATTTTCATACGATATGAGTAAAAAACTGATATCAGCATTAGTCCTCTCAGAGCCGTAGGAGCCAGAGGGGGCCAAAAGAGGTCAAAATGAATGAAAATTAAAAAAAAACCTTCTAAATTCACAGATGTGATTGTAGTCAAATACCCTTCATAGATTAAAAAGTCAATTTGATAAAATCCTTGACTGACTTCAAGTGCTGAATGGGTGCAATGTGCCAGTGTATGGTTTCGTTTTATTCTTTATCAAAACTCGGGTGACCATTACGGCCCATGGGCCTCTTGTATAGATATAAAAGCTTGGCATGTTACTTAATTTCTGTTGATGTAACTTTAGACAGCAAAATATCCTGACATAAATTAATGTAAGCCAGCGTTGCCAATGTGTGTGCATACAAATCTGAAAGCAAACACATACAACAGGAAAACACGCTTCCAACATGTGTACTTGAAAAATGTTAACAAATCAGAATATACCAGTTAAACAATTACACTTCTATAATCCATAAAGGATTATGTATGGTTGTACCCTTTTGCCCTCCAAATCCAGTAGTAAGATTCAATTACAATAAAAATTTCTAATTTTGTTGTTTAGGTTGTCATGGTAAACATCAAAAATATGTATAGATCAAACGGATTTGTAAAGGAGTATTATGGTTTAGGCCCTTTTTGGCCCCTGTTATTTACTTTTTAAATTGGTAGATTTGACATACACGTATTTAGTGCATCGCTAATTTGTAATTATTGCTTCGTGTTTCCATATATAAACTATAGTATTTGACCCCTCTCCAGGAGAACTGTTAAACCCAATGGCCATGCTTCGGTTGACATGATAATCACTCGAAATATGCACAAATTATGAAAATGTTGTTTGACGATTTTGACCATTTTTGCAAAGTTTTTATTTTAGAAACATTAGAGCGCGTCCTCGAAGAAACTTTATATTTCTCCAAAAAAGATGTATTGAAAGTGTATATATATTCTCAGCAAATATTAAGCTTGTTCAAGGATGTGGTATCTAGTTTCATAGACAAAAATATAGCAAAAATGACCAAAATTGTCAATTTTTTCACATTTTCATAAAGATGCATATTTCAGATCGTTACCATGGCAATATTTGAATCGAGGATGTACTTAATATTTGAAAAAAACCAGGTTAATCACTAAATAACAGTTTTGAAAATTTGATAGATTTTGGGGCCAAACAGAACCCAAACCATTCATAGTCCGTTGGTCATTTTTGACAGTTTTTGCCACCATAAAACAGAAACATTTACTTCAGGTAATGAGCCAACCTTTTAGAAAATATTTTTGGTGCACTCAAACTGAAAGTGGGTGAATCACCATTGTTAATAATTGATATGGCCCAAAATAACACCTAAAATTTCGACATTTTCTGTCTTTAAAATGTAGGCAAAATTTTATTTGTTACATTTTGCCTACATATTTGTGATCATAATATGTAATTATTTATACTCTTTAGAAAATACTACAGTTTGATGACTTAAATCATTATTTTGATACCTTTTTGGATCAAAAAGGGAACACTGTCATACACCTCTACTGGGCAACTTTAATTTGGCCATAGCACAGGCCCCTGGGACCTTTTGAATTTTTTAAACGTATTTCAAGGGTTTGCATTAATGTTGCTACATGTAACATTTAGTTTTAATAAAATTATTTCGTGGGCAAATTTCCATTGTTCGTGAAAGAGGTCCTTTGCTGATAATATATATATCTTGAAGAGAGATATTAAGTTTGTTCAATAATAAAATAATTTCTAGATGTAATTAACAAATGATCAATTTTGAGAAATGTTTTACAACATCCATAATCTATGCATGTTAAAGATGTTACCATTTAAACTGCAACTTATAATAAATGTACTTGATATTTAAAATTTAGGAATATGATTACCAAATAAAAGTTGAAGGGCCAAAAGAGGACAGAAACCACACATATTACTTTTTGATCTGTCCTTCTCCCGTTCTCTGAATTGTTTCCTTTTTCCTTTGATAGTCAGATCGCCTATTTCTGACTCTTGCTGATGGTTATAACAATAGCAAACAGGAAATACATGTGCCAAACCGGATTACGGAATTAAATTCCTATTAGTCTCTGGATGTGACCGACAAAGTGAATCCGAATATACTTATATGAGATCCTCATTGTGTATCAAACTAAAACGGATATTGATTGTTGACTTCAGCGTATAAAACTTATCTAGTTCACATCAGAACAATGTATTATCCTTATCTCCTCTTCACACAGGGTGTCGTGAATATATAGATATATTTTACAAAGCCTTACGCATATGTTCATATAGTATTTCACATGCATATAAAAAACCAAATCATATATGCATATAATAATTACTTAGTTAACTTATAAATATGCATTCTTTATAATGAGATTTCTGATGTTATTTGTTATTGAAAGACATTGTGACATGCATATGTAAGATTGAATTCATTTACTTTTTTCCGTTAAAATATACATTTGTTCCATTTTGTTTAGTTTTTCATTTAATTTTTAACAAAACAATGTTGCGCAATTTTTCGAAAAGTCATGTCCATGACCAAACAAAACTTCACTATAAACGTATGGTGGATAAAGTTTAGGTTGGTGTGGGTATTTGTATAGCGCGTTTTATCAGTCAGGGTCATTTTGAGGCATAGCAGGATTTGGAAGTGGAGGAAAATCGGAGTAACTGGAAAAAATCCAATTAACTATGGGAAGCACCCTGGCGTGAACATAAGGAACAACGGTCAAATATAGGTAAAACGACAGGTCGTTGTTGAATTAAATTTATTCCACACAAGAGAGTGATACTTTAAGTTAAAAATGCACGAGATTTAGTTTAAGATTTAAAACAAAACGAGTGTGAATTGAATTCCATACCCATCAACCACGAGTCGTGTGGGCTGTCTCTACTACAATTTTATCCGCTTATATCCAATATATCTATATATAATCAAGATAAGCAGGTATTAACTGACATAATGTATTATACAACATAAATATTTATATATATATAAGGTGTAGTGTACTTACATTGCACAATGCCACATATATGATAAATGCAATTAAAGGGCAGAGACATGAATCTTCATTATAATCAAGATTATCCTCTGGAGGACGTCGTGGATTAAGCACCGAAACGTCTGAGGAAGGGGGACCATCCACCCGATGATGGCACTGGCCAGCATTTGAATATTACGATGTATTCAAGGTATTAACACTTTGGATTTCCAGTGACTACTAGGAAAGGCTAGTTGACGACTGAGAATAGGGCAGTGACAACCTGGTTAGACGGGAGACAGTGACCACAGCTTTCATGCATCGGGCGGGGAAGAGGCGAACAGCGGAGAGGCAGACTCGCAAAGAGATCAGGCATTAGATCAGAGGGCACAGGAGGGGACAAGACGCACACGGGAGTGAAGCGGCATGGCAGCAGTTCGAGTAAGACGTGGACAACATTCTGGAGGCAACACTTGCGGGAGTGTGACAAGAAGGTCAGAGACTTGTCCACATTTATTTATAACATCGGCCTAGAGAAGTTTGGAGAGGAGGAGATTAAGGGTGGTCAGACAGAAGAACACCAGAAGAACAGACGAGAAGTTGAGTTAGGAAACATCAGGAGGGAACTGCGACAGTTGACGAAGCTGTAGAGACGAGCAGCGGAGGAGGAGAAGCAGTCGCTCAGCGAACTGAGGGACGGGTTGAGAGAGAAATTGAAGACATTGAGGAAGGCAGAAAACAACAGACGGAACCTGAAGGAGAGGAGCAGTAAGAGGGCGAGATTTGTAGCTGACCCATTCCAGTTCACCTCTAGGTTATTTGGAAGCAAGGGTTCTTGAAGACTGGACTGCCCGAGGGAAGAAGCAGAGGAGCATCTGAGGAAAATGCATAGCTATCCGAGGAGGGAGGAAGACTTGGGATAACACAGGAAGCTCCTAGATCCAGACGATCCAACAGTACCGTTTGACAAAGGTGAACCAAAGCTTCAGGAAGTACAAGACATCATCAAAAAGGCCAGAGCGGAGTCGGTACCAGGACCCAGCGGTGTTCCTTTCAAGGTGTACAAGAACTGCCCTAAGCTAGGCTGTGGAAACTATTGCGGGTAGTTTGGAGGAGAGGAAGACTGGCAGACAGCTGGAGTACTGCTCAGTGGTGCTTCATACCGAGGGAAGAGAACTCGGAGAACATCAGCCAATTCAGGACGATATCACTTCTGAATGTGGAAGGGAAGGTGATTCTCGCCGTACTCGCTAGACGGATGACGAGGTATATGCAGGATAACAGATACATGGACATCTCGGTGCAGAAAGGAGGCATTCCCGGAGTGTCCGGATGTGTGGAGTACACCAGCGTACTCACCCGAATCATCAGGGAGGCACGGGAGAACAAAGGCGACCTGGCAGTACTTTGGTTGGACCTAGCGAACGCCTACGGATCTATACCACACAAGCTAGTGGAGCTGACGCTGGAGAAGTACCACATACCTGAGAAGTTCAGAGTCATGCTGAAGGAGTACTTTGACAACTTCATAATGCGCTTCACCATCGGCAACTACACGACTGCGTAGCAGAGACTGGAAGTTGGGATTGTCACCGGGTGCACAGTATCAGTGATACTCTTCGTAGCTGCTATGAACCTGCTGATTAAATCCATGGAGAAGATGAGCAGAGAGCCATAGGCAGTAGGCATCAGACAGCCACCCGCAAGGGCCTTTATGGACGACATGACGGTGACAACAAAGGCAGTCGTTGAAGGACGTTGGACCCTTGGGGACCTGGAGGACATGGTCACATGGGCACGGATGAAATTCAAACGGGCAAAGTCTCGGAGTCTCGTCCTGAAGGCAGGCAGAGTGAAGGAAGAAAGTTTCAAGGTTGGTGGCAGCGACATACCGACGGTATCCGAGAAGCCAGTGAAGAGCCTTGGAAAGTGGTTCGACAACAGCCTGAACGACAGAAACAGTGTGGTGGAGATGCGTAGGCAAGCTGACGAGTGGATGAAGACTGTCCACGGAAGTGTGCTCCCAGGGAAATTTAAAGCCTGGATTTACCAGCACGGCGTACTTCCCAGACTATAGTGGCCTTTGTTGGTCTACGAAGTACCACTCTCTTCAGTAGAAGTGCTGTAGAGGATGATCAGCGGACACCTTCGGCGTTAGCTTGGCGTACCACGGAGCTTCAGCACCGTCGGCTTGTACAGCTCAGGGACAAAACTCCAGCTTCCACTAAAGCCGGTGACGGAAGAGTTCAATGTGACGAAGGTACGACAGGTCATCATCTTGAGAGAGAGCGTAGACGCCAAGGTCAGAGATGCGAGGGTCGAGACACGCACAGGACAAAAGTGGAACGCAAAGAAGACTGTGAAAGGCAGAAGCGCGTTTGTAGCATGGAGACATCGTGGGGACAGTTGCAGCGGGGCGACTAGGACTAGGCACGATATCTAGACCTAGATGGCGCAGTGCAAGTCCAGGGGAGCGACGGGACATGACTCAAGCAGATGTCAGACAGATGGAGGAAGAGACCAGACAGTTGCGAGCTGTCAGCGTGGGACACCAGGGGGTTGGCTGCATTACCAAGCCAAACGAACCTGTTTACATGGGGCCTCAAGGAAAGTGCAGCATGCACACTCTGTGGACGACCAGCAAACCTGGCACATGTGTTGTCATCATGTACAGTTGCCCTCGCAGACGGTAGGTACACATGGCGCCACGACCAGGTCCTCAAGGAGATAGCAGCAAGCCTTTACAGTGCAAGAAAGAAGAGGGCATTGACGAAGGGACCGAATTTCATCAACTTTGTGAAGGCATGAGCGAATGGAAAGAGCAGCGTGGAGGGAGGTGGGATACTAGCAATGGCAGCAGACTGGCAGATGAGGACTGACATCCACCAACGCATGGGATTTCCAGAGGAAGTTGTGTCAACACCTCTTCGCCCAGACATTGTGTTGTGGTCCCGGAACTCCAAGCAGGTCCTGATGGCGCCTGATTACTAGATGAGCCTCACAAAGCTCATGAAGTATGTTTAGCTGATATAACAAGCAAACTCTACACGCTTGGTCACTTTATAGCTTGAATGTAAACGAGTATTAAAATGGTCAAAATAAATGTGTAACAAACAAGCTGTACAAGCTTGGTCACTTTATAGCAAAGATGTAAACGGTCAATGATCAGATGAAATGTGTAACAACCAAACTGTACACTGTTACGATCCGTGGCCTTAATACGGAAAAAGGATTCTAGCCTAAGATTTTGCCTAGACTATAGGAAATTGAATGACGCAACTATCAAAGATAGTCATCCAATTCCTAGGATTGATAGTACTCTTGACTCACTATCAGGTCGCAACTGGTTTTCAACCATTGACCTCAAAAGTGGCTACTGGCAAGTGAAGGTAGCATCTGAAGATAGACCCAAAACAGCATTTTCCATACCACGGGGAGGTTTTTGGCAAGTTGTATCAATGCCATTTGGTCTTTGTAATACCCCGGCTACCTTTGAAAGGCTAATGGAAAAAGTACTTATTCACCTTTCCCATGATATTTGCATGGTGTATTTGGATGATATAATAGTACTAGCCAAGACATTTGATGAACACATCAATAACCTTGACAAAGTGTTTGGAAGGCTTCAGGAAGCTAATCTTAAGATGCATGCTAAGAAATGTTCCCTATGTAAGAAACAGGTTTCATTTCGGGGCCACATTGTAAGTGAAGAGAGTATCTCTACCGATCCAGAAAAGATAGAGTTCTTCAAAAATTGGCCTATTCTTAATTCTGTTAAAGAGGTGGGAAAATTCTTAGGGCTACGTTCCTACTATAGGGAGTTTGTCCAAGGATTTGCTACCATAGCTAAACCACTACATAAGTTGACGGAGCAGTACCAAAGGTTTACCTGGTCGTTGGATTGTCAAAGTGCCTTTGACACAATGAAACGGGCATTGACAAGCTCGCCGATACTGGCATATCCAAGGTCTGAAGGTGAATTTCTACTGGATACAGATGCTTCTGACTCAGGTTAAGGTGCAGTCCTCTCTCAGCTACAAAATGGGAAAGAGAAGGTCATATGTTACTATAGTAAAATGTTCAGTAGATCTGAGTGAAAATATTGTGTGAAACGTAGAGAATTACTAGCCATAGTACACTCTATTAAACAATTTCACCACTATCTTTATGGGCAATATTTCTTGATCAGAAGTGATCATGGCGCCCTGTTGATCAATTTTAAAAACTCTGAAGGACAAATGGCTAGATGGTTTGAATTAGTATCTGCTTATCAATTTAAAATTGAATATAGAGCAGATAAAGCTCATGGCAAAGCTAATGCCTTATCTAGGAGACCTTGTTTAGAGAGAAAACTGTAGCCATTGTATTATCAGAACAAGGTATGATAATAAAACCTGTTCTAATGAGGCTACAGATACTATTTGTAGAGTTACAACAAGATCTCATAAAAAACCATGACAATGACTCTAGGGGAGACAACTGTCCAATGTCAAGCTCCAGGGGTTCTGATCCAAACCAAGATATATATATCCAAGGCAGCAGCTAAGGGTTCCACACCGGGACATCCGGATGTATCTGAAACAGGAGAAAAGACTATTAATCTCTTACAAATAAAAGATAGTCAGAAAAATGATCCAGTCCTTTAAATTGTATTGAACAGGGTTAAACGTGGGGAAAGATCATAATAGTTTTGTATAGTATAGTATCTGGTAATGTTCCATATTACAATAATATATTCAATAATCTAGATAACTATTTCAGTGTAAAATGTTTGTATTGCCTTTGTAAATCTCCATGTATCCAGTACCTGTACTTTGAGAATTTGTGATTATAATAAATAATAAGTGGATTTTTATTCCTGACTTTGTTCTTTTATGGTATAGTGCTGGGCTGGAACCGAATCCCTTATATATTACGTTTACTTGGCGATTGCTGAAATACGCAACCTGAGGTCAAAAAGTTACAACATCCCTTGTCGTTTTATAACTAGAATGGAAACGAGTATTAAAATGGTCAAATGAAATGTGTAGCAAGCAAACTATACACCCTTGATCACTTTATAACTAGAATCGAAACGAATATCAAAATGGTTAAATGAAATGTGTAAAAAACAATCGCGCTTTGTCACTTTATAACTAGAATAAAAATGAGTCTAAAATGATCAGATGAAACAGAATATGTGTACCTACCTAATTTAAAAAAGAAAATAAAAAAAAATATATAAAAAAAAAATATATATATATATATTATATATATAAAAAACCCAAAAAACACACGTAAAGCACGCTTTAAAATAATATTATACCATATACATGTATGGTTTGGTTTAGTCGATGAGTGTTTTATAATTATTTAACGATATATGAATTAGATGATGGCAGAAGGCTGCCCTGCAGGTAGGGCGTTAGAATTGTACCTGCTGCCCCTATTGCATGATCGTAAAAAGCGACTAAATTTAGGATCTTCTCTTTTCTCTTCTTCCTAACTGACTTTATCTTTCCTAATGCCTCCCTTGGCACCGCCTCACTTTTGGCCTTGAGTTGAGCGTTCGCTCCTGTGAGGAAGGCTCTGGGTTCTGTCCCCTGGCCGAGACACACCGAAGTCTATAAAAGTGGTAGTTTCTGCTCCTGCTTAGCGCTCAGCATACAGGGAGTGGGACGACTGGTTCGCCCGTTGTCAGTATAATGTGACCGGGTGGGGTGTGTTGCTTGGTGTCTTCGACGGCATGCTTCAGTGATATAGCACTATAAAAAGGGCAACAGTTCCACTATACAAGAAGACACAACATGAATATACCGCAGTCTCCCAAAACATGCACCTCGCACAACATGCACGCAACACACCACATACATGAGAGGCCGTCCTTACATGACCATAGCTGTTAATAGGACGTTAATTAATCAAACATACAAACATACAAACATACGTAGTATCTAGAAAAAAAAGAAAAAACACACCGACCTTCGGCCAATGGCTGGCTTTGAACTCACTACATATACATATAGGTGGAAGCTAACTGACAATGTATCGGGATACCATAACAACTGGCATTGGAGTCGTCACTTTGTTTGTTTGATTAATTAACGTCCTATTAACAGCTATGGTCATGTAAGGACGGCCTCCCATGTATGTGGTGTGCAGGAGAAACTACCACTTTTATAGACTTTGGTGTGTCTCGGACAGGGGACAGAACCCAGAGCCTTTCCCACAGGGGCGAACGCTCAACTCATGGCCAAAAGTGAGGCGATGCCAAGGGAGGCATTAGGAAAGATACAGTCAGTTAGGAAGAAGAGAAAAGATAAGATCCTAAATTTAGTCGCCTTTTACGATCATGCAATAGGGGCAGCAGGTACAACTCTAACGCCCCCTACCTGCAGGGCCATGGAGTCGTCACAAATGTCTTTTAGGACTCTGCATTTATACTACTGACCAACCGATGTACGTGGAGCATTGAAGACATATATTTATAATTTTGGATCAGCATTAACCAATCAATGTAAGTTTCAATAATATCATTATTTTTTATTCACTGCCAAAATAACAATTATTTTGAGAATTAAAATACTTACAACGAATAGCTTGTTACAAGTAATTTGACAATTTTCATAATTTTTACAAGTACAAATAGCTGAAAATGAGATTATGTATTATTATAATTACACTTACAGTGCGATGAAATGAGTACGTACAGTCCGACCATGACGCCGATTTTCTGGTCTACAATTTTATTTTATATATTTTTACAGTGTTATTAGTTCCTGTAAAGTGATTTTTGGAGATATGTTTCCATCTAAACATACAGAAGGCATAAATGCAATCTTTGCACAGTATACAAATTTAGTGCTGTAACTAATGTTTATAGGGCATAGAAGTTTGTCTGTCCATTCCAGTGATTGTCATGCTTAATTCATCAAACCTCATAGTTGTCGATATATTGTCGAAGGAAAAACAGCATGTCAAAATGATAGCCCAGTTATGGCACACATAACTTTAATATTTGACCATAACAAGTATCATTATCTCATACATGAATTGGCGTCACTTCCAGCTAAAGTAAGTAAGAGTGGATACATCCCCGGTTGTTTAGATTCCAAGAAATAAACCTAACAGCATCAGTATGTGTGACCAATTATATACATCCCTAGACAAAAAAAATGAAAGTAGAAATGAATTCAAGGTGTGATGTGTCTAGAAAGAAAACATAAACAATAAAAAAATATACAATAATCGTACAGTTGTCAGAGTGGAAAGTTGATGTTTTTTTATTCGTGTAAGGTCTATATTGACAACTGGTAAAGTTGGTATGTTCGTTACTATCAACTTAATCAATACTGTACAGTTCTCTTCATATGTCAGATGGTTTTGCCTCCAATCACTTTATCAGGACCCACATATCACAGAATAACATATAAATCCGTGAAGTCTGTAATATAATTGAACAAAACACGATACTTTGAGGAAAACAACTACAATAACTGTCCACAATTTCAAAATAATTAAAAGGCCGAATTTGTTCAAACTATCCATTTTATAACCTTTATCGATAAAATGAGCGAAATCAATGTACAAGTCTGATCATTTTTTGTGATATGATATTCTGCATTGAACAACTATACACTCAGATAAACAGACCTCAATACAAATAAGGATTTACATACTAGTGTTTCATTATATCGGTGTCATAACTCTAAAAATAAAATATGTTTGATACATCCTTGTACTGAATAAACTAGAGTGAAAACCGGACATGTATCCTACACATCAGTTAACTATCGAAATGTTTCCTGCTAGGTCTGCGTGATCAGTGTGAGCTAGGCCATCCTAGTCTCGTGTGACCACGACTCTCCTGACGATGTATTTTGTGTTGTTGATTCATCTTTTACAAGTCTTACATGTGTACAGCCAAGGTATGTATACATTTGTATAAATATATAAACGATGTTCTTTTGGTGTTTTGGCTAAGGCGTAGATCGCCTCGAAATGCCGACAATATATTTTCCACACTATTA
The DNA here is from genome assembly GCF_041381155.1 of Argopecten irradians. Classification (NCBI taxonomy): domain Eukaryota; kingdom Metazoa; phylum Mollusca; class Bivalvia; order Pectinida; family Pectinidae; genus Argopecten; species Argopecten irradians. The sequence continues at coordinate 14,004,603 of NC_091137.1, read as the reverse complement.
GAACTACGTCTTTGCCCAATATATGAAAAAACACCCTCTGAATTATTATTTGATAAAAATTCTACAGAGTATAAATATAAGCAGCGAACTATATTGTCTTTATAACAAAAATATCAATATACAAAACTTTGGGTCAGGAGTTCCCACTGCCCACTATAAAATGTATTTATTTATCAAACCAATGTTAATATATGGGAATTACATATGGGAATATGAATGTATTTGAAATACCGATTGTTGTTCTCAATTCGAGCATATGACAGTATCGTATTAGAGGTCAGCTTACCACGGTAAGAATTGTTAGACAGAGGTCAGTTGTATGAAATATTTTGCACAACGACAGTTAACTTAAATTGCGAATTCCTTTTCAAAACAAGTTTGCGAAGGTTATCTTTCGCGTACTTAAACTTGAATAAAATTTCATACAAAAATAAATAATGTTGATAGCAATCAGGTGTGTTACAACTTACCTATGCAAAAACGAAACGCATTTGGAAATATAATAAACTATTGAAAATTGAAATTATTACCATTGTACAATCTCTTTGGACATCCTTTTGGCATTTGTTGAAAACAAACTAAGAAATTGAGCTGTGCAGAGACCCAACAATAATGGTTTTTGGTATTGTAGACAATTTTTTTTGCTTTAAGTTGAATTTTTAGATATTATTGTTGAAATATTATATAAACTATTGCAAATTAATAAATCCTTCTGTTGGAGAATTGAAAGTTTATACTTAAAAAAAGTTTTGATTTAATCTCATGTTCTCATTTAGAGATTAGCGTTAAAAAAGATAATAATTAAATTTACATAGTTTAAGTATGTATTTATAATTTACAACTTCCTGAATTTTTAGAACATGGATGATGTTTGTTTCTAACTGTGTTTTGTAATATGGAAAATGAACGTAGCAAAAAAAAAGCTGAATAAAAAACCTATTACCAGTGTGATGATTCTTGTCTATAAGATTTAACTTCTATTTGTGTAACGTTTTGCATAGCAGCTTTGTTTTACATTATGTATAACCTTAATCTAAGGTAATGACTTAATATATGCATATCTTGATAATTGTCTATTTTCTTTAACAAAGATTGCAGTATATCTATTATGAAAAAAACTTCAGATTTCAAGAAACGATAATTAACACTATACACAGTAGTTGTGATAAGAAATAATTGAAAGAAGATATTGCTAAATCATTGTTTATATCTAGTTTCAAAGGCAGAATTTTCATTGATAACATGAAGTTAAGTTTATTATTGGATGCGATTTAAGTATACAATAATAGTGCAACATTTGGAAATGGTAGTTGTTGCTTGCATTTACGTAATTTTACATTCCAACATGGCACTTTCAGTAAAAGATCAAATTAGTCTACATTGTACTCACCTAATGTAATAATTCTGACTGAAAAAATATGTTGACGTATTATTTCTGTCATATATTTCTGTTACACGACACCTATCGTAAAATGTCTTGAAATGCCCAAATTGAGACGTTATCCAATGTTTTAAGATTAAAGCAAGCTAGAGTAATTAAAAATCCTTACCTATATTTTACACTGCCAATAATCTAACTATTTACTCGCTGAGTTCCCAATGATTGAAATCACATCTCATGTCCCAAATAGTTATTCTAAATAAAATAAAAAAGTATTTCAATAGCAAAGAAGTAGATTCTTTAATGTTAAAAATTATTGTTTGTTTTATCAATAGATAATTGTATTACTTATTACAACCGTACATTGTCCTTATTACATTTTCATTACAGATATAGTCAGGTTACAGAGAACTTACCCGAAACGTGAAGGACCAATAGAGATCTTCTACCAGGGAACATGGCACACAATATGTGGAGAGTGTTGGGCTGATAACGCCGCAAATGTGGCTTGCAGGGAGCTTGGGTTTGGGTATGCCATACGTTTTTCTATTTATGAATGTGTTTATCGGTTTATCTGATGATAAATTTCAGTGATCTTTTCAAAAATTGTAAAACGTTTCTAGTGCAGTTGAACCTGATAAATCTGCATGGTTCAATATTAGTACACGTGTTTGTTTAATTTGCTGTAGTTGACCTGTATCATAGCTGCTATTTTATTTTGAAAAACAATTACGCAAACATTGGAACAAATGATTAAGCTTTATGATTATCCTGATGATATTTTTCCTTATGATTTACTATAGAGTTTCCTTGTCTACTTTCATTGTTCCGTATTGCTGTTCTTATCCTATTATGTAATCGTGTTCGTTTTGTATGTCTTGATAAAGGGGCAGATCGCCTCGAAAATTTGACATTTTTTTTTGTCCACACGGTTGGAATTACTTCTTTGTCCAATATTTACTATCTGAAGTAATTCGTATCCTACAGACTAATGTTTGATAGGATCCCGTGTTATCTAGAAAATCCTGTTGATATTACTTCTTTTAACGGCATAAGTTTCCTTATTAACACTCCTAGGAACTCAGCTATTCCTATACGAATTCTATGATAAATGGAACGTGACGTTACGCTGGAACGAGTCGATTGTGGCACGTCTCATGTGAGGGTTATTTCGAACGACATGAAACACATTTCTGAGCTTAAGTACCACCCAGCCTCGGAAACATGGTTAAAAACACTAATGAGAAAATGTATAAACTGCTACATGACTGCGGTTGTTGCTGATTTCTGATTTATCGACACAGTTCATATCATAAGTATATATATTGTGAACGTGTATAGTGTGTTGTATGCATCGTTTCATGTAACAGGGCAGTTATTTAATACGAAGAAATGGTTAACTTCCCGCCTCAGGAAATATCATATTTCTCAAGTTAACCAATTCAAATCATACACGATTCATATACTTGCACAAGTTCAAAATTACGTACACACTCTGATGATGTTGAATTTGTTTTAATTTCAACTCAGCTTAGCAGCCCGTGAAATCGACCAAAACAAGACTCAATTCTGAAGTGTATTTGGAAACATTGAGCAAAGGCAAGAGTTCCCACTATTTCCTGTGTTAATGCTTCACACATATTTTAGCACGTGCCTTTTTATAAATGTTTCTAAACCGTACGATCTGCAAGCTTTTCCTATTAGTTAAAGGTTAAGCAGCCGCTGGTAGAAATGAACAACATTAATACCAATCAAAAACTAGTAACAGTAAATAAATATATTTCCCCTTGACAAACTGCCACGAATTTTTACATGACCGAAAAAAACCAAGTGTGTGTGTGTGTGTGTAGAGGGGGTGTATTTGTAGAATAAGTTGAGAAGTACATTTGTATTTCCAGCCAACATATAACATGGGATTGAACCTTTGATAACTGACAGCAGAACTCAAAAAAAGAGTCCAGAAATGCGCATTTAAAAGAATCGCCATCTCAGTACCCCTTGTAATAAACGAAATAAATTAATTTTCAATATTATCTTGCAGTGGTGGCGTCAAAGTACGACACAGTACTAGACAAAACATTACTGCGATTCAATATACGTGTTCCACTGGACAGGAATCCAGACTGACATCTTGCCAGCTCATCGAATCATGTTATCAATGTCGACAGGCAGCAGGCGTTCGCTGTTCAGGTAAAAATCACACTTACATTGTATGTTATGCATGTTGTAATTGAATGGTGGTAGGAGATATACAACCTACAAAAATCAGGATGTTTCCTGAATTGGTATCTCGTTTTGTAACTTACAGCAACTTCTTTGTTTGGGCCAAAACAAGAGAAACGTATCCTTTTATTTTTCATCTCTATTATCAATCGAGTATGTGCATAACATTGCAAATGATATATTCCATCCCCGAATACATACAGTAAAAAAGGGGTATATTAACAAATACATAAGTAAACATACAATCTAATCAATCTACTACATATGTTATGAAAACTTTTTCTTTTTCAAATTTTATATCTTTGCATCAGAGGGTTTTTGACAGGTAGACATCTAAATGTTATATTTTGATATTTGATACTACTTGATGTCATACTGTTAAATATTCTGCAATTGCCTACACAAGGCATAACTTTAGAAAGTCTGACTCGATTGTTCTGCTTGTGTTAAGATTTCCATCTCTGTTACGTTAGTGTCAATGTTAGCCCTATTTTACAATATACTTAGCATGATATGCAAGTTAAAGGAAGAACACATATATCAATCTGCTCAGGATTTTTTGTGATAAGAATTTTGTCATGAAACCTTTTCAAGACTTTGTAGACAAATACGTTTTATAACATTCAATAAAGCTGAAGTGTTCGCATTACTCAAACGTCACATTTATCGAAATATTTCCTGGTTGCTCACATAACCGGTGGCAAAAAGGAGTATATTTAAGCAATAAACTGTTACCAGATTGGACATACAGTTGATATGAAGCCCATCCGGAAGGAAGATAAATAGAATGGCGCCCGTTAGGGCGCCATGAATATTTATCTTTCGGACGGTTGAGCTTCATATCAATTGTATGTCCAATCTGGTAACAGTTAATTACTTATATTTCCATTACGATCAATCGAATTCAAATCTACACACGTATATCCTTTAAATTTCCCGCTTGCGCTAGTGTTGACGTCACCAAGTTCAATAGACGGAACAGCAATAGCATCAACTTCTGAATATAGTTCAACACAAAACGGTTTGAAACAAGCGAACAAATGAAAATTATGCGATGACGTTTTCTTAATACAAGTGATTTTGTCAACACGATAATACTATTAGATTTCATAGACTACACGACTTTAAAACCACTTTTGAAATTATTTGACCGTTATGTATAGGCGTAAGTATACATTGAATACATTGTCAGTGACGCGATGGAAACATTAGATATTCATACACTTGACCAGATCGGAGTTCATAGCCAGATATTGCCCATCTTGTTTAACATAGATTAAACGGGAAACTGAAAGTAGAATGGAAATATAGTGAAATCAACTGACATTCCATTAGACATCAATATCCAAACAATTCCTTGTCTTGTTTGTGTGTTATGTAGGAATAATATGCTGTCCTTGTGTGTGTTATGTAGGAATAATATGCCGTTCTGCATGTGTGGTATTTAGGGATAATATGCTGTCCTTGTGTGTGCTATGTAGGGATAATATGCGTCCTTGTGTGTGTTATGTAGGGATAATATGCTGTCCTTGTGTGTGTTATGTAGGGATAATATGCTGTCCTTGTGTGTGTTATGTAGGGATAATATGCTGTCCTTGTATGTGTTATGTAGGGATAATATGCTATTCTTGTGTGTGTTATGTAGGGATACTATGCTGTCCTTGTGTGTGTTATGTAGGGATAATATGCTGTCCTTGTGTGTGTTATGTAGGGATAATATGCTGTCCTTGTGTGTGCTATATAGGGATAATATGCTGTCCTTGTGTGTGTTATGTAGGGATAATATGCTGTCCTTGTGTGTGTTATGTAGGGATAATATGCTGTCCTTGTGTGTGTTATGTAGGGATAATATGCTGTCCTTGTGTGTGTTATGTAGGGATAATATGCTGTCCTTGTGTGTGCTATGTAGGGATAATATGCTGTCCTTGTGTGTGTTATGTAGGGATAATATGCTGTCCTTGTGTGTGCTATGTAGGGATAATATGCTGTCCTTGTGTGTGTTATGTAGGGATAATATGCTGTCCTTGTGTGTGCTATGTAGGGATAATATGCTGTCCTTGTGTGTGTTAGGTAGGGATAATATGCTGTCCTTGTGTGTGTTATGTAGGGATAATATGCTGTCCTTGTGTGTGCTATGTAGGGATAATATGCTGTCCTTGTGTGTGTTATTTAGGGATAATATATTGTCCTTGTGTGTGCTATGTAGGGATAATATGTTGTCCTTGTGTGTGTTATGTAGGGATAATATTCTGTCATTTTGTGTGCTATGTAGGGATAATATGCTGTCCTTGTGTGTGTGTATGTAAGGATAATATGCTGTCCTTGTGTGTGTGTTATGTAGGGATAATATGCTGTCCTTGTGTGTGCTATGTAGGGATAATATGCTGTCCTTGTGTGTGTATGTAGGGATAATATGCTGTCCTTGTGTGTGTTACATAGGGATAATATGCTGTCCTTGTGTGTGTTATGTAGGGATAATATGCTGTCCTTGTATGTGTTATGTAGGGATAATATGCTGTCCTTGCGTGTGCTATGTAGGGATAATATGCTATCCTTGCGTGTGTTATGTAGAGATAATATGCTATCCTTGCGTGTGTTATGTAGAGATAATACGACGTCCTGTGTTTGTGTTATGTAGAGATAATATGCTGTACTGTGTTTGTGTTATGTAGGGATAATACGCCGTCCTGCGTGTGTGTTATGTAGGGATAATATGCCGTCCTGTGTGTGTGTGTTTTAAGATTGATATGCCGTCCAATGCATGTATTATGTAGGGATGATATGCCATCCTGTTTTTTTGTAAGGTATGAGTAATATGACATCCTGTGAGTGTATTATGTATGGATAATATGCCGTCCTGTGTGTGTTTTACAAGCATGAATATAGTGCTAAATGCCGCCCTGTATTTGTGTTATGTACGGATTATATGCTGTCCTGTGTGTGTGTGCTATATGTATGTATGGATAATATGCCGTCCTTTGTGTGAGTTATGTATGGATAATAAACCGTCCTGTGTGTCTGTTACATGTAGGTTTGGATAATATGCCGTCTTTTGTGCGTGGTATGTAGGAGTAATATGCTGTTCTGTGTGTGAGTTATGTAGGGATTATATGCCGTCCTGTGTTGTTTTTATGTAGTAATAATATGCCAACCTGTGTGTTATATGTAGGGATAATATGCAGTCCTGTGTGTGATACAAGCATTTAAGTAGGGATAATATGCAATCCTGCATGTGTGTTATATATGGATAATACAACCTCTTGTGTGTGTGTGTGTGTGTTATGTAGGAATAATATGCCGTTCTGCATGTGTGATGTTTAGTAATAATATGCCGTCCTGTGTGTATTATATAGGAATGATATGCCGTCCTGTGTTTGTGTTATGTAGGGATAATATGCCGTCATGTGTGTGTGTTATGCATTGATACTCTGCCGTTCTGTGTTTTTCTACGTCGGGATAATATGCCGCTGTGTGTGTGTTATGTATGGATAATATGCCGTCCTGTGTGTGTGTGTTATGTAGGGATAATATGCCGGCCTGTGTGTGAGTTATGTATGGATAATATGCCGTCCTGTGTGTGTGTTATGTATGGATAATATGCCGTTTTCTCTGTGTGTGTGTGTTATGTAGGGATAATATGTCGTCCTGTGTGTATGTTAGGTATGGATAATATGCTGTTTTCTGTGTGTATGTGTTATGTAGGGATAATATGTCGTCCTGTGTGTATGTTAGGTATGGATAATATGCCGTTTTCTGTGTGTATGTGTTATGTAGGGATAATGTGTCGTCCTGTGTGTGTGTTATGTATGGATAATATGCTGTTTTCTGTGTGTGTGTTATGTAGGGATAATATGCCGTCCTGTGTGTGTGTTATGTAGGGATAATATGTCGTCCTGTGTGTGTGTTATGTATGAATAATATGCAGTCCTGTGTGTGTGTTATGTATGGATAATATGCCGTTTTGTGTGTGTGTGTGTGTTATGTAGGGATAATATGCCGTTTTAATATGCCGTACTGTGTTTGTGTTATGTCGGGAAAATACGCTGTCCTGTGTGCGTGTGTTTTAGGATTGATATGCCGTCCAGTGCCATGTATTATGTAGGGATAATATGCCGTCCTATGTTTGTGTAAGGTATGGATAATATGCCGTCCTGTGTGTGTGTAACGAGAATGAATATAGTGCTGAATGCCGCTGTGTGTGTGTTATGTAGGAATAATATGCCGTCCTGTGTGTGAGTTATGTAGGGACTATATGCCGTCCTGTGTTTTTTACGTCGGGATAATATGCCGCTGTGTGTGTGTGCTATGTATGGATAATATGCTGTCTTGTGTTTGTGTTACAAGCATGAATATAATGCTAAATGCCGCCCTGTGTGTGTGTTATCTACGGATAATATGCTGTTTTCTCTGTGTGTGTTATGTAGGGATAATATGCCGCTGTGTGTGTGTGTTATGTATGGATAATATGCCGTTTTCTGTGTGTGTGTGTGTGTTATGTGTGGATAATATGTCGTTTTCTGTGTGTGTGTGTTATGTAGGGATAATATGCCGTTGTGTGGGTGTGTTATGTATGGATAATATGCCGTTTTCTGTGTGTGTGTTTATGTAGGGATAATATGCCGTTTTCTGTGTGTGTGTGTGTGTGTGTGTGTGTTATGTGGATAATATGTCGTTTTCTGTGTGTGTGTGTTATGTAGGGATAATATGCCGTTATGTGTGTGTGTGTGTGTTATGTATGGATAATATGCCGCTGTGTGTGTGTGATGTATGGGTAAAATGCCGTTTTCTGTGTGTGTGTGTTATGTAGGGATAATATGTCGTTGTGTGTGTGTGTGTTATGTAGGGATAATATGCTGTCCTTGTGTGTGTTATGTATGGATAATATGTCGTTTTCTGTGTGTGTGTTTATGTAGGGATAATATGCTGTCCTTGTGTGTGTTATGTAATGGATAATATGTCGTTTTCTGTGTGTGTGTTATGTAGGGATAATATGTCGTTTTCTGTGTGTGTGTGTTATGTAGGGATAATATGTCGTTTTCTCTGTGTGTGTGTTATGTAGGGATAATATGTCGTTTTCTGTGTGTGTGTGTGTGTGTTATGTATGGATAATATGTCGTTTTATGTGTGTGTGTGTTATGTAGGGATAATATGTCGTTTTCTCTGTGTGTGTGTTATGTAGGGATAATATGCCGTTTTCTGTGTGTGTATGTTATGTAGGGATAATATGTCGTTTTCTGTGTGTGTGTGTTTATGTAGGAATAATATGTCATTTTCTCTCTGTGTGTGTGTTATGTAGGGATAATATGCCGTTTTCTGTGTGTGTGTGTGTCATGTAGGGATAATATGTCGTTTTCTCTGTGTGTGTGTGTTATGTAGGGATAATATGTCGTTTTATCTGTGTGTATGTGTGTGTTATGTAGGGATAATATGTCGTTTTCTGTGTGTGTGTGTTATGTAGGGATAATATGTCGTTTTCTGTGTGTGTGTGTTATGTAGGGATAATATGCCGTTTTCTGTGTGTGTGTGTTATGTAGGGATAATATGTCGTTTTCTGTGTGTGTGTGTTATGTAGGGATAATATGTCGTTTTCTCTGTGTGTGTGTGTGTGTTACATTGATTGTAGGGATAATATGCCGTTTTCTGTGTGTGTGTGTGTGTTATGTAGGGATAATATGTCGTTTTCTGTGTGTGTGTGTTATGTAGGAATAATATGTCGTTTTCTCTGTGTGGGTGTGTTATGTAGGGATAATATGTCATTTTCTCTGTATGTGTGTGTTATGTAGGAATAATATGTCGTTTTCTCTGTGTGGGTGTGTTATGTAGGGATAATATGTCGTTTTCTGTGTGTGTGTGTTATATAGGGATAATATGCCTTCCTGTGTGTGTTATTTAACAATTATTTAATCATAGCGCCCTAACGGACGCTATTCTATTTATCTGCCACCCAGATTGCATTGATATCTCCAATAAATGCAATCTAACAATCCTTTAATTATTATATTTACCTTTTACTTTCTAGTTCAAAGTAACATATTTTGGATGCGAATGAACATTCGATTTTCCCGCTTCAGCCATTTAACCTCAACAGTCAAGTTCAATGTCATGAAATATAGTCCCTGTAAAAAATTAAAAAGATAACAAAATTTCAATGTTTTTCAGTAGCTTTTCAGTTTACTTTCAATTATCCAGACATTTAAAAGATTTTTTTCATAAGTTTCATAACCAAAATGGTTCATTCAACTATAATGTCAATTTTCCCGCGCGGACTAACATGGTGTCGGTAAACAAGACTCACATTCATTTATGTAGATATTACTTCACCAAGTCTTGGCTGCATTTATTGGCTCATAATGCAGATCACGATTGTCATTAGAGTAATGGGAGTCGCAGTGACAAAATGTAAATATGTATGGATAATATGCCGTCCTGTGTGTGTGTTACATGTGGGTATGGATAATATGCCATCCTGTGTGTGTGTTACATGTAGGTATAGATAATATGCCGTCCTGTGTGTGTGTTATGTATGGATAATATGTCGTCCTGTGTGTGTGTTACATGTGGGTATGGATAAAATGCCGTCCTATGTGTATGTTACATGTAGGTATGGATAATATGCCGTCCTGTGTGTGTGTTATGTATGGATAATATGCCGTCCTGTGTATGTGTTACAAGTAGGTATGGATAATATGCCGTCCTGTGTGTGTTACGTATGGATAATATGCCTCCTGTGTGTGTGTTGTTACATGTGGGTATGGATAATATGCCGTCCTGTGTGTGTGTGTGTTATGTAGGGATAATATGTCGTCCTGTGTGTGTGTTACATGTAGGTATGGATAATATGCCGTCCTGTGTGTGTGTTACATGTAGGTATGGATAATATGCCGTCCTGTGTGTGTGTTATGTATGGATAATATGCCGTCCTGTGTATGTGTTACAAGTAGGTATGGATAATATGCCGTCCTGTGTGTGTTATGTATGGATAATATGCCGTCCTGTGTGTGTTATGTATGGATAATATGCCGTCCTGTGGGTGAGTTATGTAGGGATAATATGCCGTCCTGTGTGTGTTATGTATGGATAATATGCCGTCCTGTGGGTGAGTTATGTATGGATAATATGCCTCCTGTGTGTGTTACATGTAGGTATGGATAATATGTCGTCCTGTGTGTGTGTTACATGTAGGTATGGATAATATGTCGTCCTGTGTGTGTGTTACATGTAGGTATGGATAATATGCCGTCCTGTGTGTGTGTTACATGTAGGTATGGATAATATGTCGTCCTGTGTGTGTGTTATGTAGGGATAATATGCCGTCCTGTGTGTCTTGGCATATGTGCATTTACCGAGAGATTTTATATATATCTATTTAGAAAGAACGCATCTCAAGCTTCCTCTCTCCATCATTCTGGTAACTTGGTAGTTTTGGAAATTAGACTCATACGAGTCACAGAAACCTATGAATTAAAATCCGAGTTATAGCAATGATTTATTACAGATTGTATTATTGTAATAAAAATGATTTTTTTGTAAGCTGATGTTATTTTTAGATCAGCATTGACCCTACGTCTTATTGCTTATTGTACTTTGTTCGTCGACGTGCCATCCACAATATACCCCCGCTATTCGAATCGAAAGCTTCTTTTCTGTGAATTTCCAAGTGATACTAAACCGTCTAGAATGATACTGAGATGATCCTCACCATGTGTAGATATATATGTTTTTCATCCGAAATCCATGATAATCGCCACAGCAGCTATGATGAAAAACTTTTTTTTTCATTTTGAACTGCACCTTTTCAATGTGCAATGTAGCTGATAATTAGTAAAGGTGTAACGGCAGATCAGACAACATTCTTGAACTCCGATAGCATTGCCATTTCAGCTACGCAATGACAGCTGTTTTCGAAATGGCATATATATATTTCAAATGTCTACTGAGTTATCATCTCGTGTGTAACAGTAATGACCGAGTGATCCTGTTAAGTTGTGCTTTTTATGATTATAACTCATCCAACCATGTTGTTATTTGTTCGGTCGATTCGGTACGATATTTAATCCTTAGACTACAAGATATTTGACGCCGCCAGTTTAAACTGTCTACAGCTGTTCCGCCTACGATGACATTACGGCAATTATAACGTCATAGCGACCATATTATACAGTTAGTGTTATGTTTTCATAGATATTTTATGTATTGATGGATTTTAACCAAATATGGCATACTTATAGAAAATTGACTATATTTTCAGCTCATAATATTTACATAATGTTATGTGACGTTGTATCGGGGAAAATACACTTTTAATTTATGACTTAATGAAGAATACAGAAGAAAATGATAAACCAGGTATGCTATTAATGTTAGATTTTCAAAAAGCCCTTGAATCAGTTTCTTGGAATTTCATCGATAAGGTTGTAAAATTCTTTGGACTTGGATTTGATATTCGAAAATGGATAAGTGTGTTTTATAAAAATGTCAGTGCTGCATTCATTCAGGGGAGGGGGGAACCTATCATCATTCTTCAATGTAGAACGAGGTTGCCGTCAGGGCAACCATATTGCCCCATATAAATTTTATCCTCTGCGCTGAAATTTTGGATATTAAACTGTGAAACAATAAAAATGTAAAAGGTATTGAAGTAAATAGTTAACCAATCCTACTGTCACAATACACAGATGATGCCTCTTTAGCTTTAGATGATTCTCAAAGATCACTAAAGAATCAGTAAACAAACTTAATTCATACGCTAAAATTTCTGGCTTAAAATTAATGTTACTAAAGACAGGTAGTCTGGATTGGTAGCAAACAAATTAGTGGAGACACCTTCCTTCCAGATTTAAATTTACAATGGGGTAAGCATAAATTCACACCCTTAGGAATTGAGTTCCATATAAAATTACATGAAATACCCAAATTGAAATTTGATAAAAAAAAAAAATAATAATAAAAAAATGAAAAATAACAAACAAACAAAAAAATTAAAATCATTGATACAGACCTGGAAAAGAATGAGTTTAACTTTGGCATAATTCATATTATCAAATCTCTTCTCGTTTCACAGTTAAATCATCTCTTTATTGCACTTCCGAATCCTGATGAACAATTTCTTTCAACAGTAAATTTTATTCTTTTTCAATTCATTGGAACAGTAAAACAGATAAAGTTAAAAGAGAAGTTGTCATCCAAGACTATTTAAATTGTGGCTTAAAAATGATCAATTTAAAAGCAATTATAGACTCATTAAAGTCTTGGATTCGAAGGCTTCTTCAGACCACATCTAAATGGCTAGTTATTTTGATACACTATGTGAATATTGATTTTCTTGTTAATTGCGGCAATGATTATGTGCAGAAATGTCTTTAAAATGTAGTAATCCATTCTTGGTAGATGTATTAAAGCCTGGTTCAATTTGAATTCTTTAATTGAAAAGAATTCTGTGTTGAAATCTCCACTGTGGTTCAATGAAAATATACTTATTGGCCACAAAACAGTTTTTCTAAAGAAAGTTTTTTGACAAAAAAAATCATGATTATAAACGACTTAATATTAGACCATAATACTGGACGTTTTTACAATTTCCAGGATATCATTCAAGTAAAATCTCATTTCCTTCAGTACCACAGCATTATGTCAGCAGTTCAAATAGAGATTGAACAGTGTTTTGATTGCGTTAAAGGTGGTATGAACGCAATGGGATACAGACATATTCAATGTAGCGCGTTAGCGCTACATGTAGAATATGTCTGTATCCCATTGCGTTCATACCACCTTTAACGCAATCAAAACACTGTTCAATCTTTATATTTACATAAATAAGTCTACTTTTACGTTAAATTTAAAACGGTGATGGTTGCTAAGTTGGGTAACTACGGTAGTCAGAATGACCGAAGATATAGTTCCGATTGTTAAATGTTATAGCTGCAGTTTGATTTGAAATATAACAATGACACCTTTAATTATTTTTGAATTATGTTTTCTTCCAATTTGATAATGTATCAATAATGTCCATTTCGAATAAAAATTGAGATAATCGAGGCGGAGCGACTACCGGTATCGTTGTCAGGGTAGTGATGCGGTCCGAAGTGGAGCGAGCCGCCATATTTGATTTTCAACCGAGGAAAGTAACTGTGAAATAGTCTGGTGATCAAATGGTATGACTGTTGAGCTGCTGAATGTTTCTAATGTATGTATCGGTCTACGTACGCGATATAGACTAAATTCTTCATAGTCACGACTTTTATTTTATTGTACGGATGATAGACAAGTGTTTGCATGGTGTGTGACTGACTTAACTATGGAATTCCTTGAACATTCCTGAGGAAAGCCCCCTGTTGTAGACCCGACCAGCGATTCTTTTTGTTGTTTATTACCGTTACAATGCTAACACATATTATGTTTTGATGTCAAATACATTTTAATTGGATCTAATAACAACTCTTTATTATTATGAATCCGATAACGATGAAACTTTGTTTACATTTCATATAGTAGGCCAACCGAGTAGGCTAATGACGAGCATGTTATTGTCTCTGCCGCCTAAGGATCAGTCTTGAGACAAATAGAAGACCGAAATCGTTTTTTTTAGTTTATTATTAATTCAAAGCAAATCTGTCATCTGTGAAAAGGTAAAATGTAAATTAAGTAATTATAGTTTATTTAGATTATCATATGACGCAAAATCTTACCGAAGCGTGAACTAGAAATAGTCCGATCCTACTTTGGGTTTGTATTCATACGTCGTTGCGTTTACGCTAATTTGAACGCAACTCCCCACCCGTTGACTATATAGAGGCATATGTAAATATAAGTTCATATCATCCAATGAAATCACTAAAAGTAAAGTACCATATCCATACATACCGATAATCATTGAAATATTCTTGAGAAATCGAAATGGTGCTAAAGACTTTTATGATATTTTCATCAAGAGCAATACTGAGTCAACTGGTAAAAGAAGTGGAATGAACTTTTTGATTTGGATGACACAGCATGGACTATGATACACAAAGCTCCTTTCACTGAAACAAAAAAAAAAAAAAAATAAAAAATAAAAAATACCAAGCTGTAGTGGCCGCAATACAAAATTAATCATCATATCCTAACTACTAACTCCTTTCTCTTTAGATCACATTTAGTAATATCGCCTTTATGTACTCTGTGCAAATCTGAGAATGAAGCTATTCCACATGTACTGTGGGAATGTGGTGAAGTATAAAATTTACTAAAAAGCCTTAGAATTTTATTAGACGCACTTTCTATCCCATTTACTTTCAATCTTAAAGCCTTGACAACTGTAAAGCTGAAAATGATGTTCTCCTAATTATAAAAAAATGTATCTGTAAAATGCGGTGTTTCCACAAGTCACTTACCATAAATGGACTGATTGATGTTTTGAAACAATTTTACGATTTGCAAAAATATGTTGCAAAAGGTAGAGGTGATTTGGAAAAGGAAACATTTGAAAAAGAATGGGAAACATAGGGAAAATTTTCTAAACTATAGCAGATATTCGTCTTTCCTATAACCAGTTGCTCATCCATCTTTTATAAATAAGCAAATGTTTTTTTTTCATATATCATTAAGTTATATATATATATGTATATATTAATTAATATTGATAGTACCATTCTCTTTTATCCTTCCTACTCCTCCCAGACTTACCTCTCAAGCTCCCTTTTCACATCCTCCCCCTTTCTTCTCTCTCTCTCTCTCTCTCTCTCTCTCTCTCTCTCTCTCTCTCTCTCTCTCTCTCTCTCTCTCTTTTTCCCCCCTCTATACTCTAAACTTCACCCAAAGAAATGTAATTAAAGGAGTAAGAAATGATAATTTAAGCAGTCAAGAAAATGCAATTAAATTCAGGACATTTCATATTTATACAAACTTTTTGAATGATAGTTAGTTCCATAATAGTCCAAAAATTTTACATTTGTTTTCGCTTAACTCTATCTCAGACCATCTGAAACTTTACAGATTAAAATAACTCAATTTAAAAATAGGCCTGGGGTAACAATTGCAGTATTATAAAGTTTCAAGTTTCTCTTGCTTTTACTTATTTTTCTTCTGCTTGAACCATGAAGTTTACCACGTGCCTTTTGAATTTACATAAAGTATGAAAGTGGCTAGTCGAATGGATCCCCTCCTGTGTCAGGACAACGTATGTATCATTTCCCTCTTATAAGTAAGAAAAATACATAATGTTTCATTTTCCAAATATTATTATTATTTTGAAACACTACTTAAATTAAATGAAGTCATTTCCTTCTTTGTACATTCCAAACTGGAAACAGAAAAATTCCTTTATTAAAAATCGTACACTGCTTTTTTCAAAATGGATATACTGAAAATTAGGCAAATATTGTGATCTGTAAGTGTAGATAATGTTCTATTAGTATACCAAATTTTGTTAAAATCCATTGATAGATGAGATCAGTAAACTTTAAAGAAAAAAGTAAAAACACATAAAATATATAGGGAAACTAACAGTGACAAATACTTATGTCCTTTGAATTTATATATTGTTGGCAATACTGTAAACATTTTTCGCATATATATTTACCATCATTAATTATCAACTACATGTGTCGGTGTTGTGTATTGGAATTAGATTCTAATTTACTCGGTTAGTTGACGATATGCCTTAAATAAAACAAACACAAATCGATATTATGCTGACAGACTTAACATTTCAGATTACTTAGATATACAAGTAGGTGTTAACTTGTGTGTATACTGTAAGTAACGAGCTTTTTGATAATCAATGTACACATACAGTGATTTCTTCAAACAACGAAATAATAAATGATTAATCAATACAAGGGATATATTCTAACGCGTCACTATAATGTACACTTTCAGGAATGTTATCATAAATGTTATGATAACAAATCTATACTAGGTTTAGGTTTTTTTGGGTCTTTTTAAACATCAATGCCATGCATGCAATATTTCGTCAATTTCTGATGTTTATAGAAGACATTTTTCTCTAATGAACCATTTCATGCTGATAAAAGGAATGGGTCTATGGGGTCGTTTTCTCCCTCCTTTTTTGCCCAAAATATATTAATATGTACTTGATAGAAAAAAATTAAACCTAAAGTTAAATGAATTCCTCAACTACGTTTATTTTAACAAGTAGTAGCTTTCAACTGCTTACTATGATGTTAACTAACCTTCAATAACGAGAATTTGTCAACAATAGCTTGGTGAATTTGTATTATTGGTGACATAAATTGAGTCTGTTGGAAAAGTCGCGAAGTTAAGTTTATAAATATCGTAATCATAACGCATAAATATCTCACAGATAATACAATGTTTGTATAATGTAGATTAGTATTTGTATAACTAGAACTATGATATTTCCAATTAAACTTTAAACACGAGTTCATATGAACGACATTTTATTATTGAATGTTAAATAGGCCTTTTAAATTGATATTCGCTCTTCGGAATGTCGCAAAATAGAAATAACCGTTTGATCAACGTTGAAATCATTTGGCTATGAAATTAATCTTTGCTTCTCCCACCATGAAACTTTTCTACAGAGTGATATTGCCAGGTACCTCCTTTAAACTGGACAAGATAACTATTTGTCCTAAAAATGAGGTATGGAGAGTCGCAGATTATCCAGCGCTCTATTTATACGTTAGGCAAAACAAGCTCTATAGATTGGAGTGAAATAGTCTCGTTTTGCCAATTTCTTACAGAAGAGTATTGTATTTCGGAGCAAAATGAACCCTTCCTCACAAACCCTTTTCGAAAAAAAACTCAGTAAAATGTGTATTTTAAATTATGAATACATGTGCCAGATAATTTGAAATAAGAGTGTTATGGTCAACCATATAAATGCATGTACACGGTGCATGTACCTGAAATTACATGTATAAGCAAAGCATTTATCAAAGTGGGTTCTAGTTTTATGAAAGTGTGCAGAGACCAGACGGTAATATAAGTTTAATGTGATTGAGAGCAATATTGTAGAGACAATGCAGTGGTTTTCTCACATGAGCACGTAGCAAATACAAATTATATAGCTCCACATTCCACATGTAAACTAAAACAGACAATGTTGACAAATCCAATAGTCTTGATTTCAGAAAATCCACAAGATATAGGGGGTAAATGTGTATGCTCAATGCTATACTTCTACACGAATCTGAATGCAATAAATAGTTGTCAAACTCAAGGTGATGCTTCTTACAGAAAAATGACAATGAATAGACGATTTGTAGATATCATTTACTGTTATTTACCGGTTGCAGGCGATTTCATGTGACCCAAAAATAAAGAATTTACTGAAAAATAAAGATTTGACAGAATAACGACATTTGACAGATTAACGACATAACTTTAATCCACAACAGAGCATTGCGCAGATCGAGCTAATTTAGCATTGCAAACCCTGACATCATCGGGCATTATGTGACAGCGATACCACTTACCAACTTATATTAGGACGATTCTATGCACGCTGAGACTAAATTGACCCATAACCATGAATAAAGTT
This sequence comes from Argopecten irradians, assembly GCF_041381155.1. NCBI lineage: Eukaryota > Metazoa > Mollusca > Bivalvia > Pectinida > Pectinidae > Argopecten > Argopecten irradians. The sequence goes on along the minus strand of NC_091137.1, from coordinate 13,986,496 downwards.
GAAAAAAGTCTAATATCATATTCTTATCTTTTGTTTACAAACAAAGTCCTCGATGTCTTAATAGTTTACGTGATGTCGACATTTCGTATTATTACGAGAACATATACATCATTTCATAGCAGTTGATTTCGGCGTACTTTCGAGCGTGATCTGTGTGGTAAAATGAGTCAAATACAACTGTCAAATCAACATTCAGATCATGCATATACAATAAATTAGATAATATTCGGATTTTTAAGTGTAATATTGACGAGAAAAAAAATCTTACTCGGATTTTAAAAGTAAATCATTCTGAGAAAAAACGGGATTTGAAAAGTTAATAAATTAAAATATGATAAAATATGATATGTAAATATAAATCGGGATTTAAAATGTTCGTTATTGGTGGAGGAAAGTCGGAGTATTCAGAGAAAAGCCATCGATCAGCGGTTAGTACCAGACAACAGTAACATGGGATTCAAATTCAAGCCCTGAGATGAATGGCTTGTGGTTATATTTCGGTACATCTTAACCACTCGGCCACCGCGACCCATATTTAAGTTTCTCTTCTCTTCCTTTTTCTTTTGCTAGACGTACTTACATGTGAACAGTGTTATTAATATTATATTATGATTTAAAAACAGGTTTTTTTCTGAATTTATTAGGTGCAGTAAAACTTGTAGAACTCAATCCACCGAGCACAAGGCAAGTTGTATCGGTATTTGGTTCTTACAAGGGTAGTTATATTTGGGGACATGTCTGTGGAGAGTGTTGGACAGAGTTTAATGTAGAAGCTACGTGTAAAGGATTAGGTTACAGGTCAGTATAATGCGTACACTCAGTAAGCCTTTTGTTTTAGTTTTAGAGAGAAAAATAGAATGTCAATATTATGTAGAACAAGGAATAATGCTCATATATAAAGTTAAAACCATTCAAATTCGGAGAAACTGTTGCTAAACAAAATTTTGACCATTATTAAAAGACTGTAATTTTTGCACGCAATCATATTTAAAATGAAAGGTCATGTTTTTCTAAGGTTTTCTTAACATTATTTTGCGTTATAGAAGTTATAGAAGTGGCAATGGTTCCATGATAAAACAGAAAAAAGTTCAAAGTGATAGTAATCACTGGAATGCGCAATACCGATGCAAAGAAAGCGATGCAGACCTCGGCAGTTGTAAAATAATTAAAACATCATGTTCATCATGCGATAATTATGCAGCTGTTGAATGTTCTACGGAAGCAAAAGTATCAGGTAATATATACGTATGTTGTTTAAAGAAATACACAATTAATCATGTCAGGGCATAAATATGTTTATATATAACTCGTCTTAGTTACTTTATCCATTGGTTGTATCTTACAGAATCATAACACTGCTTTTAAAAAAAAACAAAAAAAAAACAAAACACCATTTTTCTTTGCATAACATATCTATCGCAGTGTCATCAGCTACATTTGTTGAATGTGTATTGATATAGTTCTATATCTGTAATAAGACATTATTTGTAAGCATTAAACTATCTTTCTATGGCATCTATGGTCTATATAAATGCTAAAACTTTGCAGACAATCTTCAGCGCGCATTATGGGATGATTGTCTGCAAAGCTCTGGCAACTATATAGACCATAGATGCCATAGGAAGATAGTTTAATGCTTATATTTACATTATTAACTCTTTTTGGGGTCTCTGCATTAACATTGTTTAAGCTAAACCAGGAAAAACGTTTATCAACTACGATTTAATCCACAAGATGGAACAGCCATTTTGACGGTGATCAGTTGACGTCACCACGTCAACATTACTGACGTCATAATGATCACGTTTTGAGTGTCAGTTATGCCGTCATATACTTCACTTTGCCTTGGTTAGTTTATATAATAGAAATGACAAGCAAATGTAAATATAGTTCTATATCTGTAATAAGACATGGCTAATTGATACCCTTATCTATTACAGTTGACGGAGTCTGGGGTTCGTGGAGTCCCTACGGGCCGTGTTCAGTGACGTGTGGAGGAGGAGGATACCGGAACAGGAATCGGACTTGTAATAACCCAGCACCCGCTTATGGTGGTCGGGAATGTACTGGTAACGCCCAACAGAGCAAACTATGTGAAGAAATCAACTGTCCGAGTAAGAGATATTTAAATACTATAGATCTTATACGTTTTGGAAACTCAAAAAATACGGAAAATGTTTTAGCTTCGGAAGAAGCTAAAACATTTACAGATTGATGAGGGAGTAACAACATTAAATGGAGATGACAGCCACTCGGTCATGTTGTTTTTTCCTGATTGGTTCCAATATTTAACACAGCAACAAAATTCAAAATCCTAAAGGTGAAATTTCAAGAAAATCCCTCTATCCATTTCTAAAAAGCGACAACAAAATGGTAGTGTTAAAATTGAAGATTTCCGCCTATACGTACATGTCTATTGATCATACCCAAAATGTATTGTGTGTGACTAGAGACAAAGAAAAACACGAGAAATATCGATATCAAGAAAGATGAACGAATGAGAGATGTAGATACCCCAAAATCCGATAATGATCTTGGAAAACATTAGAAGTATTAGAAAATCCAACACTATCCCAACATATTTAAAATTTGCCTGTTTCAAATACTAAAAAAATAAACACAAAATATACATTTGAAAAGTTTCACATTGATTTCAGGCAAAAATACTGCGTATTGAATACCATTTTTCTTTGCATAACATATCTATCGCAGTGTCATCAGCTACATTTGTTGAATGTGTATTGATATAGTTCTATATCTGTAATAAGACATTATTTGTAAGCATTAAACTATCTTTCTATGGCATCTATGGTCTATATAAATGCTAAAACTTTGCAGACAATCTTCAGCGCGCATTATGGGATGATTGTCTGCAAAGCTCTGGCAACTATATAGACCATAGATGCCATAGGAAGATAGTTTAATGCTTATATTTACATTATTAACTCTTTTTGGGGTCTCTGCATTAACATTGTTTAAGCTAAACCAGGAAAACCGTTTATCAACTACGATTTAATCCACAAGATGGAACAGCCATTTTGACGGTGATCAGTTGACGTCACCACGTCAACATTACTGACGTCATAATGATCACGTTTTGAGTGTCAGTTATGCCGTCATATACTTCACTTTGCCTTGGTTAGTTTATATAATAGAAATGACAAGCAAATGTAAATATAGTTCTATATCTGTAATAAGACATGGCTAATTGATACCCTTATCTATTACAGTTGACGGAGTCTGGGGTTCGTGGAGTCCCTACGGGCCGTGTTCAGTGACGTGTGGAGGAGGAGGATACCGGAACAGGAATCGGACTTGTAATAACCCAGCACCCGCTTATGGTGGTCGGGAATGTACTGGTAACGCCCAACAGAGCAAACTATGTGAAGAAATCAACTGTCCGAGTAAGAGATATTTAAATACTATAGATCTTATACGTTTTGGAAACTCAAAAAATACGGAAAATGTTTTAGCTTCGGAAGAAGCTAAAACATTTACAGATTGATGAGGGAGTAACAACATTAAATGGAGATGACAGCCACTCGGTCATGTTGTTTTTTCCTGATTGGTTCCAATATTTAACACAGCAACAAAATTCAAAATCCTAAAGGTGAAATTTCAAGAAAATCCCTCTATCCATTTCTAAAAAGCGACAACAAAATGGTAGTGTTAAAATTGAAGATTTCCGCCTATACGTACATGTCTATTGATCAAACCCCAAATGTATTGTGTGTGACTAGAGACAAAGAAAAACGCGAGAAATATCGATATCAAGAAAGATGAACGAATGAGAGATGTAGATACCCCAAAATCTGATAATGATCTTGGAAAACATTAGAAGTATTAGAAAATCCAACACTATCCCAACTTATTTAAAATTTGCCTGTTTCAAATACTAAAAAAATAAACACAAAATATACATTTGAAAAGTTTCACATTGATTTCAGGCAAAAATACTGCGTATTGAATACCATTTTTCTTTGCATAACATATCTATCGCAGTGTCATCAGCTACATTTGTTGAATGTGTATTGATATAGTTCTATATCTGTAATAAGACATTATTTGTAAGCATTAAACTATCTTTCTATGGCATCTATGGTCTATATAAATGCTAAAACTTTGCAGACAATCTTCAGCGCGCATTATGGGATGATTGTCTGCAAAGCTCTGGCAACTATATAGACCATAGATGCCATAGGAAGATAGTTTAATGCTTATATTTACATTATTAACTCTTTTTGGGGTCTCTGCATTAACATTGTTTAAGCTAAACCAGGAAAAACGTTTATCAACTACGATTTAATCCACAAGATGGAACAGCCATTTTGACGGTGATCAGTTGACGTCACCACGTCAACATTACTGACGTCATAATGATCACGTTTTGAGTGTCAGTTATGCCGTCATATACTTCACTTTGCCTTGGTTAGTTTATATAATAGAAATGACAAGCAAATGTAAATATAGTTCTATATCTGTAATAAGACATGGCTAATTGATACCCTTATCTATTACAGTTGACGGAGTCTGGGGTTCGTGGAGTCCCTACGGGCCGTGTTCAGTGACGTGTGGAGGAGGAGGATACCGGAACAGGAATCGGACTTGTAATAACCCAGCACCCGCTTATGGTGGTCGGGAATGTACTGGTAACGCCCAACAGAGCAAACTATGTGAAGAAATCAACTGTCCGAGTAAGAGATATTTAAATACTATAGATCTTATACGTTTTGGAAACTCAAAAAATACGGAAAATGTTTTAGCTTCGGAAGAAGCTAAAACATTTACAGATTGATGAGGGAGTAACAACATTCAATGGAATGACAGCCACTCGGTCATGTTGTTTTTTCCTGATTGGTTCCAATATTTAACACAGCAACAAAATTTAAAATCCTACAGGTGAAATTTCAAGAAAATCCCTCTATCCATTTCTAAAAAGCGACAACAAAATGGTAGTGTTAAAATTGAAGATTTCCGCCTATACGTACATGTCTATTGATCAAACCCCAAATGTATTGTGTGTGACTAGAGACAAAGAAAAACGCGAGAAATATCGATATCAAGAAAGATGAACGAATGAGAGATGTAGATACCCCAAAATCTGATAATGATCTTGGAAAACATTAGAAGTATTAGAAAATCCAACACTATCCCAACTTATTTAAAATTTGCCTGTTTCAAATACTAAAAAAATAAACACAAAATATACATTTGAAAAGTTTCACATTGATTTCAGGCAAAAATACTGCGTATTGAATAAGTGGGAATGGTGTTATGCCTTAAATTTTAAAAGACTGATATTACATCAATTTAGCCATATCAATTTAACTTGAACTGTCGTCTAGGAGGCCAACTTTTTTGTACCAAGTCCTATCGATTTGGAGGTACATATATAGTGTTGCGATATAGATTACACACACCAATACTGTGTAATGACTATGGTCACAAAGTGTCATTGGAACCCATTTAGTAATTTTGCCGGAGTAGATGTTTTTGTAACAAAAGGGGCATACCTCTGGAGAGGGTGGAGAGGGTGGAGATGTATTGTTCCGATATAGATCATTCATATCTACACTGTATAGAGATTAGGATATTCTTCAAACGAACCTGATAACTGTTACGAACACAAATGAAACATATATACATTTAATGAATATTATTTTAGTTTGTGTTGAGAGATGGCCAGGCGACATTTTAGGATATGTATTTTGTTGAGAATAATATTCTGTTTACACAAAATCATGGAGCTAAAAAGATAAATATGGGACACATGAGTAAACAAAATTCGTTTATTAACATGGTAAACATCCGTGTTCAGACTACGTGAGACAAAATGTTCCGACCTTCATCAGAACTAACTAAATATGTATTCTTGTATGCGTGCCATTTGAGTGTATTTGTACATTGCATTGAACATTAATCCTAAATTAAATATAATCCTGAAAACCAACTAAATGCCAATGCCATTTGATATAAAATATTCCTTAAATCTTAATCTATTGAAAAGATATCATTACATCACGTATAATAAACATACTCGAAAATAGCATAGGGCATACAAAATGTTAAATGGTTAATGAGGAATTATAGCAGGTGACTATTGATAATATTTATTAAGAATGAATCATATTAAATTCTATTGCCCGCCACTTAACCGCTATCTAAACAAGTTTAAGATTCAGTCCGAGATGTATGTATACTATTAGCACTTTTTGCCTAAGATCAATTACAGATATTACATGTATTTTATTAAAAAGTATCATACGCATCATACATGCATTTTTTCAAAAAGTATCATTCGCATTCCCTTTCCAATATATAAATACGAATTTATCTTGTAAATGATTTCTGGGTGTTATTTAACACTTTCACCAAACGATATCTTATCTACGGAGTTGACGGAGGTTGGGGTAGATGGGGTGATTTCGGACCTTGTTCTGTGACGTGTGGACGCGTATACCAGATAAGAACACGGACGTGTGACAGACAACCTAAACACGGGGGTCGGAGCTGTGGTGGTGAAGGCAGGGATGGGAAGGCGTGTAAAGAAACGGAATATAGTACTTGGTCATATTATAACATAAACCTTAGGTCAGAGAACCATTTGTTGTGAGGTTAAAACTGGAGGATAAGGCGTTACAGAAGTAGAGATTACACGGAAAAATTGAGGCGAAAAGTTGTTTTTCATTTAGGGTGGAAAATCATATGTTCACGTGCAAGCTTTTAAAGTACTTATGTAAACTTTTAGTTTGTGTAGGAAAATAAATTATCTTACTCCAACACAATGCAGTGATTGGATACGTTGTTACACTGACGTAACACAGAGTGACATTATCATAGCCAAATCATACATCAACGCCATTGAAACGACGCGCAAAGTGTAGAAAATACTAATGTGAATTGTCTCACCGACAACGCCTACATTTACATGCCATTTCATTGTATTCTATTTGCTTTTAGAATTAAATCAAAATAAAAAACAATGGTTAGTTGGTGATAGGGCTTAATGTCCTCAGCGAGAGTCCCTTGTATGTAGTGTATTGACTGTGCAAAGGTATGTATGCTTTGGAAGTCTGTGGGAGATATGTGTTGTGACTCTTGAAAAAGTAGAAAACTTTGTCCGTTTTACTGAAGCACACGCCAACGATATCGAACACACACCATCCTGTCACATTATACTGACAACGGACAAACCAAAGTAGACGTACGTCTTACTCCTTCTATACTAAGCAGAATCATATACGACTACTTTTACTGTCAATGGTGTGACCTAGAGACTTCCTCAATGCGGCGAAAACACAACTGAAGGCCAAAGTGAGGCGGTGTTACGGGAGACGTGAGGAAGGTCAAAGTGAGGCGGTGTTAAGGGAGACGTGAGGAAGGTCAAAGTGAGGCGGTGTTAAGGGAGACGTGAGGAAGGTCAAAGTGAGGCGGTGTTAAGGGAGACGTGAGGAAGGTCAAAGTGAGGCGGTGTTAAGGGAGACGTGAGGAAGGTCAAAGTGAGGCGGTGTTAAGGGAGACGTGAGGAAGGTCAAAGTGAGGCGGTGTTAAGGGAGACGTGAGGAAGGTCAAAGTGAGGCGGTGTTAAGGGAGACGTGAGGAAGGTCAAAGTGAGGCGGTGTTAAGTCAAGTAAAGTGAGGCGGTGTTAAGGGAGACGTGAGGAAGGTCAAAGTGAGGCGGTGTTAAGGGAGACGTGAGGAAGGTCAAAAGGACAAAGTCAAGTAAGAAAACGACATCCGCACAAATGAAGACATTTATAATGACCATACACGATATTTGCTATGGAAAATAGCGAATAAGATTTTCATTTTTAGCGGGCCTGATAAGAGCCTGATAAACAAGCAACAGTGCTTGAACAAAGATGTATGTTTTAAAATGGAAGTCTCACATTACTCAAAAATTTCATGTAGCATAATATTCTTTATACTTGTTTTATCACGTAATCATGTTGTAATGCACCTTCTGTTAAGGTTTCGTAGGAATTGAACTTGTCATATTTTCTGAATTAATATTCAAATTTGTCATTTACCTTTTCTGTAAATGAAAAACCAACATTCGTCAGAAATAAATATGTCCCTTAAGTTTAAATCTTAAGCACATTCAAGGATCACCATGGATTAGAACTTTTGATCTTCCGGCGTCCCAGGGCCCTATTATGTCATAATGCCGGTGTTAACGCGGTCGTGATACGATGCCGACACGAACAACCCCAGTCTGTCTACGCTTGATCACGGTAAGTATCCGGTTGTCTCCCGACAACCCACCGGAATGTGCCGGATGATGCACTGACAGTCCGGAGCACTACGGTTTGTGCCGGTCTCTACACGATTATTTCAATTAGGAAGCCGGCGCCGATACTGTTATTCACGGAATACCACGGCACTCGAACGTGTTAAGTCCGTGTAGCTTCTGGGAACACTCCGTGTGCAATTCGTTAATACCAATGTTCTTCCGGACTTAACAAGGATACTTCGGAATCAAAATGATACTTTGGTATCAATCGGATTACCTCGTCATTTTCTCCGAAACTAGAAGAAGTGGGCGAGGTGTTCCGATTGACTTTGGTATCTACACGGACATTTCGGATGTTATACGGAGATATACGGATCGTACACGAATCAGTACGGACAATTTCTATACGTGTAGGTCCAGCGTTGCCATGCCGGACTGTCTCGGATATCGCCAGATGCATACACGGCCCTAACATGGCGTATTGTCAAAGGTTGTCCCGGATGGATGATCCGTGTTGATCCGGCGCCTCATCCTTGAATGTGTGAAAGGGACTTTACAGAAACAGATAATATATATTTGCATATAATATATATATAGCTTAACAGATGTGATGTATATCTATGTTTTGTCATAAATGTTTCCTTTCTCCTTGTAATTATTTTTTAAGGATATTTTTTGTAAAGAGATAAAAACAATTAAAACCCTAAAAATCAAAACAGATCAAAATTGTAAAGTTCAATTGTTTCAGACAAAACCAACAAACACAGACATGTTTTTGTGTCATTCAGGCAATTTTCAAGAAAACTGAACTACGATTTATCAAGATATAACATAATAGCACTATAAAAACATTTGTCATTGATCAAACTATATAATAACGGAGTTATTTCCCTTTTTGTGCATTCCAAAAAAAATAATCCTATTAATGCATAACTTAGATTTCAACATTATTAATATCAAATGAAATGGCAATGTTTTAACACTCAATATCTGATATAAAATAGCATTAACAAGTTTATGGTGTTGTGATTTTTAAAGCAAATGAATTGATTTATCCATCACTTCAAAGAAAACACCATGTTCTGCAAAATATAGTTACTTGAGTTACGGTCATATAAGTGCTTGAAAATCTGGAAGTAACTGTATTAATTTAGCCATCAACATGGAAACATGAGTTATCTCCCTTACCATGAAACTACTATCTAAAATATATGTATGTTCGAAACTGAATTAAGCTTAATGCAAGATTATTTATTTACAATAATTTTAGATTGTATACAATTATTACTTTACACCTTCATATGTTTTAGTTGACGGAGGTTGGAGTAAATGGAGTGATTTCGGACCTTGTTCTGTGACGTGTGGACAAGGACACCAGATAAGAACACGGACGTGTGACAACCCGTCACCTAAACACGGGGGTCGGGGCTGTGATGGTGAAGGCAGGGATGGGAAGGCGTGTAAAGAAACGGAATGTGCAAGTAAGAAATATTTTAAAAAGTTTTATATGTTACCATTATATTCAGAATATCGCTTCGATAGATTAAGTGAGTTTTAACGAAAACTATATACTGTAAATGTAGAAAAGGGGGTCGGGACTGTCATGGTGATAGCAGGGATGAGAAAACGTGTAAAGAAAAGGAATGTGCAAGTAAGAAATATTTTAGCAAGTTTTATATGTTACCATTATATTCAGAATATTGTTTCAATAGATTAAGTGAGTTTTAACGAAAAAAGTATATAAATGTAGATAAAAGGGGTCGTGACTGTCATGGTGATAGCAGGGATGAGAAGGCGTTTAAAGAAAAGGAATGTGCAAGTAAGGGATATTTATGTATCAATTCAGATCTCTGAAGGTATTGGAATAATAATGTTGTTTTTCTTGAGCTCAATAAACATACCATTGTCCATAGCAAAATGTACATTTTTATGTCCTCGTTTTAATGATCATAATGATTTTTTTGTGTTCTAAATTCAAATTTTGAATTTTGATAAGAAAAAGTCTAAATGTCCAACGTATTATTGCCTATTTTTTAATGTAATATCCTGAGTGTGAACAGTTCCTTTACATTAATAGGATAAATACAATGTGTTGCTGAGTAAAACATGTTCGCAATAATGTCATACCCATTCTAATTATTATCTTGTTTAACATGTTGTCGGTGCCGTTGTCCATTTTTAATACTTTTGCTTCCATATCAGTTTGCATATGCTGACTTTGCCTTGGAATTGCTTACTCATGTTTATATATTTATTCATACAGAAACATGGAACAAAATGTGTTCGACAGATTCCCAATGCGCCGGTAACTTGGTTTGTAAAGACAATACAACATGCTATTGTAGACATGAGACGGACGTGTGGGACCCAACTAACTTAAGGTGTCAATCAAGTAAGTCTGGGTATCATACCACAAGTTTTTAGCTCACCTGGCCCGAAGGGCCGGTGAGCTATTGCCATGGCGCGGCGTCCGTCGTCCGTCCGTCAACATTTCTTTTAAATCGCTACTGCATGGATTGCAACCAAATTTGGCCAGAAACTTCCCTAGGGGAAGGGGATCAGATTTTGCATAAATGGTGACCCTGACCCCCCTGGGGCAGGAGGGGCGGGGCCCAATAGGGGTAATAGAGGTAAATCCTATAAATCGCTACTTGTCCTAGAGTTCTGCATGGATTGCAACCAAATTTGGCCAGAAACCTCCTTAGGGGAAGGGGATCAGATTTTGCATAAATGGTGACCCTGACCTCCCTGGGGCAGGAGGGGCGGGGCCCAATAGGGGTAATAGAGGTAAATCCTATAAATCGCTACTTGTCCTAGAGTTCTGCATGGATTGCAACCAAATTTGGCCAGAAACTTCCTTAGGGGAAGGGGATCAGATTTTGCATAAATGGTGACCCTGACCCTCCTGGGACAGGAGGGGCGGGGCCCAATAGGGGTAATAGATGTAAATCCTATAAATGGCTATTTGTCCTAGAGTTCTGCATGGATTGCAACCAAACTTGGCCAGAAAAATTCTTGGGGAAAGGGGAACAGAACTTGTATAAATGGTGATCCTAGCCCCCTTGGGGCAGGAGGGGCGGGGCCAAATAGGGGTAATAGAGGTAAATCCTATAAATCGCTACTTGTCCTAAAGTTCTTCATGGATTGCAACCAAATTTGGCCAGAAACCTCCTTAGGGGAAGGGGATCAGATTTTGCATAAATGGTGACCCTGACTCCTCTGGGGCAGGAGGGGCGGGGCCCAATAGGGGTAATAGAGGTAAATCCTATAAATCGCTACTTGTCCTAGAGTTCTGCATAAATTGCAACCAAATTTGGCCAGAAACTTCCTTAGGGGAAGGGGATCAGATTTTGCATAAATGGTGACCCTGACCCCCCTGGGGCAGGAGGGGCGGGGCCCAATAGGGGTAATAGAGGTAAATCCTATAAATCGCTACTTGTCCTAGAGTTCTGCACGGATGCAACCAAATTTGGCCAGAAACTTCCTTAGGGGAAGGGGATCAGATTTTGCATAAATGGTGACCCTGACCCCCCTGGGGCAGGAGGGGCGGGCCAATAGGGGAAATAAAGGTAAATTTTATAAATCGCTACTTGTCCTAGAGTTCTGGATGGGCTGTAACCAAATTTGGCCAGAAACATCCTTTTGGGAAGGGAAACAAAACTTCCCTATAAATTTTGGCTCTGACCCCCCTGGGAGCAGGAGGGGCGGGGCCCAATAGGGGAAATAGAGGTAAATCCTAAAAATCGCTACTTGTCCTAGAGTTCTGCATGGATTGTAACCAAATTTGGCCAGAAACATCCTTGAGGTTAACAGAATTCGTATAAATTTTGGCTTTGACCCCCTGGAGCAGAAAGAGTGGGGCCCAATAGGGGAATTAGAGGTAAATATTCAAATTCCTTCAGAAAAGAAACAATGAACTTATATTCAGAACATTACTTGGCATAACAAATCAGGTGAGCGATAGAGGCCCTCTGGGCCTCTTTTTTACGTTATATTGTGATAAATAATATTGAGAAATATTTTATCGAATTATACGTATTATTATAACGATAATAATGACATCATTACGCTGATTTACGATATTTGAATTTCATTGGCTATGTAGATAAAATTATAAGTGTCAGTGACGTTACATCAACTCCTATACTAAGCAATTCTACGTATAAATGTTGGAAAATTTTAGGTTCAGAGTTTCTTGCGATGTATTCACAAGAAGAGATGGACTTTGACTCTGCGATTGAGTATTGTGCTGTCAATATGACAGGATTCATGGCTACTCAGGACCACATCAATAACATGTTTATCTCGTGCATGGATACCAACCACGTGACATGGCTTTCTGATATCAGGACAATGACAGATACAAATAATGAAGGTATCCTGGTATTGTTGTATCTACAATACATAATATAAGTTGTTGAAATCACGGATAATGTATTTGAGGCATAGAACCGGTCATAGTAGCAATATACTGTACTGTCTTTGAGGATATAGTGATACAGACATTGAAGATTGGGGATATGATTTACAAATCACCTTTTTGTATCCGTCAGGTTTTTTATCCAAAGGTAGACATATCACAGATAGGAAAAGAAGAAATCCATGTGCCATTTAGGAATCTGTCCACTGGCTAGTGTTAACGAGATGATTATATTATATATAATTATAATATATATGTTGATAGAATATGGAATGAAATACATCCAAATTCATTATTTTTAAACACTTGATCGGAGTGGCTCGAAAGTCAGATGAAGTGTATTCGAAATTGTTGTGATGATTTTGCAGATTTACTGATGCTAATATTACTTACAATTCCATGATAACAGAGTAAAATGTAGCTCTGAAATTTATATATAACAATAATACTTTCTAGCACAAGTTTTCGTATAATTTGCATAACTATATTAAAGTGTGTATATTTACTTCATTGCTTTTCCTCAACAGAGGATGATGTGTGTTGGACCGGCAGAGTAGACCAGAATAACGACATACTGGTAACGAATGCTAGCTGTATGGAGCCCAGACACTTTGTTTGTGTCATTAATCGTACGTATACATATAACTTAGAAAACAGTACACATGGACAGTAAAACAAACAGTAGAAAAAACATTAACCATAACAGGAAAGTATCCTAGCCAAAACCGCCACCAAGAATAACTAAAATCTAAAGTCTAGGAGATTAATAACATTGTTTTGGGTTTCAAAACAAATAGAGAAGGGACAGATGAGAAAGGAAGAATTTATAATCTGCCAAATAAAATAAAACTGAACTGGACAATCTCAATATTATAGAACTGCTTGACGGATCAAGTGAGAGAACGAAAGAAGACACCACGCCAGTCTTAGAACGACTCATTGACGGACAAAATTAAGAAAATATATACTAGAAAACTAAATTCACAGTTAATATGAGGATTAACAGTTGTTTTGTGGAAGCAAAATGGCGCAGTCAATCCAAATTACAAGAGACAATTTGGCGGACTTTTCACTACATTTAGTTTACAATGCCATCATGTATAATGGGTAACTATCAGTGATCACGTGATTGCGTGTTTATTTCCAATTATAGTGATTTCTCCGACCTGTTATGAGTTCATGATTCAACAGAAATTGGCATTTTAGAGGAAAGTGCATAATTACAAATTTTCTCCATAAATTATTCTTTAGATTATAGAAAAAAAAAATTAAAAAAAATTGGCTGAGTGTGAGTTTGGTTTTCATCCGACTACAGGAATCGGAGAAATCCTTTAAAAATAATTGACGAAATTTTCTAAAAATCCTTTGTGAAATATTAAGTATTCCCAAAACATTATGGGCCTTAACGGTCATCTGACTCATAGCACAAAACAACAAAGTCACTGTATAAAATAGTGGTTAACAATTGATATAAACAATACAAGGAACTCCTTTGTTGAAAATGTAAGTTTCTGAAATAGGTAAATGACATTTGTTGAACAAACTTGGTAGCCCTTCATCCATATATGGTTGTAACTCATTCAAGGATTAAGGTGGAGTCCGATTTTAAAGCCAAATTTCAGCACAGCTCCCATTTTGGACCCCCGTAATTCTATCCCCATGGGTCTTACCTCGGTCCTTTATAAAATATGATTGTCCTCACCTTACGTTCCCCCTTCGAAACCCCGCCCCTCTGTCCCAAAGGGTCGGACCTAACTCATTTATATATTATATTATAATATGAATGTCCTTCCCCAGTGATGTTTCACACAAAATATGGATACGTTGATCCACTCAAGGGTTAAGGAGGAGTAGGCTTAACATTTTAAAGCCAAATTTCATCAAAATTCCCCCTAATGAGCCCCGCTCCTCTGTCCTTAGGGGTTGGACCTAACTCGTTGATGTAGTATATAATATTTCTTCCCCTATAATGTTTTACACAAAATATGGATGAAATCCACTCAAGGGTTAAGGAAGAGTAGGATTTTAATGCTAAAACAAGTACTCATTACATAACCCCCTAAACGACCCTCTCACTCCCCATCCCCACCTGCAACAAATCAAGAATGCATTTGCACAGTGTATGAACATCTTTTGAAATATTTTTAGGTACTGTTATATTCAATGATTTCAGACGAAAATTTGAAAACAGGAAGATGGCCCAGCGACAATTTTTTTCCCTTTGTGCCCCTATATACTAATTTTCATTGAAATCAGAGACAGAAATATCAAAACAGGATGTTGGTCCAGCGGCCATCTTGGAATACCAAAATCTTTCCCCTATAAACAATTCTCATTGAGATCGGAGAATGAAACCAGAAGAACAGGAAATGAGCCTGTGGCCATCTTGGAATACCAAAAAGTTAACGAAATTGTTTACATGTTGTTCGCCATCCCTTTAAACCCCTATAGACCATTCTTCATTGAGATCGGAGACTGAAACCTAAAAGCAGGAAGTGGGCCAGCGGCAATCTTGGAATACCAACTATTTACAAAAATGTTTGCATGTTGTTCGCCATCCCTTAAATCCCCTATGGACCATTTTTCGAAAACCGAAACCTTGAAACAGGAAGTGGACCAAAGGCCATCTTGGAAAATCTTATGTATGTTAACGGTTAACTATATAAGTAACGACTACATGCATTTTTATTATGTTATTTTAGGAACAAATATCATCCCAGTCTCCGAGGAGCCTGCCTGTTATGGGTTTAGCAAGACTAAAGTAACTACTGTCAAGGGTGGCATTCCATTAGGTAGGTGAAGTGTGCTATTCCACTAGATAGCGGTTCTTTTCTTTTAAGTAAAATGTCTTCACAGCTTTAACAAATAATACTTCGAAGTTAATCTGGTACCATCTACCACTGCAATCCTAAATGCATGTTGCGTACATGGACATACTTAGTTAACATCAATGTAACCTTCTATTTTACCTGTGACTTTAACCAAAGTATTTTCATGGTTTTATATCCTTTTTAAACTTTGGAGGCAGACTGACATTTATATGAATATGTAAAATTAATGGCATAACCGTAAATTTGTATTTGTGCACTTCATTGTACGGCTATATAGCAATCATATAAACAATGTGTAAAATATTACTAGTAAGCTACGGTATAGGACATGCAGCAAATATAGATTTGCGCGCGTTCGTTGTGAGTTACCTAACACTTATCTAACTTTACATCAGGTATACTAATTGCAGTAGTAGCTACTAGTTGTGTGGTGTTATTAGTGGCAGCAGCTGCCATCGTCCTAAACAAAAGGTAAATAACATAATATATCGACCGACAAATGGCAACATTAAAAGCGTAGCATGTTCATATCGGCATATAGATATATGACTAATTGTATATTAATGATTTGTCTGCCCCATCAAAATGTTACTCGAAGATTTATATTGTAAGTTTATACATGTATTTCTATAAAAGTATATTTCGCATTTCATGTAGTAACAATGTACATAATGATTTATTTAAATTAGCACTTTGGTCAGCATGTTGTTAATGTCTAAGCGGTCAAACTCCGTATATTTCTCTCGTTTACCCTATTAACAGTCAATACATTTTGATGACCATTAATTATAGATTTATATATATATATATATATCCATTGTATATGTATATCACATACACAAATACTCATCAATTTCTATTCAACACAGCAATAAAATTCCGTCTTTGCATATTACAGAGTTAGCTCCCTTGTGGTTAGGCATTCATTGCGACGTCATTATTTTGTAAATGCAACTCACGTCGTTTTATCAGAAAAGAATTACCATATCCTCTGAAACACATGACGTCACAATCAATACCAACCCGCATGGGCAGATAACTCTGTAGTATGCAAATACTGAATATCTTTTTATTGTTTCGTTTCTCTGGTTTACTTATCAGTACAGAAAGCTGTTCGAGAAGGAAGAGTCGCATTGTCTGTACAAAACAATGTATCAATCAAATAAGATTGACACCTAAATATTGTGTGGTCGTATGAAAGTAACACTGATTGTGAGGTCCGTAATTATTTTACTAGTTTTAACACAAATTAAAACCAACGTTTACATAAGGTTTAATTTTAATTTTCAGGAAACGACACACCAAGCGTAAATTGAACAGTGGATCCCAATCTAATCCCTTACAAATTACCTACCGACACAATACTACCCAAGCCGCTGGCAAAATGGCCCCACAAACCGGCTATTACTCGGAGTGTGCCACTGGAGGTCCGTCTGAGGATACCAACCACTACTCGGAAGGTACTGCTGGGTCCTCTACAGACACGGACAACTATGGTTACGGACTACTGGGTAAAACTGGTTCAAGGTCCGTAAGGATGGGTGAGGAGGACATGTATTCTCACACAAAACCAGGACAGCCTCTCGACGATGGATACGACGTGTTTGTGAAGAGGAAAGAAACCGTTGATGAGTCGGGTGTCTATGACCACGTTGGAAATTGTATGATTGAAGGGGAATATGATAGTTTTCAAGGCAAAACTATAGTTCCTGTGGAAAATAACTACTCAGAATATTTATAGTACATCTATTATACACTGGTATGCGCATCTGAAGGCCCTTTATTACAATGCTAATATCCGTTCTATAAATATAAACTTTATTCATTTTACATCGATTGAGAAACAAGTTATACAACTTATGTAAATCACTCTCGATGGCCCGGATGTAAGCGCGCGAGGGGTCTTAGTGTGGGAGGAAACCGGAGTGACCGGAGAAAACCCATGTGATCGGGCAGGTGACCCCTGACCTTTTCACGTCCGTGCCGGGGATCGAACCCCGGCCGGCTAGGAGAGAGGCGAGTGGCTTAACCACTACACCATCCGATCATCCGTTCTCTGATAACTTAATACAGGAACGCCTATAGAATTGGCAAGAAGGAGGATTTGCAATTCATAATACTTGATGTATCACGCAGAATGCAGGTTTTCGACATACGTAAGCATGTACATGGTAATATACGTGTAGTTCCTGTATACCTATTCCCATTTAGTGTCATTTTACTCCACACACACTTCAAACTATGGATAATATGTAAGTTACTACAAAATAATTATTTAACATTCAATTGACTTTGGAGGTCTTTTTCAGTTGCATAATAATTTCAAAACAGTATGTAGTAAAGCATTTATTGTGTTTAGCACGTATAGCACGTTCTGTAAGGAAACCTGTCTAACTCGGGCTAAAACCGGCTGGAGAATCAAACACCGACCCCCACACCCCCACACCCCCTGGCTATCTTTTCTATCTTTTTAAGACGCAAATACATGAACATGGAGCCTCCAGAACACCAACGTATTAAAATAAACAGTGTTATTTTTTGTAAATGTTATACAGAATACTTATTTCGAGATGACAACTTCTTGTCTCTCAAAGTGTTTGCTGTAACAGCGAAAATGTTTCATTCAAACATATACATTGAACTGTTACAACCATAATATTATTTTCCTTATAATTTTTCTTTTGTTAAATAAGCTAACCATTTGTTGATACATGTATATTTTTCTGGACAATTGTAAAACAATATTGCCAGTATTATAATTTGTATATGAAAGACAGGATTACAAGATTGTTCAATAATGGTTTATTGCACCTCAATGTATTGTAGATTAAATATACATATTTACATTTACTGATATATATTTATACATGTTTGTTTAACTCTATTCTCTCAGCTGATTTACGATATTTGAATTTCATTGGCTATGTAGATATAATTATAAGTGTCAGTGACGTTACATCAACTCCTATACTAAGCAATTCTACGTATAAATGTTGGAAAATTTTAGGTTCAGAGTTTCTTGCGATGTATTCACAAGAAGAGATGGACTTTGACTCTGCGATTGAGTATTGTGCTGTCAATATGACAGGATTCATGGCTACTCAGGACCACATCAATAACATGTTTATCTCGTGCATGGATACCAACCACGTGACATGGCTTTCTGATATCAGGACAATGACAGATACAAATAATGAAGGTATCCTGGTATTGTTGTATCTACAATACATAATATAAGTTGTTGAAATCACGGATAATGTATTTGAGGCATAGAACCGGTCATAGTAGCAATATACTGTACTGTCTTTGAGGATATAGTGATACAGACATTGAAGATTGGGGATATGATTTACAAATCACCTTTTTGTATCCGTCAGGTTTTTTATCCAAAGGTAGACATATCACAGATAGGAAAAGAAGAAATCCATGTGCCATTTAGGAATCTGTCCACTGGCTAGGGTTAACGAGATGATTATATTATATATAATTATAATATATATGTTGATAGAATATGGAATGAAATACATCCAAATTCATTATTTTTAAACACTTGATCGGAGTGGCTCGAAAGTCAGATGAAGTGTATTCGAAATTGTTGTGATGATTTTGCAGATTTACTGATGCTAATATTACTTACAATTCCATGATAACAGAGTAAAATGTAGCTCTGAAATTTATATATAACAATAATACTTTCTAGCACAAGTTTTCGTATAATTTGCATAACTATATTAAAGTGTGTATATTTACTTCATTGCTTTTCCTCAACAGAGGATGATGTGTGTTGGACCGGCAGAGTAGACCAGAATAACGACATATTGGTAACGAATGCTAGCTGTATGGAGCCCAGACACTTTGTTTGTGTCATTAATCGTACGTATACATATAACTTAGAAAACAGTACACATGGACAGTAAAACAAACAGTAGAAAAAACATTAACCATAACAGGAAAGTATCCTAGCCAAAACCGCCACCAAGAATAACTAAAATCTAAAGTCTAGGAGATTAATAACATTGTTTTGGGTTTCAAAACAAATAGAGAAGGGACAGATGAGAAAGGAAGAATTTATAATCTGCCAAATAAAATAAAACTGAACTGGACAATCTCAATATTATAGAACTGTTTGACGGATCAAGTGAGAGAACGAAAGAAGACACCACGCCAGTCTTAGAACGACTCATTGACGGACAAAATTAAGAAAATATATACTAGAAAACTAAATTCACAGTTAATATATGAGGATTAACAGTTGTTTTGTGGAAGCAAAATGGCGCAGTCAATCCAAATTACAAGAGACAATTTGGCGGACTTTTCACTACATTTAGTTTACAATGCCATCATGTATAATGGGTAACTATCAGTGATCACGTGATTGCGTGTTTATTTCCAATTATAGTGATTTCTCCGACCTGTTATGAGTTCATGATTCAACAGAAATTGGCATTTTAGAGGAAAGTGCATAATTACAAATTTTCCCCCATAAATTATTCTTTAGATTATAGAAAAAAAAATAAAAAAAAATTGGCTGAGTGTGAGTTTGGTTTTCATCCGACTACAGGAATCGGAGAAATCCTTTAAAAATAATTGACGAAATTTTCTAAAAATCCTTTGTGAAATATTAAGTATTCCCAAAACATTATGGGCCTTAACGGTCATCTGACTCATAGCACAAAACAACAAAGTCACTGTATAAAATAGTGGTTAACAATTGATATAAACATTACAAGGAACTCCTTTGTTGAAAATGTAAGTTTCTGAAATAGGTAAATGACATTTGTTGAACAAACTTGGTAGCCCTTCATCCATATATGGTTGTAACTCATTCAAGGATTAAGGTGGAGTCCGATTTTAAAGCCAAATTTCAGCAAAGCTCCCATTTTGGACCCCCGTAATTCTATCCCCATGGGTCTTACCTCGGTCCTTTATAAAATATGATTGTCCTCACCTTACGTTCCCCCTTCGAAACCCCGCCCCTCTGTCCCAAAGGGTCGGACCTAACTCATTTATATATTATATTATAATATGAATGTCCTTCCCCAGTGATGTTTCACACAAAATATGGATACGTTGATCCACTCAAGGGTTAAGGAGGAGTAGGCTTAACATTTTAAAGCCAAATTTCATCAAAATTCCCCCTAATGAGCCCCGCTCCTCTGTCCTTAGGGGTTGGACCTAACTCGTTGATGTAGTATATAATATTTCTTCCCCTATAATGTTTTACACAAAATATGGATGAAATCCACTCAAGGGTTAAGGAAGAGTAGGATTTTAATGCTAAAACAAGTACTCATTACATAACCCCCTAAACGACCCTCTCACTCCCCATCCCCACCTGCAACAAATCAAGAATGCATTTGCACAGTGTATGAACATCTTTTGAAATATTTTTAGGTACTGTTATATTCAATGATTTCAGACGAAAATTTGAAAACAGGAAGATGGCCCAGCGACAATTTTTTTCCCTTTGTGCCCCTATATACTAATTTTCATTGAAATCAGAGACAGAAATATCAAAACAGGATGTTGGTCCAGCGGCCATCTTGGAATACCAAAATCTTTCCCCTATAAACAATTCTCATTGAGATCGGAGAATGAAACCAGAAGAACAGGAAATGAGCCTGTGGCCATCTTGGAATACCAAAAAGTTAACGAAATTGTTTACATGTTGTTCGCCATCCCTTTAAACCCCTATAGACCATTCTTCATTGAGATCGGAGACTGAAACCTAAAAGCAGGAAGTGGGCCAGCGGCAATCTTGGAATACCAACTATTTACAAAAATGTTTGCATGTTGTTCGCCATCCCTTAAATCCCCTATGGACCATTTTTCGAAAACCGAAACCTTGAAACAGGAAGTGGACCAAAGGCCATCTTGGAAAATCTTATGTATGTTAACGGTTAACTATATAAGTAACGACTACATGCATTTTTATTATGTTATTTTAGGAACAAATATCATCCCAGTCTCCGAGGAGCCTGCCTGTTATGGGTTTAGCAAGACTAAAGTAACTACTGTCAAGGGTGGCATTCCATTAGGTAGGTGAAGTGTGCTATTCCACTAGATAGCGGTTCTTTTAAGTAAAATGTCTTCACAGCTTTAACAAATAATACTTCGAAGTTAATCTGGTACCATCTACCACTGCAATCCTAAATGCATGTTGCGTACATGGACATACTTAGTTAACATCAATGTAACCTTCTATTTTACCTGTGACTTTAACCAAAGTATTTTCATGGTTTTATATCCTTTTTAAACTTTGGAGGCAGACTGACATTTATATGAATATGTAAAATTAGTGGCATAACCGTAAATTTGTATTTGTGCACTTCATTGTACGGCTATATAGCAATCATATAAACAATGTGTAAAATATTACTAGTAAGCTACGGTATAGGACATGCAGCAAATATAGATTTGCGCGCGTTCGTTGTGAGTTACCTAACACTTATCTAACTTTACATCAGGTATACTAATTGCAGTAGTAGCTACTAGTTGTGTGGTGTTATTAGTGGCAGCAGCTGCCATCGTCCTAAACAAAAGGTAAATAACATAATATATCGACCGACAAATGGCAACATTAAAAGCGTAGCATGTTCATATCGGCATATAGATATATGACTAATTGTATATTAATGATTTGTCTGCCCCATCAAAATGTTACTCGAAGATTTATATTGTAAGTTTATACATGTATTTCGATAAAAGTGTATTTCGCATTTCATGTAGTAACAATGTACATAATGATTTATTTAAATTAGCACTTTGGTCAGCATGTTGTTAATGTCTAAGCGGTCAAACTCCGTATATTTCTCTCGTTTACCCTATTAACAGTCAATACATTTTGATGACCATTAATTATAGATTTATATATATATATATATATCCATTGTATATGTATATCACATACACAAATACTCATCAATTTCTATTCAACACAGCAATAAAATTCCGTCTTTGCATATTACAGAGTTAGCTCCCTTGTGGTTAGGCATTCATTGCGACGTCATTATTTTGTAAATGCAACTCACGTCGTTTTATCAGAAAAGAATTACCATATCCTCTGAAACACATGACGTCACAATCAATACCAACCCGCATGGGCAGATAACTCTGTAGTATGCAAATACTGAATATCTTTTTATTGTTTCGTTTCTCTGGTTTACTTATCAGTACAGAAGGCTGTTCGAGAAGGAAGAGTCGCATTGTCTGTACAAAACAATGTATCAATCAAATAAGATTGACACCTAAATATTGTGTGGTCGTATGAAAGTAACACTGATTGTGAGATCCGTAATTATTTTACTAGTTTTAACACAAATTAAAACCAACGTTTACATAAGGTTTAATTTTAATTTTCAGGAAACGACACACCAAGCGTAAATTGAACAGTGGATCCCAATCTAATCCCTTACAAATTACCTACCGACACAATACTACCCAAGCCGCTGGCAAAATGGCCCCACAAACCGGCTATTTCTCGGAGTGTGCCACTGGAGGTCCGTCTGAGGATACCAACCACTACTCGGAAGGTACTGCTGGGTCCTCTACTGACACGGACAACTATGGTTACGGACTACTGGGTAAAACTGGTTCAAGGTCCGTAAGGATGGGTGAGGAGGACATGTATTCTCACACAAAACCAGGACAGCCTCTCGACGACGGATACGACGTATTTGTGAAGAGGAAAGAAACCGTTGATGAGTCGGGTGTCTATGACCACGTTGGAAATTGTATGATTGAAGGGGAATATGATAGTTTTCAAGGCAAAACTATAGTTCCTGTGGAAAATAACTACTCAGAATATTTATAGTACATCTATTATACACTGGTATGCGCATCTGAAGGCCCTTTATTACAATGCTAATATCCGTTCTATAAATATAAACTTTATTCATTTTACATCGATTGAGAAACAAGTTATACAACTTATGTAAATCACTCTCGATGGCCCGGATGTAAGCGCGCGAGGGGTCTTAGTGTGGGAGGAAACCGGAGTGCCCGGAGAAAACCCATGTGATCGGGCAGGTGACCCCTGACCTTTTCACGTCCGTGCCGGGGATCGAACCCCGGCCGGCTAGGAGAGAGGCGAGTGGCTTAACCACTACACCACCCGATCATCCGTTCTCTGATATCTTAATACAGGAACGCCTATAGAATTGGCAAGAAGGAGGATTTGCAATTCATAATCACGCAGAATGTAGGTTTTCGACATACGTAAGAATGTACATGGTAATATACGTGTAGTTCCTGTATACTTATTCCCATTTAGTGTCATTTTACTCCACACACACTTCAAACTATGGATAATATAAGTTACTACAAAATAATTATTTACCATTCAATTGACTTTGGAGGTCTTTTTCAGTTGCATAATAATTTCAAAACAGTATGTAGTAATGCATTTATTGTGTTTAGCACGTATAGCACGTTCTGTAAGGAAACCTGTCTAACTCGGCTGGAGAATCAAACACCGACCCCCACAACCCCACACCCCCTGGCTATCTTTTCTATCTTTTTAAGACGCAAATACATGAACATGGAGCCTCCAGAACACCAACGTATTAAAATAAACAGTGTTATTTTTTGTAAATGTTATACAGAATACTTATTTCGAGATGACAACTTCTTGTCTCTCAAAGTGTTTGCTGTAACAGCGAAAATGTTTCATTCAAACATATACATTGAACTGTTACAACCATAAGATTATTTTCCTTACTATTTTTCTTTTGTTAAATAAGCTAACCATTTGTTGATACATGTATATTTTTCTGGACAATTGTAAAACAATATTGCCAGTATTATAATTTGTATATGAAAGACAGGATTACAAGATTGTTCAATAATGGTTTATTGCACCTCAATGTATTGTAGATTAAATATACATATTTACATTTACTGATATATATTTATACATGTTTGTTTAACTCTATTCTCTCATCCCTGGTGATCCACTTTGATACAGCTCGCAACTTACTGATTGATTGTACAATAGACAGACCAGATGATACTATTGTTACTATTTTGGCGAAAATAGGCCTTACCGCTGTGTCACATATGTAACGTATGTGTTTTATTTATGTTTGGCAGACGCTTTAGTGTTGTAGTATCTTGTAAGCGTTTCAATGACTCGGTGTGATTATAGTTTCTTTGTTTGCCGCTAGGGGCGCTCCTTCCTCCAGCACTATAATAGGAAGCGAGCTGCGAAAATTCTCACTCGTGCCCCGAAACGTTTTATATAGCGTCACGGTACGTAAAACTCTTCACTTCGGCTTCGAAAATTCTCACTCTTCATTCTGGTCGTCGACCAGTTAACATCGAGTCACACTCTCCAGTAGGTATAGGCACTTAGAGACAGATGTGGCTGAAGAAGCCTTGCTTTGATCAGTGTCATACCCAGCGGATCATTCCTAGCATAGCTCTCAGCTGTGGCTATCGACTATCGGTCGCGAGGTGCTCTTGACATAGTATCACGACTAACGAATACTAGTCGTGATCGAGTGCTGATGACATATATATAGGTCTTGAGATCCCCGGGTGTGTAACAACCAGCAGGCCCGAGCTTTAGCTCGGTGGTGGATAGTCTTACCACGGTAGTCGGTAGTTACGTTAGATCCGTACATGTGCCAGTGTCTTGTACATAAGCTTTGGCGACAGGCAGCAGTATTGTGGTGTCAATTCATGTAGCTTGCATGTTACTCATGACATCGTCTCACGACCACTAGTTATTAGTCGTGAACACTCACAACATTGACAGGTCGTGAGTCGGCCTGGTTACAGTAGAACTAGTGTTGGCGACACGATCGCAACCAGCAGGCTCTGAACCTTTGTCACAGTGATAAGAAACTACAGTGTTGTGTGTCGGAGTATACGTTTCGCGACAGACAGTTGTTGTAGTGTAAAGTTTCTGCTGTCCGCTGGTTTGTTTTGTGTACGTATCCACCAGCACTTGGGTGTTGTGTATAGGGTTGTCTCCCTTCATCTAGTGTATTGTAGTTCAGAGAGGTACTCTTGTCATTATTTCATGTGTTGTATATAGAGCTTTGGATGATGTTACTAGTAGTAACCATCATTATTCGTATATATTGGCTGCTGTAGTGTAGATAGTGATTCATAACAGGGACCCAAGTATATCTTGGTAACAACCCCCGCCCGGCACATTACACTATCATAATGTGTGACTATTTGGAAATTGAAATTGAAAACTACAGAAATATTTGGCTAGGTGACTGGATGCCTTAGATCGTTAGTTTACGACACGGATAGGGCACAAGTCATCGTTTTTGTTCGCCACGTGTGATATACATATATATGTGTGTGCTATATAAAGACCGGAGATGACTGATAGATGTCAAGAATGATATATCAGTATTGACTGGTCGTCGTAAAAGACGATGATTTAACTGTCTACAATTTAGGAAAGTTCAAGGGCGGCCTCTAGGTTTAGAATAATTAACCTGATAATTATAAATGATAAATATATAAATATTCACAGAGTTCCATTGATTCTTCATCCATTATGAATACTGTGAATTCTATTTGTACAGAATATACCATGAAACGCTGCAATTCGGCAACTGTATACTGCTAGTTCTACATCGATAATTATTTAAAACTTTCTCTATGTAAAAGATGTGTTTACCAAATTAACACTTGTTGATTTGGAACATATCGATTTATTGTTATTATTTAAAACAGGATTTACTATGTACCTCCATCCCAAATCTACATAAATTTCTTCACCCTATACTGTATCCAACCAGTACTATAAAGCATTTGTACACTTCAGTATAACAAGGGGAGATAACTTTGACTTTTACTATGTGATGTATAAAGATATATGGTATATATAAGCATTGAACGTCTATAATTTGGCATTCATGGCCAATATGAATGCCAGAAAAAGTGACGAAATCAAAATGGCGTGCTCAATAGAATTTCCCTCTGTCCAGTTAGTATCTATGTTGGCTATACATGCCGATTGAAAGACGTTCAATTCTTAAGTATAACGTATGAGGTAAAAGCCATGCAATGTCATTGAATTACCATACATTGATAATAGCCGTTGTGTATAGTGAAGTTTTATGTAACATGGAAATAGCGAAATGTATCTGAACTATTTAGGAGAGAATAGTGAGCGGTAGAGTATAACATTAGTAGAGAATAGTGAGCGGTAGTGTATAACATTAGTAGAGTATAGGGAGCGGTAGTGTATAACATTAGTAGAGTATAGGGAGCGGTAGTGTATAACATTAGTAGAGTACAGCGAGCGGTAGTGTATAACATTATAGTGTATAATATAAGTAGAGTATAGGGTGCGGTAGTGTATAACATTAGTAGAGTGTAGGGAGCGGTAGTGTACAACAATAGTAGAGTATGGGGAGTGGTAGTGTATACAATAAGTAGAGTACACTGAGTGGTAGTGTATAACATAAGTACAGTATAGGGAGCGGTAGTGTATACAATAAGTAGAGTACAGTGAGTGGTAGTGTATAACATTAGTAGAATGCATTAAGCGGTAGTGTATAACAATAGTAGAATAGAGGGAGCGGTAGTGTACAACATTAGTAGAGTATAGGATGCGGTAGTTTATAACATTAGTAGAGTATAGAGAGAGCGGTAATGTACAACATTAGTAGAGTATAGGGAGCGATAGTGTACAACATTAGTAGAGTATAGAGAGAGCGGTAGTGTACAACATTAGTAGAGTATAGGGAGCGATAGTGTACAACATAAGTAGACTATAGAGAGCGGTAGTGTATAACATTAGTAGAGTACAGTGAGCGGTAGTGTAACATTAGTAGAATGCAGTGAGCGGTAGTGTATAACATTAGTAGAGTAAAGGGAGCGGTAGTTTATAACATTAGTAGAGTATAGAGAGCGATAGTGTACAACAATAGTAGAGTATAGGGAGTGGTAGTGTACTACATAAGTAGACTATAGAGAGCGGTAGTGTACAACATAAGTAGACTATAGAGAGCGGTAGTGTACAACATAAGTAGAGTGCAGTGAGCTGTAGTGTAACATTAGTAGAATACCGGAGCGGTAATGTACAACATTAGTAGAGCAGAGTGAGCAATAGTGTATAACATTAGTAGAGTATAGGGAGCGATAGTGTACAACAATAGTAGAGTATAGGGAGCGGTAGTGTATAACATTAGTAGAGTACAGTGAGCGGTAGTGTAACATTAGTAGAGTATCGGAGCGGTAATGTACAACATTAGTAGAGCAGAGTGAGCAATAGTGTATAACATTAGTAGAGTATAGGGAGCGATAGTGTACAACATTAGTAGAGTATAGGGAGCGGTAGTGTACAACATTAGTAGAGTGCAGTGAGCTGTAGTGTACAACATTAGTAGAGTGCAGTGAGCTGTAGTGTACAACATTAGTAGAGTACAGCGAGCGGTAGTGTATAACATTAGTAGAGTATAGGGTGCGGTAATGTACAACATAAGTAGAGTATAGGGAGCGGTAGTGTATAACATTAGTAGAGTACAGTGAGCGGTAGTGTAACATTAGTAGAATACAGTGAGCGGTAGTGTATAACATTAGTAGAGTATAAGGAGCGGTAGTGTATAACATTAGTACAGTATAGGTAGCGGTAGAGTATAACATTAGTAGAGTACAGCGAGCGGTAGTGTATAATATAAGTAGAGTATAGGGTGCGGTAGTGTATAACATTAGTAGAGTATAGGGAGCGGTAGTGTACAACAATAGTAGAGTATAGGGAGTGGTAGTGTATAACATTAGTAGAGTACAGCGAGCGGCAGTGTACAACATTAGTAGAGTATAGGGTGCGGTAGTGTACAACATTAGTAGAGTATAGGGAGCGGTAGTGTACAACATTAGTAGAGTATAGGGAGCGGTAGTGTACAACATTAGTAGAGTATAGGGAGCGGTAGTGTATAACATTAGTAGAGTATAGGGAGTGGTATTGTATAACATTAGTAGATTACAGTGAGCGGTAGTGTATAACATTAGTGGAGTAGGATGAGTGGTATTGTTTAACATTAGTGGAGTATAGGGTGCGGTAGTTTATAACATAAGTACAGTATAGGGAGCGATAGAGTATAACATTAGTAGAGTGCGCTGAGCGGTAGTGTATAACATTAGTGGAGTAGGATGAGTGGTATTGTTTAACATTAGTGGAGTATAGGGTGCGGTAGTTTATAATATAAGTACAGTATAGGGAGCGATAGAGTATAACATTAGTAGAGTACGCTGAGCGGTAGTTTATAACATTAGTAGTGTATAACATTAGTGGAGTATAGGGAGCGGTAGTGTATAACATTAGTGAGTTCATTGAGCGGTAGTGAATAACATAAGTAGAGTATACCGAGCGAGAGTACAGTGTATTTATGATTGGTAAGGATAGATGGATTTCTATTAATATATCAAAGATCAAAGGTTTTTTTACTGACAATCTACTCATGCTGTTTCAATTATAAAGTCTTATATGGTAGATTAGAAAATAACAAACAACTTTTAAAAATCATACTTCCTTCTATGACTTTATAGTCTGAAAGCGTTAATTAGCACATAAAGTTTTCTCGCGTTTTAATTGGCTCTGTCCCCTGGCACTTTTTAGCCATGGTCCCAGGACTATAAAAAAGACTATGGTCTGGTGCGCTTTTTGTTACGTACGTCATATTGAAGAAAACATGTTACCGTTGCTATTTGCGCTGTTCACTGGCAAACAAGTCCTGTGCGGACGACGTCTTGCAAAACGCAAATGTCACGGTTAGGAAAATTGAATGCAGACGAATTTGCAAGAGAAAAAAAAGAGGCAAAAGAACTGAGTAAGCAACTAAATATGCAGTGGGTACTTTCAAAGATTTCTGTCTGGAAACATGCATATGTATCGACGTCTTCGACTATGACATTTCTACCGTAACGTTAGACGTGACCGCACCCGCTATTGTTTATCGCCATAATTGTTTGTCCTATCAATAATTTATTTTCTTAAATTCGTTATGTATTAACTTCTTTTGAAGGCACTATGGTCTTATTGTGTTGTCTTGTGAAGGCATAATACCTCGCCTCTGGCTCGGGTACTATGTCATCCCTCGTCAACACTAAAAGACCACAGTGCCCTCAGAAGAAGGCAATAATTTATAAATAGAAATAGATTCTTTATTTTAGTGAGATTTTCGATTAAGGTATGTGCTATAATTTCGACATGTAACCTTTTTCAGTAATCTATTGAAAGTTATACGTTTTGGCGAACTAAGCTGTGAAAAGTATTCAGGGACTATTTTATCTTTATTTATACTAACTAAATCAGGTTTCTTCCCTAAATAATAGATTAATAAGCTTAAAAGAACTGTAAACCCGTGACAATTTCACAATATTCGCATATATTATACCCAAGGTGGTAAAAACATGAGATCCTCGATCAAATTCACATTTTTGTAAGCTTAAATTTTGCAACGCGTAACATTAACCCTACCCCCTTTTCATCTAGTGCTAAGATAGATTATATATGACTATTTTATAAATATGTTTTGTGATATACATCTGTTTAGTGCCTGTCTCTTACGATGTCCAGCACCTCGAACTGTTATAGCCCTGCTACGTACTTATAAGGGTGGTTTCGTTAGGGGCCGCGGTGGCCGAGTGGTTAAGATGTCCCGACATATTACCACAAACCCTCCACCTCTGGGATGCGGGTTCGAATCCCATGTGGGGCAGTTGCCAGGTACTGACCGCTGGCCGGTGGTTTTTCTCCGGATACTCCGGCTTTCCTCCACCAACAAACCTGGCACGTCCTTACATGACCCTGGCTGTTCATAGGACGTAAAACTAAACAAACCAAACCAAGCGTGGTGAAGTTTATCTTCCTCCCCCTCTGCTTGGCTGCCATGATAAATCTCTCCCAGGGTTCATTGCGGACATTGCGGTTCATAGAATCTGGGCGCTATAGTAACATTCCCAGGAGTCAGAGATTATGTACAGTTTGTGATAAGAATGATGTTGGGGACGAGGTCCGTTTTATTTTATTTTTCCCTGCATATTCTAATTTAAAAAGGACGTACATAAAGCAGTATTATTACCGACATCCAAGTGTTTACAAGCTATAGAATTGTTTTCATGTAAAAGTGTTCAAACTTTAAACAAATTGAGTAAATATTTGTTTCATACTTCGGACACGAGGAAAAATCTCCTCTCTACGTAACGTGTAACGGAAGTTGACTTAAGTGTACATTTATTTTACACTTAGCTATTTAAACAATGATGAAAGATTATTTTTTTCATTTTGAAGTGTACTCAATGACGTTCTATTTCGCTGCAATTCGCCTTAGTTCAAAATAGTGTATGGAATATAGATCTTATTATTTCACGACGTTACCTATGTTGTGAGGTCACAAATATATTCATTATTTTTTTTATTTAATTTCTTTTATTAAGATATTTGTAACGAACCTACACGTCAAACGATTCTTTATATATTAATGTGTATGAGATTGTCATCCGCCATCATCTTGTATATTGTATGTGAATTTTGATTGTAATAATTATGTATATTGCTGCCTATATATATGCTGTATCGCATTTGGTTATAATAAAAACTCGTAGATTGGTCCCCACATTAACCGCTGTCAACGGTTCACAAACTTGCCGTCCGTTGACCTCGGGTCACAGAATATTACGTCATGCCGATTGTTTCATACATTGTACCCTTTATATATGACGTCACTGTGATTGTTTTTGAAACGGCGGAAGTCGTATGCAAATCATGACTATTTACTTACAAGAAAATCTAGTGTGTCCGCAAAAAAAAAATCCAGTATTGTTTGGTTTGATAATGAATAATCAAATTTACTTATGTCAGAACTGACGGTCGTGTACAGGAAAATTATAGAAAATAATATATAATAGTCCAAATATCAGTATCGGTCTTATTTCTCATTATTCAGAAGAATGTTGAAAAAATCCTGTTGTAAATCATGCAGAGACAAGACTAAATCGAAGTCAAGATGACCAATAATGATTCGGAAACTTTTCATAAAAGTCAAATAAATATTGAACATTGCTAGGTGGGTCCCATTTAGTCAAACAAACCAAAGTTAACCGACATAGTAATGTTGTTGCCGAGAATGTCGTGTGCCTAACGTAACTACGTAATGTCTGTCAGAACTCTTCTTAGGACGGATCATGAACTTTTTGTCTTCCGTTCGGCAGTAATCGTAACTTTTTATGGCGGCCAGTTTAAAATGAAGGCATGTTTACAAGTATCGATTTTTAAGAACTACTATACCAAAGTTATTAAGTAATCGTTATAAATATTCTTTGATATAACTTAATTTTAATTACAATAGTACATCTACCAATACTTAAATATCGGGCTCGAATCTCACTTGACTTTTTGTTGATAGTTACGTATAGTGTGGCTTTTAAGAATTTACCCCTGCGAGACGTTGATGAATAACTCAAAATTCATTATTATTCTTCAATTATTCATGAATAATTTCATGCAATTCATGAACATATAACTTTTTGTATAATTTAGGAAAATATGTTTCATGAATATTCATGAATCCTTTCATTCATGAATTCGTGAACGTTCATGAATCTCTTTTATTCATGAAATAATTAACATTCATGAACGACTTATCCATGAAAAATCATAAAAAATTCATGAATGATTTAAGAATATCTATGAACTTAAAACCATCATGAATAATCATGAATGCTTATTCATGAACTAGAACTCCCAGCTGTATGCAAAACAATTCATGCATATTCATAAAATTTCACGAACCGGAAAAATTCATGAATGTTCATGAAGATAAATGAATGCAAGTTGGAGTCAGCGACATCTGAGTATCATGAACTCTACTGGGGGTCCAGAATTGAAATTTACTATCAAACCAATGACAATTCTATTGGAGCCAATTTAATATTTATTAGGTATAATCTATATGTTAATATTTAACATCAGAAGATTTTAACATGAAATCCCCAACAGTTAACTGTGCTCTCTATATATTTTCATACTGCCACAGATAAGGCAGCTAACAAAATATGTTTTTATTGATACGCAACAATCAATTTCATAATACATTCCAAGTAAATTAGTACATGTCCAAAATAAACCTATAGTTGTAAAGCATGATAGTTTAAATGGCCAATTTAATTCAATAACATGTGACAAAATTTCACAAACTAATATCTATGCATAATCAAATAGTAATATCAGTGTGCAAAAATTTCATGTTGAAAAAGAACTGCAGATAAACCAAAACTTACTGAAAGTGTCCATCTCTGTTTAAAGAAATCCAGGAAAGGAATAATCCGTTCACTAATGTGCTAAAACTTCCATTTGAAGATGAATAATATTTCCCCTTCCACATGCCAGCAGATATAGCAGCCATTTTGGATTGTGACTGTTTGGCGGGAAATATATAAAGAAGTCATGTGACTCCTGTAGTCATGTGACTTCAGTGGACATTCATTAAAATTCATCGAAATAAATGAAATAGCATGTCAAGAATCATTCATGTAGTTTTATGCATAACTGATATTCATTAAAATTATAAAAAATGAATGAAACATTTTCATTTATTTTGAAGAATTTTAACGAATATCAGTCGTGCATAAAACTTCATGCATATTTCTTTACACATTGATCATGAACAATCATGAATATTTCATGGATTCATAAAACTCCATGAACTTTTTTTTGAATATCCATGAACTTTTTTTTCATGAACCACAATCTGCTAATATTCTTGAAAGTTCATGAATCATTCATTTATTTTCATGATTTTCATGATGTCATGAATACCATTTCGCAGGGGTAGTATGCGTCCGAAATACGTTTTTCAAGACTCTTGATATTCGCTGGGCCGTTTACAGAGGTGAAATTTTGGGGACAGCAATGCACCCTGGGAGAGGTTGACACACCAAGTTGCATTTTGGGGGGAAAATGCGAAATTGATAACTGTCGCTAGAGCTAACTTTACTTAATCAGTGATCAACCTTTTATGTTGGTAAACGACTGCGTTAAATATGTTTGAACAACACTATTTAACGCAGACGTTCACTAACGTTGATTAAGAAGTTAACGACTCGCTGTTTTTTTAACAACCGGACCTTGGTTTGTATCAGTTATTTCTGCGCATTTAAGCATATTTTGAGTTTTAAAGAAATTCTTATGCATTTCTTTTTAATTCCAGATTTTCGGTCCAGCTTGGTCGCCTTTAATCATTTCTGGCAACAAAGTTACTGTTAAATACAACACATCTATCACATTTTAACGGACGGTTTACCGATAGTCCAGGTGCCAAATGGTGATTTTCCACCCAACCTAAAAAATAGTTCGCAAAAATGCACAGAAATGTTCTTTAACATGTCCTCCATCAGAAACTGGATGATGCCACCGTGGCATCATTGGGGAAATTGAAATATTCAAGATGGCGGACAAGATGGTTGACAAACTGCAACATTGATATATTTCAATCCTAATTTGATATTCTTGCTATAAAATCATCAATTCTTTATGCTCTTCGATAAAATTTTGTGTACATATTTGTCATACCGTCATTGAACAGAATTTTTAATATAATAAAGTTAACTCTTGTAATTAATGTTTAATTAATAAGTTAATTAACATAATTTTCAAATCGGTTATTGTATGATAAAATTGCTTTGATCCATAAGTTATTACATGTAGTAGATTGGTATTTTGTGTGGTTTTGTTTAAGCCAATATTTTACATTTCGCTGGTTTCGGTGTCTATAGCGTTTTAATTCTACCTTTTTGCCCATTACATGATCATAAAAGGCGACCTTTGGGGCTTTATATAATCTTTTCTTCCTAACGTCTTCCTTGACACCACCTCACTTTTGGCCGCCTTGAGTTGACCGTTTAGAAAGGCTCTGGGAACTATTACTTGCACGAGACACGTCTCTTTACTGTAAACGTACTTATTTTAGCGGTATTGAACCATCGAACTGCGTTATTTTATATCCGCGACGATAAATAATAATTTACAGATGTTCGCCTTGCGCTTCAATAAGCATGTTTTTTACAGAATATACATGTACATTGTTTCTGCTCTTGCTTAGCATTCAACAGAAAGAGAGTGAGACGACTACTATACATGTAGCCGATGTCAGATTATATGACCGACTGTGATGTTCTCC
This sequence comes from Argopecten irradians, assembly GCF_041381155.1. NCBI lineage: Eukaryota > Metazoa > Mollusca > Bivalvia > Pectinida > Pectinidae > Argopecten > Argopecten irradians. The sequence continues at coordinate 13,951,864 of NC_091137.1, read as the reverse complement.
CAGTGTATTTGGCAACATGTTTCAGTGAGAATGCATTGAAATGTTTCCACCATTAAAAAAGGCACTCTTGATCATATCACAGCCACCCGAACCAAAGGCATCCAACAAAGCAACATATGTAAGGTAGACCGTTCTTAAAATGACATTTTTGTGAAAAGGGCATTATACGTAATCAACCAACCAACACTTTTAATATTTACAGATTTTCTTCTATCCAAAATGGAATTACCCATTCAGTAGTCATTTTGAAAGATACAGGAATAACCTCATGTGATTTTTAGCAATATAACTAATCTTATTATAATTATTGGTAAGATGACATGTTCAGTCGTACCTTGTTAATTTGTTCTGCAGGTAGGGTGTTAGTATTTAGTATTGTACCTGCTGCACCTATTTCATGATCGTAAAAGGCGACTAAGTGTATGATCTTATCTTTTATCTTCTTCCTAACTGACGTCTGACTTCTAACGTCTCCCTTGACAACGCCTCACTTTGGGCTTTCGGTTGAGCACTCGTCCCTGTGAGAAAGGTTCTGGGTTTGGTCCCTTGGCGGAGACACACAAAAGTCTGTAAAAGTGGTAGTTTCTGCTCCTGCTTAGTGCTCAGCATACCGGGAGTGGGACGAGTGGTTCGTCCGTAGACAGTATAATTTGACTGGGAGGGTTGTATTTCTTGGTGTCTTGGTGGCATGATTCAGTGATAGAACAAAGGGCAAGAGTTCCAAAATTTCCACTATACAAGAAGACACAGCACAAATATACCAGTCTCCCAAAACGCAATACAGCGCATACATGAGAGGCCGTCTCAACATAACCCTGCCTGTTAACAGGACGTTACTTTAATCATAATAAAAAAAAACACGACAAACAAACTAGTTTATTATGCAATACATCTTTATCATAAAATGAAAATACACACTTCTTGAAATTGATTTTTTTTAAATAAAAAACAAGAATAACTTTTTATGTAAATATAAACATAGTGTATTGCCTAACTATTTGATGGTATAACCTGTAATAACGATGTTTTGCATGCTTCAATATGTAATAAGCAGGAGCAGAAACTACCACTTTTTAAAGACTTTGGTGTGTCTCGGCTAGGGGACATAGGGGCGAAGGCTCAACTCAAGGCCAAAAGTGAGGCGGTGCCAAGGGAGGCATTAGGAAAGATAAAGTCAGTTAGGAAGAAGAGAAAAGATAAGATCCTAAATTTAGTCGCCTTTTACGATCATGCAATAGGGGCAGCAGGTACAATTCTAATGCCCTACCTGCAGGGCCAACGAAATCACAACCCTCGGGGCAATTCCTGAATGTCCAACCCTCGGCAAGCCTCGGGTTAGACGTTCATGAATTACCCCTCGGGTTGTGATTTCGTTGTCACACCCTCTAGGTAGGGAAAGATTCTATTAATCACAGCCCACGCGTTCACATTAAAATGACAACGGGCAAACAGTCGTCCCCAATATATCCTTATATTATTATACAATCATATACACTGTATGTATAATTATACAGTCTGTTTGTACATGTAAATATACACTTGTCTTGTAGATGTGTCGTCTTTTACATTTACCTACATAAAATACGCCATACATGAAATGATGTATACTGCAAGTACGTTGTATAAAAACATTAAATGTTGAGATATTCTCAGCTGACACAACAAATAATTTATAGATTTAGTGATTAGTCAACTTATATACATTTGTATTTCTATTACTGAAATACAGTCTTTATGTACATGTACATGCATACTCAACATTTGCGAATTATATGAGACGTACTTTAGAAAAAAATGCCCCACGTCTAACGGTGAATATATATTATATTATGCAGGTCAATAATTTGCATTGAACAATTGCTATCATGAGTAGTAAGGGAAATTTTTGGTTAGTTATTGAGTATATAAATATATCGTGAGCTCATAAAACCCGTAGTATTTTTAGAAGAATTTCATTAAACATCAATAATTGCATCAGAAAGATAGGAGAGAGCTGTATATACATATATACACATATATATTCAATCATATATTGTATGGACCATTATATACATTACATTAGCAATACTGTATCTTCAAAGAATGACACAAAACAGACTTATATCCATACCAAGTATGTACAGATTTGAATAGATGCTGAGAATTATAACAAGTACAAAAAGAAATGCATATTACATATACTGGGTAAAAAGACAGTTATTTATCCTTTGAGAGAGAGTCAAACCGATTAGCTGAGGTGGTTGGAGCTGGGGTACCAGACCTAGGATGATGTTTAGGTTTACGCTGTCCCTGTTTGGAGGCTAATGTTCTAATATGGGATAGCTGATCATGATCTCGTCGCTGGTCCTGTTGAGGAGGGTCCGGGTAGGAATCTAACTCACTAAGATGGGTGACTTGGGCCTTAGCCCCACTAGAATTCCTGATGACTATCCTCCCGTCATTAGTCCATGTACCAGAAATCGCTCCTGTGGATTTAAGGTAGCGGGGATATATATTATCACATAATATTTAACAGCCTACAATTAACAGCACGTCAAACATGTTGTTTAACTTGTTGTCGAACACGCCAAATTGGTTCATCTTATATCAAATGTGTGACTTATACCTGTCGGATATATAATAAATATAATACCCTAAATGACCGTTAATTTTATCAAAATTTTGTACGACGATTTTTTCAGTTTTTTTTTATTATTGTCTCTGCGATCCTTGGCGAGTTAAAAGGAAACTTCAAAAGAAAGTTATTCAAATTCTCGTGAGATGAACATAAATTTTAAGATATTTTTTACCACGTAGCTTTACAAACCTACATCAATTTTCAAAGAAATTTAACATCAACATGTGTCACAAAAAATTTAGAGAAAGATATCATTTATTGTCATGACGTTGACGACGAGTCATTGCTTTCAGCCAATCAAAAATGAGCCATATTACTCTAGTGGCGTATGCAAAAATATCACACGGGCAAAGGCACTGTTTGTCAAGCCATGTGATAAATATAAATCTAAGCATTATAAGACACCTGATGGACTTTGTGTTAAATGGAATTGATGAGCATGTTGTAAAAGTAGGCTTTAAAACTCCGAGCAAAACTAATTTGTACTTAAATGAAAATATTTGGTTACTGTGAAATTTAAAAACATTGGTTTTAAGTACTTTTGAAATATTATCATCAAAACAAGATCCCATGAGCGATATATACAGTTCCATCTAACCATTAAATGTGGTAACAGAATATTTCTAGTATTGTATCAGTAAACGCACTAATTATATATAGCATTTGTAATAACGGGATCAGTGCCTATTTTTTGGTAACCGATTAGTAGCTTTAATGAAACTATTATCAGAAGTTATCGTACTACAAAATAATGTATTCACTTTTATTGGGATCACATTTTATATATGTCATTAAATAAATGACCTTAATAACGTTATATATCTGTGTTGTTTTTATGATTGTCAACAAAACTAGCTTCTCTGTACAGTCTACTTAGTTGACAAAAATTTTAATGTAAGGAGGTAACACTACATAACAAATGTGCAAATATATATATGTACATGTGCAGGCATATACATGTAGCTATCAAAACGGAGTCCGGTGATTAACCGTAGGCTTGAGGCCAACTTGCAGGATAGTCATGTTGCAAGAACGTTTTATTTAGACGCTTGAACCGTATGTTATACATATACCGTATAAATATAATATTGTATTATTCAGAGACAGTCTTTATTTGTTTTGATAAATGATTAATGATCTCTATTAAAAGATAGTTTTACATAATCTGTCCGAATTGATATCATTGTGTGCTTACGAGGAATGAAGTTTATCTGATATTAGAATGACTGATTTATTATTTTATTTTTTGGGCATGCTATTACGGCATATAAGCCAAAAAGCTGAACTAAAATTTTACCAGCATCAAATTGGCAAATTTAGATGACCCACTCAATGTTTAGCCAACCTTATCGTGATAATTGATAAAAAAATATTTCAAACATTTTCAATTAGATTTTAAATCGCAATGTATTATTAATATTGAGGTAATTTGCATACGAAATATAAATCACTATTTGGCCTCCAGAAATAATAATTTATCTATCACTTTATGGTAGTTAAATCAATACACGTGTTCGATTACTTACATTTGCTTTTATGTCATACATTTTTTTATGGTTACAATTTTCTGCATTACTTAACATTTGTAAAACAGTGTGCGTATTAAAAAAAATATCAATTGCATACTTTTTAACAAGCGTCTTACCCAACTAAACTTCAAGATGATGGACAAAATAAGTACATGTTTATTATTTCTAGCCTTTTGTTTTGTAATTTTATGTTTAGAGGTCTCTCTCTGTTATCTTCTTTACTCTCCCAATAAAAAATTAAACTGATCGAGTTGAGCTCTTTGAAAATTGGGGAAAAAACGAAATTAATAAGGTTTATTCTACCATTAGTTTTAAGTTCTCAAATCTGCTATATGTTAATTTGTGTCTTTAGTTTACTTTATTTCTTATCAAACGGAATATTTTGTAGGTTCACATTAAATTTGATTCCCGTCATGTTAAATCATGGTTGTAAATTTAGTTTCGGTAGAAAAGCGTCATTTCCGTTGAGCCTACTCCCAATCTAGAAGTCCTGTGTTTTATCAACATTAAGTTTTAAACCAGAGATTTTGCATACGTGACAATTGCATTCCATTATCGTAACGATAACCGTCTAGCATCTTATCATTCTTCAAAATGGGTCGATATGACCCCCTTAACAGCGACAGTCCATTTTGTTTGGTAGAAACGACGACAGGTAGGCTACCTTGACGGTTGTAATATCTGGAGCAAAATTAAGAGCTTCATCTACAATGGCTACATTCAAATGAAATTCAACATCTAACATAGATAATATACCGAGTACATATTTTCTTATGGCATATTGTTGTAGCTATCAAAATATTGTGGGAGGAGGGATGACCCAATTGGCGAGGGGTTCAGATGTCCCAACATATTACCACAACCCTCCATCTCTGGGTTTAGCTATATATACTCCAGCTGTCCACAGGTGTTCGTTTCTAATATAAGTATAAGTATAATAGGGTCAAGGTCTATAACTCGGCCGGCCATATAACACTACCCAATTTCAGAAAAAGTATGATTATTAACCAACCGTATAGGATATGACAATAGGAATACTCTCAATCGACAGCCAGATAATTTATCTTTAATTTGGTATATGATACAATATATAGCATGCCGTATAGATGTCACTAGGTATCCAGAAACATCGGAAAACAGCCAGATTTCAACTGGTCGGACACTGTGGTGTCCTCTGATAAACACGCCAGGGCTCTAATGGGTAGCTCAAAAACCACTGCATGTCAACATTTCAGCTTCATAGGAATTAAAGTTTGGTAAAAAACAAACTTACCGGTATGTTAGTGTTTATCTATATACCATATATCCAAGGCTTATCAGAACTGTAATGAGAACTGTAATGAGACATATATTAAGAATTGTATAGTGCCATATTAAATTCTTTTGGGGGAGATTTATTGATAATCTGAGATCCGGTTTCTAGGTTTTTATTTTGTATAAAACGTTTTAATATCTCCATGTCATTGATCACAGCAAATGTCACTTTCGGTTTGGTTTCCTGGAGATCGATCATCATAATCATCTATTACCATCTGCTCTCTGTGCACTTTTGATGGAAAGAAATTGTTATCTTACCACCTAATAGATCAGTTGGATAACGAAATTAGCAAAATATCTTTCTGGATGCATATTTTGCTAGGATTCTCTAAAACTATATTCGGTTGTGATCAATATTTTTTAAACCACTTTAAAGCTCCAGAAAAGTATATCTTACAGTAAAATGTTTGTAATTGCTGTATAAATTTAAAAAGGTAAGTATTCCTTAGTTTATACTGTCTAAACCATAGTGGTATAAAGAACGTCTCACTGTCATCTGGGGTAAGACATATATCTACTATATCTTGTAGAGGGAAAGGAATGACATTGGAATCTATAATGACATTTGACGTTGATCGAAAGATGTATTGCATATATACACAAATATCTGCATTGGTAAAAAGACAATATCGGAAGTGTTTCATGTGCTTCAAGATGAGTACATCCAACGGTATGCCATTGTATCCAACGTTTATTTAAGCTTTGGTTAACAAATCTAGGTATTCTAACGCAAGAGAATGTAATATAATAATGGAATCGTGTTTCGAACATAAAAATATGATGGGTGATGGAAGTTTGATTACATCCCGAAAGATAGAATATTACAAAGACTGCATTATCAAACCACATATTGCCAACTATTGGTATATACCATCAATGTTCTAGATTCCGCCAAACACAGGGAAAAGAGGGAAACATTAGTACATGTATGTTATGAGTGTAGTCAAGTAAGAGAAGTCCTTGAATCTTGAATTACAGAAGACATTGACATCTCTTATTGCAGTGTTACTTGGGTTGCCAAGTATATATAATGGTTTTGTTTCCTGTAAACGAAATACATGCAAATGTATAGAGACTGCATACAGTATATGTAAACTAAAAACACTTTTTCTAAAATTTGATATCAGTTGTTTTAGTAGAGTGAAAACAGTGTTTATAGAACGACATAGCTCAACACTATGCCATTCATAGTGGGGGAATAACACGAAATGACGGATGGTACTTACATAACTAAAGAATTACAAGAAGGTTATTTTTCCATTTTCATTTACCTATACTTATATTTAGTAAGTAGATATCTCTTTATATAAGGGATGTTTAGTTCTGCAAGATTAATAAAACTTTTTGCAAAATTATTACGAAATTGGTAAATTGGAACTCCAGGTGTTAATTTCAATTTATTGAAGATTCATTAATAAATCGATTTGTATTTTTTTTTAATTCAGTATCAGCTTTCTTTCCTTTCTCTATTTTTGATGTTTTGGTGTTATTCTGTCTTTTTAACTATAACTTTTTTTCAATCACCAAAACTGAATTTCGTACTTTTCGCTGAAAGATTCTTTCATTTACCATTTGAAATTGACCCTTTGAAATGTCTTTAACCAGAACAAATCATGTTATACCAAAGCTTAATTTTCAAAGAATGCCATTGCTAAAATGTGCTGCGAAATTTCAAGACCTCACTGTAAACTTCCTGCCAGGCTTAGCAAATACAAACATTTCATGTATATTTTACACTAGATATATATGCAAAATATTGCAAGGATTTCTCGAAAACCGGCGGATTAAGTAATACATAGTTTCACATTATGTATTACCTAAGTAGATATCGTTTGCATGTGATATGGTTGTTTGAGGCCACCCCCTTATGTGTGGAGATAGCATACCAATGGTATCATTAAACAATACTCTAAAGACATACTTTATTTATTGAATACTTAGTAGATGTTGTATATTTCGGCGTAGCCCTGTTCTCATTCTAGATAAGTATATGCTGTAGTGAAAAAAAAATGTATCGTAGTCAATCATATAATGATAGTAACCACTCAATTGTGCAACGAACCAGCTCGTTTCGCTTATGCTATTATCCGGAAATTGTACCGAGTGATCATTTGGCCGGTCAAGTAATCACGATAATTCTGTTTGACGTTATCTACACCAAAGCTAAGCATTTCTATTACTTTTGCTTTGGCTCGGATTTGTAAGGTATGACCTTACGATCTATGATGGGGTTTTTTAGGTTCCTGTTGCCCAACTTTTCCATAACCGTTAAGAAGATCATTTAAGTGTTAGTCTTCGCTAGATTCATCGAAGATGTAGGTTTTCAATAGATTACTGGAGAAACATTAAAAAAGGTTTCTCCAGTAATGAAACATACATCTTTAACATTGGCTAATAGAAACCTTCCTTACCTAGAGGACGTAAAAAAAGATTACAACCCGAGGGGTAATTCATGAATGTCTAAACCGATGCTTGCCGAGGGTTGGACATTCAGGAATTTCCCCAAGGGTTGTGATTTTTTTTATGTCACACCCTTATAGGAAGGGAATAATTCTTTTTCTCCCACATACAAAAGAAAAAAAGGAGATGATAGCCTAAACAGAAGCATTTTCACCGCGACATGAACATGGTTACATCGTCTACACGTCAATATTAATATTGATGACGGCATCGACAATGCACGTCACGGTCACACCGCATGAAGTCATGGCGTCACGTAATTATCTTCAGTTTCAAAAGGTTAGCGCGCGCAATCTGCCATACCCTAGGAGTTGACAGAGAAATCCCCCACGGCTAAAATCGGTGACAAATCCGTGAATGGCGGGTGAATATGCTATCATTCCGTTTATTCCAGTCCTGCATATTGGAGATTATTATACAACACACCAATTCCTCTATTCCATAAGTTTGATTACCTGTGGATATTAAATATTAAATAACCATACAAGCATGGTTAACATAAAAACGAAATCCAATCCCTATATTTACACTCACACGACTTTTTATTTATATTTTATGCAATAAAATCGTCATTTGAAAGTGACGCAATTATTCAATAAATGTCGGTCAAAAGTGGGAGGAGCTTACTCAATTAACAGCGAATGATGACGCTTCACGTAAGGTAGAATTATTCATCCGCGACGACAAAAAAGTTCAATATTTTAGTGTAAAATAAACATAACAAACAAAGTAAATTTCAGAGATAATTTTATTTAATCAGATCAGAACTTTAAATAAGTATTCAATTTTGCTAAAAGTTCATATATAGCGCAATAAGATAAAGTATTTGTTCTCGGCCACATGTGTGAACTCGGTGACCGTTATTGTGCAGCGAGGCGAGGCTGACGCACGTTTACACACTGGAGTTTTCCGAAGTTGTCAAAACACCAGTGTTCAAGTAGCTAAATTTGTTTGAGATTGTCGTCTGACTTGACGATATAACATCATTTGGAGCCATGTGATTATATAATCTACGCTTAGATCCATCGCCATCTATAGATGGAACAACTTCACTTGTGTTCGATGGATACAATGTATTTGTGGTGACGCGTAACTGTCAACACATGGATTACTAGCGGTGCATGTTTTATAATACACATGATTAAATTCTCAAAGAACAAAGACAAGGGAATATGTTTATAACTGACCTAGCTCTGTCAGAGGGTCTCACGCCCGTCAACCCCAAAGACACAGACACAGAGGTAATGTTTACATTTGACATCCATCATTTTTAACAAAAATGAAAACACTGCACGTCGCCCCGGTCGGGATATTTTTTCCCGTTTCTTTATACAATTGTTAATTTTAAATATGTTTGTATCATATATAAATATAAAACATATATATATTGTTTACATTTTTCCAAAATTCTATGAAAAACAACAATATACACGTATTGCGTAATGTTGCGTCAAAATGTAAACAAAAAAGTAGCCCCTGTAAGTTGCATAGAACATTTTCATACGCAAGTTCAAAGTTCAATGTTACCATGCAGTTATGGTAAACAAAATCGGCTAGTACTTACGTATAGTGATCAAGCCTAGCAAGTGTAAATATATTACAATGAAGTGTTCTATAGAATTTTGCTTGCAAATAATGACAAAAAACGTTAAACATCTCATAATAATTAAAAAAAAGTGTTTAGCAATCGAAGAAAGTGAGAGTTGGAATAGAAATCCTTCATGACATAATTTACTAGTTGAATACCAATGAGAAGTATGTGCGTTTTACTATAACAATCATGTCCAAAATTATTCATTACTTTCTAGATTCGTTCTTACACTAGTATTTTCAAGGAGCAGAAATATAGTCTCATGTAAACTGTACATGCATATCAACTATTTTGATTTCTTCATAATAACGTAAAAATCACGAAACTGTACTTCATACACATGCTTAAAAGGACATCATTACTTTAGGCAAATTTTATTCAGGGTTAATTTACGATTCACATCATGATAATTTTGTCCGCTGGTACTTATTAAAGTATTGGGGGATAATTACAGCGCCAGAGACAATTGTAGTACTGTCCCAAACATCCCGTAAGACGGATCGTTAGAGTTGGAAATGGTTGCGGCATCTGTCATGATACGTAAATACCGGTGGGACATATCTGGCCGGTCTTTAAGCAAACACCACGTGCGACATCAATGACACCAGTAAAACAGCGGCCACGATTGCGCAAAAAAAACGCCAGTATTTTTCTTCATTTTGTATATTTCTTAAAAAAAACAAAGAAAACAAAAATAAATGTTATTATTTAAATTTCAAACATCGTCATGTTTATTGAGGATTGTAACTAATATAATTGTCTGAGATATTTCATAACGAGTCGTTATAAATAAAGAAACCTTTTCTAAAACAATTCTTTCATTTTATGACCTCGTTAGATTACACGCATTATTTTTTTCATTAATATTATCACAAAAAAGAGTAAGAAGTAACAAAATTTCTCACAATAATGAAAATAGATCAGAATTGCGTTAGTTACAGGAAGATAATATGCGAATGACTGACATATTTCCATTTTTCACGATAATCGAGCTATGATATTTTTAAGATAGAATATTTGGCACCATAAAGCTATATTTGCCATTAATTATAATAAACATTACCTACCTTTATTTTATCATTTCAATGCATGTTTTTCTGTTATGATTTAATCTGTATGTCAACATTTTAATATAAAAATATATATTTAACATAAAATCACGGTCATTCAATTACTTGAAGATGCTCCATCGCCGACTAAGTATTAATGGTACTCATTATTTGAGCAATAACTGATGTTTAATCGTGTGTATATATATATATATATGTCTAATTAATCCAAACATATATATATAATTATCTAATTCGCTCTTAGGGAATGGGCAGAGAGTACCTTATTCCATATAGGACATACTGACATGAACTTTTTAGGGGCTCAAATAATTGTTTTTATCTTAAAGTAAGATTGGAAGCTCAATCTTTTCAATGGTAATAGTGGTAATTAAACTTTTGTATTTGTAAAAAATACCAATTTGTCCACTCCTGTTTTTGATAGCGAAAAAAATCAAATGCGTCAGCGGTGTAGCATATTTAATGAGCTTAATAAATCATATGTCATAATTCATTCGTCTGAATGAAAATATCATGAGTTGCCTCTCTTATCTTGAGCTTACATTTTAAGTAAAAGTAGTCACGACTCTAATACACAATGTACATCTTTGAAAATGTTTGCAAAAACGTGATGGAATTTTACTACCAACCCGAGTGTAATATTTCGGATGTAATCAAAAGGTCTTGTCAATGTAAGAAGTCGATCGACCAGCAGTACTAAATGTAGAGTGTAAATTATTGCCACTTGGTATATTTATCAATAGATATGTAGTCATTTCGGTCATTCTAAAGCATTCTACCGTAAAATTGACTGCCAATCAAACTGACCTTCCACTGATACTGCCGTGGTAAAGCGATGTCACACACATTCCTGCTGGGTTTATACCTGGTCAGGTGCATGGCATTGAAACAAGGAACACAGTGTTAACTGGAATGAACATGCATGCAATGCAACACATATAGGGGTATAATATATTTTGACATATCTTTCATCAAATGTGGTGATGGAAATTGAGATATTAGATGACTTATTAAGAATATTGCGTTTCTGGGTGTTCATTTTCCAATGAGTCTTGAATTGATATAGCTCTTCTATAGGGCAGCCCTGGTAAGTATTCGAATTAACAATAAAATGTTAAAATAAAGTACAGCTCAGAAATATCCATATTGGAGACTCAATAATAAGTTATTAAAAATTTGCACCTTTATACCTTAAAAACTTGACGCAAAGAGATACATCTTCTTAGAACAAATATGTATATTGGAATTGAGTGGCAACACCTATCCATTTTGTAAAGGAAATGTGGTAAAACTATTCATCCTAATTGTCACAAATTCTATATCTTATACCGTCATAATTCAAATACACATTTTACATATACTTATTTTGGTTCAGAAATGATGTTTAATATGTATCAACGTTGCACTACACAAAATATATTATCTAACATATGTATTTAGAACAGGAAGACGATTCATCATGTTGATTTTGATATCTGAAATGATGATGGAAGACTTTCTTTTCTTAAATATAGTATGTTGAATTTTAATTGTTATTTTAAATTATCATAAGTATTTATCAAACTATATTTTGCCCCTATCTACATGTTTCTGATTTCTGATTTAAACATATTCTATTGCTAAATGTGCAGTGGGATTGGGCAAAAGTTGCACAACTTATGTAAAGATCATTTCTAAAACAGTAAAACATTCAAAGAGTTCTAAGATTGCACCAATAATCAATTATAAAAATTAAAATCCTCTTATAGAAATAGTGGAGTATAAATTGTCACTGTGATTTAATGATCTTAATTTTTGCAGATGACGTATACATCCTGAATTGTTCCCTTCATGGTAAATGTTTTGGCGATCGGGCTTCTATTTGTTACAAGGCAAATGGCAGTGAAAGTCTACTCCGATGATACTATCAAAAGCAAGGACAATCGGCTAGAATTATTCTAGCAGTGAAACATAACAACGTATCTGAGGCAAAGCATTTGATTGCATTTAAGCATTGATGTCACTATTGTTAACTTCTTCGGGGTATGAAAAATATTTTCTTTGCAAACTGTGTGAATCCGCGTAGCTGTGTGGAATTCAGATGCTGTAGGACATAATTATGGTGCGTTTCACTTTTCCTTGATTTTGTTTTTCTTTCAGATGTTTTAAAATATTACATGATAGTTATGTAATAAATCTACAATGTGTTACGGACGATATTTATAATAACGCGTAATTCTTGTCTTAATATGTCTGTATAAAGATTTTGGTAATACACCAATTAGTATCTAGTAACAATGTTTCACCTCGAAGATCGACCAAAGGAAAGAAAATGTGTTATTTCCATGTAACATGCACAAAAAGATATCATTTTAAACGGAGAGCAATTTAACTATTGGGTGCTCTTTTGCAATAATAGCTAGCTGTCTCACTGATTCTATCAGGTCTTTTCTGTCTAAATGTATATCTTTTAAAATACATTCACATCGTAATATCACACTGATCTAGAAATACCATCTTAGGATAATAAAGTAAGCAAACTTTTTAATTTTGATAAAGGATGCACCCTGATACTGTAAAACAATTTTTAAGATATATTGTATAATATGTTAACTTAAAAAAAGTCAGTCAATTACATTAGATTTTTCTTGGATATTACTGAATGGAAAAGTTACTACCATGTAAATAGAGTTTAAAAAGATTTTGTTTGATTTTAGTATCAATCTATTGAAAATCTAATGCGAATGATACCATCTGTTTTTAGATATATCATGGAAATCTTGAAAATTCATGAAGTAAAATTATAATAAATTTGATTTCATTCATAAATTCTACATGTATATAATATTTTTTCACAGATATTACTGGCAGCAACAGAAACATGTATGTATATATATGTTTCTGATATTAATTCCGAACACTTATTGAAATAAAAACTAATATATGTTAATCAATATACATGTAGATAAGTATCAACAGGTAACTTTTACAGGTAAATTTACCTGTTGGCATGGAGACTCCTTTCAGGAATAAGACTATAAATACTGTCACAACAAACTACCCTACAGGTAAATCCAAAATATTGGCGTTCTGAGATACAGCCGTTCGGGTTACGATACACTCATTGGTTACACGGCATACCATTTTCTTCCTTGAAGCGATCAATGACCCACCATTTAAATTGCATCGGCAACCATGTGTGTGACGTAGTGACGTAGTCCACCCCGCCCCCCCCCCCCATCCCCCCGTGAGGATTCATATAAAACGCTAAATAAAACGTTACTTACAACACATTTTATTCCATAATGTTTTAATGTAGTGTTATGAATTACGGAACGATGATGCTGTGTACATAAAGAAAAGTTTTATTTTGAATAATAACAACAAACATAGTTTTAGAACTAGATGTCAATTTGTGCTTGTAGCAAATTTTGATTTATACAAAAAAGTTTAAAGCCATCCAAATCGGGCATTTCTTCCTGTTAACATGTTTACATCGAATTGTTTTGTCTTCCTTTCATAAAAATAGTATAGATATATAAAGGTATATATGGTCCAATGACTGAATGAATTCCGCTTTTTATGTGGCTTGTCAACATTAACCAGCAAAAAGGCAAAGCCTGCGGCATCTTATGAATCTGCTCCTACAAAAACCCCAACTGTTACTCTGGATGCAACTCAGGAATCGCCTGTCACATCTTCTCAGACATAATATCAGACCAACAATAGCATCCGTCTCCTGAGGCATCAACGATATCAACAAAATAGCGGACAAAATGGCAACGAAAACAACGCTGCTTTTCTTCATCTTTGTAATGTACCGTCGGCTAAAAATAAAACAAATTGTATGAATCAAATTCAACACATTTTTCTTGAAATCATTTCAATCAGAAAAACCAGTCAAATTATAAGATATAAGTCGAAACATAGGTGAATGATATTATTGTCCACAATTACTTGTGGTCGAATGATATCAGACAAAAAAAGCCTTACCTAACTAAGCATTCCTGTTAAGAAGCAAAAGTGATAAAATACCTGGATCAAAGTTGACAAAAATTGGCCGATCAATATTGAAGCAAATGATATATGGTAAGTAAGCGTTGTCCTGTGTCGATACCAGTAAGATCGGCAAGAATAAGTCTGTCCGATAGGATCTGATCAGCAAAGAACCACTAGCAAATGCTTTCTTTCGATCTTTTAACATTCATGAAAGATGCTCAATCGCCGACAGAGCATAAACAATTCCCATCATTTAAACTATACCTGATGTATAATTGTGTCTAATTAAAAAAAAAACATTTTGCTTTCGTGCATCTTCAAAAATATTATTATCTTGAATTAGTAAAAGAGTCCAAAACTTTTCAATGATAGTAATGGTGTAAAGTAAGAACCTGAATAAAAATACTAATTCGTCTGCTCCTGTTTTTGACAGAGAAAAAATAGTACCATTCGTCGGCGGTGGAGCATCTTTAAACACCATATTAAGAATATTTACCATACATCGCATTAGATCTTTCTGTCCGAGATACTAACTACCTGTCCCGAAAATGCGTGAATGAATTAACTCTTGGATCTTAACGCCCATATTAAAATCGTTGTCTGAGGAATGGTTAGTGAAACAAATTAGAGACATAAATGGTTACTTACAGGTGATGCCTCTCTACCTCTGAACTCGTGTGAGACAAATTACTTCTGATCGTTAGTCGTGTTTAGCACATAACGCGAGGTACAGATAAATATCACTTATATATATATGTATATCAGAAGATTGATAGCCTTTAAAATATCAAGTAAAAAATTTCTTAAAATGAAGATTGATCAGTCTACATGCCAAACGTATCCGAGGCAGCCTTCCTGAATATTTGACTTTGATGACAAATCATTATTTATTATTAAAAATAACTGTTTATTAGTTCGTCACATAAGTTGTTCGATTGACGGATTTAAAATCCCTGAACAGAAGTTGATTTCCTGTTGCTTTGTTTTGATATGATTTTTACTTAAATATTCCTTGTCAGTTATATTAAAATTGGCATTTGTTTTCTTAGGTATTTGCAGTCAACCAGAACGTCGACGCTTCGGTGCACTGGTTCTGGATTCCCAATCTATATAGACAGATCGGTGAATCAACTTTTTTCAAACAGTCGATCATTGATTTACAGGGACATATTGGGTAAGTGTCCAATGAGATTGCCGCATAAAACAAAAATATTAATAATAGTATGTTTAAACGAATACAATCTTATCAAACATTAACGTTGTCATGCGGGGTTTATAGATTATATTACTATTGAATAACGCTACAAATGTCGAGATTGTTAGAGCCTGGGAGTTGTGAAAAATAAGAAAATAGGTCGATGTCTTTTTCTGCTTGCTCCGACTTTTCAAGGATTCCACTTCTAACGCTCTTTCATTCACCATATATATTAAAAAAACAACAACTATGTTTTATTTTCTATCAATTGCTATCTTCAATGTAACCGTTATGGTCGACAAACCAATCTAAAAGTTTTACAAATGTTACATAACTACGCTGTAATGAGGATTTAAAACTAGACATTGGTTTTCAAGAGTTTTATCATATGAGGTATTATAATGACATAATTGACAAACTGTTCTGTAGGTAATAGACAGGTTGTTTGTATTCTAAATAGGTTCTTAACTCATTCATCTCAATTACTGCAACATGACAACCGCATTTATCGGCTTCCTTATCAAGGTATGATCAATCAAAATATACATTTAACTCTTTAGACACGTATATAATTTATAAATTAAGTTCGTGTTACAGTTATGTCCAATGCTCCATTACGATCTGTTGATATATATATACTTGGATGACTTTTGGGTTACTATAGGCATAAACACACAAAGGGACCAAATTCGAATCGCCATATATATGTACTAGTGTTTAAATACTATAACACCAGGGAAAAACTAAAATGAAAAAGCATCTGTACAAATTTTATTTCAATAGGGACTCTGTCAATGAAACATATATTCCATCTATATACCTGTCTTTATCAAAACTGCAATTTGGTCGATAATGTGAATATTTTAGCAATAAAATGTCACTAGATTTGACATACAGTTGATATATATGAATCAAATCCGGAAGAAAGATAAATAATATTGCGCCCCTGGGCGCCATGGATATAGAGAATA
Organism: Argopecten irradians; assembly: GCF_041381155.1. Classification (NCBI taxonomy): domain Eukaryota; kingdom Metazoa; phylum Mollusca; class Bivalvia; order Pectinida; family Pectinidae; genus Argopecten; species Argopecten irradians. The sequence goes on along the minus strand of NC_091137.1, from coordinate 13,935,136 downwards.
CATGGTTAGTGTCTTATAATACAAGGGTTATTTTGGTGCAAGACTTAGGAAAGCCGAGATGACAAGGCTGTGCAAAATCAAACCAATTTTTAAATTATTTCACCGTTATGTATAGGCGTAAGTATACATCGTATACATTGTCAGGGACGCGACGGAAACGTTAAATATTCATACGCTTGACCAGATGGGAGTTCATAGCCAGTTATTTTTCATCTGGTTTAACACAGATTAAACGGAAAACTGAAAGTAGAATGGAAATATAAGCTAATTATAAACTACATATCCTAATACGTAATATGTACAAAATACCAATGATTGATGGTATGTATCGAGTCAGTTACAAACAGATTAGCTTTCTGAAGATAAGCTGGCAAAACGAAAAATGTCAAATTCAAATTAGATTTTTTGACCTCGGATATCTTGTAATGCTTATTAGATAAATGATGCTTATAATTAATTTCCCATGTTACTTATAAAATGAAATACGTTTACACGTACGATTTTATTGATTTTTCCAAGAAATTATTATTTCCAAATCAATACGTAACGTTAATGTTTCTATTGTGACGTCACGGTAACGTAGGATTTCATCATGGAATGGGAAAAAAATGAATAGGCCAATCAGAAAGCCAGAAACAAAGAAATATTAATTAAAGTCATATGATACTGATTTTCTGAAATATATATACACAATATACCTGTCTAGTGTAATATTACTAGGTGCGGTGGGGTCACGACAGTTTGGCGACACCTACAATATTTTTGGTCCTTTTATGAGTTAACAAAATAGTATTACACAATACTATTTATGCTATTCATATCGTCGTGTCGCGTATGACTAGTGAAAAGTTGAAATATTTATAGATAAAAACAATATTCTCTCATATTAAATATTTGTTCATGAAACATTAATATTTGATCCAAAATGTTCATGAAAGTAATATAATTTTTTGAATTGTTCAAAAACATAACTACTCGGGTATTTGTTCAAAACATAAAAGTATACATACATTTTGTTTTTAAATGTATGTGTTCATGATATATTTAAGATATGACTCCGTTCAACAACATTTTATTTTAAACATATTTGAATATGAATTTTCTAGGTTTGCTACATCAGATCTTCCTATTTATCCGTGTTACCTCCCTTCGTTTCACTCCATCAGAATCCATTTCCACAATTATAATCTCGTTTCTTTTAAAACAACGCGAGTTTCTTTTAAGAGATTTTACATTTTTTAACAGCTATTTTATTTTACAGCATTAATTTTGTTCCCGAATTAAAGTGTTTTAGTGAAGTGTCTCTAAAAATAAGATAATATAAATTTCAAAGATAGTTTTTGTTGCTTCTTAAGTTATGCTAGTTGTGTGTAAATAAAGAAAACGTTGACGGAACTATTAAACACTTTATTAATGATTTCCTAAATTATATCTATTTATATATCAAAAATACGACGGATTGACTCGATTTCAATTCAATACAATGAAAATAGAATACGCGATGTAAATATCTTGCGGTGTACATCTATACTGTGCATGGCATACATCTTGTAGCGCTACCCGTGGTCGTTAACCTATACTATTGCAAACACATACGCTGCCTGTTATGGTGACAAGAACACAACGTTTGATCAAATCTTACATTTAATTTGTTATCAAGGAGAAAATTAACTGTATATACACGGTGATAAGTTTATTAACTCATTAATAACATATATAATAGGAAAATAAAATAGATAACTGTAATTAACAGCAAAATAGGGCCAAATTTCGTTATTTTCCATTCTGATTATATCTTTGGTTAATGCTTTCAACATCTCACATATTTTCAAATTAAATAGCATAGCAAATAATACCTTTAACAATGTTGCTGAGTGAAAATGCTTTATTTGAATTGTTTAAATAAAGTACAGTTGTTAATATCAATTCAACATATTTATGTTGTCTTGAATGTTAGACGTTCGAATCTCACAAATAGTATCTTATGTTCAAAAACATGTCAGTGAACGTAATCGGAGATTATTTTGTATGACGCTTCAGCTTGAGTTTGTTACCATCAGTCAATCGCACGACGACAGTGCAAGAGACATCGGTAGTACGGTGGAAGGCACACATTCCAAGGTCTACGTCGTATGCACTCATAAAATCGTCTAAGGCAGTTCCTTTGACACCACCAACTAGATCCAACAAACCCGGTGGAAAATGGGCATCTGCTTCTTGGGGCATCAGCGACAACAATAAAATGGAGATCACAATGGTGACAAAACCGATAAGACTTCGAACCTTTGGCACAAAAATACAAAACAATAAAGACAAGTACTTACAAAGCGACACATTGTTCACCCTGCTCCACATGTATTTACTACCACCTTTTAATTGGCACTTGACGTCTGTGATTTATGTTAATAATGCATTCATTATTCCGTTAGTCCAAACATTCATCGTTAGCATTGTCCTAATATCTATCATTAACCATTATACCGATGAGATAGTTTTATTATCAATCTTGGGGTAGCATTTTGCGTATCACAAAGTGGTTGATGTGTTTGTTTTATACATTGTGTTGAATGTATCATCCCACTAGTCAAGTGATATCATCTTCTGCATTGGTAATTAACTAATTATCAATAGTATGTTCACGTTATTTTCTATAGCAAAAAACGCCTCTTATTTCAGCCATGGATCACATCAGATTTGTATTTTGTCTTCTTTAAAACTCTTATGATAGATATTTTTTTCAATTCCCAAACATTTTATTGCCAAAAGATAATCATTGTCAATAGGATTAGACATCAGGCATAGCCTTTCTCAGTCTTCTCCTGATATTTATGGTACAAACAAACTCCCACACATAAGTAAAACAAATGTTCCTGTTACAAGTTACCATTAACGAGCATAGAGCATAAATAGCCAAATTCGTAAAATAAATCTGTAAATGGGCGCCCAACAGAACACGTTTTTCATGTAAATAATATGACTGAAGGCTATGCCTTAACGGGCACAGCCAGCTGTTTCAGTGACCATTAAGTATGCACTGTTAAAAGGTTCATTTTATGGAAATAACGGACCCGAATTCTCTGATTATTTTTTTATTCATATATTCACACTCTATCCCAATTTGAAAAGGAAATCCACATAACAAAAGGAAGAAAATTTTATTTCCGTAACAGATATTCCGTTTTTGGTCAGCTTATTTTTTAATGGAAGGTGGTCTATCACTTGAACTCTTGCAAATATAGAGCAATAGCACGGAGGTTCTGCTGGATGAAGATTACGTTTGTCGGATCATAAAAGCGTTTGAAACACTTGATTATAAAATGAGCTCACCTAAAAGCATCGTATTCACGCTGATGTGATTTTTTACAATGGGTTAAATAATGGCGGTCGCAAAACTGAAGCTGTCAGTGTGTAGGATTGAATTTTGAATATTGAGTCTTTTCTTATATTTTCATGCATGTGTTACCTTAGAAGTGCTTCACACTTTGTGCCCTTTCGGGCACGATGGGCTGCGCCCTTATAAACTGTCAAACGAGTCCTTTGTTTGACAAACGGAAAGCTGTACATAATTATAGAAGTAAATTGAAATGAAATGCCTATGTACGTAATTACTTACAGTTTACACGGTTTCTAGGCTTTCTGGTCAACAGTGACTTCTTACGACCGTACCCTTTTCCAGCAAATAGAGTAAAGTGAAGTTGAAAAGCGACAAATAGTGCATATATAGGGTGTAGGAGATTGATTGGAAGTAGGCCATGGGCTAGTAGGGTCCCACATGCACCCCCCCCTAAACCTCCGAACCAATATTTTTCTGAACCTTTATGACCCACTGATCACAAATCAAAATGTTAACATTGCACATAAGTTGGGATGAACTTCCGGTTATGACGCCATCAAGATGGCCGCCATCTCGAATTTCACTAAAAATTGTAAATTAGTCATAACATTAACATTTTTCAACCGAAGAAGACAAATGAGGTATCTGATTTTAAGCTCAAAAATGGTGATTTTTCAGCAATTTTTTCATATTTGGCTTGACGCAGCAAAAATGTTTCCCAAAAGCAAACTATTATTTCTAATAAGTTTTTTGACCACATATCAATCAGTTTAAACAACAAAAGCATCAAAAACCAATGTTAACATCGCATAAGTTCCAGTTATGACGTCATCAAGATGACCACCATCTCGAATTTCACTGAAAAATGAAGAATAGTCACAACATTGACATTTTTCAACTGAAGTAGACAAATGAGTTATCAAAATGACCACAATAGAACGACATATGAAATACATAGAAATACATGGACCAAATAATCCAATATATGTAGTGATTTGTACGCAAGAAATCAAAAAATAAGATTTTAAGCTCAACAATTGTGAAATCATTCAGTCTGACTTTTTCCACTCCCTTGAAGGTGCTGGATGTGTCACATCTGGTGTATGCGTAAAGAGATCATTGGAGACTCTCCAGTAAAAAGTTCTCTACAGTACTTTCCAGACTTGGGAAAGAGTGAAATGTCACTGCAGACCTCATTTATGACCTCAAAGAATTCACCTGTGCCATCTATGTCCACTCAGTGTTCACAAGAATGAGGAATTGTGCTTCATACGAATTAAGGAGAAACAAATCAGCCATTCGCAGAATGTGGCTCTGGTGTCTTTTCCATCTTGCCGGGGAAGTCTGGAACATCTTTTACGATATGTGAATCTAGGTGAAACTAGGTTGGAAACAGGAAGAGTTCCTACATCCCTGAACCCGATGTTTCTGATGTTAACTCTGACCATGGACGGTTGACAAGTTAGAACCACGATGGTAACCCGGTAATGTAATGTCACATCAGGTCATCAAGGTCGAAGACGACACTCTGGCGAGAAAGCACGCACAAAGGAAATGATTATCATTAAGAACTAGTGAAAGAAATATGTGACACTGTAGTAACCATCTTATATTTCCTTACGTTATACACAGGAAATAAACAATGGATGTGCTCATTCTAAAAGACACAACACCTTTCGAAAAGTGTAATGGTGTCTACGGAATTTTAATTTGATACCCCATAGCTATTAGTTGGCGTTTTGCTGTAATAGTTCAGTTTGAGAGTCAACTAGTCTACAAAATTTCGATCGTGAAAATGGATTATTTAGAAGTCCCACTTAGATATTCAGCCAACTTTAAATTCAACTGTGTTAAGATATAAATCGTCAATAGCCAATTTTATATTCAGGAAATTCTTGTTTTTAATTTCAGAAACAAGTTAACATGAAAATAGGGAAACTATGAAACTCATTAATAAAGTGGGTGATCTAAGCCGTAAATAATTGAAGGCGCCAGTCTTTAAAATAATAAATATATATAGTTAACAAGCATGAATGTGCTGTTAAGAACCATGTTTTATCACATATTACGCCTGATATCCAGCGATTTCGCCCGTGTAATGTTTTTGCACATGTCACTAGTGTAATATGAGCCGGAGCGATTTTCATTGGCTGGAAATTCATTGTAACGTCAGACAGAAATGATAAAATAACGTCAGTAAAAATGACGTGACGTCAGGAGTACGAGGACGGCGGGACAAAATGGCGGCATTTGCTGGTTTTTTAGAATCCATTTTGACGTGAAATTCTTTGTTATGTAGGTATTTGTAGGTATGTGATTCAAAGTATCTCAAATTCTTGTTCATTTTATATGAAATTTTATGAAACTCGTCTCGAAGTTTTAATTTTTGCTCGCCAACTCTCGCAAAAATCAAAACTTCTTAGACTCGTTTCATAAAATCTCATATGAAATGAACACTCATGTAAGATCCTATATATATATGCTAGTGTTGCATCATGAATGCATTATTTTTTCAAAACCCATGTAGGTCTATGAACAAAATCAATTAAGCACCTTTTAAAAACATATTGAAAGACAGCATTCATACCTATCATGTCGCAAAAATGGTTTACATGCAAATGAGAATCATACAAATTACATTGCGTAAATATTCCAGGATAACAAAAGGAAGATTTCTGTATGACATAAAAATAATCGATTCTGAATTGCTTTTCAATATAGTTGTATGTTGGTCTTTAAAGGTCTATGAACAAAATCAATTAAGCACCTTTTAAAAACATATTGAAAGACAGCATTCATACCTATCATGTCGCAAAAATGGTTTACATGCAAATGAGAATCATACAAATTACATTGCGTAAATATTCCAGGATAACAAAAGGAAGATTTCTGTATGACATAAAAATAATCGATTCTGAATTGCTTTTCAATATAGTTGTATGTTGGTCTTTAAAGCTTTTGACCTTTTTTACTTTTTAGTGCAATACTAGCTGATTAATAATGACTGCATGGATAATGCAATATTGACGTCGTATATCCACATTGTTGGGATTCTTTATATATATATATATATATTTACAGTCACTGGTGAATTGATAGTATAGACCCCGTTGATTTATACCAAAGGCTACTCAACTTTATTTCTCGATAGATTGAGTATGTCACGCGCAATTCGGAACCACGCGGATGGATATACGATTGTCCGCATCAGACACTGTATTTTCATTAGGCCTAACGATCGTACGGTTGAGGAACATGTAGACCTATCAAAATAGGTTTTAACACATATGTACATATAGGCGTGTACATGCAAAAAGTTACATTGTTAATGTTACTACCGTCTCTGGAACGTATGCTAAATATCCAATGTTGTACAAAGTACAGTTGTTCACATACCGATGACGTCGCAATGTTTACATGTGTCAGCAACGCTGAACTAGTGTTGTTCATTACAAGATGTACATATCCTATATGTATTTGTAACATTTTCCTTGCATGTAAATGGAAAAGATATGACGGGAAAACAACAGTAGTGATTCAAACAGCGATGAAACTTTATGCTATCATTCCTAGAGTCGGTAACGTGTTAGATATGTACATAACGTTTACTGAGTACTGTACAGTACACAACTGTCACCAGGCCTACCTGTGTTTGTACATGTTCCTCTATCAACGTCCGTTTCATTTGAAAACCTCCTAAATTCGGAAATAATGTCATGTTTCAGTGCGGAACCATTATCACATCCATGTTGTCAAATAATTTTAAACGTACATATTGAGCAATGAAGAACTGAAGTCGGATTGTAGGCCTAAAGTTGAAGAACGCCTAAAAGTAAAATTATTTGCACTGTGGAGTTTTTGACATCAGATGAATATATCGATTTTATAATTTGATATCGGGAAATCCCAGATATAAGCTTCATCAGACGGAACTCATTTTAGTTGTAATTTCAATGATAAATTTGCGGGAATTCCCACACTTCGAGTGGCTGTTCCAATTGCCCGTCTTAGCCAAACGTTATAATTTTATTTTAACCTTATAAATGTTATAAGCACTAAATAGGGTAATATTGAGCCATGGATATGATAATTAAGACTGTAAATATAAGGATTAAAGTATCTTTCTGGTGGCTCTATTTATCTATTATGGCCTGGTTGAGAGGGCACTATTGCCTCATAGTGTTGTCGACGGATGGAATAGTGCCCGAGTCGAAGGCGAGGACACTATCCCATTACGAGACAATACTATGAGGCAATAGTGCCCTCTAAACCAGGCCATAATGGGTTTAGTACATCACCCTCACATGAGACCCGTTCTAATGTCATCATATCAAAAGCACGTCAAGCGACACTTCACAACGCTATCTTCATTTCAACGTCACAATGTTACATTAAAGGTATATAACATATGAATTATCGCAGAAACCTGTTTATATAAACCGGGATTCAACTTCATGAAGATTAAAAGTAGATCAACTAGTGATACGTTTCGGAGGAAATGACGTGTATTGCGCTCTAAAAATCATGACGTAACAATCGCTACCTACCACAAGGGAACTAACTCTGTAATATGCAAAGACGGAATTGCAAAACTACCCATGTGTGTAGCCAATCAGAATCCAGTATTCTGTCACGTGATGTACTAATGAAGGATAAAGTTGAGTAGGGTATCAATATTTATTTCATGGACAGCTTAGCAGTCTATTCCAAATATCGATACCCTACTCAACTTAATCCTTCGAGCGAGCCACCAGAAAGATACCTTAATCCTTAAATACATAATATAATATGACTGAAGGCAAGGCCTTAAAGGGCGCAGCCAGATGTTTTAATATAAATCATGCACGGCATAGGAAGAGCGAAGCTCTACTTGATTATTTTATTTTCTATTTCATGTAGAAGACACAGTTTAGAAAAAAAGGACGCACTTTAAACTATAGAAGTATAATTTTCTGGCATAAACTCAAAGAAATTAACTCAAAGATTCGGATTTCTCTGTTTCCATTCAAGGCCTGGAGTGCCGCGTATGCGAATCCTATGATTTCGCGCCATTTATTGACGTTATGTGACGTCATGATTCCTTGTGCTCCTCTTCGCCTTGATTGATATTTTGATTGCATTCTATAGCTTTTGATTTTCAAAGTATTATTATTATTATCAAAAAAATAATAATAACAACGTTTAATTACTCCTGTTATGCATTTGCATTAGTTAAATATATATTTACTGGGGAGAGCAGTATCGGAGGGACGCACAAACTCCCCATATGAATGAAAAAAAGGCGGCCGCAAACTGAAGCTGTCAGTGTGTAGGATTGAATTTTAAAGATTGTATTTTTTCTTATATTTTCGTGTATCTGTTACCTTAGAAGTGCTTCGCACTTCGTGCCCTTCGGACACGAAGCGCTGCGCCCTTATATTATAAATCAAACATTTATAACTTGAAAACACATTAAAAGTGACCATTTTTAATTAACATAAGATATATGTGCATGATGGGCTGCAATAGGAGAGAAAAGCGATACGTCACAAATGATTTATCAATCTTTGAACTGGAGACGTTTATACTATAAGCATGGTAATAAGTATAACTGAGTTATGACTGAATGATTATTGTGCCCGTTGTTTTAATTTTTTCACATCCTCTGCACGCTAGTATAATATGTATAATGAACGATAGGGGCCTATCAAAAGGCGCATCACATATTCAGGCATATTTCAAAGTGCGTCTGGCGGGTTGATAAAACACAATATTATCTGGTATTCTTTACAAATATAACTCTTAAGCAAGAAAGGCTTACTTCCTGATAGTCATCCTATTCTAATGTTAAATTATAACTTGACCTGAATTTGAAATTTATACTTTTCATATTTCCGGATCCAATTTGATATATGTATAACAATTCTCGTTAACACGTACATATCAACGTTAAATCTTTTTATCTTTTTGATTTTAAGAATTTCGTTGCAATGTACAATTTGCCTATCAATGAAAAGGTTCCAATATAGAGTTCTTGTGTAGATGGACTTTTCTACTAATATTCACATTAAACAATAAGTATCAATCTGTCACTTAAAAAAGGTAAATCTTTTACTGTATTTCTTTTTGTAACATGAATTGTAATTCCAGAAATCATCTAATATATTAACATTTTCACTGCAGCCCTACTACGTGTATGTAACTTACCAAGCGCAGTTGGCATTCATCAGTCGAGGAATATGAACTATGACGTCACAAATGTCCTCCCTGCAATCACGGACGACATTCAAATTTTTGCTATTTTGACGATAATGAATTCTTCATTCATTACCGATACAAAGTCTCTTTCATTATTACATTATTATTAAATGTAAATATAAACATTGAATGTCTTTCATTTCGCCTTCATAGTAAATATGAATACCAACTGGACAGAGGCAAATTCCATGAAGTACGCTATGAATGCCAAATGAAAGACGTTAGTAACATTACGCTACTGAACAATAGTCATATAGCAAACATGTGACATCAATTTAAAATAAATTTACAATACAAGTTCACAGCTTATAAGGAGCAAAATCCTTCTCCGAAGTTAGTTTTTTTTCATTTATGATGATTGATAATTATAAGAGGTTACATCGCTTTGTACGCTTGTCACATGCAGACGGGATAAGTCTATCTTACGCAAACACTTCATCGTATGAGGCTTTGTTATCGATGCATTCTGGTATGATTGGTCGGTTGTACCATTTTCACATCATGCTTATTTTGCTATGGACGAGGACATTAAAAAACCATATCAATAGTAAATAGTTTACAGACCTATATTCATGATATTTGATAAAAATGGATTATATATTCAGATTATGATATTGTGCCCGGAATATATTGAATGCATGAATGTTTAATTACTAAAAAATAACAATGTTGTTCTTTATTAACGAGGATTTATTTCAAACCGTAGAAATAAATAACACACACAGTTATCATTAACACAAAATCTGGTCACAACGTCATTTCATTTTCTCACCATTACCCTATTGTGATGGGGAGTCTAGGGCGACGGCAGCGCCACATACAGATATAGTACTGTCGATAACACACAGCTGGCCACAGTCTACGTCGTAGGCATACCCTTAATTGTCTTTGACACCGTCTTTGACATCGCCTGCCTGGTCTAAACCAGTTCCCCGCACCGAGGAATGAAGTTTGAGCTTCTGCTTCTTGTGACATCAGCGACACCAATAAGATAGAGGCCACAATAGCGACGTAAACAATATGGCTTTTCTTCATCGTTGAATCGGACCTTTGGCACAAAAGAAAGAAAAACAGTTTACACCACACACACAAAAATCATTGTATTATCAATGTATTAATACTCAGAGGTAACTGTTCAAACACATGTCTAATTTATGAGCAATGAGCACATTAAGACACACATTTACAGCGACTGCAAGTTTCATTTGATTTGTATTAATTGGGGAGTAATACCTCCCAATAGAACTTTAATCACAAGGTTGTAGTGTGGTAGGTTGTAGTGTGGTAAGAAAACACGTTTACCCTAACAAAGATATTCCCTTAACATCTGCAGCATTTCGTCTCCACCTATTTTGGAACAAAACATTATTTCTATCTAGATGATTTTATTTTACCGTAAATTGAAATGCATATTGTCAGAAATCGTATCTAAACTCGCATGAGATAAGTTGGTCACGTTGATTTGCAATTCACACAAATTGCTTCTACGAAATTTGACTATAATAAGCTGTTCCTACACACTTTAAAACTATGACAGGCTTAATCGGTGATCAAATCTAATTGTGGATGTGATTTGCCAATGAACACAACTGACTTACTAATTCCATGTAAACCCGCATTTTGATATGTGTTGTCATGTTTTCGGCAACTATTTCACAGATATCACATTAGGTTTCTATATACCTTAAAAATATGTACACAAAGCCTGTGTGGTTTCAAATATACATACTTTGTGTCCTCACAATTGTTTAGAAAGAAGTAATATAAGTATTTGGGGTTTCTTTGTTCATAAAAAGTAAGCTTTACTTATGGTCTCTGTAAGCGTGTTCTATAAGACCTTATGCTTGTTATCCACACTACTTGTTTGAATCGTTAACTTTTACCAATGAACTACATGACTAGTAATAACGGACATATATTTACTTGTAATTACAATGTAGTAGTATGATTACATGTGTGACTTACGATAGTTATGACATCATCTTATTACATAACTAAACGGATCAGATAAGTAAGACAACCAATGCGTAATACATTCAAGACTTGTATAACTATATAAGTGTTAGCAATATCTCTATAAGTAATTACTTACAGATAACGCGGTACTTCGACTGGCCACGATCTGATCAAACAGTGACTTCTAACGATCCGGAACCTCGCCCAACAAATGGAGTGAAACGCAGATGGTGTGAGGCAAAAAGTATATATATAGGGCGTGGGAAATTGATCGATAGGGAAAATATAAAAAGGAATGATAGATAGGTAACAAATTACCATATTTCATATAGGGAAGGACTGTCTTTTTATCTAGAAGATATAAAGCGATCTATGGTAATAATAACTTTTTAAATTTAGTCGTTAAAATAGGAAAAAAATCAAATGTATTAAAAACCGACTTGAGGTTACCCCAAGCCACAAGAAAATATGTCGTTTAAAGCATGTAAGCATTCAATAAAAAAATGTTTTCAAAGATATATAAATTCATATATAGAGAGCAACCAACTAAATAATTTTACATAGACCACAGTGTTAAACTTTGTTAAAGTTTTGTACTGTATTATTAAAACAAAGAAATATTAGTTAGGTATTGTGTTCTATAATTAAAGTCTAGGTTCTCATATAACACTACATGTAGATAGAAAAATAAAGTTTGGGTCCTTCTGCTCAAACTCCAACCAGGGTAGCTTTATTGAAATCAGGCGCATTTTGCACTAAAAAATCCTGAAATTCTAATGTTTTTACCTATTCATTATCAAAATTGATATTTTGAACCTAAATCTCAATATGAATTTCCAAATTGATATCATGGTTATCTAGGAATAATTACCTGTCAGAAAACATTTTTACTTTTGAAATTCATAATTAGCCAGCCAATCAGCGGCCGGGTTAAAATTCTATCCTGGGCTCAATCTTGTATACACAGGGGCCATTTCGAAGGTCTTTTTTTATTTAGTTGGTTGATCCCTATAATCTCTTTGAAATCATATTACATGAACCTCTATTTATCAATTAGAATTCAATACCTATTATGAAAATGTTAATTTCGTAGCAATGTTTATATTTGAGAATCATACAGATATTATGAACGATTTCTGTATCAGAGATGTGAAGATTACTTAGTCATAAAAATGTGTATTTCTTTTTTTTCTAAATTCTTAATGTCTAGATTGTTTTATTTATCTATCATTTTTCTGGTTGATATTTTTGTAAGTTGGTTTGTATGTGTAACTGTCTTCAGCTCAATCTGCTGGATAATGATGGTGGTTTTTCATCTCTACTATATGTACACATTATCATATTGTTGGAAATCATGATACGTTAAGCAAAAATAAATAACAAAATAAAGCAGACGTAAAACACATAAAACATCTAAAAACAACATTTTGAATTTACTGTAATATACATGTACACCATGGAGTGTCAGCACTGTATATATTGTAATGGCTTTACTCGGTAAGTGGTTAAGAATATATCGTGTTTCAGGTCAATTAAATGTGTAATTACTACGTTAATTTATTACCAAACTAGTACAATATCCTATTGTTATGAGGTTTAAACTACACGTTATTACAATATGCTGCACGTGCTGCCATAATGAGTTTTTCTGATGTTATTACTGTATAAATCATTATTGACACTTATCGATATAATAGTAACAAGAGAACAATTAATGATATCCAAAAAATGTTTTTAATTATTTGATTGGCATATTTAAGTATCAATGGAATTATTGTTTATATCTCATATCAGAATTTGGATTATAACACATTTTGTGATAGAAAATATTTATTTTGATTATAGACAATATATCGCTTCAAACGTAAATGGGTTTGTATACATATACGCTTGTATGTGTATGCGAAGACTTACTGAGGTTAGTTTGACACTCGTTTAGAAGACATATACTGAAGCCATTGCATTCTTCAAAATTTGCTAGACTATAAATTCACAGTATATACAAAAAATTTTTTTTTATACATTTTTATCAACTTTTTACACACATTAGTTAACTGTGGTTTCTGTTGGTAAACTCATCTACAATAATGCTATTGATATTGTAGTTATACCTGTATTCATATGTTCGTTCCAGTATTTCTAAAGCATAGGAAAATTACTATTGGATAGCATGTTACATGTACATTGTATAAAATATTATTAAGAAAAGAATGCAATAGGAAAATAAGAAAAGGCATCATTTGATGAAGGCTCTCGCACGTTTCTGTGAACAACTGACATATATACATACCAGTTGCCGGTCTGATTGACTCTTTCTTTGGAACTACTTTTCTATGAAATTAATGATGTAAAAACGTCGGAAAAAGACTATTTAATCGCTACGGAATGCTATTGCTCGTAATGTGTTTCAGTCGTTTAATCTACACTGACATTAATCCATGCTAAACTGCTGAGTGTTACTTATATAAGCGAACCTGAAAATGAAGCAGTACTTTCAATTATAATGCCAGACCGATAGAACAGAATCGTTCGGTATCCATAGTTAAATTTTGTTTTATTGAAGCCACGTTTACTGGATACTTTTGTCACTATTATCTTACCTACTGACAACTGTTCTCAATCTGAATTTACCCTGACATTAAATACAAACAGGTTATCTTTCTATACAGTATATAAATCTTTTTTATTTGTCATCCGCTAACATGAAGATGTAAGTTTTGGCGGTATTACATTCGGATACATTCATATTCAACAACGCCTTCCTTCCTATAAATAAGTAGCGCAATGTGTGTTAGACAACAATGCATGTCAAACATGCGACAGCTTATAACAATCAATTCGTTATTTCTAAAGGATCAGTTTAAACATTGTGTAATGAATTGGAAGTAATGTTGATATTTTACTGTTACATCCGAAAGTATGTTATATGTATACAATCAAATTTCATTAGATTCCTGGGTGCAGAAGATGTCAAAACTAAAGCAAAGCTATTTGTTTTTCGGTTTTGCTAACAGTTATAATTCTAAAATACTCGTTTTGGAAACAGAAGAACACATACATGATAAAACCGTTGCTCAACCCAAGAGAACTCGCCCATGTCTGTTTGTTTTTACATCAAGTGTCTTGTTAAGGCCAGTTTATACGGTATGTTTCCACATGTGGTTGTAGTTTGACCACATGTGTCGTGTATAATAGACAACTAGAGGAACATCTGCAAAGCAGAGCAAACGTAACTGACCAATCAGAAAAGAGATCATAGAGGTTAATCTCTACCTGCTAACCCCACAACACGTGCACATGTACAGTAGAACATTTACGATCTACAAATACAACATGGCTACTTACAAAAAGACAAAGAAGGGTTTAAATATCACAACTGACCAAACTGGAAAACTGATAGAACTATATTTCTCAGAAACCTATCTCTGGAAGTCGTCATCTCCATTTCATTTAAAAATAGAATGAAGACGACATGCTCTGCAAAGGATCAAAGACAAAATGAGAGAAGAGTATGAGTTGTCTGTTCTGGTATGTTGTTATCATTTTTATTTAAATATTTGACATATAGTAAATATGTGTTCCATGTGTGTAGTTATGTAGTATATTTGAATTCAGTACATTACATACTAAAGTAATTAGTTCTTAATAATTATTTTTTATGTGTTTCTATACCTAATCCGACTTTCTGATTGGCAGGTTCTTTTTGTCATTCTACTATGAAGAAAAAATTCCAAGAACGGCGCGATCACGCGACGTTATCATGACGTCACAATAGAGACGTCGACGTTGCGTACTGATATAGAAAAATAATCCATTGGAAAATCTATTGAAACTTATGTTTAAACATATTTTATGTTATCAAGTACATATCAAAAATTTCTTTCATACCCCGATGAAGTTAAAAGAATAGTGACATCAATGTTTAGATAAACTTAAAACAAAAGTAATATCTATCAGCTCTTTTTTATATTACATTTCACAGTTGAAGAAATACAATGTAAACTGTCATATTTGAGAAGGTATTACTCGAAAGAACTTGCCAAGGTAAACAAATCAAAGAAAGGTGGAGCTGGACAACATGAAGTATATTCGAGTTCTTGGTTCATTTCAAGACTTTGGACAACTTTTCAACAAGAAGCATATCGCATCACGGGTGTCACAGCCTTATCTAGGTAGTGGTTTTGTCTGATTCTGTATCATAAGCAAGATTATCTTACAATTGGTATTGAAAAAAAATACAAAAAATTGGTAGTTAATTAAGCATTGAAATCACTATTTTTTGATTTCATCGGGGTATGAAAGAAATTTTTTTTTTGCAAACTGTGTGAATCCGCGTAGCGGATTCTCACAAAAGTTTGCAAACACAATTTATTATTTTTCTTTGGTTGTGAGATTTAAGCTATAGACAATCAGGACCGGAAAGAGTGATGACAGAGGCAATGATATGTCTCCAGGATAAAAGGAAAACGAATAGTAAAGCATGCTCCTAACATTGAAGATGAAGACTCTGTATTTGGACAATAAGTTTCCTGTGAGCTTAGAAAAATATCGGATGAACGAAACTCTTCAAATTTAGAATTCAGTCCATTTTTTAATCGCAATATGGAAACGCTAATGTTTCAAATTAAGAAAACCAGCTTTCTGGAGCTAGACATAAACCAGGCACCTGCGATTTATAGTCAGCTCTACAGTATCAGAACTTGTAGCATTTACTCCATATCAGACATCAATGACATAAAAATGTATTCTAATTTTAGACATCGCTATATGTCTGGTATACTTTACTTACAGCGATGAAAGTAATCGGTAATTATCGGGTGAAAATGAAATTAATGAAATATAACCTATATGTTTTAAAACTATTTTCGAACAGTTATACTAAAATAATTTGATTACCCATATGAGACGGCTGACGGTGTTAACAGGATTACCTGATATTATGGGGTCAGTGCATATCTAATTGGACCACATGTGGTAAAACCACATTGTGTAAACTGGCCTTGACATTTATAAGCACATTTTGTTATACACATATTACAAACATCTTATAGTAACCTTGATAGGGAATGAATCATAATTACTATGTTATATCCATTTATTTGTTACTATTTGTATACTTACAATAAGTTTTTTCTGAAATTTATTGACATAAACGTAAAAGAGACAATTCAGTCTATGGAAAATTTAATTCAAACATATATCGAAAGCAACCCAGTTTAAATGGAAGTTGGATAAGTTGTTCATGTCTAAAAATAATTTCAAAAATTTCTCAATGTTTACGTATTAATTGCATTTGTTAACGTACATGGCATTTGCTCACAGCTTACATATTGTACTTGCTTAAAGGTAGGTTTCGTCCACTAAAATATAAAGACTACAAAATTGAAATTTATCCTGTTCATAGATATAATATTCAGGCAATTTTCAATTAACACATCAAACAATATAGGTGGTCAGTTGCCTAGCTAGACCAGGAAAATATTTCTCTAAAATTAGAGCGAAGTCAAGCTTTACATAGAACATGACGTATTTTTTCCAAAACGAGGCCGCATCAACAAAAGGAAGCGTGCAACAAAATGTCAGATAACAGTGACAGTTTTGGCACGGTATGTTGTAAAATAAAACAACTAAAAATCGAATTGCGATGGATTGTTTATATAATAAACACATATCATATAATCTACAACACTTCGTGTTAGCTTAGTACATCAAACATATATGTAGATAGTCTGCCACCGCATGTCCGCTGGCATGTGTTGAAATTTAACTCACCACGTGCAACACGAGTCCAGCAGAATCCAGGCAAGCTCCGCTTGAGATGCGGCTTCTGTTTCATCTTTTGCTACTTGCAATCTCTGACTATCATTCCCTATAGATATCATAGGGTGCTGCCGATTCCATTCTATTTTCCTCGTCTTTGTTGGTGATTAAGAGACATATTTTCTCGCACGCTGTCGTTCAGCCATTTTGTTTACTTTTAGTACGCAACAATGCGCATATCGCGAAACCTCGACAACCCAATCCATTGCAGCTTCATTTGCATACTATCCAGTCAGCTTGACATCGTAATAAATCAAGGATTTCCTTCAATTTTTGTATTCAAGACTAATTTGTTCAATCTCTTACGCATAAAGAAATTAAATTGGGGTATTTTAATATGTTTTTTCATCCGTTCATCACATTTAACTAAAATGTTTATTTGATTGTGCGAAACCTACTTTTACTTGTATAGCTATAATTATATTTACAATATGATTTCAATTTTGTCAATATTTTTTGTTATATTTTCCCTAAGGAATGTAAAGCAATGCTATGTATTATTGTGTGTAATAACAATATTGTTTACTATTTGAAGCCTAAAAAGTGGAGGGGAACTTATTGTGTCGAATACGGCAGGTGATCTCAACGAACTTATCTATTTGAAATATCAAGACAACGCCCAAGTTAGGGTTCACTAGTGTAATTACTTGTGTAATCTTGTGTAATCAGTATATACATGCATCACAACATAAAATTTACTGAGAAGGTTATGTGATATGATCATAATAAATCTAATTTTCTAATCTAATTCTGATTGTTTAATACCGTTATGACAAATTTTCCCAAAAATGGCGCAGAAACCTGACATTATCTTATTAGAACACTAATCCATTGATAAGTCAAATTCAAATATTATGTAAAAGGCCATTAAATAATCTTTAGTATTTGATTATAATGTTGCCACTGTTGTCTTGAGCATCATTTGGCCAAAAACAGTAATTATCCCAATTGCCATACATGGGGTATTTAATTTGATCTGCATGGTAAAGGTAATACAATAAGATGAGGATGCAAACGTCCGTTAGTAGACAACATTAAAAGATGATCGATAAAACAGATGATCTCTGGCAAAGTTTTATTTTCCAGATTTTTTTTAAATTGCACAATTGCAATATTCACTGTAGTCATTTGTCAATAACAACAATAAAGAAGTTTATTTTTGCTTGATCTTATTATCCTGTATAACTAGTTTAATTTAGTGATGCTTTGCTGAGTCCCTGTTGAGGTCTGTTATAGTATACACTGACACTACACAGTACACGACTGTAGGTCTACCACCATCCACCACCTCCTCCACGACAGTCACCAGTACACCTTCTGAATCGACGCATACATCTCCACCAGGAGTTATTGCGGATACATCGCCACAAACGCCTCCTACATCTCCTCCTACATCCCCAGCCTCCTCCAGCTCCCCAGCCCTGGGCTTCCACTTCCTCAGGCATAAACGCCACCAGAAGAATGGTGGCGATGACAGCCATAAGAACTACTGAGCTCGTCTTCATCCTTGATCTTATCTGTAATAGGAAAACACAGCATTTGTGGGCTTTTTTATTTGTTGTATGACCCTGTTTGATATTTCCTTAAAAAGGAAGTAATTAAAAAGTCCTTAAGACTGTCTTTTTGTCAGTAGGTATTTGTCATTTTTCTTATACATGTTTATAAAAGGTTATATTTGCGTGTAAAATAGAAACAGAACTAAGATAAGAAATTGAAAAAATCAAGATGTACATGGGTATACCTTGCTAATTTCTCAAATTTAGTATTCACGACCATTAAAACGTCAGATAGAATTGCAAAATTATCATCCTCGCAAACATGAAATAATCTGCGGTATCTTTTTCCCCAATAACCCATTTTATGTGTTAAGTATTTGGTAATAGCAAGTCTATTGAAAGTGAGAAAATGAATCACATTTATGTATATGGATAATAAATAATTTAACACCATAAAAGAAAAAATATCCCTATATAATTCACAAGACGTAGAGATGTTATTCTTCAAATAGATATAATTAATTTTCTCTTTGTTACAGGCTTTCTGATTGGTCTATTCATTTTTTTCATTCCACGATGAAAAAAAATCCGAGAATGGCGCGGAATTCCCGACGTTATCATGACGTTACAATAGAAACATTGACGTTGCGTATTGATTTGGAAAAAATAATTCCTTGGAATAATCAATGGAATCGTACGTGTAAATGTATTTCATTTTATAAAGTAGCCTGGGAAATTAATTACAAGTATTGAAGTCACTATTTTTTAATTTCATCGGGGTATGAAAGAATTTTTAAACATTATAAACAACAGCTACGCGGATTCACACAGTTTTCTTTCATACCCCGATGAAATTAAAAAGTAGTGACTTCAATGCTTAAATAATAGAAATAGAAGATTTAAAAGACCTCTCATTCTGTTTTTTAAACAATAATGTTTGAGACAGAAGATAGCGCTCAAATAATTGAATAAGCATCAGAAATAAATTTACTCTTACCTTGATCAAATGATGAGAATATTGGTAATACTTTAATGAGCACGATATCAAGACTTATATACAAAATCTTGATCCATTTCATTGGTCAAATCGTTGATGTTTTTGTAAATGAATTAGTTATGTCATGTCATTTTAAGATACTACATGCAATAAATCAGATCGTGAAAAAACAAGTGTTCGGCAGAACATGGGAAACAGATATTATATATATATAAACATGTCCCAAGGACAAACTTCGTGTATCCCAGTAAAATTCACTTACAGAATATAGTAAATGTATCCAAAGATATATTTCTTTTAAAAGTATGCGACATATGTTCTTTCCCAATTTTTATTGAAATTAGTATTTCAATTCCAACAGAAAATAATATTATTCAATTTTAACATTTAGAAAATGTCACGCTTGAGTTCTATTGCCACAGGGCACCCATTCAACACAGATCTTGTATCCATCATATCCTATATTGTGTTATAAGTAATATTCGATACTTTACTTTTTATCCTGATTGGCGTTAGCGATTCCACTCTATTGACTGTGAACTGGTGTAACTCATTATACGATTATTAAGATAAGATGCACTGGTCATTGACACTTACAAGATTGAGAAGTTTGTGACTCAATATCGTCGTTATTATTAATGTATACAACAATATACAACAATAATTGATGAGTTTATCATCAAAAGACAGCATTTGTTTCCGGTCTTACTCTCGATCTACAAATACATTTCAACATTCCGGTATGAGTCTACACTCAGAGAGACAACAAACAAATATTGCTCTCCTGTTTCTATTCAAATGTTAGGAATAAATAGGGCTTTGATCGAATACAATGTTATGTATACTCTTTTTCTAAATCTTTTATTTAATATTGTAATAGCATTTTTCTTTCATGATTGGTTATGTTAGGTAACCTAATAATTATGTGTTTTATCAAATCTGTTAATATTTTGATAAAATGATGAACGTCTGTGTGTATGTTTAGAAACAGCATTCTTAATAATCCAGCTATATAGGTTAGTTGTAAATCTATGATTTTCTCTCCCTGCTAGAAGTCACGACTGATAGTTGCAGGATCATGGTTTTCACATTGAACCTCTTGTTTTATTCTGAAACATACTCCTAAAGTTGTTAAATAATGGTATATGCATGTAAATGTTTTTGAAACAACCACCGAAATCATTACTCGTGACGTTTCGATAACCACACTGTTATCTTCATCAACGTAAATGTAATAGTGTACTGGTCATTTACGTCTGATGAGGTAACAGTGCATTTGTCGAAACATCATGAGTAATTAATTATGTTGGTGTCAAATAACCATTTATGTAAAACTCCTGTTTACTACTATTCAAAACTGAGATGTCGTAAAACTCTTACTACAGTTATGCTTTTACTAACGGGAAGCAATATTTTATAATAAGTATGTATTTAGCTTGAGCTACAGCTGTAGCTATTTTCGCAAATTTACACTTGATCTTGCGAGTTTGATTAATATCTTTTCAGTTTTATCTTCCTTATCCTGTTGTGGTAAGCATTTTTTGTTTGTAACTATATGGAATGAAAACGTTCGGTGATGTTTAAAATTTGTGAAAGTCAAATTAAAATACTGCAACAGATTACGCAGATATATATATTCATATCTGTATATTTGTTTATAAACAATGTGTTTACCTATTATGTTCTATATAAAGATAACCTAACAGGTGATAGAAATATCTCCTTCAAAAAAGTTCTATGTGACAGGTTTTCTGTATAAGGAAATGTTTAGGTCTGCGCGTTCTGTTCCTAGATACGTCGCTGTTGCTAAAGGATGTCTCAACAGTAAAACCCAATTAGGAAAAACATGTTCGTGGAATCAATCTAGACATTTTGATAAACATGTAAAATTTCGACGGAACAAAGTTTTATTACGACAAACAAAAATATGTCGCTCATTTATAAATATGGTATTTCCAATGTATACATTAATATAAGTGATAATTGATATTCTTCTATTTAACTAGTGACAGTACAAAATTGTAGTTAGGCACGGTGTCATGGGAAATAAATCATGATATTCAAAACTTTTTACTGCCATCAATTGTTTTGCAAAAAAAGGCTTTTATCCCCTTTTCTGCTGGATATTTTTTACCTAATCAAGATGACATAGTTATATGATTTTGTACGAATATTTTACATGTTTAATGGTGTCCCTCTCATATGTTAATGGTTTAAAATATATATATTTATATTTCCTTGTCACTTCTATGATGTAACTAACCAAGACAAGTATATGACGGTATATCTGACACCCAAAACGTGACCATTATGACATCGTTAGCGCGCATTATGAAGATATTCTGCAAAGTTCTGACATCGATATGGACCATAGATACCATTGGAAGATAGTTTAATACTTAGATAGTGTTCATGCCATTAACAGGTCAGGAAAAACCCGCTTTGCTACAGACTTTGAATTCGGTCACAATAAGTTTTACAAGGAAACACTTGATTAAACCAATTATTTTATATCAAATACTTTCATGACAAATGAGAGTTCTACAATCTAAATATTTATATCCTTAATAAATCTATCATGACTTTGATTTGTTCAGGTCATTAGTTTTGATAAAAGTGATTATTTAAAACAAATATGTACATGTGTATATACATGAAGATCTCTGTTGGGAGTAAAAAAAGTGAGCTTTCTGTAAATCATATTCCAAATCGAAAAAATTTACGCAACTTTTCATTTTTTCTTGATATGTGTCTCAATGACGAAAACACCCTATGAAAGATAACAATATAATAAAAAGCTTGTTTTTATCTGAACATGACATAAAATAAGTAGTGAAGTGACTCGATATACCTCTATATCGGTCTATGTTCACTACTAGTGATTCTGTTCATGTGTCAGTTGAAGTCATGAAGGGATTAGTATACAATCATTTTTAAAATGTAAGTGGAAATATGCTTACATAAAATATATACGCCATGTCGAAAAACAACGACAGTCACCATCGATACCTACCCGTATTTAAGATAGCGCCGTGATATGTCGAAAGACGACAATGGACTTTGAAATATCGCAACAGTTAAATAAAGCCCCATTATGTTTTTTTATAATATTTCTATTCGTGAAAAAATACAAAGTTTTGCCAAATGAAAGATAGGGTTTTAAACCCAGTTTAAAAAGTGATTTTTTTCTATGCCTATATAGCATATATCTGTATACTTGAACACCACGTAGTTGATAAAAGTGACAATATTGTTGTTGACTTGTAGACTGTTGTGTTGTTGGTGAGTGTTTTCCATAATATGCATAAAATGTACGTTTAAGTTTAGTATAACTCCTCAGGGTTCAGTACATATTTCTGATACCAAATATTATAGCATGTACTAGGAGCGCTTGTTTGACCCGATTAGACTTAAAGTTGTATTTCTTGTTATTTTTACTAAAACGATATGTCGTTTTAACATTTGATATTTGAACATGGACATGTATCTTGTTGATTAAGCTCCCCAAAATCATATGTCAGGCTATAAGAGAGCCGAAATCTATGGATAATATATTGCTGGTTTTGAATAATACCTTCGGGTTTTGTCGGAACTCCGAATCGTATCACGTGACTGACGTCCACACGTCCTGCACGTGGTGATCCAGGTAACTAGCGTAAACGCACATGGGTTTATTTACGTTTTCCTTCTGGCTAATATGAGCAAATCGTGCTGGTATATGTCCACAGAGCGAGTATTTTAAACATCTAATTCACACATTGCCGTAATTCAATAATATGTGTATCAAATATTGTAATGTGCGAGCATTATTTACTTTGTAGATCCAGTCTACTGAGGTCGACCACATGTTTTGTTTACGAAAAATTGTTGACATTTCTCTTGGTTTCACAAGTCTCGTGTTACTTCGAGATTGTCGCGACGATGGTTGGAAGAGTTCGAAATGATTCGGCCGCGTTCGAGCCAATTTCACGTGTACACGTTAAAAAGATTTTTTACTTTTATAATTAAAAATACTTCCAGTTCTGCAACTTTATAAAAAGTGGTAAAATTAGAAAGCTTAAAACTCAGACAAACGGAGAAAAATATGTATAACACTTAAACAGTTTTCACTATGACAAAAAGAACGAAAGTGATAGACCATACAACTTTAACAAAAGCATACACATCGAACTTTTTGATATCTTCATACAAATGGCGGCTATAGATTATAACATGCAAATATAAAATATATGAGGCGCCCCAATAGATACCAAAGTACATATTCAATGTTATAATGTCATCTGAACATAGTGGGAATAATGCTTTTAAGACAAAATGTTTAATTTAAACGCCCTGTCATACTTGCGCTTTTTAAGTTGAAGTGTTCGTTGTTTAATTCTATTTTTTCAAGTCTGTCCCAAATACAAAGGTCATCCGGAGACGTACAGACACGTGTAATATTTCTACACAAACACATTTGTTTAATTCTATTTTTTCTGATCTATTTTCATATATCTTAATCTGAATTTTTGTCGAATCTGTGAATAATTGAACAAAACTAAGTAAAGATACATTCATAAAGAATATCCATGTTTCATTTGTAGACCATGCATCAATAGCATAATTATGGAATTTAAATATTGCGGCCAACATCACCAATCCTGTATTGCACCGAAACATGTAAAGGGGAACACTGTAATCTCATATTTAGCAGTAGCTTTTTTTAGTTGATACCACTGTTTACCAAATAATGAAAGTGAAATGAAAATCATATTGTTTTTATAGATTTTGTGTGGCTACTAAAATTTAAAAAAAATGAATTGGAAAATGTGTGCTTTAATGTAGAAGGGGAGACAACTCCTATTTATCATAGCAAATATATCTGAGTGTTACTTTTAAAAATGACTTATCCCAAAAAATAACGCTACCAGGAGAACATTCTATACATGTTTCTTAATAAGACTAATAAATTAGATTTTGAAATTAGATGTGTAGATAAAAATTGAAAATAACTATGTAGTTAGACTCCTTGCGAATGACCCTAAAACTAGGTATACTAAATATAGAGTTTTAATTAATTACAATGCAGCTGTAAACGTAAGTGCTAACTGATCAAATACAAACTTAAAACTGTTAATGTGGTAATGAATGTTTGAATATGATTACTTGCCGAATATGATACAATTGTCTTCCATCATTGCAATTGTGTTTAAGGTATTAGGCTCTGTTAACACTAGTGGTATTTTGTATGCCGGTACATGTATATCACTTCTTAGGTTAACGTGAACATAACTAAATTGACACTCATCAGTGCATTAACTGCCATCTACTTATTATGTCGTCATTTTCATTGTGGCGTCTAAATTGTTACAAATTCTCTGGATGTTATCATAAAATTATTATCAAATATAAATACATATATAAGCATTGAACTGCATCCAATTGACAATTATGGGAGTATGATTGCCAACTGGACAGCGGCAAAATAAACATGAAGCTTTAGTGCGCTTCATTTGCCGCTGTCCGGTTGGCGTTCAAAATCCCATAATTGTCAATTGAATACAGTTAAATGCTTAAGACTTCTATTTGTCCTTGAAATACTTAGAAATTATTACATGACCATTTTTGATATCACACAACTGGTAAACCTGAGGGTAAAGTACAAATGATTCAAATTAGAAAGAAGAAAAGTTAACTCTTCTCAAACCGAAGAAAGACATATTCTCAAACCTTGCACCAAACAGTTACTTTCTCTCAAAGTCACTGTTTAAAAATATAGGCACAAAGGAACAATGACAATCTAATTTTGCATATATCAAATTCTTACATTTATTGATATTTTAATGTCATAATATCAAAGCAATTTTATCTAGGAGTGAAATCCCAGAAGAACACATCATTAAGAAAAACAGTTTCACATTTATATTTTAAGATTAAGGAATATTTTGACGGTTCTATTGAAGGATATAATTGATTATTATCAACACAAAAATAACATAAGAAAAGTTGTTTTGCTTTTGGTGGATGCACTTTCAGTATTAGGCAAAGTGCCATAAACTTTTTGCGGGACGCAATTTATCATTCTTAATGCATGTACTATCATGAAGTAAAATAGGAAGCTCAAACCTTTCAGTGGTAGTACAATGGTATAAAGTAAGTAACTTTTGTAACTGAAGAAAAATGCTGTTTCATCTGCTCCTTTTTTGAAAGAGATACAAATAACACTCATCAGCGATGTAAAATCAACGACAACATATACATGCCTTACTATTTTACTCAATTCAAAATCATTTAAAAAAGACCACCGACTTTCAATTTAAAAGATGTAGTATGATCGATAAAACTGTCGAAATGGATGTCATCATTACAACGCGACATTAACTGGCCTACAAAAACTCGCTGTCCTTTATCATATGGGGTCATATCCTTCATCCTCTGTGATGTAGCTAGTTATCCTTTACGTATTCCAGTCGGTCATACCACCTGTAGTCATCTGTTATACAAATTCGCGCATTTACATATTGTGTTTTAAGAACGTTATATTTAGATTAGAATTAAAAACAAAAAATGATATCTACAAAATGAATAAATAAATCAATTGATACATAAACAAAATAGATATATACATATACAAATGAATTAATACCTATACAATAAACAAAGAGATTATCATATAAATATAAGTAAACAAATAAATTAAACGGCAAGCCACATATACATACGCGGTAATCTAAATTAAGTCTGCATATAATTAACTTAAGTTTAAAAGAAAACAATCTCCAAATGCTAAAAATTGGGTTTGCTAGTAGCGCTCATTCTTTGTGGTTAAAAAACGTTTGTTGATGGAAGCATTTGAATACGATTAAGCATTCCAAAAGAATGGCATGTAGATTTTTTACTGATCTGTATGGTTTAATGTCATTAAATTATATTAGTATGCTTTATTTGAATAACATTTCCATTTTGGTCTAGACACTTACGAATTCCCTCCAAACTATAACAGATTTATAAAGAATGAAAGGAAAAATAACGAAAATATAATAACAACTATGCCAGTTTTAGGTACCGTTGTGACGTTGTCTGTGATTATTGTTTCATCTTTCTACGTATCCGCAGTCTACGCTAACTTAACACTCCCCAACTTATGTGTGAGCGGCCTACAACAGTATATATATCGCACACCTGATCCGCTTTTGTTCCTTGAATAGTTCTATGAATTTCGGAGTATTTATCATCGTTTGAGATATACGTAACCAATGGGGACGCGATCCATAACATCCTTGACTGTTTATAAAACATACGACCCTAGGTGCGTCAGTGCGAAATAATCTTTTGTAATCAGAAAGCATTGTTAGTTTTTTTACCTGTATTTTGATACAGGTAAAATGAAAAGGGTCTAGAAAACCTGGATCGTTTCATTATATAAAGCAATAAACTCCTTTGCGTCGGCATGAATGGGTGTTTATATAAAATTGAACAAATCTTTGTCCATATTTTATCAATGAAATTCTTTATCATTCTATATATTTTTTGCCCCCCCGGTTAATACCTGAAAAGCTGAGGTATCAAATATTAATTTATCGTCATTGCGGTAATTATTTACATGACGTTATGTATAATTAAGACACTCCGTCTTAGGTTTACGTAAATGATGGGTCTGGTTTAACCTATAAAACAGGTGCGTGTCTACCGAGGAAAATAATCTGAAAATCAACCCCAACTCACAGGTACGTTTTTAACTTCTCTAAATATTGTTCTTGCATAATTTACAAAAACATCATTTTATTATTTAAAACGTGGGAAAATAAATCGACAAAATAGTCACTTCTTTCAAAAGATTGTTTCCTTCTAATAAAAAAAACTGGTTAAATAAAAAGTTGATATATGTATGGATACTTGCGACGGTCAAAAATAAAAGTTATTTCAGTTGTTCGACGCTAACAGAAATGGTGTCCATAAGCTGTACATAGCCTCATTACAAAACACACATGACATTTTGTTCAACATGGTTTCAATTAGATAGTATTCTTTATATTTTTTTTATATATATATTAGGTAGTCTAGAATCATATCTTAATTCGATGTTTCTATAAACAACTGTTAGAAAATGCTAAAGGAGGGTGGTAGGAGGGTGGCGCATGTCTTGGCAATATTCCTAATATTTTCACATTTAGTTTGCTTTCTCTTTTCAACAATTAATTTATTATTCCATAAATGCGTATTCTGAAATTATTACCAACTTATCCAAAACAAAATTCTCGCTAGGGCTTTCAAGCAGTTTTTTTAATGTTTCAGCTGCATCACCATGAAGACCCCTAACGTATTTACGATAGCAATACTATCAACAATCTTGCTACTGGCTGTAGCTCCGATTGAGACTGAAGCCTGGGGCAGACGAAGGGGAGGACTAATCTCAGGCTTGGGCTGTAGAATTAGGTGCTCGAGGGTCTTCAAGGGATGTCGCTTTTCCAGCAACTGTGGCGCTCGCCTCCGATCTTGTATGGCGGCTTGTAATCGACGACGAAGAATCTTTGGATGAAGGCTTTGCGTGAAAACAACAATTCCTAAAATAATGAAGAAACAGGGTTGGATAAAGCGTGTCAAATTTTATTTTTTATAGATATATTGTATGCAAGAGACACTGATATTGACTAATCTTTTATTGAAATATAATTTCAAAACATTGAATTATAATGTATGTAAGAGAAAATGATATGTATGAAGCAATTATTGAAACAGAACGTTTCAAATATTGTAATTTAATGTAAAATGCAATTATAGTGACTACTTTATTAAATTGTTTTCAAACATTTTTGTATTGTATGGTGTGTCTTTGAATTCGTTAATAAATGACCTTTTATTCAAGATGATCTCAAAGACGACAATGCTATTTCAAGTCAAAGTATGGCATTAGGCCATTTTGCTGACAAATGTGTACCATGACACCTTTTACATGCAAATACGAAAAATGTGTACTTCAAACATTGAATACATCAGACAAGTTCGTTGTTTTGTATGAAAAATGAAGTTACGACACTTCATCTATACCAAAATCACCTTAGAATTAATATTTGGCATAACGTAAGATAACGCGTCTTAAACAGGTCGCGGAGGTGTTGTCATCGATGATTAAAAAAAACTTTTTTGATTGCAACCAATAATAATAATACAAGAATCAAAATATGCTGGCACTAGGCCCATTGTTGGTGATTGGATGTTGTAGAAAAAAAAGTGCGTTTGATTTGTCACGGTACACATTTTCATGAACACATTTTTCTAATAGCCTTATACGAGATGTCACGGTACACACTGTTTCCTCAGAATATATAAGGGCTCCACTTGGTACTAGGTATTGAAGGCATTGTTGTGTTATATAGATCTTCAGGTCCTGTTTATACCCATCTACAATGAAAAATATAGAGCTCTATACAATTCTGGCAGTTAAAGAACTCAAACCAAATTAAATTAAATTTAACGATAAAGGACCTATCACAGCTACGTACAATTGCCTGTAGACCAATGTAACAACATTCAGACGCCTGTGTCTTTACAAGGTCAAAAGGTCACAGAACATATGTTGTGAGTAAAATTAGTTGTACAATAGCGAGTGACAGTAAAGCAAACTGGAGCATTTTAAAGGGTTTGTGACACAAAAAATGATAAGTTGTCTGTAGATTGGGCCCCCTTTAAGTTCAACGAAATACCCCACTCCATGGGGATGGCAAAAGTTAAAATAAAATAAGTTTTTTAAAACAAGTTCTTTCACTTTTCAAAGAAAAAAAGTATTTAAAATACATGATTGCATTACACAAGTGTCAAGTTTGAGCTGACAGAAAATCATCATTTGTGTGAATGGGGTTTTATTTGGAGGCATTAAATTACTTCAGGGTCAATTCAATTCATGTTTGAAAAGGTGACCTATAATATATGACCTGATAATGGTATTTATTGTACATTTATATTATAATTACTGACTTCACCATGGCCTGCTGCTTAATTACTCATACCAATGCTACAGTACACATTATCAAAAAGATAATTGCATAATATCAGTAATACTATCTGGCTGTATAGTCATATAAATGAATTATATCAAGAAGAGGATTGATGTAATGTATATAAATATTGCAACAAAAGTAACATTTTGTTAATAATAAATATATCAATAGGTAAAATTAAAGATGCTTCACCGCTGACAAATGATATTTTTTCACTATCAAAAACAGAAACAGACAATTTAGTATTTGTCTTCAGTTACAAAAGTTACTTAATGTACACCATTACCACCGTGAAAAGTTTGAACTTCTTATTTTACTTCAAGTTAAAAATATGAAAAATAATTAATTGCATCCCGAAAAAATTCTGTGGCACTATATCATATATAGAATAAAGTAATAATTGCGCATGCACCAAAGGCGAACTAAATTATTTTATGTTATTTTTTGCTAATTAGGCATATATATACACGATTAAACGCCAATTTTTGTTCAAATGATGAATATCATTTATACTCTGTCGGCGGTGGAGCATCTTTAATAACAATATAAACAATCTACAGAGAAGTTTTTATTGAAAACTATAGAATTGATATCATTTATCTCACGACAGCAGACCGTAGATTCCGATTCCGTAACCATTGGATCACAGAAACCACATTAACACCTGTTGAAAATAAAAAATATAACTAAATATGTATCCACAACATAAAATGGAGAAATTGACTTTTGGAAATTGTACCATGTAATTAGCTTTGTCTCACAGTAGTAACCCATGTCATTATTATACAATCCTCTGTTGTCAAGAATATAATCCTCATTTACTGAATTCTCACAATTGTTTATTGACATAGTAATGAAGTGTATTACACATCGTTGTCATTGATGTTGATTAAAAAAGATTTTATTGAAATACATGTATATTTGTAATATGTAGGTATGTAAAATTAGTGTAGTAATTATATAAGTCGTAAGTCACTGATATCAATTATACAAATATATATAATGTAATAAAAGGAGAAATTAATTGTTTTCAATGGATTATTTTAATGTAAAAAGTGTAATTATGTAAGATATATTACAGATTATATTCATTATTGAAAATAATTTATCTAATGAATCCCCATGGAGGCATCCACATCTATATTTAATGCCAATAAATTAAAATAATAATAGGTGTATTACAACCCAAGCTGTGTTTGTCAACCGATCCTCTTCATTACCTTCTTGCTTTTCTTGATCAGTATCTGAAACATATGGCGATGTTATCCCCCTTCTTGTAGAAAGAGAATTATGAGTGCTCATCAAAGTGTCAAACTGGTATGGGATAATGTCCGGAACAAAACCCAAAGCAGGGATATCACTGTCATTGTTTTCTACTGTAGATATTTTAAAAAATACTAGAAGACTTTGTAGTTTTTCTCTGTAAATATACAGTATCTACAGCAGACAGCAGAGCATGGTGAAACGGATGACGCTTTGGTACCACGTGACCGGCTAGCTCATTAAAGTTTTCTCAGCCGCAGCAATTTACCCTTACTGCCCTAAAGTAGATAGACAAACAGCTTTGCGGAGTGCTGTGAAACGTGTATCAGCCATCATTGATGGGGTCAAACTATCAGAAAATTTATTAAAAGGTTTTTGTGTCACAAACCCTTTAAGTATGAGAAGCATTTCTGTAGAATGGACAGGGCAATGATTATCCTGACAGCTCAAACTGTATGAGAGGTTAGAATTAGGTTTTATGACGACACCGATATTTTAGGTTACTTTCAATAATAATAATGATTCACAAAATTCTAAACAAATCCAGTAATATTCAAGAAGAAAGACTTCAATATTTGCTGTAAGATATAAGTATATTGGTATCCCTATTGTTAAACTCAGTAACTGGCTACTAATCACCAGCGATTTTATTCTATATCTGATTAATTGATTTATTAGGAAAGGATTCAGAACTGTTTATACAAAACGGTGATGAGACAATCGATCGTTATTGGTGTGAAGTTAATGTATCGTTTGTGTACAATCTTGGCTTTTACTCGTAGGCTAATGTTTTGCACTGATGTAATATTATTGTTTGTTTTGTTAAGGGGGAGCATCGCTTAATATCAACGTTCAAAATTTCGAATTACTGAGTTATTACCCTTGAATATATGAACGATGTTAAATAGATAATTTATTCTATTAATATACACAGAACATGTACAGAATTTAAAATCATTCATTCTGTATCTGCCCCACATACTGACCGATAACTGCTGTCGGATATAATTGTGATTTATCCGTCAATACAAAATGCTTTATTCGCCAACACGATCTCGTTAATTTGTTCCACATCTGACGGAACTCTTTCTAACTTAACGAAAAACTTTTACTTTCCGGTAAATGAAACGTCATTCAGTGCCGCAAAAATATAACGTCACATTCACCGGAATGACGTCGATTTTATGTTATCGAAAATCTCGTATGGCGGTGTCGTCTTTTTCTTTGCTCATGCCAAAGGTATATATTGTAACGTAGGTACAGTCAAACCTCGATGTATCGAAGTTCAAGGGACCGTCAGAAAAACTTCGAAACATCGAGACTTCGAATTATTCGTGGTTGAAATTAGACCGATGGTTTTTTTTACCATGACCAACTGTGGTAGTTGTGTACATGCCATCTCCGTTCCGTAAACTTTATAATCATTGTATTTACCACATGCAAAACAAAATAAAAAACGAAGTATGCAATTAATCACATGTATTGTTATCGTTAGCAATACATACGTATATTATAAACAAGACTTACGTTTACTAGGCCTAACCCATGTACAAGTGTTAGTTTGGTGACTATTTGAGCGATGGTTAATATTACGGAATGAATATAAAAACGAAAACACGTTGTAAAAACGAAACTAAAAAGGAGGAACCGAAAGCGCTACAACTCCTACAAAATACTTCGATTTAGAATGATCGATTTGCTCCAGTATTTACGCCAAAGTTGTGCAATGTAACAGTTTTGAGTATGAGTTACTAATAATGTGGCTCGCTATTTACCGTTCCGTAAATTCTACAAACCTCTACCAATGGCGGCGGCGAACATAAAAAAACGACTAACTGTATCTTTGCAGTACTAACGATTTAATAACGCAGCTTGTAAAAATAAAGCACCGGGTATCGGCCTGATTAGTGATACATATGTATTAATTATTTTGATGGTATCAGGTATCATGTAATTATTGTCTTTTGAGTATTTTCATTTTATTTCAGTGATATTACACACTGAATAGAATTACTGGTACTGTTTGCGAATGTGCTTATATATTTCCAACGGTAGTAAAAAGGAGTACACTCTCATTCGGTTTACGGTACACAATTTCTGTGTTTTAACTAACTTTTATTCCGTATTTGCATATTACAGAGCTAGGTCCCTTGCGGGTAGGTATCCACTGTGTCGTCATTATTTTGTGGGCGCAATTCCCGTCGTTTTGTGCGATAAGTATGACGTTACGCTCGCATACACGTGACGTCACAATCAATACCTACCCGCAAGGGCAGATAACTCTGTAATATGCAAATACGGAATAAGGCATCCGAAGCAATGTGAATGGTTTCCAAAGCTTAATTCATCAAACCTTATGGTTTTCAAAGGATAAATGAAGAAAAAATAGCATGTCAAAATTTTCGCCCAGTTACGGCACATATATTAGATGGCTCGTGATGCAATATCAGATACATGTACCTTAACCACTTCATCACTGTTTTCCGTTATCTGCTTTTTTATATAAAGATTAAAAAAAAAAAAAAAAAAAAAAAACATTGATATAACATCGTCTCAAATATGTCAAGGCAATACGCAAGTCTCTACGGAACCCATTGACTGTAAAGATTGAAACAAATTTTATCCTGTTTTAACGTTTTCTCGATACAAAATTTCTTTTTATCGTATTGAAAGAACATCTCGTTTATCGAAACAATATTTCATTTAGAGGAAAAATACGTTTTATCAAAATATTTAATCGTTTAACCGAATTCTTATTTCGTGTGATATGAAAGAATATTAAGATATTACCATTTTCATATCACATTCATTATGTGCCCGATGGTCCAGATATCAGCTAGAGGACAGAGGACCTGGGGTTGATATCAGGATTAAATCTAAGTTAGACATTTAGATAAGTCAGTAAATCGAAATTCAGAACGTTGATGTTCAGCAATACTTTTTTTTAACGCAATAGTACTCATTAATGTGATGAAACAGACAACAATATTTATGTCAGTGCAAAACCATCCACTATACATTGGCTTTATAACAGTGTTAGGCTGAAACATTATATCAAATAAATATGAAAATGTTTAATCTCCTGTTTTGATGTCAATTTGGATAAGTAACAAGTCAATTTCTAACAGAAATTATTTTACGTTAGGTCGTACGATGCAGTGCCAAGAAGTATTAACACAGCCATTTTGTCTTAAAAATCAGAAAGTTTTTGTTTGTAAAATAACTATTCTTTTTATTGTCAAAGTGATAATTGTATACACGATACTAGCAATGTATCATAATTAGCGCACTCTGTCTTGTGTCTATCCAGTGTAAATGATTGGTCTAGTCTAAGTTATAAAATAAGTGCATTTCTGCCGACGATAATCATTTTACAGCCGACGCCAATCTACAGGTACGTTTTTAACTTCACTAGACAGATATAGGCTCTTGTATATTATATAGAAACATGATCCTTTTAAGGAAATCACTAATGACAGAGCAAACATTAAAATGTTTGTGTAATTAGCATGTTATCCATAACAAGTTGATCAATAGTCTTAATAGTTCATTGATATTATGAAAGGATAGTATAACATTTTCGCGACTAGATCAGCAATACTTAGCTGCCACATTAATAAAAATAATTTTAAAACAACATCTCATGTCTAGCTAAGCTATCATAAGCTGCCACTTCGACAGAAATGAAAAAGGATACTTTCACGACTTACTTAGCTATAATTAGCTGTCACGTCAATAGAAATAAATGAAAGGTAAAATGTTTACGGCTATAGATCAGCTATAACTAACTGTCACTTCAAAAGAAATAAATAATATACAATATTTGCGCAACTAGCTGGGCTAAAACAAACTGCGACCTTGTATGCATTCTTAATGACGCAACAAAATGCATGTATTGCCGTTAATTGAAAAGATGCATCAACAGACTAGTATTGAAAATTATGTGAAAAACCCTGATTGCACACTGCACTTGTGATCATAATTAGCCAAATCGATATCCGATATTATCATATGGTTCATTGAACTGCTACAGTTGTACAATTGACAAAACCTGCTTACAAATTCTTTCTAAGATT
This sequence comes from Argopecten irradians, assembly GCF_041381155.1. NCBI lineage: Eukaryota > Metazoa > Mollusca > Bivalvia > Pectinida > Pectinidae > Argopecten > Argopecten irradians. The sequence continues at coordinate 13,899,980 of NC_091137.1, read as the reverse complement.
GCGGAACTGAACCATCTAAAAGGAAATTAAACATTTATCGGTAGAGAAAGAATATCTAACGTATCATTTTAACTAGACGTCTACTGAAACTCCTATAATGCTGTTAATCAGTGATGACTAAACATAAAAATATTGTTTTTCCTAATGTCTAGAAAACTTTTGAAACGAAAAAGAAGTGAATAGTAGATGTCAAATACAATTCTTGGGATGGTATTGCATTGAAAATCAATATTGCATGAATAGAATATGAGTTTTGTTTATCAAAAGGAGATTAAAACATCATTTGTGCCAAATCTGAAATTGTGTATATAAAACTAATATGGTGTATTTGACAGCATGCTTCAGTGAAATATCACTATAAAAATGGCAAGAGTCCTGTTACAAAATGTTACCGCAGCCGACCAAAACATGTATATATTTACACGCAAAATGAAATGTATACAAATGGTGGTGTCCTTAAATGACCTTAGCTGTGAATAGGACGGTAAGACGTACCAACCAACCTACCCATCCATTAATGTACAAAATTGTAATGAAAGCGTTCTTGTTCATATCAATACCGTGTTGTTTCTAATTTTGTCTTCAATTTCCAATGCTGTCAATATCAGATTTTAGATGCAAATCACAATAGGGTAGTTTTGGGCCTTGCAATAAACATTTACAAATTGTGAAATGATGTGTCCATTTGTAAGACATTTATACGTGTTATCATGTCATCAATCGATTTATATCTAAATTTTGTTACTAATCGAAAATGCTTATTATAAAGCTAATAATTCATCTAGAATGTGCTTTGCTATGATTTTCAATCACATGTTTACTGTTTCAGCTCCACCAACATGAGGACCTCCAGCGTGATAGCAGTGGCTATCTTATCCACACTCTTGCTTCTAGTTTTGCTTCCAACTGAAACAGAGGCCCGCTGGGGATATCGTCCTACCATACCCCACAGGGAAAACTGTAGAGGCAGATGTTATCTTGCGTTTAGGCGTTGTCGTCATTCTAGAAGTTGTCGTCAACGTCTCTTCGCATGTCTGTCGAGGTGTGGACGAAGACGTCAGAGGGTCGTTGGATGAGGAGGACAAAATGTGTTAAAGAGACATTCACCTTTAGGACCAATGCCTGAAATAAAATTCCAAGTAACATTGCATTTAAATTGTTGTTTGTATACAAGTTGATTTATGCCCTAAATTAGATACAATTACAATCTTATTTCCCACCTTCTTTTTTGTCCTAAATTATACCGGAAAACATCTGTTTGTTACAAATTCAGGACTTCACTCACAAACATAAAAACTTTCAAAAATAAATAATTTAACTTTCAAACATGCCGATACTGGGAAATTTAAAATTGCAAATGAAAAGGTTAAAAAGGGTAAAACAGTATAAAATAACTCCTATATAGTTAATACTTTTAGAACATTTCATCTCCTTGAGAGTGAGATAGGAGAATCTTAAACGCATGGTAAGATTCTGAAGTTGTCATCAACGAGGCCCGTCGAGTCTTTGACAACGTCGAAATATTATCCAAATGGCTTTGATTACTCTGTCTTACACTAAGGGGGTACATGGTTATATTCTCTAACCCTGTTCGTTTTCTGGTATATATACTATTTATAATATAGGACAAAAGATCTGCCCCTTTGTCAAGACACAAGAAGAACAAATAAAATTACATGTTAAGGACGGTCACAGACGTACACAAAAACATAAACAATGAACACACATAGAGTATATAGATAAACTAAGGGACATACAGAATATATAGATAAACTAAAGGGACAATATCAATAGTCTGAATGATCCCTAGTTCATCTGTAGAAGGGCATATCAAAATGGTGTGTAGTATGTTGACTATTAACTATAACTATATAACTGTATTAGCGAGGCTGTCCTGAGGACAGTATGGTACAATGCGCGTACCCCAAATGGCAAATTCTCCTATGACGAACCCCATTTACCCCCATTGGAAGGCCTCTACAGTGCTCGCTGTCGTTGATAAGGTATACACCTGTCACCATTATCAGAGTCTGAGTGGTGTAGCGTGGATGACATACACCTGTCAATATTATCACAGCCTGACTGGTGTAGCGTGGATGACATACACCTGTCACTATTATCACAGCCTGACTGCTGTAGCGTGGATGACATACACCTGTCACTATTATCACAGCCTGACTGGTGTAGCGTGGATGACATACACCTGTCAATATTATCACAGCCTGACTGGTGTAGCGTGGATGACATACACCTGTCACTATTATCACAGCCTGACTGGTGTAGCGTGGATGACATACACCTGTCACTATTATCACAGCCTGACTGGTGTAGCGTGGATGACATACACCTGTCAATATTATCACAGCCTGACTGGTGAAGCGTGGATGACATACACCTGTCACTATTATCACAGCCTGACTGGTGTAGCGTGGATGACATACACCTGTCAATATTATCACAGCCTGACTGGTGTAGCGTGGATGACATACACCTGTCAATATTATCACAGCCTGACTGGTGTACACTGTCAGCGTGGATGACATACACCTGTCAATATTATCACAGCCTGACTGGTGTAGCGTGGATGACATACACCTGTCAATATTATCACAGCCTGACTGGTGTAGCGTGGATGACATACACCTGTCACCATTATCACAGCCTGACTGGTGTAGCGTGGATGACATACACCTGTCACTATTATCACAGCCTGACTGGTGTAGCGTGGATGACATACACCTGTCACTATTATCACAGCCTGACTGCTGTAGCGTGGATGACATACACCTGTCACTATTATCACAGCCTGACTGGTGTAGCGTGGATGACATACACCTGTCACTATTATCACAGCCTGACTGCTGTAGCGTGGATGACATACACCTGTCACTATTATCACAGCCTGACTCGTGTAGCGTGGATGACATACACCTGTCACTATTATCACAGCCTGACTGTGTAGCGTGGATGACATACACCTGTCACTATTATCACAGCCTGACTGGTGTAGCGTGGATGACATACACCTGTCACTATTATCACAGCCTGACTGGTGTAGCGTGGATGACATACACCCTGTCACTATTATCACAGCCTGACTGGTGTAGCGTGGATGACATACACCTGTCACTATTATCACAGCCTGACTGCTGTAGCGTGGATGACATACACCTGTCACTATTATCACAGCCTGACTGGTGTAGCGTGGATGACATACACCTGTCACTATTATCACAGCCTGACTGGTGTAGCGTGGATGACATACACCTGTCAAATATTATCACAGCCTGACTGGTGTAGCGTGGATGACATACACCTGTCACTATTATCACAGCCTGACTGCTGTGTAGCGTGGATGACATACACCTGTCACTATTATCACAGCCTGACTGGTGTAGCGTGGATGACATACACCTGTCACCATTATCACAGCCTGACTGGTGTAGCGTGGATGACATACACCTTTCAATATTATCACAGCCTGACTGGTGTAGCGTGGATGACCATGCCTCTGCAGTGCTAACTTTAATTGGATTGGCTCGGTTATGTGACACCATATTTAAAGTGCAGCCTTACAGATTTAAATTGTAATTGTGCCCCATCGTTTATCGGGGTCTACCCATTGATTAATTTTGATGATCGGGTTGACTTCTGACATACCTTTACAATTAAAGAAATGTAGCAAATGTAAATAGTTTGGATAACTTAATTAATTCCCTGGGGAAATAGCCTCTATATACTTCTTACTGTAATCTGGACCTTTCCCTAAAATTTTACTATATCTGCCATCTGCGATGTGGACCCATATCCATCATGCCCCTTTATAGCTTGTAGTAACAACAACAACAAAAAACACATATCACAGTACAAGAAGGGGAGAAGTATCTCATGAAATGTTATACATGTCTAGTCAAGTACTCTGCAAGTTCCTGTAGTACAATTATCTGAGGATATCTGTTCTGTTAAATGATGGAAAAGCCAAAAATGCATTTACTACCATGAAGATTTGTAAATAATTGTAGTTATTCATATTGTAGTGTTGTCCTTAAATACTATTATGTAGCTACGTTTAATTATAGTTCATTGATATCACTTCGTAGTATTGTGCTAAAATACTACGTAGCCTTGCTTAAATGTAGTTCATTCATATTGTAATATTGTGCTAAAATACTATCATGTAGCTATGTTTATTGTATTTCATTTATATCATATCGCAGTATTGTGCTAAAATGCTATGTAGCTTTGCTTGATAATTTCTGTTCATTTATATTTCATTGCAACAGGGTGATAGTGGTGTGTCGCCAGCCGGGCTCGAACCCGCGACACCCCTGACTTATTGGTCTGTCGCTAAAGGGACATTCCTCATAGCGCGACCGTATCACTATGTACAAATAAAACCTGCTACACTACCCCCCCCCCCCCCCCCCCCCCCGCCCCCCCTTTCAGACGTGTTCGCCACGGAACACCGAACAACCAAGGCTCTGTCTCCAACGAAGCCTTTCAATCTCGTATAACTTTCGCTTGGAGTGGTCTATGGAACCAAATTTAACTGGGCGAGAGTAGTGTGCCGCCAGACAGGCTCAAGCCCGCGACCCGGACTTACTAGTCCGCCGCTCTACCGACTGATCTAACGAGAAATTCCCCCTAGCGCGAAGCTAGAAGGCGTATGGTTAAAACATTTGGCGATGATACTTTCTTGTATGGTTTATGTGACAGTACTCCGCATGAATTAGCTCAAAGTTAGTCATGTGATGTCAATAATACTAATATGTAAATGATACGACAAATTTAATCCTGATAAAACAGAATCTGTGTAATAAGGGCGTTTCAAATATGGAAGAAAAGATCTACTGTGTTTTTCTGTTTTTATTATTCTTCTGCGCAGAAAGGTATATACAAAGGATCTCCGAAATGGAACATGTCACCATATTGTAGGACATGAGTTGAAGGTGTGACAGCAGCATTTTTATGTTGTTTAAAAATCCACTATATGGCCGCTATGACCTGACTTCATGTTTTATGAATTTATTATGTAAATATCTCGTTTAACGGCTTGACAAATTTCTTTCTGTTTTTTATATGTTATGTAGAATCAAAATTAGAGCAAATAACATTTTTTCTGTAAAACTTCCGTATGGACATAAGGTTCAAAGTTCAAAGGTGCTATTTTTTCGATAGTTCAAGAAGTTCTCCTTCTCAAGTTCTAGAAGGCCTAGGCCCAGAGACCTAATATGAGGTATATGTAAGCATGCTGACATAAATGACCAAAATCCTTAAATCTTTAAACAACTTCTTGTTGAACTCTGAAATGCCTAGACACCTGAAACATGTAGCATGTTGAGATAAAGTGCTGTCAAGTTTGTTAATATTAATTAATTTGACAGAAATTCCTTTTTGGTGAAAAGCCGTCAAATTTACCAATGACAATTTATAGTATAGATGTTTATAATAATCCGATTGATGAAAATAAAATACCTATTTATCTTGGTCTTTCACTAATTGATGAGGCAAAATGGAATCAACATATTTCAAATGTATATGAAAAGATTTAAAGGAACAACTATACACTGTCTAAGAACAAATTGATAGAAAATCTCTGAAAACTGCTTATTTATTTCATATTAGACCAGTAAGTGAATATGAAAAAACCATAAATAATGAAAATCGAATATTTCAAAAACAATAGCCATATTTCAACTGATATAACTAGTGTGTTTAGATATCAGAAATTGAAAATAGCCTTCCTATGTTTTTGCTCATATTGCATTAATCATTTTTTTATATTTGTTAAAGGTATTTCGATTTGTTTAAAGTAATAAAGTTTTGTGTATAAATTATTATATATATATCATTATAAATAATTTTGTGTATATAATAAATAGTTTGCAGAAACAAAACAAAAAAACCTATCCAGCACGTTTTAATTTTTCGGCTTTTCCCTGTTAATGATATAAATATTTGTCATAATTACATGTTTCTTCCAACTCTTTTTGTATAAATATTGAACAAACTGTGTATCGATAAATCCCATCAATTCGATTATATCTATGATAAGTTTCAGAATCCCGAAATAATCTTAGACGCATGTTTTGAGTAACCGACCAGGTTACATGGACTTTGCTTGTGGCGGCACATATAAGTTGGCTTAGTCTAAACTGCTTGGTGGTTTTGGTGTCTTGTGATAAAGGCAACAAATAAACTAAATATAAAGATTTAGTTGATAAGTTAAAGTGTAATCAACCGTCATGATGTTCATTCGATTAAGAAAGCAATCGACCTATGTGTAACAGCATAGTGGGTAATGGAGTGGACAGATCGAGGCTCATTATTCATAATGAATATTCAAGCATTATTTGCACAACGTAAATGATGGCATTTCGTTAATTTATTCACTTCATTTTTTATAATTGCATTGAAAGAAAACTTTTAAAAGAGGATTTCATGCATGCGATGTTGAATGAGAGTGCTGACATATCATTTTCTTTGATCGAAGTTTTAAAACTTTAGCATATGTAAGGTCTTGTTTAAAAGTTACAGTTGCTAAAGCTTGCCCTTTGTATGTATTATATAATTACTGTGTATATTAAATCCCATACAGAACTTTGTGTAACCTCGATATATGGTATCATGGTTTTGTTTGGAACTTGTCTTATTCAAAGGCTGGACAGATTCGTTATGAACATTCATAGCTGAATGATTTAAAAAGATAGGGATTTTGTTAGCTTAAGTTAAATACTAATTCAGGGTTGCTTGGTAAAACACTAGTATTACATCAGCATTTTTATAAATGGCTATAATGTCAGAAATCAAGTACGTTTTTTCACGACAAAGAAATCGAAACAATGTGTTGCTATAAATAGATATCCATTTGTATTCGTTATGAGGTACAACTAGCTAACTAAATATAATATTACGTTTTAGTTTCGCCAATATGAAGATCGCCTTTATCTTGAGCATTGTGATTATATCCACTATGTTCCTCACGACTCTGGCCCAACGTGAAATGGATGCCTGGGTGTACTACAAAGGTCCCGCTCCTTTAGCTCTCTGTCGACGGAGATGTTTACAAATCTTAAGGCGCTGTCGACGTTGTTACCCACAGTATCGAAGTTGTGTGAACAACTGTATACGACGAGGATAGTGTCTCATCTCATGGAACACTTATAAAAAATGACTCTGCTAGTTAAAAAAAGTATCGAGGATCTAGTGAATTAGGACTGATGTGATCAGGCAAAGATTAAATAAAATTAATTAAGCATCATATACGTATAAATTTTATTATATATAATAAAATAATTATATATTATTGCATTCTTTTGAGGGCACTATGGTCTAATAGTGTTGTCGAGGGATGGTATAGTACCGAGCCGGAGGCGAGGATACTATGCCATCACAAGACAACACTGTAAGACCATAATGCCCTCAAAAGAAGGCAATAATGTTTTTAGTAACGAATTGCAATAAATGATTGGACAAACTATGTTGAACGATTACCAATAAAATATATATCAATTTATATCCTAGGCATTTATCAACTACTAACGGTATAATATTTATCACTTACTAACAGTATAAAAACATATACAATGCATATCATAGACATTTATCAACTACTTACGGTATCAAACATAAATCAATCTATATCCTAGACATTTATCAAGTATTAAAGGTATAAAACATATATTAATCCATAGCCTAGATATGTATCAACAACTAACAGTATAAAACAAGTATTTACGGTATAACACATATATCAATCTATCTCCTAAACTACTAAAGGTATAGAACATATATTTTAAACTATATCCTAGACATTCATTAACTACTAACAGTATAAAACATATACAATGCATATCCTAGACATTTAGCAACTACTTACGGTATAAAACATATCATTATATATCCTTGACATTAATCAAATACTATAACAGTATAAAACATATATCAATTCATGCCTTAGACATTTATCAACTACTAACGATATAAAACATAAATCAATCTATATCCTAGACATTTATCAACTACTTACGGTATAAAACATATCATTATATATCCTTGACATTAATCAAATACTATAACAGTATGAAACATATATTAATCCATAGCCTAGATATGTATCAACTACTAACAGTATAAAACAAGTTTTTACGGTATAATACATATATCAATCTATCTCCTAAACATCTATAAACTACTAAAGGTATATAACAGATATCAAACTATATCCTAGACATCTATCAACTACTTACGGTATAAAACATATATCAATCCATATCCTAGACATTTATCATCTACTTACGGTATAAAACATAAATCAATCCATATCTTAGACATTTATCAACTACTAAAGGTATGAAACATATCAAACTATATCCTAGACATTTATCAACTACTAAAGGTATGAAACATATATCAAACTATATCCTAGACATTTATCAACTACTAACGGTATAAAACATATAGCAATCCATATCCTAGACATCTATACACTTCTTATGGTATAAAACATATACAATCCATATCCTAGACATTTATACACTACTTACGATAGGAACTATATATTAATCCATATCCTAGACATTTATCAAGTATTTAAGGTATAAAACATATATTAATCCATAGCCTAGATATGTATCAACTACTAACAGTATAAAACAAGTATTTACGGTATAATACATATATCAATCTATCTCCTAAACATCTATCAACTACTAAAGGTATAAAACATATTTCAAACTATATCCTAGACATTCATTAACTACTATAACAGTATAAAACATATATAACAATCCTTATCCTTGACATTAATCAACCTCATACGGTACAAAACATATATCAATCAATAACCTAGACATCTATCACCTACTAACGGTATAAAACATATATTCATGTCTTAGACATTTATCAACTACTAACGGTATAAAACATATACAATATATATCCTAGGCGTTTATGAACTACTAATGGTATAAAATATATATCAAACCGTATTCTAGACATGTTTCAACTTCTTACGGTATTACACTATGTTTGTTTTTATTCTAGACTTTTGTCAACTACTTGCGGTATAAAAGATATATCAATCAATATCCTAGATATTTATCAACTACTATAACAGTATAAAATATATACAATCCATATCTTAGTATACAGTTAAAGTATGGGGTTGAGGGATATAGCAAGTTTCTGGTGTCCCGAGATCATGTCTATTTCCCGAGGCTTCTATATCCCTCAACCCCATACTTTAACTGTTTTGATATACCGATACAAACTTAAGATATGAATTTAACAGAAAAAAAAAATCATTAGTGTTGTTTTAAATCATATCTGAATCGCGAAGTGAAGATCTGGAGTGGAAAGAAAACTCCTACACACCTATTGTGCTCTGATACTTATCTTCTAAGGAAAATGAACCTTCTCAATTTGCTGTAGTCAATATATGTGGCATGGTTCTTGCAACATTGTCCCTGTGGTAGTCATCAGCTGCTACATGTAATATGCTGAATTGAATACCCTTCCTTATTAACCAAACACCATAACGATTCATGTTTCCAATTAAAATGTTAACAAAAAATACAGTGTTTTTTCATAAGTTATTTTAACCAATTTTATGTGAGATATTAATATTGATAAAACACACAACATTGTTATTAGTGGAAACATGATTATTATAGGCTCTGTTTACATAGGCAGAGTAAATTGGGTAAATCAAATAACACAAAAGAGATTTTAAGGTATCAATTCATTTATTTTTACCAGCAAATACTAGTCATTCATTTCAAATTATTGCATGTTAAACAAACACCAATTGTATTTAAATATATGCAATGCAACAACTATATGATAAAAATGTGTATTTTTCACTGGAAATGAGCCATTAAACTTTATCATCAAAACTTCCTGTTGTAATATAACATGGAAATTTAACAGTTAAAAGTTCAGTGTAACATTTTCATGACATCTTGTCATTTGTTTTCTCAACAACAGTCAGTAAACACTATCATCAAAACATATTTAATGTTTTGTAATATTGAATGTAACATGACAGTTTGAAAAGGTGAAAGCAGAGCTAGAAGGCATGCTTGGATTTGTAGGTTCACCCATGTCACCCATGCCAGTGATTGTACATTTCTGCTCATTATCATTGATAGAATGCTATCAATTTCATCACTTTCAAGAAAGTCTGGTATTTCAAGAGGCTGTGAACTAGCGGGCAGAAGAGGAGCAGGTTGAGTTAAGCTGACAATGCTGTGACTGTTGGCTGTGGATGTACACATTTTAATACTCTTTTTAGGTGGGACAATACCTTCACTCAGAATATCCGACATTTGGCGTTTCTTATTATCGCACAGTTTCGAACTGTATGACTTTATAGAATTTTCATTCTTGTGACCAGAAATACCCATAATATGTCGGGCTTCGACTCCAAAGTGGTCAAGTGTTGTAATGCTAGTTGCGCGGATACAATGATTAGTATATTTCTTGGTGAGGTTATAATCAATACTTAATTTTTGCATATATGTATACAATGCATTCTTTCCAACTGGAATGTTTTCATACCACACACTGTCATTCTCATCAAAATGTTTCTTAGGTCTCTGTCAGAAGTTGCTGTTTTCAGGATGCAGTTTGCCCACATACTTCTTAAATGATGTCACCGGACAGCTGGGATCTTCCTGTAACATACAATTAAAATCTTGTACTGTAAACAACTTACACCAAAATAATTTATACTCGATCTCTAGACTGCAAGTTCAATAGCAGGTAAACCATGTTAATTTACTAGTATAGACGTATCAACATAACTTTTTTTGAGTTATCGCCCTTTGTAAAGCGATAGTAGCGCCGGGAGTAAAGGAACTTCCGGTTTAGTAGATGTCAGCTGATCTTTTGCGTAAAACACTTAAATTACGAAATTTTAGAGGTACATGTATGTTATGTTTGGATTTTGAACTGTTGTTTAAACAAAGTGAAAGAACATAGTTAACTGTCAAGTCATATTCACTAGAAAAACTACCGACTCTAAGTCGCCCGGTAACTGGATATAATGGCGGTTATATTACACTGGTTACATACAAGTTACCTTTCGCTGTAGATACAGCTACCTTGTTTGACGGTGAGTTTCTAGACATAGCTTGTATTAAAGATGTACATTTAGACATGGTTATAACGTCTTTAGACAATTATTCTACATGTTCTGTTTTGTAAGCAACTGGGCTGAATCAAAAGTTGCTTTGAGGAACGACTGTAACAGTAGCCGTGTTTCAGGTCAAAAAATATTGTGTCTTCTTCGACCATGAGCACATGAAGAGTGTATTGGAGGTCTCAACGCATTTGAATAACATCCTACAGTATCTACATAAAAATACCTCTTCCTATAAAATTATAATTAACAAAACTTATGATTTAGAAACTGAATAAAGTTATGTAATGTCACCTCGTAACAAACATTTTGTTAATTTTATGTACATGTGTATTTAAATTGTATGAATGTAAATCTAAAAAAAACATTTCCCAATATCATAACCATATTGGAACAGACTACAAATATGAACCTGTAGACTGAATTTGTCTTCTAATAAACCATATGAAAACATGCTTAATGTAAATAATTAAATGAATGTTGTTACTACATGTATGTACATCATAACATGTACAAATGTAGATGTATACAACATTCAAAAGAGTATGTTTTTTTGTTTTTACAACAATTACATGTACATACAGGTATCAATCTAGCTCTGATTTAGAACCGTTTATGGTTAGTTCCCCTCAAGGATTGAATTCCCCTCTAAACTTTAAAAAAAAAAATCCTATTTGAAGCTAAAACTGAACACTTTTTATGACAAAAATCCCCCTTTGTCTTATTTTTCATCACATTTTAAGCCTTTGGTTGTAAATGTCTTCATATTTATTATACATCTGCTACATATATCTATGATGATGGAGCATAATCAAAGTGCCAAGGCCACTCATAGATGCTGTGAATGAAGGACTCAAACAAAGGAATAAAGAAATTGGTTTTTCATTTAAAGATAGAATTTAGTAAACTATATATAAGTGTGCAGTGTTGAATTTCAGAGTTTAACAAAAAATATTTACGATATACCCTATTTATTTTATGATATATGAAGTTTTTCAAGAACAATAAGTCGAATAACTTATTATCCTGAAAAAACTGTAATATTTTATTTCTAAATTATTTTTGAAGTAACGATTTCAACACCAATGAAACCAGAAACACAAATACATATATGTATATATGTTTCTAATAAAACCGTTCAGAATCTGAGTATCATTTTTTATAATTCTTTATTAATTACTAAATTATCAATTTCATCAATGTTTCTTCAAAGACAAAAAAATAATAAGTGAACATTTTTCGTATCTTGATATCCACTTAACATTGAAGAATATTTTCGGAAATATATAACATTAGAAATATCACCATTTCCGATATGTTTTGGTTTCCTTTTTAGAAAACTAACATGGGTTGCCTTGACGACTTTTGACTAATAAATCATAGCCAGATACTTTTGCCAAAAAAAAGGTACATTATTTCATTACGTATATCACTCGGATTTCTTTTTAAATTCACAAGAACGCTAGCCGTTAACATCAAGAAAACTTCATGTAATGTATCGGACTTTAGCAAGTCTTCGTAAGCCTAACAGTAACTGGTTGGCGAGATATTATCGTGCAGAACATTTATCGTGTGTCAAGTAAAGGGTACATTATTTGGTTATAACAGTCAAATTTCCTTTGAATTCATAAGAACGCTAACATCATGAAAACTCCCTGCAATACATCGGACTTTAGCAAGTCTTCATAAGGCTACCGTACATTACACGGCAATATAAGTTTATTTGTCACTTTAAGTTGCCCGTACATAAATAGATCTATATTATCATTATATTTTGTAATTTTATGTTGAAACAAAAGACAGAACTCCCAGTGACAGATCAAGGGAGGAAAACGTACGTACTAAAAACTATTAACTTTTACTGCGCAATAATATCTCAGATATAGTTCGTCAATACAACCAACACAAAAAACTTTATAAGCGTTATAAGAACTTTCTTTTGCAGTTACCTTCCTAACATTTGATTACAATAATCGATCATTAGCATGAATTACGTAAAATTTAAATAAACATACACAATCCAAAATCCATCGAAAGTCTGTCGCGGAGGAAGACAGCGAAGAAGGCGTTGTTCGTGATTTTCGGGAGACCAGTGTTCTCGGAGTAATACAAATATCATAGAGTCCCAACTGAATACTTAAAACACTCCATTCATGGTGTATACGTATGTACAAATTCTATGTCTGTGGTTTTGAATATTGGGGTTTTATTTTTTCATACTATCAAGTATTACGTGAAATGAACAAAACAACTTTTAAATTTCATCGCAGAGTGGTTTCATTGTTTTGATGTGCACAGGCTCGCCGAGTGTACCTAAGAATGCTGTTTCACAGCATCAAAAAACTGTTTACTGAATCCTGCAATAACATTCTAGGTGTTATAACACTTCAAAATGATTATTTCTACCAAAATGAGAATGGTCAAATATCTGATAATGCAGCTATTATAAACTTTTCCCAATTTTGAAAAGGACCATAGTTTTCCCCACAACCTAGATTTGATCCCTGGTATATATACAGGAGAAAATGTAGCGGCCAGACCGGGATTCGAACCCTGGACCCTCAGAACACTAGCCGAGTGCTCTACCAACTGAGCTATCTGGTCACCGATGATCGCCCCAGTCTAATCCCGCTACAAATATATAATGCATATTTGGTTATTACAATGTACATGTATGTTTACTTCTAAGACTTTGGTTTATACTAGTCCTAAGACAATGTCACAGCCAGCTGAAAGCAATAAAATCTTCAAACCAAGGGCTTGAACACTTATAAACTAACCTGAAAAATAATTAACCATTTCTGGAAGAAATGGGTGGGAAAATGTCACTGATTAGAAAAAGATCATAGGTTATGTCTGAAAGTGTACCTAAAAGAATCATTTTCTCATAAATTTCTAATGTATTTTCCATCTGTATTCCAAATCAAATAACAAACAATTATGTCTTCAAATTCTCATACAATCATCATTTTTTTATGATGTTCGTTACATAATACACATAGTGTAATTTTTTTGGCAGTTTTCCTATGTGTCGCTGTCATGGCCATATCCCTTACTAAAGAGACAATGCAGTGAGGCTAGATACACAAGATTTCTGTCAGCTTGAAAAAATAATTGCAAATATCAAGATTTGAAGATAGTTTTCTTTTGGTTTGAGCAGTTTGCTAGCATCAGTAATTTCACAAGAAATTTACATGCATATCAATCACTAAAGAAGTTTGATGCACCTGAGTGTATTGTACATGTATTTATATCCAACAAATAAAAATATATACAATACATGTAACATGTGTATATAAGCCAGGTTTTCTTTCCAGTTTTTTATATATAGGATCTCCGATTCTGTGTTTTCTGAAGTTTGAAGGTACCATTCTGGCTAAAATGTGATTAATGTATAGATGGATTTCTAGCATAGTTACAATGTACTATGTTCTAAAAAGTAAAAAAAAAAAAACTTTATTACATGCATTTTTACATCAATAGCTGCAGTATCATGCATCATCAAAGTGCATTTGTAACACAGTATGGTTTGATGTATATGCATTTATCATTTGTATATAGTTATCATCAAATTATAAATAAATAATAATTTGCTTAATTGCTGACAATCAGCTCTAATATATAACCACATAAAATGAAAGAGATAACAGTTTAACTTCTTCATGAAAGCGGTGGAATACAATTCACATAAGCAAACGCACATAAGTACAAACATGTACATTCTTTCAGCGTCCTCTTCTTTTAGACAGCAACACCTACCACTGATTACCTTTTGTTGTCATCAGCTTATCAACTTTTTAAGATTTACATGTAGGTCAATTCAAATTGGTTTTATTTGAAACTATGTGCACATAAGGATTCATACATGTATATCTAAATAAAGTGCTATGAAGTATGTGTAAAGAGTGCATGTGTATTTCATTTTGAATATAAATAATAATAATACATTTATCTACCTAAAGGGATCATGATATGGCATGAAATATTTCTGATTTGAATGAAAAGACTATCATCATTTACCAAGTCTTTCAGAAGAAAGCAAACATTTCAAAGTACAAGTCAAATAATCCATTTAAGATTTGTTTTCACATAAACAATTGTTTCAAACTATTCCAAGTAGCAGAAACATTGACAAAACAGTGATGGTAAGTTTTAACAGTTTTATTTCCAGATCCTATGGTGCAGAAAAGAAATCTATGTATACACAAGTGTCATCCTATTTAGACTTTTGGATTGAAGGGTGCTGTTTATAATGAGAAAAAAAATCCTTAATCTACAGTATATTCTCTCTGTGTCCACTTCAAATACAGCAACTACACAGTATTCATTTGTTTGAATGATGACACTTACAAGATATTGACAAGTTGTATTAGGTTTTGAGTAAATATAATTCCAAGTGACATGAAAGAATCCTATATTATAATAGCCATTAATTGCCTATAATCAATGAAAGGTACATGTCCATTTCCACAGTGCGTTCTAAGTTGTCAGTTACTAATTTGGATCGAATTATGGTAATCCCTTACCCATTCAATTTCGTACCCAAACAAACTCGTACCCACATTTGGCGAACTCTCAACCAATCATGGCTAACCCGTACTCATGGAATTTGGCGAACTCGTACCCATCATAAAATATATAGTTCACGTATTTGTGATTGATATATATAAGACTTAATATATTCGTGTTCGATCAGATACTACAAATAAGTGATAACAGCTCGTATATGTACATGTTCAAAAATATATGTTTATTCCTTGGTTTATTTGACTTCCTCCTTTGATAAAAAAATGATGACCTATTTGCTTCATTGGATTTTTTTGTTTACAAGAGTGTCAAACAAAATGGAAATCAGCTTTTATAATTATTGCATGTGGAGCATTTGTCGTGTAAAGTACAACCGGCTCGGAATTTTAATTATATTTAACAAAATTATTACAGATGTTAAACCTTGTAAAATATACCAACTTGAAGTCCATGTGTATGTAAATGTAACAAGCTGATTAATTGTTTTGTAGTGTATTTGTGATCATGCACTTATGAATTACTTTTAAATGTAACCATCAACTTGCACTACATGTATAACAAAAACCAGTGACCATTGCACTGATCAATAGGCCAAAACAGTTTGCAGAGGGACATCATAATTTTCAAGTTGCTAGTGAAACCACAGAGTTCTTTTTTTTAACGTTGATTTTTTACAGTGATCAGTGGATATTATCACATGCTAATTTCTCCACCATTCTTTAATACAGTCTCGAGAAAGATGGAAGACTCATGAAGTCGAATTGACCCTCCACTAAAACTTTTAATATCGGCCACGCCCACTTAAAAAATGAACGAAAAAGTGGGGATACTATCCAATATTTACGAGAAAAAAACACATACATATAAAAAAGATATGCAGTCCAAACAGTATTACCAACAACACGTGTCACAAATCGGGGAAAATCGTTTCAAAGTTACTCAAAAATGCAGGTAGTTGTAAGCTGTTTCTATATTGCGCAATGAAAACCGAAAGTGTCTTTACTCCGATCAAGGGGAGGATAACTCTAAAATTTCAAGATGGTGGATTGATGTTGTTACATGAACGAATAACAGAAAGGAGAAACCAGCAGCTAAATTCAAAACACAATTTAATTATATATACAATATTATACAGAGATGGTTTACGATATCTAAAGTAATTGGTGGTGGTACAAGACTAGTACGATGATTTAAAGTGTTACTTATCTGTATGCGAATGTCCTGGTATAATCCTTGATCCTTCCAGGTTTCAAATTAACAATAATCACAAATCCACAAGGAAAATTGAATGTCCACAGATGATTTGTAAAGTTCCAGGCAATATGAATAAATCCACACAAAGTGTTGTAATAATCCACAGATAAAGTCACAATAGCTCTCCCAATAGAATCTTATATGGCGCTGTACAATTCTTGATATGTCTTATTACAGGTCTCATTACAGTTCTGATTAGCCTTGGGCAGCTGGAGTATATATAGCTAAACCGTAATTCAAGAATATTGGAGAACCTCCTACTTCTAGAAATATCTAACTAAAAACAGTAAACAAGTAAACACACATAACTTTCTGGAAATAGATCATTCTAGATCTCTACTTAAAATCAACATGTTTACAAACATATTTGTTTATACATGATTATATTCTAGAAAGTTCTATAACCTAAATCAATGATATGACCTTCATAGGATGTATTGATAAAAAAAAACTATAGGAGTTATCTCCCTTATCTCATAACTACATGTATTCAGTGTCATACATAACACACCCCTCCTTAAAGAAAAGAAAGTTTTCTTGAAAAGGAAACTTTCTTGACATATCAAGTAATATTTAAATCCTTGATAAAGCATCAGCTAGAATATTGTCTTTCCCTTTGATATGTTTGATGTCAAGATTGTACTCTTGCAAAGTCAAACTCCACCTGAGAATTCTTTGATTTTTGTTTTTCATTTTCCCAATGAATGTCAAAGGGTTGTGGTCGGTAAAGACCAACACAGGCACAACTGTAGTGCAGAGATACACATCAAATTGGTTCAAGGCCAAAATCAATGCTAAACATTCTTTCTCAATGGTGGAATAATATCTCTGGTGTTTGTCAAACTTTTTCGAGAAATAACAAATTGGATGGTCAATTTGTTCAGTACCTTCTTGCATCAAAACAGCACCAACACCTACATCGCTGGCGTCAACAAACAGTTTAAACTGTTTATTAAAATCTGGAGCAGTCAGAACTGGTGAGCTTGATAGTATGGCTTTCAATTTCTCAAAGGCAGACTTACATTCGTCTGACCAGACAAATTTGACATTTTTCTTTAACAAAGCAGTAAGTGGAGCTGCTATAACAGAGAAATTTTGACAAAATTTTCTGTAGTATCCAGCCATACCAAGAAACCTCATCAGCTCTCTCTTGCCTCCAGGAGCTGGAAAATCTATAATTGATTCTACTTTGGCCTGAACAGGTTTAACCTGCCCCTGTCCTACAACATGGCCTAAAAAATTCAACAGTTGCATGACAAAATTCACATTTCAATAAGTTTACAGTCAATTTCATGGTAGTGAGTCTTTCGAAGAATTCACGAATCCCGCGTAGATGGTCTTCCCACGTGTCGTGGTAGTTGATGACGTCATCAATGTATCCATCACAGCCTTCCAGGTCTGATATCACGCTGTTAAGAAGACGTTGAAATGTTGCCGGGGCATTCTTCATACCAAATGGCATAACTTTGTACTGGTACAAACCTTGCGAGGTTACAAATGCCGACACTTCTTTAGCTCTTTCTGTTAATGGCACCTGCCAATATCCTTTCAACAGGTCAAACTTGCTTACGTACTTGGCTTTGCCAACTTTGTCAATACACGAGTCAATCCTTGGAATTGGATAAGAGTCTGTTTTACTGACAGAGTTTACTTTTCTGAAGTCAGTACAGAACCGGTATGTCTTGTCTGGCTTTGGCACCAGAACACATGGAGAGCTCCATTCACTTTTGCTTGGTTCAATAATATCATTGTCCAACATGTATTGAATTTCTTTCTTTAAGTGTTCTTCTTTCAAAGGATTGACACGGTAAGGATGTTGCTTGACAGGTGGCGCATCGCCTACATCCATGTCATGATAGATAGCATCTGTTTTGCCTGGTGTATCCGGAAACAAATGTTTAAACTCAAGTATCAAATCTTTCAGTTCATTGCGTTCCTTTTCTGATAGATGACACAGTTTCTTGTCCAAGTTCGCGAGCACATCTGAATTCCGTAACTTAACACCACAGTCTAAACCTACATCTTGTACACCACCATCTAAGTCTAATTTACAAATATCAGCTGTACTTTCACTTTGTGATGGTACAGAGGCCAAAGTAGCAATAGGTTGAGAGGTCTTGCTCTCTTCTCTATCTACATATTTCTTAAGCATATTAACATGACATAATTGAGTTTTCTTGCGCCTCCCTGGAGTTTGTACAATGTAGTTAACATCATCAACCTTTTTCTCAACAATATAAGGTCCAAAATATCTAGCTTGCAAAGGCTGACCCGGTATTGGTAATAGAGCCAAAATTTTGTCACCTGGATCAAAACTTCTTGCACGGGCATCTTTATCATACCATGTTTTCATTTTGGTTTGAGTAAGGGCCAAATTTTCTTTTGCCAATTCACATGCCCTTGTCAACCTTTGCTTAAAGTTACACACATAATCTAAGAGATTCACTTTAGAATCTTCGTCCAAAATTTTGTCTTTCAAAATTTTCAAAGGACCACGTACAGTGTGTCCAAACACAAGTTCAAAGGGACTGAAGCCAAGAGATTCTTGTACAAATTCTCTAACGCCAAACAACAACATGTGTATACCTTCGTCCCAATCTCTTTTGTTTTCAAAACAATAAGATCTCATCATATTCTTCAATGTCTGATGAAAACGTTCTAAAGCACCCTGAGACTCTGGATGATAAGCACTAGACTTATACTGCTTGATCTGGAGCTGGTACATGACTTGTTGAAAAATACCAGACATGAAATTCGAACCTTGGTCCGATTGGACAGCTTTTGGAAGACCAACCAATGTAAAGAATTTAACCAAAGCCTTGACTATGTTAGGGGCCTTAATATTTCTGAGTGGAATGGCTTCAGGAAAGCGTGTGGAAGCACACATAATAGTTAAAAGATACTCATTCCCAGACTTAGTTTTGGGTAGAGGACCTACACAGTCTATAATGACTCTACTAAATGGTTCCTCAAATGCTGGAATGGGGTGCAAAGGTGCAACAGGGATTTTCTGATTAGGTTTCCCTACCACCTGACAAGTATGACAAGACCTACAAAAATCAGCCACATCCCGTTTCAACTTGGGCCAAAAGAAGTGATCTAAGATCCTGTTATAAGTCTTGGTCACACCTAAATGTCCTGCCATAGGTACGTCATGAGACAAACTCAGAATATCTTGCCTATACCTCGGTGGGACAACTATTTGATTGACAACTTTCCAGTCTTCCTCGGGAGACACATCAGGGGGGCGCCACTTGCGCATCAACACGCCTGACTTACGGAAGTAACAAACCGGGACTTTCTCCGCCTCTTCCTCACTCAAAGCCCGATTACACAGTAAGGAGATTTCAGGATCTTTTTCCTGTTCTACTATAAGCTCCTCTCTAGACAAAGATGATTTGCTCATCATGTCAGACAAAGAAGTACCCTTATTAGGAACAACTCCATCACTATCAAAGTCTACAGGATTTCTCAAAAGATCACACTTGCCCCCGATATCCTCTATATCATGAGCCAAGAAAGTGTCACCTAACCCTGGACTATAATGATCCTCAACTACTGCAACATCAGAAACCTTCTTACTCATTGAACGAGTTACAGCACAAGAAGGGAAAATACCAGGAAATTCCTGTTGAATAGTCTCAGCATCATCTGTTTTATCTGGAATACTGGACACTAAGGGATCTACCCTAACTTTCTCTCCAGCCAAGTCATTGCCTAAAATGAGCGACACGCCCTCTATGGGAAGTTCCGGTCTAACACCAATGGTGACAGGCCCAGTAACCAAGTCTGACTTTAAATAAACACAATGGAGAGGCACATTAACAAAACCTAACTCTACACCTTGAAGCAAAACACTACTACCAGATGAGGTCTCCTCAGACAAAGGCACTACGCCATCTAATATCAAAGAATGAGAAGCCCCAGTATCTCGCAAAATCTTCACAGGTTTCAAGTTGGTAATATCACTAGTAAGTGAAACAAAACCTTCAGAAATGAAGGGAGAGTACTTCTCCAAGACACTATCAGACTCTGAGCTCTTAATCTCAACAGACACTTTAGAATCTTCCACAATATCACTAAGTTTCTGACTAGGCTTTGACATAGCTAACACAGAAGGAACTGACTGTTTACGCCTTTGCTCCTTACGCTGGAGAGAATAACATTCAGACATAATATGTCCTACTTTCTTGCAGTAATTACAAACAAGACCAGAAGGAGACCCCACACCTACCCTATCATCTGTTTTAGAAGCAGACTTAGTTTTATCACCTAATTTAGGTTTGTCGTTGGAAGGGCCACTAAAGGTTGGGTTCCTAGGCTGACCAAATTTACTAGTACCTGTGGTACTGTTTTTGTCTTGAGAACTGTTTTTAACAAATGAGCCTTTGTGGGTGAGAGCGTAATCATCAGCCATTGTAGCTGCTTCACTAAGTGTTTCAACTTTTCTCTCATCTAAATGAGTTTTTATGTTTGTGTGGACACAACGTTTAAAACTCCTCTATCAACAATAATTGCCTCAATTTACCGAAATCCTCATCAATTTCTTTAGAATCACACCACCTATTAAATAATTGTTCCTTTTCTCTGGCAAATTCTACATGAGTTTGTTCATCTCTCTTTCTCGAGTTTCGAAATTTCTGGCGGTAAGCCTCAGGAACTAACTCATAAGCTTTCAAAATAGCTTTCTTGACTACTTGGTAATTTGAAATATAATCAACAGATAAAGAAGAATAAATGTCTCTAGCTTTACCAATCAAGACACTCTGAAGAAGCATTGTAAGCTTATCTTCAGGCCATTTCATACTATCAGCTATTTTCTCAAAATGTAGAAAATACTTGTCAACTTCTTTCTCTTGAAAAGGAGGAACTAACCTAATATTTCTACTGACATCAAAACCTCTGTTTCCTTGTAAACCCCTAAAAGTTGGATTACTTGAACCGTCTTGAGAAGCTAGCTCTAATTCTTTAATTCTAAGTTCTGTTTCAGCTTGAATTTTCTGCTTCTCTAGTTCTAACATCTGATCTCTCTCGATCTCTTTTTCTTTTAATTTTCTTTCCATTTCTTTTTCTCTTAACTCTCTTTCTTTGTCTATTTCTTTTTCTCTTAACTCCTTTTCTATTTCTCTTTCTCTCATTTCTTTCTCTATTTGTTTCATTTTCATTTCATTCTCTATTTGTTTCATTTTCATTTCATGTTCAAGTTCCATTTGTCTAATTTGGATTTCTGAAGTGACTGTTTCCTCTATACTATCTAATGCACTAGAGTCAAATTTGCCATTGTCAACAAAATATCTTATAATTACATTCCTAATTTCAGCTTTCCTCAAATTAGTTTTGATAGTAAGGCCTAAATGTTTACCCAATAATAGTAAATCCTTCTTACTAACTTGCAAAAGAACTTCCAGGGATGGCGCTTTAACAAACTGTTCTACCTGCATAGAAGTCATATTTATCTAGCTGTTGGTTTCAAATGTAAACTCAAAGTTTGTACACAAATTTTGAAAATTTCTTAATTAATTTTTCAAAGTTAGATTTCACAAATTGAATATCGATCCCGGACGAGCCCCCAATTTCTGTTACATGAACGAATAACAGAAAGGAGAAACCAGCAGCTAAATTCAAAACACAATTTAATTATATATACAATATTATACAGAGATGGTTTACGATATCTAAAGTAATTGGTGGTGGTACAAGACTAGTACGATGATTTAAAGTGTTACTTATCTGTATGCGAATGTCCTGGTATAATCCTTGATCCTTCCAGGTTTCAAATTAACAATAATCACAAATCCACAAGGAAAATTGAATGTCCACAGATGATTTGTAAAGTTCCAGGCAATATGAATAAATCCACACAAAGTGTTGTAATAATCCACAGATAAAGTCACAATAGCTCTCCCAATAGAATCTTATATGGCGCTGTACAATTCTTGATATGTCTTATTACAGGTCTCATTACAGTTCTGATTAGCCTTGGACAGCTGGAGTATATATAGCTAAACCGTAATTCAAGAATATTGGAGAACCTTCTACTTCTAGAAATATCTAACTAAAAACAGTAAACAAGTAAACACACATAACTTTCTGGAAATAGATCATTCTAGATCTCTACTTAAAATCAACATGTTTACAAACATATTTGTTTATACATGATTATATTCTAGAAAGTTCTATAACCTAAATCAATGATATGACCTTCATAGGATGTATTGATAAAAAAAGCTATAGGAGTTATCTCCCTTATCTCATAACTACATGTATTTAGTGTCATACATAACAATGCTCTCGGCCGGAAGAGTCCATTCCGAGGGTGAAGTCTCCCTTTTTCAGTTCCCTTAAATTCTCGCGGCCGCGATTACAAAAATAGTACAGGTATTCAAACATCACTTTTTTCTGGAGACCATCTGATGTATTTGTAGTAAATGCTGTGTTGTAAAGTTTTTGTAAATCCTCTGGCGAAATTGGCTCCTTCGGCACACAGTCTTTCCCCCCTTCTTTCTTCAGCTGGACGAGGACTGCCTTGAACATTTCGTTTGACTTCGCATATGATTTATCGTTAATAATGTCCTGGTTTCGGGTACGTTGGAAATGTTTTTGTAGGCCATATCGCAACGTGACCATTGATTTTTTCGCATAACGGTTGCCATCTTCTCTCCTGACTTCAGCATAAAATTTACGTAGTAGGCTGTCTAAGTCGGAGACGGAAGTTTGACAGCTGTCAATCACATCCAAAGTTTTGCCCCTTGCCTCCAAATAATGAATAAAGACCGCAACAGCTGCTTTTACTGTCCTTCTGGTACTAGCAGAGTCCTTTTCCTCCAGAAGAGACTTCAAATCATCCTCGTCCAGTTCAGAAAACCGTGACAGCGCCATGTTTACAATTTGTTGTCTGCAAGAAGGCGGCGCGATCAATATTATAGATGACGTTATAGTTGACGTAGATGACGTCATAGATGACGTAGATGACGCAGCAAGCTCCGCCAACTTCACTGCACGTAGTGATTGATGGCATCTTCGGAAATAAGCCCCGCCCACCTCAAATTTGATTGGCTAAACGGAAATATCCGAGTGCAGGGGTGTGCTAGCTTCCAGGGGTGTGCTAGTTCGATGACTAGCACACAGCTGAGCGAGGTTTTTGGAAAAAGCAGGGAGCTAGTCAATTTAACAAAGTAACTTTTATATAGTGTAAATAAAGTAGAGGTATATTAAACATTAATCAACTACTATAACAGTATAATATATATATTAATTTGTATTCTAGACATTTATCAACTGCTAACGGTATGAAACATAAACGATCCCTATCATAGACATTCATCAACAACTTACGGTATAAAATATATAATATCCCGTGTTATAGACATTCATCAACTACTTACTTTATAATATATATATCAATCTATTTCCTAGACATTCATCAACTTCTTACAGTTCAAAAAATATATCAATTGATATCCTAGACATCATTCATCTACTGACGATATAAAACATATATATATATATATGTCCTTGACATTTATCAACTACTAACGGTATAAAGTATATACATTCCATATTCTAGACATTTATCAACAACTAACGGTATAAAGTATATACATTCCATATTCTAGACATTTATCAACAACTAACGGTATAAATATATATATCAATCCATATCCTATACATCTATCAACTACTATCGGTATAAATATATATATCAATCCATATCCTATACATCTATCAACTACTATCGGTATAAAACATTAATCAATCTTTATCCTAGACATCTATCAACTACTAACGGTATAAAATATATAGCAATCCATATCCTAGACATTTATCAACTACTAACGGTATAAAATATATAGCAATCCATATCCTCGACATTTATCAACTACTTACGGTATAAAACATGTATCAATATATATCCTAGACATTTATCAACAACTAACGGTATAAAATATATATCAATCCGTATTCTAGACATTTATTAACTACTTACGGTATAAAACATGTATCAATATATATCCTAGACATTTAGAAACTACTTACGGTATAAAACATATATAAATATATGTCCTTGACATTTATCAACTACTAACGGTATAAAGTATATACATCCCATATCCTAGACATTTATCAACAACTAACGGTATGAAATATATATCAATCCATATCCTAGATATTTATCAACTACTATAATAGTATAAAAGATATATGATCCATATCCTAGACATTTATCAACTACTTACGATATGAAACATATATTAATCTATATCCTAGACATTTAGCATCTACTACCTATTTTTTCATTTTCCAGAAAACGTCTAATGCTCACATTAAGTTGTAGGAAAAAAACGGAAATAATTTATGTATTCAGTTAATTGACTGTGTTTGCTTTCTTGCTATGATCATCAGATGAAAGATTGTATCAACCTATAATGTTTTAAATCCAGTGCCCTTCGGATGACATCAAACGCAGATTTATCCAGCACGAATTATATACGTGTCAATTTTGATTTATAATTATTCTTTATTTGTTATTTTTTATTTTGAAGTAATTCGTTTTTTGTTAATATTTTTTACAAGGCTATAGAAAGCATCACCTTTTTTGCTAAAAAAACCCACCCCAAATACGGATGTTTAAATGTTCGATTGCAAACTATATACTTTAGTTAGTACATATAGCACAAAATATTCGCGTCCTAACTGGTTTATAATGCTAAGGAGGGCTCGTGTGTTTTCTGCGCCACTAACAGCTATATGACTGTTTTAGCTGTGAGAGATTTCTCTCTCATTCATCTAGTCCCTAATTACGAAATTTTAGAGGTACATGTATGTTATGTTTGGATTTTGAACTGTTGTTTAAACAAAGTGAAAGAACATAGTTAACTGTCAAGTCATATTCACTAGAAAAACTACCGACTCTAAGTCCCCGGTAACGTGATAATGGCGGTATTACACTGGTTACATACACGTACCTTTCGCGTAGATACATTACTGTTGACGGTGATTTGACAGCTGTATTAAATGTACAGATATAACGTCTACATATCCTGTTTGTTTGTAAGCATCTGTGATTTAATTCTAACACTTAAAAGTAGCCGTTTTCAGGTCAATAAATATTGTGTCTTCGACCATAGCACATGAAGGAGTTTGACGTCTCACGATTTGTATACATCCTACAGTATCGACATAAATATACCACTCTATAAATTATTATTAACAAAACTTATGTTTTTGAACTGAATAAAGTATTTAATGTCACCGTAACAACATTTTGTTAATTTGTGTTATGTACTTTAATTGTATGTATGTAAATTAAAATAAACATTTCCCACTATCATAACCATATTGGAACAGACTACAAATATGAACCTGTAGACTGAATTTGTCTTCTAATAAACCATATGAAAACATGCTTAATGTAAATAATTAAATGAATGTTGTTACTACATGTATGTACATCATAACATGTACAAATGTAGATGTATACAACATTCAAAAGAGTATGTTTTTGTTTTTACAACAATTACATGTACATACAGGTATCAATCTAGCTCTGATTTAGAACCGTTTATGGTTAGTTCCCCTCAAGGATTGAATTCCCCTCTAAACTTTAAAAAAAAAATCCTATTTGAAGCTAAAACTGAACACTTTTTATGACAAAAATCCCCCTTTGTCTTATTTTTCATCACATTTTAAGCCTTTGGTTGTAAATATCTTCATATTTATTATACATCTGCTACATATATCTATGATGATGGAGCATAATCAAAGTGCCAAGGCCACTCATAGATGCTGTGAATGAAGGACTCAAACAAAGGAATAAAGAAATTGGTTTTTCATTTAAAGATAGAATTTAGTAAACTATATATAAGTGTGCAGTGTTGAATTTCAGAGTTTAACAAAAAATATTTACGATATACCCTATTTATTTTATGATATATGAAGTTTTTCAAGAACAATAAGTCGAATAACTTATTATCCTGAAAAAACTGTAATATTTTATTTCTAAATTATTTTTGAAGTAACGATTTCAACACCAATGAAACCAGAAACACAAATACATATATGTATATATGTTTCTAATAAAACCGTTCAGAATCTGAGTATCATTTTTTTATAATTCTTTATTAATTACTAAATTATCAATTTCATCAATGTTTCTTCAAAGACAAAAAAATAATAAGTGAACATTTTTCGTATCTTGATATCCACTTAACATTGAAGAATATTTTCGGAAATATATAACATTAGAAATATCACCATTTCCGAATATGTTTTGGTTTCCTTTTTAGAAAACTAACATGGGTTGCCTTGACGACTTTTGACTAATAAATCATAGCCAGATACTTTTGCCAAAAAAAAGGTACATTATTTCATTACGTATATCACTCGGATTTCTTTTTAAATTCACAAGAACGCTAGCCGTTAACATCAAGAAAACTTCATGTAATGTATCGGACTTTAGCAAGTCTTCGTAAGCCTAACAGTAACTGGTTGGCGAGATATTATCGTGCAGAACATTTATCGTGTGTCAAGTAAAGGGTACATTATTTGGTTATAACAGTCAAATTTCCTTTGAATTCATAAGAACGCTAACATCATGAAAACTCCCTGCAATACATCGGACTTTAGCAAGTCTTCATAAGGCTACCGTACATTACACGGCAATATGTTTATTTGTCACTTTAAGTTGCCCGTACATAAATAGATCTATATCATCATTATATTTTGTAATTTTATGTTTATGTTTAAACAAAAGACAGAACTCCCAGTGACAGATCAAGGGAGGAAAACGTACGTATTAAAAACTATTAACTTTTACTGCGCAATAATATCTCAGATATAGTTCGTCAATACAACCAACACAAAAAAACTTTATAAGCGTTATAAGAACTTTCTTTTGCAGTTACCTTCCTAACATTTGATTACAATAATCGATCATTAGCATGAATTACGTAAAATTTAAATAAACATACACAATCCAAAATCCATCGAAAGTCTGTCGCGGAGGAAGACAGCGAAGAAGGCGTTGTTCGTGATTTTCGGGAGACCAGTGTTCTCGGAGTAATACAAATATCATAGAGTCCCAACTGAATACTTAAAACACTCCATTCATGGTGTATACGTATGTACAAATTCTATGTCTGTGGTTTTGAATATTGGGGTTTTATTTTTTCATACTATCAAGTATTACGTGAAATGAACAAAACAACTTTTAAATTTCATCGCAGAGTGGTTTCATTGTTTTGATGTGCACAGGCTCGCCGAGTGTACCTAAGAATGCTGTTTCACAGCATCAAAAAACTGTTTACTGAATCCTGCAATAACATTCTAGGTGTTATAACACTTCAAAATGATTATTTCTACCAAAATGAGAATGGTCAAATATCTGATAATGCAGCTATTATAAACTTTTCCCAATTTTGAAAAGGACCATAGTTTTCCCCACAACCTAGATTTGATCCCTGGTATATATACAGGAGAAAATGTAGCGGCCAGACCGGGATTCGAACCCGGGACCCTCAGAACACTAGCCGAGTGCTCTACCAACTGAGCTATCTGGTCACCGATGATCGCCCCAGTCTAATCCCGCTACAAATATAATGCATATTTGGTTATTACAATGTACATGTATGTTTACTTCTAAGACTTTGGTTTATACTAGTCCTAAGACAATGTCACAGCCAGCTGAAAGCAATAAAATCTTCAAACCAAGGGCTTGAACACTTATAAACTAACCTGAAAAATAATTAACCATTTCTGGAAGAAATGGGTGGGAAAATGTCACTGATTAGAAAAAGATCATAGGTTATGTCTGAAAGTGTACCTAAAAGAATCATTTTCTCATAAATTTCTAATGTATTTTCCATCTGTATTCCAAATCAAATAACAAACAATTATGTCTTCAAATTCTCATACAATCATCATTTTTTATGATGTTCGTTACATAATACACATAGTGTAATTTTTTTGGCAGTTTTCCTATGTGTCGCTGTCATGGCCATATCCCTTACTAAAGAGACAATGCAGTGAGGCTAGATACACAAGATTTCTGTCAGCTTGAAAAAATAATTGCAAATATCAAGATTTGAAGATAGTTTTCTTTTGGTTTGAGCAGTTTGCTAGCATCAGTAATTTCACAAGAAATTTACATGCATATCAATCACTAAAGAAGTTTGATGCACCTGAGTGTATTGTACATGTATTTATATCCAACAAATAAAAATATATACAATACATGTAACATGTGTATATAAGTCAGGTTTTCTTTCCAGTTTTTTATATATAGGATCTCCGATTCTGTGTTTTCTGAAGTTTGAAGGTACCATTCTGGCTAAAATGTGATTAATGTATAGATGGATTTCTAGCATAGTTACAATGTACTATGTTCTAAAAAGTAAAAAAAAAAAAAACCTTTATTACATGCATTTTTACATCAATAGCTGCAGTATCATGCATCATCAAAGTGCATTTGTAACACAGAATGGTTTGATGTATATGCATTTATCATTTGTATATAGTTATCATCAAATTATAAATAAATAATAATTTGCTTAATTGCTGACAATCAGCTCTAATATATAACCACATAAAATGAAAGAGATAACAGTTTAACTTCTTCATGAAAGCGGTGGAATACAATTCACATAAGCAAACGCACATAAGTACAAACATGTACATTCTTTCAGCGTCCTCTTCTTTTAGACAGCAACACCTACCACTGATTACCTTTTGTTGTCATCAGCTTATCAACTTTTTAAGATTTACATGTAGGTCAATTCAAATTGGTTTTATTTGAAACTATGTGCACATAAGGATTCATACATGTATATCTAAATAAAGTGCTATGAAGTATGTGTAAAGAGTGCATGTGTATTTCATTTTGAATATAAATAATAATAATACATTTATCTACCTAAAGGGATCATGATATGGCATGAAATATTTCTGATTTGAATGAAAAGACTATCATCATTTACCAAGTCTTTCAGAAGAAAGCAAACATTTCAAAGTACAAGTCAAATAATCCATTTAAGATTTGTTTTCACATAAACAATTGTTTCAAACTATTCCAAGTAGCAGAAACATTGACAAAACAGTGATGGTAAGTTTTAACAGTTTTATTTCCAGATCCTAT